>NC_137837.1:53462598-54712598 GCF_948465745.1 Chenopodium album
ATATTTTTGTTTGGTTTCGTTTTCTTCCCTAGTTTAAGCATTGAGGACAATGCTTCATTCAAGCTTGGGGGGGAGAGTTACTTCGTTTTTGGTATATATTGTGTTAGTGTTGAATAAGCTTGGGGGAGATGGAATTATTGGTATTTTTGTTTGATATTTTGTGACTTCTTGAGTTTGTTTTTGAGAGTAGGCCACTCTTTTGCTTCACTTAGGAAATATCACCAAAATTTTCAAATTTTTACCCCGCCTTAACCCTTAGCCTTACGTTACAACCCAATAAAAGACCCTTAGACTTTAGTGGGGTTAGGTCAAAGAACGGTGGAGGGAGATAGACTTCAAACCTATGGAGAGAGTATGAATAGTTGAGATGTCAGGATTACCTTCTCAAAGTTTTTCATTTCTTTACCTTTTTTCCGGTTCCTTCGTGGAATCATGAGAAACTAGCTTAAGGGTTGATTTGAAGCTAGTGGAGGGAACGCGGCCCGATTGGTTGGGGCTAGGGTTGATTGTGTCCCCATTAGATCTCTATGTTTAGCATATGTTATGTTTCAATCAACCATTGACATCTTGGAACGTGCATACGTTTTTCTATTTAGAAAGGTTTGCATTCATTGGTGCTTGTTACTATCTCTTGTCCAAATATGAACTTTGTGTTTTCTTTCACTTTTTATGTTTCTTTTTCTTTTCTTTTTATTGAATTGCCTTGGTTTTTGTTTAGAGTTGTCGGTTAAACTCTTAGGACACCCTCACGAGAGCACACTTGTCCTCTAGGGCGACCTAGGGGTTTAAAGGGCTTGTCTTTAGTTGCTAAAATTGACCGTGATTCCTACGAAAGTGACTTAGTGTACATTCTTGTCTCCTTTAGCGTCTTAGATTTGCTTGAATAAATCACTTTCCTTCTCCCGTGTTTCATGTTAATTTGCTCGAGGACGAGCAAAAGGTTTGCTTGGGGAAGTTTGATAAGTGACTTTTATGTCACTTTTAGGGGTGTTTATTGAATACTTTTCCGACTTATTTCAATAATTAAGCTCATTTTATCCTTTATTTCTATTATTTTGCTTATTCTCGTCTTTTATCTTTTTATTTGAGTATTTTGTAGGTTTTAGTTTAATTTAGATTAACTTAGTTTTATTAATTCCTAGTTTCTGTCTTTTTATTTATTTTTCTTTTAGTTTCTAGTTTATTTTCTTTATTTTATGTTATTTCATTTAATTTTATTATTTATTTAGTTTTAGCATTTTATTTTACTTTATTTATCTTATTTTATTTTACTTTATTTATCTTATTTTATTTTATTTTATCTTTTAAAAATCCCCTCGTGTTGTTTTTTGTTGTAGGTGTTTTCGGGTCCTTGGTCGATCGGGTTCAAGGTCCGAGAATTGAGTCAAACAACATGCTCCAAGCTACCACCCACAAATATCACACACCAATCCCCTGCTCCCTGCTTTCCCCCAACAACACTTACACCAACAGCAATAGCCGCACCACCACCAGCACCTACCTATCACAGCCACAACCAAGCTCCCCTACTCCACCACTTCCGCACACAAAACAACAACCACCAGCTCCACCACTACTGCCCACTTCCACACACAAAACAGCCTCCACAGCAGCCACCCAAACCACCGTCCACCAAAACTTGTATCAACCAACACCAACACCACCAATCCGCCAACAATCACCACCAATTCTCCCCTGATTTCCCTCTCCTCTTCTCACTGACCCGCACCTCCAATCAACCACCACGCAACCCGCAGCTCACAAACCGCCAACAACCACCATTAGCCTCCATATCCACCACCAATCCGCACCAGCACCTCAACTCCAATTCCCGCAGCTCCAATCACCAACTCGCACAAGCATCAACTAAAAATAGAGCAAAATCAGAGCAAATGACAAATTAATCAAGTTCGAGCAAACCAATAAGAGTTCGGTCAAAGTACGAGTCAGAAACTTTCAAAGTTTTGTAAATTGAAGAGGTGTGGTCAAACACACCCATGGTTCGACCGAACCAACCCCATAGTTCGGCCGCACCGATCCATGATTCGACCGAACCACTTTACGAGCCTCGCACATGATAATTTAGTGAGATCGAACGGTTGAGATTGAAGGTGAAGGATGATACTTGATGATTACCGTTGATGATTATTGTTGATGGTTGATGGAGGGTGATGATGCGTGGTGATGGTGATGAAGGAAATCAAAGCAGCCATGAATTGGGGGGAATTCGTGGGTCTGACGGTTTAGTGGGTTTTGGGGGTTTTCTTTTTCCATTTCATTTTCTTTTATTTTATTTTTTTTTGTAGTTTTGTATTTTTTTTTTGTATTTAGTTTAGTTATTTTAATTGTTTTATTTAGTTTTATTTCTTTTTAATTTCTTTTATATTATTTTAACTTGTATTATAAATACCCCCTTTGGGATTATTTTCTCACAACTTTTCAATCTACATTTTATTTTAGATAGATTAGATTAGTTTGGCCCATATTTTCTCTCTCTTAGGGTTAGATTTGGATTTTCTCTCTCTAGTTTAGGAGTAGTGTAGAGAGTGAATGCTTGGATTTCCATGGAGTTTTGGAGAGGTTTAAAAAGCAACTTTGTGGAACTTCTTCTCATCTATTCAATGAGCATCTTCTAACTTTCTCTCATCTTTATTTCTTTGCTTAATTCTTAGTTTTTTTTTTGCTTTTTGTTTGTTGATTTGAGTAGATTAATTAGTTTGTTTGTTTAGTCTTGTTTTTATTCTTATTTTACCTTGTTTTCCATGTCTTTCTTCATTATGTTAGCTTAGGTTTTTTTTCTAGGGAATTGGATGAAGGTTATATTAATGAATTGAATGATTGATTGTAATTAGTATGAAATTGTTTCTTGATTATTGTGCATGGGTGATTCTTTTATGGATTAAAATCTTTCTAGCTAATCGATTCCATGCTCTTAATTGTTATTTCAATTAATTGTGCGAGAGTGAGTGGGTTTAGAGCCCTAAATTCTTCCATACCTTTGTTAGGCTAGTTTCACGAGAGTGAATTAGTTTAGTAGGATAATTAACATGCTTAATTGTGCGAGAGTGAGTTAAATGTGTTGATGTTCCTAATCAAGGTCATTTTCATCTATTTGTATGATGTTGTTTAATACATTGATGTGATTGGATTCCACTTTCCCTAGTTTTAGTTGTTTGTTCTTAGTCGTGTTAAGTTTAACCTCTCTCTATCTCACGACCTTTCCTAGTAGTCTAGTTGGCACAAATTAATACACTTAGTCCTTTTGGGTTCGACCCTTTACTTGCCACTAACTAGTTTAGTGTAAGTTTAGGTATTGTAAATTTTTAATTTTGTTAGGGTTAGTAGTCCCAACGACCTACTTTTAACCTCGATCAATAAACATGTTTAGGGTAAACCTATTGATTGCATGTTAGTCAGAAAGCGCTCATAAATACGATCAGAATAAAGTAGAGGCCTATTATTAGGGCAGGTTCAATCTCTTTTAGGTTGGATTTGTACCTTCATCCCCGAACTACCAGACATGGTTCCCGACCTATTGGAGTTAATGATCTCTTGGATTGTTAAGGGGTGTAACCTTCACCTCGTGAACGGTTCACAAGTTCCTAAAACTTGTTAGCGACTCTTTTACTCTATCTTCTTTACCTTTGGATACTACTGTACTTTAGTGTATGATCACAGTGGGGTTCGAATTAGGGGTAATCCTTGAAATATTCCCTACAGTTTTTTGGCGACTCCACTAGGGAGGATTTCTATTTTAATTCCTGAAATTTATTTCGGCAATGATTTAGAATGAGTGGATGAGACTTGAAAAGTTCTAAGTATTTCATGTGCGTAATTTTGAGTAACATTATTGTCATATGCATAAAAACAGGATCTCATTGGAAAGACCATCTGTAATGAGTAAAAAAAATAGGATTTTTACACGTAGGAAATTTGAGGAATATCTTTCACAACTAGGGACGAAATAACACTGCACGAAACTGGGAAATTTTATTGAGCACAGAAAGCTGCTGAGGCATGTAGGAAATAGCGCCAACGAACAAGGACTAGCGCCAGTATTTTGACCTTAGCGCCAGACGAAATCCTCTGTCGCCAGGCGCTAAAGCCAAAAGCTGGTGCCAGTCTCTGTTTGCTGGCGCCAAGTTCTTCCAATATCGAGCCAGAAATATGCGTTCTAATTTTGACTAGTTTTTAGCACTGTTTGTTCAATCCTACTTCCTGATTGAGTTTTTCTCACTTTTCTGAAACCCATATGTGTTCTACATATGGACATAACCCTTTGGGAATTCATGCTCCATATACCTAATTCAACGCTCTGAGCAACAAAGGGTACATCCGAGAATGTTGAATTTACCAAACCATGGAAGCGAATTTTTCTAAATTCGCGGTGCCCCATCCACTCGCGCCAACCCTTCACGGTTAGGCTTCCGCGCGGTGCATTCGGACAATTAACCATGGACCCTCTTTGACTAACCCATATCCCGAACTTTAGAGAACTAGTGCCATGGTTAGGTTGCAAACTCATTGCATCATATCGTGCCTAGTTTTCTTGTTGTGCATTATTTATTGTGCATACTCTATGTGTTTTTCCTAACCGTTTGTTTGACTTGTGCTAAGATTAAATAAATTAATGACTAAAAGAACTTTGCCTAATTTATTAATTAATTAATTTGAGTAAATAAAGTCTAATATTTTAACCAGAGTTGACTTAGTACGACTTTAGGTATACCCCTGTTGATCAATAACACCAGATCGACGCTCCTGCAATGGCGCCAATGTTTGAACTGTAGCACCACTCTCTGGAGTATGTCCTCTGGCAACAGTCCTGTCGTCTGGCGCTACACTGCAAGGAGAGGCTCCAGTCCTGTCGTTTTGACGACAGTTTGGTTTATTGCTTGAGTCATCAGTTTGTGTCCAATTAACCAGTTTGCTAATTAATTCGGTTAAATTTTACTATTAATAATGCTTTGTTAAGTCATTGATTGAGTCTAGTCACATAGTCTAGCCACATGATCATGACATGAATCTTAACATGTTACTTGCACTCACAATAAAGCACCCACTAATATATATGTCACCTGACTTTGTCTTAGGTTCATGCAGGAGTCGGTTTTTTCTGTCATTTAAGTTAGGGGTACATTCTATTCCTAAATTTTTTTTTTATCTTTCCATCTACTTCATCTTTCTATTCTCTACATGCTTTCTCCTTATCACAACCTTCATTCTTCCTACCTTCTTCCATCCATGCATGTTGAATCGAGTTTGAGTCATGTGATTGACAAAAAAAAAATGAGGGTAATGACGAAACAAATGCACAAGGCAAGCTTCTCACCAAGATTCCATGCTTTCTTCTTCTTTTTTCAAACCCTTTCCCCAATAATTCTAGCATAGGTACCCTTCATCCTCCTTGGATTTATTTCTTACATTTTGATTTTTGCCTTTCCCTTTTAATAAAATGAGCATTTATTTCCTTGCATATGATCATTGCATTGCATTAAAAAAATTAATAAAAAAAAAACCATGTCAAACTAAGCACAAGGTATACCAATGATTTGAGGCACCCCTTGTAGCCACATGATATCACCTTTCACCCTACAAATATGCAATCTTTTATTTGATAAACCACTTTGAGCCTCGTCTAACGATAGACCCTTCATTTTTTTAACCCATATTTACCTAATTTTGGGATGAGATTGTGTGCAACTTATGCAATTTTCAATTTCATAAAAAGCTTGAGTGACTTCAAAAGATTACAATAGCAAAAATAACAAAAAATAAAAAAAAGTGTAAAAAAGGGTAAGTGTTCCAATGTCTTTGACATGAACATGTCTTTGATATGAACACGTCTTAGATTGCGTCTCTTATCGAGTGCTCGGTACCGTGCCTGAGAAACATGAATGCCAAGTGAGTGATAGACCGCATGATAGGGATCGCCCACACTTATTAAAATAAAATAAATGCTAAAGCAAAAAAGAGCTAAAAAAGAGTAGAAACTCAAGCATAAAAAAAATACAAAGATTCAAAAGCGAGGTTGCACACCTTAGGGGCTTATCGAGGGTCTTGAGCCTTTATCCCCTTCTTCTTCAAGCCTTTAGCCTAACCACGTTACAACCCTTAAAAAGACCTTTTTGAGGTATACATACACTTGTGCGAGGTTCGGCTAGAGCTACGTTCGGCCTGATTCCTAACGGATATGTAGGCAACCTCACATTGAGGTGCGGCCGTAATAAACATGCATTCATATTCACATTCACACACCATAATCATATCAAGGGATCTCCAATGCTCATCCCTATCTACTTAGATCTAGACTTGGGGGCTTGATCCCTACATCATTAGCTTACTTAGCCTAAGAGTCACCATCATTTGACTCTTCTTGAAATAATCTTTTTCCACACACTTAGCCTTGCGGCCTAGCTTTAGTGTCACTTTCACACACATCATAGATACATGACCAAATATACACTAGTAGAATAAATGTGATGGGAAGCGGTTATAGGCAAGTGGTTTACAAAATCCGCTTCCCATTTGATTAATAAAAAAAAAAAGAGGGAAGTGAAATGGGAAGCGGTTTTGGCGCGAACCGCTTGCCTTTTAACTAATGGCTAGCGGTTTGGCCTTGAACCGCTTACCATTAGTTAAATTGGCAAGCGGTTCATGGCTGAACCGCTTACCATTTTTTTTTAAAAAAGCGGGCTCAATACACCCTCTTTTCTCCTCCCTGTTTCATTCAATTTGGTTCCCAAAATTTCAATTCCCCCGTCTTCCCTCCTCCTCTCTGTCTCCCTCGTCCTCACTTGTCTTCCCACTTCTTCAGATTCTGGCCACCACCACCACCACCACCACTCCATTCATATTCATTTTTATTTTTTTATTTCAATTTGGCTATTTAATTAAGTGAAGCTGCGTTTGGGGGTCGTGCGTGGGTCGTGGGTTGAGGCTGCGCTGCTGGTGGTGGGTCGAGGCGGCTGCTGCTTGGTCGGAGGTTGATGGTGGTTGCTCGAGGCTTCCGGTGTTAGCTGGTGGTGTTCGTGGGTGCACTTGGTGGTGGTGCATGTTCGAGGGTGTTGTTGAACCGAGCCCAAGCACGCATTCTAGCTTCAATCTTTGTCTTTCTCACTCTCAAATTAAGGTGAGTTCTTGCTAAATTTTAGTTTCATATGTATTAATTAGTATTAATTGTTTGTCATTCCAAAATTTCAAGTTATGGTTTCAAGTAGTTAATCCAAGTTTCATATGTATATATATATTGTTTGAATTTGAGTAGCTTTAAATGAAATTTATGAATAGAATATATATTAGTTAACATTTTAGTTTGTTAAATGTGGTTAATAAATTGCAATGTATATATGAATATAATGGATTGATATATATATATATATATATATATATATATATATATATATATATATATATATATATATATATATATATATATATATATATATAAGTAAACTTAGTTTGATTTTGTATGTATGTTAATTTTATTAATAGCCCTATTTAAATGAATGAACTTGTTTATTGTTGAATGTCAAATAAATGCAAATAATAATTGAATGCTTGCATCATCATTTGCCTAGATACCCGTTCGAGTCTTTCTCAATAGGAGAAAGTCTTTAATAGTCCTTAGTTGGGACTGTTCTTGGACGTTTAATCTCACTTAGGTAGTGAATGTATGTCTGTTTTTCGATTATAAGGAATATCCAGGCTTCTCATTATCTCACCATGTTCTCTGGGTACATATGTAGGTAAGTTATTACCTACATCGTGTACTTGGAGAACTGGGGGGAAATGCTGCCGGATTTTCCTTAAAATTGAAAAGTTGACATACATTCACTAGTGAGATTAAACGTTCAAGGATGGGTTAGGTTGGAGTGATAAGGACCTTTTGGGAGCATTCATTTTTACGATTTATGGATGATATATATGCTATGTACTTTGATTACATAATATATGTTACATTTATCATTATTTGAATGGTGTTGGTATGTTTAAAGGTAATTTAAATTGTCAATGGATCGCGGTTGGATGTATGGTAGACATGATACATTGTAATTTTTTAATGGGGTTCAAGAGTTTTGCAAGAGTGCTTCACAGTATCAGCTTAGAACGAGTGTCATTTAGCTTTATTTTCCTTGTGTCAATTGTAATAATGTGATAAGGGTCAATAGTGTGGATACCATCATGGCTCATGTACAATGTCATGGGTTTAGGCCTCAATATCATGTCTGGGTTTGGCATGGTGAGAAGGGATCGTATAGGGAGAATGTTGTTGGCAATGACACGTATGTTGAAAGTGCCGAGATTCATGTTGAAGAAGAAAATAAGAGTGATGATGGTGGTGAAGGGGATGACACCGAGGATGGTGGTGGTGATGATCACTTGGATGAGATGATGCGTGATGTTGACGGTGAATTTGGTGATCGACCTGATGTATTTGAGTCATTATCAGAGGCTGCCAAAAAGCCTTTGTATCCCGGGTCCAAAAAAACAAAAAACTCTCAACCGTGCTTACACTATTTAACTTTAAGTCTAAGCATAACTGGAGTGACACTAGTTTCACTTCTTTGTTGACTGCGTTATGTGATATGTTGCCAGATGGGAATGAACTTCCTAATTCCTATTATTATGCAAAGAAACTAATGTGTCCATTTGGTTTGGAGTACAAAAAGATACATGCATGTCCTAATGATTGTGTTCTGTATCGAAATGAATATGAAGAGTTGGAGGAGTGTCCACGTTGCGGTAAGTCGCGTTACAAGCGATCAAGCTGCAATGCTGGTAGTAAAGGACCTCCTGCCAAGGTGTTGTGGTATCTTCCTATTATTCCAAGGTTAAAGCGTCTATTTTCAATTCCAAAAGACGCCAAGAACCTGAGATGGCATGCTGAGGGAAGAAAGAAAAATGGTTTGTTGAAGCATCCTGCTGACTCTCCACAATGGAAGAACATCGATATGAAGTTTAGGGCATTTGGTGGTGAAGTCAGAAATTTAAGGCTTGGGTTGTGCAAGGACGGTATGAATCCATTTGGCACTCTTAGTACTAAACACAACACATGGCCGGTACTTTTAGTGATTTACAACTTGCCTCCGTGGTTGTGTATGAAACGGAAATATATAATGCTTTCACTTTTGATAACGGGGCCAAGGCAACCTGGAAACGACATTGATGTTTACCTTGAGCCCCTTATTGATGATTTGAGAAAGATGTGGGACGAAGGTGTTACCGTTTATGATGCCCATAAGAACGAGATGTTTATTTTGCGTGCGACCCTTATGTGGACCATCAATGATTTTCCTGCGTATGGCAATCTGTCCGGGTACAAGAACAAAAGGCATAAAGCATGTCCCATTTGTATTGATGACACACCGAACGTGTACCTTGACCACTATGGCAAAGATGTGTACGTGAGGACCCGAAGATTTCTTAGGCGTGATCATCCGTATCGTAAGCAGAAAAAGGCCTTCGATGGGAAAGTTGAGGAGGGGGTTGCGCCTAGGCCATTGAGTGGAAAGGAGGTTTATGAGAGAGTGAAGGGTATTCCATGTGTTTTTGGTAAAACAACGAAACCAATTGACCCACACGCTTTCTTTAAAAAGGAATCAATCTTTTGGAAGCTTGAGTATTGGAAAGAACATGATGTTAGACATTGTCTCGATGTGATGCATATAGAGAAGAATGTTTGTGATGCAATTCTGGGGACAATTATGAACATTCCTGGAAAAATGAAGGATGGCAAGAATGCGCGGTTAGATATGCAAGATTGGGGTGTTCGTCCGGAGTTGTGGGTTCAAGCTAAGGTAGGGATGGCGAAGGTTAAGAAAAAGGGAAACGAAGATGGTGGTCAAAACCGTAAGGGGAAGCGCAAGGATAAGGCCACGAGTATCGCAAAGAAGAAAGGTGATGGAAAAGGAAAAAACCAAAAGGTGTATTTACCTCCAGCTTGCTACACATTATCAAAGGAAGAAAAACGGAGGTTTTGTGCTTGTTTGTATGACATTAAGCTTCCTTCAGGGTTCTCGTCAAAAATGAAAAGGCTTGTTTCCTTAAATGGAGAATTGAAGTTGACAAGTATGAAATCCCATGATTGTCACATGATGATGCAAGTTTTCCTACCGATTGCACTTCCTGGAATTTTACCAAAGCACGTGAGAGAAGTTATAACAAGCCTCTGTGGGTTTTTCAATACTATCTGCAGCAAAGTTCTTGATCCCTTTACACTTGATGCTCTCCAGGCGACTGTTGTGGTAACTTTGTGCAAATTTGAGATGTTTTTCCCACCTTCACTTTTTTTACATAATGGTGCATTTGATTCTGCATTTGGTTCGTGAGATTAAGTTGTGCGGTCCAGTATTTATGAGGTGGTGCTACCCTTTTGAACGACACATGGGTACACTGCAAGATAAAGTAAGAAATCCAGCCCATCCGGAAGGCAGTATGATACAAGGAATTGTGTCCGAGGAGATTGGGAATTTCGTGGCAGTGTATGTTGCCGTTGCCGAGCCTATTGGGCTTCCTACATCCCGACATGAAGGGAGACTTGATGGTCATGGCACAATTGGGTCAAAAAGGATCTGGGCTGCTCTAGATCAAATCATGCAAGCTCACTTATTTGTGCTTCATCATATTGCGGAGCTTCACCCATATTTAGAAGAGCACATGGATAGTTTGCGTGTTGAATATCCATCAAAAGGGGAAAGAGCACTAATGCAGTTGCATAATAAGATGTTTGTGAAGTGGTTCCATGATCGTGTGATGCGTCAATTGGATGAGACTGTGTCTGATACAATAAAGTGGCTAGCTTATGGTCCAAAGGAAGATGTTCATTCATTTGAGGGATATGATATAAATGGGTACGCATTTTGGACTGAAAGTCGGGATCAGAAATCCTCATCGACTCAAATAGTGGTGTCACTCTTGTGGCTTCATCAAGAGAGTTTGCAAGTGCGAAGGATACATCACCAGTTGACGCACTATTATCATACTATGGACGAATTCAGGAAATATGGGAACTAGATTACCGTGACTTCAAGGTTGGTCTATTCAAGTGTAAATGGGTCGATAATAATAGGCGCAACGTGAGAAATGATGACTTCACTCTTGTAGATCTTGGCCACTTGCGGGATAGTCTTGAACCATTCATCCTTGCATTTCAAGCTAAGCAAGTGTTCTATGTAACTGACCCGTCCGATCCAAGATGGTCCATCGTCCTGTCTGGCAAAAGGAGAATTTTAGGGGTTGGAGAGGTTGAGGACGAGGAAGAATATGATGCATTTGATGATTCTCCCCCTTTCACTGCTCCTACACTTGATGTAGCAACTGATGTAGATGATGATGCTACTTATATTCGATCTGACCACAATGAGGGAATACACGAATGAGATACTTTTATTAATGCATGTTTTAATTACTAAATATCTTATGCTCCAACAAGTTTGTTTTTATTTCGGGAAGTGTTTTATTTTTTTGTATTTTCAACGTATAAGCATGTAATATTAACTAAATATATGAATTGTTTAGAGGATTATATGTGAATTTGTTATGAAACCAAAGAAGTTGAGTAAGTGTTTGTCTTTCATCGTGCCTCAAAATTGATTGCCATTACTGATGACTAACAACATGCTTTGCTTGTTTACTGTAGGTGTGCACATATCATGGATCCTGATGAGAACCTTTATTCTGATGAGGATATGGATGATGATGATGGTGACGAGTTGTATGATGTTAATAAGGAGACGGATATGGGGGAACCGGAAGACCAAGCTTATGACCAGTTCCAACATAAGCTTGATGAATTTGAGCGTATAGCTGAAACTGCCCCACCTATTAATGATAATGTGGTTACCAAAGTTGTAGGTTATTCACATTGTGAAACTCAAATGCAAAGGCAAGTGAAAAAAACCGGTGGTGGAGGAGGGGTAAAGCCACCGGTGAACAGAAAGAGTAGGGGTGCAACTAAAGCTTTCAAGAAACCCGGCGTTCCTATGGTGCTTGAGTTTGATGAGTTAGGTCAACCTACTAGCCAATGGCGCGACAAATTTTCTAGTCAAGTTGGCATTCTAACTCGTAAAATACCAATCACACTTGAGTTTGTCGAGATACCTCACGGGTTGCTTCAAACATTTTGGTACGATACTATGGTAAGTATTTATTGCAATACTTTTATTTTAAATTCATATATATCAAAAAAAAAAAAATTGCAAAAACAACCCGAGGGCTGCAGCCGGCAGCTGCTGCAGCCTGGGCTGCTGCAGCTGCCTGGGCTACTGCAGGTGCCTGGGCAGTAGCCTGGCCTGCTGCAGCTGCCTGAGGTGCTGCTTGGGTGCTGCAGCTGCCTGGGCTGCTGCAGCTGCTTGGGCATGCTGCCTGGATGCTGCAGCTGTTTGGGCAGTAGCCTGGGCTAGCTGCTGCAGCTGCCTCGGCTGCTGCCTTGCCCGATTCTCGGGTTTTTTTTTCCATTTTTTTTTCATTTTTTTTCTCTTGCCTAACGTGGATGTTTGTGCCAATTACAGAGTATGTTCCATATTCCTGATGAGCCGGCCAAGAGAAAAGTCTTTGAAGCTTTTGTACATGAGAGATTCAAAAACTTCAAGAGTTACTTGAGGACGAGATGGATCCATAAGAGAAGAAAGAGAAGACCAAAGAAAAATGTGCCTGCAGAAGGAGAAGAAGAGAAACCTGATAAGAAACCGTGGGATTTATATCCACAAATAACGGTGGATGATTGGGAGAAGTTTGTGGAAAAATCTTCCACTAGGATTGCACTTGTATGTTTTTATTTATCAATAGAGTCGGCTACTCATATTAAGTTTCTTACAATGACTGATGCTAACATATATTTCTTAATGTGTAGGAAAAAACCGAACAAGCTAGAATCAATGCCGGAAAGAAATTGTATAGCCATCATATGGGTTGTAAGACTTTTGCGGAGTCAAGACCAAAGTGGGTCAAAGCGGGTCTATACCCCAAATCCATAATGTCATCAACTGATAAACCACTTTCTTCCACGGTGACAACTTTGGTTAATCGTGCAATTGACTAGTGGTGTGCTATGCATAGGACAAGGAAACCGGCAAGTATGTCATGCAACCGGATAAGAAAGTAGTAGCAGATGCACTTGTAAGCAAATATTTCTACTTATTAATTGTATTTCCTTGTCAAGTACATTGTACTTAGATCTGATAAATTTTTATGTGTTGTTAAAGCTCGAGCATACTTCGGAAGTGATTGAAGGCAAGCTGACTCCAAGCATCGAACATGATCCTTTCACCTTAGCTTTGGGAAAACCATACCACCCTGGGCGAGTAATTGGTTTTGGCGGGAAACAACTAGGGTGGGAGAAGGTGATGGGTTCAGAATACACCAAATCAGCAAAAAGCAGATCAAGTGTTAATTCGCCACATCTGATTGATGAGAAGGAAAAGGAATCAATTAGGGCGGAGATATGCGCGGAGCTGCAAGAACAGATGCAAAGTCAATTCAATGCCATTCTGAAGCACATGAACTTGCCGCCTTTGCCATTTCCCTCGAGTACCCCAGTAGACTCATGTAGTCACCCAGGAGGCCCCGAGGACGATCCAGTAGTTGAGAGAGAGGTAATTTTAGTACTAGGACGAATTACGTCATATGAAGTTTGTCTAATGAGGTTGTTTGCATGTTTAATTATTTTACTTTTGCAGGATCCAAGTCCTATGGATGCAGAGTCACTGAAGAGAGCAAATCCGATGCCTGAACCTTTCCCAGATGTTAAGGTGAACTTCACTACCTAATCAGCTTTTCTTATGTTAGGCTTTCGTTTATTATTTCTTAACTTATGTCCTAACTCCTAACCAAATATGTAGGAAGAGACGCCTTGTGAGCTTCTTCACCCCAGGGAAACAACCGGTGGACAGTTGCAGTTGGTGGGGTATGGTAGTGCACAACCTTTTGACAAGGTGCATTTTAAGTTCAATACTAGCACCCAATACATCACGGTCGTGATCGATTCTATAGTTGCTGGGTTTGAGGACTTACCACTACCGGTGCCTAGAGAGGAATATGATTTTTTTAAGCTGCATGACGGGACCGGGAGCTTTGTGCAATGGCCACGTGATCGGTTGAGGTTGGTAGGAGGGGTAAGTAAACAATACTTTTATGTAACTACTTGTATGTAACTAGATTAACATGTGCTTTGTGCAATGACCATGTTTTTTTATGCTACTAGATTATTATGGAAATTCAGTCCGCTAAAAGAAAGAAGGTGGAGAAGAAAAAATCCAAGGAAGAAGGTCCTCCGAAGATGGAACAAGGACAAGTGTCGAAGAAGAGATCGAGAGCTTCATGTACTCCACTAGTAGAAGCCAAAGTCCTTAGGTCCCTTTCGAAAGCATGCACTTTTCTTCACAACCGTGTTAGTGAGTTGCCTACGTGTACACAAATTCAAGTGAACTTGCCTAAGGCATTGTTCCACTATGATGAGGATGCGATCGCATACATTTCTAGACAGGATGTGACGGAATTTCTAACCGGTTCCATGCTTAACATTTCCATCATTCAAACATTCATGAGGTAAATTAACGAGACTATTTCTAAACATATTGTATTCTTTATATTTTCATACCAAAACAATGCAACTAGTAATTACTTGCACACATTACTTTCTTGAAGGTCACTACAGGAGCTCATTGCTAGTAAACCCGATGGTCAAGCAGCAGTTGGGTGGTTATGCCCCGAGCAGACCTCCGTAACCAAATGCTTGCATAACCCTCGTGATGTGATAGATTACCTTGAGCGTGCTATTAGAGAATCAATGCGTGCGGGAAACAAGTTCTTATTAGCCCCTTGATTTGAGGAGTAAGTTTAAAAATATCACTCTTAGTTTGTTTGTTAAGTATAGATGTTGACGCATAACAATTGATAGATATGATATTTGCTTTAATATACATGTAGTCTACATTGGAGCCTTATGGTGATTTGTGTTTCCAATAACACAATCTACTACTTTGACTCGGCTCGTATATGGCCACCAAGGTAGTTGCTAGTGAATAACCTATTGAATAGGTACATACCGCTTCTTATATATTGTTTTGTATCATCACTTAAGTGATTGAGTGGCTATGTTCCTAAATCGTTTGTTTTTTATTTTTTTGAAGTGTTATGAAGAAGTTGAACTGTCGTTCGGTTGCGGGTCCCACATGGAAATATGCGAAGGTAAAGCCTTGATATATTGATTTATTTAATAAAATTGCCTTGAGTTTTGGCTATGCATGACTATTTTAACTTTGTGTCATTTTAGTGTGCGCAACAAGACAACGGCGTTGACTGTGCCCTCTACGTGATGAGGTTTATGAATGACATAGTCAATAGGTGCACTGAAGCCTAACACATTGAGGAGGTACTTGTTTTTACTTTTTTCCGGTTCGATTTCGGGTAAAAGTCGTCCTAAAACTAAGTATAATGCTAATTTGCTATGATTTCAAACATTAGACACCTAAGACTAGTTATAATTGACATGTTATGATAAAGAAATTGCTCATTAGATAAGAAATGTAGAAATCGGGCAACGTAGTAGTGAAATAGGCGATTTCGGGTAAAAGCCGTCCTAAAACTAAGTATAATGCTAATTTGCTATGATTTCAAACATTAGACACCTAAGACTAGTTATAATTGACATGTTATGATAAAGAAATTGCTCATTAGATAAGAAATGTAGAAATCGGGCAACGTAGTAGTGAAATAGGCGATTTCGGTAAAAGCCGTCCTAAAACTAAGTATAATGGTAATTTTCTATGATTTCAAACATAAGACACCTAAGACTAGTTATAATTGACATTTTATGATAAAGAAATTGCTCATTAGATAAGAAATGTAGAAATCGGGCAACGTAGTAGTGAAATAGGCGATTTCGGGTAAAAGTCGTCCTATAACTAGGTATAATGCTAATTTGCAATGATTTCAAACATTAGACACCTAAAACTAGTTATAATTGACATGTTATGATTAAGAAATTGCTCATTAGATAAGAAATGTAGAAATCGGGCAACGTAGTAGTGAAATAGGCGATTTCGGGTAAAAGCCGTCCTAAAACTAAGTATAATGCTAATTTGCTATGATTTCAAACATTAGACACCTAAGACTAGTTATAATTGACATGTTATGATAAAGAAATTTCTCATTAGATAAGAAATGTAGAAATCGGGCAACGTAGTAGTAAAATAGGCGATTTTGGGTAAAAGCCGTCCTAAAACATAGTAGAATGCTAATTTGCAATGATTTCAAACATTAGACACCTAAGACTAGTTATAATTGACATGTTATGATAAAGAAATTGCTCATTAGATAAGAAATGTAGAAATCGGGCAACGTAGTAGTGAAATAGGCGATTTCGGGTAAAAGCTGTCCTAAAACTTAGTAGAATGCTAATTTGCAATGATTTCAAACATTAGATACCTAAGAGTAGTTAAAATTGACATGTCATGATAAAGAAATTTCTCATTAGGTAAGAAATAAAGAAATTGGGAAATTGAGCACCCGAGGCAACTATAGCACCCGAGGCAACAGCCTCGGGTTATGCTAGGCAGCTGCAAGCAGCCAGCCACCAAACTGCAACAGCTGCCAGGCAGCCGCAGCAGCAGCCTAGGCAGCTGAAGCAGTAGCCTAGGAAGCTGCACAGGCAGCCGCAGCAGCCACCTGGCAGCTCCAGCAGCAGCCAGGCCGCTACACAGGCAGCTGTAGCAGCCACCAGACAGCTGCACAGGCAGCATCCTGGGCAGAAACCGAGCCGTTCATGCAATTTTGTATAATTTTTGCGTACTTGCATTGTTAGTGTATTATGGGCAATGTTTGTGATAAAAAATTCCAAACGGAAAAAAATTTAAAAAATGGGCAAGTAGAAGTGGAATAGGCGATTTTGGGTAAATGTCGTCCTAAAACTTAGAAGATTGCTTTTTTGCTATGATTTAAAACATTATACACCTAAGAGTAGTTGTAATTGACATGTTATGATAGATAAATAGCTCATTAGATAAGAAATGTAGAAAACGGGCAAAGTAGTAGTGAAATAGGCGATTTTTGGTAAAAGTCGTCCTAAAACTTAGAAGATTGCTAATTTGCTATGATTTCAAACATTAGACACCTAATACTAGTTGTAATTGACATGTTATGATAGATAAATAGCTCATTATATAAGAAATGTAGAAAACGGGCAAAGTAGTAGTGAAATAGGCGATTTCGGGTAAAAGTCGTCCTAAAACTTAGTAGAATGCTAACTTGTTATGATTTCAAACATTAGACACCTAAGACTAGTTATAATTGACATGTTATGATAAAGAAATAGCTCATTAGATAAGAAATGTAGAAACCGGGCAAAGTAGTAGTGAAATAGGCGATTTTGGGTAAAAGCCGTCCTAAAACTTAGTTGAATGCTAAATCGGGCAAGTTAGAATGATGTTTGAAATATATAACATATATACATTATTATTTTTTAATTATTAGTTTGAATTTTATGTAATATATGAATGATGTTTAATGTTTGGTATTTTTTCGTTTTCAAAGGTTTGTAAAAGGGAAGGCCCTTTGACAAAGGAAGAAGTTGATGAAATTCGCGACATGTGTGCTTTGTTTGTGACATTTGATGGCATCTAGGAAGAATATATAATATATATGTATTATTTAGATAATGACTTGGATTGATTTTTTTTATTTTTTTTTATGAACAATTAATATTTAGTTACCGTATCTTTTTTATTTTTCTAGTACGTAAATCCATATGTACATTACATTACTTATTTGTAATTAGTACTATACACTATTTATGAGTTTTATATATGTTATTATTATTATTATGCACTTTATTGTTATTGAATTATTATTATTCCAAAATTTGTAATATTTTTAATTAATTATTATTAATTATTAATATTAATTAATATAATAATATTAATTAATAATAATATTAATAATAATAATAATTTTTAAAAAACTGGATTAATGTGCTTATCAAAACAGGTTGCTAATAATATTATTATTATTAATTATTATATATATTAAAATAAAATAAAAAAAATATTACAAATGGGAAGCGGTTTGGCGCCAAAACCGCTTGCCATTCCCCCCAAATGGGAAGCGGTTCTGAACCGCTTGCCATTTGCTTGGCAATTGGCAAGCTCCCTAAACCCATGCGGTTCAAAACCGCTTCCCATTTGGGGGTTTGAACTGCTTCCCATAATGTTTTTTCTACTAGTGATACTTCCCGCAGGTTCCCTTTGTCATGAAATCTTAATACAACGTTGAAGCATGTATTGTCATATCAAAATCACTCATCAATCATAATCATCATTACATCGAAGTATGAAGTTCTTAGCCTCCGTGCCTAAGTTACCTAAATACTTTCATTATCGAGTCAACTAGGATAGTCTAAGATGTTACAATCCTTGTACTGTGAGAAACAACATTTGACTAAGCTCAATCAACATGCACCTTCAAAAACTTCACTTCGATTCTTTTTCGTGTCTTTCTTTTTCGGGAGAAAGTCGGTACCCTCCACAAAAATGACGGAAAATTTTGCTTTTTTGTATTTTCGAGTCAAACGGGTCATGAGTCACACGTGTCATTTCACTTCGAGTCGAGTCAACCTCGAGTCAATCACAGCGAGTCAAGTTTATACCTTGAGTCGTGTCAAGTCAATGAGTCAAGCGACATTAAACCTTAGGTCGACCCTAAAATAATTAAAGAGATTAGCAAAGTCCTATAGTCAAAGATAAATACAGGTGCAGCAGAATAGGGAAGACCCTACTCTAGCGCCAGACGAAAACATCTAGCGTCCGGCAACAGATTTCAGCGCCTGGTGCTAGATCTCAGCGTCTGGCGACAGAGCCAATTCGCGGCGCCAGAGATATTTCAGTAGCGACATAGCTCAAAACCACTCAGAGCAGTTATTTCAACCTTTTTCAACAATTTCGGGTTCCTTAGTACGCCAGTTAGCCCCTATAAGCAATTTGATATGATCAAGTAGTCAGCTTGATTACAATCGTAATAAGTGATCGACCTGACGAAAGATCGTCTCATTTAGCTTAAAGCGCCTAAGCATTGGCTCATCGCAGAGACACCGACGTACTAGTTCATAAATAACAGAGACACTGACATACTGGTTCATAAACAGCAGAGGCACCGACATAATGGTTCACAAGCATCAAAAGCGCCGACATACTAACATAGCGGAAGTAAAGTTCAAGCGAGCTTTAAAGGTCGACAAGTGTTGGTCTTCGGAAATTTTTCTTCGTAATATTATCGCAACAAATATTCAAGCATTCAAGCTCTTTGTTCAGAGACACGTGAACGTATCATCAAAGCTCTTTTGTTCAGAGACGCATGGACATATTATTCAAGCTCTTTTGTCCAGAGATGCGTGGACATTTCTTTCAAGCTCTTTTGCTCTAGAGACACGTGGGCATTTTTTTCAAAAGCTCTATTGTTCAGAGACGCGTGGACATATCATCAAGCTCTTTTGCTCCATAGACGCGTGGGCATATCATTCAAAAGCTCTTTGTTCAGAGACGCGTGAACATATCCAAATGGCTCTGTAGTTCAGAGACGAGTGAACATAAAAACAACAAGATGGCGTTCCCTAGATTGTGGAAGGTTGTCACAACAGAAAAATGAAACAATCGGTTACCCTAGAGACGTGTGCTCGACGGTGCAAGATACGCGTTTATGAACTCTCTTATTTGTTTAACTAACGCTAGTTTGCATGTATCGGCGTTACAAGAATGGTTTAGGACCGCAGAACGTTCTAAATCATTCTCCGTCCCTATCGCTACTTTGACTTTTGTTTTCGAAACTTGCGTTTCTCCAAACTCAGTCAATGTGGGGGCTTCTGTAGACACCCATTTGTGTCTCCCCAAAACCAAACCCAGTGATGAGTACCTTTCACGTCGAATCATAATCGAATGAAGTGAAAGTGTGGAAAGTTTAGTGTTGCGGATAATTTAAATTTCTTTTCTCCTCTCTGTTTTTGAAAACCTATTTTAAGAAAACAGCCAATCTAGTTTGTTTGGTCCATGATATGGGTCCAATAGTAGTGTAGTTGGATAGGTCTTGAAAAATGCTTTCCAATGATATATTATAAGCCCAATTCCGATGAATATTGAGGAAGTTATGGCCAAATTACTGAACTGGGCCTGGTTTGAGCCTTATATGCGGCCCAATGATCTAGAGGAGGGCCTAATATGGATTTATCATTCCTAATGCAATTAGGAATGGTTTTAGTCTTCTAGATTCTTCTAGAAGGTTCTTTTCATTCCTAATTTAAATAGCATTGATAAATTATCTTTTGTTGACTTTTTAGAGTTTTAATCAGAATAAAAGAATGTTTTTGGGGAAAATACAATTTTATCCTCCTGTACGGTCAATTTCTATCTGATTTTAAGGAACGTGTGAATAATTAAGTTAGTGCCAAACGCCATCATTAGCGCCTCACGCTAAGCTTGGCGCCTGGGGCTAATGTCAGCGTCTGGCGCTAACCTCGTTTTTGCGCGTCAGAACTCTGTTTCGATTTTTTATCTTTTTGGCTGATTATCTCTATAAATAGCCTCTTTAAATTCTGTTTTCAATCATCAATTCTCATCAATTCTTATTCTTTCTAACTCTCACCAACTCTCATCAAGAAATTCATGATTCTCTCTCTTTTTCTAAGCCTATCTTTTTACAAACACAATTCCTCATACATTAGCACTAGAAAAACCTAGCATTGTTCGAAGTTGCCTTCGCCCTAGATGTGAAAGGTTTTAATTTCTGAGGGTTTGGTCCCAAATCTTTATTTCAATTATTTAATTTAATTGTTGATTTTATTATTTTCCTTGAAATTACTAACGTGTGTATTTTGTTATTAGAAAGAGATACGAGGCATCCAAGTAAGTGCTTTAATTGTTTGCATTGATATTATGATATTGAAATCATGTCTAGGTTGTTATTATGATTCCTAGTATCATGTTTAGGGTGGCAACAATAAGTTCCTAGTATCATGTTTAGGGTAAAGAATATAATGTCAATTATGATTTCTATGATGCCTTTTATTGTCTTTCCTAATAATATCATGTTAGGGCTAAAGCTTTGATTTTTAATTTTTAGTGAGACGCTAGGGTTTGTTATTAATCTTGTTAGTATCATGCCTAGGATCTTGCTATTATTATGCTTTAACATGATTATGATTATTTTTATAATTGTTATTCTGATTATTATGTTGCTTGATTATATTTATTAATATTGCTTGATCACGCCTTTTATGCATATTTAAAGGGAATTGGTACTTGTAATCACGCTTATATAAGATAATTAATAATCATGTTTAGGGTTAATTATGATTATAATTAAAGTGATCGCCAATAATAGATTTATTTGCGCATTAATATTAACCAAACATAGATAAACAGGTTTAGGGTAAACCTATTGATTGCATGTTAGTCAGAAAGCGCACATGAATACGATCAGAATAAATTAGAGGCCTATTATTAGGGCAGGTTCAATCTCTTTTAGGTTGGATTTGTACCTTCATCCCCGAACTATCAGACTGACCTATTGAAGTTAACGATCTCCTGGATCGTTAAGGGGTGTAACCTTCATATCGAGAACGGTTTACAAGTTCCTAAAACTTGTTGGCGACTCTTTTGCTCTATCTTCTTTCCCTTTGGATGCTACCGTACTTTAGTGTTTGATCATAGTGGGGTTCAAGTTAGGGGTAATGCTTGAAATATTCCCTACAAATACCAAAAATGGTGATTTGCTCAATTCTTCACCAGATCATGCAATTTTTGTCTCTAATCGGTCACAAACACACATATATACATATACAAGTAAATTCGTGGCAAGAATTTCAACATAAACCGCAGAATAAAAAAAAAATCCCCAAATTGATTTTTAAGTGTTTTTTCATGAAATTACTCATTTGAAGCAAATTCGAGACAAAATCAAAGGAAACTTACATAGATCCTTGTGGAGAACCACAACACGGTGATCTAAAATTTAGAGCAAAATTGATGAAAATTTGAGCTCTAAAATTTGCAAAAACGTGAAGACTACAGAGCAGGCCGCCGCGACACGTTCAACCTACGCCACAACACGGTGATCAGGTACCATGTCATGGTAATCAGGTCCCGTGTCACGGTGATTCCAGGAGTTAACGGAGCTCCGATCAGCAGCAACGAGTTCTGAACAGCAGCAGCGAGCAGTAGCGAAAAAATAATTAAAAAAGAAACAAAAACCCAGCAGATACGCCACGTCACAAGACGGAACTCCGCGTGACGGGAAACATAGCCGTGTGCCGGTGTGTCCTCGCCGTGGCACGGGAATCTGAGCAACTTAAAATGAAATAAAGGAGAGGAGAAGTGAGAGCAGAAGAAGAACAAGAAATGGCGAATGAAAAAATGGGAGCAGTGTCTAATATTTAAAGCCAAAAAAATGACCGTCACATGACCGCCATAAAAATGACGGTTTGAATCACGGGGCGCGTGGGATTTTTGTGCCAAAAAAAATCCTGCGACACGGGAATTCCTCCCGTCTGACGGTAATTGAGCACCGTGTCGCGGGATTAATCCACGTGGCGCGGAGTACTGGCTTCTGTCCTGCACACTCTTTGCAACTGACCGCGAATATTCCTGGCATTTTTACCAAAATTGCACGATTTTCCGCGCAAATTGGAAAGTTAATTTTTCAGTAAAATTACGTGGAAAATTCTAACTGACGTTTGAAGGGTATCAAAATTACTATTTTTCCCCTAGGAAGCGTCAAAGTAAATTTTGTTAATGTTTTAAATACCTAATATGGTCGGATAGTCGACTTGAAGGTGTGAATCCACTACGGCCCACCATACACTTGCAAATTTTAGGAGTTACAGAAATTGTCGGCTTTCCTTAAGCATGGAAAGCGTTATCGGTGAATTTTTCTTCAAGTATAGAAAACCGCCAAGTCGGCTTTCCTCAAGCATGGAAAGCGTTATCCGTGTATTTTTCTTCAAGTATAGAAAACCGCCAAGTCGGCTTTCCTCAAGCATGAAAAGCGTTATCGATGGATTTCTTCAAGCATAGAATGACACCAAATTCATAAATTGACCTTCCTCAGGCATGGAAAGTGTCATCCGGTAGGTTTCTTCAAGTTTAGAAAGTTACCAAATTCCTCAGTCGGCTTTCCTCAGGCATAGAAAGCGTTTTAACAAATGTCATCCGGTGGATTCCTTCAACCATAGGAAGCTGCCAAATTCATTTGTCACCGATACACTGGTGCCAGATACGTATTCTATCCTTTTACTCTTTTATCTGCGGAATTAACATTTTTCTGCAGGTATCGACGTATACAGAGTGATTTAGGATCGCAGAACGTCTTAAATCATTCTCCGTCCCTATCGGCTACTTTGACTATATTTTTCGAAACTAACGTTTCTACAAACTCGGTCAAAGTGGGGGCTTCTGTAGAAACCTAAAAATGTCTCCCCAAAACCATCTGTAGACACCTAAAAATGTCTCCCCAAAACCAAACCCGATGATGAACAACCTTTCACCGCCACTATTGGTCGGGTTCAGTATTTAATCCCGAAATTGCTTTAAAAAATCGTATTTAATTAAATTCAATTTTTGAATAGTCCATGGGTCAGTCTTGATGTTTAGTCAAAGCATAGTTTTTAATTTTAGCCCAAACTTTTTTTTTATTTTATTGTTTTATTATTTATTTTGGCCCAAACTTTTTATTTATTTTATTGTACTTATTTTCTTATTTTAGCCCAAATAATAATAAAAACAGAAATGGCCCGAAATTATCAATCGTCACTTAAAATGCTGAACGAAATTAGGGTTAAAAATGAATTTAGACAAAAAAGCGGACTGGAAACTCCCGCGTCACTGCAACAGTCCACCGTGTTCGGGAAACTTTCCCGTCTGACGGTGGGGAGCCCCGTGACAAGGGACACCTGCTGTGACACGGGGGTTTCCGTGTCCTTTCCGCGTAAACCCTTAACGCGTTTTCTTCCCCCGTTAAGTAAATATTTCCCGCGTCACACAAAAGTACACCGTGTCACGGGAACTTTTCCCGTGTGACGGTGGGATTTCTCGTGTCACGGTACACTTTTTCGTGTCGCGGTATACTTTTTTAGGGTTTTTTTTTTTTTGTTATTTTTATTATCATTTTAGGGTTCTGTGTGTTCCCTCAGCACATTTTTTCTTTATCCTTTTCCGGTTCCTTCGTGGAATCTTGAGAAGCTAGCTTAAGGGTTGATTTGAAGCTAGTGGAGAGAACGTGGCCCGATTGGTTGGGGCTAGGGTGGATTGAATCCTAAGTAGTTCTCTATGCTTAGCATGTGTTATGTTTCAATCAACCATTGACATCTTGGAACGTGCATACATTTGTCCATTTAGAAAGGTTTGCATTCATTAGTACTTATCCCTATCTTTTGTCCATACATGAGCTTGTGTTTGTTTTCTCTTTTCACGTTTCTTCTCTTTTTCCATTTGTTGCCTTGCCTTGGTTTTTGTCGAGAGTTGTGGGTTAAACCTCTTAGGAAACCCTCACGAGAACTTACTCGTCCTCTTTGGCGACATGGGGGTTTAAAGGGCTTGATGCATACGGTAAATGCATCCGTGATTCCTACGGCAGTGAGTTAGTGTACATTCTTTCTCTTTATTTCTATTTTGTTTCTTTTGCTTTCAATAATTTCATCTTATTCTCTTTTTCCCTAGCTTTGCTCGAGGACGAGCAAAGGTTTAGCTTGGGGGAATTTGATGAGTGACATTTATGTCACTCTTAGGAAGTATTTTAAGAGTCATTTTCGTGTTTATTTTATCTTATTTTCCCTTTCTTTCTCTTGTTTTCTCTTTAATAACATTTCTTGTTTATTTGATAGTTTTGTCGTGTTTTAGTTCTTTTCATAGTTTTTATTAGATTTAGTTTATTTTCGTATTTTATTTGCTTTTGATTTTATATATATATATATATATTTTATTTTTCCTTGAAAGTATTCGAATTTACTTTTTTTTTTTTTAATTAGTTTTGAGTCTATTTTATTTTACTTTCTTTGCTTGTATAGTTTTTTTTTAGCTTTTATTATTTGGAAGTTTATTTTGTTATTTATTTGATTTTATTTCTCTTTTTCTATTTTACTTTATTTATTCATAATTTATTTATTTCATCTTTATTTGTCTTGATTTCTCCTCGGTTTTGTGTTTAGGGTCCCGGGTTTAATGTCAAGTGAGTTCGGAATTCGGGGACGAGTCAAAGTGTGTGCAACTCTTTGCTAGGTGCTGACTATTGCCCACCTTAACCTTCACCCCACCATCTCCTATCCTCCACCACACCAATTCCCCTACTCCCTCACGCACCAATCAACCACCTTCAGCCACTCAACTTCAGCGCAACAACGCCACCAAAACCAGAGCAGCCCCTCACCAACAACCTGTAACAGCCACCAACCTTTCCCCTGCTCCCACCGCTTCGCAGGCAACAAATCGTTACAACCACCACCACCTCCAATCAACCCAATTACCAACCACACAGCCGCACCTGAACCACCATCACCCACCAATTCCACTCACCCTCACAACACCACCCAACCTGTAATAAATCGCAGCCCGCAACATTTCACCTTCTCACCCTCAATTTCAGCCACCCAATCCACACCGACCTTACCAACTTCCCCTGTTCCGATTCGAACAGCAGCACCGCGCACCGCATCACCACCGCTCACAGCAGCCCTTCACCGCATCTACCAGCCATCACAAACCTCCTGCAACAATTAATCCAACCACCAATTCGCACAAGCATCAGCTAAAATTAGAGCAAAATGCAATTCCAATTGGGTTCGAGCAAACCACATAGGAGTTCGGTCGAAGTATGAGTCAGAAACTTTTGAGGTTTTGTAATCTAAAGAGGTGTGGTCGAACACACCCATGGTTCGACAGAACCAACCCCGTAGTTCGGCCACACCCACCCTTGGTTCGACCAAACCATTTCACGAGCTTCGCGCGTGATAATTAATGAGATCAAACAATTAAAGTTTGGTGATTGTCGTTGATCTTCGATTTTTGATGATGATGTGCGGTGATTATGGTGTGCAGTGGTGATGAAGTTCAGCAACCAAATGTGAAGGAGGAAGAAAGAAAAGGGTGTGATTTGTTATTGGTTTTAATTTTCCTTTTTCTTTTATTTTTATTTCTTAATTTACTTTCCTTTTCTTTTTTCTTTCTTTTATTTTTATTTCTTAATTTACTTTCCTTTCAAATCTAAAGGATAATCTTTTATTTGGGATAGGAAGTAAGAGAGACTTCTTCATTCCTATTCCCAAAGGCATCCTAGGAAAGTAACTACTCTTGAGTAAGATATTGTTTACTATCCGAGTGGAATATGGATCAACCTTGAATGGTTCTTCAAAGTCTTCTTCCATTTCAGTTGTGAAGATTGGCTCCACGGAAAATCCCCACATGTCCTCTTCAGCATTATCATTGTTTATTTCTAAGAGTGATTGATCATTTATTCCTATTTTGAGTGGAGAAGCATGTATAGTCATAGGAAGCCCTTGATAGTTCAACCTAATCATTTGATGAAGTGAGGATGGTATTGCACCAAGCTCATGTATCCAAGGACGTCCAAGTAAAAGGTTGAATGTAGGTTTTATGTCCATAACATGGAGTTCAACCATCTTTTGAATTGGGCCTGTGGTAATTGGTAGCTTAACATTTCCACACACCAATCTTCTCGAATTGTCATAGGCCCAAATGCTTTGTGTTGTTGATTGAAAATCTCTTTTTGGATTTAGGCCTAAGTATTTTGCCGTTCCTAAAGGGCATACGTTTACAGCTGTCCCATTGTCTACCAAAGTTAGAGGGATATTGTATCCCGGCCCTTGCATCCCACAGTTAAGTATAATGCATTGTTATAGGTTGTGTCTTTTGAAGGCAAATCATCATTAGTGAAAATGATTGATTAGTCGGATTTTTGCTAGTAAGGAAGCTAATGAGATCCTGAGAGGTTGTTTCTGTGCTTACAGACAAAGTCGTTAGAGCGTTCATGAGAGAATTTCTACGTTCTTTAAAAGTACTTAGGAGTTCCTAAATGCTAACATTCGCCTTGGATTGGTGAAGTTGTTTGACAAATGGATCTTCCCCCTCAAGTAGAGGTGGTATTGGATTTTTTACTTCACCTTCAGTTTGATTTTGTGTGGTTGAAGATCCATTTTGTGGTGGTGCTTGGTAGACTCGGCCAGAACGAGTTAAATGATCTATCTTGTTTGGGTTAGTTGTAGGACTCACAAACCAACTTTCTTCTAGAGGCCTTGGATGTGCCCCCATTTCAAGATGTTCCATGAGCTATGCTTGATGCCATTGTTCATCCAAGGAGAGATTCAATAAATCTTGTGATTTCCCCATTAAATGATCCCAATCAAGCACTCCATTTGTTTTTTTTTTTTGTAAACAAGATGGTGGTGGGACGGCGGCGTACTTAGAGACATATAAGTCTTGAAAGTTGCCGTCCCATAGTCCACATACTTCATTAATTGCCCCTATGAGTATTGTGGGTAGAGGTTCTCCTATAGGTGTGATATAGTCCAAAGGATTGAAGATGTCACTTCCCATATGGTCCTCATCGATGTGAAACACCCCTAAAGGGGATGCATTATTTTTGGTTTAGGCATGGGAATTCTTCCATCGCCTACTAAATCTTAAATTTTGTGCTTTAAAACATATTAACGTTCAGTATCATGTCCAACGCCCCTATGATAAGCACAATAAGCACTACCATTCCATTGAGGAAATGTTCTTTCTGGTTGAGTGGAAGGTGTTGTCCATGTTGGCCCAAGTAAGCCTTTCTCATTTAATTTTTCTAACAATTCTTTATAGCTTCTAGGAAATTGAATAAATTTTCTTTCTTTTCTCCATATTTTCCTAGGATCATCATATCGATTTGTGTTATTGTATTGCGTGGAAGTCGCAAATACGTCAATAAAGGATGATGCATTATCATTCCCCTTCTTGTAGTTATTCTTAGGTTGATGATGATGATGAGGTTTGTTTGCTTTTTCTTTAGCAAGATCATCTTCAATCCTAGTAGCCACAGAATGGACCTTTTGAAAAGTGTCTAGTACAAGGTAACGTAGATGTTTGTTGTACTTTTCATGACAGTTGTCAATGAATTTTTGTACTAACTCAAATTTAGGAGGCCTTAGGGAAAGCTGGGCCGCCTTTTCTCGCCATCTACCATAGAAAGCAAGGAAACCTTCATCGTCGCCTTGCTTAAGCATCTCGAGTTCACGTAAAGTTGACTTAAACTCTACGTCACTCTCATTATTGGGTATTGAAAGTCGAAACTACATCTTCCCATGTTGCCTTGAATTTTGTATCTAGCCTATAGTACCACTCTCTCGCGGTTGAGTCTAGAGATAAAGGGAAAGTCAAAGCATAAAGCTTAGGATCAACTCCCTTTAATGCCATAGTGCAAGTAAAACACATTAAATGATTTTGTAGATTATTGGTCATCTTAAATATTGGCAAGTACGTAGCTACGAACTTTTCCGGTAAAGCAAGTCCTGGGGTAGGAGCAAAATTTTCTGCGTCAAAGTACTTGTTCCCCATTGTAGAACGAAGAAATAGCTTCTCCAACGACTTTTATTTGATGGATAATTGTTCCATCTTTTCTTGCAAGGCTAAGGTTTCAGCATTTTTCTTTTCAGCCTTTTCCATTTTCTTAATTCTTCTCTCCTCGACCTCTTGAGCCTTTTCCTCTCTCAAACGAAGAATCTCTTCTTGAAGTTCTTCGATGGTTGGCATTGTTATTGGACTAGGATTAGTTGTCGAAGAAAAGTGGTTTGAAAGGGGTTGATATTTTGGTGGTAAACGTAGAATGCGAGTGCCGGGGGTCCTCTTTCGCAAGCTTGAAAACCGGCCCTAAAGGAATACGAAAGGATAACTAAATCGATACTCTTGTTTAAAAAGGGAGAAAGAAAAAAAAAAGAAAAGACGCAAACTATATTCAAACTGATAACATCGCCCTTAACAATTCTTCAATGAAGATATTGTTTGGACGAGTCAATTTGTTTTTCGAGAAATCAAATTGACTCGTCCAGTGGGCGCACGCAAGTGAATCAGTTGCGCGCGACTGTCGCGCAACGAAATCACTTGCGCTGGGAGGGGTCGCGCAACTCACTGAGTTGCGCGCGCCACCTGCTCGTAAATTTTATTTTTTTTTTATTCAAGGGTTTTTTTTTGTTATCATTTTTTTATATTCGATTTTTTTTACTTGATTTATTTTTTGTTATGCTATCCTTTGAATATGACGCTAAATAGACAATTTCGTAATTGGGAACCTAGACCAAACTAAAAAGAGAAAAAGAAGACTATCCTAACACGTTGCATATAGTCACATAATCACATAAGCATGCCATATGTCAAGATTCACGCAATGCCATTGTAAGATAAAAAAGGCTTGGGTGTCCAAAGGTATCATATCTTAAGAAACGACACACAAATCAATCACTCAACGTGTTGACTCATGGCATCGCCCTCCCAACATTTTGTTGGCGATATGGGTGGGATGATTTTTATTGATTTCGGGATAGAAGCCTAGTGTTGGCGACCCCTAGTCAATAAGCCAATCCTCAATGGTTTAAGTGTGCTATGCTTATGCATGATGCAATGTTGCTTGTTTGGTTTTTACTCTTGTGAAAAAGGAAGATATTATGCGTTCAAGTCTCGCTCTCTAACTAGAGATTATCCAAGTTATTTCTCGTTACAACCCATAGTCAACCTAGTGTTGGAAACCTTGGACCATAACTATGAATTAATCATGTAACCTCTAAGTCCCCAGTGGAGTCGCCAATGTATGTAGGGGGTTCCCATCGTAAGGGGTCCTCTCCTTAAATTCCCATGGCCACTTAAAAGCCTAGGACTTTACACTTGTTAGGGTGTAGTAGGATTTGAATTCCTGACTGTTTGGGGGACCTTGAATTAGAATATATTCTATCATTACACTTTTTTGTAAGAAACAAGTAGGGAGTCGCCAATGAGTTTTAGGAAAAACTCATAAACCTCGTTCATGCTTTTCTTCCATGTGGAGTTCATGGAATAATTACCACGAATCATAAGTTTACCCACGCCCAAATTGGTCTATAAACAAGAAATGAGTTCGTGAGCGAGGGTACTAAAATAACGTTCCTTTCAGAGGGGAATCGTTATCCTAGCCCTAGTGCGGCCTCTACTAGCTCTTCCTTTTGACAATTTCATCACCAATTAATATATGCAACGCGATACCTAAAACTATGTTAGTTGATTTTACTCACAAGCATTAATTCACGTAGGAATTACATCGCAATGTCGTTATTCTTATTTAATAAAATTCGTGAAAAGGACAAGAAAAAAAACAAGATTCACCTTGGCTTAAGTGACCAATGAAAAATTATTTAATTCAATTCTAATCTTTATATAACGCAAGATACTATGTGGAATCAATTAATTAATTATTTTAAAGGTGATCAAACAACACTAATTAATTAATTAAGATTCTTTTAAACAAGAAAATAAATGTGATTTAACTAAGTACTCGGGAATTTACCACTTCTCTTTGTTAGATAGATCTCCGTTTAGAACACTTATGGACTCCTTCTTGTTAGGGAACCTCCACTGTAGTAACAAAATAAAAAAAGGGTGAGTGTTTAGGACAAGAGGGGCTAGGTTGCACAAGTTTACAAGTATTTCGCCAGAGTTTTAGGTTAATTTCTGTCTTTCTAAGCCTCGGTTTAAACTCTTTTTTATATGGAATGATTAGGTTTAGGGTTACGAGCATTCTGCCGCAGCAGGTGTCGCACGCAACAGGATGAGTTGCGCGCGGCATCCCAGCGTAAGTGATTAGGTTGCGCTGCTATGGGCAGCGCAACTAATTGTATTACGCGCGGCTTTATGGTAAGATTCGATTTTTTATTTTCCGTATAATTCTGAATCTTCCACAGCACAACTCTGGGGGTTGCGCTGGGTGTCGCGCAACTGAATAAGTTGCGCGCGGCAGCCGAGCGCGACTGATTGAGATGCGCGCGGCTTTTTTTGCGGCAACACTAAGGTTTAACCTATGCGCTCCTAAATCCGTCATTATTAGGTTTTAAGCACCGGCTTAAGCCAAATTATGATCGGTTTTAGTTAATTGGACCTTTGTTTTAAATTTTATCTTTAATTTCAGCTAGTTTTTTGTGTATTGTGGCTTAACTAGTTTTCCATAAGTATTCTTCACTTTGATCCAACACGAATATGGTTTTATTTATCATCATTGCACTTCCTGTCGAGACAGGAGGCCAAAAGTAGATGTCTACACCCATGTTGAGAATGGCCATGGAGATGTATAGGTGAAGAGGAGAGATGTAGTAACATGTTGTAAGTTAGCGTGTATTTGGCATTTAGGACATCTTTTGACATATTAATGAAAGTCCCTATTCATGGTAGTCGAATAATATCCTTCGCGCATTATCTTTTGGACTAGCATTTTGCCATTTACATGTGTTCCACATACTCCTTCATGGAATATTGTCATTTCCCTTTGGGATTCCTTCTGGCGTACACATAAAAGAGCTCGACCTTTTGGTATCCTTTTGTGTAACTCATCGTTTATGAGCACATATTGGGACGCCAAAATACTTAACGCTCGTTTTGCTCTTTTGTTAGCATGGAGTGGGTATTCTCCTCTGGTGACATAGTTGAGGATATCCGTATACCAAGGTTCTTCTTCTTCCTCTTCTTCTTAGACTATTTTGTCATCCTCTATAGCTTGTATATAAGGTGGTTTATGCCTTTTTTCTATTGTTTAAGGCATTTACTCGATTTTCATAGGAATCCTAACCATTAAGGCTAGTTTTGCCAAGGCATTAGCTAATTGATTTTCCTCTATAGGTAGATATGTGTACTATACCTTTTCCAGTTGGTTTTGTGAGAGTTTCCAAGTACATTTGGTAAGGGGCCAAGCTTTCACTCCTTACTTTCCATCTTTTTGAAATTTTGTTGATGATCAACGAAGACTCTCCGAATATTCAAAGTTTCTTTACTCCCAATGCCAATGTTGTTTCGAGGCCTACCACTCATGCTTCATATTCAGCAGCGTTATTGGTAACGTTGAAATCTAGTTTTATGGAGATTGAAATTTTTTCTTCTTTAGGTTATACCATTAATACCCCTACGCCACATCCCTTTTTATTTGAGGCTCCATCGAAGTATAAAGTCCAAGTATAATCTTCCGTGACCAAAAAGTCTTCGTTTGGAAAGTCATTCTCATGTATTGGTGTCTAATCTTCTATTTGGAAGTCTGCTAAGTAATCCGAGACCACGGATCCTTTAATATCCTTTTAGGGCTTCAATCTTACATTTGGGCTAAGTTAACTATCTATCTTGATATTGGCCCATTTAGTGTAGATTTCTCAAAAAGATACTTTAGTGGATCCATCAAAGATACTGCAAAGAATGTGTGAACAAGCATGTAATGTTTTGACTTGGTTGTGGCCCACACTAATGCGAGGCACAATTTCTCAAGTGGTGTATAGGGTATTTCATACTCGAGCATCTTTTTATTTTGATAGTAGATGTCATTCTCTTTTCATTCTACTTCTTGTGCGAGCATAGCCCCCATTGTCTCTTTACTGATTGTTAAGTACAACATAAGAGGGAAACCTGGGAATACTGGTGCTAATACAGGGGGACAAGCGAGATAGGATTTGATCTTCTCAAAGGCTTTTTGGCACTCGTCGTCCCATATTACTGGCACATTTTTCTTGAGCTTCTTGAATATTTGTTAACATATTGTTGTTAATTTGGATATTGTAGACACCCATTTGTGTCTCCCCAAAACCAAACCCGGTGATGAGTACCTTTCGCGTTGAATCATAATCAAATGAAGTGAAAGTGTGGAAGATTTAGTGTTGCGGATAGTTTTAATTTCTTTTCTCTTCTCTCTGTTTTTGAAAACGTATTTTAAGAAAACAGCCAATCCAGTTTGGTTTGGTCCAAGGCAAGGGTCCAATAATGGTGTAGTTTGATGGGGATTGAAAAGAGCTTTCCAACGATATATTATAAGACCAATTCTGATGAGTAATGAGGAAGTTATGGCCAAATTACTTAAATAGGTCCGGTTTGATCCTTATATGCGGCCCAATGATCAAGAGGAGGGCCTATTATGGATTTATCATTCCTAATGCAATTAATATTGATTTTCGTCTTCTAAATTCTTCTAGAAGGTTCTTTTCATTCCTAATTCAATTAGCATTGATAAATTCACTTTGGTTGACTTTTTAGAGTTTTAATCAGAATAAAAGAGTGTTTTTAAGGAAAATACGATTTTTCCCTTCTGTACAGCTAAATTTTATCTGAATTTAGAAAACGTGTGAAAATGTCAATTAGCGCCTGATGACAAACATTAGCCTGGCGCTATTAGCGCCAAGTGCTAGATGTAGCGCTTGGCGCTAATGCTTGGCGTCTAGCGCTAACTTCGTTTATCCTCGTCAAAACTCTGATTTGTTTTTCTATCCGTTTGGCTGATTTTCTCTATAAATAGCCTCCTAAAATCTCCGTTGTTCAGAACCAACTCTCTAATTCTCTTCTCTCTCTAAGCTAAAGCTTATTCTCTCTCTCTCTCTTTTCCGAACTAACCTTTTTACGTACAAAATTCCGCATTCACAAGACCAAGAAACACCTAGCATAATTCGAAGTTGCCTTCCCCCTAGACGTGAAAGGTTTTAATTTTTGAGGGCTTGGTCCCAAATCTCTCTTTCAATTATTTAATTTAGTTGTTTTGATTTTATTATTTTTCCTTGAAGTTACTAACGTGTGTATTTTGTTATTAGAAAGAGGTACGAGGCATCCAAGTAAGTGCTTTAATTGATTTTATTGATATAATGATATAGAAATCATGTTTAGGTTGTTATTACGATTCCTAGTATTATGTTAGGATGTTTTATTGCTTCTTAGTATCATGTTTAGGGTAACAACTAAAAATTCCTAATATCAAGTATGATTAAAAGTATGATGCTCCCAATATTCTTTCCTAATATTCATGTTAGTATCATGTTAGGGTTAAAGCTTTGATCTTTATTGTTTAGTGACATGCTAGGGTTTGTTATTAATCTTGTTAGTATCATGCCTAGGATTTTGCTATGCTTTATTATGAACATGATTATTTTAATTATTATTATGATTGTTTTTATAATTATTTTGATGATTATTATTATGTTGATTGATATTTATTGTTATTGCTTGATCACTCCTTTTATGCATGTTTAAAGGTAATTGGTACTCGTAATCACAATTAATAAGATAATTAATAATCTTGTTTAGTGTTAATTTGATTATAATTCAAGTGATCTCTAATAATAGGTTTATTTGTGCATTAATATTCAACCAACATAGATAAACAGGTTTAGGGTTAATCCTATTGTTTGGATGTTAGTCAGAAAGCGCACATGAATACGATCAGAATAAAGTAGTGGCCTATTATTAGGGCAGGTTAAATCTCTTTAAGGTTGGATTTGTACCTTCATCCCCGAACTACCAGTCTTGGTTCCAGACCTGTTGGAGTTGACGATCTCCTGGATCGTTAAGGGGTGTAACCTTCACCTCGTGAACGGTTTAATTTACAAGTTCCTAAAACTTGTTGGCGACTCTTTTGCTCTAGCTTCTTTCCCTTTGGACGCCACCATGCTTAAGTGTATGATCACAGTGGGGTTCAAGCTAAGGGTAATGCTTGAAATATTCCCTACAGCTTTTGGCAACTCTACTGGGGAGGATTTCTACTTTAATTCCTGAAATTTATTTCGGCAATGATTTAGAATGAATTGATGAGACTCGAAAAGTTCTAAGTATTTCATGTGCGTAATTTTGATTAACATTATTGTCATATGCATAAAAAAAGATCTCATTGGAAAGACCATCCGTAATGAGTTAAAACATAGGATTTTTACACGTGGAAAATTTGAGGAATTTCTTTCACAACTAGGATCGAAATAATGCTCCGCGAAACTGGAAAATTTTATCGAGCATATTAGAAAGCTGCTGAGGCATGCAGGAACTAGCGTCAGGGAACAAAGTCTAGCGCCAACAATTTAACGTTAGCCAAATTTTATCGTTAGCCAAATTTTATCGAGCATATTAGAAAGCTGCTGAGGCATGCAGGAACTAGCGTCAGGGAACAACTTCTGTCGCAAGGCGCTAAAGCCAAATTGTGGCGCTGGTCTCTGTTTGCTAGCGCCAAGTTCTTCCAATACCGAGCCAGAAATATGCGTTCTAATTTCGAATAGTTTCTAACACTGTTTGCTCGATCCTACTTCCTGATAGAGTTTTTCTCACTTTTCTGAAACCTATATGTGTTCTACATGTGGTCATAACCCTCTGGGAATTCATGCTCCATCTACCTGATTGAACGCTCAGAGCAACAAAGTGTACATCCGAGAATGTTAAATTCACTAGACCATGGAAGCGAGTTTTTCTTAACTCGCGGTGTCCCATCCACTCACGCTAAACCTTCACGGTTAGGCTTCCGTGCGGTGCATCCGGACAATTAACTGTGGACCCTCTATTTACTAACCCATATCCCGAACTTTAGAGAACTAGAGCCATGGTTAGGTTGCAAACTCATTGCATCATGTTGTGCCTACTTGACTAATTGTGCATTATTAGTTGTTCATACTCTGTATGTTTTTCTAAACTGTTTGTCTGACTTGTGTCAAGATTAAATAAATTGATTTATGACTAAAGGAACTTTGCCTACTTATGATTATTATTTAGTGTTATTATGATTATGATTATGATTATAATCATGTTGCTTGATATATATTTGTTATTGCTTGAGCACACTTTTTATGCATGTTTAAAAGGAATTTGTACTTATAATAACGCTTATGTAAGATAATTAATAATCTTGTGTAGGTCTAATTTGATTATAATTCAAGTGATCGCCAATAATAGTCTGTTTGTGCATTAATATTCAACCAACATAGATAAACAGGTTTAGGGAAACCTATTGATTATATTTTAGTTAGAAAGCGCACATGAATACGAGAAGAATAAAGTAGAGGCCTATTATTAGGGCAGGTTCAATCTCTATTAGGTTGGATTTGTACCTTCATCCCCGAACTACTTGTCGTTCCAGACCTATTGGAGTTAACGATCTCTTGGATCGTTAAGGGGTGTAACCTTCACCTCGTGAACGGTTTACAAGATCCTAAAACTTGTTGGTGACTCTTTTGCTCTATCTTCTTTCCCTTTGGACGCCACCATGCTTTATTCCCTACAATTTTTGGCGACTCCACTGGGGAGGATTTCTATTTTAATTCCTTAAATTTATTTCGGCAATGATTTAGAATGAGTGGATGAGACTCGAAAAGTTCTAAGTATTTCATGTGCGTAATTTTTTTTAACATTATTGTCATATGCATAAAAAAGATCTCATTGGAAGGACATCTGTAATGAGTTAAAAACATAGGATTTTTACATGTAGGAAATTTTAGGAATATCTTTTACAACTAGGATCAAAATAATGATGCGCGAATATCGAGTATAGAAAGCTGCTAAGGCATGTAGGAACTAGCGTAAGAAAACAGAGTCCAGCGCCACTAATTTGACTCTGGCGCCACGCGACAGCTTCAGTCCCTAGGCGCCAAATCCAAATTGTGGCGCGACCTCTGTTTTCTGGCGCCAAGTTCTTCCAATACCGAGCCAATAATATGCGTTCTAATTTAAACAAGTTTTTAGCACTGTTTGCTCGATCCTACTTCTTGATTGAGTTTTTCTCATAATTTTGAAACCCATATGTGTTCTACATATGGACATAACCCCCTGGGAATTCATGCTCCATCTACCTGATTGAATGCTCTGTGCAACAAAGGGTACATCCGAGAATGTTTAATTCACCAAACCATGGAAACGAGTTTTTCTTAACTGGCGGTGTCCCATCCACTCGCACCAACCCTTCACCGTTAGGCTACCGCGCGGTGTATCCGGACAATTAACCATGGACCCTTTCTGACTAACCCATATCCCGTAATTTAGAGAACTAGAGCCATGGTTAGGTTACAAAATCATTGCATCATATAGTGCCTACTTGACTAATTGTGCATTATTTGTTGTGCATACTTTAAGTGTTTTTCCTAACCGTTTGTTTGACTTGTATTAAGACTAAATAAATTGATTAATGACTAAAAGGACTTTTCCTAATTAATTAATTAATTAGAGTAATTAAAGTCTTATAATTTAATCAGAGTTAACTTAGTACGACTTTAGGCATACCATGTAGAGTAATAATACCGAAAGCAGTTCCAAATCGACGTTCCAGCAATGGCGCCAAGATTAAAACTGCAACGTCTCTCTGTGGAGCGTAGCGCCTGGCGACAGTCCTGTCGTCTGGCGCTACACTGAAAAGAGAGGCGTCAGTCCTGTCGTTATGGCGACAGTTCGGTTTGTTGCTCGAGTCATCACCTTATGTCTAATTGAACAGTTTTCTAGTCGATTCAGTTAATTTTTACCGGTAATAATACCTTGTCAAGTCATTAATCGAGTCTAAAAACTAAGTCCCATTGTCTTACACAAGAGTCAAAGCATGTCACTTACACTCACCACGTAAAGCACACACTAATGCACACTTTGACCATGTATAAGGGAGTTTTGTATGGGCGTATTTTCCTTCATTTATTTTAGGAGGGTAAGTCGGATATTAATCCTCCAATTAAACAACTTGTTTGAACCCTATACTTAACTCCCTAAAATGTATACCTTATTTTTTGCCAAAAATATGCACCCTATTTTTGCTTTTTCTTTTTTCAAAACCGTAAAGTTAAATCAATTTGAGTCAAGTCATTAAAACAAAAATGGTTTAAATTACAGCGCGTGGTCAAGAAAACAAGGGCGTTTGATCAAAGACAACCTTTTTATTCAAGTCCAACTTTTCGACAAACCAATCGCTCATAAAAGAAAATCTAAGACAATAATGGCAACTCAAGAGGAAGTTAATGAGCTCAGGAACCAATTGATTATTGTGACTGAGGCGTTAAAGGTTTTAACCCTCAAAATCGATGATCCTGTGAAACAACAACAGATGGACCTCATGCAAGAGAGTCTAAGCAAACTGTCTAGTGACTATAAGTTTCAAATTAAAGAATTAGCTCATAAGGGGTCTCGGTGGACAAAGATCTTCTTCCGCAGATGTTCAATGCTAACGACATCCTGAAATTCAAAGCGAATGACAACCCTTACTTTCACCTAAGAGCCTTCAAAACAATAATGAGTATCAAAGGCATTGACAAGAAGTTTTTCCCTCTTTATTCTCCATATCTCTTGAAACCGTTTGCCAATAATGGTTCTTCTCCCTTGAGATAGAAAGAACCTTTACATGGGAGTCTATAGTAAACGCTTTCATTAAAAGATACAAGTGCAATATTCATGTTGAGACTGACTTTAGGGAAATTAAAATCCTCAAACAAAAGGAGAATGAAGGTTTTACCTCTTTCTTCAACAAATGGAGAGAAACCTCTGCTAAGATGATTGAAGTACTAAGCGAAAAAGAATTTGTGAGGTAATTCATCAAAAACCTTTAAGAGAAGTACTCCAAACATCTCAAATACAAGAATAATCTCCATACCTTCAAGGTTGTTTATGACATTGGAATCAATATTGAAGACGACCTGGCTAAGCTGAAAGCTTCTAACAGTAACTCCAACAAAGGCTGGAAAGGCAAGAAGAACAACAATCCTTCTTCTTTCAAAACTACCCACTCAAACAATGTTAGTATCTTTAACTTAAGTGAAGTCCTTTATATGAATAATCAAGGACAAAAGAAACCATTTAGGAGGAACTTTACTCCTATAGGTATGATTTATGACACCGCATTTGACCGATTAAATGCAAAAGGTCTTATAACTCCTATTGGACCATTTGGGAACCCACCTATCGAGAAGATGACGACTAATTAAAACCCCAATGCACATTGCAAATATCACCAAGGTAGGGGCCATCTGACTGAAAATTGTTGGAAGCTTAAGGAAGCTATCCAAGATTTAGTCGACAAAAACAAACTTCCATTGCCTCCTGCTTGTAAGAAACCGAGCATTGAAAGTGCACCTCTCGCTCACTCCTTGGCCATCTCTGATGAAGAAAACAAGGTTGATCCCTCATCTCTCATCAAGCCTATCGAAGAAATCCATGCTATCGAAAAAGATGAGGAGATCTTTTTTGATGCTATGGATGACTTTCCAGAATTAGCAAGTAAATAGGATGTACGTTTTCTTACATTGTCCATGTTGGAGGGATCAAACCTGTTATGTGAAGCTCTTGAAGTCGCGAAGAAACTATTAGAGGAGCTTCAGAAAAAGTTTGAGAAGGTTCCACCCACGAAAAATAAACCCAGGATAGAGTTCACAACCATGGGAATGACCTATGATGCTACTTTTGATCAAGGAATAATCAAACCTATTGGCCCTACCGAGGATCCAACACCATAAAAGCGATCATCAAGATGGGAACCCAATTCCTAATGCAAGTACCATCGAGGAAACGGTCATACCACGAATGAATGCTACATGTTTCAAAACCTCATTCAAGATCTAATGGAAGCAAACAAGATCCCATTGCCTATAGCTAGCGAGAAAACTGGGAAACCCTTTTCTCTACAAGTAATTGAAAAACCCAAGAAGAGTAATAGACTCTATACTCCAATTGGGATTCCATATGCTAAAATGTTCAATATGCTCTCCTAGAGTGGCAAGGTCAAAGCTCTCGAACCGAGACCATTTGAATTATTAAAAAGGAAAGATAGATTCTACTGTCAATATCATCAATTAGGGGGTCACACTATTGTAAGCTGTTTTAAATTTAAAGATTTAATTCAGAAAATGATTGATGATAAAAAGCTAGTCCAAATTCCATAAGATGAAGACATAAGTATTCATGGACTTAGGGACAGTAATGAAGAAGACGTTTACTTAAAAGACATGGTAGGACCTCCACCTTCAGTGTCATATGCCATGGATGACTTCTGGGTTGAAGAAGATTCATTAATACACGTCCTCACAAGATCCGGGAGAATGCAACCTCCTATTTCGACACTACCTATACCAACTACGCAGCAAGCTCTCATACCTATCATCGAAGACAATGATATTGTGAAACAGTTCAAGAAAACCAAGGTTGAAATGAATGTACGGAAGCTTATAGCAACATCTCGAGAACATAGGTTGGCAGTGATGAATGCCTTGGATAAGATAGCGATAGATTCTAACACCACTCCTGAGGGGTTGGCTAACTTCCTTACGAGTGATCTCCGTAGTCCTATCAACTTGATCACCTTTTCCGATAAGGATTTACCTCCAGAAGGTGACAAGCATTATAAGGCGTTAAACCTCACAGTAGTTTGCAAGAGAATGAACGTCCATATGACTCTTGTAGACAATGGATCGGCCATTAATGTCTGTCCACTCAGAACTGCTAGGATGCTAGGCATAAGGGATGAAGACCTAACCCCGTCAACGCAAGGAATAAGAGCTTATGACAACACTCATCGTCAAGCTCTTGGCAAGATTACTATGAATATAACGGTGGAAGAAATAGAACACGCTAGTACATTCCAAGTAGTAGATATTAAGGCTTCATTCAATTTATTGTTGGGACGCCCTTGGCTTCATGGACTAAAGGTCGTCCCTTCATCTCTCCATCAACAGGTAAAGGCCATAGTAGGAGGAATTTCCATTACGATCGATGCTTCACCCATGAGGATTAAAGCCATAAAAATCAAATAATTAATGTGGAGCACGATGAAGATGATGAAGATTTGTGGGGCTTTGATGAAGAGGTCTCCTTAATCGAGGAGGATGAAAGGACCCTTCTCTGCCACGACCCCCACTAAAATATGATAGTGAACGCTATTCTGAAGAAACAAGGACATTTTCTTGGGATGACCCTTGGAAAAAAGAAAGGAATAGGAAAATCGCTGGAACCACCTGGCCTCCCTAAATTAGACATTTTCGGTCTTGGTTTCGAACCGACTCGGGAAGATCTGAAGCGAGACCATGAAAAGTCAAAAGCACGTAGGAACGCTCGCATCCAAAAGAAAGCAATCCCAATGGATCAGTATCCTCTTACCCTCAATGGACAATTCATAAAAGAAGGAGAGGACTATCCATGGTACGAATTTCCTAAACCATTTGTCGTAAATGGCATAAGGCAACCGGGATTCGAAATTTTCCTAGATTTCTATTTTTTAGATGAAATCCCAACTTCTATCCACAAGGAGAAAGCACCCCCATGCTTTGACTTTAATGTCATGGGATTACAATTTGGGCGACAAAAAGATGAGCCAACGTACTTAGAGGATAACTCTTTGCTCATCCAAACGGTCCTACAAAGCGAAAGCTTTGATCACTCTAAGATCATCACTAAGATCATCAATGCAGCGGAAGGATCACTACAAGGGTGGCGCAAAACAGTCAAGGTGACTACTCCAAGCGGAAGGAAAATCTCCATTACGACGGGACAAGGACCGATGTTTGAAGCGTCGTCTGAGTCAAAGTCAGAGTCAGAGTCTTTTCCTGTAAAGTAATCTAAATCTTAAGTTGTAGCACCCTCTTCTTCTATCTCTTCCCCTAGGATAGTTAGCGATCAAGTCCTTGAGGACATATCTCTCTTCGATGTAACAATTTCCGATTTTAATAATATGTCTTCTTCCTCTTACTCCTCGTGTTTTTCTTTAACCCAAGATGACGAGCATTGATTAACTAACAATGAAAATGACAAAGAACTTATTAAAGCGATGGAAACACTTGAAAAGAAAACCTTGATAATTGAGGAAACTGAGACGGTTGATATCTCAGATGATTCAACCATTAAAAGAGAATTTAAAATCGGAGTAACACTTAATGAACAAGAAAGAACCGATTTAATCAATTTTCTTAAAGAATTCATCGATGTATTCGCTTGGTCATATGATGATATTGATGACATTAATAGAGAAATAGCTCAACACACCATACCGCTAATTCTAGGAATGAAACCTGTAAAATAAAGTTGCGTCAAATGATACCCGACGTAGCTCTTAAAATAAAAGAAGAAGTTCAAAAACAAATAACTGCAGGTTTTATCAAGGTATCCAAATACCCCGAATGGGTCACCAACGTCGTCCCAGTTCCGACAAAGGATGGAAGGGTAAGAATTTGTGTCAACTATCGAGATCTAAATAAGTCAAGTCCAAAGGACGACTTCCATTTACCACACATCGATATTCTGGTAGATAATACAACGAATCATGCACTTTTCTCGTTCATGGATGGATACGCGGTGTACAATCAAATTCTCATAGCGGAAGAAGACATGGAGAAAACAACCTTCATAACACCATGGGGTACTTATTGCTACACGGTAATGCAATTTAGGTTGAAAAACGCTGGTGCTAATTACCAACTAGCAGCGAATGCTTTGCTCTATGATATGATGCACAAAGAAGTTGAGGCAAATGTGGACGATATGATTGTGAAGTCAAAAGATCGCCCAGGCCACCAAATAGCCTTGAGAAAATTCTTCAAAAGGCTAAGAAAATACAACATGAGGTTGAATCCATCCAAGTGTGCTTTTGGAGTCACCTCAGGCAAGCTTATGAGTTATGTCATTAGCTCTACAGGAATAGAGATAGACCCAACAAAAATCAAGGCAATCATGTCAATGCCACCGCCAAAAATCGAGAAGCAAATTTGATGAGTGTCATTTATGGCACTCATAGGGTAGTCTTTTAGGGTTATTTCTTTCCCTTTTTCATGCTTTCTTCTCTTATTTTTGGTCCTTTTTTCCTTAGGTTTCTCTTTCTCCTCTTTTCTTTATGGTTCTCGTGTTTTCCTTTTATTTGGCTCTTTTTCCTTTTATTTCCTTTCTTTGTTTGCTTGTGTAGGTATTTAGAGAATCACCTTTGCAAAGAAATCGAGTTGGGGCCTTAATGATCAAGTAAGGAAGAAGCATTTGGCTAGAGAGGGCTTAGAGAGGCCTTGGAGAGGCCTCGGAGAGGTCTCCAAGGTATTTCCAGCAGGCCGCGGGCGCGGGTCAGTGGAGCCGCGGGCGCGGGCTTAAGAAGAGCAAATTGCAAGATTTTGGCAAGAGCTTCCCGCGGTTGCCCCGCGGGCTCTCCGAGGGCGCGGGAAATCTGTAGAGGGCGCTCCATCTCAGAGAGACCGTGGCCCCCTGATTGAGTTTTGGGAGCAGGGAATTGGCCGCGGGCGCGACATCTTTGGCCGCGGGCGCGGGTCTATCTTTCCGCGGGCGCGGGTGCTGCCCAGAAAGCCCGCGGAGGGTTTCGTACCCATTTCTCCGCGGCCGCGGATTCATCGAAAGAGACCGCGGGATTTGCCGGTTTCTTCTTTACCTATAAATAGAATTGTAATTCCTTTTCAAAAGGAACTTTTTGATAATATTTCATTAGCTTAGTTTTAGAGAGAGAATTTAGAGAGAAGTTCTTGGTTTTGGATTTGTAACTCAACATTTGATCAATCAAGTTTGGATTTCTTCATTTTCAATCATCAATATTAGTGAGAATCTCTTCCTTCTTTCATCTTTTACTTACTTGCTATTTGATTTTTGCTTGTTTCTTGTTCTTCTTTGGATTTGAATTTTATATTGGTAAATATTTTGATTTCTCTTAGATTTTGATATAGAATGAAGATTAATGCAATTTCTAGTTATTTGTTCTTGAATTTCACCATGATTAGTGACTAGATTAGTTGCTAGGGAAAGGGGGAAGCATGTTTGATTAATGAAATTGCTAGTTGATGCTCTTTGATTGATTGATTTGTTGCAATTAAATTGGTTGACATAGTTTGCATGTGATTGATTAGACTAGGAGTGATCAACCTATAAGATTAATCTAGATTGCATTGCAACTCTTAATGACATGAACAATTGAATTGAAAGTTGCTCTAATTGATTGGGTTTGCTTGTGATTCTTCTTGATTTTCCTTTCATAGTGACACCTAGATTGGCCTATAGGAGATAGCATTTGAACTCTCTTGATTGCTACTATTGTTTGTCCATTGCAATACTTGAATTAATTGATTGAGCTCTAAACTAGCATTATCATTGAACTTGCATGTGGAACCCATATCCCTAGTGTTTAGACCTTTGTTTTACTTGATTAGACTTGTTTTAGTTTACCATAGTGCCAACCATAATCTCAACTCCATCTTCGAGGTAGCTTGACTTAGACTCTAGTTTTCATCATTGCATTCCCTAGGGATCGACCCTTAACTTGCCCTATATTCATATAAGGTCGGTTAGGTGTTTACAAATTTTGTTTGAATTGGGGGAAGGGTAGATAACGACATACATTTTCCTCTTGTCAAAATTCGAGGATTCATTGGCCGATTGCAATACATAAGCAGGTTCATAACAAAATTGACAACAATATGTGAACCAATATTTAAAAAGCTTAAAAAGAATGTACCAGTAATATGAGACGACGAGTGTAAAAAAGCCTTTGGAAAGATTAAAGCCTATCTCGCAAATCATCCCGTATTGGCACCAGCACTTCCGGGAATACCTCTTAGTTTGTACTTAAAAGTCACCAAAGAGACAATGGAAGCCATGCTAGCACAAGAAGTAGAAGGCAAAGTAAATGCAATCTATGATCTAAGTAAAAAGATGCTCGAATATGAGGTACGCTATACACCACTTGAGAAATTGTGCCTCGCATTGGTGTGGGCCACAAACAAGTTAAGACATTACATGCTCGTGCATACAATATTTGTAGTTTCCCAATTAGATCCACTCAAGTATTTATTCGAGAAGTCTACACTCAATAGGCGTATATCAAGATGGATAGCAACTTAGCCCAATTCGATGTAAGATTCATGCCTTAAAAAGCTATCAAAGGATCTATGGTTTCAGATTTTCTAGCAGACTTTCTAATAGAAGATTTGACACCAATACACGACAATGAATTTTCGGACAATGACTTGATGGTCAAGGAGGACGATACTTGGACCTTATACTTCAATGGAGCCTCAAACCAAAAGGGATGTGGCATTGGAGTATTACTAGTATCACCTAAAGAAGAGCATGTTCCAATCTCCATAAAGCTTGATTTCGACATTACCAACAACGTTACTAAATACGAAGCATGCGTGGTAGTCCTTGAAACAACTCTTGCATTGGGATTGAAAAAATTACTGATAATCGGAGACTCTTCATTGATCATCAACCAGATCTCTAAGAGAGGGAAAGTAAGGAGCGAAAGCCTAGCCCCTTACCAAACTTATCTGGAAACTCTCACTAATCCGTTAGAGAAGGTGGAATACACGTATCTACCTAGAGAAGAAAATCAATTTGTTGATGCCTTAGCAAGACTAGCCTCAATGGTTAGGATTCCTACGGAAATCGAGCAAATGCGTCTAACTATAGAAAAAAGGCATAAACCAACTGATATTCAAGCTATAGAAGATGATGAAATTATCCAAGATGATGAAGAAGAAGAAAAAGAAGAAGAACCGTGCTATACAAATATACTTAATTATGTCACCAAAGGAGAATACCCTCCCCATGCTGACAAAAGAGCAAAACAAGCATTAAGACTCTTGGCTTCCCAATACGTACTCATAGACAACGAGTTACACAAAAGGGTACCTAAGGGTCGAGCTCTCTTATGTGTAGGAAAAAAGGATGCTCAAAGAGCAATGAGGATAGTCCACGAAGTTATTTGTGGAACTCACGTAAATGGAAAAATGCTAGTCCAAAAGATATTGCGAAAAGGATACTATTGGACTACCATGAATAGGGATTGCCATCAATATGTAAAAAGATGCCCTAAGTGCCAAATTTACGCCAATCTACAACATGGGGAATTGACATTATTGGTAAAATCACTCCCCCAAGAACAGGAGGTCACGAATATATCTTAGTAGCAATTGATTACTTCACAAAGTGGGTCGAAGCACAATCATACGCTAAACTCACTTCAAGACATGTAGCACTCTTTATCAAAAGAAATATTATTTGTTGATATGGAGTCCCACATGAAATGATAAGTGACAATGGAACTCACTTTCAAGCTGAGTGTGAAGAATTGTTACAAAAAATATGGCATTCAACATCATTATTCTTCTCCTTATAGACCTTAGGAAAAAGGAGCACTCGAGGCGGCTAATAAAAATTTAAAGACTATCATCGAGAAAATGACAGAAAATTACAAAGATTGGCCTGACAAGCTCCATTATGCGTTCTGGGGTTATCGCACGTCAATTCGCACATCAACAGGAAATACGCCATTTTCCTTGGTTTATGGAAGGGATGTCGTACAACCTGTAGAGCTAGAGATACCATCTCTACACATTGCATTAGAAAGCAAACTCGATGAAGTTGAATGGACTAGGGCGAGATATGAGGAGCTAATTCTACTTGATGAAAAACGACTAGAAGCTCTGCATCATACACAATGCTATCAAACTCGTATGGCTAGACATTTTAATAAGAAGGTCAAGACAAGAAACATCAACGTAGGAGACTTGGTGTTAAAAGCATTAAGGAAGAATGTTTTAGATCCAAGGGGGAAATTTAGGCCTAATTGGTCTTGACCCTATATTGTCAAAACAATCCTATCAGGAGGTGCAGCAAAATTAACTGATATGGATGGCAATGAGTTCTCAAACATGACAAATCTTGACCAACTTAAAAGTACTACCCATAATTACTTAAGTAGGACACTCAAGAGAGCTACGTTTGGCCTGATTCCTTAAGAAAGGATACGTAGGAAACCGTTTACGGGTGCGGCCACTTTATTTTTTTGCAAACCTTGCATCCCAGACTGAATAACAAATTCGACAAAAACTCGACGAAATATCGGCGTCACAGAAAAAATCCCGGCGCCAGCCGATTGACCCTAGCGCCAGACGACAATGTCCATCGCCTGACGACAGACTGCTGCAGCTGGCGCCAGTCGTAAAAATGCAGCGCCATTTTTCTGGAAAGTCCCTGGGAATATTTCGGTGTTTTTCGAAAATTTTCGACTTCCGTACTCGAAAAATTTTATGAACACTTAAATTTTCAGTTTTCATTGCTTTAATAAATTAAATTTAAAGGATATGATTTAATTAAAATACTGCAATTTCATTAATAAAATGAACTAACAATTACATTATTGATGGAATTTAAATAAAGCTTAAATAAATTAACTTTAAATTTAAAATTATGTCTAATAATTGAAAGTTAAGCAATGCTTTAATCTTTTTTCTCCTTCTTTGCTCTCTTCCAATTTTTGTCTGTATCCTCTTCTTCATCCATAACTTTAGCTAGTAGGCATCCTTTGGAGGACCTACATTCAATTTTGGAGTAAATAGTTTCTCCCTTAGCTAGGACCCCATGTTTCTTCTCTACCCAAGCCTTCTTCTCTGAAGTGTCAGCTTCTCTCTTTCCTTTATCCTTAGTAGAGCTTTTCTTCCTCGGCATTGTAGGTGTTTTGAACTCAACCTTTTCACCCAAGAATTCCTTAACGGGAATCACGTTGTCACATAGACAATTCTTCACATCAGTTTTACTTTGATTTTTCTTCTTGTCCTTTGAAGGTTTCTTCAGAAGCCACTTCTTCACATCATTGGGCAAGGAAGGAGGAACCTTTTGGGTAATCACTTCCCACAAAGGTCTAGCGCTCCAATAAGTATCAAATTTGTCTACTTCTTGAGAGACAGGAAATTCATAGGGACGGCGACGATCCCCAGAAGGAATTGTTTGAAGCAGGTTGTACTGTCTTTTTACCCTCCAGGGATAATAAAAAATCATCATGGACAAGCTTGGAAGACGGAAGAAGGGTTGCTTGTTGACACCAATCATCTTTTTTTAATTTCCACCAAGGGATGACCCACTTGATTGCAAAATTACAAGAGCCGAAGACCTTCTTCAGTCCACTCATGGCGCCCCATCTTAGAGAAGCGTTTCTTCCTTCTCACAAAGCAATTTGGAGTATATTTTTCAACATTGCCCGGAGGACTAATTAATTCTAGTCTTTCCATTAGCCACATCTGTAAAAAAAAATTCAATGCAAATAAATTATTATTACTATACAAAAATATGTTTTTGATTTCTGTAATTAAAAATATTATTTTTCTACCTGTAATAAAATTGGAGAGCCTCGAAAAGATGCTTTTGGATTTTTCTTTAATTCATCAAGACTAAGCATAGTCTCTCCTACAATTAATGGCATTGGATTTCTCCCAGATTCAATCTGCTCCAAAACAGTTGATATGATTGCTTGACCCTCATTAGCTCTACCACTAGTGAGAAGATATTGATTAAGCATGCAAACCAGGAAAGCCCTTCTTCTATAAACATGAAAAGACTTAGAATAAGGTCTATCAAAAAAATGGCGAGCAAATTCTTTCAAATTAACTATGCTACCATCTACTATATTTGTTAGATCTTTGTCTTTCAAATTAAAGAAGCGTTCAAAATCCTTATAATAATATTCATTTATTCTAGGGATTACTACAATATCTAATGCAGGGAAGCCTAAGATAGCACCGAATTCTTCCGGCAAAGGGCTAATTTCATCACACCCTAATCTAAAATAATGGGTATCCACATCCCAATATTCTAAGGCGTTACGAATAAAGTCTACATCAAGATCTACCCCCTTGACACCATAAATACCCCCCATATGAAAAAATTATACTCCCTCCGTTTCATAATGTTAGTCCCATATACTATTTTGGGCGTTTCAAAAAGTTCTACCTGTTTTGGGTGTTTTTGTCCCTCAGGAGAGTTGCGTCACGAAGACTGATCCGACTCGAGCTGTACCTGCAAAATAACGGAGACTCCGGGTGGTTGGAGCTCCGCCTCCGACGATCAAGTTAGTAACTTGAAAAGGAATAAAGAGTACGAAAATTTAGGTAGGTATCTGCTCGGATTCCAAGCTCAGGTGTTTTTTTGATGTAAGAGAATGTAGGTGTAATAAATGGTAAATCGTGTCCTCAAAATGAGGGACATCTCCCTATTTATAGGGTCTTTGGGAATTGTGCCCCTGATTAGGTCACTGAACCCTAATCATTGGTGGGCTGCGCCGTTTTCCGGCGTTCTCGGGATTTGGGCCTAATGCCCACCTTCTTCCCTTTATTTCTAGAATGACACGTGTCAAGCAGGGATTGGTCCATTTTGGACCAGTCTGAGGCTGACACGTGTCACCCCCTGATTGGACCACGTGGCAGGGTAAAATTACCCTAAACATTTGCCCTTCACAGATGTGACGTGGCACGCCACGTGGCATCTGTGACACATGTCACGCTCCGGTTGGCGGTAATTTTACCGTTACAGAGTAACCGTTCACCTTCTGGCAAAATTACGGAAATGCCCCCAAATTTACCCTGTATATATAGCCGTTTTACCCTCATAATTTTGTACGTTTACAAAAATTTCCTAGAGAGAAAAACTTTGAGAGAGCAGAAGTCATCCGTTTGAGTCAGACGCGAGCAAGAAAGTTTGTTCTTCAGCAACCCAGCCGGTCCCGCCTACTTTTAGATACCAAATCAAAAGGTACCGTCTCTGTCTCTCTCACCTCTTTTCTTTTTTCACCGCTTGTACATATTTCTTGCAATAAATGGATGCATCACCAACACACACGGCACCGCCTAGGTTAGAGTCCAGCCGGTCACCAGGGACGGCTCAGTCTAGGACTGGGAGTGCCGGCTCGGGGAGTTGGGACCACCCTTTGCCATGGATTCCGACCAGTTATGTGTCTGTGCAGGACACCATGGCTCGGACAATGCAGACGGCCACGGACCCAAATTACAAGAGCGAAGGCTCAGGCGGCCAAACGCCTGAGGGAGAAACGTCTGGTCAGGGAGACCAGACGGCTCTGGAGAGATCCCCTCCGCGCGCCCTTCAACCCCTGCTGACTCTTTCTTGGAAGAGTGCGATCAAGGCGGCGACGAGGCCGTCTCTGCCCTCCTGGACCAAAGTGAGGAGGGGACGGAGAGTGACAGCTCCGCCTCTACCTTTGAGAGCAGCGATGACTTACCCCCTCTTCCGGATAGCAAGGAGGAAGAAAGGAAAAAGTGGAGCGAGAAGGACGATCCCTTCAACATCCACGTCTCTTCCAAGGACTGGATCCAATTGGAAGAGAACTTAAAAAACTTTACAAAAATGCACCCGCTAGGAGACGGGTATAGGATCTGGGTGCCGCCTGAGAATGGCACCATCGCTTGGGAGGACGATGAACAGAACGCCAACAGCTATTTTGGCTGTTATGAGGCGGCGTTCAAAGCTGGCCTTCGCTTCCCCCTTCACCAGGCGGTGAAGGCAATTTTAAGAGGCTACGGCCTTGGGGTCTGGCAACTTACCCTCAACTCCTGGACCAACATTCTGGGGTATGTTGCCGCCTGCGAGTTCCAGGGGCTTAACCCCGGCTGGGAGGCTTTTGCAAGCATGCACTACCTCAGCAGAAGCCCAGGCGGCTGGAGGGCGTGGGACACTCTAACCACCCAGCCGCAATATATGATGACCTTGGACAAGGTCTCCAAGTTCGATGGCTGGAAGCACAGGTTCTACCGGATGTCAGCCCCAACCAAACGGGAAAACTATGAATTCCTTCTGTACAATAAGAAGCCTGACTTGTTGGGCAGGAAGTGCGCTCTTCCCCGGATCCCAGAGGAAGACTTTGACAAAATAAATTGAGGCAGACTTTTTCGGCCTCACAGACGCAACTCTGTCAACCGGGGAAACAATAAAAGTTCCTAAGAATTGGATTCCCAAGAGCGCCTGGTTCAGGGATGAATGTTTCCTGGCCGCCTGCGGGCTAGGGCACATGTTTACCAAACGTATGCGCATGAGTTTATACCGTCTGTAGTATTTTTCTATCGGAATTGATTTATGATATTGATCAATTTATTTCTTTGTGCAGAGGAAGCACTAAACATGTTGCAGTCGGAGAAAACTCCCAAGCGGTCTTCTGCGACCATCCGCAAAGATCTTGCGGAGAAAGCTGCGGCCGAGCTTAGGGCCAAGGTATTGAGCGCCTGACCCTTTCTTAAGTTTATTTTAAAAACTATCTTGCCCGGATACTAACTTTGACTTGTTTATTTTCGCAGGGGGGAGAAGTTGGGAAATCGTTTGAGAAGAATCTCAAACGGGCTAGGGAGGAGGCCCCAGTCGTTCTCAATAAAATAAAAAAGTCCGCCTCTGTGTCAACTCCTGGCGCCTTAGCCGAGGCTAAGACGATACGGATATCGGGGCGACTCGAGAAGGTAGGCGGCAATGTGTGCCTTGATTTTTTCAACACCTTATCAGCAGCCGCAGGGTTCATCACGCCTGCAAGCGGTTCCCGCTTGGCCGACTCTGAAGGTAAGAACCCTTTTGAATCCCCGCTTGAGCTGGGGTGGCCTTTACGGGTGAAATCCCACTCCCAACAGACGTCATCCTCAGACGGTCGGCAACAAATAGGTGCTGCCTTAGTTTCGCACTCATCACGTATTGATTGTGGTGCAGATCAATCTCCCCGCTGGCCAGACGTCGAAAAGCATGCCAAGGCCATGCTAGAAGCCGTCCGCAAGAGGGATAAGGACAATATCCCTGGGATAGACACGTTCAATCTTGAACGCATTCCATCCCTTCTGGCTGAGGTAAGAAACTTGTTAATTCAATCGTATTTTTTCAAGTGTCTTATCCCGCCTGCCATACTTATGCCGCCTTACTTTTTGCAGGCCATGCTGCGGGTGGACGGGCTCAAACGTCCTTATTCCCGCAAACGGGAAGAGGTAAAAAGGGCCAAGAAGTCCGCCATAGACGCTGATAATATTGCTTTACACTCGACTATCGTAAATGAACTTGAAACTAAAGCAATAATTATGACATAGTCGTCTAGTATCCAGCAGCTGGAGGCGGATCTGGAGACGGCCAAACAACAGGCGTCGGATGCTGAGACGGCTAAGAAGGTCGCGGAGGAGGCCTAGAAGAAGGCGGATGAGAGCGCCAAGAAGGCTGATGAGGCGCTCAAGAAGGCCCTGACGGACCTTGGCACACTTAAAGGTGTTTCCGAAGAGAACACCAAACTGAAGGCCAAGGTTCAAAAGCTGGAGAAGGAGGTTGCTCAGGCTCAGAAGAAATTTGCAGCAACCCTGGAGGCGGAACAAAACCGCCTTGTTGCTGAGAGTGACGCTGACAATGATGCCCGTATGAAGATTGCCTGGGCTGCCTTGTACCCAGACGCGGATTATAGCATCTGGGCATTGGCGCACAGCTATGCCGAGTACGTGGTGTATTTGAGAGAACAAGGCGAGCCAGAGCCTGCCTCTTTCGAAGCCTGGGTCAACTCCAACAATGAGCCTTCCGTGCCTGATCTTCCTGGTCCTGGTGAAGCGCAGGAAATTCCCTCAGATGATAAGGAGAAGGGGGAGGACCAGGAGGCACCGTCTGCAGGCCAGAAGTGACCCCTCAGCGGCAGTATGCCAATCTTTGCTTTTTTAATTCTTTTATTCAGCGGCTGTATGCCAAAACTTGCTTTTTCCGGCCTGCGTGCCGAGTACCTGTGTATTTACCGGCTGTGGAGCCGGGTTAATTAACAATTTCTTTCTCCCGAAAGGGGTTCGGTTAACATTTGATCCATTACAACCGTTTGGTTGGATGGACTTTTATGAAATGCACCGACTGAGTCGGTTTTGATCATTTTGCATTCGAAATTTTATTTTTTGCAAATTTTAATTTTTGCCTATCTTATCAAAAGCATGCGGCGATTTCTTGCCTAACTAGTCAATAGTCTGGCTGTCCTTGCCCCTGGACGGCTGTGTGATTGGTTTCAAGTGGAGTTGGTTGATTGACTTGAAAACGTCTGATGCTGGAAAGAGCATGATATGTTTGTAAGTCAATCAATCACAGTAGCGATTTCCCCAAGCCAAGTGCACAGTCGTACACCAACAGGCGTTTCGGTCACTACACAGACGGCGTATGTCCGTCTTGGTAGAGATTTCATAGCCATTGAACTCTTTTGCCCCAATTGGGGTGAGAGGTGCAATTTTTGGAATAAATAACCTAAGTGAGAACTTCAGCCGGTGACGCTGATGCCTATGGCATCCGGTATCTGGGAACTTATTAGTTCTTCGTAGGTTATTTTGGTCAGACGGCTATGAGTTGACCAATTTGGTCGTTCAATTTTTGCCGTTTGCATGGATAAGTAGAACCGACAAATAGTCTGTTCTCTGCGACGATTGCACCCGGAGGGGTGTCGCCGGACGCCTTTGTCCATGTTGGGACAGGCGATTTTATAAAATGAGCAACCATCCGACCATTTTAGCCTCTGGTCTTGTTTGAGACTGGTTGCGTAGCCACTAAACGTTTTTGTGCTTAGTTTCTAGTCAGTATTGAATTTACACTAAGTATCGAACTTAATTTTTTAGACAAACGGGTCAGTCTGGGTATTACCCAGGCGGATAATCAGGCGGTTAAATAAACAAAGTATCAAATCTAAATAAACAAGGGATCCGAGTATTACCCAGGCGGTCCAACAAATGTAACTTTCACTAAGTATCAAACCTAGTTGGGTAAAGGAGAACCCGCCTGGGTATTACCCGGATGGAGAATAAAAAATTAACACAATTTGCAAACAAAGTCTGATTTCATTGATTAGTTCATTTGTTTACAAAAATTTACATTCTCAGAAGTAGTACTTTTTCAGATTGTCTACATTCCAAGTTCTAGGCAGGCGCCTGCCGTCTGGGGTTTCCAGGCGGTAGGTGCCGTCCCTTACTTCTTCATAGATCTGGTAGGGGCCTTCCCAATTTGGTGTTAGCTTTCCCAACTCATTGGCCCTACCGGTTGCCTCCATTTTTCGTAACACTAAGTCGTCAACTTTCAAAGGACGCTTGTGTACTTTTTCGTTGTAGGCTTTAGTCATTCTCAGACGGTAAATCTCATGACGCAAGGCGGCATTGCCCCTGCGTTCTGGGAGTGAATCCAATGCGAGGCGCATTGCTTCCCAGTTTGCCTCTTCATCATACAGCATGACTCTGAGAGTCGGCTCGTAACGTTCGATGGGCAAGACGGCTTCAACACCGTAAAACATGAGAATTGGGGTTTCAACGGTTGCCCCTTTTTCCGTTGTCCGGATGCCCCATAGGACATGGATTAGCTCTTCTGCCCACAAGCCACCGATTCTTTCTATTTTCTTCTTAATTCCGTCTGAGATGAGTTTGTTGAAGGCTTCAACTTGGCCGTTTGCTTGGGGCCGGCCAACAGATGCAAAACAGCTTGAGATCCCCTGATCTCCCAACCAAGTTTTTAGCTGAGACGTCTCAAACTGAGGACTATTATCAAACACCATAGACATAGGTACCCCGTACCGGGTGATAACATTCTTCAGATGAAAGAAATTACGTCTAAGGTCTTGATGTTTTTAACCGCCTCAGCCTCAATCCACTTGGTGAAATAATCCACAGCCACTAAGATGTAGCGCTTTCCGCCTGGAGCAGGCGTGTAAGGACCTAGAATGTCCATGCCCTATTTTGCAAATGGGATTGGGCTGTGGATGGCCTTCAGATCAGTAGCCGGACGATGAATAAGTTTGCCAAACTTCTGGCACTTGTCACATTTCTTCACCAACTCCTTGGCGTCTGCCTCAACAGTGGGCCAAAAATAATGTCGTCTGGCTCTTACGGCTAGGGACCTGCCGCCTATGTGAGAGGCGCAGAATCCCAAGTGCAAGTCTTCGAGAACTTCCCTCCCCTTTTCCGGGGTGACACACTTCAACAGGGGTTTTAGAAACCCCGCCTTGAAGAGTTCTCCATTTCTCAACTCGAAGCTCGCAGCTCGCTTCTTCAGGACGGCTGCCTCCTGTGGCGAATCAGGAAGGGTGCCATCTGAAAGATAAGCCCGGATGCCATCCATCCAGGTAGAGCTCCGGTCCAGAACTCCAATGGGATCTTCATAGATGCTTCTCTTTTCCAGAACTTCCCAAAAGACAGACCGAGGCGTGTCATGGCAAGCGGAAGATGCCAGTTTTGACAATGCATCCGCCTGATTGTTTTCAGACCTAGGCACTTGATTCAGTCGGAATTCCTCAAGTGCCCCGGCCTCTTCTTTGACTGCCTGAAGATATTTGATCATAGCCGGATGGGTAGCCTCATAACTTCCCTCATACTGGCTAACAACCAATTGAGAATCAGCATAGGCGTCAATTTTCATGGCCCCTGCCGCCTTACACATGCGTATGCCGGCTAGCAGGGCTTCATATTCCGCCTCATTGTTAGAGGCCTGAAACTTGAAGCGTAGTGCATATTCAAATCTGTCTCCTTCAGGAGACTCATAAATTACGCCTGCACCACATCCGTTCTTTGTAGAGCTCCCGTCTACGTACACTTTCCAAACCTGATCAAGATTATCCGGAGCCACCGGACGAGTCATTTCAACAATGAAGTCGGCAAACGCCTGACCTTTCACTGCCTTTCTTGGTTCGTAAGTGATTTCAAGGCTCTGCATTTCAATAGCCCATTTCAACATTCTCGCGGATGAGTCCAAGGTAGACATTGGCCGCTTATGTGGCTGGTCCATGTAGATCACCACCGGATGTGCCAAAAAGTAAGGCTTCAATTTTTTGAATGCCATATACAAAGCAAGGCCAAATACATGTACAACGTCTCCCTAGGCAAAGGACTGACCAACCTAGGTAGAGAATGTAAATGCTCTTTCAACCTTTGGAACGCCGCCTCAGCATCATCCCCCCATTCAAATCTGGTCTTCTTCATGATTTCTTGGAAGAAGTAGAGGCATTTGTCACCTGACCGGCTGAGGAACCTCCCTAAGGGCGGCAAGACAACCGGTGAGTCTCCGAAATTTTTTGACATAACGGGGTGACTTCATGTCAATCACCGCCTGTATCTTTTCGGGGTTAGCCTCTATCCCCCTTTGATCAATCAGGAATCCGAGAAACTTCCCAGACTCAACACCAAAGACGCATTTCTTAGGATTTAACATGACCTTATGCCGCCTGAGTGTGGTGAAGGTTTCTCGGAGATCAGCAAGGTGATCCGCCTGCTGCTTGGATTTGACTATCATGTCATCAATGTACGCCTCCACATTCCTCCCAATCTGATTAATGAAGACCGTATTAATCATCCGTTGGAAAGTGGCAGGCGCATTTTTCAAGCCAAACGGCATCACAGTATAACAGAATAGCCCCTGATCTGTGACGAAGGCCGTCTTCTCTTGATCTTTCTTCCACAGGAGTATCTGATGGAAGCCGGAGTAGGCATCCATAAAGCTCATCAAGGCGTGACCGGCTGTAGAATCGACCAGACTGTCGATCTTTGGAAGCGGGTTATTGTCCTTTGGACACGCCTTGTTGAGGTCTGTGTAATCAACACACATGCGCCAGGTCCCATTCGGTTTCTTAACAAGGACCACATTGGCCACCCAGTCGGGAAAATTACAAGGCCGAATGAACCTGGCGTCTAGCAGCTTTTTGACTTCGGCAGCTGCCGCCTGACTTCTTTCCTTGCCTTAGTTTCTTTTCTTTTGCCGGATGGGCTTCTTTTTGGGGTCCACGGTGAGTTTGTGGGCAGCGAGATCCGGGCTGACGCATGGCATCTCTTCCACTTCAAAGGCAAAAATATCTTTGAATTCTTTCAGCAGAAGGTGCAAGCTTGCACCCAAGGTAGCATGAGCAACCGTCCTAACCTTAACAGCACGTTCTGGACGGCTGTCGTCCAGAACGAGATCAATGCTTTCACCAGCCGGTTGGGGACGGAGCCCATCTGACCGTTCATCGGTCAGTGATTGCTATTTTTTCTCTTTCTTCACCTCCACCAGCAGAGGTGCCTTCCTTTCTTTCCGGCTGCTGGTGGGGTAGGAGTTGGGTCGGCATCCTTGACATTGTTAAGGTCTATTGGTTCCTGACTGCCTGGGGCCACGGTATCTCGGACGGCTGAGAGATAGCACTCTCGGGCCGTCTTCTGATCCCCATTAAAGGAACCAACATAGCCGTCATCCCTCTCATACTTGATGAGCATGAGAGACGAGATGATTACGGCCTTGGCTACGTTGAGGGTTGGCCTGCCAAGGATGATGTTATAGGCGGTCAACTCAACGACCAAGAATCTGACGACCATATGTCGTCCCTGGCCTTTCTCTCCCAGCCGGATGGGTAAGTCAATTCTCCCGGCTGGGTAGACCATCCCACCCCCAAAACCAACCAAGGGGTGGGTGACCGGATGCATGCTGCTGACGTTGTATTTCAGCTTTTGCAGGCACCGGAGGCTGATGATGTCTGATGAGCTGCCGGTGTCTATAAGGATCCGTCCAACCAGCTGATTATAAACCTTACATTTAATGACCACCGGGTCATCATGCGGGCGGCGGACGCTGCCCCTATCCTTCTCAGTGATCAAGACGTTTGGGAAGGAGGAGCTGGCTTCCGCCTGCTCTTCATCATCTTTGTCCATATTTCGAAGATGGCTCTTGGTGCCCCGGATAGTAGGGCCACCACATGAGAACCCGCCTGCTAGAGTGTAGACCGGCTCCTTGTCGGTATCCGAACTACTAGCAGGCTGGGGGGTAGTCTTGGAGGACTGACCCTTGTTTTTCTTCTTTGCCCCGGCTAAGGACTTAGAAATGTAGGACTTCAGCAGCCCTTTGTCAGCCAAACGGTCCAACGCCCGCTGAAGACTAAAGCAGTCGTTGGTGTCATGGCCAACCTCCACATGGAACTGACAGAATTTATTTTTGTTTCGTGACTGGACATAACTCTTAATAGGATTCGGGTTCTCAATGGACAACCGGTCCTTTACCTCCATGAGGATGGAGTTGCAGTCTTTATTAAACTCGTACTTAGGAACGTACGGTTTAAATTCTTTCTTTTTCTTCTGGGACGGCTGGTCAGAGTCAGTAACCGCCCAGAATTCTTTTCTTTTCTTGCTCTCTTCTTTGTTTTTGGCCGGCTGAGCTGACCGGCTGTCTTTCTGTTTGTCGGACTTCTTGGAGTCCGACTGGCTACCAGGCGAGGAGAGGTCGGTAGCCTGAATGTAGCTTTCCGCCTCCCTCAGGGCCGCGTGTAAGGTGAAAGCCCCTTTTCTGACTAAGTCGAACTTAAAAGTCGACCCGTCTCTCAGACCCTGGAAAAAGTCTGTAAAAGCTACCTCGTCAGACAGTCCTTGAATCTGAATTCTAATCAGATTGAACCGCCTGACATATGAGCGCAGCCCTTCTCTCTCTCCCTTCTTAACAGTGCTCAAATCAAGGCTTGTTTTCTTAGCAGGGATGTTCATTGAGAAGTTGGAAGCAAACAGGAAGGCGAGCTTCCTGAAGCTATCGATGGACTCGGCTGGAAGATTGCCAAACCATTGTTGGGGAATGCCCTTCAATGTAGCCGGGAAGCACCGACACCAAGTGGCATCATCCAACCCCTGCAGATACATGAGGTTGGTGTAAGTCATAAGGTGGTCTTCCGGGTGGTGGTACCATCATAGGTACCAACCAACACATTCTTAACCTTGGCCGGCTGGGCCGCCTCGGTTATCTCCCGGGTGAACGTAGAAGGCTGTTCACCCAGGCGCAGCAGACGAAGCTGCCAGTCCAATGGCTGGACATTTGGGTATGCCGCCTAACCTCCAAAGAAGGCCGGCTGCATGAAATGAGGGGGATACTGTCCGTAAGCCTGAGTAGGCACATACGGTACAACTCCAATCATGTGAGGGCCAGAGTGGACGGTATTACCGCCTGTCTAGCTCTCATGCAAGGAGGGTGCACTCCCTGCGGAAATGTTGTTGAAGCTGTCTGGAAAGTTTGACGTAGAAGCCGACTTAGACAGCGATTGGTTTCTCCTCCGGTTTATGATTTCCCGGGCATCAGGCGTTGATTTTTTACTTCTCACCGGCTGCTGGGTCCGGCGAGTGTTATTGGTGTTCCTCCCAGGAAGGAGAATTTTTTACCAATCAATGGTCCCGGCTGCCTTCTCCTTTTGATGGGGAGTGGGCTGCCGGTTTCTGACTGACTTCCCCTTCTCTAGAGGAGTCTTCTTCGCCGACTGACCTTTACTTGGGCCAGCCCGGCTTTTGGTGATCAGCTCTTTAATTTCACCCTTGAAACTTGTCATGAACCTCATGATTTCGTCTCGGGTGACAGGGGCTGATCTAGTTGCCGTTTGGGTTTCCCCTTCCGGCTGCCCAGTGGGTCTGCTCGGACCCGCCTGGGAGGCACCCCGCTCCAGAGTCTCTCTCGGCCGGATGCGTTTGGTTCTGAGAGAGCCGTCTTCGGCTGTATAGGTTTCGACCTGAGGATCTTCATCCTCATGGTCTGTAAATACTTCTGGGTCTTCGCCCAGACGGTTAGGGGGTACAGATTCTTGAACCATCTTCGAGGTACTCTCCCCACAGACGGCGCCAAATGTTTTGGGTGTTTTTGTCCCTCGAGAGAGTTACGTCACGAAGACTGATCCGACTCGAGATGTACCTGCAAAATAACGGAGACTCCGGGTGGTTGGAGCTCCGCCTCCGACGATCAAGTTAGTAACTTGAAAAGGAATAAAGAATACGGAAATTTAGGTAGGTATCTGCTCGGATTCGAAGTTCAGGTGTTTTTCTGATGTAAGAGAATGCAGGTGTAATAAATAGTAAAACGTGTCCTCAAAATGAGGGACATCTTTCTATTTATAGGGTCTTTGGGAATTGTGCCCCTGATTAAGTCACTGAACCCTAATCATTGGTGGGCTGCGCCGTTTTCCGGCGTTCTCGGGATTTGGGCCTAAATGCTACCTTTTTCCCTTTATTTCTGGAATGACACGTGTCAAGCAGGGATTGGTCCATTTTATTTATGACTTTATTTTTATGGAATTAATTGATTGTGGATTGATGACATGACTCTAAGTAAGGAAATTTTTACCTTAAATTATGCAATTATGACTTGTGCTTTCCTAATGAAAAATAAAAAAAAGTTAAATAAGGTAAACTAATTATGAAATCTGTTGTATTTTAATGTTAGATTCCAACTATATTTGTTATCTTATTTTATGTGATTGATTCCATATGAGACTAACATTATGAAACGGAGGGAGTAACTCTTTTCTCTCCTTGGCAGTTAGAGACCGACACCATTCATGAGTGAAGTTGGTAAATCTTTTAAAGACTAAAGACATGATTATTATTTCTTCAAAAGCTAAGGTTATATTTAATCTTCTAAAATTATGAATAAAATCGGCTGGGCAGGGGGCTATTTATGCACAAAATCAGTACAGTTTCAATCCGGGAAGGATTTGGAGTCAGCGCTCATCAGCCCCTGACGCCAGAGCCTGGCGCCAAACGCTAAGGGTTAGCGTCTGGCGTTAGCCCAAAACACGTGGCGCCAGATGGCGCTGAAGTGTCTTATCATACGAGCTTTCCAATAACCGCGTTTTTTGCCTAATTCGGGTCTGACCAATGACTTTACGATCTTTTATTCTTTTTATACCCTTTTTCTAATTATATTTTCCCTTTTTTCTTAATTAATATATCAATCATATTAATTTTTTTTTTTTTTTTGGATTCTCTTTAGACTTAACTTTTAAGTTTTTTAAAATCCAATATTTTTTATTGTTTTTATTTTTTTTTATTTTTCTTTCATTTTGGGGGAGAAAGTCGGATACCCTCTATCAATAATAAAAATGACGGAATTTTTGCGCAAAATTATTAATTATCACAATTCTTTGCACACACAAACATGCACATAAAAATGAAAAAATAATAAATAAGTGTTAACTAAATAAACTCATAGTAGTATGTATATGCAAATGTCTAATAAATGAGTCTAATAAAGGCAAAGTTCTGTATAAAGTCAAAATAAAAAAAAGCACAGGAATAAACTACGGTGCTGGAGAACGTACACCCATCATGTCATAAAATTACGCAGTACGAGGAGTAACCTCTCCACAAGCTCCAGCTTTAGTCTCCTCGGGAGTTAGAAAGCTCAGCTTAGGACCCGTCCACCCAAGATCAACCTGAGGCTGATGCTGCGGAGGCTGCTGCGATGAGGAGCCGACCTCAAACATCCCACCACCTCTAAGAGCCGAGGTAGCCTCTCCTTTGTCTACCGGCGCAGCGTGTGCACCCTTAGATGAAGAGCCTGAGCCCTCCACCGCCTCGGTCTGGGCAGCCTCAGAGCGACCACCCCGACCGCCAAAACCAGTACGACGACGTCTCGATCTAGACCTCACCTGCTCTCTCCGCACCTTAGGCCTCGTCTGGGTACGAAAAGGAATGGGCTGACCCTGGAAGAAGAAACTAAGTCGGAAACAATAAAAATAGAAGCAGTAATGCAGAAATAAGAAAGGAAACTACCTCCTGAACGGCGTCATCGCGACGACACGTAGCCACATTTGTCATCCGAACGAGCTGGCTCCGGAAGGCATCTATGCACCGCGCCATCGCCGTGACCACCTCGCGTGAGAACTGTCAAGGAAATGAAGTCAGTAATAATGCATAACATATATGGACAAAAATTGCAAATACATACGAGGTGGCACGAGCTTAGTGGGTCCAACCTAACGAAAGAAAATCAAGGTCAGTAAAATATAACTTGGGGGCTACTTAACGGAAGGTAAAAGATGAAAATCATATCGCCACCTCCTCAGCCAGTACAGGGACTGGAGCTAACAACGATATTAGCTCCTCCTAATAGCATCGCCCAGGGATCGTATAAGCTCGCCAAGGAGTACCAGCTCTCTCTGACATGCTCACCAACCTCGCGGCATTGAACATGTGATGCAGCGAAGGAGCAGGAACGACGAAGGTGTCCGAGGAATGCTGAATAGCAACCCTCTCTCTAAGATATGCAACTGCTCCATATGTCCCCAAAAAATAGCGACGCTCAGCTGTATATTGCGCGGCTAACCCAGGGACAACCAAGCCAACCCACGGTCGGTACGGCACGTCAGGCTCCTACAAAGAACGCCTATCAGATAAGAATTTATCAAAGGTAATACGAAAGTATTCAAATATGCAAAGAACCATACCGAGATAATCAGATCTCGGACATAAGCGGTAGACATCCCGGCACGGCAGCCTCCCCAAGAGGCACTCACTAAAAATCTGCGCGGCGACGTTCTCGGCGGCGCAACTGAGGGAAAGTACTCTTAGAACCAGATCTACAAAAGACAAAAAAGTATTAGCAAGTGTTAACCAAAGCTTAGAACTAAACTTTAAGGGAGATAAAGTATACCTCTACGACTTTCCAAAAGCCGGACAGAGCGACGTTTCCCGTGAAGGACCGGTGTCGACACGAGTCTCGTAACGCTCGAACAAAGTCAGCATAGGCCAAGCTGGCCCAGTCATAAGTCTCGATCAAATGTAGATCACGGACCGTAGGTAGGTAGTAAAGAAGTACTCTACAACCCTTGTCAGGGGAAAACGTCCCAGACTGCAAGATAAGCACAAAGATGCGCACCCGCTACTCTCGGTTGGTCGCATCATCCTCGAAAGTCGTCGCTAGAATCGAACGGCGAATCCCTTTGGCGCTGAATTGAGTCGACTCTACCTCAGAACGAGCCCGAATAGCAATCGGACCCAACAGCTCCTCAACCTCAGGAGAAAAGACGTTGATCTCGTTGTCGAACGATAGCGTAACAGAACTAAACTCTAGTCATGTAATAACACTGAAGTCGGTCGGGTGACCATCATCTCACCCCAAGGAAAGTGGAAAGTGTTGGTGGTGTCCCAAAAGTACTCAACCAGGGCACGAGCCACGTGCTGACCCCCGCTAGAGGCAATCATGGCTTCTGAGGTCTCAATAAGCGCAGTCAACCCGCAAGACTCCAAAAGAAATCTCACCTCTCCATCAATGCCTATGTACATATTGTACAGGTCGCCTAAGGTGCTGCAGCCTGAGCCGTGGTAGAGCGTCCTAGCCACCGTGATCCCACGTCGCACCCTATCAAAATATGGTGGACGGGGGAGAAGTACAGGGCCCGCTAATCCCACTCGGGGAGGAGACCGAGAGAAGCGGACAGGTCGGCATCCTCCTCTACGGGCTCATGCTCCCGTAGTACGTCTCGGGACTGTGAACCCGAACCTCGTTTTCTAGCCATGCTACATTGTGAAATATCATCATAAATTAAGGTTATATAGTATCTATGGTTGACCTAGCCGCATGATACTATGTTCGTAAAAAAAAGGGTACGTAGTATTAAAACAGAGCACAAATTCAAATTAAGCATATACGAGATTTTTCAAGCATCAAACAATTTCATTTAATACTATGGTAATTATTGTGACAAATTGGACAAGAATTGCTAGCAAAAACATCAAGAACAGGCCACATTGTATTCCCGACCTTAAGTGTTCCAACAATGGTGATTTGTTCGTTTCTTCACCAAATTGAGTCAAACAAGTCTCAAATTACTCCTTAGGCAATATATAAACATAATCAAGAAATTCCATGGCAAAAAATTTGACAAACAAAGTGAATTAAGCAATTCAAGTTTTGAATTTTCAAGAAATTCGTGAACAAACATGTGCGAAATTGATTAACACCGAAGTGAGTTTGGAGAAAACTTACATAGATCGGGAAAATGGATGGAATAAGCTTTGATTTGCAACAAATTTTAGCAAATTCGGTTGAGAATCGAGGAAGAACGAGTAAATTGAAGTTCCGTGGCGATTTCTCGAACAAAATGCACAACAGCAGCGAAAATGAAGATGAAAGTGGTATATATGGAAATCCCGACTCTAGCGCCAAGCGACAGGCCTTGGTGCTAGACGATAAGGCTTAGCGCCTGGCGCTAGTGCCAGCGCCTGGAACTAGAGCCACATATGCGGCGCCAGCAATATTTCAGCGGCGACAGCCTGTTCAGCCACTCAGTACCGTTATTTCGGCCTCTTACAATATTTTGGGTTCCTTGGTACGCCAGTTAGCCCCTCTAAGAAATTTGACATGATTTAGTAATTGGCTCGATTATAATTGCATAAAGTGATCGACCTGATTAATGATCGTTTCACTTAGCTTAAAGCGCCTAAGCATTGGCTCAATGCAATGCACCAACATACTTGTTCATATAGCAGAAGCACCGACGTAATGGTTCAAAATTCAGCAAAGGCACCGACATTTTATTTCAAAATTCAGCATAAGGTACCGACAAACAGGTTCAAAAGCAGCAAAAGCACCGACGTACTGGCATAGCGGAAGCAAAGTTCAAGCGAGCTTTTAAAAGATCGAAAAGCGTGGGTCTTCGGTAATTTTCCTCGAAATATTACCGCAACAAAGGAGGATAGCTTCAGGCGAGGATATCTTTGGCAACGTTCCCTAGCTTGCGGAGAGTTGTCACAAACAACTGGAGGTGATTTCAAGCGAAATTGTCTTCGATCGTGTACCCTGGCTTGCGGAAGATGATCACAAAGTGCTAGAAGGTCGTTTCAGGAGAAGCAATCTTCGATGGGGTTCTCTAGCTTGCAGAAGTCTATCATGGCAGAATTGGAGGCAGTTACAAGCGTAGCAGTCTTCAGGCGGCATTCTCTAGCTTGCAGGATGTCGTCAATGATACAAAAATACAGCAATGCAACAACAAATTGGTTACCTTAAGAGACGTGTGCTCGACGGTGCAAGATACGCGTTTCTTATATCTCTTATCTATTTAACAAATGTTAGTTTGCAGGTATCGGTGTTACAAGAATGATTTAGGTTCGCGGAACGTTCTTAATCATTCTCTGTCCCTCTCGATACTTTGACTTTTGTTTTTGAAATTTGCGTTTCTCCAAACTCAGTAAAAGTGGGGGCTTCTGTAGACACCCATTTGTGTCTCCCCAAAACCAAACCCGGTGATGAGTACCTTTCGCGTCGAATCATAATCGAATGAAGTAAAAATGTTGAAGGTTTAATGTGGCGGATAGTTTTAATTTCTTTTCTCATTTAATAGTTTTTGAAAACCTATTTTAAGAAAACAGACAATCCAGTTTGGTTTGGTCCATGGAAAGGGTCCAATAATTATGTAGTTGGATGGGGCTTTAAAAGAGCTTTCCAACGATATATTATGAGCCCAATTCCGATAAATAATGAGGAAGTTATTGGAAAATTACTAAAATGGGCCCGGTTTAATCCTTATATGCGGCCCAATGATCTAGAGGAGGGCCTAATATGGATTTATAATTCCTAATGCAATTAGGAATGATTTTAGTCTTCTAAATTCTTCTAAAAGGTTCTTTTCATTCCTAATTCAATTAACATTGATAAATTGACTTTGGTTGACTTTTTAGAGTTTTAATCAGAATAAAAGACTGTTTTTAAGGAAAATACGATTTTTCCCTTCTGTACGGCTAACTTTTATCTGAATTTAGAAAACGCGTGAAAATATTAATTAGCGTCTGGCGCTAATGCTTGGCGTCTGGCGCTAACTTCATTTATCCTCGTCGAAACTCTGATTTGTTTTTCTATCCGTTTGGCTGATTTTCTCTGTAAATAGCCTCCTAAAATCTCCGTTTTTCAGAACCAACTATCTAATTCTCTTCTCTCTCTAATATAAATCTAATTCTCTCTCTATTTCTTTTCAAAACCAACCTTTTTATATACAAAATTTCGCATTCACAAGACCAAGAAACTCCTAGCATAATTCGAAGTTTCCTTTGCCCTAGACGTGAAATATTTTAATTTCTGAGGGTTTGGTACCAAATCTCTCTTTCAATTATTTAATTTATTTGTTTTGATATTATTATTTTCCTTGAAGTTACTAACGTGTGTATTTTGTTATTACAAAGAGATACGAGGCATCCAAGTAAGTGCTTTAATTGATTTTATTAATATTATGATATAGAAATCATGTTTAGGTTGTTATTACGATCCCTAGTACCATGTTAGGATGTTTTATTGCTTCCTAGTATTATGTTTAGGGTAACAACTAAAAATTCCTAATATCAAGTATGATTAAAAGTAGGATGCTTCCTATATTCTTTCCTAATATTCATGTTAGTATCATGTTAGGGTTAAAGCTTTGATCTTTAATGTTTAGTGACATGCTAGGGTTTGTTATTAATCTTGTTAATATCATGTCTAGCATCTTGCTATGCTTTAACATGACCATGATTATTTTAATTATTATTATGATTGTTTTTATAATTATTTTGATGATTATTATTATGTTGCTTGATATTTATTGTTATTGCTTGATCACGCCTTTTATGCATGTTTAAAGGGGATTGGTACTTGTAATCACGCTTAATAAGATAATTAATAATCTTGTTTAGAATTAATTTAATTATAATTTAAGTGATCGCCAATAATAGGTTTATTTGTGCATTAATATTCAACCAACATAGATAAACAGGTTTAGGGTTAATCTTATTGATTGCATGTTAGTTTGAAAGTGCGCATGAATACGATCAGAATAAAGTAGAGACCTATTATTAGGGAAGGTTCAATCTCTTTTAGGTTGGATTTGTACTTTCATCCCCGAACTACCAGTCTTGGTTCTAGACCTATTGGAGTTGACGATCTCCTGGATCGTTAAGGGGTGTAACCTTCACCTCCAGAACGGTTTACAAGTTCCTAAAACTTGTTGGCGACTCTTTTTCTCTAGCTTCTTTCCCTTTGGACGCCACCATGCTTAAGTGTATGATCACAGTGGGGTTCATGCTAGGGATAATGCTTAAAATATTCCCTACAGATATAAACCTACTTATGTTTTGCAACCGGCTAATGAATCCCCGAATTTTCTTTTCGGTTTTGGGTGGTGGCATTGACATGATTGCCTTGATCTTAGTTGGTTCTATCTTTATTCCTCTAGAGCAAATGACGTATCCCGAGAGTTTTCCTTAGCTGACTCCGAAAGCACACTTAGACGGGTTTTACCTCATGTTGTTTTTTATTAGCCTTTAAAAGAATTTTCTTAAGGCTAATAAGTGCCCTAGGAGATCCTTTGATTTTACAATCATGTCATCTACATAGACTTCAACTTCCTTGCACATCATGTCATTGAGTAAGGCAGTCACTTCTCGTTGGTAAGTGGCACCCGCGTTTTCAACCTGAATGGCATCACCGTGTTACAGTAAGTACCCCAAAGTGTTATGAACGTTGCCTTCTTCATATTTTCTTCTTCCATGAGAATCTGGTTATAGCCTGCGTATTTGCCCATATACGAGAGAAGTGAGTGATTCGTTGTATAATCCACTAAAATATCAATGTGTTGTAAAGGGAAGTCATTCGTTGGACATGCCTTATTTAGATATCGATAGTCGACACACATTCTTACCCTTCTATCCTTCTTTAGAACTAGGACCACATTTGTGACCCATTCGGGGTATTTGGATACCCTACTAAAACCTAGAATTATCTTTTTTTGTACTTCTTTTATTTTAAAAGCTACGTCGGGTTTCATTCGACGTAACATTTGTTTTACAGGTTTTATTCTTGGAATTAGTGGAATTATGTGTTGGGATATCTCTCTATTTATTCCTGGCATATCTTCATATGACCAAGCGAATACATTGATTAAATCTTTTAGTAGATTAATTAAATTGGTTCTTTCATCTTTATTAGGTGTTATCCCGAGTTTAACTTCTCTTTAAATAATGGTTGGATCTTTTCGGATATCAACCGTTTCAATGTCTTCAATTACTGGTGTTTATTTTTCAAGTGTTTCCATTGCCTCAATTTTTTTTTTTTTTGTCATTTTCATTGTTAGTTAAGCAATGCTCATCATCTTGGGTTAAAGAGTAACACGAGGAGTAAGCAAATGAAGACTTATTATTAAACTTAGAAACAATTACATCAAATAGAGATATGTCCGTTGGGACTTAATTACTAACTATTCTAGGAGAAGGTGCTAAAACAGAGGAATTGGTGGAAGGTGCTATAGCTTAAACCTTACAAGACTCGATAGGGGAATATTCTAACTCGAAATCTGACTCGGAGGATTCCTAAAACATTGGTCCTTGTCCTCTTGTTATAGAGATCTTTCTTCCACTTGAAGTAGTCACCGTCACGGTATTTCGCCATCCTTAAACTAATCCCTTTGCTGAAGTGATAAGCTTAGAAGGGTTAAAAAAATCACTTTTTAGTACCGTTTGAATGAGCAAGGAGTTATCCTCAATATATGTTGGCTCTTTCTTCTCGTGCCCAAAGAGAAGTCCCATGACATTAAAGTCATAGCATGAAGGTGCCTTCTCCTTATGGATAGGAGTTGGGACATCATTTAGAAAGTAGCAATCCAAGAAGATTTCAAACCTAGGTTGTCTTATCCCATATATTACAAAGGGTTCAAGAAATCCATGACACGGATAATCCTCTCCCTCTCTCATGAATTGTCCATTGAGGGTGAGAGGGTAATAGTCCATTGGGATTGCTTTTTTTTGGGTACGAGCATTCCTGCGTGCATTGGCTTTTTCCTTGGCTCGCTTAACGTCTACTAGAGTCGGTTCAAAACCAAGTAAAAATGTATCCAATTTAGGGAGGACAGGTTGTCTTATTTGCTTTGTTATCCCTTTCTTCTTTCCAAGAGTCATTCAAGGAAAGTGTCCCTGCATTATAAGGATAGCATTTACTGTCATGTTAAAGTGGTGGTCGTAGTGAAAATGGGTCCTTTCATCCTCCTCGATTAAGAAGACCTCTTTGTTAAAGCCCCACAAATCTTCATCATCTTCATTGTGATCCAAATGTATGATTGGATTCTCGATGGCCTTAATTATCATTGGTGAAGCATCAATTTAATATGGATTCCTCCAATTATAGCCTTCACTTGTTGATGAAGGGATGAAGGGACGACCTTTATGTCATGAAGCTAAAGGCGTCCCAACAATAAGTTGAAGGATGCTTTAATGTCTACCACTTGAAAAGTAGTAGCATGTTCTATGACTCCTGCCGTTACATTCATGGTGATGGTTCTAAGTGCTTGGCGGCGAGTGTTGTCATAGGCTCTTATTCCCTGTGTAGATAGAGACAAGTCTTCATCCCTTATTCCCGAATTCTCACAGTTCGGAGTGGAAAGACATGAATTGCTTATCCATTATCTGCAACAGTCATTCGGATATTCATCCTCTTGAAGATTACTGTGACATATAAGGCTTTGTTGTGTTTTTCACCCTCTAGAGGTAGAACCTTGGAAGAAAAGTTAATTAAATTGATGGGACTAGGAATATCACTCGTGAGAAAGTTAGCCAACCCCTCAGGAGTGGTTTCGGAATCTATTCCTATTTTATCTAGAGCATTCATTATTGCTACCCTATGTTGATGGGATATAGCTAGTAGTTTCCATACATTCATTCTAACCTTAGTCTTCTTTAGTTTTTTGACAACATCGTGTCTTCTATGATGGGTATGGGAACTTGCTGAGTAGTAGGAATAGGTTGTTGTATGGCAATGGGAGGTTGTATTCTCCCAGATCTTGTGAGAACATCTATGGGGGAATCTTCTTCATCCCAAATGTCGTCAACAAGATATATTATGGAGAGTGGGGTTTCCTCCATATCCTTGAAGTAGACGTCCTCATCATCACTGTCCTAAACTCCATTGATGGTAGCATCTTTCTCTTGTGGAATTTAGACTAAAATTTTATTATCAATCAGTTTTTTAATTAAATCCTTCAATTTAAAACAATGCTCCATAGTGTGTCCCCCTGATTGATGATATGGACAGTAGAATATGTTTGTCCTCTTTAGTGACTCAAATGGTCTCGGTTCGAGAGGTATGATCTTGCCACTCTCGTAGAGCATTTTAAACACATTTGCATATCTGGTCCCAATTGGAGTGTAGGACTTATTGCTCCTTTAGGGTTTTTCGACTTCTTGGAGAGAAAATGGCTTCCACTTAGTAGTCTCTATGGGTGTTACCTATTTATTATGCTTACTTTGTTATAACTTTGAGCGTTCAAGAACTTTTCTACACATGTCTATTGTTTTCCATATTGTATATATGAAGAGAAAAACGTCTTCTTTAGTGGCCAGTTGTTGATTTGGGGCCCAATCATTCATGGCATCGATAAATATTTCCTCTTCTTCTTTAATGGCAAGAACTTTCTTCGATTGGTTTGATTAAAGATGAGGGGTCAACACAATTTTCCTCAATAGATATAGCCAAGGAGTCAGAAAGTGGTGCATTGTTGATACTTGGCTTCTTGCTTGCAGGAGGCAGTAGGAGTTTATTACTATCAATCAAGTCTTGGATAGCTTCCTTTATCTTCCAAAAATTCAAAGTAAGATGGCCCCTACCTTGATGGTATTTGCAGTGTGCATTGGGATTCCAATTAGCTGTCCTCCTTTTGACTGGTGGATCCCCAAATTGTCCAATAGGAGTTATAAGACCTTTTGTATGAAGATAGTCAAATGCGGTGTCATAAATCATACCAATAGGAGTAAAGTTTCTCCAAAATGGTTTCTTTTGTCCTTGATTATTCATAGCGAGGACTTCGTTCAGATTAAAGGTGCTGACATTTTTTGAGTGGGTGGTTTTGGAAGAAGAAGGATTGACATTCTTATTTCCTTTCTAGCCACTGTTGGAGTTAATGTTAGCAGATTTTTGCTTTGCAAGGTCGTCTTCAATATTAATTCCAATGTCATAAATGGCCTTGAAAGTATTTAAGTTGCTTTGGTACTTGAAATGTTTGAAATACTTTTCCTAGAGATTCTTTATAAACAATCTCATAAACTCTTTTTTCAGTAGGTACCTCAATCACATTAGTTGAGGTTACCCTCCACTTATTAAAGAAAGAAGTAAAACCTTCATTCTCTTTTTGTTTATGTATCTTAAGTTCCCTATGATCAGTATCAACTTGAATATTACATTTATATCTATCAATAAAAGCGTTTACAATAGCATCCCAAGTAGAGGTTTTCTCTTTGTCAAGGGAAAAGAACCATTGTTGACAAACGGTTTCAAGAGATAGAGAAAATAGTGAATGGAAGACTTTCCTACTGATCCCTTTAATATTCATTATGGTCTCAAAAGCCCTTAGGTGAAAATAAGGATTGTATGTTGCCTTGAATCTAGGGATGTCATAGGCATTGAACTTCTGCGGAAGAAGCTCCTTGTCCACTAAGACCCCTTGTGAGCTAATGCCCTAGATTCTATAGTCATTGGAGAATTTGCTCAAGCTTTCTTTCATGAGCTCCATTTGTTGTTGCTTCATAGGGTCATTAATTTGAAGGGCCACAGCCTTCATCAGTTCAGTTATGTTGGCCATGTCCTTCCTATGTTCATTGACTTCCTCTTGAGTTGTCATTATCTTCTAAGATTTTCTTTTTCGACTAATTGGTTTATCAAAAAGTAGTACTTGGACAAAGGTGTTGTCCTTGAATAATCACCCTTCCTATCTTGACCAAGCGTTGTAAATTAAACCATTTATTTGTTTTAATTACTTGACTCAAATTTACTTTGACTTTTCTGGTTTTTTTTTTAAAAAAAAAAAAAAAAAATAGGGTGTATATTATGGGAATCAAGTAAGGGTTCAAATAATTATGGTTTAATTAGAGGATTAATATCCGACTTACTCCCCTAAAAAAATGACGGAAAAAACACGCATACAAGACTCTTTAGACATATGGTCAAAGTGTGACATACATATTGGGTGTGTGCTTTTAATGTTGAGTGTGAGTGACATGTTTTGATTCTTGTGTGGGACCATGGGACTATGTGGTTAGACATAACTAAAAACATGACTATTGTCATTAATAAGTTGTTTAAACCGATTAAGAAAACTGATTAAATAGACTCGTCGTGAGGACTCGAGCAAAATCATGGAGTGTCGCTGGAGCAACAGGATTGTCGCCAAACGCTACGGACCAACTGAAGCATTTATGTCTTAGTCGTGTGCAATTACTAGATATATAAATGGATCAAATTATGGAGATGATTAAGTTCGTACATTTGGGTCGTCATTTTGCCATAGCTAGAAGTACTAACGATCTTTGGACTAGTAGAATAGCCCAAAGCCCAATTGGAAGGATCCTATAAGGTCACACAAAGGGGATAGATCGAGCATTAGAGGATAAGGCCCATCATGGGCCTCATCACTCTAGGTGGCCGGCCATTTGGAGGATTAGAAGGAGTTTTGGGCTTTGTGCCCTAGTCTAATTATAATGAGATTATAAATAGACTAGGTGCCTAGGTTTACATGAATACAGTTTTAACTAATCATTTGATCCAACCCTAATTAGCAATTATGAAGCCCAACCCCCTCATATTCCTCTCTCTCTCTCATGGCTCTCTCCTCCACCTCACGCTGGTGGTGGTTGTTCGTGCGGTGGTCGGTTGTCCGTAAAGGTGCTGATCGCGGTTTTCCTCAATCACTCGACCAATCTAGTAATGGTGGACGACTCGTTCGAATCTCGTGGACTAAGTAGAAGAGTAACGCTTGGGGCTCTATTCTCTCCCTGATTTGCCTGTCGAATAGCTTTGTGGAATTCACGCATCAAAGGTATGATTATATGTCTTGTGTGTTATTCATGCGATTCTTGGGATTAGGTGCTGAACTGAATATGATTCATATTATTTCCGCTACGTAGTACCTATAAACTCCTACACCAAAACCAGACAACAACTTTGTCTCATAGCGCTAATCATTAGTGCGTGGCGCTACAGCCTAAACTTTTGCGTCATTGCTGGAACATTGGTCTGGGACTGTTTCCAATATTTTACTCTAAAGGGATAAGCCTAAAGTTGTACTAAGTCAAGTTTGATCAATTTATTTAGACTTTAATCATTTATATTAATTAATTAATTTAAAAAAGTCCTTTAGTCATTAGTTAGCTTATTTAAACTCATTCACAAGTCAAACAGACGGTTAGGGGAAACACATATAGGTTATGCACAAACAAATAATGCACAAGTAGTTAAATAGTCACAATATAATGCAATAAGTTTGCAACCTAACAATGGCTCTAGTTCTCTAAAGTTCAGGATATGGGTTAGTCAAAGAAGGTCCATGGTTATGAGTGCGAATGTACCGCGCGGAAGCCTTACCTTTAGAAGGGTTGGCGCAAGTGGATGGGACCTCGCAAGTTAAACTCGCTTCCACGATTTGGTAAATTCAACAAACTCGGATGTACCCTTCGTTTTCAGGAGAGTTCGATTGGGTAGATGGAGCGTGAATCCCCAGAGGCTTATAGCCATATGTAGAACACATATGGATTTTAGAAAAAAAGGAAAAACTCAACGAGGAAGTAAAACCGAGCAAACAGTACTAAAAACTATTCAAATCAAGAAGGTTGATGTATGGCTTGGTATTGAAAGAATTCAGCGCGAGACATTAGTGCTTGTCGCCAGACGATAGTTACCGTCGCCATGCGAAAGAGCCATCGCTTGATGACGGCGCTGTTTTCTCAACGCCAATTCCTACATGCCTCGACAAGTTTCTATTCTTGAATTTTCTAGTTTTCGCAGCGTTATTTTGATTTTAGTTATGGAAGATATTTCTCTTATTTCCTACGTGTAAAAATCCTTTGTTTTTTATGCATTACGGATAGTCTTCCCAATGCGGACCTTTTTATGGTTATGCCAATAATGTTAATAAAAATTACTCACATGAAATACTTAGAACTTTTTTAGTCTCATCCAATCATTCTAAATTATTTACAAAATAAATTTTAGGAATTAAAATAATAATCCTCTTTAGTGTAGTTTCCAAAAAACTATAGGGAATATTTCAAGCATCCCACACTTTAACCCCACTGTGATCATACACTTAAGCGTGGTGGTTCCAAAGGGAAGAAAGCTAGAGTAAAACAGTCGGCAACAAGTTTAAGGAACTTGTAAACCGTTCATAGGGTGAAGGTTACACCCCTTCACGATCCATGAGATCGCAAACTCCATAGTGGTCTGGAACCATGACTGGATATTCGGGGATGAAGGTAAAAAATCCAACCTAAAAGAGATTGAACCTGCCCTTTGTTCTTCTCATAATCATGTGCGCTTTCTGACTAACATACTCTAGAAACCTACTTTTGGCCTCTTGTCCTAAAAGGAAGTGTGATGATGTTACAAAAATTCGTTCTTCATGTTAGATCAATGTTGAAGTGTTGATGGACTATGAAAAGCATAATGAAGTAATTTATAACCCATATTTGAGACCAAGTTATCTTAGAGCCTTGTTTGATTACTAATTAGGCCTAAAACTTGTTCATACATGTTTAAACATGATTCATAACGGACCCAAATGCGTCAAAAGCAATGATTGAATCCAATGGAACCTACATTGTAGAAAAACCGAGCCAAAAAGATAAACCAAACATCAAATTCCCATGAAAGGCATATACATATGGATAGAACTTTCAAAGGTATTTCCAACGGTATATTATAATCCCAATTCCGAGCCAAAACGAATAAGTTATGATCAAAACACTAAACCGGGCCCTAAAACTGACACCCTTGCACTCCAACGGCCATAACATTTGATTCATAAAATATTTTAACCTAATTAAAATGGAATTAGAATGAAGACATTTAGATCTTTCTAATGATATCTCACACGCCTTAATCCGATTCTTCAATCAAAAGTTATGGAAGTTTAAAAAATGCATTTTCGTATAAGGCAAATCGCAAACTAGCGCAACTAAATCAGTTTCGCGCGCGACTCATTGAGATGCGCGCGGCACTCAACGCGACTCAAAGAGTTGCACACGCCACCTAACGACGCAGCCCTAAAACCCTAAACCTAGATCCCTACGCCTATAAATAAGGGTATTCGTTCAGCATTACGGGGACCAAAAAAAGATTAGAATTAAAACTCTAGTATTCTCAAAACCCTAATCTCTCAACTTCTCTTACTACCATACTACTTTTTTCTTCTCTCTTCCCAAATACTTTCAAACCCTAATTGATTCCATCGAAATCCTGGAAGGTACAATGAAGAAAAAAAAAGTCCATAAACACATTAAAACGGAGATTTAACATGAAAGAAGAACGTTTAGTTTCTTGAGCACTTAGATAAATCACTTTTCTTTTATTGTTTAAATAACTTTAATTTATTAATTAGTGTTGTTTGATCACTTTAAACATAATATTAATTAATTAATTCACATATTACACTTTCGTTAATCAAGACTAGAATTTGAATAATTAATTGTTGTTTTCTCACTTAAGACAAGACGAATCTAGTTTATTTATTGTTCTTTCACGAATATTATTAAATAAGAATAACGAATTTTGCAAAGTAATTCCTATGTGATTAACGCTTGTAAATGAAATTAACTAACATAGTTCTGCGTATCACGTTGCGTATATTGTTTGGTATTGTAATTGTGAAAAAGGAAGAGCTAGTAGAGGACGTACTAGGGCTAGAATAGCGATTCCTCCCTTAAAGGAACGTTAATTTAGAACTCTCGCTCCTGAACTCATTTCTGGTTTATTTAGACCAATTTGGGCATGGGTAAACTTATGATTCGTGCCAATTATTTCATGAACTCCACATGGAAGAAAGGCATGAACGAGGTTTATGAGTTTTCCTAAAACTCATTGGCGACTCCTACTTGTTTCTTACAAAAAAGCGTGATGAGAGTATCATTTCTAATTCAAGGTGTCCCAAACGTTCAGCAATTCAAATCCTACTACACCCTAACAAGTATAAAGTTCTAGGCTTTTAAATGGCCATGGGAATTTAAGGAGATGACCCCTTACGATGGGAACCCCCTCCTTACAGTGGCGACTCCATTGGGGACTTAGAGGTTACAAGATTAGTTCGTAGTTATGGTTCAAGGTTTCCAACACTAGGTTGCCTATGGATTGTAACGAGAACTAACTTGGATAATCTTTAGTTAGAGAGCGAGACTCGAACGCATAATATCTTCTTTTTTCACAAATGTAAAAATCAAACAAGCAACATTCTATCATGCATAAGTATAGCACACTTAAACCATTGGGGATTGGCTCAATGATTAGGGGCAGCCAACACTAGGCTTCTATCCCTGAAATCATTAACAATCATATTACCCATATCGTCAACAACATGTTGGGAGGGCGACGTCATGAGTCAACACGTTAAGTGATTGATTTGTGCATCGTTTCATAAGATATGGTACCTTTGGACACCCAAGCCTTGATCTTAGAATAGCATTGTATGCTTTGACAGTTCCTTTTATGTGCTTATGTGACTAAATGAATATGTGTTTCGTGTCTAATCTAACTAATTACAACTTGTTACCTAGAGATATATAAAAAAAAAAAATAATTCGCAAAAATTATGGTTCGAAAAAAAAAAAAAAAACAGTTCATTCTTTTTGCGTTTTCGTTAAAAAAAAATTTAAAAAAAGTTGTCGAACCTACCACGTGGCATGCGCAACTGTCAAAGTTGCGCGCGCCCTCCTAGCGCAATTTCAGAAGTTGCGCGCGGAACCTCCGCGCAACACTATGTCTTGCGCACGCCCATTGTTCAACGTTGACTTTGACTCGTTACAAGCAATATCATACAGAGAAAACTATACTACAACTTCAAGGTTAATCGTTAAGTAGGTGTTAAAAATATCCCTTTGGCTAACAACGTTGTCTAACTTTTACTATGATCGTCTTTTTTCGAAAAAAATGTTTTTTATCGTTCTTTTTGCGTTTTTGCAAAAAAAAATAAAAAATAAAAAATAAAAATTATCTTTCTTTTTGCGTTTTCGCATAAAAAAAAAAACAAAAAGCATGTGGCAAATGCTACTCTTGAAGTTGCACTTTCCACCTTAGCGCAAGACTGAAAATTGTGCGCGATACTATTTTTTATTATGATGATTCGTTTACGTACTTTATAATCGAGCTAATGACATTACCTCTTATGAGGTTCGTCATTAGAAGTTCCCATCTCTTAATAGGACGTCATCAATATGTTTATTCTTAAACGTGCCTATTTTCGTATTCATCATTTTTGTAGTTGTAAATAGTCAACCTTCATATGAGAGTATAATTTATTTACCTCTTCTATGGTTTTAAAAGAACATCCTCAGAACTTTATTTGGGATGATTGCCTAAAAAAAAAAAAAAAAGAGAGAGAGAAATAGAACAAAAAAGTATGATACAAAAAAAATATTATTCTATAAAAAAAGAGAGAGTATAATGAATGATAAAATCGAGAAAATAGTTTAATTATTTCTTGGATTTTACATTCGGAGGTCATCATTCTTTTTAAGCAAATAGTAAACTATTATCTTTTAAAGATGAGCAATATGAGAATCATAATTAAAAAAAATGATATAGACTTCTATTGTACTCTAATTGATCAACAAATACCATAGTATATATGATCATTCTAAGGAGTATGTTTGGGTTGATTAATATTCCTAAAATTTGATGAGCATTTTCAATCCAAGTTTCTTGAGTTTCTCTTCTACCTTTTTCGAAAATAATTCATTTAAAGTAAAATCCTTAGATGATTACCTTGTTGAAGTCAACACACAAATCATGACATTCCATTAATGATTGTTCATGAATTTTTTGACATTCTTCATCAACAAACTTGCTTAAAGTGAATTCGTATTACAAGGACTAAAAAAAAGAAATAAAAAGATCATTTTAACTTTGGTTCTTTGTTTGAATGCTTGGCAGAAAAGGTTTATGTGAACGCGCTCAATTTCTCGTGATTCACATTACTAGATCATCTTCCACGTTCGCATACTAGTCCAATCATGGGTGACAAAGTAGCATTGGAGAAAACTTAGAGGGGAACTCCAAAACATAAAGGCCCTACGAGAAGAAGAAGCCTAAATGAAGGCACATAAAAAAGCAAAAAAGGCTAAAATAAAAGCAGAAAAAGAAAACATTCTGCAAGAAAAAGCAAGAGCCGAAAGAGTAGAGGCCTTGGAGAAACTTTTCCTTCGAGCTAACTTAGGGAATAAGTACTTCAACTATGAGCTTGCACCACAACCTAGTGGCAAGACTCTCCCACAAAAGTTCTTGACTACGAATTTGCCAACCTTTAAGGTTACTAAAATCCTAAAACTCACTTAATGAGCTTTATTGGATTTATGGCATTGAAAGGGGTTAAGCCAAGCCTATATGCATGTACTTTTCCTCTTTCATTTGACCCAACTGCTAGATCATGGTTTTATAACCTCGATGAAAAAAAAATTCCACTTGGAGTGACGTTGTAAAAGCGTTTTTAACCCAATATGGCGATAACATCGAGCTCACAACTACCTTGCGCGATCTCGAATTGATTAAGCAAGGGGAAGAAGAAGGCTTCATTGACTTTTTTTCTAGGTGGCGATCAAAGGTTGCTCTTATTCTATAAAGACCTCCGGATCATGAGCTTGTCCCAAAGTTCATAGACAATATGTCTCCACCATACAAGTGCCATTTATAATACCTTGGTTTAGACACATTTCAAAAAGTCTATATTGTGGGAACATTAATTGAAAGGGACTTGATAAATGAAACCATGAATCATATAGATGGACTTGATTTATAGAGAGGATTTAACCTACGTCAGAAACGGACAAAGCTCGAAGATGCAATCTCAAGAAGTTGACAACAATTCAAGATGTAGCACCCTAGGTCTTGTTTTGTTTCTTTCCTTTGTTTTTTATGATAGACTAAGAGATTCATAATGTCAAATTTACTTATTTTGTACTCTCATTAATTAATGAATAAAAAATATATTTTCAAGTACGTCTATCTTGTTCACATTTAAATCTCCTTATTGTTACTGACTTGAACTAAATAAAACGTATGCATACAAACAAGCAATATCAAAAGGCATACATACTCAACAGCTTAAGAATCTTGATAAGCTTTGGCTTACTAGATTTATCGAACGAAAAGAGGCCCATATTTTGCCCACAAAGAAAGGATATAATGATTTCACCAACATAGGAGGCAACTTGAAACACCATAAATATAATCCCATGTTCTTAACCTTAGAGAAAATCCATATTTTTGGCACCCCTTTTGAGCCTCGTCAATAGAGCCTTAGTTATTCAACCTACATTATTCCATATCTTGGGATGAGAATGGTGCAAAGATACAAATAAGAAATTAGGGGAACAAAACATAAGAGGGGGACACAAAGTTAGTCTAAACCCAAAAGGAAATATCCAATGCAAAAGAAAGAAAGAAATCATTCTAAACCCAAAACAAAACTTGTCGAAAGAATAAGAGAGAAAGAAAAAAAAAGGAGGACAAGGAAAAGGAACCTAATGTAGGATGTTGCCACATAAAGCAGAAAGGTTTTAATTTAAGAAGCACCAAAAGTAAGGGATTTTGGGAGTATACTTGATCCTATCCATTCTTCAGAATCCCAAGCCTAGCTACGTTACAACCTTGGAAAGGCCCTCCTTGAGGTAGACCATAACCATATACCAGAATCATCATTCCATGAAAGTATGGGCAACCTTAGGCCTTTGCATATATGGACCTACTATTAAGTAGTCATGCCCATATATAAAATGCATGAAGTGTTGAGTAATGATTACAAGATCGTATAAAAAAAATATTAAATGATTTGGATGATTTGATAGCCATTTGCTTGATTTCATCATGTTAGTAAAGCAATCGAATCAAACTAAATTTGATGTTTTCCATATCCTTTGCCAAAGAAAAATGAGACGACTATCAGTTAAAAAAAAACACAATTCAATCATCTTATTTTCTTTTAATAATAGGGATATTTATTACCAAGGTAATTCAGGTTCTATAAACATTGCCTAAAAGAAAAAGATTTAATACAATAAATTGATTGTATATATCGATAGCCTCGATGTAAACTTTAGATGTCTTTTACAACTCTTTAGAACTGGTCTTTTCACTTGTCATGAGCAACTAAAATGTCTGCGTACGTGGGATATCTCCATCTTCTCTAAGCGAGAAATATTGATTGAACATGATCGCTACATGAAAAAAATGACCGTTATCGCTATCACACGTATACCTCACTGCCAAGTCATCACGATGATTCAAATATTAAGTCAATAATCCTTGCTTTTCAAAAACATGTCTAATTTTCTTTCTTTATTCTTCTATGGGAAAGTTGGATTCCCCTTCCTTTTTATACAAATCCGTCTTTTTTGTTCATTTCTTTTTTAAGGGGGTAAGTCGGGATGATCCCTCCCATTTGGCATCTAAAATACTTGAAAATAGTATAATTTTTTTCGCTCTTTGCCTCAAATTGGGGGCTTAAAAAAGCCAAGACATCTCAACTTCTCTCTATTTACAAATTTGAACACGCTATTTATGCTGCAAAATCAATGTCACGCAAATCTTATTAGGAACCATCTTAATAACTTTAGACGACAAAGGGAAGAATACCACTTCCTATTATTTGACAAAGATAATTAATTATGTTACTTGGTCAAACAATTTGTGATAAACATATGCAATATTCCACAATTAAAAACACAAGTCTTGGGGCTTTAAAAAAAACATTAGAAACATCCCCTAGCATATGTATACATGAATTCCAAAAGCCACCTAAGTCTACACTTGGGGGCTTCAAATTAAAAATATAGGTCTCACCTTTCATTTTTAAATGAGACCATATTTTAGAAAGTGATTCGAATGATTCTATAAATTATTCTAACACTTCACCAAATTAATGTTTTATAAACATTCATTTCCAAACTACGGTGCTTATTTAATTAAAATAACTTCACTTTTATTTAAAAAGAATATGACAATGATAACAAGCAAAAAAACGTAAACAAAATCAGATATACGTAAGTTTGATCACATTTTCATATCTTTGTTAAAATAAGTTGCAAATTACAACTTATCTTCATCAATATTAGACATAAAAGTCACACGCAATTACGAGCTAGACTTTTCTTTCAATTTTGGTTCCAGTTTTGAAAATAATATTATTATTGGATCCCTTTTCAAATTTTGAATTCTAGTTCGAAACTACATGTTTCTAATTAAAACAATATTCAAAATTTCCTTTCCAAAATTTTGTTTTCTCAAATAAATAAATTTTCAGATTCTTAATAACCGTTTAGATGATACATGTATATACATAAATATTTCCAAAAGGAATGAATTAAGATTCGACTTCTTCTTGACTCGAACTTATTCTCGCTTAGTTCTCCTGCGAATATTGGCTAAGGGATGGTAAACAAACCACCTACTAGACCAAAATCAAAGATTGATATGAACAAAGAAAATATTTGATGTGCTAAATCAACATTGAGAATAAAATCACCAAAATGATCTTTACAAACGTTTAGACCTTAGGTATGATATACTAAACTTTAAACACAATTGTTTTGGTTTATAAAAAGCAAAGAACTAACTTGCTTTCTTGAATATGACTTGAACTAAAATGTGAAATCCATGTCATTGTCCTAAATATCTAAAAACAAAAATAGGACATATACATAGGTCCATCCCAATATCATTATTATATGGATGCCTAAACAATAGCAAGTCATTAGAACTACCCATAAATGGGGGCTCCAAGACTTGCGAATTAGCAAGAATACGCAATAACCCGACAAATGGGGGCTCCAAGACTTGTAAAATAGCAAGAATGCGCATAACCCGACACATGGGGGCTCCAATATCAACAAAGAAAAAAAATGAGATATGTATGCCATACGAGCTACTTTCGAGAATCGCCTAAATAGTTGTAGATCTGGAGACTTATAATTTTCAAATGCATCACAATGATTTAATAATCATTTTGTTCATTTGAAAACTAAGTATGCAACTGAACTTAGCCATGAAACAAGTTACATATTCGAGCAATTTTCAAGTTTAACTTCAAGAACTAATCTTAGTGCATAATTGTTGTTTCAATAGTTCAATTTACTCTAGAGATTAGAGAGTATGACTAGTATAGAGCAACAAAATCATGATACTTGGTCATACGAAAGTTTAGTACTCAATCATTCATCATGAAAATTGTATCAAGACACTTTATTAACATAAGACAAACAATTTCATGAGTTAGAATGTAAACAAAAGACTCCTAAATTCTAAATTAAGGAGTCTTTAGTTAAAATTATTCTCCATTGTTGCACACATTGGAATTTTGCGAGGGGTATAACATCTACTTTCTCGAGCTTCAATACAGTGACAAAATTTGAACTGAAAAGAAAGAATTCAAAAGTAGCAAGAATAGACGAAAAATTTGAACAACATTTCATTTTTCCCCTAACTTGTTCAAATGAATGACCAATATTACTAGACTTAGAAAGTTTATTTGTTAAAACTATGAATGGTCAAAAAACGGTTTAAACACACTAGTTTATTCGTTCCAAGATCCTAGTTGTTATAATAATAAGACGAAACACGAGATTTAAAGAACCCATTTTAAGCAACATGAAAGTGTCTATTATTGACAACAAGAAAATCCTCATAGTCACCCAACACTGGGGGCTACAACATTTGAAAATGTAAAATAAGGGCTTAAAAACCCGAAATATAACCAAGCTACACCAGTTCGATGATCTCTTCGAGAATTTCCTAAACTAACTAGTTTTGTGCAAATCTTAAAAGCATGGTTTTATAAGTGAATAATAATAGTCGTCGGTTATTTTTATCATTGATAAAACAAATTTTGAAACTTACGCATGAAAAAATAAACATGAGTCGCAAGAACAAATTCATGCTATTATAAAAGTTCAAAATTTCATTTATAATTTTAATGAATAATTGTTGTTCTAAACACTTCTATTTACATTAAAATTAAAAAGTATAGTCTTTGTGAGCAAAAAAAAAAGAAAAATAAAGTTCAAGCACAAAGTCAAAATTAGAACAATAAAACACATATATGCTTGACATGATCATACATGATCAATACTTTATTACTTCACATGAAATTTGCTGCAACATAATGCTGAAACATGTGACAACGACAAACAAACAGATTCATGAAAACAAGTCAAATCAAAAACCCCGAATTTGGGTTTAACGGTTCGAAAATCGCTCAAATTCAGCCAAGAATGAACGAATTATGGCAAATATGAATAAGGGAAAAGATCCACATCCTTTAGCATTGAAAAACAAGAAAATTCGAGCTCTTTAGAGAGAGAAAGAAGCGAAAATTGTGAAAGACGGAGAGAGAAAGCGAAATGAAAAATCGCGCTCAGCGATTCTCTTTTTGCTGACTGAAATGTTGTGCGTGACAGACCAGCGCAACTTAGAACGATGCGCTCGCCTGGCCAGCACCACCCACTGAGTTACGCGCGGATACTGGTCACTTAAATAATCGGTATCTAAATTTTAATCCGTTTGATCATTTTTGAACGGTTTTTGCTTGTTATTAGACGTAATGGCGCGCAAATTATCTAAATCTTTTAAATTGCCTTGCATTTTGTAGTTTTTTTTCTTCTTTGTTAGTTTTTTGTATCATCTTGCATGCACACCGTGCTTTGTGCCTTCCCTAAGCATAAATTTTGAACGTTTTTCATAAGAGTGCCTTAAGACGTTTCGTTGTGGTGCTTTAAATAAAAGCACCCATAGGCAGGTTTGTCATTTTATTGTACTGACATTACAAATGTCCGACTTTTCTTATTTTTTCATGTACGAAGCAAAAAGGAAGGTGTTTTCATGCAACGTAAAAATGCAAATGGCGTATTGTACGGCGCAAAATTGTACGACGTAGGTGTTGCGTAAAATTTCACTTCAGCCCAAGCTTTGTGAGATCTACCTCTCGGAACTAAAAGGTAGATAATTACTCAAGGCGTTAGCTCACGAGCTGACAGGCGCGCCAAACCATCAGGAACAGGCACTTCTTGAATGGCAGCAAATACATTAGTTAGTGCGCTTACTAACTTATCGGACAGTTAGCGTGTCAAATCATTCCCTGTATAAAGAAGCGACGAGACGATGTCACGCCTATGTAGTCACGTGCCCCCAGTCCTAAGACACGTGTACTCATCTTGTGGACAAAACTACTGAGAGAGTTTTTGACTTTCTTCCCTCTCACTGGATTTTGATTTATGCCTCCAGTCTTGAGATATGTAATTCTATCTTGTGGACATTCGGCTCGAATACCGGACCCGGCTCGAATACCGAAAACCCCTTTTCATCTTTTTTACTTTGTTAATGTCAGGCTAAAGTTTCAATGACATATCGAGGGACTTTAGACCAATGTTGACACGATTGAAAGGAAACCATCCCCTTTTATCCTTTTAAAACCGATCTCTTCTCATGACTTGACACCACCCAGAACACCTTTACTTGTAAAAGTGTTCTACAAATGCAAAGGATCAATCTAGATTCTTTACTATGTTGAGACTAGAGATAACTTTTTCTAGCCTTAATAGCTACTTGTTTAAAACACATAGCTAACCAAGGATTGTTTCGACATCCTTAACATTTCTAAAAGATTATCTATTCATAGGGAATTTTACAGAATGAGTCTCGGAATTATTTCCTTGACTACTTTGATCATCGTCTATTCTAAACTCGATCAAAGTGGGGGCTAACTATAGACACCTACTTTTGGCCTCTTGTCCCGAAAGGAAGTGCGATGATGTTACAAAAATTCGTTCTTCATTTTAGATCAAGTTGAAGTGTTTATGGACTATAAAAAGCATTATGAAGTAAGTTAAAACCCATATTTGAGACCAAGTTATCTTAGAGCCTTGTTCAATTACTAATTAGGCCTAAAACGTGTTCATCCATGTTTAAACTTGATTAATAACGGACCCAAACGGGTCAAAATCAATGATTGGATCCAACTGTATAGCCCTTTCAAAGAGATTTCCAACGGTATATTATAAGCTCAATTCTGAGAAAAAACAAAGAAGTTATGATAAAAACACTAAATCGAGCCCTAAAACAGACACCCTTGCAATCCAACGACCATAACTTTTGATCCATAATATATTTTAATCTAATTCCAACGGCATTGGAAAGTAGAAATTCATTGATTTACAATGATATCTCACATGCCTTAATCCGATTCCACAATCAAAAGTTATTGAACTTTTTAAAATGCATTTTCGTATAAAGCAAACCGCAAACCGCGCGCGACTCATTGAGATGCGCGCGACACCCAGCGCAACTCAGAGAGTTGCGCGCGCCACCTGACGTCGTGGCTCTAAAACACTAAACCAAGATCCCTACACCTATGAATAGGGGTCTTCGTTCAGCATTACGGGGACCGGAAAAAGATAAGAATAAAAACCCTAGTATTCTCAAAACCTTAATCTCTCAACTTCTCTTATTATCATACTACTTTTTTCTTCTATCTTCCCAAATACTTTTAAACCCTAATTGATTCCATTGAGATCCTTGAAGGTACAAAGAAGAAAGAAAGTCCATAAACACATTAAAGCAGAGATTTAACATAAAAGAAGAACGTTTAGTTTCCTGAGCACTTAGATAAATCACTTTTCTTTTATTGTTTAAATAACTTTAGTTGATTAATTTGTGTTGTTTGATCACTTTGAACATACTATTAATTAATTAATTCACATAGTAATCTTTCTTTAATCAAGACTAGAGTTTGAATAATTAATTGTTGTTTTATCACTTAAGACAAGGCGAATCTTGTTTATTTGTTGTTCTTTCACGAATATTATTAAATAAGAATAACGAGTTTTGCAATGTAATTCCTATGTGATTATTGCTTGTAAATAAAATCAACTAACATAGTTTTAGGTATCACGTTGCATATATTGTTTGGTAATGAAATTGTGAAAAAGGAAGAGCTAGTAGAGGCCGTACTAAGACTAGAATAGCTATTCCTCCCTAAAAGGAACGTTATTTTAGTACCCTCGCTCCCAAACTCATTTCTTGTTTATGAAGAACAATTTGGGCATGGGTAAACTTATGATTCGTGATTATTATACCATGAACTCCACATGGAAGAAAGGCATGAACGAGGTTTATGAGTTTTCTTAAAACTCATTGGCGACTCCTACTTGTTTCTTACAAAAAACCGTGATGAGAGTATCATTTCTAATTCAAGGTCTCCCAAAAATTCAGGAATTCAAATCCTACTACACCCTAACAAGTGTAAAGTCCTAGACTTTTAAATGGCCATGGGCATTTAACGAGAGGACCCCTACAATGGGAACCCCCTCTTTACACATACACTTAATAGGTTAACCATAACCCCTACAAACAAACCTATTATTGGCGATCATTTGAATTATAATCATATTAACCTAAACAAGATTATTAATTATCTTATTAAGCGTGAATACAAATACAAATTCCCTTTAGACATGCATAAAAGGCGTGATCAAGCAATAACGATAACAATATAATATCCAGCAACAATCATCATCAAAATAATAATATTCTCATAAAAGCATAATAGTATTAGCAAGATCCTAGGCATGATACTTACAAGATTAATAACTAATCCTAGCATGTCACTATAGAATGAAGATCAAAGCTTTATCCCTAATATGACACTAACATGATACTACTTCCGTTAAATGTTATGTGCAACTTTAGAATATTTTATATCTCACAAATAATACCCCAAAGTTGCACGTAACATCTAACGGAGGTAGTAGAAGAAAAGAATAGGAAGCATCATAGAAACATACGTGATATTAGAAATCTTAGTTAATACCATAAACATGATACTAGGAAGCATAAAGACATCCTCACATGATACTAGGAATCAAAATAATCATAGCATGATTTCTATATCAAAATAATAATAATTAAATTACTTACTTGGATGCCTTGTATCTCTTTCTAATAACAAAATAAACGCGTTAGTAACTTCAAGGAAAATAATAAATCAAACAATTAAATTAAATAATTGAAATAAAGATTTATGACAAAACCCTCAGAAATTATAAACCTTTAACGTCTAGAGCGAAGGCAACTTTGAACTTGGCTAGGTGTTTCTAGAACTAATGTATGTGGAATTTTGTTTGAGGGAAGGTTTAGAAAAAGAATAGAGAGAGAGAAAGCTTCTAGATTTTAGAGAGAGAATAGAGAGAGATGATGGTTGTAAATGATTGTTGATGAATGAAAACGGGGAGATACGACCCTCCTATTTAAAGAAATAATAGTCCGGAAACAAATTAAGTCATATTTGGAATAAAATACCTCCTGTCGCCAACGACGGGATTTAGCGCTAGATGACAACTGTCAGCGCCAGGCGACAGCTATAAGCACTAGGCGACAGACTTGTCGTCTTGCACTAAGTCAGAAATCAATCGCGCTTTGCACACAGAATACTATTCTTAATACGATTAAATAGCTAATTCTGCGTTAATCAGATTAAAATCATGTTTGTGATAAATCACTTAATTTATTCAACATAAAACTCTTTTAAAATATAATTATTAATCCTAATCTCATTAGAATTCAAAAGAAGGGTTTTTCTAAGCTATACCCCTAAGATAGTTGAGTTTCTAAGGTGTACCCATGCTTTTTCAAGTTTCTAAGCCGTGGCCTTCAACTTCTTATCAATACTAAAATGTACCCTTATTAGTTATTTATAAGTTAATTGAGAGTGTGATTTCGTGGCTTTAGTTTTCGTTATTAGGGTGGTTGTAGTTAGGATTTCTTTCTCGTATCATTTCCTTACCTTTTATCATCTTTTTATTAAATTTATAGTTAACTTTAGGTGACGTGGAAGTCCCAAGGAGGGTACCATTCATTAATGGTAGTGAGTTGAGGGGCACAACTTAGAAATTTGAAAAATCATGGGTACACCTTAGAAACTCGACTACCTTATGGGTATAGCTTAGAAAAACCCTTAAAAGAACTTTCTAGATTATTCTAGAAGATTAAAATCAATCCTAATCAGTTTAGGAATAATAATTAATAGGCCCTCCTCTATATCATTGGACCACATATAAAATTCATTTCGGGCCAAATTTAATTTAATCCATAACTCCCTCATTATTTATCGGAATGGGGCTTATAATATATCGTTGGAAATCACTTTTCGAGCCTAATCCAATTACGTTATTATTGGACCCTTACCATGGACCAAACTAAACAGGACTGGCTATTTTCATGAATAGAGTGTAAGAAGAAATATTTTCAAAAACAGACGGAGAGATATTTTAATAAAAACAACCACATCACTAGACTTTTCACACTTTCACTTCGTTAAATAATCAATGACGTGAAAGATATTCATCACTGGGTTTGTTTCTTTGGGAAGACACAGTTGGGTGTCAATCAATGCATTGTGAAAAACATCATATGCCGTTATGGTGTACCGCACGAAATGATCGATGATAATGGGACGCATTTCCAAGGCGAGTGCGCAGAATTGTTACTAAAATATCACATCAAACATCAAAAATCGTTACCCTATCGACCACAAAAAAATGGTGCAGTTGAATCCACACATAAGAATGTGAAACCTGTCATCGAATAGACGACGGATATTTACAATGATTGGCCTAGCAAGCTATATTTCACTCTTTAGGGTGATGGGTGTCATAAATGGAACCTATTTTATGAGAATTTAGGTTGTTTTCTTCCTTTTTTCATAGCTATCATGCTTAATAAATGCCTAGTTTTATGTATTTGGTCTTAGTATTACCTTTCCTCTCTTATTTGTAGCTTTTGTTCATTTTGTTGGTTTATCTTCTCTTTTCTCCTTTATTTGCTCTATTTTCGTGGTTTTATGTATTGTACGAGGTCCGGGTCTTGATATTGGTGATTTATTAAGGTGGAAGATGCTTTTCGAGCAAGCTCATGGCAATTGAAAAGCTAAAGATGCAAGAAAGTGGATTCTCCAAGTTCTAGCTAATGCGCTCTCAAGCTGTGCTCTCATGAAGATGGGGTGTTGAACCCACTGTCAAGTGCTTTTTAGGACTTCCACTCTTAGTGTTCATCATCATCATATTGCGCGTCCACTTAAAGAACTTAGCGAACGCACGAAGCTGTGAGAAAGATCGAAGAAACCCATATCAGCGCAGGCGTGCAGCCCTGTTGCGCGGGCGCGCCTCTCTAGGTATTCATCTTGCTTGGTTTTTGTTCGCGCCTCCTATATATATCTTTGTAACCCAATTTTTAGGGCAAGTTGGAAAGGAAGTTTCATTTAAGATTTTGATCATAATTTTAGCTTATTTAAGTGCTTCTTTCTGTAGTTTTAGGTTTAGTTTAGTAGTAGATTTTTAAGAGGGAAAGTGAGGAATTTCAATGGTGATTGAGATATTGAAGATTCAATGGTGAAAACTGTGTTGAAGATCTTCTCTATTATCAATGATCATTTCTAACTCTATCTCATTTTATTGCTTTGTTTAATATTCTTGTTAGTTTGGATTGATTTTGATGTTTGATGCTTGATTAGTGTAGTTATTCTTCATTTATTGTTGATTCTTGATTTCTTTAGTTGTTAGTTGATTAGATGATGATGTTAGAGTAGTTATTTGACTAGGGATAGGGTGAAACTTGTTTTATTGATTGATTGTGCTGAATTTGGGGATTGTGTTGATTAATTGTTGAGATTAAAGTAATTAATGGAAGTTTGCATGTGTGTAATTCGATTAGGCCTTGAGAATTATGCTATATTTCATTGTAGTTTCTAATGATACGGACTATTGATTTAGGAATTGTAATTGTCATTTGAGCTTAATTAGTGATGCTCCTAGTTATAGTCTCTTGTAGTTGGCGCTAGTTTGACCTCTAGGAGATAGCTTGTTGACTCTTTTGATTGAGCTTGACATTAGTCTTCACAACCATTGACTTGCATGTATTTCCGAGTAGCTACAATTGTAATGATTACTTGTTGATCCCTGTTTTTAGTGTTTAATTTGTTTGGTTCTTTGTTTTGTTTGTTAGTTAGTGTTTACCTTTAAGCCTTAGAATTCTGCCTAGCTTAGGTGTATAATTGAGAGCGCTTGAACATTACCGTTCCTTTGGGTTCAACCCTTGATATGCCTCTATACTTATATATAGGTTTTTTAAGTGTTTATAAATTTAGTTTAACCAAGGGAGGATTAGTTTCAATGACCTAGTTCCACCCCTTGTCAAAATGGCGCCGTTGCCGGGGAACGGTGTCTATGTTTGAGTGTTGTTAATTTCTTGAGTCTAGATCTTTGTATATGCTTTTCTTTTATTTGATTTTGTTTGTTTTGTATAAAAATGAGAAATACCTCGTTTCCTCAATTTGAGAATGAGCCATTTTGGGTGTACTTTAATAGATTAGAGAACTTCATTAGTTACCATGGTTATGATCTTTGGGAGGCTTGTGGGATTTGTTATCATAATTTGACTAAGAAAACTATAAACATTGTTGAAAGCATGTTTAATGCTAGATTTCGGGCATTGTCAATCAATGATGCTTTGGAATTTTATGTATGCTTTGCTAGAGATAGTTATAATCGTTGTCATGGTTATTCAAAATGCTTCTATTGATGATTGTTATGGTCCATGTTCCATGAATAATGAATCTTGCATGCCTTCTTGTGCCCCCATTCCCCATTTTGATGATGCCACTCATATCTTTAATGTTAATTCTCACATGGTTACACATAATTCTTTCCCCCATGATGCTCCTCAATGCTCTTCATCTTTCCAATCTTTAGGGTCTAGCTCTAAGTCTCCTCATAACTAAATTCATTGCTCATTGAGAGAATTAGAGATGAATTCTAATTTGGAACCAATTGAGATGAGACTTTCAGAGATTATGAGAAGCCAAATTGTATTCTTGAAAATGTTAGAAGAGAGTATGTAATAAGGGTGTTCTTAGGAAGGATGAGGAGATGGAGAGTCAATTGTCATCGAATTAAATGTAAATTAAATTTCTACCACTTTGATAGATATGAAAGATGATGATGATGATTGTTTTGAGAGCTCCAAGGTGTGCGAGGAGTTTGTTAGAGATCCAATGAGAGAGGAAAAGGGTGTGGAGATGGATGTTCCAAAAGAAAGTTTGCAATTTGAACCTCCTTCCAAATTTGAATTTTGTTCTATTGAGCCTTTAGATGGAGTTGAAGAGAAACTAAAAATGTTGGCTTGTCTTAATTTTGAGGAAACGTTAATTCAAGTTAAGAAGGATGGGACATTGCAGTTTTTGAAGCATTGAGAGTTTGTGAGGAAAGAGAGGTGAGGATGTGAAGGATGAAGTACTTTCCATATAAGATTGGATGTTTGAGGGTGATGAGGACCAAGAGGTTTTGAGTGTTGAAAAACCAATTGATAAGTCAATTCCCCCACCTATCTCCCTTAATTGTAATCTCATTCCTCCACTCTTTAATTTTGAAAACCAATCTTCTTCCACCCCATCTCCTTTGAATTATTACCATGGTTGCTTTGAGGGTGAGGACTTGAGCTTAAGTTATTTTGTTGAAGAACAGGTTCCATATGATAAGGTTGAGGAGGTTACTTTTGATGATTATGAAGATGAGAGTGATGTGTTTGGTGAGGTTGAGTCTCCAACTCCTATCACAAATCTTAAACCATTGTCTTCCTCTTTTACCTATGACGATCCCTTATCTTCTACATTTTCCATCATTGAGAATGGTGAGGCCTTTTTAGAGGGAGATTGTACTTCTCATGTTTATTTTGAGCTACCTCCCAAGTTTGACCCTCAACCCTTGGATGAGCTTCCTTTGAACCTTAATGATGATTTAAAGCTTTTGAGAGCTCATTTAGGGTGTGAAGTTTATGAGGAGGGTGTGATTGAGAATAAGCTAAATTTGAATAATGAAGAATTAGATGAGAGCCCTTTGGATGTGAGTTCATTGGATAAGAGAGCTTGTGTTCCAATGGATAGTGGTATAAGTGAGCAACCAATTCTCATTTCTTCACCTTACACCTCATTTTTAAGAAAGCTTAATCTTTTTCCCTCCTATCCCATGTCATTACCTTCTTTTCTCATATCCCTTCCTCTTGAAGAACCTTTACTCCCCCAAGTGCCTCCTTTGATGACTTTTGAGGACAATGGTGGGATTTCCAACCAAAAATATTTTGTTGAGAAAAGTATGCCTTCTTCTTTTCCTTTTATTTCTCTTCTTTTTTCTTATATTCTTGTTTTACCTTTCTCTCCTTCTTCTTCTTCTTGGAATTCCTCTTCTCAACCTCATAGGTGTGCACTAAGCTTGTTGCATGCCTTATTTATGTCATGTGCATACTTTCTTTCATATGAAATGTGTAGTAGTGCATTTGACAAGCTCTTGCGTGCGCTGAATTATTATTTTCCACAGTGGTCAAGCTTGTACCTTAAGCAAGCCTTTCTCGGGAAGTAACCCGTGTTTTATTGATTTCATTTTATTTTCTTTTTAGAATAGATTTTCTCTCATGGAAATGTATGTGTGTCGTTTGTTAGATACATGACTTGATATAATTTGGTGCTTCGATTTAGATCAAGAATAAAGGAAGTTTGACTCCTATTTTTGCTAGCATATGGAAGGCAAGGTTCAATTCTTGAGGAAATTAGCTTTGAAAGGTTTAATTGGGTCATTTGCGGATATTTACACCCACCTAATATCCGGTAATATCCTTCCTTGTTCTTTCTCAAGTGGATGATGACTTGTTGAACATATGTTGGTTTGTTGGATCGATCTCCTTGTTTTCCCCTCCAATTGATTATTTGATATATGTTTGAGTGTATTCTCTCATTCAAGCTTGGGGGAGGGTGTGCTATCATGTTTGGTGGGATGTTGATTCATATATTCTATGCTCCTTTGTATATGCATTTCCATGTTCTATATTTTGAAATACTCCAAAAATAATTTTGTTTCTATCAAGGCAAATTTGCATTGTGCTTTGTTTTATTCTTACTTTGGAAATAATACTTTTTGACTTGTATAGTTGAATGTTTCTCTTCTTAAATAGTAACGGTGTGCACGGTTTGAGAGTATCATTGGTTGATTCAAGGATAGAGTATGCTAAGGTAGTCATTTAAAACTATTGGGACCTTGAAGCCGGATTCTATTTATTTTTTTAAAAGTTGTAATTGCTCCCTTTAGGTGAATTTGAAGCTAATAGTGAGTTTTTGCTACAACCATGTGAGGTTTCATTGTTTTCAAGCCTTCTACATATCTTGCATGAGAGGCATGAATCCTTGATTATTGCGGACCTAATCTTTAATCTTGACTCATAATTCTCAAACACGAGACCGAACCATCTATGGAGAAAAAAGGCATCTTTTTGGGGTGGTAATTTTTCTTTTTCTAGGTTTAATTTTCTTTATTTTAGTTCATTGAGTTTACATTTTCCTTCTTGCTAACCATTTGAGCCTTTTCCCTTCTTTTCAAGCCACATCTTTAGAATTTTGAGCTTTTGTTTCTTTTTGTTCTATTTTTGGTTTTTGTGAAGCTAATGATCGTGTTCTTGGAGTTTATGGTATATGAGTTAGGATATTGGCTTTATTCGTCAGCAAGCTTGTGTTATGTTTATATTGTGAATAATGGCAAGTTAATAAATGAAAAAGCCATCAAAAGTTAAAAAAGGCAAGGACATAATAAATGCAAAGTTGTAAGAGTCGTCCATAGTTAAAAGAGGCGAGTACAATTGCTTTGATAAAAATATTAATTGAAAAAAATATTTAAAATGAGAAAATTTGAAAATATTTTGATGTGAATTATTCTCCCTTTCTAAGCATTGATGACAATACTTCATTTAAGCTTTGGGGAGAAGTGCTTACGCTTTTTGTATATATGTTTGTGAGTATAGCTTTGAAAAAGCTTAGGGTGTTAGTTTGTTTTTGTTTGGTGACTACTTGATTATGATTCTAAGAAAGGGCCCGTTCTTCGCTTCACTATTAGGGATACCACCAAATTTTTAAATTTTAAGCCTACCCTCACCCTTTTTGACCTTACGTTACAACCATTGGGAAAGACCTTTCGACCTAGAAGTTGAGTCACATATTGAGGGAGGGCATTATGAGTTAAAGCCTAAGGAAAGGGGATGCAAAGTCAAGATGTCGAGAAACCTCAAATCCATTTGTTTCTTCCGGTTCTTTTGAGGAACTATAGAGACGCTTACTAAAAGTAGATTTGAAGCTAAGCGGGAGAATGTGCTAAAATGTTTTGAGATGAAAGTGAATTGCGTTTCTTTAGTTCCCTATGCTTAGCATGTCCTATGTTTCAATCAACCTTAGATATCTTAGAACTTGCACTCCCTTAGTTGTTTAGAAAGATTTGCATTCATTTATGCTTGTACATTTGCAAAAAGTCCTTTCATGAACATTTGTACTATTTTCTTTCCTTTTCTTTTGTTTCTTTTTCATGGTTTGCCTTGTTTGTATTATTACGAGAGTTATAGGTTAATCTCTTAGGAAACCTTTATGAGAGCACCACTCGTCCTCTAGGGCGATCTAGGGGTTTAAAAGGTTGTCTTTAGTTGCTAAAATTGTCCGTGATTCCTACCGAAAATTAGTTAGTGTATATTCTTGTCTCTTCTCTTCTTTTTGTTTGTTTGAATAAGCTCATCATTTCTCCCTTTGTTTTGTTTTGCTCGAGGACGAGCAAAAGGTAAACTTGGGGGGTATTTGATGGGTGTCATAAATGGCACCCATTTGATGAGCATTTAGGTTGTTTTCTTCCTCATCTTTGCATAGCTTTCATGCTTAATAAATGCCTAATTTTATGCATTTGGTCTTAGTTTTACCTTTCTTATCTTATTTTGTAGCTTTTGTGTATTTTGTTGGTTTTTCTACTCTTTTCTCCTTTATTTTCTCTATTTTCGTGGTTGTAGGTATTGGATGAAGTCCGGGTCTTGATATTGGTGATTTAATAATGTGGAAGATGCTTTTGGAGTAAGGTCATGGCAATTGAAAAGCTCAAGATGCAAGGAAGTGGATTCTCCAAGTTCTAGCTCTTGCGCTCTCAAGCCGTGCTCTCATGAATATGGGGTGTTGAACCCGCTATCAAGTGCTTTTTGGGACTGCCACTCTAAGTGTTCATCATCATCATATCGCGCGTCCACTTGAAGACCTTAGCGAACGCACGAAGCCGCGAGAAAGATCAAAGAAACCCATATAAGCGCGGGCGCGCAGCCCACGGGAGCAGGCGCGCAGCCATGCTGCGCGGGCGTGCCTCCTTGCTTGCGCAGCTACGCCTCACTGGGTATTCATCTTGCTCGGTTTTTGTTTCCACCTCCTATATATATCTTTGTAACACGATTTTTAGGGAAAGTTTGAAAGGAAGTTTCATTTTAAATTTTGATCATAATTTTAGCTTAGTTGAGAGCTTCTCTCTTTAGTTTTAGGGTTAGTTTAAGAAAGTGACTTAGTACTTAAGGCACTTTGCAAAACTGGTCAGGTCCATACATTGTCAAGTCCATTTTCTCTAGCGGAGCGGCACAATTAGTAGACATGGATGGCAACGGTTTCCACAATTCAACCAATTTAGATGAACTCAAGAAATTTTATGCCTAGTTGCAAGAGTTTAAGACCCGATGTAGCTACATTTGGCCTAATTCCTTTTAAGGATACGTAGGCAACCGACCACTTTTAAAAAAAAATCCTTTCTTAGTCAACGTACCTACATACCTACAACACATATTGAAGAAAATTGCAAAGCAACAACCACCGTGTCACGTCAATAAAACACCGCGAAACAGTAGAAAATTACACGGCACGACGGAATTTTAGCAGCAGGAGGGCATTGTGCCACGGCAACACACGTCGCAACAAGGCAAAATACAACGTGTAGCGGCCAAAAATTCACGACACGCCGAAATTCGACAAAAATAAAACCTAAGCAGCATCGTGTCATGGTAAAAAGTACTGCGCAGAGGCAAAAATTATAGTGATGCGGCGGTTTTCAAGGATTTTTATTAATTGTTTTGTTCAATACTTCCATTGCATCCGACTTCTTTACTCGGATTTTTTTTAAAAAAAAAAACATTGTAAGTTTTAATTGAGGAAAAAATAAATATGATATTTGTAGACACCCAAATGTGTCTCCCCAAAACCAAATCCAGTGATGAATACCTTTCATGTCATTTGATTATCGAACAAAGCGAAAGTGTGAAAAGTCTAGTGATGAGGTAGTTTTTATTATAAATTTCTCTTTCTATTTTCGAAAACCTACTCTATTTATGAAAAATGTGCGTTCCAGTTTAGTTTGGTCCATGATATGGGTCCCATAATACCGTAATTAGATGGTGCTTGAAATAATCTTCCCAACAATATATTATAAACCCAATTCCGGCGAATAATGAAGAAGTTATGGCCAAAATACTAAATTGGGCTCAAACCGGATTTTACCTAGAACCCAATGATCATGTGGAGGGTCCAAAGGTTTAATCCTATTTATAAACTAATTATGATTTATTAGAAGCTTCTATAAGTTTTTAAAAGATTTAATTATCCTTTTTAAAAAGATAAAATCAAAGAGTTTGAAATTGAATAAAACTTTCATTTTTTTTAAATCCTAATTTTGTTCGAATTTAAAGATGTTCCAAGACAGTCAGATATTATTTTAGTGCCTCCTAATCTTTATCAAAATCTTATATGGTTTGATATATCTTGAAATTATCTTTCTAATGATGTATTATAATATTATTTCCGAGCTATAACGAAAAAGATATGAATGGAATACATAACTCCATCCAAAACTGACACCCTTCCACTATTTTGGCCATATCTTTTTATCTACATAAGATTTTTATCTGATTATAAGTGGGTTTAAAATTAGTCTTCAAGAGCTTACCGAAGACATATTATGCGACTCATTTAGACTTCTCGTTCAAAAGACATGATAAAAACAAAATCCGCAAAAAAGCTGTCCCAGCGCCAAACAACAGGTCTGTCGTCTGGCGACAATACCTGTCGCTTGGCGATGAGCTTGTTGTCTGGATCTGACTCCTTTTGTTGGCGACAGGAGGTCTTTTATTCCAAATAGGACTCGAACTCCATTATTTTGATTTTTGAGCTATTTTTTCTATAAATAGGGGTCGTATCTTCCCCTTTTTAATCATCAACACCCAGAATTCTCTCTCTCAAAAAGCTAGAAGCTTATTCTTTTTCTCTCTCTATTCTTTTTCTAAACCTTCCCTTTTACTAAATTCCTCATACATTAGTTCTAGACACACCTAGCCAAGTTCGAAGTTACCTTCGCCCTAGACGTGAATGGTTTGATATTTCTAAGGGTTTGGTCCCAAATCCTTATTTCAATTAGTTAATTTAATTGTTTTGTTTTAATTATTTTCCTTGAAGTTAATAACATGTGTATTATTTTATTAGAATGAGGTACAAGGCATCGAAGTAAGTAATATAATTGCTTTATTGTTATAGAAATCATGCTTAGATTATTATTTTGATTCCTAATATCATGTTAGGATGATTTCTTGCTTCCTAGTATCATGTTTAATGACGCGGGTGCATGGTAATTAGTGGAATAAGTGGAAGACTTGCCACATGTCGTGACACGAAGTCGGGCCAAGCTCCTTGGAGGTCACCTTTCGGGACTAACCATCATCACACTTGAAGACAAGAAGAATTGAAGAGGTTCAGCCGAACCTAGGAAGTCCGACCAAACCATTTTGTCAGTTTCAAACCAGATGTCGTTAGTTTTGCAGCAGTGGTCGAACTCCAAAGGTTCGACCGAACCAGGAGCAGGACAGTTCAACCGAACCATCCCTTGCTTTGGCCGAACCTACCCACAAGTTCGACCGAACTTACCCTTAGTTCGGCCGAACCTTTTCCCGTTTTCTTGTCAGATTGTGCGAACTATTTAGGTTGTTTTAAGAAGTTTTGCATTTTAATTAATGTTGACCTTTTTCTGATTTTGTAATCAAAGAGACTTTCTCTCTCTACCATAATCATTGTGATTATCTTGCTTACTTTGTGATTGTTACCTTGTAATCTTTGTGGTTACACCTTAATCCTAACTTTACTTGGTCTTGGCTTTGACTAAGACCCATATTTTCATTATCTTGGTTATTTTGAGATGGGTTTGCCTTATTTTGTTGGTTTGAACTTGTTATTACTTGATTTCTCCTCCCTTTTTCTTGGGTTTTGTTGGTTTTTTCATATCATTTGGTATCAAGAGCCTAGGTTATTAGCCTAGAAAGATCCTACCTTTTGAATTTCTCTTTCCCCCTCTCAAAAGATGTCATATTTCCCACAAAAATTTGAAATTTCTCTAAAAAATAAAAGCTTTCTATCTTGAAACATGGGTGATAGATACTATTATGAAGATGATGAAATGTACAATGAACATTCTAGATTGGATGATGAAGTTATGAAGATGATGAAAGGAAGTTTGATAGAATTCTTCAGGTTTTGGAGAATAGAAGAACTCCTCGAAGAAGGAGAAGCCCTAATGAAGAAGATGAATCTCACTCTCCTCACGAGAGAAGGGAATACCGCCAATGACACCATGAGGACAACCGTGACTGAGTTATCAAGTTGGAATTTCCAGACTTTGAATGTAATCTTGATCCTAATGAATTTCTTAATTGGGTTAAAGGTATGGAGAATGTGTTTGAATATAAGGGTTATAATGATGAAAAAACATTTAAAATTGGTTATCCTTAAACTCAAAAAACATGCTTCTTTGTGGTATGAGAACTTTAAGAATCGTAGGAGGAAAGATGGAAAATCAAAAATCACTTCTTGGGAGAAATTAAAGAAACATATGAATAGGGCCTTTAATCCTAAAGATTATTTGCATGATGCTTATCTTAAATTGAACTCTCTTAAGCAAGGAACTATGTCGGTAGAGAAGTATACTAGGGAGTTTGAGAGACTTTCTATCATGAGTGGAATTGAAGAAGCACCGGAGCATAAGATTGCTAGGTATATTGGTGGTCTTGAAAGAAAGCTTGGGCAAAAGGTTGATGTGCATGCCCATGGAAGTTTTGATCAAGTGGTGCAAAGAGCTTTGAAGTTTAAGAAGTATGACAAGGTGAGTAGTGCTAATAAGTATACTAAGCCTACCTTCAAGAGTTTTTTTTGCTCCAAAGGGTGAGACAAACAAGCCCATTGCCAAGGATGACAAAGGCAAGGCTCCCATGCACTCTTCTAGCAAAGATGATCACAACAAGATGAACAATCGGAAGACTTGCTACAAGTGTAGGGGTTACGGACATTTTGCTATTGAGTGTCCAAATAGTAGAGCTATGAAGATTTGTGAAATGGATGATGATGATTACGAAGATGAGAAGAGGGATTTTGGAGACCCTATATATGATGAGGAGGATGAGATTCTCGTTGAAGTCGATGAGGGTCAAATCCTTTTTGTGAGGAGGTCACTTCACTCCATTTCTACCCCTTTGGCGAAAGAACAAAGGGAAAACATATTCCAAATTCGTTGCACCATCAAGGATCGAGTTTGCAACTTTATCATTGATAGTGGCTCTTGCACTAATGTGGCTTGAACAACCTTGGTGAGCAAGCTCAATCTTGAAACTACCGATCATCCTACTCCTTACAAGCTTCAATGGCGTAACAATCACAATGAGGTGAAGGTAACAAAATAAACTCTTCTTTCTTTCTCAATTGGCAATCTATATAAGGATGAGGTGCTTTGTGATGTATTGCCTATGGATGCTTGTCATGTATTGCTTGGTAGAACTTGGCAATTTAATAGATATGTAATTCGTGATGGAAGAAAGTACACTTATTCATTCATGAAGGATAAGAAGAAGATTGTACTCAACCCCTTGTCCCCCATCATCAAACACAAAGAACCCTTTCGTACGGGAAACATAATCAAAGAGAACCTTCTCATTGGGGAAAACGAGATGGGAAAAGAGATAAATCAGGGACACCTTGTCTTTATTTGTCTTCTTAGGGAAACACAAGAGAGTGAGCGAGAGAACCCAATCCACCCCCTTGTCAAGGTATTGGTTGAGTACCATGATGTTTTTCCTGATGATCTTCCTCCCGGTTTGCCACCTATTAGGGGAATTGCGCATCAAATTAATCTTATTCTCGGATCACAACTCCTTAATAGACCGACTTATAGGTGTACCCCTGATGAAGCAAGAGAGCTTCAAAGACAAGTTGGTGAGTTGATTGAAAGAGCATTTGTGAGGGAATCCCTTAGCCCTTGTTCGGTTCCGGCTCTTTTGGTTCCGAAATAGGATGGTACATGGAGGATGTGTGAGGATAGTAGGGCTATCAATTACATCACCATCAAGTATTGTTTCCCTATTCCCCGACTTGATGATATGCTTGATGAGTCACATGGTTCCAGGGTGTTTTTGAAGATTTACTTGAGGATGGGGTACCATCAAATTCGTATGCGTGAAGGAGATGAGTGGAAGACTGCTTTCAAAATAAATCAAGGCTTGTATGAGTGGCTAGTTATGCCATTTGGGCTCTCTAATGCTCCTAGCACTTTCATGAGGCTCATGAATGAGGTACTTCACCCATTCATTGGTAAATTTGTTGTTGTTTATTTTGATGACATACTTTTTTACAGAAAAAGTGAACTTGATCATGGTAAGTAATTCAGGGAAGTATTTGAAATATTGAGAAGTAGGCGGCATTTTTCCAAGTTGGAAAAATGTACTTTTATGGTGGATAGTATTATTTTTCTTTGTTATGTGATTTCGAATGTAGGGATCTTAATGGAACCTAGTAAAGTTGAGGCCATTCAATCTTGGCCTAATCCTACTAATCTCACTCAAGTTAGGAGTTTCCATGGTCTAGCTTCTTTCTATCGAAGGTCTGTGAAGAATTTTAGCACTATTTTTGCTCCGGTGACCGAATACATGAATAAAGGTACTTTTGAGTGGACACCATCGGCTCAAAGGGCTTTTGAGACCCTGAAGAAGAAGTTGTGTGAGGCTCCAATCTTAGCTCTTTCGAATTTTAATCAACCCTTTGAAGTTGAATGTCAGGCTAGTGGGGTTGGAGTTGGAGCGGTTCTTGTGCAAGGAGGGAGATCGGTTGCCTATTTTAGTAAGAAGCTTGGTGGAGCAAGAATGAGATATAGTTACTATGACAAGGAGTTCTATGATATTGTGAGGGATCTTGATCATTGGTCTCATTACTTGAGGCTTAGACCATTCGTGCTACACTCCGATCATGAATCTCTCAAGTACATCAATGGTTCTCATAAACTCAATGCAAGGCATGCCAAATGGGTTGAATTCCTCCAATCATTCACTTTCTCTTCTAAGTACAAGGAAGGGAAGAGCAATGTTGTTGTCGATGCTCTTTCTAGGAGGCATTGCATGATCACTATTCTTGATGCGATGTTTTTAGGGTTTGAGTTGCTTAAAGAGTTGTATCGCGATGATGAGGATTTTGGTGGGTTGATGAAGAAGTGTGAGGAAGGGGTCGATGGGTCTTTCATGGTGTAAGAGGGTTTCCTTTTCAATGGAAGCAAGCTTTGTGTTCCGAAATGCTCTCATTGACGGTTGCTTGTTAAGGAACCTTATCAAGGAGGAATAGTCGGACACATTGGGGTTGCAAAAACATATGACATTCTTCGAGAGCAATTTTATTTGCCCAAGATGCTTGGTGATGTGCAAGATGTGATAGCTTGTTGTGGAGCTTGTAACAAGGCTAAGAGTAAATTTCGTGAAGGACTCTACTATCCTCTACCGGTCCCTAGTCACCCTTGGGATGATCTTAGTATGGATTTTGTGGTTGCTCTCCCTCGCACTCAAAGGAAAAATGAATCCGTGTTTGTTGTGGTTGATTGTTTTAGCAAGATGGCTTACTTCATTCCTTGCCACAAAACCCATGACACTTCTCATGTGGCTACCTTGTTCTTTAGAGAAGTGGTGAAGCTTCATGGCATTCCAAAAAGTATTGTGTCGGACCATGATCCTAAGTTCTAAAGCTACTTTTGGAAGACTTTGTGGAAGTTAGTGGGAACCAACCTCTTTTTTAGTACCTCTAGTAACCCTCAAACTGACGGCCAAACCAAGGTAACTAATCGTACCATGTCCATCGTTCTGAGAGCTATCATTAGCAAACACATGAATGATTGGGATCTTAAGCTACCTCGAGTTGAATTTGCTTACAACCGCTCTCATTCCATAGCTACCAGGAAAACACCATTTGAAGTAGTGTATGGTTTCAATCCCCACCTACCACTTGACTTGTTGCCTAGTATCCCTCAAGAGGAGTTGAGCTTTGAGGCAAAAGATAGAGTTGAAACGATGAAAAAACTTCATGAAGATGTCAACAAGAGAATTGAGAAGGAAAATGAGAATTACAAGGCAAGGGCAAACAAATTCAAGAAGCCAAGGGAATTCAATGGAGGTGATCTTGTGTGGCTCCATCTTCCGAAGGAAAGATTCTCGGCTAAGAGAAAGAACAAGCTCATGCCAAGATCTGAAGCCCCCTTTGATGTTTTGGAGAGAGTTGGACCTAATGCTTACAAACTCAAAATACCGAGATACTTTGGAGTTCATGCTACCTTTAATGTCGGTGATCTTGCTCCTTTTCTTTTTGAAGATGATATTGGTGATGATGATCCGGAATTGAGGGCAATTCCTTTTGAAGAGGAGGGGTTTGGAGCGGGTGCATTGAACTTGGTGGAATAAGTGGAAGACTTGCCACGTGTCGTGACCCGAAGTCGGGCCAAGCTCCTTGGAGGTCACCTTTAGGGACTAACCCTCATCACACTTGAAGACAAGAAGAATTGAAGAGGTTCGGCCAAACCTAGGAAGTTGAACCGAACCATTTTGTCAATTTCAAACCCGATTTTGTCAATTTTGCAGCAGTGGTCGAACTCCAAAGTTCGACCGAACCAGGAGCAGGACAGTTCGACCGAACCATCCCTTGGTTTGGCCAAACCTACCAACAAGTTCGACTGAACTTACCCTTGTTTTGGCCGAACCTTTTCCCGTTTCTTTGTCAGATTGTGTGAACTATTTTAGTAGTTTTAAGACGTTTTGGATTTTAATTAATGTTGAACTTTGCTTGATTTTGTAATCAAAGAGACTTTCTCTCTCTACCATAATCTTTGTGATTATCTTGCTTTCATTCTGATTCCTACCTTGTAATCTTTGTGGTTATACCTTAATTCTAGCTTTACTTGGTGTTGGCTTTGATTAAGACCCCTATTTTCATTATATTAGTGATTTTTAGACAGGTTTGCCTTATTTTGTTAATTTGAACTTGTTGTTACTTGATTTCTCCTCCCTTTTTCTTGGGTTTTGTTGGTTTTTTCATATCATTTAGGGTAGAAATTAATATTTCTAATATCAAGTATGATTATGATGATGCTTCCTATTTCATTCTTAATATCATGTTAGTATCATGTTGGGGATAAATCTTTGATCTTTATTATTTAGTGACATGTTATGGTTTGTTATTAATCTTGTTAGTATCATGCCTAGGATCTAGCTATTAACATGATTTATGATTATAATTGTTATTATTATGTTGCTTGATATTATATTATTATTGTTATTTCTTGATCACACCTTTTATGCATGTTTAAAGGGAATTTGTACTTGTAATCATGCTAAATAAGATAACTAATAATCTCATTTAGGGTTAATTTTATTATAATTCAAGTGATCCCAAATAATAGATTTGTTTTTGCATTAATATTCAACCAACATAGATTAAACAGGTTTAGGGTTAATCTATTGATTGCATGTTTGTCAAAAAGTGCACATAAATACGATAAGAATAAAGTAGAGGCCTATTATTAGAGCAGGTTCAATCTCTTTTAGGTTTGATTTGTACCTTCATCCCCAAACTTTCGGTCATAAATCCAGACCTATTGGAGTTAATGATCCTGAATCGTTTAGGGGTGTAACTTTCACCCTGTGAACAGTTTACAAGATCCTAAAACTGGTTAGAGACTCTTTTACTCTAGCTTCCTTCCCTTTGGATGCTACCATGATTAAGTGTATGACCATAGTGGGGCTCAAGTGTGGGGTGACTTGAAATATTCCCTACAGTTTTTTTTTTTTTTTTTTTTTTTTTTTTTTTTGCGAATCCACGGGGGAGGATTTCTATTTTAACTCCTAAAATTTATTTTGGCAATGACTTTTAGAATGAGTGGATAAGACTCGAAAAGTTCTGAGTATTTCATGCGTGTAATTTTGATTAACATTATTGGCATAAGCATAAAAAAGCACTCTTTGGAAAGACCATCCGAAATGATTAAAGAACATAGGATTTTTACACGTAGGAATATGGGGAAATAGCTTTCACAACTAAAATCAAAATAATGCTACGAAAAAAACTAAAAAATTCAAGAACAGAAAGCTACCGAGGCATGTATGAATTAACGCTGAGAAAACAGCGTCAGCGCCAAACGATGGCACTGTCGCCTGGCAAAAGTGCCAGCTTCTGGCGTCGATGATATTTTTCGTGCCAAATTCTTCCACTACCGAGCCAGAAATCTACCTTCTTGTTTCGACTAGTTTTCTGATACTGTTTGCTCGGTTTTACTTCATGATTGAATTTTTCCCTTTTTTCCGAAACCCATAAGTGTTCTACATATGGCTATAACCCTGTGGGAATTAACGCTCTATCTACCCAACCGAACGCTCCTGGAAACGTAAGGGTACATCCGAGTTTGTTGAATTAACCAAACCATTGAAGCGAGTTTAACTCGCAGGGTCCCATTAACACGCGCCAACCCTTCCAAAGGTGAGGCTTATGTGCGGTGCATCTGGATTCATAACCATGGACCCTCTTTAATTAACCCATATCCTGAACTTTAGAATTAGAGCCATGCTTAGGTTGGAAACTCATTGCATCATATCGTGACTATATGACTACTTGTGCATTATTTGTTGTGCATATCTTATATGTGTTTCCCCTAACCGTTTGTTTGACTTGTGAATGATTTAAATAAATTAATTAATGACTAAATGACTTTTCTTTATTAATTAATTAATTTAAACTAATAAATATGTCTGAAATCGTGTCATAGTTCCTTTGAGTCAACCCGGATTTCTATTCCCGTATACAGCACAAGCATCAAATTATTTTAGTCTTAGCCGGAATTCTAGGAATATTTACAAGTTGTACAACCTATGGATCGGTAGCCCCGAGTTTTATCTTTCATTTAGCGTCGGTTTTGTTCAATTCGGAGTCCAGATAAAAAGTTATAACTATAATACTACAACATGTCCAGTTTAGTGCACATACATGAAACTTAGTCTTATGGTCATGACACAAGTTTTAACATGTCACCTACACTCACTAGTCTTAGCACACACTTTGTACATACTCTTTTCACACCATTATCATATTTTAGGTTCATGCATGTTCAATAAATCTTGAGTCAAAATAATTAATTAAAAAAAATTACCCCTAAATTCCCTTTCCAAAACACTTGGTCAAGAAAAGAAGGGCGGTTAATCAAAGACAATACATTCGTTCAAATACTCCTTTTTGACAAACCCATCAGTTGGAAAAGAAAAGCTAAGAAGATCATGACGTCTCAAGAAGATGTTAATGAACTCAAGAAGGATGTTGCCAACCTAACTGAATTGATGAAGAGTATAGCTCTTCAAGTCAATGATCTTGTGAGTCAACAAAAAATGGAGCTTATGCAAGAAAGCTTGAGAAAAATATCTAATGACTATAGGGGTCAAGGCATTAGATCACAAGGGGTCTTAGTGGACAAGGAAATTCTTCCGTAGAAGTTTAATGCCAGTGAAATCCCTAAGTTTAAGGCAACAGATAATCCTTACATCCACTTCAGAGCGTTCGAGACAATAATGAATATTAAGGGGATAGATAAGGAAATTTTTCATACATTGTTTTCTTTATCACTTGAAACCGTTTGTCAGCAATGGTTCTTTTCACTTGATAAAGAGAAAACCTTTACTTGGGATGCTATTGTAAACACTTTCATTGATCGACATAAATGTAGTATTTAAGTCAAAATCGACTATAGACAAGTTGAGATTCTAAGACAAAACGAGAATGAAGGCTTTACTTCTTTCTTTAATAAGTGGAGGGAAACTTCCGCTAAGATGATTGAGGTGCCCACCGAAAAAGAATCTATAAGGATGTTCATCAAGAACCATCAAGACAAGTATTCGAAGCATTTGAAATATCAACACAACTTGAATACTTTCAAAACCGTCTATGACATAGGAATTGAAATAGAAGACGACCTTGCAAAGCAAAAAACTACTAACAATAACAACAATAGTGGCTGGAAAGGAAAGAAAAATGACAATCCTTCTTCTTCCAAAAACGCCCGCTCTAGTAACAATGTTAGTACCTTTGATCTCCATGAAGTCTTATCATGGATAATCAAACGTCTAAAAAGAAACTAAGGAAATATTTCGCTCCTATTGGGATGAGTTATGATACTTCCTTCGATCGACTCCATGCTAAGGGACTCAATGCTCCCATTATACCTATTCAAGATCCCGCACCTGAGGAGAAACTGTCTAGTTGGAACCCAGATGCACATTTCAAGTACCATAAACGTAGGGGTCATACTACTGAGAGTTGTTAGAAGCTAAAGGAGGCCATCCAATACATGATTGATAATAACAAGCTTCCCATACCTCCAGCTAGCAAGAAGACCAAGTGATAATAAGGAATAAGACACGAGGCGAGCTTCAAGATTTCGTGACCTTTCTTTTCCTATTTCTTTTATTTAGCCTTTCCCCAATAAGTCTAGCATAGGCACCCTTTTATTTTCCTTGGATCTTATTTTGAAAGTTTTTTCGTTTTTACCTTTTTAATAAAAATCAGCATTTCTTTTCTTACATATGATTATTTGATTACGTTGCAAAAAAAAAAAAAAAAAAAAAAAAAAAAAAAAAACTCATGTCAAACTAAGCACAAGGTATACCATTGATTTGAGGCACTCTTTGTAGCCAATAATATCATCTTCACCCTTTCAAATATACAATCTTTTTTTGATAAACCATTATGAGCCTCACCTAATGATAGGCCTTTCTTTTTTCAACCCACATCTACCTAACCTTGGGATGGGATAGTGTGCAATTTATGCAATTTTCAAAGAATAAAAGCTTGAATGATTTTATAAAAATTTCAAAAGAATAAAATAGCAATAAAAGTGTGCAAAAGGGCAAGTGTTCCATTATAATTGATATGAACATTTCTTTGATGTGAACACGTCTCAGATTGTGTCTCTTATCGAGTGCTCGGTATCGTGCCTGAGAAACATGAATGCCAAGTGAGTGATAGACCGCGTGATCGGGATTGCCCACATTTATCAAAAAAGGTTCAAAATAATAAAAAATGCAAAGGCAAAAGGAAAAAGATAGCAAAAATAAATAAACAAAAGAAAAAAAAAAAAGAGTTCAAAAGTGAGGAATATCTCAAGCATACAAATGTAAAGATTCAAAAGCAAGATTGCACACCTTGGGGGCTAGTCTAGGGTCTTGAGCCTTTATCCCTTTCTTCTTCAACCTTTAGCCTAACAACGTTATAACCCTTAAAAGACCTCTTTGAGGTACACACATACTTGTGCGAAGTTCGGCTAGAGCTACGTTCGGCCTGATTCCTAACGACTACGTAGGCAACCTCACATTAGGGTGTGGCCGTAATAAAATGCATTCATATTTACGCTAATAATTTATCATATCATGGGATCTCATATGCTCATCTCTATGCATTTAGAGCTAGACTTGGGGGTTTGATCCCTACATCATTATCTTACCTAGCCTTAGAGCCACCATCATTTGACTCTTCTTGAAATAATACTTTTCCATATCGTTAGCCTTTGAAGCCTAGCTTTAGTGTCACTTTCACACACTATACAGATACATGACCAAATAGTACTTCCTTTAGGAACCCTTTGTCACGAAATCTTAACATAACGTGGAAGCATACCTTGTCATCATTGCATCACGAAGTATGAAGTGCTTAGCCTCCGTGCCTAAGTTACCTAAATACTTTCATCCAAAATTAACAATGCAGATAACCTATGATGTTACAATCTTCGCACCCTAAGATACGACGTTGATCTATACATTTGTTAATGCTCATTCAACATGCACCTTCAAATACTTCACTTCCTGTCTTTTTCGTCTTTCTTTTTATAGAGAAAGTCGGTACCCTCCACAAAAATAACGGAATTTTTTTTTTGTTTTTCTGCGTTTTCGAGTCAAACGCACTCATAAGTCATTTACATATCAAGTCTCAAGAGTCAATAATTTTCCCACACAAGTCACAATCGAGTTGAGTCGACCTCGAGTCGGTCAATTGTATTAAGTCAAGTTTACACCTTGATTCATGTCAAGCCATGTGTGTCAAAACGCTTTGAGTCGAGTCATGACATGTCATATGTTAAAAACACATTAAGTATTATGCAATGAGTCAAGAAACACTAAGCCTTAGGTCAATCAATAAAGAAAAGATGAGCAAAGTCCTATAGTCAAAAATATAAATACAGGTACAAAAGATTTGAAGCAAAAGGATGTAAATGGCTTGGCATATAAAGTAGAGTAGGCCTTATCGCAATTAGATCAATGATTAGCCTGATTGATCGAGCACATCCGGATTTTGATCAAGCACTTCAAACTCGGTCAAATCCTGAAGAATAGAGTTTTCAACGGAGTTTAAAGGTATAGGAAGCTATCACATCCAAAGACCAAGCAAGCAAGAATGTTCCCGGATTTTTTGAAAAACTGCGAATATAAACACATGAAATTCTTCCAAGATAAGAGGTGTTTAGGGAAAACTTACATGGATCAATAAATTAGAGACGAAGAGCTTTAATTTGCAAATGATTTGAGAAGATTTGGTTGAAAGGAAACGACCAAGTCGAAGGTTAGAGCGAAACCAAGCAACGAATAACAGCAGCAGCGAAAATGGAGAAGAAAGGAGTTTTTATTTCAAAAACTTGACTCTGTCGCAAAACGACAATATTGTCGTTTTGCGCTGGTCTTTGTCATCTGGAGAAAGAGCTAAATCCTGGCGACAGTCTGTTCCGGCGTGCGATGGTGTGGCGACAGAATATGTAGCCCCCGTAAATGACTATGTGGACCTTATGCAGCAATTTAGGGTTCCTTGGTACGCCAGTTAGCCCCTATTAGAAATTTAACATGATTAAGTAATCGGCTCGATTACAATCACAATAGGTGATCGACCTGATAAAAGATCATTTCACTTAGCTTAAAGCGCCTAAACATTGGCTCATCGCAAAGGCACCGACATAATGGTTCACAAGCAGCAGAAGGCATCCGCATAATGGCTTATAAGAAACAGAGGCACCAATGTAGCAAAATGTCGACGTACTGGCATCGCGGAAATTTCAGCAAATATCACAACAGCAAAGTTCAAGCGAGCTTTAAGGATGGACAAGCGTTGGTCTTTGGTAATTTTCTTCTGAATATTATCGCAATGACTAAGGATGACTTCAAGAAAAGTTATCTTCGATAGCATTCCCTAGGATGTGGAAAGTTGACAAAAAGCTGAGGATGACTTTAAGCGAAGTTATCTTTGATGACGTTCCCTAGCTTGCGGAGGGTTGTCACGGAAAACTGAGGATAGCTTCAAGCGAAGTTATCTTCGAAGACGTTCTCTATGATTGAGGAGTTTGTCACCTATATTTGAGAAGATAGCACGAGATGGGCAATCTTCGACGACGTTTGCTAAGATTAAGGAGGTTGTCACCTAGATTTGAGAAGATAACATGACATGGGCGGTCTTCCATAGCATTCACTAATATTGTGAAGGTTGTCGCCTAGATTTGAGAAGAACGGTTTGTGATGAGGCGATCTTTGACAACATTCGCTCTGATTGGGAAAGTTGTCTTCATGATTAAAGAAAATAACTCGAGATGTAGCAGCATTGATTGACGGCATTCCCTAGATTGTGGAGAGTTGTCACATTGAACTGAGGATGACTTCAAGCGAATCTATCTTCGACAACGTTCCCTAGGAAGTGGAAGGTTGTCAAAAGCAGGAGGTGATTTCAAGCGAAGTTATCTTAAATCTTGTTCCCTAGCTTTCGGAAGATGGTAAAAAAATGGCGAAAATTTTAGGTAGCTGCAAGCATGGTAGTCTTCGGGCGCTATCCCCTAGCTTGAGGAAGATCGTCACAAATCGGTTACTACAGAGACGTGTGATCGACGGTGCAAGATACGCGTTTCTTAAGTCTCTTATCTGTTTCAACTAACGCTAGTTTTCAGGTATCGACGTTACAAGAATGATTTAGGATCGCAGAACGTTCTGAATCATTCTCCGTCCCTATCTTTACTTTGATTTTTTTTTTCGAAACATAAGTTTCTCCAAACTCAGTCAAAGTGGGGGATTTTGCAGACACCCAAATGTGTCTCTCCAAAACCAAACCAAGTGATGAATATCTTTCATGTCATTTAATTATCGAACAAAGCAAAAGTGTGAAAAGTCTAGTGATGAGGTAGTTTTTATTAAAAATTTCTCTTTCTATTTTTGAAAACTTACCCTATTAATGAAAAACATGCATTCCTGTTTATTTTAGTCCATGATATGGTCAAATAATAGCGTAGTTGGATGGGGCTTGAAAAAAATCTTTCCAACAATATATTATAAGCCCAATTATGATGATGAATAATGAGGAAGTTATGGACAAAATACTAAATTAGGCTCAAACCGAATTTTACCTACGGCCCAATGATCATGTTGAGGATCCAAAGGTTTAATCCTATTCCTAAACTAATTACTCCCTCCGTTTTTAAATACTTGCTCCATTTCTCCATTCGCGGAGTATTAGGAAAAATTGGAGAAAGTAACAAAATATGGAGGTAATGGGGTAGTTAAGAAAATAAAAAATTGTAAAAAGCAAAAGTAGTGGAATAATAGGAGGGGAGAGAGTATTATGTTGGGTCCACTAAGTGTGAGAAATGAGTTAAATATTGTAAAAGTTTTCAATAAAAGGAAATGGAGCAAGTATTAAAAAACGGCCGGAAAAGGAAAAAGGAGCAAGTATTTAAAACTGAGGGAGTATGATTTATTAGAAGCTTTTATAAGTTTCTAAAAGATCTTAATTATCCTTTTTGAAAAGATAAAATCAAAGAGTTTGAAATTGAATAAAACTTTCCTTTTTTTGTAAATCCTAATTCTATTCAAATATAAAGATGTTCCAAGACAGTCAGATATTATTTTTGTGCTTCATAATAATTATCTAAATATTATATGGTTGGATAGATCTTGAAATTATCTTTCCAATGATATATTATAATATTAATTCCGAGATATAACGAAAAAGATATGAATAGGAATATGAAACTCTATCCAAAACTGACACACTTCCACTATTTCGGCCATGTCTTTTTATCGACAAAATATTTAAATGTGATTTAAATTGGGTTTAAAAGAAGACTTCAAGATCTTTCTACAGACATATTATATGACTTATTTGGGTTCTAGATCTAAAGATATGATAAAAACAAAATCCAAAAAAAAGTCGTCCCAGCGCCAAACAACAGGTCTGTCGCCTGGCGACAATACCTGTCGCTTGGCGACGAGCTTGTCATCTGGCGTTGACTCCTGTCGTTTGAGACAAGAGGTCTTTTATTCGGAATAGGACTTAAACTCTTTTCTTTTGATTTCCGTGCTTTTATTTCTATAAATAGGGGACGTATCTCCTCGTTTTAATCATCAACACCCAGAATTCTCTCCCTCTAAAAGCTAGAAACTTATTCCTTTTCTCTCTTTATTATTTTTCTAAACCTTCCCTTTTACAGAATTTCTCATACATTATTTCTAGACACGCCTAGCCAAGTTTGAAGTTACCTTTGCCCTAGACGTGAAAGGTTTGATATTTCTGAGGGTTTAGTCCCAAATCTGTATTTCAATTATTTAATTGAATTGTTTTTTTTAATTATTTTCCTTGAAGTTAATAACATGTGTATTTTGTTATTAGAAAGAGGTACGAGGCATTGAATTACGTAATTTAATTGCTTTATTGTTATAAAAATCATGCTTAGATTATTATTTTGATTCCTAATATCATGTCAGGATGTTTTATTGCTTCCTAGTATCATGTTTTGGGTAGTAATTAATATTTCTAATATCAAGTAAGATTATGATGACTCTTCCTATTTTTTTCTTAATATCATGTTAGTATCATGTTCAGGATAAAGCTTGATCTTTATTGTTTAGTGACATGCTAGGGTTTGTTATTCATCTTGTTGCTATCATGCGTAGGATCTTGCTATTAACATGATTTACGATTATAATTGTTATTATTATGTTGCTTGATATTATATTATTATTGTTATTGCTTGATCACACCTTTTATGCATGTTTAAAGGGAAATTATACTTGTATTCACGCTTAATAAGATAACTAATAATCTTGTTTAGGATTATTTTGAATATAATTCAAGTGATCGCTAATAATAGATTTGTTTATGCATTAATATTCAACAAATACAGATTAAACAGGTTTAGGGTTAATCTATTCATTGCATGTTAGTCAAAAAGCGCACATGAATACGAGAAGAATAATGTAGAGACCTATTATTATGGCAGGTTCAATCTCATTTAGGTAGGATTTGTACCTTCATATCCGAACCTCTATTCATGGTTCCAAACCTATATCGTTAAGTGGTGTAACCTTCACTTGTGAACGATTTTGATCTTAAAACTTGTTAGCGACTCTGTTACTCTAGATTCCTTCCCTTGGGATGCAACCATGCTTAAGTGTATGACCATAGTAGGGCTCATGTGTGGGATGACTTGAAATATTCCTGTAGGCGTCGTTTGAAGTGCGCCTACGTTAAAAGCATGTTGTGAATATGTTTGGCACTCATAGGAAGTGGGAATTAACATATACGATTAGGGACAAGGAAAGTAGGGAGCCGCCAACAAGTTTTTAAGGAACTTGTAAACCGTTCACGGATCATTATAAGGCAACCACGAATAAGGGACGATAGGCAACAACGATTGACCTGTGAAGGTTACACCCCATACATAATCCATGAGATTACTAACTCCATATGGTTCGGAACCACGAAAGGAGGATCGGGGATGATGGTACGAAGTGAGTCATGTAGTTACATTCGCCCGTATTGGCCTCTACTCGATTCTTATATTGAAAAGCATTCCTGTGATCTCAAAGGTATACAAACAAAATATTCAATTCGCTCCAAACTATTATTTAACTAAATTGGTTGAATATTAATGCACACATAATTCTAAAATATTGGTGATCATTTGAATTAATTAACAAGATTAAAAAGGATCCTAAACCGGTTGTCCAAATTATCTTATTAGGCGTGATTTTCAATTACATATTCCCTTTAAAACATGCAATATGGTGATCAATAAATATAATAGAACAAACATTAATATTGGAAGCAATTTAATCACAATTCCAACAACATAAAATTGTTAGAAAAATAATAGAAATAAAAGGAACATGATTCTTACTTTGATTCTGTTTGTTTGCAACTACAAAATAATAAACGAGTTAGTAACTTCAAGGAAATAATAAAACAATAACTAAATTAAATTAAATAGAGTAGAGTTGACTTGGGGCCAAACCCTCAAACAGTTCTACTTTTCACGCCTTGGCTTAAGGACAGAACCACGAGTAAAGTATGGACTCCTTTGAGCACTTGAAGAAGGAATTTTGAATTGAAAAAGGGTAGGCTAGTGTTTAGGCTAAAGCATAGAAGAGAGAAAAATAAATTCGAGAATTAATTCGGTGCCCCGTACATCAGAAATGAGGGGGTATTTATAGGGAAAATGTGCTGAGGGAGCACACGGAACCCTAAAATGATAAAAACCCTAAAAAAGTATTCCGTGACACTGCAAATTATACCGTGACACGGGAAATCCCACCGTCAGACGGCACACTTTCCCGTGACACGGTACATTTTTGGTGTGACGCGGGAAACTTTCAGAAAACGGGAAAGAAAACGCGTTAAGGGTTTACGCGGAAAAGACACAGAATGTCCCGTGTCACGGCAAACTTCCCGTGTCATGGGAAATCCCACCGTCAGACGGGAAGGATTCCCGTGACACGGAGAATGTTTACCGTGGCGCGGGAATTTCTAGCCCACTTTTCCATCTAAATACATTTTTAACCCTAATTTCATTCGGCATTTTAAGTGCCGATTGTTAATTTCGGGCCTTTTCTGACTTATTATTATTTGGGCTAAAATAAGAAAATAATTAAATAAAAATAAATAAAAGGTTTGGGCCAAAAATAAATAATAAAACAATAAAATAAAAAAGGTTTGGGCTAAAATTAACTAATAAGTTTGGGCTGAAATTAAAATTATGCATTTACCAAACATCAAGACTAATCCATGGACTATTAAAAAATATGAATTTAATCAAATACAATTTTTTAAGCACTCTCGGGATTAAATACTGAACCCGACCAATAGTGGCAGTGAAAGGTTGTTCATCATTGGGTTTGGTTTTGGGGAGACATTTTTAGGTGTCTACAGAAGCCCCCACTTTGACTGAGTTTGTAGAAACGTCAGTTTCGAAAACGATAGTCAAAGTAGCCGATAGGGACGGAGAATGATTTAAGACGTTCTGCGATCCTAAATCACTCTGTATACGCCGATACCTACAGAAAAATGTTAATTCCACAAATAAAAGAGTAAAAGGGATAGAATATGTATCTGGCACCGGTGTATTGGTGAAAAACGAGTTTGGCAGCTTCCTAAGCTTGAACGAATCCACCGAGTGACATTTGTTGAAACGCTGTCCATGCTTGAGGAAAGCCGACTGAAGACTTTGGCAGTTTTCTAAGCCTGAAGAAACCTACCGGATGACACTTTCCATGCTTGAGGAAAGTCGACGTATGAATGTAGTATCATTCTATGCTTGAAGAATTCCACCGATAATGCCTTCCATACTTGAGGAAAGCCGACAAAGGAATCTGGAAGTTTTCTATACTTGAAGAAAAATCCACCGATAACGCTTTCCATGCCTGAGGAAAGCCGACTTTGCGGTTTTCCATACTTGAAGAAAAATCCACCGATAACGTTTTCCAAGCCTGAGGAAAGCCGACTTGGCGGTTTTCTATACTTGAAGAAAAATCCACCGATAACGCTTTCCAAGCATGAGGAAAGCCGACTTGGTGGTTTTCTATACTTGAAGAAAAATCCACCGATAACGCTTTCCAAAGCCTGAGGAAAGCCGACGATTGCTGAAATTTGTAAGTGTATGATGGTTCGACTATCCCCGGACGTGGGCTGCAGATGATTCACACCTTAAAGTCGACTATCCGACCACATTAAGTGCTTAGCCGAAAAATAGACTTTGATGCTTGCTAGGGGTAAAATGGTAATTTTAGTCCCCTTTAAGTATCGGTTAGAATTTTCCGCGTAATTCCGGCGAAAAATAACCGCCCAATAACCTCGAAAAATCATTCAAACTGGTCAAAAACGCCAGGAATATTCGCTGACAATGCGCAGAGCTGCCGTGCCACGTGGCTTTTTTGCCTTGACACGGTAACATCTCCCGTCAGACGGGATGAAACCCCGTGTCACGGAAGTATTTTACATATTTTTTTTTTTGTTATTTTTGCCGTTTGAATTGGTCAACGCGTGGATTATTATGCTTTTTACCGACGAATCCCAGCGTGCCACGTCATCAGTGTACCGTTACACGGTAACGGTAACCGTGGCACGGTGAACGGGGTGCGTAACTTACTTTTTGGCTTTAAATTCACACTTCTGCTTCACCTTTTTCACCATTTCGCCATTTCCTTATTCATCTTCTCTCTCAATCTTCTCCATTTTCATCTTCTTGCTCACACAAATCTCCACGCCACGGTTAGAACAACCGACGCTCGTCCGGCCTCACCGTGACACGGGAATGGCAACCGTGACACGGCGGTTTTCTTCGCCTGCTTGCTTCTGGGTATTGTTGCAGCTGACTGATTTCCCCGCCTGCACTCCGTTGCTGCTGCCGGAGCTCCGGCGACCTTTAATTGCCGTGACACGGGACTTAATCCCCGTGACACGTCACCCTTGCACCGAGCCACGGCGTAGCTCGATCGTGTCACGGCGGCTGCACTGACCTTCGAGGTTTTTCGAGCTTTTGGAGCTCAAATTTTCATCAATTTCGCTCTAATTTCTTGCTACTTTCCTCATTTTCAATTCTCTACAAGGATCCATGTAAGTTTCCTTTGATTTTTGTCTCGAATTTGCTTCAAATGAGTAATTTCATGAAAAACCCTTAAAAATCAATTTGGGGATTTTTTATTTTTGCGGTTTTATGTTGAAATTCTTGCCATGATTTTACATGTATATGTATGTATGTGTGTTTGTGAGAAATTTGAGACGAGAATTGCATGATTTGATGGAGAATTGAGCAAATCACCATTTTAGGGTACTACTTTTGTGAAATGATGTTCATGTTACTTCTTTGCACTTGAAATGGTGAAAAAATGGAGGTAGACCTTGTGAAATATTTCATGATGTGTTGATTCATTGTTTTTGTCGTGCAACTTCGAAACATATTTTGCTTATGTACTATATTGTCATGGAGAGCATAGTATCATGCAGCTAGGAGAACTGTAGTATTAGTTTGTCATGGAGAAACTAAATACTATATATATTTCCATAATTTTGCAAATTTTTAGCCTTGAGGTAAAAATTTAGCGTATAATTCGATAAATAACTAAATACCTTAAGAAATGATGCTAAGTATTTAGATCTTTATTTTTATAAAAATTCAACTTGAATTAAATGTCTTAGGAAATGGTGCTAAGCATTTAGATTTTTATAATAGCATGCCTAGGCGACGGGACCGCGATCTTTCTACCCAGGGCTGGCGTCAGGCTTTTCGGGAGGACACTCCCACTATTCCTGTGGGTATGGACGACGATGCCTTAGAGTCCGAGCCTCGGGCTTCTACGAGTAGGGGTAGGTGGGTTCCACCTCTGTGGACTCCAGACCAGTTGGTTTTCTGCCGCGAAAACCATGTTTCTCATCGCCCACTCTCCGGCATACGGCACGCTTCGCCACCACGGTTCTGGAGCCGGTGATTTGATTCCTCGACTGCACCAGATCATTACGAGGGATCCTGCTACGAACGCCCTATGGGAATCGGCTGGTTTAGTAGATTTCTATACGGCAGTTGTAGGGTTTCGCAGCCCCCGGGGTTGCGGTGCGACGGTCGTTCGCGCATTGTTGGAGTATTTCTGGGATACCACTAACACTTTTCATTTTGCTTGGGGGGAGATGACAGTGACCCCTCAGGACTTCAGTATGATTAGCGGGCTGCGCTTCACCGACCGGGCCGTAGCTCAGATGTCTGATCTGTCTTGGGGATCGGCTGAGGCAGCTGATTTGTTAGGTCCGATCGTTCAGCATATCAGGACCCGACCAGTGTCTCGAGGTGGTCCTAGGAGCGGGCGATCGGAGCTGGCTTCAGTTTTAGCTCGTGGCTTCGACATGGAGGATACGTCGGCTGAGCAGCGAGTGCGGATCTTCATCCTGATCCTGATCTCCATGACCCTTTCTCCTGATAGGAGTTCACGCGTACTCCTTTGCTACTTCCCCTCTTTGTTCAGGATCCATGAGATAGGATCCTATAGCTGGGCCAGCCTCGGATACGCCGACCTTCTCCTATCGCTACGTCATGGCTGTCGGCAGCTGAACGACGAGTCTCCGATCACTGTCTATGGTCTGTGGAGAGTAGTAGAGGTGATGATCTTTTCCTCTTTTTGTTTCACTTTAACTTGTTCGACTCATGTGCTAAAGATTACTTTTAATTGCAGCTATGGTTCTACGAGTACTTCCCAATCTTGGCTCCTCGCCGGCGTCGTGGAGCGGTCCATGATTTCCCTGTCGGGGCCAGCTGGCGTGATCGAGGAGAGTCACGGGTGGAGTCTGTCCCTGCGCTGCGTGGGCTGCTACGCTGAGGCACCTCTTCTGTCGGCGTAAGAATCAGTTTTGTTGCCTGTTATTTTCCCTCTGACGTTGTTTCCGTTGTTTCACGCCAAATTTTTATGGTTTTCAGGTTGCCATTGAAGTCTAGTATCGTCCTTGGGCCGGGATGACTGATCTTCTTGAGGCCTTGCGTCTTTCAGCGCACCGCACCATTTTGGTTGGTACCGGACGCTTTGTCTGGTATTTAGGGGAGCGTGTCGTTCGTTAGCATAGCGGCAATCGCTTTGTGGTGCCCTCATCTCCACCAGAGTCAATGCTGGACTCACGCTTGATTAGGGAGTTGATAAACAGGGGAGAGCGCTATACTTTTCCATGGCAGGAGCTTGTGCACATGGAGGGTGATTATGCGCAGGACTTGCTTCCCTCTTTGGCTCCTCCACCCCGTCTTCCTCAGGTATGATTTCTTTTGAGGATCTTTTGTTACTAGTCTCTGTTTTAAATAGTCGAATAACCTCATTATTCGATCATATTTTCAGACGACTATTTGCCCTGTGGGGAGGATCGAGATTCCGCCTCAGTCTATCCGCTATCCAGGGCCGATTGGTATCACCGAGAACCATATTGCTGAAGCGCCAGAGGGTTACAGACATGCGCAGGAGTCTCTGCCCCAGGTCTTTGAGCCGGTGAGTTTTCTTTGATGCATTATTCATCCTTTTAACACTGCTTGTTACTGACTTTTCTTTGTTTTATCCTCAGCCTAACCGCCCGGAGATGATGGGACTCATGAAGCTGGTTGACGCCCTGAAGTATTGCATCATCAAGCTTCGGCGTGGTGCGATTTGTCGGAGATCTAGCGACGTTCTTCAGGTATCATTCATTTTTTTTTACTTCTACCATTTGTTTTATTTTGCATTGTTGACACCTTTTGATTTTATATCTTTCAGGAGCAACAGAGGTCCCGCTCGCGCTCGAGGCATAGAGGCTCGGACGAGGAGGAGCTTGGTCGTGGTAGACGATCTCCTATGATTCACCGGCGTTCTCATTCTCAGCGAGAGCCTCAGACTACTCAGCCGTTTCAGGAGGCTCAGTGGCAGCAGCCTCAATCTTCCCAGCGCTTTCCGGGCTAGAGTAAGGGGCAGCGGCAGTCGTTTTCACAGCCTCCACAGCCTGAGCTTGGGTCTGTTTTTACTCCCTTGGATCCTGGTTCATTTTCAGCCCCATTGTCCGGGATTTCTGGGCAGTGTCGAGCACTTTTGCTATAAAATAAGACCAGTATATTCATGATATGCATAATTACGAAACACAAAATAATTTAGAATTTCATATTTCAATAATCATGTCTCATAATTTTGATAATACATAGCGCGACTGGTCTTATTCTTTGACCAATGCTGACAAAAGAGAGTTAGAATTATTTCTTGTTAGGGGTTTTCTAGCCCTACGACATGTAGCTAATGAACATGATTTTTTTAGGGCAGCATTAGATTATTGGAGTCCGGAAACACACTATTTTAAATTTTATTATGATGAAATATGTCCCCTGCCGGAGGAATTCGATGCAATCTTTGGATTTCCTGCTAGAAATCTTATTGCCATGCCTACCCTACGTGAATATTATTACCAAGATTTTGAACGCCATCTTAATCTAACAGATCCAAATTTAAATAGAATTGTGTGTGGTAATGAGGTAGACTTAGAAAAACTTGCAAATTTATATTTTAATCGCCCTATCTCTGAGTCTTATCATGTATATCGTAGAAGGGAATATATTTTTTGCATGTTTAGCAAGCTTTTATTTGCAAACGGTAGGGTAGGACATGCTTGTCTAGCGTCCGTGCTTGAACATGTCGAATATGGAAGATCTCCTATGCCAACGTGCCTTGGAGAAACATTTCGTGGCCTTGACGAAGCAAAAGCTGACCGGAAAGCCATCAGGAAGGGCTCTCTGGTACTGCTACAGGTAAAAATACGCTCCGAGTAGCCCCCATGACACAGAACAGGTACCGTGTCACGGTGGATCTCTCCCGTGACGTGGTGAAACCTACCGTGTCACGGGAATCTGCAAATTTTTGTTTTTTTTTTTTTTAAACGACTGATTTGTTTTTTCTTTTTGCAGATTTGGTTGATGGAGCGTTTAGAATTATTTGAGGCCCCCGACGATGTTGAAAAATATGGCCCTAACGACCTAGTCCGCAGGAAAAAGAATTACTCTGCGAACTTGTCGTTTGAAGATTGGAAAAATTTCTTTGCAAAGAGGGAATTTTCCATTCAATGGGTGGTGCCTTGGTGGAGGCTTACTAGGATGGTTGACACGAATAATACTCCATATTGTCGTGTTCCTAGTATCTCAAAACTGACCTTTTATTGTCCTTCTTGACTGATGCGGCAGTATGGACTTGAACAAGTAGTTCCATGCTATAACGATAGTCCTCGTGAAGTATCGTTGCATGAAAGTAACGTTCACAAGTACGAGACTTATTGGATTGGAAGACCTTTGTGGACCGTTTCTGCAAGTGACCAAGCTCCTCCTCCTTTATTCAGTACATATAAAGCATGGTTGAACCCTAGAAGTAGGAGGGAAAGATTCAGATCACGCAAGTCTGATGTGAAGAGTCGTCTTGGAAATAAGAAAGCCCCTACTAAAGATCGTCTAGGTCCGAGAACACAAGGGATTGAGTTTAAGACTCCTATAATGCCGAGAAAGAAAAATTATGTGAAAGGGAAGGGTAAAGAAAAGATGGTCTATAGGAAGAAACGACCGAAGAATTTTAAGAAAGGTGAAAGGGGTGAAAGTTCGACTAGGGGTGTGACGGTTCGGGCTACAAAAGACACATTAATGGTGAAGGCCGACCTAGTTGAAAAAGAGGAGGTTCCTAAAGTGAAGAGGGATTAGATCAGTATTGCTTTGCTTTTATGATTTAATTTTTTAAAATAAGGCGCATGATGCCAATAATCGTCACGACAATTTTATTTTTTTTTGCACTCAGGTCCACCGTGCCACGTTGAACTGTACCGTGACACGGTGGAATGTTTCGTGTCGCCGCATAACCCCTTTTTTTTTTTTTTGCACTCAGGTCCACCGTGCCACGGTGAACTGTACCGTGACACGGTGGAATGTCCCGTGTCGCGGCAAAACCCCCTTTTTTTTCTTTTTTTTTTTAAACGTGACGCAATGCTGAACTAACACGCATATTTGATCAACAGAGGGAGGATATTTTTTTAAAGTCGCCGGGCCCCCTTGAGGGGTTGCCTACGTATCCTAAAAAGGAATCAGGCCAAACGTAGCTCTATTGGGTCATGAACCCATGCGACTAGGTATAGAATTTCTTTAGTTGATCCAAGTTGGTTAAATTGTGGAAGCCGTTACCGTCCATGTCTACTAATTGTGCCGCTCCGCCAGACAGGATGGCTTTAACAATGTACGGGCCTGACCAATTCGGTCTGAATTTTCCTCTTTGATATTCCTGGTCTTGACTTTTTTATTAAAATGTCGCGCCATACGCTGTTGGTAGGTTTGGACATGATGCAAAGCTGCCAAGCGTTTTTCATCAAGTAAGACCAGTTCGTCGTATCTTGCTCTAATCTAGTCGACTTCATCTAGTTGGCTTTCTAATGCGATTCGAAGAGAAGGGATTTCGAGTTCGATTGGTTGTACAGCTTCAACTCCATAGACGAAAGAGAAAGGGGTAGCCCCCGTTGATGTACGAACAGAGGTTCGATAACCCCAAAGGGCGAAATGTAGCTTACTTGGCCAATCCTTGTAATTTTCTGTCATCTTTTCAATGATAGTTTTCACATTTTTGTTGGCCAATTCAACTGGACCATTTGTTTGTGGTCTGTAAGGTGATGATCTATGATGCTTGATATGATATTTCTGTAATAATTCCGTGCATTCAGCTTGGAAATGTGTTCCATTATCACTGATCATCTCATGTGGTACCCCATAGCGGCATATGATATTTTTCTGAATGAATTGAGCTACATGTTTCGCCGTCAGCTTAGCATATGAGGCAGCTTCGACCCATTTGGTGAAATAGTCGATTGCTACGAGAATGAATTCATGCCCCCCTTGTCCTGGTGGTGTTATTTTTCCAATGATGTCGATGCCCCAAGTGGAGAAAGGCCATGGAGAAGTATATGTGTAGAGAAGCGAAGGTGGAACATGCTGTAAATTTGCGTAGACTTGACACTTCATACATTTCTTGACGTATTCGTGACAATCTCTCTCCATAGTAGTCCAATAGTAACCTTATCGTTGAATCTTTTGGACTAACATCTTTGCATTCATGTGTGTTCCACATATACCGGCATGAAGGTTTTCCATGGTTTTATGTGCTTCTTTCTTGGCTATGCATAAGAGATTTCTTCCCATTGCAGTTCTCTTGTGGAGTTCTCCCCTGATGAGCACATATTGTGAGGCCAGGAGCCTCAAAGCACGGCGTGCCCTTTTATCAGTATTAGGAGGGTATTCTCCTCTTGTCACATAATTAAGGATGTCTTTATACCATGGCTCTTCATCTTCTTCGTGTGGTTCTTGTTCATCATCAAGTGCGTGAACATAAGCCGGCTCATATCTTCTTTCTATGGTCAGTGGCATTCTGATTGTATCAGTTGGAATTTGCACCATTGATGCTTATTTCGCTAGTGCGTCAGCAAATTGGTTTTCTTCTCTTGGAAAATACGTATATTCCACTTCATCTAGTTGCTCCGTGAGAGTTTCTAAATGAGCTTGATACGTAGCGAGACTTTCACTTCTCACTTTCCATCTCTTGGAGATTTGGTTAATGATTAGTGAAGAATCACCATAGATTCTGAGCTTCTTAATTCCTAAGGCGACAGCTGTTTCCAATCCCAAAATGCATGCTTCATATTCTGCGGCATTGTTGGTGACATTAAAGTCGAGCTTCATGGAAATTGGGATGTGCTCTTCATTGGGTGATACAAGCAAGACTCCTACACCACATCCTTTTTGGTTTGAAGCTCCATCTAAATAGAGTGTCCGGCTATCATCTTCAGTCATGAGTAAATCTTCGTCAGAGAAATCGTACTCATCTTCTTCTTTTTCAACTTCTTCTAGCGGAAAGTCTGCTAAGAAGTCAGAAACCGCAGAACCTTTGATGGCTTTTTATGGAACAAATCTCAAGTCAAACTGAGCAAGATTCACTATCCACCTTGATAATCTGCCATTGAGTGTTGCTTTTTCGAACAAGTATTTGAGAGGATCCATCTTGGACACGACATGCACTGTATGAGTGAGCATGTAATGTCTTAGTTTCTGTGCGAGACACAACTTCTCAAGTGGTGTGTATTGCGTCTCATATCCTTGAAGTTTCTTGCTCAAGTAATAGATTGCATTCTCCTTGATTTCGATCTCTTATGCTAGCATTGCCCCCATCGTTTCTCTTGTGACCGTAAGGTAGAGTCGAAGAGGAAAGTCAGGTATTGCTGGCGCTAGCACGGGTGGGTTTGCCAAGTACTCTTTGATTTTGTCGAAAGCTTTTTGGCAATCGTCATCCCATGTGACTGGGACATTTTTCTTGAGCTTCTTGAATATAGGTTCACATATCGCTGTGAGCTTTGATATGAACCTACTTATATACTGCAACCTTCCAATGAAACCTCGAATCTCCTTCTCATTTTTGGGTGGTGGCATGGCCATGATCGCTTTTACTTTTGTAGGATCTATTTCAATCCCTCGAGAACTGATCACGTATCCAAGTAATTTGCCTGACGTGACTCCGAATGCACATTTTGCTTGATTTAATCTCATGTTGTACTTGCGGAGTCTTTCAAAGAACTTGCGAAGTGCAATAATATGGCCTGGGCGATCTTTAGACTTAACGATCATATCATCGACATAGACCTCCACCTCTTTGTGCATCATGTCATGTAACAATGCGGTAGCTGCTCTTTGGTAGGTGGCACCCGCGTTTTTCAACCCGAATGGCATTAGCGTATAGCAATACGTACCCCATTACGTGATGAATGTGGTTTTCTCCATGTCTTCTTCAGCCATCAATACCTGATTATATCCGCCGTAACCATCCATGAATGATAGGAGTGCATGGTTTGCTGTGTTATCGACCAGAATGTCAATGTGAGGTAGAGGGAACCCATCTTTTGGGCTTGCTTTATTGAGATCCCTGTAATCAACACACATTCTGACCCTTCCGTCCTTCTTTGGAACCAGAACAACATTTGCTATCCATTCTTGATATTTGGATACTCTGATGAAACCTGCAGCCAACTGCTTCCTGATTTCTTCCTTGATTTTAAGAGCCACATCCGGTTTCATACGGCGCAGCTTTTGTTTGACAGGCTTCATACCTGGAATGAGTGGTATCGTATGTTGAGCTATATCCCTGTCAATTCCTGGCATATCTTGGTATGACCAAGCAAATACATCAACAAATTCACTAATCAAGTTAATTAGCTCTTTGCGTTCATATTGACTTAGTGCTAATCCAATTTTTACTTCTTTAACAGTCGTATCATTGGAAATGTTTACTATTTCTGTATCTTCGATACTACTATTTTATTTTCGTGTTCTTCCATTGCTTTTATTATTTCTTTGTCATTTTTTTCATTAGCAAAGTAATATTGATCAGGGCTAGGGGAATGACACGCATCTTAAGCAAAGGTACTCATTTTATTGAATTCATTAGCTAATACATCAAGAGGGGCAAGGTCGGCTGCGACCTCACCGGAATTATTAGGACTAGAAAGAGAGGACTCAACAAGAGACTCAGGGTTGGACTCTATAGCAGAAAGAGGGTCGGCCTCAGACTCTAAGGACTCGTCTACAGACTTAGACTCAGACTCGGACTCGGACCCAGACGACTCAGACTCATCAAACATAGGACCCTCGCCAGCGGTTATTTCCAACTTCTCTCCACTCGGCGTAGTGATCCTCAATGTCTTGCGTCGTCCCCTTGAAATGTTGTCGGCTTGGACGATTAACTCGGAGGGGTCAAAATCCTTGTTTGCTATGACAGCTTGAACGAGTTCGGAGTTATCATTGCGGACCGGCTTAGACTCATTCTTCTCCATTCCAAAAAGCAGGTTGATTACTAAATCATCAGAGTTCGGGCTAGCTGGCTTATCGGTTATGAAGAGCTCTTCGTCTTTATCAACAAAGTCACAATCAAGGAACACCTCGAATCCTGGTTCACGGATCCCATCATGGACGAATGGCTCAGGGAATTCATATCATGGGAAGTCTTCCCCTTCTTTGATGTACTGGCCATTGAGGGTGAACGGATATGGATCCATAGCAATTTCCGTCTTCGTGATTCGAGCATTATTGCGAGCCTTCATCTTCAATAAAGCTTGTTTCACATCTTCTTTTGTTGGCTTGAATCCCAAGCCAAAAGTATCCTTCTTGAGTGCACCTGGATGGCCCCAAGATTCAGCCATTTTCTTCTTGAGTCCAAGGGTCATTCCAGGGAAATGACCTTGCTTCTTCAGAATGGCATTGATATTGGTGTTTGAATAGGGATCGAAGTCGAGATGACACTTTTCCTCCTTTTCAATCACGAGAACATCATCAAGTGAAAACCCCCAAAGAACTTCAACTTCTTTGTCATGTTCAACATGGACGATAGGAGTATCAATAACTTGAATGCGCATAGGAGAAGCATCAATAGTAATCGGAACCCCTCCAAGTATGGCTTTCACTTTCTGGTGCAGCGATGATGGAATCGCCTTTAGCTCATGAAGCCAAGGGCGTCCTAACAACAGATTGAAAGAGGACTTAATGTCCACCACTTGAAATTTGGTGCGACGTTCAATGGCCCCAGTAGTTATATTCAGTATGATAGTACCCACGGCTTGACGGCGAGTATTATCATAAGCGCGAATCCCTTGAGTGGAGGGAGTCAGTTCTTCATTCTTTATGCCCAACTTCTTTGCAGTACGGAGTGGGCACACATTGATTGCAGAGCCATTATCAACCAGGCTCATAGGAACATTCATCTGCCTACACACCACAGTGAGGTGTAAGGCCTTATTATGTTGATCTCCTTCTGGGGGCAGATCCTTGTCAGAAAACGAAATCAGATTGCTAGTACTTGGCAACTCAGTAGTGAGAAAATTGACCAGTCCTTGAGGAGTCATGTCATCATCAACTCCTATTTTCACCAGAGCATTCATCACAGCCTTTTCATGCTCGTGGGAAGTGGCCAAAAGCTTCCATACATTCATCTCCACCTTGGTCTTTTGCAACTGTTTGACCACATCGCTGTTCACAGGGTCGATGGGATCAACTATCGGATGTGATTGTGGTGGAGGTGGAGGTCGATTAGGTTGTTGCAACCGTCCACTTCTAATGAGAACCTTGACCTCAAAGTCCCCCCAAACATCTTCACTTGTGTCAAGAGTTGAACAGGCTATATCCTTGAGATAGACATCTTCATCGTCACTATCCCAAATTCCATTCACTTCTTCAGTACTCGAGATAAATACAACTTCCGGCAGAGGTTCATTCGCAGGTTGAATGAGTATTGACGGATCAAAAGAGACTTCATCTCCCATGATAGCCAAAGCATCAGAAAGAGGACTTGTTTGAATATTAGGCTTCTTGCCCCCTTGAGGTATAGGAAGTTGATTAGCATCAATCAGGTCTTGGATTGCATCCTTCAGCCTCCAACACTTCTCAGTATTATGACCCTTACCTTGATGAAACTTGCAATAAGCATTGGGGTCATAGATAGCGGTCCTATTCTCTGGTCGAGGTTCTGGAAATGGTCCGATTGGCATAATCAGTCCTTGACCATGCAAACGGTCATAAGCAGCATCATAAGTCATTCCCAAAGGCGTGTAAACCCTCCTTTGCCTTTGGAATCTTTGAGGAGGAGCATTAAGGGCCAGCACATCATTGATATTGATATGTTGGTAGCATTATTGGGCTTAGAAGACGAAGAAGAAGGAGTGTCGTTGTTCTTGTTTTTCCAAGTGCTGTTATTATTGTTGCTACCAACAGACTTCATTAGTTCGTCCTCGATATTGATTCCAATATCGTATACAACTTCAAAGGTACTCAGAGGCAGAAACTTCAAGTGTTGCTTGTACTTATGAGTCAGATTGGCAATGAAAAAGCGAACCATTTCTTTCTCCTTGGGGGGATCCACCAGGAGCGCAGTTGTTTCCCTTCACCTACTTAAGTAAGTGGTGAAGCCTTCATTTTCTTTCTGTTTAAGAAAGGAGAGACGTTTAGAAGTATTGACCTGAATGTTACATTTGTAACGATTCATAAAGCTTTCAGCAACATCCTCCCTAGTCGCGACATGTTTGGATTCCAAAGAATAGAACCACTGTTGACAGGCATACTCCAAGGAAAGAGGGAACACCGTAGGGAAGAGTGTCACATCTACTCCTTTAAGAGCCATAGTTGCAGAAAAAGCCTTTAAATGGAAAAGCGGATTATCAGTAGGCTTGAATTTGGGAATGTCAGCAGTGGAAAATTTCTTAGGAAGCTTGTCTCTTATGGACGAAGAGGTGACAGACTGTTCCACATAAGTGAATTCTTCAGAAATCTTGCTCATCTGTTCCTGAATCATGTCCATTGCAGCGGTAGTGACATTGTTTTGATTGTCTTGTTCTACCGTGCTGACTCTAGTGGTAAGTGTCTGCATCATGTCAGACAATTTTTCAATTGTCTTGTTGAGGTTCTCGATGTCTTCCTTAGTGGCCATTGGTTGAAAGTAGACTGGAGATGGATCTTGTGGAGATGATTGAGGTGGTTTCCTTGTACGCCTCTTTAGTATAAGAGGTTGTTGAGGTATTGACTCGAACCGTAACAATCTACCCCTGCTTCTTGACCAAGTGCTGTGACACCGAAACAAACACACCTTTAATGACCAAACTTAACCTTAACCCATCCGGATAAAAAAGATTAAAAAAAAAAAGAAATTTTTTTTTATTATTAAAAATCTATAATTTTGAAATTCTACTTGTTTATTTTTTTTTTTTTTAAAAATGGGAGGATACCATCCGACTTACTCCGAAAAAAAAACGACACAAAAACAAGACCTCCCTAAAATACGGTCAAAAAGTAGTGCACGACTTAAATAATAAAAAAAAAGTGTGTGAACACGATATGTGAGTGATTAAGTGAAGTTATGGACGCATGTTTAGACCGTACAGCTAGACATGACACCAAACGGGACACAACAACCACAGACGTACGCACAAAATTGAAAAAAAGGACTGACGGGACACTTTTCCTGGGCACCGTGTCACGGTGCAGACTGTCGTGACACGGTGCAGTCTACCGTCAGACGGTAGAGAGCCCCGTGTCACGGCACTGTTCACCGTGGCGCGGCAGAACATGCCGTGGCACGGTGCGCAGTTCCAGGTCAGTTTTGTGATTTTTCCAGATTTTAACCGATTTTAGGTCCGTACTAATTACTATGTGAGAATAAAAACCCTCGGTCATAGGTTAAATAAAAGAGTAAACACATGAAGGTTAGCACCAAACAACCACGTAGCATTTAGGCACGATGATGTAAAAAAAGTTCGCAACCTAGAGTCAAGATCTATGTTCAACTATTGGTCAAGCTTTAACTGTCAAAAGGGTACCATGGTTAAGAGTTTGGACGCGTTAGCAAGGCAGCCTCCCTTGAGGGTGTATGCCAACGGGCGACTCCGCGAGTTCGTGATGAAATCGAACTCGACTCCATGGTTTGGGTGGATTTAATAACTCGGATGAACCCTTATTGCCATGAGCCTTTTGACAAGGGAATAAACGCGTCGTCAATTGTCTATCCCTAGATCAAATACAATTTATACAACCTAAACAAACCTAATACGAGTATAAGGCAAGCATAGGGGTCGAACCACAGAGAACGGTAAACACCACCAAATGTTATCAACAATTAAGCTAGTCCGGAATAGGGGATAAATAAACTAAAGTCTAAAAATGCTAAAACAAGAAATAAAACATTAACGGAAATGGTTTAGGTATAGCATTCACTTGAACATAAACAAAGGCATAGAAATTGAATTAATTATGAACTAAACATGCTCGAATATCGAAATTTAGAATCCAATCTAGCTGCCTTCCGGGGTCAATTGGCTTCTCCTAACATAGCCTCTATGTTTCCACATTAGAACCATATACTAGGAGGTACTATTAAATAACAATCGATAGTAATGAACCTTAACTAAGTCAACTTCCGTTTCTTGTTAGCAAAGATTCACCTTTAATCAACCAACAATGTGCACTTGCAAGAAGATTAAAGAATATCAAGCATATAAAGACTTTAATCACAAATAAATCAATTCTAAACCCTAGAACATGCTCAAGGTCCAACTACACCACAACCATCCCCTTAATGAGGAAATTACTCACTAATCATGATAATAACAAGATTAATCAATAAATAATCAAGAATCAACATGATCAACAAGCAATACCAACAAATAAAATAATAATCAAAATAAACAAATAAAAATAGAGGAGAGAGAGTAAGAAATTGCTCATTAATTGAAGATGAAGGTCTACAAAGGATTGAACAAGCTCCTTCTTCAAAATCCAAGTTCATTAATGAAGAAAACCTCACTTTCTCTCTCTACCAAAGAAGACTAATCCTAACCTAAAACTAATTAGAGAGAAGAATAGATAGTTATTCCCCCCCCCCCAAAACGTTCTAAAAAAGGGACTTATATAGTCCGTATAGTGTCAGCTGAGAAAAGGAGAGGTCCGACCGAACAAATGGGAAGGTTCGGCCGGACTACAGGGTAGGTTCGGCCGAACCATGGGTAGGTTCGGTCGAACCTCCCTGATCCTGGTCTGGTCGAACTCCTGTGGTTCGGCCACTCCTGCAAAACTGCCAATTTTCATCTTGCCCCTGCCTCGAAGTTCGGCCGAACCACTGAGCAGGTTCGGCCACACCTTGGTTCGGCCACACCATCAGGAGGTTCGGCCGAACCTCTTCTGAATCATGCTTCCTCTAGCTTCCTTTGAGCTTAGCTTCCTCCTCTTGAAAATCTCGATGGTTTCTACAAAGCATAAGCATGAAAAGCACAATAAGAACAAAGCGGGAAGACTAAGAAAAGGGAGGATAAAGGAGAAAGAAAAGAGAAAGCAAAGCTAAGTAAAAATGCTTAGAAAGAGGGCCAAACAAGTGCAAACGAGGGGAGAATCCTTAGAGAAAAAGGATAAAAGAGTGGCATAATTGCCACTCATCAAAATAAAGAACGAAATATAACAAATCAAAAGCAAATAAAATACGAAAATAGACTAATTCTAATAAAAACTACGAAAAGAACTAAAACACGACAAAATTACCAAAATAAACTAGAAACTTTATTAAAGAGAAAGAAAGGAAAATAAGATAAAATAAACACGAAAATGACTCTAAAACTACTCCCTAAGAGTGACATAAATGTCACTCATCAAATTCCCCCAAGCTAAACCTTTGCTCGTCCTCGAGCAAAGCTAAGGCAAAAGAGAACAAGATGGAATTATTTAAAGCAAAAGAAACAAAATAGAAACAAAGAGAAAGAATGTACACTAACTCACTGTCGTAGGAATCACGGATGCATTTAGCGTATGCATCAAGCCCTTTAAACCCCTATGTCGCCAAAGAGGACGAGTAAGCTCTCGTGAGGGTTTCCTAAGAGATTTAACCCACAACTCTCGACAAAAACCAAGGCAAGGCAACAAAAGGAAAAAGGAAAAAGGAAAAGGAACCCTAAGAAAAAAAACGAAACACAAGCTCACGTATGGACAAGAAATAAGGACGAGTACTAATGAATGCAAACCTTTCTAAATGGACAAATGTATGCACGTTCCAAGATGTCAATGGTTGATTGAAACATAACACATGCTAAGCATAGAGAACTACTTAGGACTCAATCCACCCTAGCCCCAACCAATTGGGCCGCGTTCTCTCCACTAGCTTCAAATCAACCCTTAAACTAGCTTCTCAAGATTCCACGAAGGAACCGAAAAAAGATAAAGAAATGAAAAACTTTGAGAAGGTAATCCCGACGTCTCAACTATGCATACTCTTTCCATAGGTTTGAAGTCTATCTCCCTCCACCGTTCTTTTGACCCAAACCACTAGAGTCTAAGGGTCTTTTTATTGGTTGTAACGTAAGGCTAAGGGTTAAGGCGGGGTAAAAATTTAAAATTTGGTGATAATTCCTGAGTGAAGCAAAAAGTGCGGCCGACACTCAAAAATAACTCAAGAATTCGCTAAATATCAAGCAAAAATACCACTAATGCCATTCCCCCAAATTTATTCAACACAAACACACAAAATATACAAAATGAATGAACGATCCCCCAAGCTTGAACAAAGAATTGTCCTCAATGCTTAAACTAGGGAAGAAAACGAAACCATCGAAAATATTTTTGTTGTTTTTGTTTCTTTTCCAATTTTTTTCTCTTTTTTGTTTTTTTTTAACTTTATTCATTGTCCTTGCCTTTTTTTTTTAATTTTGGACGGCTTTTTTTTCTTCAAACTTCACTTGATTTTCATAAATTTGCATATTTCTTTACAAGCTCAACTCTAACCAAATCTCAAAGTGCTTCTTGTTTATGATCAACATTCTCAAAACTCAAACCTCACATGTCAATGCTTCAATAACTATAAGGGTTGGTTAACATAGGCCATTAGGTTTGTAATGTGGTTTAAGCAAGAGCGGGAAACATAAGGCTCAAATTGGTTAGCAAGTAGGTTTATGCAAAATAGAAAATAAAATTTGTAACAAAACAAAAAGAAGATAAAGAAAAAAAAATGAGAAAGAAGTGCCCTTTTCCTCCCCTAGAGTGCTTCGGTCACGATCTTGGGAGCTATAAGTCGAAACAAGGATCAAGACATGCATAGCTAAGGATCCAAATGCGCCACACAACAAAGTGATGAAGGCTTGAACAATGTTACCTCACACGGGATTATAACTAAGCAAATACCAACTAAGGGTGCCAAATCCACTATAGAGAGCAACACCATCTTACCACATACCCGTGAACTAGGGCTTCATGGATTCCTAAAAGTTCTCAACCCTGCTACCTTAGCATGTAATATCCTAGAGTCAACCAATGACACTCTCAAATCGTGCACACATTAACCACTTAGGAAGAAAGGCATTCAAGAGTAAACAAACCAAAAGATATAATGTCCAATTAAGAACAAACAAAACACAATTTTGCTAAACTTGCCTAGAAGTAAACAAAAATCTTTTTGGATTTTCCAAAAGCATGAAAAACATGGAAATGCATATACTCACGTGCATGGCATATATGAATCAACATCCCACCAAACATGATAGAATACCCTCCCCCAAGCTTGAATGAAACCAAGCTTTCAAATCATAAACAATGAAACCAAGGAGGGGAATACAAGGAAAAATTAATCCAACATTACCAACACATGATCTTCAAGTCACAATAAGTAAGAGAGAGGGAAAAAAAGGATATTACCGGATATGGGATAAATGCAAAAAAAAATCACACAAAAAACCCGAAATAACCTCATATGAGCCATAATCTCTACAAATAAGGCTTGAATTCCACATGATAGGTAAGTTGAGGCACATTTCCTTGATTCTTGATCATCACCAATGCGCAAGAGTATATCAAGTTGTGTACCTAGCAAGGAACACAAACACGTCCATGTGAGAAAATCTAATCTAAAAACAAAAGAAAATGAAAGCAATAAAACACGGGTTACTTCCCGCAAAGGCTTGTTTAACGTCCAAGCGAGACCGCTCTAGGAAATAAAAATTCAACGCACGCAAGAGCTTGTCAAATGCACTACTACACATTTCATGGGGGTGTAAATAGGCAAATGACGGAATAAGAACGTGCAACAAAATCATTGCACGCAAGTGAAGAGGGAGATGCCAAAAGAAAGAAGAAGAAGGATCGAAAGGAAACTCAAGAAAGTAAGAAGTAGAAGAAGGAAAAGAATAGTGGAAATAAAAGGACAAAGGCAAATCCTCATCACATATTTTTTTGTTGACAAAATTCCTCTCTTCCTCAATGATGATGGAATGAGAGGCATGAAAATCATCCATAGAGGGCGGCTTCCCAATAGGTTGTTTGAGATAGGAAGGGAGAGAAGTAGGGTAAGGAAGGATGTGGTCGAACCTTAGAGAAAAAGGGGTATGAGAAACGGGAAAAGGGGTAGCTACTCCCTCACCACAAGGTCTCACATCGCCAATGAGAGCATGAAAATCAATCATAGCATCCTCAAATGAAGGGCACTCACGATCTACACCTCCCTCAAGCTCAAAAACTCCAAGGGAGTCAACCTTATCCTCCTTTTCACCACAATAGACAACCTTTCCTTCAACTATCTCGAAACCCAAGGTCCCAAAATCGTGCATGAATGGAGGTAGATTCATCTCAAACTCATCTAAGTCCCAAGAAGCGTTCTCGATGAAATCATCCAATAATATATAAGTCCTCATATGACTCTCGAAAAATATGTGGGACATTACCTCAAAAGAGTCTATATACTCATAGATTGAAGGGTCACAAACATACACTTGAGACTCATCAAGATGGGAAGAAGGATTAGGATTTTCAAAATCAACACTCTTTTCATTTTCAACTCCTTCACCATCACTCGAATGCTCTCTAATGGGATCCTCACTCATATGGGGAAGAGAAGAAGAAGGAAGGGCATTTTCTTGAGAGTTGGCTAGTTGGAGAATTTGGCTCTCAAGCATCTTCATTCTAGCTTCTGTCTCCCTATTCTCAGCTTCCCTCATCTCGTTATACTTCTTCATCATCTCCATTATCCTCATTATCTTCTCTTCCTTCAAACTTTCCATAAAATTACCCTCATAAAAGGACTCATTAGAAGCATAAGGGAAATCATTTGAAGCCATGTAAGAACAAGAAGATGAGGAGGGAGGATCATTCACATTATAAACATGAGCATCATCATAATATTGGGGAGAGGGGGCATAATCAAGCAAATGAGATTCATTATCAACAATACGAGAAAAAGAGTTGAAATCACTTGTACTAGGTTCACAAATAGGATCACAAGACAAATCATGGGGATGCATGCCACTAATAAAACTATTATCACATTGAGAATCAAAATTAGCAACATTACATGCCCTATTGCGTACTTCCTTAGCAAACCGTACAAAAAAGCTCCAAGCACTATGAACCGATAATGCTTGAAATTCGCCATTAAACCTACTTTCAACTTCATATCTCGTTTGTTCATTCATGCCATAGTAACAAATCTCACAAGCTTGACAAGGATTACAACCATTATAGTTCAAAAACCCCACAAGTCTATGGATGTAGACACAAAAAGGCTCATCATCATATTGAGGAAAAGAAAGATGTGTCATTTTTCAAAATCAAAGCAAAGAGAACAAAAATAAATCAAAAGAAATATATACAATGGACTAGTCTCAATAAGATAACATAACGGTAATGGAAGCCGTTCCCCGGCAACGGCGCCAATTTGACAAGGGAATAAACGCGTCGTCAATTGTCTATCCCTAGATCAAATACAATTTATACAACCTAAAAAAACCTAATACGAGTATAAGGCAAGCATAGGGGTCAAACCACAGAGAACAGTAAACACCACCAAATGTTATCAACAATTAAGCTAGTCCGGAATAGGGGATAAATAAACTAAAGTCTAAAAATGCTAAAACAAGAAATAAAACATTAAGGGAAATGGTTTAGGTATAGCATTCACTTGAACATAAACAAAGGCATAGAAATTGAATTAATTATGAACTAAACATGCTCGAATATCGAAATTTAGAATCCAATCTAGCTGCCTTCCGGGGTCAATTGGCTTCTCCTAACATAGCCTCTATGTTTCCACATTAGAACCATATACTAGGAGGTACTATTAAATAACAATCGATAGTAATGAACCTTAACTAAGTCAACTTCCGTTTCTTGTTAGCAAAGATTCACCTTTAATCAACCAACAATGTGCACTTGCAAGAAGATTAAAGAATATCAAGCATATAAAGACTTTAATCACAAATAAATCAATTCTAAACCCTAGAACATGCTCAAGGTCCAACTACACCACAACCATCCCCTTAATGGGGAAATTACTCACTAATCATGATAATAACAAGATTAATCAACAAATAATCAAGAATCAACATGATCAACAAGCAATACCAACAACTAAAATAATAATCAAAATAAACAAATAAAAATAGAGAGAGAGTAAGAAATTGCTCATTAATTGAAGATGAAGGTCTACAAAGGATTGAACAAGCTCCTTCTTCAAAATCCAAGTTCATTAATGAAGAAAACCTCACTTTCTCTCTCTACCAAAGAAGACTAATCCTAACCTAAAACTAATTAGAGAGAAGAATAGATAGTTATTCCCCCCCCCCAAAACGTTCTAAAAAAGGGACTTATATAGTCCGTATAGAGTCAGCTGAGAAAAGGAGAGGTCCGACCGAACAAATGGGAAGGTTCGGCCGGACTACAGGGTAGGTTCGGCCGAACCATGGGTAGGTTCGGTCGAACCTCCCTGATCCTGGTCTGGTCGAACTCCTGTGGTTCGGCCACTCCTGCAAAACTGCCAATTTTCATCTTGCCCCTGCCTCGAAGTTCGGCCGAACCACTGAGCAGGTTCGGCCACACCTTGGTTCGGCCACACCATCAGGAGGTTCGGCCGAACCTCTTCTGAATCATGCTTCCTCTAGCTTCCTTTGAGCTTAGCTTCCTCCTCTTGAAAATCTCGATGGTTCCTACAAAGCATAAGCATGAAAAGCACAATAAGAACAAAGCGGGAAGACTAAGAAAAGGGAGGATAAAGGAGAAAGAAAAGAGAAAGCAAAGCTAAGTAAAAATGCTTAGAAAGAGGGCCAAACAAGTGCAAACGAGGGGAGAATCCTTAGAGAAAAAGGATAAAAGAGTGGCATAAATGCCACTCATCAAAATAAAGAACAAAATATAACAAATCAAAAGCAAATAAAATACGACAATAGACTAATTCTAATAAAAACTTCGAAAAGAACTAAAACACGACAAAATTACCAAAATAAACTAGAAATTTTATTAAAGAGAAAGAAAGGAAAATAAGATAAAATAAACACGAAAATGACTCTAAAACTACTCCCTAAGAGTGACATAAATGTCACTCATCACCTTTTTGGGTCGATAGAGCTTAAATTCCCCGGGGCTAAGACGCATGTAGAACACATACGTTTTTTCAGAAAAATCGAAGGAAGTCGACTGTGAGGAAAGAAAATAAACCACCGGTCTGATTTAAGGACTGCCGTGACACGGCAAAAATTCCCATGACACGGTACTGTGCACCGTCAGACGGTGCACTGTACCGTGACACGGCAGATTTTACCGTGGCACGGTAGTCAGAAGATCTGTCTGGTGCCCTGTTTTCCTTCGCGCGCAACCAAGTTATCCAATTTTTCCTACGGGACAGACCTAAATGCGACGTTAAAACGTCTATGCAGATGCAAAAATGCCAAATTAATCACAGGAATATTTTTTCAAGAATCTTTCAAGCCTCATCCACTCATCTTAATTAAATACCGATCACTCAAATCGATAAATAATCAAGAATCCTCCCCAGTGGAGTCGCCAAATTTTAGGCGTCGTTTGAAGTGCGCCTACGTTAAAAGCATGTTGTGAATATGCTTGGCACTCATAGGAAGTGGGAATTGACATATACGATTAGGGACAAGGAATGTAGGGAGCCGCCAACAAGTTTTTAAGGAACTTGTAAATCATTCACGGATCATTATAAGGCAACCACGAATAAATGACAACGATAGGCAACAACTATTGACCCGTGAAGGTTACACCCCATTCATAATCCATGAGATTACTAACTCCATATGGTTCGGAACCACGAAAGGAGGATCGGGGATGATGGTACGAAGTGAGTCATGGAGTCACATTCGCCCGTATTGGCCTTTACTCGATTCTTATATTGAAAAGCATTCCGGTGATCTCAAAGGTATACAAACAAAATATTCAATTCGCTCCAAACTATTATTTAACTAAATTGGTTGAATATTAATGCAAACATAATTCTAAAATATTGGTGATCACTTGAATTAATTAACAAGATTAAAAAGGATCCTAAACCGGTTGTCCAAATTATCTTATTAGGCGTGATTTTCAATTACATATTCCCTTTAAAACATGCAATATGGTGATCAATAAATATAATAGAACAAACATTAATATTGGAAGCAATTTAATCACAATTTCAACAACATAAAATTGTTAGAAAAATAATAGAAATAAAAGGAACATGATTCTTACTTTGATTCTGTTTGTTTGCAACTACAAAATAATAAACGAGTTAGTAACTTCAAGGAAATAATAAAACAATAACTAAATTAAATTAAATAGAGTAGAGTTGACTTGGGGCCAAACCCTCAAACAGTTCTACCTTTCACGCCTTGGCTTAAGGACAGAACCACGAGTAAAGTATGGACTCCTTTGAGCACTTGAAGAAGGAATTTTGAAATGAAAAAGGGTAGGCTAGTGTTTAGGCTAAAGCATAGAAGAGAGAAAAATAAATTCGAGAATTAATTCGGTGCCCCGTACATCAGAAATGAGGGGGTATTTATAGGGAAAATGTGCTGAGGGAGCACACGGAACCCTAAAATGATAAAAACCCTAAAAAATTATCCCGTGACACGGCAAACTGTATCGTGACACGAAAGATCCCACCGTCATACGGCACACTTTCCCGTGACACGGTACATTTTTGGTGTGACGCGGGAAACTTTCAGAAAACGGGAAAGAAAACGCGTTAAGGGTTTACGCAGAAAAGACACGGAATGTCCCGTGTCACGGCAAACTTCCCGTGTCACGGGAAATCCCACCGTCAGACGGGAAGGATTCCCGTGACACGGTGGATGTTTAACGTGGCGCGGGAATTTCCAGCCCACTTTTCCGTCTAAATTCATTTTTAACCCTAATTTCATTCGGCATTTTAAGTGCCGATTGATAATTTCGGGCCTTTTCTGACTTATTATTATTTGGGCTAAAATAAGAAAATAATTAAATAAAAATAAATAAAAGGTTTGGGCCAATAATAAATAATAAAACAATAAAATAAAAAAGGTTTGGGCTAAAATTAAATAATAAGTTTGGGCTGAAATTAAAACTATGCTTTTACCAAACATCAAGACTAATCCATGGACTGTTCAAAAATATGAATTTAATCAAATACAATTTTTTAAGCACTCTCGGGATTAAATACTGAACCCGACCAATAGTGGCGGTGAAAGGTTGTTCATCATCGGGTTTGGTTTTGGGGAGACATTTTTAGGTGTCTACAATTCCCTACACTATTATTAATGAAATAAATGTCACTACAACTATTGGCACCATACGTCTTATTTAAAAATTTAAACTTAAATCATAAAAGCAAAGCAATATTTGCCTAATCCTTCACCACATTTGAATCTTTGTTTTTCTTTTCAACTAGGTCGCCCTTCACCATTAGTGTATCTTTTGTAGCTCGAACCGTCACACGTCTAGTTGAACTTTCACCCCTTTCACCTTTTTTAAAGTTCTTATGTTGCTTCTCCCTATAAGCCATCTTTTCTTTACTCTTTCCTTTCATATAACTCTTCTTCTTAAGCATTATAGAAGTCTTAAATTCAATCCCTTGTGTTCTCGGACCTAGAAGATCTTTAGGAGGCGCTTTCTTACTTCCAAGTCGTCCCTTCACATCAAACTTACGTGATCCAACTCGCTCCCTCCTACTTCGAGGATTCAAACATGCCTTGTATGCACTAGACAAAGGGGGAGGAACTTGGTTACTCGCAGAAATAGTCTACATAGGCCTTCCAATCCAATAGGTCTCATACTTTTGAACATTACATCCATTAGATGATACTTCACGAGGACTATCATTATATTGTTGATTTGTTTGTTTAAGTCCATATTATCGCATCAATCGGTAATAAAAGGTTAACTTTGACATAGAAAGAACACGAGAATATGGTGTATCATTCATCCCAACCATTTTAGTGAGCCTCAACTAAGGCACCACCCATCTAATGGAAAATTTTCTTTTTGCAAAGAACACCTTCCAATCAACATATGACATGTTTGCAGAGTAATTTTTATTCCCAAGAACTAGATCATTCGGGCCATATTTTTCAATATTGTTCGAGGGATTCAAAGAGTTCCAAACGCTCCATCAACCAAATCACAAAAAAAAAAAAAAAAAAAAAAAAAACGCAAATGGTAAGTTGCGGAATAAAAAAAGCAAAAAAAAAAAAAAAAGCAAAAAAGGTAGCACCAAATTTAGATGACGTTCAAAATCCTGGTGATAATATTCACGCAGAATAGGCATTGCAACGAGATTTCTAGCAAGGAAGCAAAAGATAGCACCAAATTCTTCCGACAGAGGACAAATTTCATCATAATCAAACTTGAAAAATGGGGTTTCCGGACTCCAATAATCTAAGGCTGCCCTCAGAAAATCTTGTTCAATTACTACATGACTTAACTTTAATAAACTTCTGACATGAAACAATTCAAGCTCTCTTTTGTTAGCAAAAGAATTTAACCAGTCACGCAATATGTTATCAAAATTCCGAGACATTATTCTTGAAATATGAAATTCTAGCTATTTTATGTTTCGTAATTATGCATATCACGAATTAACTGGTCATAATTATAGCCAAAAGAGTTTAGAAACGCAAAAATTCTATCCAGCTGCACGTGCAAACACACCGCTACACTATTCGCGCGCCATGACACGGTAAATTACACCTTGTCATGGGAAAAATTGTCGTGACGCGGCGATCTTTACCGTGATGTGGTATATTCCTACGTGTCACGATGGTCACGTGCTTTTAATTTTTATCCTTGATCTATTTTTTTTTTCAGATTTTTGATGTATTTTCCTTCACCGTTTATCCTCCAATCTCGTTTTTCGAGAGTTTTATTCTTAATAAAATTCTCCCTTTATTTTATTTTTTATTATTTTCTTTTTACTTTTGGGGAAGTTGTAAATCTTGTCCTATTTTCATTTTTGTTTTCTTTTTATATTTGGAGAAGTTGTAAAACTTGTCCCATTTTTTTTTTTAATTTTTTTTTTGGAGATGTTGTAACACTTGTCCCATTTTTATTTTTATTTTCTTTTTATTTTGGGGAAGGTCGGTACCCTCCACTTACGAAAAAATAATGGTCTTTTTTTCCGCGTTATTAATAAATACAAAATCACTCAGCATTAGTCTCAAGCACACACTAACATGCACAATAATTGAGTAAATAATGTTAAATACGTAAAATGTTAATAAATATATACAAAGTGAGTCATGGTACATAAATGGTGTCTGGTGTTATCAACCAAGTACATAATAAAACCCTCGGTCAATACTCTCCAGATCCAGAACTAGGATCAGTGTCATCATTACACCGCGAGTAAGTAAATGGCGGACCAATAAGACCCTCCATCATCCTAGTACAAGGAGTAGTGTTGTAGGGAATATTTCAAGCGTTAATCCCCTAGCTTGAACCCCACTGTGATCATACACTAAAGTACGGTGGCGTCTAAAGGGAAAGAAGATAGAGCAAAAGAGTCGCCAACAAGTTTTTTAGGAACTTGTAAACCGTTCACAGGGTGAAGGTTACACCCCTTAACGATCCAAGAGATCGTCAACTTCATAAGGTCTTGAACCAAATAGGATTTAGAGATGAAGGTACAAATCCAACCTAAAAGAGATTGAACCTGCCCTAATAATAGGCCTCTACTTTATTCTGATCGTATTCATGTGCGTTTTCTGACTAACATACAATCAATAGGTTAACCCTAAACCTGTTTATCTATGTTGGTTGAATTTGATGCACAAATAAAACTATTATTGGCGATCACTTGAATTATAATCATATTAACCCTAAACAAGATTATTAATTATCTTATTAAGCGTGATTACAAGTACCAATTCCCTTTAAACATGCATAAAAGGTGTGATCAAGTAATAAATAATAAATATAATCAAGCAACATAATAATAATCAGAATAACAATAATAATAATTATAATCATAATCATGATCATAATAATCACAATCATAATAATAATCATAAATCATGTTAAAGCATAATAATACCAAGATCCTAGGCATGATACTAACAAGATTAATAACAAACCCTAGCATGTCACTAAGCATTAAAAATCAAAGCTTTAGCCTTAACATGATACTAACAATCATAAATATTAGGAAGAACATAAAAGGCATCATACTTTTAATCATACTTGATATTAAAGTTACCCTAGACATGATACTAGGAACCATAATAACAACCTAAACATGAACTCTATATCATAACATCAATAAAACCATTAAATACACGCGTTAGTAACTTCAAGGAAAATATAAAATCAAAACAATTAAATTAAATAATTGAAAGAGGGATTTGGGACCAAACTCTCAGAAATTAAACCCTTTCACGTCTAGGGCGAAGGCAACTTCGAATATGGCTAGGTGTATCTAGATCTAATGAATGCGGAATTTTTTATATTTGAGAGAAGCTAGTTTAGAAAAAGAGAGAGAATGATCAAAAGAATCTTGATGAGAGTTGGTGAATTATAGAAGATAATGAAAATTGGTTGTTTATGAAAACTGGTTACCGAAAACGGAGTTTTTAGCACGTTATTTATAGAGAAAATCAGCCAAAAAGATAAAATATCAAAACAGAGTTCTGGCGCAGATAAAATCGAACCAGCGTCAACGCTGGCTATTGCGTAGCGCCAGGCGCTACAGCAGGCGTTTGGCGCTGATCTGGAAATTCACGCGTTTTCTTAAAATCAGATAAAAATTGCCGTACAAGAGGATAAAATCGTATTTTTCCTCAAAAATGCTCTTTGATCTTAATTAAAACTCTGAAAAGTCAACAAAAGTCAATTTATCGATGCTAATTGAATTAGGAATGAAAAGAACCTTCTAGAAGAATCTAGAAGACTAAAACCATTCCTAATTCCATTAGGAATGATAAATCTATATTAGGCCCTCCCCTAGATCATTGGGCCGCATATAAGGCTCAAACCGGGTCCAGTTCAGTAAATTGGCCATAACTTCCTCAATATTCATCGGAATTGGGCTTATAATATATCGTTGGAAAGCTCTTGTCAAGCCCCATCCAATTGCACTACTGTTGGACCCATATCATGGACCAACCAAACTGTATTGAATGTTTTCTTAAAATAAGTTTTCAAAAACATAGAGAAGAGAAAAGAAATTAAAACTATCCGCAACACTAGACTTTCCACGCTTTCACTTCATTCGATTATGATTCGACGCGAATGGTACTCATCACCGGGTTTGGTTTTTGGGGAGACACAAATGGGTTTCTACAAGTGTTCCTACTAGTCCCCACAGTCCCAGTAGAAGACATACTCAAAGTAGGTCATGTTAAGCTGGTAAATTGCGTAGGCTGACTCAAAGATGTAGGAATTGAAGCATCGGTGGAGGCATCGTCCCACACAAAGGAACTTAAAATAAGCCCTGGTCCGCAAGAGTAATGACCGGCTAGACTCGGGCTGCGAAGGCTGGAATGACTTGGAAGGGCCTGAAAATGCTAGAAGGGCTAAGAAGGTCGAAGCTGATGCAACTAAGTCTCCTGAAATGGCTGAGAAAACCGAGACTGCGGCCACTTAGTGTGAAGCACATGTAATGGTGTTCTTGTAGACAGGGTAAAGTCGTATCCCCTAATAAAAAATAATTCTTAAGTCCTCTAACTAAAGTAGATAGGGAAGTAAGGTCGATCTCCACAGGGAAACAAGTCTTTTTACTCCTAATTAATTAATATAATCTAAATTATCTAAGTAACCAATGTTTATATTCGAATAAGTAACTTAGCTACTAAGATTGAGAATGGAGAAAAAAAAATAATGAATAAAAGGATCTAGGGCATAGGTTCTCCAATAAATAATATTTCAGGGTAAAACATAGTAATCAATCATCAATGCATACATTAATAAGATTATAAAGGGCTTTCGCTACGTATTATAATCACACAATTAATTTACCGGTATTAAATCTCATCTTTCGAATCTCGATCTAACCATTTAAAAATTAACCTGCCTATTGAAACTAGACCTAAACATCAATTCTCATCTGTTGAATCTCGAATCAATATTGTCAAACTCATGCATAAAAGATCAGGCTTAATCTAGTCACAGAGCATTAAATCAATCAATAGGAAATTAATCTAGCATTGACAATCAACAACAATAAATTACCCTTTCATATAATTTTTGGATCCCCATAAACCCTAGAAATTAAACTACTCACAAATCATCATGACTAAACTAATCAAGTAAATAAATAAAAGCATAATCAAGAAAACAAGTAAATAACTGAAATTAAAAGGGAAGAAATTGTTACCAAAAATAAATCTGGAATTAAAGGAAGAATTAAGAACAAAAGTTTAGAGAGAATTTAAGAGAGAGAAAAATACTAAGTAGAGAGAGAAAGTCTAAGAAAGAAGGTAATCTAATAATTCCGTACAAAATTGTATTTAAACGTTTTCTAAAACAAGAATTAAAACTAAACTTAATCAGGTCTTCCAGAAACGCGCGCCCGATCGGGCGAAGGGCCGCCCGATCGGGCGCGCCTTTTTCTCGCACTGCTCTTCTCAACAGCTGCGCCCGATCGAGCTAGCAGCTCACCCGATCAGGCGCGCCTTTGGCCACGCACCAGCACTATGGTTTGTCGCGCCCTATCGGGCTAGAGGTTACCCGATCGGGTCTTTGCTCCTCTTGAGGCTTGGACTTCGATTGGGCTAGATTTCTCGGCCCAATCTGGGTTTCCTCTGGGGTCTCGAATACTTGGTCCAAATTCCTCGGGATCCCAAATACCGAGCCCTTAATCACCGGCTCTCACCGATCCTGGGCTCCTAAAGTTGTCGTGCCCTTCTAGCTTCTGTAGTTGCTCCAAAATATCTCGGGAAAATACTCCAAAAGCATAAATCCTTGAAAAAGTCAACCAAATCTACGAAAACACTAGAAAACATCAATTAGTAATAAAAGTGGCTCTAAAGAGCCAAAAACACTACTAGTTATGACCAAGGGACTGGGGTAAAATACTATATAAAATAGACACATCAAACTTGTTCATGTTTTTTTTTTCGAACTTGAAATGGTGATATACCGGTTGTAGATCTTGTAAAATATGCCATGATGTTGGGGTTTGGTGAGTCCGACTCACCGCGGAAACAAACCCAAAAACAAGACCGCACTCGCAATAAATAAAACCATAAACATAATTAAATTAATCACAAGAATAAGATAAGCTAATTACCTTTGACGCGTGCTTCGCTCCAAAATGAGCTCTTACTTGAAAGCTTCAAGTCCCGCTCACACGGAGACCTCCAACGAAGTTCACCCGCACCAACAAAACCGACTAGGTCTAATGTCTTGGGGTTAGCAAGACCCGACCAATAAAACCCGAGTAATTATATTGAGTTCAAAGGTTTTCACTAATTGTGATGCCTTTTTCAACTCTTACTCAAGCATCATTCCCAATTCCCATACTTGGGTATTTATAGGAAATGATGGGAGTATCATTTACTCTCCCATCAATGTGGGATAGTATGATTTTTCCATTTTGTTTTAAAGCTAAAATAAAATTAATAATCAAGCTAGTAATAAATCAACAAGTGGCAAGGTCATGTGAGTGGTTAGGTGAGGACCACTTCGAGAAGGGGGGGACCAAACTTGCTCCCCACTCCCTCTCCCATAACCGGCCACCTCACTCCACACACACTCAAGGACCACAAGCCACATGGCACCCACCCTTGGGCACCAAGGCAGCCAAGGTGGGTTGCCATGTGATGATGTCCGTGGCAGCCACGCCCAGCAAGCCCAGCAGGCCCAGCACTCGCATGCGGGCTGCCAGGCGCTGCTGGCCAGCAAGCCCAGCATGCTTGTGTGGGCTGCTGCTGGCCTTGTGCCTTGGCCAGCGCTGCTAGGCAGCAAGCAATGGCCTAGCCATGCTGCTGCTAGCTGTGGCGAGCTGGCGCGCCTAGCGTGCTAGCTGCTGCAGCTTGTTGCGGCATGGCTTGCTAGCCATTGCGCGCACAAGGCTGTGCCTAGCATGCTAGCACGCACTAGGTAGCGCCTAGCCTTGCGACGCTAGCATGGTTGCGCTAGCACGCACCAGCCAGCCTAGGCTCGGCTTGGTACGCATGCTAGCCACCATGCTAGGCCATACGCCCTTAGCACTCGGTTTGCTTGGGCATTCCGATGCTAGGGGTATTTTGGTCTTTTGTTGATTTATTACTATTTCTCGTCTCGTCTTTCACTATTTTTCGACTCGACTTCCGACGCTCGGTTTCGACGCTCTAAGCTCGAATTTCCGACGTCTAAATAAATATTACTCGGTCGACTCATTAATTCCTTCCGAATTAATTCGTCGTTTCGGTTTGTTGAATGCTTGGGTGTGACCCGAAGGGTTCAGTCAAGATTAAGTTGTAATATTAATTATTCATTAATATTACTGATCTGAAGCGGCCTCCACCCAGGCATTCCGATAACTTGACCTCACTGAATATATTAGCTTTCTAATAATTCTTAACCCACTAACGGAATAGTACACTTGTTCGAAGGACACCATTCCTTTCACATGATGTATCGATCTATTGTTTTTGTGCAATTTCAAAACAAGCTTTGTTTTGTGTATGTACTATATTGTCATGGAGAACATAGTATCATGCAATTAGGAGAACTGTAGTATTAGTTCGTCATGGATAAACTAAGTACTAGAAATAATTCCATTTTTTTTTTCTAATTTGAGCCTTGAGGTAAAAATTTTGCGTATAATAGATAATGCAACTTGAGGTAGCTGTTAAGCCGCTTTTGAATAAAAAACACTAAATAACTTTTGAAATGATGCTAAGTATTTAGATTATTATTTTTGTTGGAATGTAATAGCATGCCTAGACAACGGGATTGCGATCATTCTACTCGTGTCCGTCGTCAGGATTTTCGAGAGTACACTCCCACATTTCCTAAGGGCATGGAGGACGATGCATTAGAGACTTAGCCTCGCCCTTCTACAGGTAGGGGTAGGTGGATTCCTCCTCCGTGGACACCAGACGAGTTGGCTTTCTGTCGTTAGAACCACATTTCTCACCATCCACTTACCGGCGTGGCGGCGTAGTCGATGGCACGCTTTGCCGTCTTGGATCAAGAGTTGGAGATTTGATTCCCCGGCTATACAGGATTATCACGAGGGATCCTGTCACTAACGCCTTGTCGGAGTCTGCTGGTTTAGGAGATTTCTATTCAGCGATCGTAGGATTTCGCACCCCTCGGGGTTGTGGTTCGACAGTTGTTTGTGCGTTGTTGGAATATTTTTGGGATACTACCAACACTTTTCACTTTGCTTGGGGGAAGATGACAGTGACCCCTCTGGATTTTAGCATGATCAGCGGCTTACGCTTCACCGAGCAGGCCGTACGACAGATTCCTGACCTCACTTGGGGGGCCGGCTGAGGTAGTAGATTTGTTAGGTCCAGTCGTTCAGCATATTAGGACTCAGCCGGTGCCTCAAGGTGGTCCTAAGAGCGGGCGATCAGAGTTGGCTTTTATCTTTGCCCATGGATTTGACATGGCTGAGAGACACCTAAGCAGCGATTGCGGATCGTTATCTTAATTCTCATTTCCGGAAGACTTTCTCATGATAGAAGTTCACGTGCGCTCGTTTGCTACCTTTCTTCTCTGGTCAGGATCGGCGAGATAGGATACTATAGTTGGGCTAGCACTGAATATGCTGATTTACTCCCGTCGCTGCGTCATGGCTGCAGGTAGCTGAATGACCAGGCCCCTATCGCTGTCTACGGTTTATGGATAGTCGTAGAGGTGACGAATTTTCTTCTTCTTGTCTTGTTTTAACCAATTTAACTCATGTTCTTAGAGATTACTTTTCATTGCAACTATGGTTCTATGAGTACTTTTTGAGATCAGCCCCTCGACAGTGTCGCGGAGCGGTCCATGATTTCCCTGTTTAAGCTAGTTGGCGTGACTGAGGCGAGTCACGAATGGAATCCTTATCTGCGCTACGCGGGCTGCTGCGCCGAGGCACCTCTTTTGTTGGTGTAAGAAATGATTTTGCAGCATGTTATTCTCTACCTTGATGTTATTTTTCGGCATTCATTGTAACCTTTTATGGTTTTCAGGTTGCTGTTGAGATCTAGTATCGGCCTTAGGCTGGGATGACTGATCTTCCCGAGGCCTTGGAGCTTTCGGCATGTCGTACTATTTTCGTTGGTACTACACGCTTTGTTTGGTATCTTGGGGAGCGCGTTGTTCGTCAGCACAGCGCTGATTGCTTTGTGGTTCCTTTGCCTCCACGGAGTCGATGTTGGACTCACGTTTGCTTGGGCATTGACGAGGGGAAAACTAGGTCGTTATTTATGAAAGGAATGGTGTCCTTTGAACAAGTGTATTATTCTAATAGTGGGTTCAGAATTATTAGAAAACTAATACATTCAGTAAGGTCAAGTGATTGGAATACCTGGGTGGAGGCCGTTTCCGATCAGTAATTTTAATGCATAATTAATATTACAGCTTAATCTTGACTGAACCCTTCGGGTCACACCCAAGCAATGAACGAACCGACACGACGAATTAATTCGGAAGAAATTAATGAGTTTCCCGAGTAATTAATATTTAGACGTAGGAAATTCGAGCTTGGAGCGTCAAAACCGAGCGTCAGAGAATCTCAAGTGTCGAGCCAAAATTTATGATTTGGCAAGACGGGAAAATGCTTCAAGTAACAAGTAAAATCCTAGCCACGCGAAAGGCTAGAAGAGTGCACCAAATAGGAGTGTGCCACGTGGCAGCACACATGGCAACGCGCCATGTGACAGCCAACATGGCAGCACCATGTGGCAGCGCGCCACGGTGGCGACACGTGTGGCAAGGGACGTGGACCCGAGTGACGGGTCATGGACACGGGCCAAAAGAAAGTGGCCCAACCGAACCCAGCTTGGGGCTCAAGGTTGGGTGACACATGGTTAACTCACAATGCATGTTAGTTGCCTTGGGGACCAAGTAGGAAAGTGGTCCTCACCTAACCATTTGACACTTGTTACTTGTTCCTTGGTTCATTACACTAAGGGTTGAATTCATCAATCTTTTCATGTGGGATCTTTTTGTGAAAAAGTCCACATTAAAAGATGAGTGGAATTCACAAGCTATCCTTCCTTATAAATAACCAAAGCATGACTTGAGAATTCTTTACTTGACTAGGAGTTTAATAGGGCATTGCCATTGCAATAACCCTTGAACTCATATAATACTCGGGCTTAGGTCGGGCCTCGCTAACTCCGGGGCAACGGACCTTAAAGTCGTAATCATTTTGCGGGTGGATTTCCGTTAGAGGCCATTGTGTTTTCAGGGCTTGCTTTCAAGTAAGAGATCAATTGGTCGGGCGAAGCACGCGACAAAGGTATATTTCCTATTTTGCCCTTTTGTGTTTTTTTTATGCATTAGTGATATTAATTATTGCGAGCGTGATCCTTGGCTCGGGTTTTTTCCGCGGTGAGCAGAACTCACCAAACCCCAACAATCTAATCTTCCCTCGGTAAAACTAAATTTATAAACACTTAACAAACCTAAATACGAGTATAGAGGCAAGTCAGGGTCGAACACAAAGGAACTGTAATGTTCAAGCACTTTCAATTACGCGCCTATGCTAGGTCGAAATTGAAGGTAAGATGTAACACTAACAACTAACTGATGAGGGTCATTTATGGCGCTCAAAAGAATATGGTCCTTTTTTTCTATATTTTCTTTCTATATTTTCATATAATTTTCTTAGTTTTCCTTGGTTTTCCATTTTAATAACTCATTTTGGGTTTTGATTAGTTTTGATTAATTTTTCATGATTTTAGTCCTTAATTCAAAGTTTTAGTTTTATTTCTTTTATTTTTTACTTTATTTATTTCCATTTTATTTATTTTAATTATTTGTCTCTTATTTCTCCCTTATGTTTGCTTGTTCGTGATAGTTATTGCTCGAGACAAGACTCGATTCAAATTATCATATTCGGAGTTCCGATGTTCAATCTTGATGTTTTGAGGTCTTAGAGGGAGTCAAAATAAATTAATTGTTGCAATGATAACATTTTAACAAGCCTTTACACCATCAAGAAGCCACGAACTAAGCAGTAACACAACTTAGCAGCCATGATTGCCGCGGAAGCAGGTCTTCAAGCCGCGGGCGCGGGTTTTGTTGCACCAAAACAACAAAATGGACCAGGAACTCTCCGCGGTCTGGCCGCGAGCTCAATGTGGGCGCACCTCTAGCACCGCAAGGCGCGGCACTAGCATCGCGGGCGTGGCCCGTTCGTAACCTTTTCCGGCCAGCAGCTCCTCTGTTCCAACTGTTTCCCTGCTCCCGCATTAAACTCACTTCGCACCTCCTTTCAACCACCAATTCAATCAACAAAACCAGCCACCAATTTCCTCCAATAACAACCGCACAAATCAGCCACCTACTCACAAATTGCGCCACCTTCTACCTCCGCAAACCGCAACCAATAGCACCTCCTTCACCACCGCAACTAGCAGCCCCTTCCCCATCCGCAACAAGTCAACCACCACCGCACTCAAAGCCTCCAATCGCACCTCACACTGTCACACAAACAAGGCTCAAATCGAACCAAAATAAACGGTGGTAATTATGATGATCGTTGGTGATGTTTTATGAAGTGCGAACCATGGGATAATTTCCCAATTATAGCTGCTGTTTTGGAAGTCCATTGACTTCTTGTTTTCGGTTTTTTTATCGATTCATTTAATTTTCTTTCTGTTTTTCCCTTTTATTTTTCTATATTTCTTTTTACTTTTTTTTCTTTTGTTTTTTATTTTATTTTCATTTCCTTTTTTTTTTTTTTTTTTTTTTTTTTTTGTTTTCTTTTCTCTTTTATTTTCTTTTAACCTTGTAATTATATATACCCAATTTTAGGTCAGAGAGAGAGAGGAGAAAAATTAAAATTAGAATGAGACCTCATATTTCTTAGCTTAGTTGATAGCTTCTCTCTCTAGATGTAGGGTTAGTTTTAGGAGTAGATTTTAGATAGAGAAAGTGAGAAATTTCAATGGCTATTTGAGAGGTTGAAGATTCAAGATAACAATTGTACTGAAGATCTCCATTATCAATTAATGAAGATTTCTCACTCTCTCTCCTCTTTATTGCTTTATTCCATTTCATGTTTGTTTGGTTTAATTTTGATTTTTGATTCTCAATAGTGTAATTGTTCTTGATATACTGTTTATTCTTAATTTCTTTAGTTGTTTGTTGATAGATGATGATATTTGAATAGTTGTTGGCTAGGAATTGGGTGAAACTTGTATGATTGATCAATTGTGATTAATTTGGGAATTGTGTTGATTGATTGTTGAGATTAAAGTGATTAGTGAAGGTTTCCATGTGTGTAATTCAATTAGGCCTTGAGAATTATGCTAGATTGCATTGTAATTTCTAATGACACGAACAATTGATTTAGGAATTGCAATTATCGATTGGTCTTGACTGTGATTCTCTTAGTTTGTTATTCATAGTGAAACCTAGCTTAACAACTAGGAGATAGCTCTTTATTCCAATTTATAGCTCTTATCATTAGTCTTCACAACCTTTGATTGGCATGCTCTTTCCAAGTTGTTGCAATTGACATGATTACTTGTTGATCCCCGATCCTAGTGTTTAATTTCCTTGGTTACTTGTTTCGTTAGTTGTAGGTATTCTCTCTTATCTTCATCTTCGACCTAGCTTAGGCGCATAATTGAAAGTGCTTGAACATTACCGTTCCTTTGGGTTCGATCCTTGGCTTGCCTCTATACTCGTATTTAGGTTTGTTAAGTGTTTATAAATTTAGTTTGACCGAGGGAAGATTAGATAACGACCTAGTTTTCCCATCGTCAAAATGGCGTCGTTGCCGGGGAACGGTGTCTATGTTTGAGTGTTTTTTATCGCTTGAGTCTAGGTCTTTGTTTATACTTTTCTTATATTTGATTTTGTTTTTTTTTAAGAAAAAAAATGGCATGTCTATCATTTCCTAAGTTTGATAATGAGCCTTTTTGTGAATATTTCAATAGACTTGAGGGATTTTTAGACTATAATTGTTGTAGTCTTTTGGAGGCTTGTGAGATTTGTTATTTTGGTTTGAATGATCAAACTAGAAATGATGTCGAATGCATGCATAATGGTGAATTTAGAGCATTGTCAATTGATGATGTTTGGGATATTTATGTTTGGTTTACTAGGGATGTTTATTATAGAGGTAATCATGATTCTAATATTGATATGCAATTTGTTGATTCTTCTAATATTATCATGAATTCCCATGATTCGTTACATGATCCCTTAAGTGAACCTAGAATACATGATTTAAACTTTATTTCCCCTTTTGTTCATGATGATGAAGTGCATGCTCAAGTTGATGCTAATAAGGTATTTAAATATTCTTCATTATGTACCATGCCTTCTTGTGATGTGCTTCATTCCCTTGATGACAAATCTCATGTGTTTGATTGTGCCCCCACTCCCCAATGTGATGTATATGCTCATCATCTTAATGTTGATTCTTTCAATCTTGGTTGTAATTCTTTTTCTTCTATTGTTGAGCCTCAACCTTCTACATCTTTTGAATCTCTTGTTGATTTATTTGAGTCTCAAATTAGGTGCATTGAGCTTGATAATGAGCTTGGGCCTAGTAAGGAGATGATTCTTAGTTTTATGAGAGGTAAATTAGAGATAATGAAAAAGAATGAGGATCATATTGAGGAGGAAAAGAGAAGAGGAGAAGAGTTAGAAAGCCAATTGTCATCCTTGATGCTTGTTTATGAAAAATCCCAATTTAATGTGTGTGTTGAGGATGATGATTATGATTTTGAGCAACCAAGAGAGTGTGAGGATCCCATTGGTGAGCATTTGAGTGATGGTGAAGGAGTTTAGAATGAAGAGATTGTTTATTTTGAAAATCCTAACCCTTCTTCCCATATTGATGAGTCTCAAGTGCATGATTGTGATTTTTCTATCCATAAGTATTTGGACTCGATTGAGGTTATGACCAATGTGTTCTTTGACTGTCAAATGAAAACCCATAGCCTTTTGAGTGAGTTCATTAAAAATGCTTCAAGGGAGAGAGATGAGTTTGAAATGAATTTGCATCAATTCATACATGGCTTTGAGACTTTAGGCTTTAAGGAATTTGAGGGAGTTGTTGTTCATGGTTGTAGTGAAGGGGATTATGTAGTTTCTCTTGGAAGTTGGATGTTTGAGGGAGATGATGATCATGAGTGTTCTTCTTTTTAGGATTCTATGATTTATTTTCATGCTCTCATTGGTGATTTTAGGCGTGGTAGTGAGAAAAAGTTCATTTGTGAGACCATAGCCCCTATTCCCTCCTCTCATGTCCCTTTTTCGAGCAATTTCAACCACATCCCTTACACTCCAATATCCCTCCTTTCCTTTGTTGATGAGCCTATTTGGAACCCCCTTGTCTATGATGATTTTCATATGCCTCATTTGTCTTCTATTGAGGAAAAGGGTGATGTTGCCACCCAAAAATATTTTAGTGAGGAGGATTTGCCTTTTTCTTTTTCTTTCCATTCTTTTGTTCCCCCTTCTTTTTCTTCTTCTTATTTTCTTCTCTTTCCTTTTGATCCCCTTTCTTGTTTCTTTTGGAATCTCCCTTCTCACTTGCGTGCAATAATCTTGTTGCACGTTCTTATCCCGTCATTTGCCTACACGTTCTTTGCGTTTGTTGCAATACTATTTTACTAGAAGGGTCAAGCATGGAACTTAAGCAAGCCTTTCTCGGGAAGTAACCCGTGTTTTATTGCTTTCATTTTCTTTTATTTTTAGAACAAATTTTCTCTCATGGAAATGTTTGTGTGCCTTTTGCTAGGTACATGACTTGATGATATACTTTTTTGCATTGGTTTCAATCATGAATCAAGGAAGATTGACTCCTATTTTGCTAGCATATAGAAAACAAGATTCATTGATAGATTAACTTGGCTTTGAAAGGTTAATTTGGGTCATTTGTGGGTATTTACACCCACCTAAGTCCGGTAATATCTTTCCTTTCTCTCTTTCTCTAATGGTTATTGCCTTATTGGACATGTGTTGGCATGGTTGGATTAATCTCTTTGTTTTCCCCTCCCATGGATTATTTTATTTATGTTTGAGTGTAATGTCTCGTTCAAGCTTGGGGGAGGGTATTCTATCATGTTTGGTGGGATTTAATTGGATTCATATATTCCATGCACATTTGTATATGCATTTCTATGTTCTTTATTTTGAAAATTCCCAACAAGATTTTTGTTTCTATCAAGGCAAATTTCATTGTGTTTTGTTTTGTTCTTGCTTTGGACATAATACTTTTGGACTTGTGTAGTTGAATGATTTTCTTCTTAAATGGTAACAGTGTGCACGGTTTGAGAGTACGCTTGGTTGATTCTAGGATAAAGTATGGTAATGTAGTTGATTAGAACTAGTGGGACCATGAAACCGGAATCTACTTGTTTGTGGCATGTTGGTATTTGCTTCCTATAGTCGATTTGACACCAATAGTGAATTTTTGCTACATCCATGTGAGGTTCATTATTTTTCAAGCCTTCAACATATATTTGCATGAGCGGCATGGATCCTTGACTATTGCGGACCAAATTTAGAATCTTGACTCATAATTCTCAAACTCGATATCGAGCCATCTAGGAAGGACAAAGGCATCTTTTCGGGGTGGTAATTTTTCTTTTCTAGATTAATTTTCTTTCTTTTTAGTTCATTGGGTTTACATTTGCCTTCTTGCTAACCATTTGAGCCTTTTCCCTTCTTTTCAATCCACATCTTTAGAACTTTGAGCCTTTTGTTTATTTTTGTTCCATTTTTTGTTTTTGTGAAGCAAATGGTCATGTTTTTGGAGTTTGTGGTATATAAGGTTGGATATTGGTTCTATTTGTAAGCAAGCTTGTCTTTTTTATATATTGTGAATAATGGCAAATGAATTATGGAAAAAGCTGTCCTAAGTCAAAAGAGGCAAGGACATAATAAATGCAAAATTGAAAAAGCCGTCCAAAGTTATAAGAGGCGAGGACATTTGCTTTAAATATATGAAAAAAAAGGAAAGGTGAAAATGATAAAATTGAAAAATATTTTGATGTGATTCTTTTTCCCTTTTCAAGCATTGAGGACAATGCTTTCTTTTAAGCTTAGGAGAGAAGCGTTTACGATTTTTGATGTATGCTTGTGGATATGTAAAACGCTAGGGCTAGGATTCAAATGTAATCGTAACGGATTCAACAAATTGGGAGATAAAAGTGACTAAGTCAAGCAATGTGAGGGAAGACCAATCATGCAACCAAAAGAGCGTATCCAGATATTTTCCTAGAGGTCTAACTAGCGTCAACTACGATAAACTCTAGCTAGGAACATCACAAGACACCTCAATCGTTAAATGCAAACCACAAATCAATGTTCCGTATCAATGTGAACTTACAATGCAATCTAGTGAAACAATTAAAAGTTAGATACTTTTTAATTAATCACACACATGCACATGATCATCAACCAATTTAATCACATCATCAACTCCATCAACTTTCCCCAATTAGCATTATTCCATTACTCATACATTCTTCACCATTACCCTAGGAAGCAATCTACTCCCTAGCCATTGAAATTAAGATCAAAACAACACTAAGCAACAAATTCATCATGATCAAATCAAACAAGCTAAAATCAAACAAGCTAAAATCAAACACAAATCAATCAAACTTCAACCGACCTAGAACAATCAACAAAAAACTGTAATCAAACTAAAGATCAAACTATAGATTTAATTAAAGAAAAGGAATTCTTACAAACTTGATCAAGAATCAAAGGAAATGAAGAAATCTTCAATCATCAACAATCCACCATGAATTTCTCTCTATACAATCCTAGAGTTTCTCTCTCTAAAATCTCTCTAATTATGATCTAATTGTTCTCTCATCCCATTCTCTAATCATCCTCTCTCTAAAAATAGAAGGAAAGACTTTATAAAGGAAAGATACAAAAGAAGAGTTAGTTAGATGGTCCCAAAAGAAACCCCGGAAGGTGCGGTCGCAACAAGGGAGAGGTGCGCCCGCGGGAAAATGGGTACGGAACAGGGGCCTAGGCAGGCGCGCTCGCGCCACCACCTGGCGCGCCCGCGCAAATTAGGTGCGCGACCGCACTACCCTCGTGCGCGCCCGCACCACCCTCGTGCGCGCCCGCACCTGGCAACAGTGGAGCAATCCTCTTCTTTGTCCTAGCTCATCCTCGTGCGCTCGTCTTGGTGATGATGATTAACACTAAGGTAGGCAGTCTTGAAATGGCCATTTTGGTGGGTTCATGCCAAAGATGATGCCCCCACCGCATGCATGCACCGATATCATGAACTTGCTCCTTGCATTCCTTAAAACTTGAACTCCAAATGACAAGCAAGAGGCATCCAAAATGATGAGAAATATGAGAGGAAGGCTCGGGAATCCTCGGAACACGATCATAACCTGAAAATACATGAAAACAAGCAAATAAAAGGGGAAAAGACCAAATAAACAAAGAAATGCACAAAGAAAGAATACTAACTAAGGAAAGCACAAACTAAAGAAATAAAGAACAAAAACTAAGGAAAACTAAAGAAAAGAGTTATAAAATAGCATGAATTTCATCCTAAAAGAACCTAAATGAGTGCCATAAATGACACTCATCAAATTCCCCCAAGCTAAACGTTTGATCGTCCTCGAGCAAAACAAAGCAAGAAAGAATTAGGATGAAAGACTTATTCAAAAAGAAAAAGAAAGACTCAAGATGAGAATATACACTAAGACTCACTGTCGTAGGAATCACGGTTGTTTTTAGCTACAAAAAACCATTTTAAACCCCTAGATTGCCCAAGAGGACGAGTAATGCTCTTGTAAGGGTATCCTAAGAGATTACCCATAACTCTCCCCCAACATACAAGAGGCAAAACCATAAAAATAAAAGAAAAATGGAAAAGGGCAAACAAAACCTTTGCGAAATGGACTTACAAAGAGACTACATTGCAAATGAATGAAAATCTTTCTCAAGCAATCAAGGTATGCACATTCCAAGATATCCAAGTTTGATTAAAACATAAGGTATGCTAAGCATAGGAACTAGACATCACAATCCACGTTCATCCCAAACGATCTTACCGCGTTCTCCCCACTAGTCTCAAATCTCCCCTTAGTGAGCATCCCAATGATTCCTCGAAGGAACCGGAAGAAGAGATTTATTTAGGCTACTCGACAATCTTGACTATGCATCCCCTTTCCTTAGGCAATGACCCATGATTCCCTCCCCCGAATAGTGACTCAACTTCTAGGTCAAAAGGGCTTTCCCAAAGGTTGTAACGTAAGGCATAAAGGGTGAAGGTAGGCTGAAATTTAAAATTTGGCGGTTTTCCTAAATAGTGAAGCAAAAAGGTGATGATCAATCCTCAACATCACGATCAAGAAATCACCAAACAAAAACAACTACACCCCCAAGCTTATTCAAAGCTATACTCACAAGAATATGTACAAAAAGCGTAAACGCTTCTCCCCCAAGATTAAATGAAGCATTGTCCTCAATGCTTAGAAGGAGAAAAGAATACATAAAAATATTTTTGAATTTTTTCAATTTTTTAAAATTTTTATTTTTATTTTTGTTTTGTTTGCTATGATTTGTCCTTTCCTCTTTTCAACTTCGGACGACTTTTTCAATTTGGCACTTATTTGTCCATGCCCTTTTTTAATTTAGGACAGCTTTTACTTATACTCATTTGCCATTATTCACAAAGAAAACATAACACAAGCTTGCATCAAGGGAACCACATATCCCAACTTTTTCACCACAAACTCCATCAAGAATGATCAATTACTTCACAAAAGACAAGAAAAGAAAGAAAATGAAACAAAAGGCCAAAGATTTAAAGATGTGGCTTGAAAAGAAGGTAATAGGCTCAAACGGTTGCAAGAAGGCAAATGTAAACCCAAAAACAAAGATGAAACAAACTATCCTAAAAATGAAAAATAACACCCCGAGAAGATGACTTTGTCCTCCCTAGATAGCTCGGTCTCGGGTTGAAGAATCATAAATCAAGCTTTATAGATTAGGTCCGCAATAGTCAAGGATCCACACCGCTCATACAAAATAGGTTGAAGGCTTGAAAAACAATGAACCTCACATAGATGTAGCAAAAACTCACTAGTGGTGTCAAATAGACTATAGGGAGCAACTACCAACATGCCACAAACAAGTAGAATCCGGCGTCATGATCCTCCTAGTTCAAACCAACTACCCTAGCATACACCTATTCTAGAGTCGACCAAGCATCGTCTCAAACTGTGCATACCTTTACTACCTAGGAAGAAACTCATTCAAAAGACAAAGTCCAATGTACAAAACCCAATTCATAAGGAAAACAAAAAGGGGTGAAAAACAAGCCTCAAAAGCATACCAAAAACCAAGACGTGAACAAAGTAAAAATAAGGGAAAACAAAAATAAAAGGAAAAGAAAAGAAAAGGAAAGCCATAGATAAAGGAGGAATTAGAAAAATTGAGAAAGGAACTAGAAAGCAAGTTAAACACATATATCCCAATCGACATACAAGTGATCGAATGAAAACATCGTCAACGATCCCAAACACATTATGTGTTAACAAGCAATCATCCTCGAACCATTCAACTTCCCCTAAACTAAACCTAATTTATGCATCCAAAGAAAATAAAGAGAAAAATGAGAAAGGTCTCACCGGGTTGTCCATGCTTAGCATAATAAACAATAGTGATAGAAAGAACCACCTTCGTTGCACTCCAAAATCGTAAGCATTATCAAAAAGCCATGTGAGAACAAGAAAAGCAAAAGAAGCTAAAAACAAAGAAAGAGGTTAGTAACTTCAAAACAAAAGAAAAAGACACTCAATGTAAAACTAAACAAAGCTAATCAAAAACACTAAACAACTAAGCAAAACTAAGCTAACAAAGACCAAAAAGGAAAGTAAAGAAAGACTAAGTAAACAACTAAACAACAAACTAACTAAAAGACACTAGACTACAAGATTGGGATTCAAAAGGATTTGGATTCAAGGATTTTGGATATAAGGGATCAAGAATCAATCAACATCATCACAAAGAAAACTTCACAACAACAATGACAAAATAAGCTCATGGGACTAGCAACAAGCATCATCAAGACTAGAGACCAAGAAAGAAAACCATCATGCAAGAGGCAAATAAAATACAAGGTAAACGACAACAACAAATATTGGCAACCGAGATACAAATGAAGTTCCCCCAAGCTAAACATGAATACATCTCAACATCCCAACAATACAAATCAAGCACATAAAACATAAGAGATGGAGGTAAAAGGCACGAAAGTGAGGAAACTAAGACTCATCATTACCACCACCACTTGGCCTGGCCTCATTGGAATCATTGTTGACCATGTAGTCATCAAAGGTTGGGGGTGAGTAAGGAGCCCAACCTCCGGTGAATCCCTCGGGCCAACCATAATGCCCCTTGAAGTTATCTTGCTGCCAAGGGGCAAGAGGTGTGAATTGCTCAGGCAAGGCAAGCTCAAATGGATGGTGAGGGTGCACATAGGGGTAATTAGGGTCACCCCTATAGTCACACCCTCCGGGAGCACGGTAATCATAGTTACCATGCTCGTCCGGGTAAAAACGAGGCTCGGTACCGGGCTCTAAAGGCCCTTGCCAATAAGGATGCCCATGCGAAGGTATAGGACCTTGCTGGGGCAGAAAGTAAGGATAGTTAACCGGGGGAGTAATGTTCCCTCGGTTAACCTCCACATCATAGAGTTGTTGTTGTTGAATGAACATACCTTGTTGCATTTTGGAAATACCTCGCATTTGAGAGTAGAGGGCCTCAAAATCTTGGTCATACATGCCCTCCAAGAGAATTTGCAACCCACGCATTTGGTTGCTTAGGGCCTCCAAGTCGGAGCTAGCAAATTGAGGTTGTTGTACTTGCCCTTGTTGTTGTTGTTGTTGTTGATTTTGTTGATGTTGTGGCTCTTCTTCCTCTTCTTCTTCTTCTTCCTCATCGGAGTCAAAGAAGGGGCCACGAAAGCTCTTGGGGAAGTGCCACACATTAGGGGTGTTTATTCGGTGGAGAGATGTCAAAGATGGGTTGGGAAGGTTGCACCAATGCTTGTTATCCCGAAGCCACTCATAATGCCCCTTCTCATAATGCTTGGAGATGAATTGAATTTGCCCCAATTGTTTCATATCAAGGTATATGGAGGCGGCATCTCCAAGCGGCTTGCAATATGGCAAATGATGATCGAGGTGGAGGTTGGTCAAAAGCCTAGTGACCATTCCCCCATAAGGAATCTCCCCGGTGTCCCGGTCTTGCAAAGCTACACAGTAAGTGGCAAAGATGTACCCCAAGTTCAACCGGCCACGATATTCTCCTCTAGTGGCCAACCATAAAAATTTGAGCTCCAATTTGCTCATATTGCCTAACTCTTGCTTGCGGAAAACTGAGTACCCCAAAAGACGGGGAACAACCCGAAGACATGGTTGGTACACAGAGCTAATGTTGGCCTGCTTGGTGACAAACTCACCACCTCCGGAGATATCATCCCACCAAGAATCCTGATCATACTCCTCAAAAATATAAGGTTCTAGATCTAAGTTGTCATCGTGAGGATCAAAATCTAGAGCGGCATTGAATTGCTCTAAGGAATAGTTGAAGAAGTTGTTGAATATCTGGAATCGAACCCTATATTGACCTTCTACGGGAACTATCTCAACCATAGCAAAGAAATCGAGAGTGGGCTCAACATAGGTGCGGTAGCTATGGGAGATGAATGTGCCCATCCGAAGGTTGATCAACAACTCCCTTACATCCTCATCAATCCCCAACGCGGACAAGTCGGGTTGGAAGTTGTGCCTTGTGGGATTGAGGGAGCGGTTTTCCTTTAATTGAAGGTATCGGTTCTTTTGTTTTTTATCGTGGATTTTTCTTTTGTGTGGTGGAGTAGGTTTGCGTGTTTGGGAGGTGGATGTGCATGGGGTAGGTTCATCAATGGTGGTGTTTAAATTGCGTTTCTTGACAAGGTTTTTGAGGAATTTCGACATGATGAACTCCAAGTGTAAGATCACAAAAACCAATCACAAAATTTCCAACAACAATCCGCAAAACTCACCAACCAAGAACTTCAATATCTACCAATCACAATTCCAATCAAAATTGCCAAACAACACCAAACAACCAACAATTTCTTCCCACACAATCGAAATCACAAGAAGAACCAACCAATACCACATTATCACCTTACTACCCAAACTACCAAAATTCAAATTCCAAAATTCTCAACAAAATTGCTCACAAATTCTACAAAATTAACAAATAACACAATGTGAGTTGAAATCAAACAACAAAAAAATCAATTAATCATCCAAAAACCAATATCAATCATCAAAATCATCAAAAATGATACTACTACTATTCATGCTCATAAACAAATCAAAACTGGCAAATATATGACATAATTAAGCAATTAAAAGCTAGAGAAGATGATTATACCATATATGAAGCAAGATTGAACCACTTTTAGCCACCAATTCCCACCAAATTGAAAAACCCTAAATTATACCCAAGTATGGAGGAGAGAGATTGGAGGTTTAATTTGGTGAAAGTAGTATGAATTTGATGAATTGGATGAAAATGTAGAAGTTATTAGGGAATTTGAAGTGAAAAATTGAGTGACTTGTGTTGAAATTTGATGAGAATGAGAGGGAAGTGGTGCGGTTTTAAGGGTTTGAGGTTGATGGGGGTCGAATGTAGAAGGAGGAAATAAGGGGAAATGAAAGAAGGAAGGACGGAAGAGAAAAAAAGGGGGGCACAGCCAGGTGCGCGCCCGCACTAGCCAGGTGCGCGCCCGCACCTTTGCCTAGCCCGATTCTTCTTCTTTTTTATTTTTGGTGCGTTCATCGGTGGGTTATTGATCAAGATCAACATTTTGGGCTCTTGAACCCACTGAAAGTGGCAGATTCAAACAAGATTTTAGTGGGTTCAAAATCCCAAAATAATGGTAGCACCACATGAACCCACCAAGTGCAAAATTCCTTCAACTTTAAAGCACGAAATTCCCTATCTTACATCACTAAAACTCTTACCCTTTTACCTCAAATTCCGATGATATCAAATATAATCACATCAAAAACCGCAAACACCTTCTCATTCCTCATGCTCACTTGATGAAATCCAATTCCCAAAAATGCAACCTACAAATCCAAACAAGTAGAAAAGTGAAAGAAAAGAAACTAAAAGAAGGAAAAATAAGAAAAATTCAAAAATCAAAAAGAAAAGTTAGAAATCTCCGGTTTGCCTCCCGGAAAGCGCTTTCTTATGGTCCTAAGCTCGACCCTTACTCCAAGGGTCAAAGAACACCACTTTATTCAAGGTAGCGGAAAAAGTCAATTCATCTTCAACTTCTAGCAACCTCTTGTTGTTGCTTGATGAAACTTCCTTCAAAGACTTTTGAACTGTAAATTGTTCTTTCCGTAACTTCTTTCTCTCTCTCTTCTTCGTAGAATCACGAGATTTTTTCTTTGGCTTGTTGTTCATTGTAGATGGTTCCTTACCATCCATACTCATGGAAACATCCCCTTCATCTTGAGGATAGAGCTCAAACCAATGAGGAATTTCAACTTCCTCCTCGTCCTTAAGCTTGGGAATCATCATTTTCCCTTCACTAACCTTCTTGCCATAAAAACTTTAAAGAGCATTATCACAACTCTCAAGAACATCATTAGTTGAAGAATTAATCATGCACACATTATCAATAGAGCAAGGGGAATTAGCACACATAATTCCTTGCACAAGAGACAAAGACTCATGCATTGGTTTCAACTTAAAAATTTCCTCTTTCTTACCAACTCTCAAGATAATACGGCCTCCTTTCACATATATTAAGGCTCCCGAAGTGGCTAAGAAAGGTCTTCCTAAAATGATAGGGATATGGTCATCTTCCACAATCTCAAGCACAATGAAATCAACGGGAATAGTGAACCCTCCTCAACTCTCCCTTTTGGAATCATAATAGTCCTATCGGCCAATTGAAGGGTTATGTTAGATGGGAGGAGCTCACCTAGCTTGAGTTTCTTGAAAATGGAATAAGGAATGACGCTCACACTAGCTCCAAGATCACAAAAAGGATTATCAAAAATTTTCCTTTGACCTCACATGGAATAGAGAATCACCCGGATCTTCCATCTTCTTGGGTAACTCATTATGAATGAAAGCACTACAACAATTCCCAACTTCAACCAAATCAACCTCATTACACTTTCTCTTCCCGCTCAAAATCTCCTTAAGGAACTTAGAGTAACTAGGCATTTGGGTAATTTTATAGGTGAAGGGGATAGAAAGGTTAACTTCCTTGAGCATAGCAAGAAACTTTCCAAATTTTTCATCTATTTTGTGCCTCAACAATTTTTGTGGGTATGGAAGGTCGGGTCTCCACACTTCCTCACGCTCTTTCTCACTACTCCTCTTTTACTCTTGCACTTCCTAATGACTCACACTCTTAGACACAACCTTCTCAACTTCCTCTCTTGGGTCACTCCTCTCCTCATCCTCCTCAATGGACCTTGAAATTCCGTCATTAAGAACTCTCCCACTCCTACTGATGATAGAATACACAGGTTTCTTAGGTTCCACTCCTTGAGAAGGCAAAGAGGAAGGACTAGCAAAATCCTTTAGAGTGTTGGCTAGTTGGGTTATTTGTGTCTCAAGCATTTTGTTATGAGTCATCATCTCATTAAAGTTCTTGTCACTCACCGCCATATAGGTGTTTATGTTCTTTGTTTGGTTATCAATCATTTCTTCAAAATTTGTCTTAAATGATGATGGTTGGGAATAATAATTTTCACCATTGGCTTGAGGCTTTGGAGAAAAACCGGGTGGGGGTCCCATTTGGTTGTTATTTTGAAAACTTCCCCGATTTTTGTTGTTTTTCCAATTGCCTCGGCCTTGACTATTTCCACCATTTTGGTAATGACTACCAAAGCCTTGAGATTGACTTTGGTCTCCATACCCATGGCTTGGGTTTGATTACTATAACTGATGAATCACATTTATATAGAGTTTATCGGCACATTTATGCTAGTTTTATAGTTGATTTTTGAGTCTTTTGTTGCTTTTTAGGTTGTAATTGCATAAGTTGTTCATTTTGTACTCTATTACGCTTCGTTTGTGTTTTATTAATGTTTCAGGTAGTTTCTATAACTATTCGAACGCTTTCGGGGTGATTTTGGAAGAACGGGACAATAAAAGGATGAAAAGTCAATGAATGGAGGTCACTTAAAGAAGGATATATGTTTGTGGAAGCTTGTTTTGAGATTTATATGCATGAGTAATGAATATAGCATCCACAAGGGTCGTTATGCACTTTACGGAAACGAATTTGAGTTAGTAACGAAGTTAAACGATGTTTTACAAAGTGTAAAAAATGACCTTTGTCCACTGTTTTGATTATAACTCAAGTTCTACAAATCGGATTGCTGCGATTCAAGTTGCGTTGGAAACTAGACTTGAAGAGCTTTCCAATGATAGGTCACACGCCCCGAGATGATTCCTAGAACAGAGGTTATGAGCATTTGAATATAAGCATTGCAATCAGCCAACCGAAGGGCTGGCTGCGCCTCTGTCCCGCGCCCCCTCGATGCTGCTGCCGCCACTGCCAGGGCGCGGGAACCACCCTGCGGCCGCAGGTTCTGGCGAGCAGCCACAGCAGCCATGTATAGCTCGTGTTCTCGACTTCTCTTGCGGTTTTATGCCACGTCATCTTCTATCATCCAATAGTAATTCAACTTATGTACTTATTATTTTCTTATTACTTTTCTTTAATTATTTTTAAATTAGTTTTAGGATAATATAAATACTCAAGGGATATTATTTTTCCCTTATGCCTTTTTATGCCTTTTTATACTTTTTATTTATACATTCGTTTTAGTTTTTCTCTTGAACCCTAGTTTCTCATGGCATCTCCATGGATTCTTCCATGGATTATTCTTGGGTTTATTATTTCAATTCATTGAGGTAATTTTATTTCTTTATTTTAATTATGCTTTCTTTATTAGATTTAGCGTTAATTATTTATTTCATGTTTGGGTAGTTAAATTTCTAGGGTTTGGGAATCCATGTTTATATTATGAATCTTGATTGATAATTTTAATATTTTGATTATTGATTTCTTTAATTGATAGTGTTCTATTGTTAATCTTGCAACTTGATCAATTGTTTGATTAATTTTTGTTAATAAGAGTTTGAATTGAAAGATCTTACTTTTAGAGGCTTACCTACAATTAGCAATTCTGATTATGTTAGCGACCGAACTACATATGTTGAATTGAGAGCGTTAAGACCCGACTGTAGGCTTAGCAATTGCTCTAGATAATTGATTGATTGAATTGTTATTGATATTTGATAGATTTAGAACTATAAACATGGTGAACCGTAGCCCTAGGTCTTTTTATTAATTATTTTTTTCCCTCTTTTAATTTAGACTATATTTTCATCCCAATTTCGCGACATAGTTTAGTTTCTCCATACCTTTAAATCTAGATTGAATAGTCATCTCTCTGTGGATTCGACCATACTTACCCTACTACATTGTTAGTTGGTTTTGTTAGGAATTTATTTTTGACAGGTGTACGACAACCTATCAAATTTTGGCGCCGTTGCCGGGGAGACGGCTTAATTTTATTTAGCTTCTTATTTGGTGAGACTAATCTGTATATATATTTTTCTTATTTTTATTGTGTATATACTTAATTTTTGTTTAACTCATATGGTGTTTTCATGGAGTGGTATGATTATAATTCGTATGGGATGAATAATCTTAATTATCAAGGGCAATATGATTATAATTCTAGGTATTATAATGCTAATGTTTCTATGTTTGATGCATCATATGATTATCAAAATTCACAAAATATATGAATGAATTCTTGTGAAAATTCTTATTACCCTAGTGAGTCTTATATGCATGATTTTAATTCCTCTTACCAATCCCAAGTGGATAATTATACTCAACCCAATTCATCGGAGTGTAGGGAACTTTTCAATATGATGAATGAGTTTATTGTTCATCAACATGAAGAACTTAATGAATTGATGCATGATTGTCAACGTATTTCAAAATCTATTGAATTACTTGTTGTGCAACAATATACTAACCAACAGGTGATACATGATGATAATGATATTGGTTTTGAGGATTGTATTTCAGTGAAGGAAAGCATTAATTTGACTCATGATATTTACTCCCCATCAAGTGAAAGTACAATAGAGGAGAATAATTTCCCATCTATCTATGATTCCGATGGTGAAAATTTTTTGAATGATGATATAGAGGTAGTGGAGAAGGAAGAACAACCAATTATCGTGAAGTCCTTAATTGAGAAACCAATGGTTTTGGATCTTTTGGTAGTCAAAGATTTTGTTGACAAGCTTATTCATGAGGGTGAAGTTGAAGGTAAAATCATTTATGTTAAGCCTAATCCATCTCCCCTTCATATCCCGTTTTCCCATAGGCTTGATCTAGTTCCTTCATTCACTATGTCAAATCCTCCATACTTTCTCAAAATGTCTCCATTTCATGATACACTTGGTCATGTGGACCTTGATGATTATTCAAAAAGGTCTACATGGCCTAAGGGGCAAGCAGGGGTAAGGTGTATACATTCTTTTTCTTTTTATTTTAACTTTTCTTTTTCCGATTATTTTTCTTTAATTTTTTCTAACCCTCTGTATTTCAAGATTTGTGTGCTTGCTGTCAAGCCATATATGGTGCTCAATGATATGTTTGCAGGGGCGTATGATAAGTTACTCAAGGCATTGGATTCTTCCGATTGACGAATTAAGTAGGGTCGTGCGGGACCTTAAAAACCAGCGCTAATTGGGAGGCAACCAAATTTTCTTTTTGTTTTTTTTTGCAACTTCCTATCTTTTTCGTTATTTAAATAATAATGCTAATGTGTGTTCTAGTGATGACGTCTTTTGCTAGGTACAAACATAGCTAAGTTCCTTTGCTACGTCGGCTACCCAATTACAACTACCAATTGTGGTGGAGGTGTCTATACCTTTGACGCTCCCTTCGCTTACCACCCCTTTGTGAGTTGTGTCTCTCCTTTATTTATGCTTTAGTTCCTCTTTGTTCACATTGAGGACAATGTGATGTTTAGCTTGGGGGAGAAAGATTGTTATCATCACTTTGTGCATGTTAGTTGTGTTTAGTTTAGTTCTTTTGCTATGTAGCTGTTGTATGGTTTGTACCATTCATTAGGAGTGGGAGTTTACATACAACGAAAAACAATGTATTGCTTTCTTAGTTTTTTTAGTGCATACTTGTGTCTATATTTTATATTTTGATTTCGAACCGTGTGCGGATTTGATTTGACTCTCTTGAGCTTCTTTTGATCTTAGTTATAATTCTAAAATTCAGTCGGTATGTGCTATACATTGCTAACTGCTTGACATTGGGTGAATCAATTGAATGGTTTGTGGAAAGATTGGTTGTCCCATATCAAGTATAGCTAGCCAATTCTCTTGTTAGGTCACCTTACTCTGTGTTTGTGTGATTGATACAATTTGTTATTTCAATGACTTTGGCTTGAGATTTATTAGTAATTTGACTATGATTCACGCATGCCGCATATGATAAAGGCCATGTTCTTTAGGTAGCCTTCAGATGATATTTAGATATATTTGTTCCCATTTTGCTCACCCATGTTGTTGCCTTGCCCATTCATTAATATATAGCTACATTACAAGCCACTTTAGCCCCATTGGTTACTATTACCAAGTCTAGCTACCTTGGGGGGCTTATTGATGTGGTGTCGTTGTTTGTCATTGTCAAGCTTCATTTTACGCGAAACATATATGGTGGAATGATTATTGAAGAAAAAAAAAATTGTATTTATAGTTGAGAAGTGTTACTTGAAGATGTGAAGGAAAAAAAAAACGAAAGAAAAAAAAAAACAAAAAAGCTTGTTTATATGTAGTTCATTGAAAAAGCCAAAGAAAAAAAAAGGGCAAAGAAAAAGGAAAAAAAGAAAGAAAAAGATTATCCATGACGATGTATAGTTGATTTCAATCTTGGTTCTATATAATGTTTTAGAGAAAGTTGGTGATGTCAATTGGAGAATGAATTTTAGATCATTATTTGTTCGTGTTTATGTTATTGCTCCCCAAGTTGGCTTTTTCGCTCATATTTTCCTAAATATTATACTACCCCTTCACCTTTGGCCCATTACAAGCTTTAAAAAGTCCTTTTGATCGTCATGTGTGTTTTGTGATTGAGTGAACGTTATTTCTTGCTATTGTCATGTTACCTTTTGTTGCATCAAATATTTATATTCTACAAGGTGTGCGGTGACGACTAGCTTGATTGGGAAATCGTTTGTGGCCAAGTTTGGTTTCAATTGTAGATCGCGATGTTGAGTGGTTCTATTTGTATCCGAGCTAAATTTTGGTCTTAATAACTTTGGTTTGATTATTTGCTCGAGAGTCGAGTCGGTCTTATTCTGGTTCCCTGGAATTCCTATTTGACATGTTTCTCCGTCTTGAGTCTAGTATTGCTTGGGGATAAGCAATGGTTTAGCTTGGGGGAATTTGATGAATCACATTTATATAAAGTTTATCGGCACATTTATGCTAGTTTTATAGTTGATTTTTGAGTCTTTTGTTGCTTTTTAGGTTGGAATTGCATAAGTTGTTCATTTTGTGCTCTATTACGCTTCGTTTGTGTTTTTTATTAATGTTTCAGGTAGTTTCTATAACTATTCGAACGCTTTCAGGGTGATTTTGGAAGAACGGGACAATGAAAGGATGAAAAGTCGATGAATGGAGGTCACTTAAAGAAGGATATATGTTTGTGGAAGCTTGTTTTGAGATTTGTATGCATGAGGAATGAATATAGCACCCACAAGGGTTGTTATGCACTTTACGGAAACGAATTTGAGTTAGTAACAAAGTTAAACGATGTTTTACAAAGTGGCAAAAATGATCTTTGTCCACTGTTTTGATCATAACTCAAGTTCTACAAATCGGATTGATGCGATTCAAGTTGCGTTGGAAACTAGACTTGAAGAGCTTTCCAATGATAGGTCACACGCCCCGAGATGATTCCTAGAACAGAGGTTATGAGCATTTAAATCTAAGCATTGCAATCAGCCAACCGCAGGGCTGGCTGCGCCTCTGTCCCGCGCCCCCTCGAGGCTGCTGCCGCCACTGCCAGGGCGCGGGAACCACCCTGCGGCCGCAGGTTCTGGTGAGCAGCCACAGCAGCCATGTATAGCTCGTGTTCTCGACTTCTCTTGCGGTTTTATGCCACGTCATCTTCTATCATCCAATAGTAATTCAACTTATGTAATTATTATTTTCTTATTACTTTTCTTTAATTATTTTTAAATTAGTTTTAGGATAATATAAATACTCAAGGGATATTATTTTTCCCTTATGCCTTTTTATGCCTTTTTATACTTTTTATTTATACATTCGTTTTAGTTTTTCTCTTGAACCCTAGTTTCTCATGGCATCTCCATGGATTCTTCCATGGATGATTCTTGGGTTTATTATTTCAATTCATTGAGGTAATTTTATTTCTTTATTTTAATTATGCTTTCTTTATTAGATTTAGCTTTAATTATTTATTTCATGTTTGGGTAGTTAAATTTCTAGGGTTTGGGAATCCATGTTTATATTATGAATCTTGATTGATAATTTTAATATTTTGATTATTGATTTCTCTAATTGATAGTGTTCTATTGTTAATCTTGCAACTTGATCAATTGTTTGATTATTTTTTGTTAATAAGAGTTTGAATTGAAAGATCTTACTTTTAGAGGCTTACCTACAATTAGCAATTCTGATTATGTTAGCGACCGAACTACATATGTTGAATTGAGAGCGTTAAGACCCGACTGTAGGCTTAGCAATTGCTCTAGATAATTGATTGATTGAATTGTTATTGATATTTGATAGATTTAGAACTATAAACATGGTGAACCATAGCCCTAGGTCTTTTTATTAATTATTTTTTTCCCTCTTTTAATTTAGACTATATTTTCATCCCAATTTCGCGACATAGTTTAGTTTCTCCATACCTTTAAAGCTAGATTGAATAGTCATCTCTCTGTGGATTCGACCATACTTACCCTACTACATTGTTAGTTGGTTTTGTTAGGAATTTATTTTTGACAGGTGTACGACAACCTATCAATAACCATGGTTGTTATAGTTACCTCGGAAACCTTTGTTTCCTTGGTTCCTATAGCCTCCATTGTTGTAGTTATCGAAACCACCTTGGGGTGAGAATTCCTATTGCAAAAATTCTTAGGTCCATCAAACCTGTGACCACCATTGTCATCAGACACAAAGTCCACATGTTTATATTCATTATTTTAAACATCATCACATCCATCAATAAAATTTTAATAACACATGGAAGAATCATGATCATAAGATCCACAAGAATCACAAAATAGACAACCACTTGGCATGTTGTTGGAACTAGAAGGAGAAGAGTTAGAAAATGTACCTCTCCCTTTGGATTGGGAGGGAAGACTCAATGAATTTGTAGAAACACTCTCAAGCTTGGCTTTGATCGATGTCATTCCCTTCCCTAGATTTGAAATTTGGGAGGACAAGTTGTTAATCGCGTTGAGATGATCCACTAAATAAACCGTCGAGCTATTCTTGCTCGTAGACTCCCTCTCTCCTTCTTGCCAATCTCTTTAGTATCTCCCCACATCCTAAATTATGTCAACTACCTCTTTTTCCATCCTACTCATTATAGGACCTCCGGCTCCTCCATCTAGGAATGACTTGCCTTAGGCACTTAAGCCTCCATAGAAAATTTGTATCACTTGATAGGTAGGAATTCCATGATGTGGGCACTCTCTTTGGTACTCCTTGTACCTCACCCATGCTTCATAGAGATTCTCATTAGGCCTTTGTTTGAATCCTTGGATCAAGGCTATAGCCTCCGCCATCTTCTTTTGTGGGTAAAAGCGAGACAAGAAAGCCTTTGTTACTTCATCCCACGACCAAAGGGAATTGGGCTTAACCTCTTTATCCAACCACTCTAAGGCACGACCAATAAGAGAAAAGGGAAACAACTTAAACCGAATGAACTCTTGAGAAATGTCGTTCACCTTGATAGTATTACAATACTTCTAAAATTCCTTTAGGTGATTCAACGGGCTCTCACTCTTGGCTCCACTAAATTGCCTCCGTTCTATCAAAGTAATCATGGCCGGTCGTATTTTAAAATCGTTCGCCGGTGTTGTAGGTGGAGCAATGCCGCTCTCAAACCTATAAGCACCGGGAATTCCCAACTCCTTCAAAGCTACGCTTGGATTCTCTCCCATGCCTTGCTCTTCTTCTTCCTTAAACTCTTCTTCACTTGAGGAACATAGGCTGAAAGATCGGTTGGCTATCCTTATTCGTTAAAGAGTTCTTTCAATTTTCGGATCCAAAGGAACTAAGGACCTATCACGAGTTCTACTATGCATGCAAAAACTCAAAAGAAATTAGTAGTAACGCGGCTACAAGTGTAGCCTAAGAGAAAGAAGAAAAATCTTTTTGTGTTTTTGAATAAGATGGAATAGACTCAACAACAATATACACAATCACAACACTATTCCCCGGCAACGGCGCAATTTTGACGAGGGTCAAAACTAGGTCGTTGAAACTAACCCCTACCCTAGGCCAAACAAAATTTGTAATCTCTTAACACACCCTTACACAAGTATAATGGTAAGTTGAGGGTCCAACCACTATGGAACGATGAACGATTATCTATTGCCTAAGTCAAGCTACTCCGAAATGGTAGGTTATAGGTATGTAAACTAGGACAAGGATGACTAAATAACGAATTGAAATCAAGTATGTAAAACTCTAGGGATAGGATCCACATGTAATCGTAACGGATTCAACAAATTGGGATATCAAAGTGACTAAGTCAAGCAATGTGAGGGAAGACCAATCCTGCAACCAAAAGAGCGTATCAAGCTATTTTCCTAGAGGTCTAACTAGCGTTAACTACGATAAACTCTAGCTAGGAACATCACAAGACACCTCAATCGTTAAATGCAAGCCACAAATCAATGGTCAGTATCAATGTGAACTTACAATGAAATCTAGTGCAACAATCAAAGTTAGCTACTCTTTAATTAATCACACACATGCACATGGTCATCAACAAATTTAATCACATCATCAACTCCATCAATTTTCCCCAATTATCATTAATCCATTACTCATACATGCTTCACCATTACCCTAGCAAGCAATCTACTCACTAGCCATTTAAATTAAGATCAAAACAACACTAAGCAACAAATTCATCATGATCAAATCAAACAAGCTAAAATCAAACACAAATCAATAAAACTTCAATCAAACTAGAACAATCAACCAAAAAAATGTAATCAAACTAAAGATCAAACTATAGATTGAATTAAAGAAAAGGAATTCTTACAAACTTGATCAAGAATCAAAGGAAATGAAGAAATCTTCAATCATCAACAATCCACCATGAATTTCTCTCTCTAAAAACCTAGGGTTTCTCTCTCTAAAATCTCTCTAATTATGATCTAATTGTTCTCTCATCCCATTCTCTAATCATCCTCTCTCTAAAAATAGAAGGAAAGACTATATAAAGGAAAGATACAAAAGAAGATTTAGTTAGATCGTCCCAAAACACACCCCGGAAGGTGCGGTCGCAACAAGGGAGAGGCGCGGCCGCGGGAAAATGGGTACGGAACAGGGACCTAGGCTGGCGCTCCCGCACCTGGCAGCAGGGGAACAATCCTCTTATTTGTCCTAGCTCATCCTCGTGCGCTCGTCTTGGTGAAGATGATGAACACTAAGGTAGGAAGTCTTGAAATGGCCATTTTGGTGGGTTCATGCCAAAGATGATACCCCCACCACATGCATGCACCGATCTCATGAACTTGCTCCTTGAATTCCTTCAAACTCGAGCTCCAAATGACAAGCAAGAGGCACCCAAAATGATGAGAAATATGAGAGGAAGGCTCGGGAATCCTCCGAACACGATCATAACCTAAAAATACACGAAAACAAGCAAATAAAAGGGAAAAAGATCAAATAAACAAAGAAATGCACAAAGAAAGAAAACTAACTAAGGAAAGCACAAACTAAAGAAATAAAGAACAAAACTAAGGAAAACTAAATAAAAGAGCTATAAAATAGCATGAAATTCATCCTAAAAGAAGCCTTATGAGTGCCATAAATGACACTCATCATTTTTCTTGCTAGAAATCTCATTGCAATGCCTACCATATGTGAGTATTATTACCAAGACTTTAAACGTCATCTGAATATGATAGATCAAGATTAAAATAAAATTGTGCGTGGTAATGAAGTAGATCTTGAAAAACTTGCAAACCTACATTTCAATCGTCCTGTCTCAGAGTCTTATCATGTATACCATAGAAGGGCTTATATTTTTTTTCATGTTTAGAAAACTTTTATTTGCAAACGGTAAGGTAGGACATGCTTGTTTAGCGTCTCTGCTTGAACATGTTGAATCTAGAAGATCTCCTATGCCTACTTGACTTGGAGAAACTTTGCGTGGACTTTTCAAAGCAAAAACTTACCAGAAAGCCATCAGGAAGGATTCCCTAATACTGTTGCAGGTAAAAACGCGCTCTGATTAGCCCCCGTGACACTTAGCAGGCACCGTGTCACGGTATATGGCTGCCGTGACGCAGTGCATTTTGCCATGTCACGGTGCTTTTCTGCAATTTTTTGATTTGGTTGATGGAGCGTTTAGAACTTTTTGAAGCCCCCGACGATATTGAAAATTATGGTCCCAATTATCTGGTCCGTAGGAAGAAGAATTACTCTGCTAACGTGTCATATGATGATTGGAAGGTTTTCTTTTCGAAGAGAGAATTTTCCATTCGGTGGGTGGTGCCTTGGTGGAGGCTTAATAGGATGGTTGGCCATATGATACTTCGTAATGTCCTTGCCGATTGATGCGACAATATGGGCTACTTGAACAAGTAGTTCCACGCTATAACGATAGTCCTCGTGAAGTATCGTTGCATGAAAGTAACGTTCACAAGTACGAGACTTATTTGATTGGAAGGCCTTTGTGGATTGTTTATGCAAGTAACCAAGTTTCTCCTCCATTTTCTAGTGCATACAAGGCATGGTTGAATCCTAGAAGTAGAAGGGATCGAGTCGGATCACGCAACTTTGATGTGAAGGGACGTCTTGGAAGCAAGAAGGCATCTTCTAAGATCGTGTAGGTCTGAGAACACAAGGAATTGAGTTTAAGACTCCTATAATGCCTAAAAAGAAGAATTATGTGAAAGGAAAGGGTAAAGAAAAGATGGTTTACAAAGAGAACCAACCTAAGAATTCTAAGAAAGGTGAAAGGGGTTACAGTTCAACTAGAGTTGTGACGGTTTGGGCTACAAAAGACACATTAATTGTTAAGGTCGACCTAGTTGAAAAAGAGAAGGAGGTTCCTAAAGTGAAGAAGGATTAGATCGATATTGCTTTGCTTACATGATTTAAATTTTAATTTTTTAAATAAGGCGCATGATGCCAATAATTTTAGTCGCATTTATTTAAATAATAATAGCATATTTATTTTCTCCTTAAATAAAAATTACAATGACTTATTTTTTAAAATTTTTTTATTATTATTTGAGTCAAGAAGTCGGATGCCGTGGAAGAATTATAACAATCGTCGAACAAATATTCGTAAAACAATAAAAATAACAAAATTTGCAAAGTAAAGAGTTTGCCGCGCCACGGAAAAATCGGTCGCATCATGATGGAAAATACCATAACGCGAGGATTGTTTGTTGTATTTTTTGCTGGAAATTCCATTGTGCAACGATGAGAATTGCCGTGACACGGTGACTTTTGCGGTTGCACAGTAGAACCTGGCGTGGCGCGACACCCTTTTTTTTTATTTGTAGTGCCACGATGTAAGGTGTTGTGCCGCGGTGGCTACTGCAGTGGCGCAGTGGAGTATAACATGGCGCGATAGCTGCTACTATAGGATTTTTTTTTATTTAAGCTTCATTTTAGCTCCATACATGGTCGAGGAAGGAAAGATTTTATTTTTTAAAGTGGTCGGGTCCCCTTGAGGGGTTGCCAACGTATTCTAAAAAAGGAATCAGGGCAAACGTCGCACTATCGGGTCATGAACCCATGAAACTAGGCATAAAATTTCTTAAGTTGATCGAAGTTGGTTAAATTTTGAAAATCGGTTCCATCCATGCCCACCAATTGTGTGGCTCCGCCAGACAAAATGGATTTAACAATGTATGGACCTGACCAGTTTGATTTAAATTTTCCCCTTGGATGTAACACATTTTTGCAAAGTGCCTTAAGCACCAAGTCACCTTCCTTGATGTTCCTAGTCTTGACATTTTTTGTTGAAATGTCGTGCCATACGCTGTTGGTAGGTTTGGACATGATAAAAAGCTTCCAAGCGTTCTTTGTCCAGTAAGACTAGTTCATCATATCTTGATCTAATCCAGTCGACTTCATCTAGTTGGCTTTCCAACGCGATTCGGAAAGAAGGGATTTCGAGCTCTATTGGTTGTACAGCTTCAACTCCATAGACCAAAGAGAAATAGGTAGCCCCCGTTGATGTACGAGTAGAGGTTCGATAACCCCAAGGGGAAAAATGTAGCTTACTTGGCCAATCTTTGTAATTTTCCGTCATCTTTTTTATGATAGTTTTCACATTCTTGTTGGCCAATTCAACCGCATCATTTGTTTGTGGCCTGTAGGGTGATGATCTGTGATGCTTGATATGATATTTCTATGATAATTTTGCGCAATCGGCTTGGAAATGCGTTCCATTATCACTGATCATCTCATGAGGTACCCCATAGCGGCATATGATTTTTTTCTTAATGAATTGAAGTACATGCTTTGCTCTTAGCTTAGCATATGAGGCAGCTTTGACCCATTTGGTGAAGTAGTCGATTGCAATAAGGATGAACTCATGTCCCCCTTGTCCTGGTGGTGTTATCTTTCCAATGATGTCGATACCCCGATTAGAGAAAGGCCATGAAGAGGTTTATATGTAGAGAAGCGAAGGTGGAACGTGCTACATATTTACATAGACTTGACACTGCATACATTTCTTGACGTATTCGTGACAGTCTTTCTCCATGGTAGTCCAATAATAACCTTGTCGTTGAATCTTTAGGACTAATTGTAGGGAATATTTCAAGCGTTAATCCCCTAGCTTGAACCCCACTATGATCATACACTAAAGTACGGTGGCGTCCAAAGGGAAAGAAGATAGAGAAAAAGAGTCGCCAACAAGTTTCTTAGGAACTTGTAAACCGTTCACAGGATGAAGGTTACACCCCTTAACGATCCAAGAGATCGTCAACTCCATAAGGTCTTGAACCAAATAGGGTTCGGGGATGAAGGTACAAATCCAACCTAAAAGAGATTGAACCTGCCCTAATAATAGGCCTCTACTTTATTCTGATCGTATTCATGTGCGTTTTCTGACTAACATACAATCAATAGATTAACCCTAAACCTATTTATCTATGTTGGTTGAATTTAATGCACAAATAAAACTATTATTGGCGATCACTTGAATCATAATCATATTAACCCTAAACAAGATTATTAATTATCTTATTAAGCGTGATTACAAGTACCAATTCTCTTTAAACATGCATAAAAGGTGTGATCAAGTAATAAATAATAAATATAATCAAGCAACATAATAATAATCAGAATAACAATAATATTAATTATAATCATAATCATGATCATAATAATCACAATCATAATAATAATAATAAATCATAAAATTATAATCATAAATCATGTTAAAGCATAATAATAGCAAGATCCTAGGCATGATACTAACAAGATTAATAACAAACCCTAGCATGTCACTAAGCATTAAAAATCAAAGCTTTAGCCCTAACATGATACTTACAATCATAGATATTAGGAAGAACATAAAAGGCATCATACTTTTAATCATACTTGATATTAAAGTTACCCTATACATGATACTAGGAACCATAATAACAACCTAAACATGAACTATATATCATAACATCAATAAAACCATTAAAGCACTAACTTTGATGCCTCGTATCTCTTTCTAATAACAAAATACACGCGTTAGTAATTTCAAGGAAAATATAAAATCAAAACAATTAAATTAAATAATTGAAAGAGAGATTTAGGACCAAACCCTTATAAATTAAACCCTTTCACGTCTAGGGCGGAGGCAACTTCGAATATGGCTAGGTGTATCTAGATCTAATGAATGCGGAATTTTTTATATTTGAGAGAAAGCTAGTTTAGAAAAAGAGAGAAAATGATCAAAAGAATCTTGATGAAAGTTGGTGAATTATAGAAGAGAATGAAAATTGGTTGTTGATGAAAACTGGTTATCGAAAAAGGAGTTTTTACGCCGTTATTTATAGAGAAAATTAGCTAAAAAGATAAAATATCAAAACAGAGTTCTGGCGCACGTAAAACCTGATTAAAGCCAACGTTGGCTATTGGCGCCAGGCGCCAAGCGTAGCGCCAGGCGCTACAGCTGGTGTTTTGCGCTGATTAAGAAAATCACGCGTTTTCTTAAAATTAGATAAAAATTGCCATACAGGAGGACAAAATTGTTTTTTTCCTCGATAATGCTCTTTGATCCTAATTAAAACTCTGAAAAGTCAACAAAAGTCAATTTATTTATGCTAATTGAATTAGGAATGAAAAGAACCTTCTAGAAGATTCTAGAAGACTGAAACAATTCCTAATTGTATTAGGAATGATAAATCTATATTAGGCCCTCCCTAGATCATTGGGCCGCATATAGGGCTCAAACCGGGCCCAGTTCAGTAATTCGGCCATAACTTCCTCAATATTCATCGGAATTGGGCTTATAATGTATCGTTGGAAAGCTCTTGTCAAGCCCCATCCAGCTACACTACTATTGGACCCATATCATGGACCAACTAAACTGGATTGACTATTTTTCTTAAAATAAGTTTTCAAAAATAGAGAGAAGAGAAAAGAAATTAAAACTATCCGCAACACTAGACTTTCCACAGTTTCACTTCATTCGATTATGATTCGACGAGTAAGGTACTCATCACCTGGTTTGGTTTTGGGGAGACACAAATGGGTGTCTACAGAAGCCCCCACTTTGACTGAGTTTGGAGAAACGCAAGTTTCGAAAACAAAAGTCAAAGTATCGATAGGGACGGAGAATGATTCAGAACGTTCTGCGATCCTAAATCACTCTTGTAACGCCGATACCTGCAAAAATAGCGTTAGTTAAACAGATAAAAGAGTTAAGAAACGTGTATCTTGCACTATCGAGCACACGTCTCTGAAAGTAACTGATTTGCTGCCGCTTTACTGTTTTGATGACCTCCTGCCAAGAGAATATCATCCCGCTTGAAAACCTCTACGCCCGTAACTGCTTCCAATATTGAAGATTGCTTCACTTGAAACTATCCTCTTCCGCTTTGATAATTCTCCATGTCCAAGGGAATACTATCGAAGATTGCTTCGCGTGAAACAATCCTCTTCCGCTTTGATAATATTCCACGTCCAAGGGAATACTATCGAAGATTGCTTCGCTTGAAACAATCCTCAGTTGTTTTTGACAACTCTCCACAATATAGGGAACGCCATCTTGCTGTTTCAATGTTCACTCGTCTCTGAACAAAGAGCTTCTCTCTTTTTTTTAATGTGTTCATGCGCCTCAAAACAAAGAGCTTTTCTTTTTTTTTGGATATGTCCACGCGTCTCTGAATAAAGAGCTTCTTTTTAATATGTCCACGCGCCTCTGAACAATAGAGCTTTTGATGATATGAACTTCTAAATGATGTGTCCACGCGTCTCTGAACAAAGAGCTTGATAATAGGATGCACCCGCGTCTCTAGAGCAAAAGAGCTTGAGAATAGGATGCCCAAGCGTCTCTGGAGCAAAAGAGCTTGAATAATATGCCCACCCGTCTCTGGAGCAAAGAGCTTTGAATGATATGTCCACGCGTCTCTGAATAATAGAGCTTTTGAATGATATGTCCACGTGTCTCTGAACAATAGAGCTTGATGGAAATGTTCACGTGTCTCTGAAAGATAGAGTTTGAAAGAAATGTCCAAGCGTTTCTGAACAAAAAAGCTTTGATGATATGCCCACGCGTCCCTGGAGCAAAGAGCTTTGATGATATGTCCACGCGTCTCTGGAGCAAAAGAGCTTAAAAGAAATGTACACGCGTCTCTGAACAATAGAGCTTGAATGATACGTCCACGCGTCTCTGAACAAAGGAGCTTGAATGCTTGAATGTTTGTTGCGATAATATTCCGAGGAAAAATTTCTGAAGACCAACGCTTGCCGATCTCTAAAGCTCGCTTGAACTTTACTTCCGCTAAAACCAGTATGTTAGTGTCTCCGTGACGAGCCAATTCTTAGGCGCTTTAAGCTAAGTGAGACGATCTTTCATCAGGTCGATCACTTATTGTGATTGTAATCAAACTGACTACTTAATCATGTAAAATTGCTCATAGGGGCTAACTGGCGCACCAAGGAACCTGAAATTGCTGTATGAGTTCAAAATCACCTTTCTAAGAGGCTTCGAGCTTTGTCGCTACTGAAATATCTCTGGCGCCAAGAATTGACTCTGCCGCCAGACACTGAGATCTTGCGCCAAGCGCTGAAATCTATTTCCATACGCTAGATGTTGTCGTCTGGCGCTGGAGTAGGGTCTTCTCTATTCTGCTGTACCTGTATTTATTTTTGACTATAGAACTTTGCCAATTTCTTTAATTGTCTTAGGGTTGACCTAAGGTTTTTAATTATCTTAGGGTTGACCTAAGGTTTTTAATTATCTTAGGGTTGACTTAAGTTTTAACGTCGCTTGACTCATTGACTTGACACGACTCAAGGTATAAACTTGACTCTCTATGATTGACTCGAGGTTGACTCGACTCGAAGTGAAATGACACGTGTGACTCATGACCCGTGTGTGCATTGTATTATGATTGTGCGACTCGAAAATGAAAAAAAGCAAAAATTCAAAAATTTTCCGTCATTTTTGTGGAGGGTACTGATTTTCTCCCGAAAGAGAAAGACGCGAAAAAAGAATCGAAGTTTTTAAAGGTGCATGTTGATCAGCGTAGTCAAATGTTGTTTCTCACAGTATAAGGATTGTATTGTCTTTGACTATCCTAGTTGACTCGATAATGAAAGTATTTAGGTAACCTAGGCACGGAGGCTAAGCACTACATAATTCATGATGCAATGACAATTATGCTTGATGAGTGATGTTGGGCATTTTTGACATGAAAAGGCATGATTCAACGTTGTGTTAAGATTCCATGACAAAGGGTTCCTAAGGGAAGTATATTTGGTCATGTATGTGTGATGTGTGTGATAGTGACACTAAAGTTAGGCAGCAAGAGCTAAGTGTGTGGGAAAATATATTGAAAAGAGTCAAATGGTGGTGACTCTTAGGGTAGGTAAGCTAATGATGTGGGATCAAGCCCCCAAGTCTATCTCTAACTGAATAGGTATGAGCATAGGAGATCTCTTGATATGATCGTGGATGCATGTTTATTATGGCCGCACCTCAAGGTGAGGTTGCCTACGTATCCATTAGGAATCAGGCCGAACGTAGATCTAGCCGAACCTCGCACAAGTGTATGTATACCTCAAAAAAGTCTTTTTAAGGGTTGTAACGTGGTTAGGCTAAAGGTTTGAAGAAGAAGGGGATAAAGGCTCAAGATCCTAGATAAGCCCCCAAGGTGTGCAACCTTGCTATTGAATCCTTGTATTTTCATGCTTGAGGTTTTCTACTCTTTTTTAGCTCTCTTTTTTTGCTTTAGAATTTATTTCATTTTTATAAGTGTGGGCAATCCCGATCATGCGGTCTATCTCTCACTTGGCATTCATGTTTCTCAAGCACGGTACGGAGCACTCGATAAGAGACGCGATCCGAGACGTGTTCTTATCAAAGACATTTTCGTATCAAAGACATTGGAACACTTGCCCTTTTGTACACTTTATTATTATTATTATTTTTTTTGCTTATTATTTTTCTTCTCTGCTATTGCTTTCTATTTATTTTGATCTTTTGAAATCACTCAAGCTTTTTAGAATTGCATAAGTTGCACACTGTCCCATCCCAAGGTTAGGTAGATGTAGGTTGAAGAAACAAAGGTCTATCGTTAGACGAGGCATTAAGTTGTTTATTAAGAAGAGATTGTATATTTGAAGGGTGAAAGGTGATATGATGTGGCTACAAGGGGTGCCTCAAATCATTGGTATAACTTGTGCTTAACTCGACATGGTTTTTTTTTTTTTTGTTTTTTTTTTTTTTTTTTTTTTTTGGTATTAATGCAATGCGATGATCATATGCAAGGAAATAAATGCTCATTTTATCAAAAAGTGGGAAAAGGAAAAAACTACAAAATTAATCTAAAGGAAAAGAAAGGTGCCTATGCTAGACTTATTGGGGAAAGGGTAAATGAAGGAAAAAAAAATATGTCATGAAATCTCGTCGTTGAAGCTCGCCTCTTGTCTTGTGTTGTTTTCTTTATCATCACTCGCTCTTCTTCTTAATTGGAGGTATGGGAAGCTTGTTATTATCAATCAAATGTTGGATAGCCTCCTTTAGCTTCCAACAGCTCTAAGTAGCATGACCCCTACCTTGATGGTACTTGCAGCGCACATTTTGATTCCAACTAGGCACTCTCTTCTCAAGTGGGGGATCTTGAAGAGGTCCAATAGGAGTGATGAGTCCCTTGGCATGAAGTCGATCGAAAACATCATCGCAGCTAATTCCAATAGGGGTAAAATCCCTTTTTGTTGCTTTTTAAATCCTAAGATCTCATTAAGGTCGAAAGTACCAACACTGTTGCTAGAGTAGGTGTTTTCGGAAGGAGAAGGATAGTTGTTCTTCTTCCCTTTACAACCACTGTTGTTATTGTTACTGATCTTGGCGTTCTTGTCGCGCGGAGGAACGTGAAGGAGATTTGAACTAATGAAGTCTTGAACACGATCCTTGAGGGCGAGACACTTTTCAATAGTGTGACCGTGACCTTTATGGTATTGACAATAGGAATTTAGATCCCAATTGGGAAAACGTGTTTTATGTGGAAGGTCTTGACTGGGACCAATGGAGTGAATATGACCTTGATCATGAAGACAGTCAAAAGCTTCATTGTAAGTCATTCCTATTGGTGTGTATTCTTCAATAGTTCGTTTTGCCCGTGGCTTAGGAGCATTGGGTTCTTCATTAAACTCTTGGCGAGAATTTTGTTCGATGACCATTACCCGATTTGCTTATCCTTCTACCACATTCAAGAGCATGGCAACGACATCTTGTAGTTTTCAAACTCCTCTTTTAGACTTGATGAGTCTTCCCTGATATTATCTAAGAAAAGACTTTCATCCTCCCCAATCATGGCCACTTCGTCGAGAGAGGTCATATAAGCTGTCTTGATCATGGGCTCTCCTATAGGTGTGATGAGAAGTGATGGATCAAAGGATGCTTGATCTTCTTCGATGGCTAGAATTTCGTAAGTTTCATTGTTATCGATCAGATCTTGAATAGCTTCTTTGAGTTTCCAACACTCCTCAGTGTCTACCCTTTCCTTAGTGATATTTGCAGTGCTTATTGGGGTCCCACTTGGGTGGCCTGGCTTCTGGAACTGGATCTTTGATAGGCCCTATAGGCATGACTAGTCCTTTGTGATGTAGCTTCTCGAAAGCTGTTTCATAACTCCTACCAAGTGGAGTTAACATTCTTTTTGACCTTTGGATTTGCGATTTAGAGGCGTTTGTGGTACGTACCTCATTAATGGGAGAGGAAGAAGAAGGATGATCGTTTTTCTTTCCTCTCGCACTATTATCTTTCAGAAGGTCATCTTCAATGTCAATGCCTATGTTATAGACAGCCTTGAAAGTATTCAAGTTATGTTGGTATTTTAAGTGCCTTGAATACTTCCCTTGGAGATTCTTGATAAACATCCTCACAAATTCTTTTTTAATAGGAGCCTTGACCATATTAGCAGAAGTTTCCCTCCATTTGTTGAAGAAAGAAGGGAATCCTTCGTTTTCCTTTTGTTTTAACATCTCGAGTTGTCTATGGTCTGTTTCGTCTTGGATGTTGCACTTATATCAATCTATGAAAGCGTTTACTATGGACTCCCAGGTGGAGATTTTTTCTTTGTCGAGGGAAAAGAACCGTTGTTGACAAACGGTCTCAAGAGATAGTGAGAACAGAGAGGGGAAAACCTTCTTATCGATACCCTTAATACTCATTATTGTTTCGAAGGCTCTTAAATGAAAATTAGGGTTATCTGTTGCCTTGAATTTTGGGATGTCAGTGGCATTGAACTTATGCGGAAGAAGTTCCTTGTTCACCGAGACCCCTTGTGAACTCATGCCCTGAAATTTATAGTCACTAGATAGCTTTCTCAAACTTTCTTGCATGAGGTTCATTTATTGTTGCTTCACAGGGTCATAAATTTTGAGGGTTAAAGCCTTTAACACCTTAGTCACATCATTCAATTGACTCCTAAGTTCATTCACCTCTTCTTGACTTACCATTATCTTTTTAGCCTTCCACTTTTGACGAATTGGTTTATAAAAAAGTGAAACTTGAACAAAAATGTTGTCCTTTATTAATCGCCATTCTCTCCTCGACCAAGTACTGTGGAAAAGGAATTTGGGGATATTCATTGTTAATTATTTGACTCAAACTTCATTCAACATGCAATGGATGGAGGAAGTGAAGAAATATGGAATAGAAAAAAATGATGTAGATGAAGGATATGGAAAATTAGGAATAGAATGTGCTCCCAACTCAAATGACGGAAAAAACCGACTCATGCATGAACTTAAAACATGGTCATGGTGATATGTGTACTCAAAGTGTGTGCTAAGAATAGTGAGTGTAGGTGATATGTTAAGACTCGTGTCATGACCATGTGGCTAGACTTCATTAATGACTCGACAAGGTGTTATTGACAGCGAAATTTAACCGACTTAATTAGCAAACTGGTTAATTAGACACTAGGTGATGACTCGGCCAATAATCCAAACTGTCGGCAAAACGACAGGACTGTCGTCGCACTGTGTAGTGTAGCGCCAGACGACATTGTTGTCGCCAGGCGCCACACTCCACAGAGTGGCGCTACAGTCCAGACTTTGGCGCCAATGCTGGAGCTTCAATCTGAGACTGTTTTTGGTGTTATTAATCAACAAGGGTATGCCTAAAGTCATACTAGGTCAATTCTGATTAAAATCTTATACTTTATTGACTCAAATTAATTAATTAATTAATTAATTAATTAGGCAAAGTTCTTTAAGTCTTTAATTTATCAAATCTCAACACAAGTAAAACAAACGGTTAAGAAAACATATATATGCACAACAAATAATGAACAATTAGTCAAGTAGGCACAATATGATGCAATGAGTTTGCAACCTAACCATGGCTCTAGTTCTCTAAAGTTCGGGAAGCACCGCGCGGAAGCCTAACCATGAAGGGTTGGCGCGAGTGGATGGGACACCGCGAGTTTTAGAAAAACTCGCTTCCATAGTTTGGTGAATTCAACATTCTCGGATGTACCCTTTGTTGCTCAGAGCGTTTAATCAGGTAGATGGAGGATGAATTCCCAAAGGGTTATGTCCATATGTAGAAAACATATGGGTTTCAGAAAAGTGAGAAAAAATTCAATTAGGAAGTAGGATCGAGCAAACAATACGAAAAACTGGTCGAAATTAGAACGCATATTTCTAGCTCGGTATTGGAAGAATTTGGCGCCAGCAAACAGAGCTTGGCGCCAGGTTTTAGCTGTAGCGCCTGGCGACAATCCTGTCGTCTGGCGCTTAATTGTCTGGCACCAATGCTCTGGTCGCTGACGCTTATTCCTATATTCCTCAGCAGCTTTCTGTGCTCGATAAAATTTTCCAGTTTCGCACAGTGTTATTTCGGTCCAAGTTGTGAAAGATATTTCCCAAATTTCCTACGTGTAAAATCCTATGTTTTTAACTCATTACGGATGGTCTTTCCAATGAGATCTTGTTTATGCATATGACAATAATGTTAATCAAAATTACGCACATGAAATACTTAGAACGTTTCGAGTCTCATCCACTCATTCTAAATCATTGCCGAAACAAATTAAGGAATTAAAAAATAAATCCTCCCCAGTGGAGTCGCCAAAAACTGTAGGGAATATTTCAAGCGTTAATCCCCTAGCTTGAACCCCACTGTGGTCATACATTAAAGTACGGTGGCGTCCAAAGGGAAAGAAGATAGAGGAAAAGAGTCGCCAACAAGTTTCTTAGGAACTTGTAAACCGTTCACAGGGTGAAGGTTACTCTCCTTAACGATCCAAGAGATCGTCAACTCCATAAGGTCTTGAACCAAATAGGGTTTGAGGATGAAGGTACAAATCCAACCTAAAAGAGCTTGAACCTCCCCTTATAATAGGCCTCTACTTTATTTTGATCGTATTCATGTGCGTTTTCTAACTAACATACAATCAATAGGTTAACCCTAAACCTGTTTATCTATGTTGGTTGAATTTAATGCACAAATAAAACTATTATTGGCGATCACTTGAATTATAATCATATTGACCCTAAACAAGATTATTAATTATTTTATTAAGCGTGATTACAAGTAACAATTCCCTTAAACATGCATAAAAGGTGTTATCAAGTAATAAATAATAATAAATATAATCAAGCAACATAATAATAATCATAATAACAATAATAATAATTATAATCATAATCATGATCATAATAATCACAATCATAATAATAATAACAAATCATAAAATTATAATCATAAATCATGTTAAAGCATAATAATAGCAAGATCCTAGGCATGATACTAACAAGATTAATAACAAACCCTAGCATGTCACTAAGCATTAAAAATCAAAGATTTAGCCCTAACATGATACTAACAATCATAAATATTAGGAAGAACATAAAAGGCATCATACTTTTAATGATACTTGATATTAAAGTTACCCTAGACATGATACTAAGAACCATAATAACAACCTAAACATGAACTATATATCATAACATCAATAAAACCATTAAAGCACTTACTTTGATGCCTCGTATCTCTTTCTAATAACAAAATACACGCGTTAGTAACTTCAAGGAAAATATAAAATCAAAACAATTAAATTAAATAATTGAAAGAGAGATTTGGGACCAAACCCTCAGAAATTAAACGCTTTCACGTCTAGGGCGTAGGCAATTTCGAATATGGCTAGTTGTATCTGGATCTAATGAATGCAGAATTTTTTATATTTGAGAAAAGCTAGTTTAGAAAAAGAGAGAGAATGATCAAAAGAATCTTGATGAGAGTTGGTGAATTATAGAAGAGAATGAAAATTGGTTGTTGATGAAAACTGATTATCAAAAACGGAGTTTTTACGACGTTATTTATAGAGAAAATCATCCAAAAAGATAAAATATAAAAACAGAGTTTTGGCGCACGTAAAACCTGATTAGCGCCAACGCTGGCTATTGGCGTCAGACGCCAACATTAGCGCCAGGCGCCAAGCGTAGCGCCAGCCGTACAGCTGGCGTTTGGCGCTGATTCAGAAAATCACGCATTTTCTTAAAATCAAATAAAAATTGCCGTACAGGAGGATAAAATCCTATTTTTCCTCAAAAATGCTCTTTGATCCTAATGAAAACTCTAAACAGTCAACAAAAGTCAATTTATCAATGCTAATTGAATTGGGAATGAAAAGAACCTTCTAGAAGAATCTAGAAGACTAAAACCATTCCTAATTGCATTAGGAATGATAAATCTATATTAGGCCCTCCCCTAGATCATTGGGCCGCATATAAGGCTCAAACCGGGCCCACTTCAGTAATTTGGCCATAACTTCCTCAATATTCATCGGAATTGGGCTTATAATATATCGTTGGAAAGCTCTTGTCAAGCCCCATCCAATTACACTACTATTGGACCCATATAATGGAACAACCAAACTGGATTGGCTTTTTTTTCTTAAAATAAGTTTTCAAAAACAGAGAGAAGAGAAAAGAAATTAAAACTATCCGTAGCACTAGACTTTCCAGACTTTCACTTCATTCGATTATGATTCGATGCGAAAGGTACTCATCGCCGGGTTGGGTTTGGGGAGACACAAATGGGTGTCTACACTAACATTTTAGCATTCATATGCGTTCCACATATTCCGGCGTCAAGGTTTTCCATGGTTTTGTGTGCTTCACTCTTCGCTATGCATAAGAGATTTCTCCCTTGAGAGGTCCTTTTGTGGAGTTCTCCTCTGATGAGCACATACTGTGAGGCTAGGAGCCTCAAAGCATGGCGTCCCCTTTTATCAGTATTAGGAGGGTATTCTCCATTCGTCACGTAATTAAGGATATATGTATACCACGGCTCTTCATCTTCTTCTTATGCTTCTTGTTCATTATCAAGTGCGTGACATAAGCCGGCTCATATCTTCTTTCTATGGTCAATGGAATTTTGATTGTGTCTGTTGGAATTTGCACCATTAATGCTAATTTAGCCAGCACGTCGGCAAACTGGTTTTCCTCTCTAGGCAAGTATGTATATTCCACTTCATCTAATTGCTCCGTGAGAGTTTCCAGATGAGTTTGATATGTAGCGAGACTTTCACTTCTCACTTTCCATATTTTTGAGATCGGGTTAATGATTAATGACGAGTTGCCGTAGATTATGAGTTTCTTAATTCCAAGGGCCACAGTTGTTTCCAATCCAAAGATGCATGCTTCATATTCTGCAGCATTGTTGGTGACATCAAAGTCGAGCTTCATGGAAATTGGAATGTGTTCTTTGTTGGGTGATACAAGCAAAACTCCCACGCCACAATCCTTTTGGTTCGAAACTCCATCAAAATAGAGCGTCCAGCTATCATCTTCGATCATGAGTAGATCTTCATCAGGGAAATCATACTCTTCTTCTTCTTACTTAACTTCTTCTAGTGGTAAATCTGCTAGGAAGTAAAAAACCGCTGAACCTTTACTAGCCTTTTGTGGAATGAATTTTAAGTCAAACTAATCAAGGTTCACTATCCACCTCGATAATCTACCATTGAGTGTTGCCTTTTCGAAAAAAATACTTGAGAGGGTCCATCTTGGATACAACATGCAATGTATGAGTGAGCATGTAATGTCTTAATTTCTGTGCAGCCCACACAAGTGCAAGACACAACTTCTCAAGTGGTGTGTACCTGGTTTCATAACCCTAAAGCTTTTTAATCAAGTAGTAGATTGCATTTTCCTTACTTTCGATCTCTTATGCTAGCATTGCCCCCATTGTTTCTCTTGTGACCGTAAGGTAGAGTCGAAGAGGAAAGTCAGGCATTGCTAGTGCTAGTACGGGTGGGTTTGCCAAGTTTTCCTTGATCTTTTCGAAATCTTTTTGACAATAATCATCCCATGTAACTGGAATGTTCTTCTTCAGCTTCTTGAATATAGGTTCAAATATTGTAGTTAGCTTTGATATGAACCTACTTATGTATTGCAATCTCCCGATAAAACCTCGTATTTCCTTCTCAGTCTTGGGTGGTGGCATGGCCTTGATTGCTTTGGCTTTTATGGGATCAATTTCGATTCCTAGAGAACTGATCACATAGCCAAGTAGCTTACCTGATGTAACTCCGAATGCACATTTTTCTGGATTCAACTTCATATTAAATTTCCTGATTCTCTCAAAGAATTTTCCTAGCAGATCTTTTGATTTGAGGATCATATAATTAACATACACCTCCACCTCTTTATGCATCATATCATGTAATAATGTTGTGGCAACTCTTTGGTAGGTGGCACCTGCATTTTTCTACCCGAATGGCATTACTGTATAGCAATATGTACCCCATTGTGTGATGAATGTGGTTTTCTCCATGTCTTCCTCGGCCATTAATACTTGATTATATCAAGTGAAGCCGTCCATGAATGATAGGATTGCATGTTTTGCTGTGTTATCGACCAGAATGTCAATGTGAGGTAGAGGGAACCCATCTTTTGCGCTTGCCTTGTTAAGATCCCTGTAATCAACACACATTTTTACCCTTCCATCCTTCTTCGGAACTGGAACCACATTAGCTATCCATTCCGGATAATTGGATACTTTGATGAAACCTGGATCCAATTGCTTTCTGATTTCTTCCTTGATTTTGAGAGCCACATCTAGTTTCATACAGCGCATCTTTTGTTTGACAGGCTTCATACCTGAAATGAGTGGTATTGTATGCTGAGCTATATCCTTGTCAATTCCTAACATAGCTTGGATGACCAAGCAAATACATCAATGAATTCAATAAGCAAGTTAATTAGCTCTTTGCATTTGTTTTGACTTAGTGTTAATCCAATTTTAACTTCTTTGATAGTCGTATCATTGGAAATATTATCTGTTTCTTTATCTTCGATGATTGCTGTTTTATTTTCGTGTTCTTCCATTGCTTTTATTATTTCTTTGTCATTTTTATCATTAGCAAAGCAATATTGATCAGGTTTAGGGAAATGACATGCATCGTAAGCAAAGGTACTAATTACATTGAAATCATTAGTCACTACATCAAGGAGAGCAAGGTCAGCTGCGACCTTGCCGGAATTATTTGGGATAAATAGAGGTGACTCAGCAAGGGACTCAACATTAAAGGAAACTACGTTAGACACTATAGCAGAAAGAGGGTCGGCCTCAGATCCTAAAGATTCGTCTATAGACTCAGACTCAGACTCGGACCCAAACGATTCAGATTCATCAAATATAGGACCTTCGCTAGCGGCCACTTCCAACTTCTCTCCACTTGGCGTAGTTATCTTCACTTTCTTGCGCCATCCATTTGAAACACCATAAGCTGGGATAATTAACTCAGAGGTGTCAAAATCTTTGCTTGATATGACAGCTTGAATGAGCTTAGAATCGTCATTGCAGACAGGCTTGGGTTCATTCTTTTCTAGTCCAAAAACAAGATTAATGTTCATATCTTCAGAGCTTGGACTGGTTGGTTTATCAGTTGTGAAGAACTTATCGCCTTCGTCAACGAAGTCACAATCAAGGAACATTTCAAAACCTTGCTCATGCTTCCCATCATGGACAAAAGGCTCAGGGAATTTGTAACATGGGATGTTTTCCCCTTCTTTGATGTACTGGCCGTTGAGAGTGAAGGGGTATGGAGTCTTCATGGTTCAAGCATTATTGCAAGCCTTCATTTTCAGGTGAGCCTGTTTCATATCTTCTTTTGTTGGCTTGAATTTCAAGCCAAAGGTATCCTTCTTAGGTGCACCAGGATGGCCCCAAAGTTCAGCCATTTTCTTTTAAAGTCCGAGGTTCATTCTAGGGAAATACCCTTGCTTCTTTTAAAGTCCGAGGTTCATTTTCTTTTTAAGTCCGGTGTTCGAATAAGGATCAAAGTTGAGGTGACACTTCTCCTCTTCTTCGATTATGAGAACATCGTCTAACAAAAATCCCCAAAGATCTTCATCTTCCTCGTCATGATTGACATGGACAATGGGAGTATCAATAACTTTAATGCGCATAGGGGAGGCATTAATGGTGATTGGAATCCCTCCAACTATAGCTTTCACCTTTTGGTGAAGTGATGACGGAATTGCCTTTAGCTCATGAAGCTAAGGACGTCCTAACAGCAGATTAAAAGAAGCATTAATGTCCACCACCTAAAACTTGGTGCGATGTTCAATGGCTCCAGTAGTTATATTTAACATGATAGTACCCACGGCTTGGCGACGAGTATTATCGTAAGCACGAATCTCTTCAGTAGAGGGAATCAATTCCTCATTTTTATGCCCAACTTCTTTGCAGTGTGGAGTGGGCATACATTGATTGCTGAGCCATTATCAACCAGGCTCATAGGAACATTCATTTGCCTACACACCAAAGTGAGGTGTAAGGCCTTTTTATGTTGGTCTCCTTTCGGGGGTAGATCCTAATCAGGAAATCAGATTACTGGTACTTGGCAATTTAGTAGTGAGAAAACTGATCAGTCCTTGAGGAGTCATATCATTATCAACTCCTATTTTCACCAGAGCATTTATCACAGCCTTTTTATGCTCATAGGAGGTGGCCAAAAGCTTCCATACATTCATTTCCACTTTAGTCTTTTGTAATTATTTGATCACATCGTTGTTCACAGGGTCGATGGGATCAACTATTGGTTGTGATTGCGGTGGAGGTGGAGGTAGACTAGGCTGTTGCAACCTTCCATTTCTTGTGAGAACCTTGACCTTAAGGTCTCCCCAAAACTCTTAACTAGTGCCAAGAGATGAACAGGCTATATCTTTGAGATAGATGTCTTCGTCGTCACTATCCCAAATTCCATTCACTTCTTCACAGTTTGAAACAAATACAACTTCTGGTAGAGGTTCCTTCACAGGTTGAATGAGAATTGATGGATCAATGGAGACTTCATCTCCCGTGATAGCCAAAGCATCAGAAAGGGGACCTGTTTAAATATTAGGCTTCTTTCCCCCAAGAGGGACAAGAAGTTTATTAGCATCAATCAGGTCTTGGATTGCATCCTTTAACCTCCAACACTTCTCAGTAGTATGACCTTTGCCTTGATGAAACTTGCAATGAGCATTGGGGTCATAGCTAGCAGTTTTGTTCTCTGGTCGAGGTTCTGTAAAGGGTCCAATGGGCATAATCAGTCCTTCACTATGTAAGCGATTAAAAGCAACATCGTAGCTCATTCCCAAAGGCGTGTAAACCCTCTTTTGCCTTTGGAATCTCTAAATGGGAGCATAGAGCTAACACATCATTGACATTGACATTGTTGGTAGCATTATTGGGCTTGGAATACGAAGAAGAAGGAGTGTCGTTCTTCTTGTTTTTCCAAGTGTTGTTGTTGTTGTTGCTGCTACCACCAGTCTTCATCAGTTCATCTTCGATATTTATCCCAATATCGTACACAGCTTCGAAGGTATTCAAAGGCAGAAACTTCAAGTGTTGCTTGTACTTATAAGTCAAATTTGCAATAAATAGGCGAACCATCTCTTTCTCCTTGGGAGGATCTACCAAGAGTGCAACTGTTTCTCTCCACCTGCTTAGATAAGAAGTGAAGCCTTCATTCTACTTCTGTTTGAGGATGGAGTGTTCACATTTAGAAGTATTTGCTTGGCTGTTACACTTGTAACGGTTCATAAAGCTTTCAGTAACATCCTCCCAAGTCGCAACATGTTTGGATTCCAGAACGTAGAACCACTGTTGACAGGCATGCTCAAAGGAAAGAGGGAACACTGTAGGCAAGAGTGTCGCATCTAATCCCTTAAGATTCATGGTCACAGAAAAAGCATTCAAGATGAATAGCGGATTATCAGTAGGCTTGAACTTGGAAATGTCATCAGTGCAAAACTTTTCGCGAAGCTTGTCCATTATGGACGAAGAGGTGACAGGTTGCTCCACGTAAGTGAACTCTTCAGATATCTTACTCATCTACTCTTTGATTTTATCTAATGCAGGCGCAGTGACATAATTTGATTGTTTTGCTCTACCGTGTAGACCCTAGTAGTGAGCGCTTGCATCATGGTAGACAACCTCTCGATGGACCTGTTAATGTTATCGATATCCTCCTTAGAAGACATTGGTTGAAAGTAGACTAGAGACTGATTTTATGGAGATGATTGTGGTAGTTTCCATTTACGCCTATTTCGTATAAGAGTTGTTGTGGTATTTACTCGAATCGTAACAATCGACCCCTGCTTCTTAACCAAGTGTTGTGACATCGAAACTAACACACCTTTAATGACTAGACTTAACCTTGACCTATCCGGAAAAGAAAAAGCAAGAATTTTTTTTTTTTAATTTTTCATATTTTCTAAAAATCAGTATGTATGGGAGGATACCATCCGACTTACTCCGATAAAAATGAAACAAAAAAAAGACACAAGACCATCCTAAAGTACGTAAGGTCATATAATGGTGCACGACTACAGGAAAAGTGTGTGAACTTGACACGACATGTGAGTGATTAAGTGAGGTTATGGACACGTGTTATGACCGTACAACTAGACATGAAATCAAACCAGAAATACGAACCTCATAAGCACGCACAAAGACCAAAAAAAGACTGACTGGACAAACTTCTTAGGCACCGTGTCACGGTGCTGACTCTCGTGACACGGTACAGAGCACCTTCAGACGGCACATTGCACCATGTCACGGCATTGCACACCATGGCGCGGCAGGCCTGCCGTGACACGGTGCACAATTCCAGGCCTAAATTTGTGTAATTTCAATGTTTTAATAAATTAAAGTCCGTACTAATTAATATGTGGAAATAAAAACTCTCGGTCATAGGTTAAACAAAATAAGCAAACACATGTGGGTTAGCACCAAAGAAACCACGTAACAATTAGTCATGATGATATAAAAAGAGTTCGCAACCTAAGGTAAAGATCTACGTTCAACTATTGGTCAACCTTTGGGTGTCAAAAGGGTACCATGGTAAAGAGTTTGGACGCCTTAGCAAGGCAGCCTCCCTTAAGGGTGTATGCCAACGGACAGCTCCGCGAGTTCGTGATCAAATCGAACTCGACTCCATGGTTTGGGTGGATTTAATAACTCGGATGAACCCTTATTTCCATGAGCATTTTTGGGTTAATAGAGCTTAAATCCCTCGGGGCTAAGACGTATGTAGAACACACACGTTTTTTCAAAAAAACCTAAGGAAGTTGACTGTGAGAAGAGAAAATAAGCCACTGGACGGATTTAAGGACTGTCGTGACACGGTATAGTGTATCGTGTCACGGTGCTGCACACCGTGTGAAGGTGTACGGCGCCATGACACAATAGCAGATGTCGTGGTGCGGCAGTCAAAAAATCTAACTGGTGCCCTGTTTTCCTTCGTTTGCAATCAAGTTAATCACAGGAATATTTTTCAAGAATATTTCAAGTCTCATTCACTCATCTTAATTAAATACCGATCACTCAAATCGATAAATAACTAAGAATCCTCCCTAGTGGAGTCGCCAAATTATAGGCGTCATTTGAAGTGCGCCTACGTTAAAACATGTGTGAATATGCTGGGCATTCATAGGAAGTGGGAATTGACATAGTACGATTATGGACAAGGAAAGTAGGGAGCCGCCAACAAGTTTTTAAGGAACTTGTAAACCGTTCACGGATCATAAAAGGCAACCACGAATAAAGGGACAATGAAAGGCAACAACGATTGACCCGTGAAGGATACACCCCATTCATAATCCATGAGATTACTAACTCCATATGGTTCGGAACCACGAAAGGATGATCAGGGATGATGGTACGAAGTGACTCATGGAGTCACATTTGCCCGTATTGGCCTCAACTGGATTCTTATTGTGAAAAGTCATTCCTGCGATCTCAAAGGCATACACAATTCGCTCCAAACTATTATTATGCTAAATTGGTTGAATATTAATGCAACATATAATTCTAAAACATTTGTGATCACTTGATTAAACAATAAGATTAAAAAGGTTCCTAAGCCGGTTGTCCAAAATATCTCATTAGGCGTAATTTTCAATTACATATTTCCTTTAACATGCAACCTAGTGATCATAATAAATAATAGAACAAACATTAATATTGGAAGCAGTTTAACAATAAATCCAACAACATAAAATCGTTAGAAAAAATAATAGAAATAAAAGGAATATAGTTCTTACTTTGATTTTGTTTGCTTGCAACTATAAAACAATAAATGAATTAGTAACTTCAAGGAAAAATAATATAACAATAATTAAATTAAATAGAGTTGATTTGGGGCCAAACCCTCAAACAATTCTACCTTTCACGCCTTAGTTTAAGGACAGAACCTTGACTAAAGTACAGAATCCTTGGAGTGCTTAAGGAAGGATTTTGAAAGAAGAAGGGTAGAATAGTGTTTAGGCTAGAGCATAGAAGAGTGAAAAAGAGAGTTAATTGATGCCCCGTACATCAGAAATGAGGGGGTATTTATAAGGAAAATGAGTAGAGGGAACACACGGAACCCTAAAATGGATAAAAACCCTAAAAAAACTTCTGCGGCACATCAAAAATTATCGTGACACAGTGAACAGTTGTGTGACGCGGATCATTTTTGTGTGACACGGGATATATCTGACCTACGGGAGGTAAAACGCGTGAAGGGATTACGCGAAAAAGACATGGGAGTGTCCCTGTCACAGCAATAGCATCGTGTCATGGGTAAGCACACCATGGCGCGGCAGTGAGTCCCGTGACGCGGTGCATTTTGCCATGACGCATCCATTTTTCCGTCTACATACATCTTTTCCCTAATTTCATTAAGCCTTTTAAGTGCCGATTGATAATTTTAGGTTATTTTGATTTATTATTTATTAATTGAGCTAAAATAATAAATAAAATAAATAAATAAAAAGGTTTGGGCCAAAATTAAAAATAAATTATGCTTTGCCTAAACATCAAGACTGATCCATGGACTATTAAAAACTGAATTTATATTAATTATGATTTTTTAAGCACTCTCGGGAAAAAATACTGAACCCGACCAATAATGGCGATGAAAGATTGTTCATCATCGGGTTTGGTTTCGGAGAGATATTTTTAGGTGTCTACAAGAACCACAGCCGCAACAAGAATTATATCTAAGCATATTAGCCAAACCGGTATAAGCAAAACACGAAGAGGAAAAGATCGTCACCTCTACGACTCTCCACAGACCATAGACAGCGATAGGGGCTTGATTGTTCATTTGCCTGCAGCCATGACGCAACGACAATAGTAGATCAGCATACCCCACGCTAGCCCAACTGAAGGATCCTATCCCACCAATCCTGGTCGGAGATGGCATGTAACAAACAAGCGCACGAGAACTCCTATCATGAGAAAGAATCTCGGAAATAAGGATCAAGATAAAGATCCGTACTTATTGCTCATGTGTCGTCTTAGTTATATCAAAACCATAGGCAAAAACAGAAGCCAACTCTGATTGCCCAATCCTAGAACCACCTCGAGGCACCGGTCAAGTCTTGATATGGTGAACGACAAGACCTAACAACTCCGCTACCTCACTCGCCCCCCAAGTGAGGTAAGGAATCTGTTGTACAACCCGCTCGGTGAAGCGCAAGCCGCTGATCATGCTGAAATCAAGAGGAGTCACCGTCATCTCCCCCAAGCGAAGTGCAAAGTGTTGGTTGTATCCAAAAAATACTCCAACAGCGCTCGATCAACTATTGAACCACAGCCTTGGGGAATGTGAAATCCCACAACTGCTGAATAAAAATATCCCAAACAAACAGACTCCCATACGGAGTTGGTGGTAGGATTCCTTATTATGATCCTGTATAGCCGAGGAATCAAGTCTCCAGCTCCTGAACCATGATGGTGAAGCACGCCATCGACTACGCCGATAAGTAGACGGTGAGAAATATGGTTCTCACGACATAACACCAACCCGTCTGGTATTCACGGAGGTGGAGTCCACCTACCCCTACTTGTAGAAGGGCGAGGCTCAATCTCCAAGGCCTCATCCATATTCTCGGGAACCGTGGGAGTGTCCTTTCGGAAAGCATGACACCGGCCACGAGTAGAAATATCTCGATCTCGTTGTCTAGGCATGCTATTATGTTAAAAAAAAAAATCCAAATACTTAGCATCATTTCCTTAGCTGTTTAGTTATTTATTTATTCAAAAACAGCTTAACAACTACCTCAAGTGGCCTTTTATGTTATGCGCTAAATTATTACCTCAAGGCTAAAAATTAGCAAAATAATATAGTTATTTTTAGTACTTAGTTTCTCCATGACAATGTAATACTACAGTTCTCCTAATCGCATGATACTATGTTCTCCATAACAATGTAGTACATACACCAAAACAAAGCATGTTTTGAAATTGCACAAAAACAATAGATCGACACAACATAGAATGTTTTACAAGATCTACAACAATTATATCATAATTTCAAGCGCAAAGAAACAACAAGAACAAGAAGAACACCATTTCACGCACAAAGCAAAACCATAAATGGTAATTTGCTCATTTCTTCACAAAATCATGCACACTTAGTCTCAAATTGCTAACATACCAACATACATTCATATACAAGCTAATTCATGGCAAGAATTTCAACATAAAAGCTCGAGATCAAGAACCCCCAATTTAATTTTTCAAGGGTTTTTATATGAAAATTGCTCATTTACAGCAAGATTTGAGACAATAGGCAAGTAAACTTACATAGATACTTGAAGAAATTCAAAAATGAGAAAGTTAGCATGAAATTTTGAGTGAATTTAATGGAGAATCAAGTGAGGAAAGCTCGAAAATGCTGGCGGAAGTAGCAGCGAGCTCGAACAGCAACAACGAGAGCACGAAATGAAGAAGGAGGCCGAAATATTCCAATTTAAAGGAAAAAAAGACCGCATGACACGGCGTTAAGCCCCGTGCAACGATATCCGTTGTCGCGTAACGGTGCGGCTGACGTGGCGCGGCAATACTGGCAGGTAAAAAAGCATACCGTGTCACGCAAATGAGTATCGTGTGACAGAAAATATTGTTGTGTAATGGTGTCCACTAACGTGACACATTGCACGCGCGTGACCTACACCTCCTGAAATCTTTCAGCAAATATTCCTAGAAGCTTTTAACTAATTCAGCAGCAAAAAGGGCAACATGTAACGCAAAACAGTGCCGCATGACGGCACAATTTGCTGTGTCACGGCACTTAGCTACGTGACACGGTACACGCGCGAACTCTCGGCTGCTCTCTAACAATTATTTCTTCACTGAAAACTCACGGGAAATTCTATTTGATATTTAAATGTTACCAAAATTACCATTTTGCCCCTAGAAAGCATTTAAATGACATTTTCAGTATTTTAAGCACCTACTATAATTGGATAGTCGTCTTGAAGGTGTAAATCAACTATAGACCACGTCTGGGGATAATCGAACAACCATCATTTCGCGGCGCAAGGTTCTCGATACACAGAGACTTACAATCTCGTATGTAGACAAGCTTTTCCTCAAGCATGGAAAATTGTCAGTCGTTGCCACCTCTCAAGGCGAAGAAGTCAACAATTATATCATCTATCGACTTTCCTAAAGCATAAAAAGTATCTCAGCCAATGGATTTCTTCAAGCATTGAAAACCGCCAAAATCATCTATCGACTTTCCTCAAGCATGGAAAGTATTATTTGGTTGGTTTCTTCAAGCATAGAAAACTGCCAAAATCATATGTCGACTTTCCTTATGCATGGAAGTTTTATTTGGTTGATTTTTTTCAAGCATAGAAAACCACCAAATTCATTTGTCGACTTTCCTTAAGCATGGAAAGTATCATCCGGTAGGTTTCTTCAAGCATAGAAAGCTACCAAACTCATCTGTCGATTTTCTTCAGGCATGGAAAGTATCTCAATAAAATATCATACAATGGATTTTTTCAAGCATAGGAAGCTACAAAACTCATTTGTCACCCATATACTGGTGTCAGATACGCATTGTTTCCCTTTTCTCTTTTATCTATTGAACTAACGTTTTTCTGCAGGTATCGGCATATATAGAGTGATTAGGATCATAGATTGTCTTAAATCATTCTCAGTCCCTATCGAGTACTTTGACTACCGTTTTTGAAACTGACTTTTCTACAAACTAAGTCAAAGTGGGGGGTTCTGTAGACAGCTAAAAATGTCTCTCCGAAACCAAACCCGATGATGAACAACCTTTTCATCTCCATTATTTGTCGGGTTGAGTATTTAAACCCGGGAGTGCTTAAAATTCATATTCGATCAAACTCAGTTCATAAAACAATCAACGGATCAGTCTTAATGCTTAGTCAAAGCATAGTCCAATTTATATTTTTGGCCCAAATCTTTTTTATTCATTTCATATTATTTATTATTTTGGCCCAATGATCAAACAATAAACCTAAATAGCCTGAACTTAAGAAACGACACTTAAAAATGTTGAGCTTTATTAGGGTTAAAATGAATTTAGACGTAAAAATGAAAATAAATTCCACATTGTCACGGTAACATGTGTCACGCCACAAGAAATATTTTCGTGTCACGACATATTATACCGTGTAACGGTGCTCAAGCCATGACACGGAAAAAAACCGTGTTTTACCCGTGTGTCAGACTTCACGCGGTTTATCCTCAGTAGGTCAAATATTTCCCGCGTCACACCAGATTTCACCGCATCACACTAAATTATACCGTGTCACGGCATTTCTTGCCATGTCCCGTAATATAATGTCGTGTTGTGGCAAACATTTTAAGGGTTTTTATCTTTTTAGGGTTCCGTGTGTTTCCTCTACTCATTTTCCCTATAAATACCCCTTTATTTCTGCTGTTCGAGGCATCAATTAATTCTCTCTTTTCCCTTCCATTCTTCAACCTAAACAATAGCCTACCTTTTTTTCTTAAAATACTTTCGTTAAGCACTCCAAGTTGTCTGTACTTTACTCGAGCTTATGTCCTTAAACCAAGGCGTGAAAGGTAGAACTGTTAGAGGTAATCGCCCCAAATCAACTCTATTTAATTTAATTTAATTATTGTTTTATTATTTCCTTGAAGTTACCAACTCGTTTATTATTTTATAGTTACAAGCAAGCAAAATCAAAGTAAGGAATCATGTTCCTTTTATTTCTATTATTTTTCTAATGGTTTATATTGTTGGATTATTGTTGAATTGCTTCCAATATTAATGTTTATTCTAGTATATTTATTGATCACCATATTGCATGTTAAAGGGAATATGTAACTAAAAATCACGCTTAATAAGATAACTTGGACAACTGGTTTAGGTTCCTTTTTAATCTTATGATTAAATCAATTGATCACAATATTTTAGAATTCTGTGTTGCATTAATATTAAACCAATTTAGCGTAATTATAGCTTTGAGCAAATTGAATATTTTGTTTGCATGCCTTTGATATCGCAGAAATCATTTTTCACTATGAGAATCGAGTAGTGGCCAATACGGGCGAATGTGACTCCACGACTCACTTCGTACAATCATCCCCGATCCTCCTTTCTTGGTCCCAAATCATATGGAGTTAGTAATCTCATGAATTATGAATGGGGTGTAACCTTCACGGATCAATCATTGTTGCCTTCGTTGTCCCTTATTTGCGGTTGTCTTTTATGGTATGTGAACGGTTTACAAGTTCTTTAAAAACTTGTTGGCGGCTCCCTACTTTCCTTGTCCCTTATCGTGTCCCTAATCGTATGTCAATTCCCACTTATAATTCATACAAATTCTTGAAAAATAAACTTGAGTTTGGGGTATATATATATATATAATATATATATATATATATATATATATATATATATCGTTGAAGTATATAAGGTACTGCCACTTGTTATGAAACAAAATTAAAATTTTAAGCATGATATTTTTAAAAATTGTTGCGAAGGACTTATAATGAAAGGTACTTTATGTGTTTGTGAAATAGTTAAACCTGGCATGCTCGTATTTACAATTGTAGTAGTCATGTTTCCTGGGCTTTTTTTTGTTGTGCTTGTGTGCTTGTAATTCTGTTTTTGGTGAAGGTAGATCGGTAATTGTGTTAAGATAGAATCCGCCGTGTACCATATTGTTGTTGTAAATTCTGCCATATTGCGTTGTAACTTAATGTGAATAATTATTTTTGGCATTGTTTTAGTTTCAGTATATATATTTGTGGGGCAGGTCTTTTTGAGTGTTAATGTGATATGCATTGGGCTTTTAATTTCTGTATTTAATGAATTAAATTTTTCCTTTGTGTTAGTCATGGTGTTCGAGAGGAATGCTAACTCCTCAATAAGCTGCAAACGTAATTGGGGGGTGAGTGATTTGTAATGAAGTTGTGTAGTGAGTTTTTTTTAGATTAAATCCTTAATTAGCTCAGTTAGTTGGTGCTTCTGTTAAATTATAGTGGTAACTGATTTGCATTGTAAAAACAATTGCAGGGTAGCTTGAAAAAAATCATGAGGAATGTACCTTCTGCTTTTTCTGGCAAACAGACGGATAAGAGGAAAGTCAAAGTTGTAGTTGAGGAGGTAGAAGAAGACACTGATTATACATATGATGGTTTGGTCAGTGACACAAAATTTTAATGTTATTATCTGGTAGAAGAAGAGGTAGAAGAAGATGTAGAAGATGAGTTAGAAGCCGGTGAATACGAGGATGAGGTGTAGTACGTAGTTACTCGTAATGGCCGTAAGCAGAAAGTGGTTCAAAAACAAACTACTGCCCATTGTTGTGCCCACTACTCGGAGCAGACCAGTTCAGCAACAACAGAGGATCTCTAGAATGGTGAAGCGTCCTACAGCAGTAGATAAACAATTTTTAGAGAGGCCAACAGTAGTAGAGAGGCGACATTTTGTAGTGAAAGGGTCGATTGTAGTAGAACAAGATCGGGTGAATTAAAGTAATAAGTGTTTAAAAAATATTTGAAGTTAGGTTGAATATTTAATTATGTCTTTGTTTTTTGGATTGTATGTTAACTTGGAAGTTGGCCCATCATTCGGTGATAAAGTGAAGATAAATGAGGTTGTGGTTAGTACTCAGCTGAGGAAGTGAGGGAAGGTAAACTCATCTTAACGTTCTGAGTTAATTTCCCTTGTATGTTTCTGTGTTGTTCTGGTGATGGGTTGTTTTGTTTGAATTTTAGAACAGTCTGCAAATTACAATTATCGTGTTTTTGCTTTTTCTGATGTGATATCTGTGTTGGGACTGAGAAGAAGAAAATTGAGCGAGTGGAGGGCTGTGGTTTTAGCGGGTTTCTAATGTTGAAAGTGAAAAAAATTGATCGTAGTTTTTATTACTGGCTCATGACTAGGTTTGATCATTAGAGGAGGTTATTTGTAGGAGGTTATGGGAAAGAGTTGCAATTAGGACCTGAAAAATGGAGGTGCATATTTGGTCTCCCACGGGGTCCGAAACTCGTGCCAGTTACAGTTGAGGATGTAGTTATGCAGAGTAAAGTTTATGACATTGTTAGGAATTTTAATAAGGTGAATCCTAGTGGCTGAGAAAATATTCTCATACAAAAGGCCTATGATTATTTAGGCTTGATGCCAATCGGAATAGAGGAGGAGAAGGACCATTTTATGAGGGCATTTTTAATAGTTGTGTTGGGTTGTATCTTGTGTCCTACTACAGATGGTCAGAGCATGGGTACCAACATGTTGCCTGCTATTATTGTTGGTGTTTTAGCCATTCAGTATGATTAGTATTCTTGTGTGCATTGTTGGTTGATGGGCTGTGTGCATCACTTTGACAAAAATTTTGACGCTAAAGGCTTTGTTGCTAGTGGTGCAGATGCGGTTTATTTCTAATGGTGATTTTCTCTAAACTTTTTATTGCTCATTGGATTGTTGTAAATTTAATTGGAAATGGAATGATATGCTATCGATTGTGTAGAAAAGGAGTTATATGACTTTGGTTGTGTAGATTTATTACTGGATCATCTCGCGTTGCCACCACTAAGTTGGGGGAGATCGCCCAGAATTTGTGTGTGGATTGAGAAGAAAATTAGTGCAGCTATTCATGCAGATTAGTTTCCATCTTTAGATTATGGAAAATTGAAAGTAAATGAATGTGCCAAACCAATTTACCCCTGTATTCCTTTTTTCCATGTTGTTGATTCATTTGTTGTTTATATTTGTTAGCTGCTTGATGTAGCATATGGGGAAAGCCATCCATGGGTTGCTAGGGGCTATGTGGATTCATTACAAGTGAGGGTTGGAAATGACGTAATGTTTTAGAATTTAGCTGCAAATTGGTAAATAGTGAGTACTATGTATATATCTCTCCAGTAGTCAAAACTGATATCATAGATATTTTTATTATTGGTATATTTGTTTTGTATAACCCAAAGTAACCCTAAGTTTGGTATTTTAAATTGCATCTTTATGGAGTGGAGAAATCCAAAACCTCTAATGAAGAAATCAAGAGGGGTACTTAATACCATATACTGACTGAAAATGATAAAAATAAATAGTTTTCGATGTTACTTGGTTGTTCCGTTTGTGATTCCATTACTGTGTGAGTGTAGGTGCTGAAAATGTTGAAGCCCTATTTTGAGAAACTTGAGACCATGCTGAATGCTGCTAACAGAGATTTTTTGAGTCATGCCCCTTAGAAGAAGTCACCAATTGAAAGGTTTCCAGTTCTGAATGTGACAAGTTTAAGCTCTGAGTCTATTGAGGAACACATTCTAATGTCAGCTGATGTGAACAAGGGTCAGCTTGAAAAGACGTACATTCAGTAGCAGAAAGTGGTTGGTATCAGTTCAGAAGACTCGATAGGACATGTGATTCAAGAATTTACATTCGCGGTGTTTGATAGATTTGGTAGACAACAGATCAGCTTGATGGTCGCATGGATCAGTCTCAAATCAATGAAGCAGCTCCTTTTGTTGGAGTGAATGAGGTATAGTAGGAGAAAAACGGGGATAAGATGAAAGATGATGGTGGAGTTGTTAAATTGGTTGAAGGATTTAGATTGGATTTTGGTAAGGATGCTAAATATCCAGAACTGGAGAAGGATATACCTTGTGAAGGGGGTTTCAAAATGGATAAGAAAGTGCCCAGTGAAGGGAACAATCTTGAGAAGAAAGTGAATGGTAACTTGTAGGTTGATGATGGAATAGATGACAGTGTTGGAGGAGAAGGGGAGATTAATGAGGTCATTTCTCCTAATTACATTGGTAATCGGAAGATTCATACGTTAGGGACTGCGCAAACGAACCTCATCACTTATTGTAGAGTTTGGTCTTCGGAAAGTGGCACGTAAGTAGTAACTATAATGAATTTAATTTAATATCATCGGCACCTCGAGATTAAGTATTGTAATATGTATAATTAATATGGAAATATTTGAAATGTTAACTTAAATTTATGTTTTTCCATTTTTTTTTATCAATTTAAGTATATAAGTTACTGCCATTTGATTATTTTATATTTTCTTCTAGTAATGGTCCAATAATGATGCAATGTGATGGAGAATTTGCTTGTCGGGATGCTTTCCATGGTGTTGTTCACTATCGAAGGTAAATCGATACCTAGTACATTAGTGTTGTGTCAAAAACCTACACAAATAAATGGGCTATTAAGTACGAAGGCCACAACAATCTAATCATGATGCATTTGGCGTAAAGGGGTATGTGAAATTGTCATTTTGATTTTATGCAAACATGTAGTGTTGAGTTTTAATGTTTTGATATTAATATTAAGTTGATATATGACATGGACAATCCCTCAATCCTTGCGAAAAAGTATGGCCATCCACTACGGGGTGTAGCTGCTAGTCAACTAGCTGTAGTGAGATTGAGATTGTGGTTTTTTGATTTTTTTATTTTCAAACTTCTCACGTATGAGTTGAGGTTCTCTGTTATGATAATTCATATTTAAGGTTTTTGAATGTGTTGAGTGTCATTTATAGCACTCATTTGATCCTCCTTAGGGTGAAATTCTTGCTATTTTATGGCTCTTTTCTATAGTTTTCCCTTAGTTTTACTCTTTATTTCTTTAGTTTTCATTTTCTTTGTTGATTATCTTTTTTTATGCATTACTTATTTTATTCTGCTATTTTCTCTTTTATTTGTTTATTTTTGTTCATTTTTCAGGTTAAGGTCATAATTTGAGGATTCACGAGTTTGCTTTTCAAGTTTTACATCGTTTGAGATGCCTCTTGCTTACCATTTGAAGTTCAAGTTTGAAGGAGTGTAAAGTCCAAGTCTTCTAGCTAGTGCATGCAAGTAGTGGGTACACCATTCTTAGTGTCAAACCCACTGTGGAGGCTATTAGAATACTGCCTCCTTCCGTGTTAATCAACATCATCAAGTGGAGCGCACGAGGAAGAGCAAAGTCGAAGGTGAAGGAGGATGCCCTGTTCCAAGGCGCAGGTGCGCGCGACCGTGCCTCTCAGGATCTCTGTTATGTAACCTCTAATACGCGGCCGCACCTTCTCTTTGTTAGATTTACTATAGATAGACTTTCCTTCTATTTTTAGAGGAAAAAAAAGATTTATTTTAGAATTAGGTTAAATTTTCTTAGAGAGGGAAACTCTAATTCTTAGTTTTTGTAGACTGAGAAACTTGAAGGTTAATGATTGTTGATTAACGAATATACCAATTTGATGATTTCAAGTATAATTCCTTTTATTTGGATAAAGTTTGTAAGAATCTCTTTCAATTTAATTCAATCTTTTGCTTTGATTTCCTTAATTTTGTTGATTGTTGAATTTAATTGAATTTTTGATTGGATTAGTTTTATTAGAATGAAGATGATGAATTTGATGAATTGTGTAATTTTGCTTTTTATTTCATTAATGGATTGTGAGTAGTTTGCTTGCTAGGAATGTGGTAAAGAATGTATAAGTAATGGATCATAATTAATTGGGGGTTTTTAATTGTGTGTGATTAAATTGGTTGATTAATTTTGTGTATATGTATGATTTGTAAGGAGTGATCAACCTTGTTGTTCATGCTAGATTTCATTGTAAGTTCACATTGATAAGGACAATTGATTTGTGTATTGCATTGGTCGATTGAGTTGTCTAGTGAAGTTCCCAGCTAGAGTCTCTCGTAGTTGGCGCTAGTTAGACCTCTAGGAGAATAGCTATTCTAGCTCTCTTGGTTGCATTATCGTTCTTCCTTTGCATTTCTTGAATCATACATTGAGTATCCTAATTAATGGGTGTTCATTAAATATGCATGTGGATCCTAATTCCTAGTGCCTAGGTACTTTGATTTTCCCTTTGTTGTATTGGTTGAATTGTTACCCAACACTTCGCCATAACCTTCGAAATAGCTTAGCTTTAGCATTAACATTCACCTCCCATTCCTAGTAGTTCAACCCTTGACTTACCCTTATAGTAGTTATAAGGGTGTGTTGAGTGATATAATTTTTTTTTGGCCTAGAGAAGATTAGTCTAATGACCCAGTCTCCACTCGTAGTCAAAATGGCGTGTTGCCGGGGAATGGCGTAGTTGTTTGCTATTGTTATTGGGTCAATTTCACTAAATTTCGAAAATACAAAAGATTTTTCTCTTTTGGCTACATTTGTAGCCGTGTTACTAATATTTTCCTTCGAGTTTGCGTGTACAAGGTAACATGGGAGAAGTCCCGAGTGTTACATTAAAGGAGTTAGGCACTCTGGGTGCATACAACTATGAGAGCGGGATTTCTCCATTATTGATCGAAGATAGTGATTTTGAAATCAAGCCGGCAATGATAATTTTGATTGAAAAGTGCAGGAATAAATGAAAGTCCTCTTAATCATCTTAAGGAGTTCGAGAATTATTGCAACAAAATTAAGGTGAACGGGGTTGCTCAAGAATTCATAAGGCTCAAGCTATTTCCTTTCTCTCTAATTGGAAGAGCTCAAGAGTGGCTAGACAAGGAAGTGAAGCCTAATTCTTTGAGAACTTGGGATGGAGTCACCATAGAATCCTTTTCCCGTTTCTTCCCTCAAAAGAACACGACGGAGGCAAGAGTTTTGATTCAAGGTTTCAAGCAAAGGTCTAGTGAAAGCCTCTATGAAGCATGGGAGAGATACAAAGAGTATCAACGCGACTGTCCTCACCATGGAATCCCCACTTACCTAATCATTCAAATTTTTTATAGTAGTTTGAGTCCTCAAGGGAGGTCAAGTCTTGATGCCGGAGCCAGAGGCCCAATCATGAACAAGACCGAGGAGGAGGTTGTAGATATCATTAAGGATGTAGTTAGACACTACATGGAATGGCAAGATGGTGAGAAAGAGCCGATAAACAAGAGTAGCACCACGGGATGCTCAATTGAACAACTCAATGCTATTAACAATTTGTCAACTCAAATTTCGGACATAGGGAAGTAGGTAGTTTCTATCAAGGTTAAGCTCGAGAGTGCAACCTCACAAGTACCAACTTTAACCTCCTAAATTAAGCGGAGAGGTACACCTTCTTTCCATAACACTCTTCTCTCTTCTTGTTGCATGGTTAGAGAATATTGGTCTTGTGATTTATGTGGAATGAATGATCATGATGCTTCTATTTGCCCTAATGTTCCTTATGATGAATATGTTAGGAATGAGAATGAACAGGTGAATTATGATGCTAATAATAATCATGTTGGACCGAGATTTGATGTTCAAAGGAATATTGGGAATAGGAATTTCACAACCAAGGAAACTATGATAATTATAACCAAAATATTGGTTATAAAAACCATGGAATCCAAGGGATTTGTGGTATCTATAACAACCATGGTTATAATGGAAAAAATCATCAATAGTAGAAAAATTGCATTTGGCACCCCCCATATGGCACCGGTTCAGCCCAAACCGGTGCCAAAAACCGGCCCAAAATTGGGCAGGATTTTAAACAAAGGGAAAAGGCACCGGTTCAACTCAAACCGGTGCCAAAATTGTAAAAGGCACCGGTTTGAACCGGTGCCTCATTTAAAAAAAAAAAAAAGCGCGTCTTCTTTCTTCCTTATTCTTCCTTCTCTTTCTCTTTCTTTCATTTTCGCTGTTCAATTCTCTTCTTCACTGTTCCATTCTCTAAACCCCTCACCTCACCTACGAAACCCCTCACCTCACCGCCGCAACAGTCGCCGGCCACCATCACCGCCGCCACCCCTGGCCTTCTCTTTCTCCCCTGCCATTCTCTTCTCCCCTGCCGTGGTGTTTCTCCCCTCAGCTCAACCCCCTCCACGCCGACCTCATCTGTTCGACGCCGCACCACCGCCCTGCTGAAGGTTGTCTCCGCACCACCTCCCTGCTGTAGGTTTCCGCCGCACCACCTCCCTGCTGAAGGTTGCCGCCGCACCACCGCACCACTGACCACTAGCTACAATCTCAATTTGAGTGTTTTAGGTATAATTTTTTTTTAATTCTCAATAATTTCCCATTTATGAACTTATATTAATTTGTTTTGCATGTTGAAGAATTGTTAGGCAAATTAAAATTTAGGTTAGAATATAATTTAACTTCAATTTGTTTCAATAATTGGTTTTTTTATTGGGAAATTGTGAAAATATTAGAAATTAGTAACTTTGTTACTCATTTAGTTGGTTATTAGTATGTTTTAATGGTTAATTTAATTTGTTTTGATGTGTAATTTTGAATAAAGTAGAGAATATTAGCCTGTTACTTAATTAGTTGAATTTTGGTTTGGTATAATGGTTAGAGATTAGTAACCATTTTAGTTTAGCAATTTTGAATAATTAAAATGAAAAAAATTAGAGATTAGTAACCTTTTTAGTTTAGCAATTTTGAATAAAAAAATGAATTTTGAATAAATTAAAGTAGTGAATACATAGTTTAGCAATTGTTAGTTCGATGAATGATGTGTTTTAGATTAGAAATAAATTAGTGAATTGACATGTTATGAGAAGTACATACATAATATTTAACCTAATTTTTGTTTTTTTGTTTTTTTAATAAATAGATTCATATGTGAATTGAAGCAAGAATTTAATTAGCTTGAGGACTACATATTGAGCTCAAGTGGGTAGTTGCTATATTGGTATGACTACTAAACTTTACTTAGCTATATTTCTTTCTATTCATCCATTTAATAAAAGTTTATTCATGAAATTGCAAATTGTGTATTGTTTAATTGCAAATAAATACAACAATATATAGAATACTTGAATTGCATCATCATATGCCTAGATACCCGTTCAAGGCTTTCTCATTAGGAAAAAGTCTTGAATAGTCCCCGGTTGGGACTGTTCTTGAATGTGTACTCTCACTTAGGTGGTGAATGTATGTTTTCTTTTCGATTTTAAGGAACATCTCGGCTTACCATTTCCTCACTATGTTCTCTGGGTACATATGTGGGTAATTAATTATCTACATCGTGTACTTGGAGAACTAGGGGGAAATGCTGCCGAATTTTCCTTAAAATTGGAAAGTTGACATACATTCACTAGTGAGAGTAGACATTCAAGGATGGGTTAGGTTGGAGTGATAAGGACCCTTTGGAAACATGCATTTTTTCACTATATGAATGGTATATTCACGTTTTGTACTTGAATTTGATTTACATAAAATATGTAGCACTTACACATTATAATTATATGGTGTTATATATATGTTTAGAGACAATTTACTAAATGGAGAAGGATCGTGGTTGGATGTATGGTAGACGCGATACATTGGAATTTTGGAATGGGGTTCATGAGTTTTGCGAGAGGGCTTTAGCTTATCAACGCACACTGGGAGGCAAAGGCCTTTATTGTCCTTGTGTTGATTGTAATTGTGTGAATGTGGTCGATAGTGTTGAAATCATTAGAGATCCTGTATTACATCGTGGGTTTAGGCAATTTTACCATGTGTGGATTTGGCACGGAGAAAGTGGAGAGTACAGTGGGGATCTTGATCGGAATGATGTGCGTGTTAGAAGCAATGAGATTCATGTGGACGAGGAATACGAGAATGATGAGTATATTGTTGATAATGGTGAGGATGGAGCCGATGAAGATCAGGCGGATGAGGTCAAGGATGAACAAGTGGATGAGATGTTGCAAGGTGTTGAAGGTGAAGTGTTTGAATTATTATCGGAGGCTTCCAAAAATCCTTTGTATCCCGGGTGCAAAAAATACTCCAAATTATCAGTCGTGCTAACACTTTTCAACATTAAGTCGAAGCATGGGTGGACGGACATCAGTTTTACTTCTTTGTTGACCGCATTAAGTGATATGTTGCCTGATGGGAATGAAATTCCTAAGTCTTATTATTACGCAAGAAGCTCATGTGTCCCTTTGGTTTGGAGTATAAGAAGATACATGCATGTCCTAATGACTGTATTTTATATCGAAATGAGTATGAAAAACTGCAGGAGTGTCCACGATGCAAGCGGTCGCGGTACAAGCGCATGAGTTGCAATCCTGGCACGGAGGGACCTCCTGCTAAGGTGTTGTGGTATATTCCCATTATTCCAAGGTTTAAACGTCTGTTCTCAATACCAAAAGACGCTAAAAACTTGAGGTGGCATGCAGAGGGAAGAAAGAAAAACAGAATGCTGAAGCATCCAGCTGACTCTCCACAGTGGAAGAACATTGATTTGAAGTTTGAGGAATTTGGTAATCAAGTCAGAAATTTAAGGCTTGGGTTGTGCACGGACGGTATGAATCCATTTGGCACTCTTAGTACCCAACACAGCACATGGCCGGTACTTTTAGTGATTTATAATTTTCCTCCTTGGCTGTGCATGAAACGTAAGTATGTAATGCTTTCATTGCTAATAACTGGTCCTAAGCAACCTGGAAACGACATAGATGTTTACCTTGCGCCGCTTATTGACGACTTGAGAAAGATGTGGGACGAAGGGGTTTCCGTTTTCGATGCTCATCAGAACAAGATGTTCACATTGCCTGCAGCCCTTATGTGGACCATGAATGACTTCCCTGCATATGGCAACTTGTGTGGGTACAAGGTCAAAGGGAAAAAAGCATGCCCCATATGTATTGATGACACATCAAGCGTATACCTGACTCATTCTCACAAAGATGTGTACCTACGGACTCGAAGGTTCCTTAGGCGTGATCACCCGTACCGTAGGCAGAAAAAGGCTTTCGATGGAACCGTGGAAGAGGATACTGCGCCTAGACCATTGACTGGTGATGAGATTAGTGCTCGGGTGAAAGGGATACAAACGGTGTTTGGAAAATCAGAAAAAACTGTGGTCTCAGCTGCTTTGTTTAAGAAAGAATCAATCTTTTGGAAGCTGCCGTGCTGGAGAGAACATGACGTTAGGCATTGTCTTGATGTGATGCATATAGAGAAGAATGTGTGTGATGCTCTTTTGGGGACGCTTATGAATATCCCAGGCAAAACAAAGGACGGAAAGGGTGCACGGTTAGATTTGCAAGAGATGGGGATTCGTCCAGAAATGTGGCCTCAAGAAAAGGTCAGAAAGGGAAAGGAGCCGAGAATAGAAGATGAAAGTGTTTCGAAAAAAGGGAAGGAGAAGAGCAAGGGAAAGGGAAAGGCCAAAGATGCGTCAAAGAAGAAAGTTAAGGGTAAAGGGAAGGATGAAAAGAATTATTTATCCCCGGCTTGCTATACATTGTCAAGGGTAGAGAAGCGTATGTTTTGTGCATGTTTGTACGGCATTAAGGTTCCATCAGGGTACTCATCTAACATGAAAAGATTTGTAACCTTAAATGGAGAATTGAAGCTGACAAGTATGAAATCCCATGATTGTCACATTATGATGCAAGTATTCCTACCGATTGCAATCCGTGGTATTCTACCGAAACACGTGAGGGAAACGATTACAAGCCTTTGTTCGTTTTTCAATACAATTTGTAGCAAAGTTCTTGATCCTTGTACACTAGATGCTTTGCAAGCTGATGTGGTTGTGACTTTGTGCAAATTTGAGATGTATTTCCCACCCTCATTTTTAGACATAATGGTTCATCTGGTTCTTCATTTGGTGCGTGAGATTAAGTTGTGCGGTCCAGTGTTCATGAGGTGGTGCTACCCTTTTGAAAGACACATGAGTACATTACAAGATCAAGTACGGAACCGAGCTCAACCTGAAGGAAGTATAATGCAAGGGACAGTGGGTGAGGAAATAGGTAACTTTGTGGCGGACTACATAGCCCTTGCTCAACCTATTGGTCTTTCTACTTCTCGACATGAAGGTAGACTTGATGGTCATGGCACAATTGGGTCGAAACGAATGTCACCAGACCGAGATCAGTTCTTACAAGCACACCTTTATGTGTTGCACCATGTTTCAGATGTGCACCCATATTTAGACGAGCACATGGCTTGTTTGCGTGCCGAATTTCCATCCAAAGGTGAAAGGACACTTATGCAGTTGCATAATAAGAAATTTGTTGATTGGTTTCGTGAACGAGTAATGAGTGGATTGAATGATAATAATGTGACCGATACAGTACGGTGGCTTGCGTACGGTCCCAGGGATGATGTCCGTTCATTTGAGGGATATGACATCAATGGGTACACTTTTTGGACCGAGGCTCGTGATATGAAATCTTCCTCCACCCAAAATAGTGGTGTAACTCTTGTGGCATCGTCAAGGGAGTTTGCAAGTTCTAAGGATAAATCACCTGTCGATGCAGAGTTGTCATACTATGGTCGAATTCAATAAATATGGGAGCTTGATTATTGTGACTTCACGGTTGCTCTTTTCAAGTGTAAGTGGGTTGATAATATCAGGCGTAACGTCAAACATGAGGACTTTACTCTTGTAGATCTTGGCCACTTGAATGATAGTGCGGAACCATTTATCCTTGCATCTCAAGCTAAGCAAGTGTTCTACGTAACTGACCCAATGGATTCAAAATGGTCTATAGTGCTAGCTGGCAAAAGAAGAATCCTAGGCATTGGAGATGTTGAGGATGAGGAAGAATATGATGTGTTTGATGATTCAGCACCTTTCACTGTTCCTAGACCTGGAGTACTAAATGATATAGACAACGAAGCAGGTTATATGCGATCAGACCACAACGAAGGAATTTCAGAATGAGGTAGTTTGATTAAAAGTTAGTAATGGTTTCATTGCAAATATAGTTTAGTTATCATGTATATAGGAGCATAAGTAGGCGAAAATGATATATTTGTAGTTTGAAATTGCCTAAGTGTACTCATTATCATGCATATACAAGGTTATAGGACCATAAGTAGGTGAAACTGGCATAAATAGCTTCTACTTAACCCAACTCCTTTGTTTTGTGTATGAACTAACATTTATTCATTCTAACAACCTATTTTCCATATGTAGATTGAAATTGGCATTTTGTACTCATTATCATGCATATACAAGGTTATAGGACCATAATAAGTAGGTGAAAATGGCTAAAATAGCTTCTACATAACCATAATAACTATCATGCATATACTTTACTATACACTAATATTGTTTTATGATTGCTTGACAGGTGCTTATATCTCATGGCGGACGATCATGATCCTCGTTTGGTAGAGGACATTGACGATGATGAGTATGAGGACGAGTACGAGGATGACGACTCCGATGATAGTGATGCTCCTTATGATGTGAATAAGGAGGATGACTTGGGTGAGCCAGAGGATCAGGCTCAAGATGAGTTCGAGCGTAGGCTTGACGATTTTGAAATGTCAGCTGAACGTGCACCGGCCATTGTAAATACAGCACGTGAGATTGTTGGTGAGAACCCGACTCCTGAAAGTCAAGACCAAGGACAAGATGAAAATAACACAGGTGGTGGAGGGGGGGAAAAGGCACCGGCTGAAAGAAAAACAAGGGGTCCGACGAGAAGCTTTAAGAAACCGGACGGTCCCATGGTCTTGGAGTATGACAACAAAGGCCAACCCGGGCCCAAATGGCGTCGACAATATGCTAATCAAGTTGGCTTATATTCGCGGAAAATCCCCATTACACTTGTAATGCGGCAAGTACCTCCGGGTTTGATTCAAGCATTTTGGGATGATACAAGGGTAAGTGTGTTTTTGGCACATTTAGACAATTTAAGATACCTTAACCTTATGATTGTTTTTAAATAGAAACTAATAATCGGTTTAAATTGTGCTTGCAGAGGCAGTTTTCTATTCCTAATGATCCCGATAAGAAAAGGGTGTTTGTCTCTTTATTAGGGGAAAGATTCAGAGGCTGTAAGACCAAATTGACTAATCGGTGGATCCATAAGAAGAAGAAGGTGCAAACAAAGAAGAAGAATGCCAAAGAGGATAACCGTCTCCCGTGGCAAATATGGCCGACCGTGTCAAAAGATGATTGGGAAGAGTTCGTTAGAATGAAGAGTCAAAAGAAAGCCATTGTAAGTTTGTGTAAATCTGATGTCAATTGAATAATAGCTTGACACTTTTTGTATTAATGAGACTAACATTTTTTGTTTTGTAGGAACTTCGAGAGCAAAATCAAGCGAATGCAGAAAAGAAGGAATACGTCCATCGTATGGGTCCTAAGACTTTTGCTGAAAAGATACCTGGGTGGGCCGCTTCGGGTTTATACCCTAAAGCGCTTCTAGTGGCATCGAAGGAACCCTCTAGTTCCACGATCACTACATTGGTGAGTCGTGCCGGTGATTTCTTTTGTTCTCTCCATTCGTTTGATAAGAAAACCGGAAAATGGTTCATCAAGGGTCCGGAAGCCAAAAAACTGGCGGATAAGCTAGTAAGTTACCTATGAATTGTTGAAATTAAGTCACTTTTGCATCTAATCACTGTACAAACCATTAACTGTTTTACTGACCTAATTTTTCCTTATGCTATAGCTTGAGCACACTCAAGAGATGGTGGAGGGCAAATTTGAACCAAGCGTGGAGAATGACCCTTTCACCATGGCTTTGGGAAGGCCATACCATCCAGGACGAGTAGTAGGTTCGGGAGGGTCATTGCTTGGATGGAATAAGGTGATGGGTCCCGAATACACAAAATCGGGTAGATCTCAAGCCAGTGTTAACTCACCGGGGGAGTTGGATGCCAAGGTGGCATCAATTAAGGAACAAGTACGCAACGAGTTAGTTGGTGAATTGAATGCTTGGGCGAAGCTGATGAACTTACCGACTTTTCCGTTCCTCACTCGTACCCCGGTCGACTCATGTTCTGAACCAAAAGGACAAGGAGAAGGTGATAGACATGGAGGAGATGAGATACGTGGTGAAGATGTGCCACCTCAGGTAAAATCAATTGGGTTATTAAAAGTTTTAAAATACCGAGTTAATTGAGATTTTAGGTGCAATGATTGATGTATTGTTGCAGGTTCCTACTCCTACACATGCGGACTCGAGGGAGCTTGAAAATCCAACACCGCATGAATTTCCAGAGTTACAGGTGATTTGTAACCCTCTACCTTAATGAATTTTGTTATATCTATGCTGTTGTAAAAGTCCTATTTAACTATCTTCTTTTTATATATATACTTGTGTAGGAAGACACCCGGTGTGCACTTCTAGCTCCGGGGCATGCAAATAGTACCGTGTTGAGTTTGGTGGCGTATGGTAGTGCCCAACCGACGACGGGTGCTACGGCGGGGCCACATCATTACTCGGTTGGGATCGATTCAGTGGTTGCGGGGTTCGAAGACATCCCACTAACCGTACCGATAGAGGAGGTTGAGATAACAGCGCTTTGGCAAGCTGTAGGTAGCTTCGTTGATTGGCCACGTGCATGGGTGAAGTTGATTAATAAGGAGGTAAATTAGCTACTCACTTGACTATTTTCTTCATTTCTCAACTTATAAACTCCTTGCATCTCAAAACTACTCATAATCACATATTTATAAGTGTTTGTCATTTAAAATTACATTAAAATCGCTAACTTCTAAGGATTTGGGTCCAATTCATCAAACTAAAGCCACTTTGAGCCGAAATGGCTACTCACTTGCCTATTTTCTTCATTTCTCAACTTATAAACTACTTGCATCTCAAAACAACTCATAATCACATATTTATAAGTGTTTGTCATTTGAAATTACATAAAAATCGCCAAGTTCTAAGTTTTTGGGTCCAATTCATCAAAAAAAGCCATTTTGACCCGAAATGGCTACTCACTTGGCTATTTTCTTCATTTCTCAACTTATAAACTCCTTGCATCTCAAAAAAACTCATAATCACATATTTATAAGTGTTTGTCATTTGAAATTACATAAAAATCGCCAAGTTCTAAGTTTTTGGGTGCAATTCATCAAAAAAAGCCATTTTGAGCCGAAATGGCTACTTACTTGCCTATTTTCATCATTTCTCAACTTATAAACTCGTTGCATCTCAAAACAACTCATAATCACATATTTATAAGTGTTTGTCATTTGAAATTACATAAAAATAGCCAAGTTCTAAGTTTTTGGTTCCAATTCATCAAAAAAAGCCATTTTGACCCGAAATGGCTACTCACTTGCCTATTTTCTTCATTTCTCAACTTATAAACTACTTGCATCTCAAAACAACTCATAATCACATATTTATAAGTGTTTGTCATTTGAAATTACATAAAAATCGCCTAGTTCTAAGTTTTTGGGTCCAATTCATCAAAAAAAGCCATTTTGACCCGAAATGGTACTCACTTGCCTATTTTCTTCATTACTCAACTTATAAACTACTTACATCTCAAAACAACTCATAATCACATATTTATAAGTGTTTGTCATTTGAAATTACATAAAAATCGCCTAGTTCTAAGTTTTTGGGTCCAATTCATAAAAAAAAGCCATTTTGACCCGACATGGCTACTCACTTGGCTATTTTTTTCATTTCGGAACTTATAAACTCCTTTCATCTCAAAAAAACTCATAATCACATATTTATAACTGTTTTTCATTTGAAATTACATAAAAATCGCCAAGTTCTATGTTTTTGGGTCAAATTCATCAAAAAAAAGCCATTTTGACCCGAAATGGCTACTCACTTGCCTATTTTCTTCATTTCTCAACTTAAAAACTCCTTGCATCTCAAAACAACTCATAATCACATATTTATAAGTGTTTGTCATTTGAAATTACATAAAAATCGCCAAGTTCTAAGTTTTTGGGTCCAATTCATCAAAAAAACCATTTTGACCCGAAATGGCTACTCACTTGCCTATTTTCTTCATTTCTCAACTTATAAACTACTTGCATCTCAAAACAGCTCATAATCACATATTTATAAGTGTTTGTCATTTGAAATTACATAAAAATCGCCTAGTCTAAATTATTTTATTTTTTTTAAATAAGCAACTTCCCCCGCACCGGGACACCCGAGGGAGCAGCCCCCGCTGCCGGAACAGTGAAGGCAGCCCCAACGAGGCCACAACAGCCCCGACAGGTGGCTGCCAAGGCTGTAGCAGCCACGGCAGGTGGCTGCCAAACTGCTGCAGCCTCGGCAGCAGCGTGCCTGGGCTGCTGCAGCCTCGACAACACCCTGCCTGGGCTGCTGCAGCCTCGACAGGCGGCTGCCATGGCTGCTGCAGCCTCGGCAGGTGCTACCTATGTTGCTACAGCCATGGCAGCCGCCTGTCGAGGCAGCAGCAGCCCAGGCAGGCTGCTGCCAAGGCTGCAACAGACTGGCAGCCACCTGTCGTGGCTGCTACAGCCTTGGCAGCCACCTGTCGGGGCTGCTGTGGCCTCGGCACGGGCTGCCTTCGCTGTTCCGGCAGCGGGGGCGGCTCCCTCGGGTGTCCCGGTGCGGCTGCCGTTGCATTTTTTAAAAAAAAAAAAAATTTAAGCAATTTTCAGCATTTCATCAAAAAGTAGCCATTTTGAGCCGAAATGGCTACTTACTTGCCTATTTTCATCATTTCTCTACTTATAAACTCGTTGCATCTCAAAACAACTCATAATCACATATTTATAAGTGTTTGTCATTTGAAATTACATAAAAATCGCCAAGTTCTAAGTTTTTGGGTCCAATTCATCAAAAAAAGCCATTTTGACCCGAAATGGCTACTCACTTGCCTATTTTCTTCATTTCTCAACTTATAAACTCCTTGCATCTCAAAACAACTCAGAATCACATATTTATAAGTGTTTTTCATTTGAAATTACATAAAAATCGCCAAGTTCTAAGTTTTTGGGTCCAATTCATCAAAAAAAGCCATTTTGACCCGAAATGGCGACTCACTTGCCTATTTTCTTTATTTCTAAACTTATAAACTACATGCTACTCAAAACAACTCATAATCACATATTTATAAGTGTTTGTCATTTGAAATTACATAAAAATCGCCAAGTTCTAAGTTTTTGGGTCCAATTCATCAAAAAAAGCCATTTTGACCTGAAATGGCTACTCACTTGCCTATTTTCTTCATTTCTCAACTTATAAACTACTTGCATCTCAAAACAACTCATAATCACATATTTATAAGTGTTTTTCATTTGAAATTACAAAAAAAACGCCAAGTTCTAAGTTTTTGGGTCCAATTCAACAAAAAAAGCCATTTTGACCCGAAATGGCTACTCACTTGCCTATTTTCTTCATTTCTAAATTATAAACTCCTTACATCTCAAAACAACTCATAAACACATATTTATAAGTGTTTGTCATTTGAAATTACATAAAAATCGCCAAGTTCTAAGTTTTTGGGTCCAATTCATCAAAAAAAGCCATTTTGACCCGAAATGGCTACTCACTTGGCTATTTTCTTCATTTCTGAACTTATAAACTCCTTTCATCTCAAAACAACTCATAAATCCATATTTATAAGTGTTTGTCATTTGAAATTACATAAAAATCGCCAAGTTCTAAGTTTTTGGGTCCAATTCATCAAAAAAAGCCATTTTGACCTGAAATGGCTACTCACTTGCCTATTTTCTTCATTTCTCAACTTATAAACTACTTGCATCTCAAAACAACTCATAATCACATATTTAAAAGTGTTTTTCATTTGAAATTACATAAAAATCGACAAGTTCTAAGTTTTTGGGTCCAATTCATCAAAAAAAGCCATTTTGACCCGAAATGGCTACTCACTTGCCTATTTTCTTCATTTCTAAAATTATAAACTCCTTGCATCTCAAAACAACTCATAAACACATATTTATAAGTGTTTGTCATTTGAAATTACATAAAAATCGCCAAGTTCTAAGTTTTTGGGTCCAATTCATCAAAAAAAGCCATTTTGACCCGAAATGGCTACTCACTTGGCTATTTTCTTCATTTCTGAACTTATAAACTCCTTTCATCTCAAAACAACTCATAAATCCATATTTATAAGTGTTTGTCATTTGAAATTACATAAAAATCGCCAAGTTCTAAGTTTTTGGGTCCAATTCATCAAAAAAAGCCATTTTGACCTGAAATGGCTACTCACTTGCCTATTTTCTTCATTTCTCAACTTATAAACTACTTGCATCTCAAAACAACTCATAATCACATATTTAAAAGTGTTTTTCATTTGAAATTACATAAAAATCGACAAGTTCTAAGTTTTTGGGTCCAATTCATCAAAAAAAGCCATTTTGACCCGAAATGGCTACTCACTTGCCTATTTTCTTCATTTCTAAAATTATAAACTCCTTGCATCTCAAAACAACTCATAAACACATATTTATAAGTGTTTGTCATTTGAAATTACATAAAAATCGCCAAGTTCTAAGTTTTTGGGTCCAATTCATCAAAAAAAGCCATTTTGACCCGAAATGGCTACTCACTTGGCTATTTTCTTCATTTCTGAACTTATAAACTCCTTGCATCTCAAAACAACTCATAATCACATATTTATAAGTGTTTGTCATTTGAAATTACATAAAAATCGCCAAGTTCTAAGTTTTTGGGTCCAATTCATCAAAAAAAGCCATTTTGACCCGAAATGGCTACTCACTTGCCTATATTCTTCATTTCTCAACTTATAAACTACTTGCATCTCAAAACAACTCATAATCACATATTTATAAGTGTTTGTCATTTGAAATTACATAAAAATCGCCTAGTTCTAAGTTTTTGGGTCCAATTCATAAAAAAAAGCCATTTTGACCCGAAATGGCTACTCACTTGGCTATTTTCTTCATTTCGGAACTTATAAACTCCTTTTATCTCAAAAAAACTCATAATCACATATTTATAAGTGTTTTTTATTTGAAATTACATAAAAATCGCCAAGTTCTAAGTTTTTGGGTCAAATTCATCAAAAAAAAGCCATTTTGACCCGAAATGGCTACTCACTTGCCTATTTTCTTCATTTCTCAACTTAAAAACTCCTTGCATCTCAAAACAACTTATAATCACATATTTATAAGTTTTTGTCATTTGAAATTACATAAAAATCGCCAAGTTGTAAGTATTTGGGTCCAATTCATCAAAAAAAGCCATTTTGACCCGAAATGGCTACTCACTTGCCTATTTTCTTCATTTCTCAACTTATAAACTACTTGCATCTCAAAACAGCTCATAATCACATATTTATAAGTGTTTGTCATTTGAAATTACATAAAAATCGCCTAGTTTAAATTATTATTTTTTTTTTTAAATAAGCAACTTCCGCCGCACCGGGACACCCGAGGGAGCAGCCCCCGCTGCCGGAACAGCGAAGGCAGCCCCAACGAGGCCACAACAGCCCCGACAGGTGGCTGCCAAGGCTGTAGCAGCCATGGCAGGTGGCTGCCAGACTGCTGCAGCCTCGGCAGCAGCCTGCCTGGGCTGCTGCAGCCTCGACAACACCCTGCCTGGGCTGCTGCAGCCTCGACAGGCGGCTGCCAAGGCTGCTGCAGCCTCGGCAGGTGCTACCTATGTTGCTACAGCCATGGCAGCCGCCTGTCGAGGCAGCAGCAGCCCAGGCAGGCTGCTGCCAAGGCTGCAACACACTGGCAGCCACCTGCCGTGGCTGCTACAGCCTTGGCAGCCACCTGTCGGGGCTGCTGTGGCCTCGGCACGGGCTGCCTTCGCTGTTCCGGCAGCGGGGGCGGCTCCCTCGGGTGTCCCGTTGCGGCTGCCGTTGCATTTTTTTAAAAAAAATAAAATTTAAGCAATTTTCAGCATTTCATCAAAAAGTAGCCATTTTGAGCCGAAATGGCTACTTACTTGCCTATTTTCATCATTTCTCAACTTATAAATTCGTTGCATCTCAAAACAACTCATAATCACATATTTATAAGTGTTTGTCATTTGAAATTACATAAAAATCGCCAAGTTCTAAGTTTTTGGGTCCAATTCATCAAAAAAAGCCATTTTGACCCGAAATGGCTACTCACTTGCCTATTTTCTTCATTTCTCAACTTATAAACTCCTTGCATCTCAAAACAACTCATAAACACATATTTGTAAGTGTTTGTCATTTGAAATTACATAAAAATCGCCAAGTTCTAAGTTGTTGGGTCCAATTCATCAAAAAAAGCCATTTTGACCCGAAATGGCTACTCACTTGCCTATTTTCTTCATTTCTAAAATTATAAACTCCTTGCATCTCAAAACAACTCATAAACACATATTTATAAGTGTTTGTCATTTGAAATTACATAAAAATCGCCAAGTTCTAAGTTTTTGGGTCCAATTCATCAAAAAAAGCCATTTTGACCTGAAATGGCTACTCACTTGGCTATTTTCTTCATTTCTGAACTTATAAACTCCTTGCATCTCAAAACAACTCATAATCACATATTTATAAGTGTTTGTCATTTGAAATTACATAAAAATCGCCAAGTTCTAAGTTTTTGGGTCCAATTCATCAAAAAAAGCCATTTTGACCCGAAATGGCTACTCACTTGCCTATATTCTTCATTACTCAACTTATAAACTACTTGCATCTCAAAACAACTCATAATCACATATTTATAAGTGTTTGTCATTTGAAATTACATAAAAATCGCCTAGTTCTAAGTTTTTGGGTCCAATTCATAAAAAAAAGCCATTTTGACCCGAAATGGCTACTCACTTGGCTATTTTCTTCATTTCGGAACTTATAAACTCCTTTCATCTCAAAAAAACTCATAATCACATATTTATAAGTGTTTTTCATTTGAAATTACATAAAAATCGCCAAATTCTAAGTTTTTGGGTCAAATTCATCAAAAAAAAGCCATTTTGACCCGAAATGGCTACTCACTTGCCTATTTTCTTCATTTCTCAACTTAAAAACTCCTTGCATCTCAAAACAACTCATAATCACATATTTATAAGTGTTTTTCATTTGAAATTACATAAAAATCGCCAAGTTCTAAGTTTTTGGGTCCAATTCATCAAAAAAAGCCATTTTGACCCGAAATGGCTACTCACTTGCCTATTTTCTTCATTTCTCAACTTATAAACTACTTGCATCTCAAAACAGCTCATAATCACATATTTATAAGTGTTTGTCATTTGAAATTACATAAAAATCGCCTAGTTTAAATTTTTTTTTTTTTTTTAAATAAGCAACTTCCGTCGCACCGGGACACCCGAGGGAGCAGCCCCCGCTGCCGGAACAGCGAAGGCAGCCCCAACGAGGCCACAACAGCCCCGACAGGTGGCTTCCAAGGCTGTAGCAGCCATGGCAGGTGGCTGCCAGACTGCTGCAGCCTCGGCAGCAGCCTGCCTGGGCTGCTGCAGCCTCGACAACACCCTGCCTGGGCTGCTGCAGCCTCGACAGGCGGCTGCCATGGCTGCTGCAGCCTCGGCAGGTGCTACCTATGTTGCTACAGCCATGGCAGCCGCCTGTCGAGGCAGCAGCAGCCCAGGCAGGCTGCTGCCAAGGCTGCAACACACTGGCAGCCACCTGCCGTGGCTGCTACAGCCTTGGCAGCCACCTGTCGGGAAGGTGGAGAAGCATAAAAGAATTGATCAACCTAAGAAGAAGCTAAGTGAACAACAGTCCAAGAGTGAACAAGCGTCGAAGTTGCACTCTTCGAAAGGTTCACCCATGCCACCTACTCCACTTGTTGAAGACACTGTTCTTCAATCGCTCTCTACTGACATGACCTTTCTTCACAACCGTGCTTGTCATTTGGTCGATCCCATGGAAGTTGCACTTCCTAAGGCAATGTTCCACTATGATGAGGATGCAATTGTATGGATCAGCAAAGAAGATGTGAAGGAATTTCTACGTAGTGCAAAGCTTAACATTTCCCTCATTCAAACATTCATGAGGTACTTCAATGCCCACATAATCTATACTTTTTTCAAGTTATTCAAATTGATGGTGATTATCCTACATCTGATAAATTATTCAATGTTCATGCACGCAGAGCACTACAGGAGCACTTAACTGACACTGATTCTCGTTGTAAAGTTGGGTGGTTATGCCCCGAGCAGTTATCCACTACTAAAATCATAGGCAACCCCCATGACGTGTTGTACTATGTTGAACAGAGTATAAGGGAATCAGCGCGTGCGGGAGACAAGTTCATATTCGCCCCATGTTATAGAGAGTAAGTCTAACCATGTCAAATTCAATCGATTTGGCCTCATTATATGTTGACTCCTAAATATTAATTACCTTGTCTATTGTGAACTTATGTAGGGAGCATTGGAGCCTCATGGTGATTTGTAATTCCACCAACACAATTTATCACCTTGATTCAGCTCGATCATCGGAGAAGTGGCTCGTGAAGTCTATATTGCAAAAGTAAATATATATAGCAACCTATAGTGATGATTATTGCTAATAATAACTAATTTAGTAATCATACGACTAATCAAATTTGAATGTACTTTTTTATACTACAGTGTTATGAAGAAGCTACATTGTCGTGCTCCAAAGGGTCCAACATGGAAGACACCGTTGGTAATTTACATGATATTGTGATTATCTTGAAAATCTATGGTAGTAAATATTTGCTCATTTCCATTGCATGTTTCACTGATGTGATTTGTTTGTCATATGCTAGTGCGCACAACAAGAGAATGGACTTGATTGTGCTTTGTATGTGATGAGATTCATGCTTGACATTGTGACTCATTGTACGGACACTCAACAGCTTGATGAGGTAAGTCCTAAAACTTCTTGAAATGCTATATTGATGTGATTTCACGCCTTAGACACCTAATATTACCCAACAATGGCATGTTATGAGAAACAAAAAAGCTATTTCACAAGAAAGGTAGAAAATGGGCTGAATAGAAGTCATATGGGCCATGTTAGGGCCATTTTGTGTTAATATGCTCTTTTGATGTGATTTCTTTCCTTATACACATATAACTAGATAATATTGACATGTTATGAGATAAATAAAGTTCATTTAATAAGAAATGTAGGAAATGGGCAAAGTAAGGTCATATAGGCCATATTCGGGCCATTTTGAGTAAAAAGCGTCATAAACCTTAATAAAATGCTCTCCTATACAATTTTAGGGCTTACACACATACAACTACCCAACATTGACATGTTATGAGAAAGAAATAGTTCATTTGATAAGTAATGTAGAAAATGGGCTACATAGAAGTCATATAAGCCCTATTTGGGCCATGTTGAGTAAAATGCTTTGTTAAACTTCTTGAAATGCTATATTGATGTGATTTCTAGCCTTAGACACCTAATATTATCCAACAATGACATGTTATGAGAAACAAAAAGGCTATTTCACAAGAAAGGTAGAAAATGGGCTGAATAGAAGTCATATGGGGCCATATTAGGGCCATTTTGTGTTAATATGCTCTTTTGATGTGATTTCTTTCCTTATACACCTATAACTAGATAATATTGACATGTTATGAGATAAATAAAGTTTATTTAATAAGAAATGTAGGAAATGGGCAAAGTAAGGTCATATAGGCCATATTCGGGCCATTTTGGGTAAAAACCGTCATAAACCTTAACAAAATGCTCTCCTATACAATTTTAGGGCTTACACACATACAACTATCCAATATTGACATGTTATGAGAAAGAAATAGTTCATTTGATAAGTAATGTAGTAAATGGGCTATATAAAAGTCGTATAGGTAATATTTGATAAAATACATATTTTTTGCCTAATAAATTATTTTTAAAATAATGTTTTTGTATTTCAAGTTTTGCAAGGTCCAAAAGGATGGTCCGTTGACAATCAAGGAGCTTAATGAAGTTCGTGACATGTTGGCGTCTTTCATCACCTTCAACATGTAAATGGCATGCATTGTAATTGTAAATTATTTATGTTAACTTTTAAACTATATATAACTTATTATTCATTATATATGTGTACTTACTATTATTTGTATATGTAAGCAACTTTTTTTTTTTTTTTTGTATTGCGTTTGGGAATATTTATATCTATATATATATATAATTAAATTCTTGTATCTAATATTATTCTTGTATATAATAATTAATAATATTATTATTAGTTATTATAATAATAAAATTATTAATTATTATATTTAACATAATTGCTGGAATTACAGGTTATTATTATTGCAGGTTTTTTTTTTAAAATATTATTGCACGATGGAAAAAAAAACGAAAAAAAAAAAAATTATACAAAAGGCACCGGTTACGCAGGAACCGGTGCCTAAACTATCCACCACCCAAAAAAAAAATGGCGGGAGAGCAGTATTAGGCACCGGTTAACCGGTGCCTATTCTACCCTATGGCACCGATTAACCGGTGCCTATTAAACCCTATGGCACCGGTTTTGAACCGGTGCCAAAAAGTAGGTTTTTGGCACCCCTCAAATAGGCAGCGGTTCAAACCAGTGCCTTAGACCGGGTTTGAACCGCTGCCTAATGCGTTTTTTCTACTAGTGATGCCATACTCGGTTTATCAAAGACTAGAGAAAAGAGAACTTTTACCTACCAACATTACCTTGCAATTAGCCGATAGATCAATTAGGATTCCAAGGGGTAAGGTGGAGGATGTTCCCTTAAGGGTAGGAAAGTTCATCATTATCGTAGATTTTGTGGTCCTTGAAATAGATGAGGATTCTACAATTCCTATTATTTTTTGTAGACCACTTCTTTCTACTTCGGGTGTTTTGATTGATGTCAAAAGTGCTAAGATTTCACTAAAAATTGGAGATGCGGGAGTTGAATTTGTTTTGAATGAAAGTATGAAATATCCTTCTTCATCTCTTGAGAATTGCATGAGAATTAAATTTTAGATAATCTTGTACATTCCATGCATGAGCACTTGCTCACAACTAATGATCCTCTTGAGTGCGTTTTGTTGAATAAGAAAAAGATAGGTGCTCCTAGCAAGGAAATGTCTTTGTATGAGAAATTTGCTAGATGGGAGTGTTAAGGGAAGTGAAAAGCAAATATGCATGAAAATCTCAAGTCAAGAGGCTTTGCAAGCAGCTTCAACCAAGGAAGGTAAAGGTGTTCCCAAGGAGAGCTCAAATATCTACCATCACACCATAGGTATGAGTTCTTAGGCCCAAATTCTACTTATCTCGTGATTGTTAGTGCATCTTTGAGCGAAAGCCAAGCTCAAGAATTATGCGTGTTTTGAGAAGGCACCAAGGTGATTTGGGATATACCATAGATGACCACAAATATAAGCCCTGCTTTATGTACACACCACATAACCCTTGAGGAGGGCACTCTCCTTCTATTGAGCAACAACAGAAACAACATCCCAAAATAGGGGAGGTAGTGAAGAAAGAGATTACTAAGCTTTTAGATGCGGGAATCATATTCCCCATCTCAAGCTCTAGGTGGGTGTCTCCCATTCATGTCTGTAGGCGTCGCTCGAAGTGCGTCTATGTTAAAAGCATTTGTGAATATGCTTGGCACTCATAGGAAGTGGGATTTGACATAATACGACTAGGGACAAATAAAGTTGGGAGCCGCCAACAAGTAAAGTTGTAGACCGTTCACGGATCATAAAAAGGCAACCACGATAAGGGACAACAAAGGCAACAACTATTGACCCGTGAAGGTTACACCCCATTCATAATCCATGAGATTACTAACTCCATATGGTTCGGAACCACAAAAGGAGGATCAGGGATGATGGTACAAAGTGAGTCATGGAGTCACATTCGCCCGTATTGGCCTCTACTCGATTCTTATAGTGAAAAGCATTCCTGCAATCTCAAAGGCATTCAAACAAAATATTCAATTTGCTCAAAACTATTATTTAGCTAAATTGTTTGAATATTAATGCAACACATAATTCTAATATATTGTGGTCACTTGATGAAACAACAAGATTAAAAGGAACCTAAACCGGTTGTCCAAATTATCTTATTAGGCGTGATTTTCAATTACATATTCCCTTTAAACATGCAATATAGTGATCAATGAATATAATAGAATAACATCAATATTGGAAGCAATTTAACAATAATTCTAACAATACAAAGTCGTTTGAAAAATAATAGAAATAAAAGGAACATAATTCTTACTTTGATTTTGTTTGCTTGCAACTACAAAATATTAAACCTGTTAGTAACTTCAAGGAAATAATAATAGAACAATAATTAAATTAAATTAAATTAAGTAGAGTTGATTTTGGGCCAAACCCTCAAACAGTTCTACCTTTCACACCTTGGCTTAAGGATAGAACCACGAGTAAAGTACGGACTTCTTGGAGTGCTTGAAGAAGGAATTTTGAAAGAAGAAGGGTAGACTAGTGTTTAGGCTAGAGCATAGAAGAGAGAAAAAAATAGAGAATTAATTGATGCCCCGTACATCAGAAATGAGGGGGTATTTATAGAAAAAATGTGTTGAGGGAGCACACGGAACCCTAAAATGATAAAAACCCTAAAAAATTATACCGTGACACGGCACTGTGTACCGTGACAAGAGAATTTCCACTGTCAGACGGGAAAAATTCCCGTGACGCAGTGAACAGTTGTGTGGCGCGGGAAATATTTTAGGGTAAGGTGAATAAAACACGTGAAGGGTTTACGCAGAACGGGCACGGAAATTATCGTGTCACAGCAGGTTTCCTATGGCACGGGAAATCCCATCATCAGACGGGACTGTTTCCCTTGACACGGTGGACTGTTGCCATGACGCGGGAATTTTTTGACCGTTTTTCTGTCTAAATTCATTTTTAACCCTAATTTCGTTCAGCATTTTAAGTGCCGATTGATAATTTCGGGCTATTTTCTGATTTATTATTATTTGGGCTAAAATAAGAAAAAAAGTACATAAAATAAATAAAAGGTTTGGGCCAAAATAAATAATAAAACAATGAAATAAAAAAAAGTTTGGGCTGAAATTAAAAAATCTATGCTTTGACTAAACATCAAGACTGATCCATGGACTATTCAAAAAAATGAATTTAACTAAATACGATTTTTAAAGCACTCTCGGGATTAAATACTGAACCTGACCAACACTGGCGGTGAAAAGTTGTTCTTCATCGGGTTTGGTTTTGGGGAGACATTTTTAAGTGTCTACAGAAGCCCCCACTTTGACTGAGTTTGTAGAAACGCCAGTTTCAAAAACGATAGTCAAAGTAGCCTATAGGGACGCTGAATGATTTAAGACGTTCTGCGATCCTAAATCACTCTTTATACGCCGATACCTGCAAAAAAAATTTAATTCCACATATTAAAGAGTAAAAAGATAGAATACGTATCTGACACCAGTGTATCGGTGACAAATGAGTTTGGCAGCTTCCTATGCTTGAAGGAATCCACCGGATGACGTTTGTTGAAACGCTTTCCATGCCTGAGGAAAGCCGACTAAGGAATTTGGTAGCTTTCTAAGCCTGAAGAAATCTACCGGATGATACTTTCCATGCCTGAGGAAAGTCGACGTATGAATTTGGTGTCATTCTATGCTTGAAGAAATCCACCAATAATGCTTTCCATGCTTGAGGAAAGCCGACTTGGCGGTTTTCTATACTTGAAGAAAAATCCACCGATAACGTTTTCCATGCTTGAGGGAAGCCGACTTGGCGGTTTTCTATACTTGAAGAAAAATCCACCGATAATGTTTACAATGCTTGAGGAAAGCCGACAACTACTGTAATCGCTGAAATTTGCAAGTGTATGATGGTTCGATTATCCCCGAACGTGGGCCACAGATGATTTACACCTTCAAGTCGACTATCAGACCATAATAGGTGTTTAAAACGTCGGCAAATTGACTTTGACGCTTACTACGGGGAAAATAGTAATTTTGATACCCTTTAAGCGTCAGTTAAAATTTTCCGCGTAATTTACTAATTGTCCAATTTGTACGGAAAATTGCGCAATCTTAGCCAAAATGCCAGGAATATTCGCTGACAGCTTCAAGGAACGTGCAGGACACGCGCGGGACCACCGTGTCACGAAGCAAGATTCCCGTGAAACGGCAGGGATCCCGTCACGCGGAATAAATTCCCGTGACACGGGAAATCTGTTGCTTGCAAATCAATCAACTGGCATCTTTGACCAGTCCAAACCACGTGCGCCGCGTTAATATGTTGTCGTTACATGGTAACGGAAGCCGTCGCACGGGAAACGGGAAGCTTTTTTTTTTAAATTCAAGCTGCTCTCTGCCATTTTCTTGCTACTTCCGCACTTCCTCTTCTCCATTTTTTTTATTTTAAGCTGGTTAAATTACCGAGCCACGATGAGGATTCACCAAAGCACAGTTGTGGTTCCCGTCACGCGGAGTACCTGCCCGTTACACGGCAGTTTTGGGGTTCTTGTTTCTTTTTTTTTAATTTCCGCTACTGGTGCTGTTGTTCAGAGCTCATTGCTGCTGTCGCCGCTACTACCGCCAGAGTTTCGTCACGTCCCAGGCTCACCATGACACGGGCCTTGGTTACCGTGTCACTGTTTTTGCTGACCGAGTCGCGGCAGTCGCTGCTGTCTTCATGGCTTATCGAGCTTTTGGAGCTCAAATCTTCATCAATTTGCTCCAAATTTTTGCTACTATCTTCATTTTTGGTTTTCCACAAGGATCTATGTAAGTTTCCTTAGATTTTATCTCGAATTTGCTTCAAATGAGTAATTTCATGAAAAAAAACCCTTAAAAATCAATTTGGGGATTTTTTTATTTTAAGGTTTATGTTGAAATTCTAGCCATGAATTTACTTGTATGTATGTGTGTTTGTGAGCGATTTGAGACAAAAATTGCATGATTTGGTGAAGAATTGAGTAAATCACCATTTTTGGTACTACTTGTGGGAAATGGTGTTCTTTTTGTTCATATTGTTCTTTGCACTTGAAATGATGATGTATTGGTTGTAGATCTTGAAAAATATTCCATGATGTGTCAATCTATTGTTTTTGTGCAATTATGAGACATGTTTTGTGTTGTGTATGTACTACATTGTCATGGAGAATATAGTAACATGCAATTAGGAGAACGTAGTATTAGTTCGTCATGGAGAAACTAAATACTATAAATAATTCCATTATTTTGCTAATTTTTAACCTTGAGATAAAAATTTAGCGTATAATAGAAAATGCAATAAATAACTAAAAAACTTAGGAAATGATGCTAAGCATTTAGGTTTTTGTTTATTAAAATGAAACTCGATATAAATAACTAAATATCTTAGGAAATGATGCTAAGCATTAAGATTTTTATTTTTATAATAGCATGCCTAGACGACGAGATCGCGATCTTTCCACTCATGGCCGGCGTCAGGCTTTTCGGGAGGACACTCCCACGATTCCCGAGGATATGGATGATGACGTCTTAGAGTTTGAGCCTCGGGCCTCTACGGGTAGAGGTAGGTGGGCTCCACCTCAGTGGACATCATATTAGTTGGTTTTCTATTGTGAGAACCACGTTTCTCAACGTCCACTTGCCGACATAGTTGACGGCACGCTTCGCCATCACGGTTCTGGATCCGGAGATTTGATTCCTCGACTTCATCGGATTATCACGAGGGATCCTGCTACGAACGCCTTATGGGAATTAGCTGGTCTAGTAGAATTTTATTTGGCAATCGTAGGGTTTCGCAGCCCCCGGGGCTGTGGTGCGACAGTCGTTCGCGCGTTGTTTGAGTATTTTTGGGATACTACCAACACCTTTCACTTTTCTTGGGGGGAGATGACAGTGACCCCTTTGGACATTAGCATGATCAGTGGTCTACGCTTCACTGACCGGGCCGTAGCACTGATGTCTGATCTTTCTTGGGGAGCGGCTGAGACGGTCGATTTGGTAGGTCCGATCGTTCAGCATATCAGGACCCTGCTAGTGTCTCGAGGTGACCCTAGGAGCGGGCGATCACATTTGGCTTTGGTTCTAGCCTGTGATTTTGACATGGAGGAGACATCACCTAAGCAGCGAGTGCGGATCTTCATTTTGATTCTCATTTCCATGACTCTTTCTCCTGATATGAGTTCGCGTGCACTCCTTTGCTACCTTCCTTCTTTAGTCATGATCAGTGAGATAGGATTCTTTAGCTGGGCCAGCCTCGGATATGCCGACCTTCTCTTGTCGTTACGTCATGGTTCTAGGCAGCTGTACGACGAGTCCCCTGCCATTGTCTACGGTTTATGGAGAGTCGTAGAGGTGACTATCCTTTCCTCTTCTTGTTTTATTTTAATTTGTTCGACTCATGTGCTCAAAGATTACTTTTCATTGCAGCTATGGTTTTATGAGTACTTTTCAGGATTGGCCCCTCGACGGCGTCGTGGAGCGGTTCATGACTTCCCTGTCGGGGCCAGCTGGCGTGACCGTGGAGAGTCACGGGTGGAGTCTGTCTCTGCGCTGCGCGGGCTGCTACGCCGAGGCACCTCTTCTGTTGGCGTAAGAATTACTTTTGTAGCCTGTTATTTTCTATCTTGACGTTATTCACTAGTGGAAAAATTGTCATTCGTAACAGGATATTTGTAACGGGCAAAGGTATGCTCGTTACATAAAATACATCCGTATCGGTCAAAATAAGAGTCCGTTACAAATATATAATATTCGTAACGGGCAAAATAATGCCCGTTACAAATATATAACATTCGTAACGGGCAAAATATTGCCCGTTACGAATACTATATTATTCGTAACAGGCATATTGTGCCCGTTACGAATACTATATTATTCGTAACAGGCATATTGTGCCCGTTACGAATACTTTAGTCCAACTGTTGGGAAAGGAGCCCATAGCCCATTAGTTATTGATAATAGGGTTTTTGCTCTCTAGCCGTCACCCCTCTTTATCCTCTCTCCTCTTATCATTTCCACTCTCTCTCTATCTCTCTATACTTTCTCTATCTCTCTCTCTCTCTCTTGCTCACTCAATCTCTCTACTTCTCTCATTTTGACGGTAATAAACTGGCGCCATGACCATTATTTGTCCTTCCACATACTTCTCTCATCTCGACCATTATTTCGACGGTAATTTTTCTCATTTTTCTTTTTAAATTCCTCAATTTTCGTTGCTTTACTCTCAAATTAGTTTTGTGGGGGATTTCATGAGTTTTGTGGGTTTGTGAGGGTGGTGTTCATGGCCGGATGTCGACTTCTGGATTTTTAGGGTGGGTGTCGACGGCTCAGAACAATTTTTGAAGAGCGCCGGGCTGGTTTTATGGGTTTGTTTTTGTGGGTTTAAATCTGGGTTTTGCGGGTTTGTTTTTGTGGGTCTTGATCTGGGTTTTGCGGGTTTGTTTTTGTGGGTCTAAATCTGGGTTTTGCGGGTTTTTTTGTGGGTGTAAATCTGAGTTTTTCGGGTTTGTTTTTGAAGAACAGTTTTCGAACACTTTTCTGGCTTCGTGGGTGTAAATTTGGGTTCGTGGTGGTCGGATGGTTGTTGGAAGTGTACGACGGTGGTGATGGTAAGTGTACGGCGGTGGTGGTCAGATGGATGTTTTCATGAGTACGGCGGTGGTGATGGTAATTTTGATACTATTTTTTTTTCAATTATGTTAATTTTGGTTTGTTGATATTATTTTTTTTTTCAATTATGTTAATTTTGGTTTGTTGATATTATTTTTTTTTCAATTCTGTTAATTTTGGTTTGTTGATATTATTTATTTTTTTTCAATTATGTTAATTTTGGTTTGTTGATGTTATTATTATTTTTTTCAATTATGTTAATTTTGGTTTGTTGATATATTTTTTTTCAATTATGTTAATTTTTGGTTTGTTGAAATTATTGAAGTTGGAGCATATAATATCTACACAAGGGAGCTTAAGAATCAACAAATCAGACCACAAAATGTTAAGATTTTCAGACATTGATGAGTTTCAACAAGACAACTTCAAGCAACTCTGAAAATTTGTAGAAGATATAAATTATTCAATACTAATTTAGACAAAACTTGTTTTATTTTTATTACAATTATGCTTTGTTTTTGCTATTTTATCATCATTTAAATCTTACATTAGTCTTAATCTAAAAATGTAAACTTGCGGCATTATATGAGCAATTTGATATATTTTGAAGTGATAATGAACAGATTACTCCTTATTGTATACTTCGTATTTAATGTGTATTATACTTTGTAAAAAAAATGTATCTAATTATTTGATAAAATGATCCAGCATGTGCTAGCACGTGCTGGATTTTTTTAATTGCATTAAACACTATTCGTAACGGGCAGATATAATGCCCGTTACGAATAACATTGTCTATCCGTAACGGCAGTATACGTAACGCCCACTGCCTGTTACGGATAGACTCTTTTTGCCCGTTACGGATAGCCTTTTTTCCACTAGTGATTTCCGGTGCTTCATTCCAACTTTTTATGGTTTTCAAGTTGCTATTAATGTCCAGTATCGCCCTTGGGCCGGGATGACTAATTTTCCCGAGGCCTTGCAGCTTTCAGCGTACCACACTGCTTTTGTTTGTACCGGACTCTTTGTCTGGTATTTGGGGGATCATGTCGTTCGTCAGCATAGTGGTGATCGCTTTGTGATGCCCTTGTCTCCACCGGAGTCGATGCTAGACTCGCGCTTGCTTAGGGAGTTGATAAACAGGGGAGAGTGCTACACTTTTCCTTGGCAGGAGCTTGTGTGCATGGAGGGTGATTATGCGCAGGATTTGCTTCCCTCTCTGGCTCCTCCACCCCGTCTTCTTGAGGTATGACTTCTTTTGAGGAGTTTTATCGCTAGTCTCTATTTAAATAGTCGAATAACTTGATTATTCGATTGTATTTTCAGACGACTGTTCGCCGTGTGGGGAGGATTGAGATTTCGCCTCAATCTGTCCGCTACCAAGGCGCAGGAGTCTCTGCCTCATGTTTTTGAGCGGTAAGCTTTTGATGCATTATTTATCCCATTTAACACCGCTTGTTACTGATTTTTCTTTGTTTGATTCTCAGTCTACCCGCCCGGAGATGATGGGATTCATGAAGCTGGTTGACGCTCTAAAGTACTGCATCATCAAGCTTCGGTGTGGTGCGAGTTGTCAGAGCAGTTCTGGCAATGTTCTTGAGGTATGTTCATCAGCATTCTCTGTCTCAACGGGAGCCTCAGATTTCTCAGCCGTTTCAGGAGGCTTAGTGGCAGCAGGCTCAGTCTTCCCAGCGCCTTCAGGGCCAGGGTTAGTGGCAGTGATAGTCGTTTTCACAGCTTTCACAGCCTGAGTTCAGGCCATTTATCACTGCCGTGGATCCTGGCTTATTTTCAACTCCATCATCTGGGGTTCCTCCACCAGTGTCGGGCTTGTTTTCAGTTCTAGTGTATGGGACGATGCCTTCATCGATGATTCCTGTTTCTTTGAGTCAGTTTACACCGTTTGCCGGTTGGATGGGTCCTGCTTTGAGTTTGACTGCTACTAGAGTTATAGAGACTTGTAGGGATACTACTCCTCGTACTCAGATGATGGCGGGACTCTTTGGCTCACCGTTCCCATATTCATATGCTGGAGATGACACTGATCTTAACTCTTCTAGTTCTGCAGATTTTTGACCGAGGGTCTTTATTTGTACATACTGTGATGACATTTGACGTTGCTTATTTATCATGACTTATTTTGTACATTATTCACAGTTTATGTATTTATTAGTGTGTGCTTGAGACTTATTGTGTGTGATTGTGTAGTTATTAATGACGCGACAAAAAACGTAAGTGGAGTAAGTGGAGGGTACTGACCTTCCCCAAAAGAAAAGAAATAAAAAGATCAAAAAAATATGAAATAGTCTTACAACTACTCCAAAATAAATATGTTGGGAAATGGGACGAGGTTTATAACTTCCCCCTAATAAAATAATAATAGAAACAAGAGTAAAAATAAAATAAATAAATAATAAAGATGAATAAAATAAAAGAAAAAAAATAAAATGATAAAAATAAAAAATATTAATAAAAAAATTTGAAAATTTTATTAGGGATGAAACTCTCGAAAAAAAGAAAAAAAATTAAACGGTGAAGATAAAACGAAAAAATCTGAACAGATACAGGAAAAGGAAAAAAAAAAAAGAAACGCGTGGGCGCCGCGACACGGCACTGTACACCGTGTCACGCCAAAATCTGTCGTGTCGCGAGAAAAATTCCCGTGACACGGTAGGAATTCCGATGTCACGGGGCGCGTATTCTTCAACGGTAAGGTTTACGCGTATAGAAAGATAGATTCTGAGTAGTTCCGAGCGTTTTTGCTATAAAATAGGACCAGTATATTCGTTATACGCATAATTACGAAACAAAAAATAATTAGAATTTCATATTTAAATAATAATGTCTCAGAATTTTGATAATACATTGCGCGACTGGTCTTATTCTTTGACCAATGCTGACAAAAGAGAGTTGGAATTGTTTCATGTCAGGGGTTTACTAGCCCTGAGGCATGTAGCGATTGAACATGATTTTCTTAGGGCAGCCTTAGACTATTGGAGTCTAGAAACACATTGTTTTTACTTTGATTACAATGAGATCTGTCCCCTGCCGGAGGAATTGGGTGCTGTAGACACCTATTTGTGTCTCCCCAAAACCAAACCCAGTGATGAGTACCTTTCACTTCGAATCATAATCGAATGAAACGAAGTGTGGAAAGGTCTAGTGTTGCGGAAAGTTTTTATTTCTTTTCTCTTCTCTCTGTTTTTGAAAACTTTATTTTAAGAAAACAGCCAATCCAGTTTTTTTGTTCCATGATATGGGTCCAATAGTAGTGTAGTTGGATGGGGCTTGCAAAGACCTTTCCAACGACATATTATAAGCCCAATTCCGATGAATATTGAGGAAGTTATGGCCAATTTACTAAACTGGGCCCGGTTTGAGCTTTATGTACGGCCCAATGATCTAGGGGAGGGCCTAATATGATTTATCATTCCTAATGCAATTAGGAATGGTTTTGGTCTTCTAGAATCTTCTAGAAGGTTCTTTTTATTCCTAATTCAATTAGCATTGATAAGTTGACTTTTCAGAGTTTTAATCAAGATCAAATAGCATTTTCGGAGAAATTATATTATTTTATCTTCCAGTACGGTAAATTTATCAGATTTTCGAAAACGCGTTGAAATCCAGTTTGGCGTCCAACCCCAGGCCTTGGCGCCTGGAACTAGGCTTGGCGCCAGACGGTAGCCATTGGCGCCAGCTAGCCAGGGTTGGCGCCAATCCTGTTTTGCGATCGTCAGACTCTGTTTTGTTAAATTATCTTTTTTGGCTGATTTTCTTTATAAATATCGTATCAAAAACTCCGTTTTCATACACCAATTCTCTTCATTTGCAAGCTTTTATTCACAATTCATTCATCTACGATCATCATCTACATCTCTCATTCATCAATTCTTCACAAGCATTAATTCTTTAGCATTCTTTTCTTTCTTCAATTCTTTCTTACTTTTTCATACAAAATTACGCATTCGTTAGATCTAGAAACACCTAGCCATATTCGAAGTTGCCTTCGTCCTAGACGTGAAAGGTTTTAATTTCTGAGGGTTTGGTCCCAAATCTCTCTTTCAATTATTTAATTTAATTGTTTTGATTATTATTTTCCTTGAAGTTACTAAAGTGTATTTTGTAATTAGAAAGAGGTACGAGGCATCAAAGTAAGTACTTTAATTGATTTATTGATTATGATGTAGAAATCATGTTTATATTGATTTTATGATATTCCTAGTATCATGTCTAGGGTAATTTTAATATTAAATATGATTGTTGTGATGCTTCCTATGCTCTTCCTAATATTTATGATTTCTAGTATCATGTTAGGGCTAAAGATTTGATTTTTATTGTTTAGTGACATGCTAGGGTTTGTTATTAATCTTGTTAGTATCATGCCTAGGATCTTGCTATTTTTTATTATGCTTTAATATTAACATGAACATGATTATGATTATAATTGTTATAATTTATGATGATTATGAATATTATTATTATTATTATTATTATTTTGATAGCGATTATAATTATTGTTATGGTTATTTATTATGTTGCTTGATACAGTATTGCTTGATCACCTTTTGATGCATGCATAAATGGGAATTTGTACTTGCAATCACGCTTAATAAGATAATTAATAATTTTGTTTAGGGTTAATTGTGATTATAAATTCAAGTGATCGCCAATAATAGTTTATTTGTGCATTAATATTCAACCAACATAGATAAACAGGTTTAGGGTTAACCCTATTGATTGCATGTTAATCAGAAAGCGCACATGAATACGATCAGAATAAAGTAGAAGCCTATTATTAGGGCAGGTTCAATCTCCTTTAGGTTGGATTTGTACCTTCATCCCCGAACCCTTATTTGGTTCTAGACCTTATGGAATTGACGATCTCTTGGATCGTTAAGGGGTGTAACCTTCACCTCGTGAACGGTTTACAAGTTCCTAAAAAAACTTGTTGGCGACTCTTTTGCTCTATCTTCTTCCCTTTTGGACGCCACCGTACTTTAGTGTATGATCACAGTGGGGTTCAAGCTAGTGGGATTTTAAAGGCTTGAATTATTCCCTACAGGTGCCATCTTTGGATTTCCTGCCAGAAATCTTATTGCCATGCCTACCATACGTGAGTATTATTACCAAGACTTTGAACGCCATCTGAATCTAACAGATCAAGATTTAAATAGAATTGTGTGTGGTAATGAGGTAGAATTAGAAAAACTTGCAAATTTTTATTTCAATCGCCCTGTCTCTGAGTCTTATTATGTATACCGTAAAAGAGCATATATTTTTTTGCATGTTTAGCAATTTTTTATTTGCAAACGGTAGGGTGCGACATGCTTGTCTAGCATCTGTGCTTGAACATGTAGAATGTGGGAGGTCTCATATGCCTACGTGTCTTGGAGAAACATTTCGTGGCCATGACGAAGCAAAAGCTGATCGGAAAGCCATCAGGAAGGTTTCTCTAGTACTGATGCAGGTAAAAACATGCACCGAGTAGCCCCCCCGTGACACAAAACAGGCACCGTGTTATAGTGGCCTTCTGCCGTGGCACAGTGAATTCTGCCGTGGCACAGTGCCTAGGCGCTACAGTTAAAAGTTGGCGCCAGTCTCTGTTTGCTGGCGCCAATTTCCCCCAATACCGAGCTAGAAATATGCGTTCTAATGTCGACCGGTTTTTCGTATTGTTTGCTCGATCCTACTTCCTGATTGAATTTTTTCTCACTTTTCTGAAACCCATATGTGTTCTACATATGGACATAACCCTCTGGGAATTCATGCTCCATCTACCCGATTGAACGCTCCGTGCAACAAAGGGTACATCCGAGATGTTAAATTCACCAAACCATGGAAGCGAGTTTTTTCTAAAACTCGCGGTGTCCCATCCACTCGCGCCAATCCTTCACGGTTAGGCTTCCGCGCGGGGCATTCGGACAATTAACCATGGACCCTCTATTGACTAAACCATATCCCGAACTTTAGAAAACTAGAGCCATGGTTAGGTTGCAAACGCATTGCATCATATTCTGCCTACTTGACTAATTGTGCATTATTTGCTGTGCGTATATATTCTATGTTTCTCTTAACCGTTTGTTGACTTGTGTTGAGATTAAATAAATGACTTAAAGAACTTTGCCTAATTAATTAATTAAATAATTAATTAGAGTCAGTAAAGTCTATTTTTTTTTTCAGTCGGGATTGACCTAGTACGACTTTAGGCATACCCCAGTTGACTAATAATACCGAAAACAGTCCCAGACCGAAGTTCCACTATTGGCGCCAAAGTCTGAGCTGTAGCGCCACACTATGGTGTTTAGCGCCAGACGTTAACTAAATTGTCTGGCGCCAACCACCACAGTGTTACGCCAGTCCTGTCGCTTGGCCGACAGTTTGTATTATTTGTCGAGTCATCATCTAAAGTCTAATTAATCAGTCTTCTGTTTAAATCGGTTAATTTTGCTGGTAATATGCTTAATTGAATCAATGATCGAGTTTAGGCACTAAGTCCCATGGTCTTACAGAAGAGTCTTAACATGTCACCTACACTCACTAGTCTTAGCACATACTTTGAGTATACATCACCATGGCATGTCTTAGATTCATGCATGAGTCGGTCTTTTCCGTCATTTGAGTTGGGGGGTACATTCTATTCCTAATTCTTCATATCCCTCCATCTAAATCTTCTTTCACATTCTATTCCAATTTTTCTTCACTTCCTCTATCCATTGAATGCTGAATAAAGTTCGAGTCAATAATTAACAATAAGTATCCCCAAATTCCTTTTCCACAGTACTTGGTCGAGGAGAGAAGGGTGATTAATCAAGGACAACACCTTTGTTCAAGTCTTACTTTTTGATAAACCGATTCGTCAAAAGAGAAAGGCTAAGAAGATAATGGCAACTCAAGAGGAAGTTAATGAACTTAGGAGTCAATTGACTAACGTGACTGAGACACTGAAACTTCTCGCACTTAGGGTCGATGATCCCGTGAAGCAACAACAAATGAACCTCATGTAAGAGAGTCTAAGCAAGCTACCTAGTGACTATAAATTTCAGGGCATGAGTTCACAAGGGGTCTCACTGGATAAGGAACTTCTTCCGCATAAGTTCAACGCCACTGACATCCCTAAATTCAAGGCAACAGATAACCCTTACTTCCATCTAAGAGCTTTTGAAACTATAATGAGCATTAAGGGTATCGATAAGAAGGTTTTCTCCTCTCTGTTCCCACTATCTCTTGAAACCGTTTGCCAACAATGGTTCTTCTCCCTTGACAAGGAGAAAACCTCTACCTGGGAATTGATAGTGAACGCTTTCGTTGATAGGTACAAGTGCAATATCCAAGTTGAAACCGACCATAGACAACTTGAGATGCTAAGACAAAAAGAGAATGAAGGCTTTACTTCTTTCTTTAATAAATGGAGGGAAACTTCCGCCAAGATGATTGAGGTCCCCACCGAAAAGGAGTCTGTGAGAATGTTTGTCAAGAATCTCCAAGAAAATTATTCAAAGCACTTAAAATATCAACACAACTTTAATACCTTCAAAGCCGTCTATGACATAGGTATTGAAATCGAAGATGACCGCGCAAAGCAAAAAGCTACTAACAGTAGCAACCACGGTGGCTGGAAAGGAAAGAAGAGCGACAATCCTTCTTCTTCCGAAAACGCCCACTCTAGTAATAATGTTAGTACCTTTGACCATAATGATGTCTTAGCCATGGACAATCAAGGATCTAAAAGAAAACCCAGGCGAGAGTTCACATCCATTGGAATAACCTACGATGCTGCTTTCGATCGTCTCTATGATCGAGGATTAATCAAACCTATTGGCCCTACCGAGGATCCGACACCAGAAAATCGATCTTCAAGATGGAATCCAAATTCCTATTGCAAGTACCATCGAGGAAACGGTCATACCACTGATGAATGCTACAGGTTTCAAAATCTCATTCAAGACCTCATAGAGGTAAACAAGATCCCATTGCCTCTAGCTAACGAGAAGACTGGGTGATGATGACGCAAACAACACAAGACAAGAGGCGAGCTTCAACGACAAGATTTCGTGACCACTTTTTCTATTTATTTTTCAATTTTTTTTCCTTTCCCCAATAAGTCTAGCATAGGCACCTTTTCCTTTCCTTAGAATTATTTTGTAGGATTTTTTTTTTGCTTTCCTTTTTTCTTTTAATAAAAATGAGCATTTATTTCCTTAGATATGATCATTTCATTGCATTAAAAAAAAAGAAAAAAAAAAGAAAAAAAAAATCCATGTCGAGCTAAACACAAGGTATACCAATGATTTGAGGCACCCCTTGTAGCCACATCATATCTCCTTTCACCTTTCAAATATACAATCCTTTCTTCATAAGCCACTTTGAGCCTCGTCTAACGATAGACCCTTCATTTTTTCAACCTACATCTACCTAACCTCGGGATGGGATGGTGTGTAACTTATGCAATTCTAAAAAGCTTGAGTGATTTCAAAAGATCAAAATAAATAGCACAAATAAGCAAGCAAAAATAAATAAAAGTGTACAAAAAGGCAAGTGTTCCAATGTCTTTGATATGAAAATATCTTCGATAAGAACACGTCTCAAATTGCGTCTCTTATCGAGTGCTTGGTACCGTGCCTGAGAAACATGAATGCCAAGTGAGTGATAGACCGCATGATCGGGATTGCCCACACTTGCAAAAGTAAAATCAATGCTAAAGCAAAAAGAGCTAAAAAAGAATAGAAATTCAAGCATGAAAATACAAATATTCAAAAGCAAGGTTGCACACCTTGGGGGCTTATCTAGGGTCTTGAGCCTTTATCCCCTTTTTCTATAACCTTTAGCCTAACCACGGTACAACCCTTAAAAGACCTTTTGAGGTATACACACACTTGTGCGAGGTTCGGCTAGAGCTACGTTCGGCCTGATTCCTAACGGATACGTAGGCAACCTCACATTGAGGTGCGGCCGTAATAAAAATGCATTCATATTCACATTCACACACTTGCACCATGATCATATCAAGGGATTTCCTATGCTCATCCCTATTCACTTAGAGCTAGACTTGGGGGCTTGATCCCTACATCATTAGCTTACCTAGCCTAAGAGTCACCACCATTTGACACTTTTTAATAATATATTTTTCCACACACTTAGCTCTTGCGGCCTAACTTTAGTGTCACTTTCACACACTGCACAGATACATGACCAAATATACTTCCCTTAGGAACCCTTTGTCATGGAATCTTAACACAACGCTGAAGCATGCCTTGTCATATCAACATCACTCATCAATCATAATCATCATTGCATCACGAAGTATGATGTGCTTAGCCTCCGTGCCTAAGTTACCCAAATACTTTTATCATGGAGTCAACCATTGAGATAGCCTAGGATGAATTAATCCTTGCACCTTGAGAGACAGTATCAAATGACATTTGATTAAGCTCATTCAACATGCATCTTCAACACTTCGATTCTTTTTTCGCGTCTTTCTTTTTCGGGAGAAAATCGGTACCCTCCATAAAAATGACGGAAATTTTTGCTTTTTGCATTTTCGAGTCGCACGATCACATTACAATGCACATACGAGTCATGTACACATTGAGTCATGTCGTGTCATATCACTTTGATTTGAGTCTAACACACGTGTCATTTTACTTTGAGTCGAGTCAACCTCGAGTCAGTCAATCATAGCGAGTCAAGTTTATACCTTGAGTCGTGTCAAGTTATTGAGTCAAGCAATGCTAAACCTTAGGTCAACCCTAAGATAATTAAAGAAATTGGCAAAGTTCTATAGTAAAAAATAAATACAGGTGCAGCAGAATAGGGAAGACCCTACTCCAATTCTTGGCGCCAGAGATATCTCAGCAACGACAGAGCTCGAAGCCTCTCAGAAAGGTGATTTCGACTTCATACAGCAATTTCGGGTTCCTTGGTACGCCAGTTAGCCCCTATAAGCAATTTGACATGATTAGTAGTCGGCTTGATTACAATTGCAATAAGTGATTGACCTGACAAAAGATCGTCTCACTTAGCTTAAGCGCCTAAGTATTGGCTCATTACAAGCACCAAAGCATCAGTTCAAAAGCAAGCACTAAAACGACAATATTTCCAAATATGGATTGTCGCGTATTCTTATTAAACGACAAAGTTTTCCAAAAAATGGATTGTCATTCCCAACTGACAATATTTCCAAAAATGGATTGTCGTGCATCTTCTTCAACGACAGTTTTTCCAAGATTGGATTGTCATCTCTGGCAAAGTTTCCAAGCGTGGATTGTCGTGCTCCTTCTTTGTTTGGCAATTTTTTCCAAGTTCGGATTGTCATCGCTGGCAAGTTTTCCGAAATTGGATTGTCATACACCCAGTTCCCTATTGCAAAATTTCCCAAAGGATTGTTGTAGGTTTCTATTCATCATAAATACCGGCAAAAATTCCTCAACGTGGATTGTCATTCATTTCTGTAAGTGGCAAATTTTCCCGAAGTGGATTGTCGGTCGACTCTTTTTTGCAAATGTTCCAAGACGCGGATCATCAATAGTGGCAATATTTCCCCAAAAGGATTGCCATATAGCGTTGGAAAATTTCCAAGGTGGATTGCTTTCAAGAGTTATATTCCAAGATGTGGATTGTCGATTGTAGCAAAATTCTTATGAAAGATTGTTACGAAATATTGGCAACTTTTCCCAAAAATTGGATTTTGGCAAATTTTCTGAAATACGGATTGTCGCTTCATCGTGGTAACATTTCCAAGGATGGATTGTTACGTGGCATTGACAACTTTCCCTAAATCGGATTGTCATACATCATACAAGAGTTGTGTTGGCAACTATTCCCAAATAAAAGAGGATTGTCGACATACTGGTTCACAAGCAACAAAGCGCCGACGTACTGGCATAGCAAACATTAAGAAGCAATGATCTTTTCGAAGACTATCACAGCGGAAATTAGAGTCATATAAAAAAGAAGCTCTTTGTTCAGAGACGAGTGAACATCGAAACAGCAAGGTGGCGTTCCCTGGATTATGGAGAGTTGTCACAAACAACTGAGGATTGTTTTGAGAGAAATAATCTTCGATGATATTCCCTTGGACGCGGAATATTATCAATGCGGATGAGGATTGTTTCGAGAGAAATAATCTTCGATGATATTCCCTTGGACGCGGAATATTATCAATGCGGATGAGGATTGTTTCGAGAGAAATAATCTTCGATGATATTCCCTTAGACGCGGAATATTATCAATGCGGATGAGGATTGTTTCAAGAGAAGCAATCTTCGATAGTATTCCCTTGGACGCGGAATATTATCAATGCGGATGGAGATTGTTTCAAGAGAAGCAATCTTCGATGGTATTCCCTTTGACGCGGAATATTATAATTGCGAAGGAGGATCGTTTCAGGCGAAGCAATCTTCTAATTTGGAAGCAGTTACAAGCGTAGCAGTTTTCAAGTGGGATGGCATTCTCTAGCTTGCAGGAGGTCATCAAAACAAATTGGTTACTTTCACAGATGTGTGCTCGACGGTGCAAGATACGCGTTTCTTAACTCTTTTATCTATTTAACTAATGCTAGTTTTGCAGGTATCGACGTTATAAGATTGATTTAGGATCGCAGAACGTTCTGAATCATTCTCCGTCCCTATCGATACTTTGACTTTCGTTTTCGAAACTCGCGTTTCTCCAAACTCAGTCAAAGTGGGGGCTTCTGTAGACACCCATTTGTGTCTCCCCAAAACCAAACCCAGTGATGAGTACCTTTCACGTCGAATCATAATCGAATGAAACGAAGTGTGGAAAGGTCTAGTGTTGCGGAAAGTTTTTATTTCTTTTCTCTTCTCTCTGTTTTTGAAAACTTTATTTTAAGAAAACAGCCAATCCAGTTTGGTTGGTCCATGATATGGGTCCAATAGTAGTGTAGTTGGATGGGGCTTGCAAAGACCTTTCCAATGATATATTATAAGCCCAATTCCGATATATATGAGGAAGTTATGGCCAATTTACTAAACTGGGCCCGGTTTGAGCTTTATGTACGGCCCAATGATCTAGGGGAGGGCCTAATATGATTTATCATTCCTAATGCAATTAGGAATGGTTTTGGTCTTCTAGAATCTTCTAGAAGGTTCTTTTCATTCCTAATTCAATTAGCATTGAAAAGTTAACTTTTCAGAGTTTTAATCAAGATCAAATAGCATTTTCGGAGAAATTATATTATTTTATCTTCCAGTACGGTAAATTTATCAGATTTTCGAAAACACGTTGAAATCCAGTTTGGCGTCCAACCCCAAGCCTTGGCGCCTGGAACCAGGCTTGGCGCCAGACGCTAGCCATTGGCGCCTGGCGCTAGCCATTGGTTCCTGGCGCCAGCTAGCCAGGGTTGGCGCCAATCATGTTTTGCGATCGTCAGACTCTGTTTTGTTAAATTATCTTTTTTGGCTGATTATCTTTATAAATATCGTATCAAAAACTCCGTTTTCATACACCAATTCTCTTCATCGCAAGCTTTTATTCACAATTCATTCATCTACGATCATCATCTACATCTCTCATTCATCAATTCTTCACAAACATTAATTCTTTAGCATTCTTTTCTTTCTTCAATTCTTTCTTACTTTTTCATACAAAATTCCGCATTCATTAGATCTAGAAACACCTAGCCATATTCGAAGTTGCCTTCGTCCTAGACGTGAAAGGTTTTAATTTCTGAGGGTTTGGTCGTCCCAAATCTCTCTTTCAATTATTTAATTTAATTGTTTTGATTATTATTTTCCTTGAAGTTACTAACGTGTGTATTTTGTAATTAGAAAGAGGTACGAGACATCAAAGTAAGTACTTTAATTGATTTATTGATTATGATGTAGAAATCATGTTTATATTGATCCTATGCTCTTCCTAATATTTATGATTGCTAGTATCATGTTAGGGCTAAAGATTTGATTTTTATTGTTTAGTGACATGCTAGGGTTTGTTATTAATCTTGTTAGTATCATGCCTAGGATCTTGCTATTTTTTATTATGCTTTAATATTAACATGAACATGATTATGATTATAATTGTTATAATTTATGATGATTATGAATATTATTATTATTATTATTTTGATAGCGATTATAATTATTATTATGGTTATTTATTATGTTGCTTGATACAGTATTACTTGATCACCTTTTGATGCATGCTTAAAGGGAATTTGTACTTGCAATCACGCTTAATAAGACAATTAATAATTTTGTTCAGGGTTAATTGTGATTATAAATTCAAGTGATCGCCAATGATAGTTTATTTGTGCATTAATATTCAACCAACATAGATAAACAGGTTTAGGGTTAACCCTATTGATTGCATGTTAATCAGAAAGCGCACATGAATACGATCAGAATAAAGTAGAGGCCTATTATTAGGGCAGGTTCAATCTCTTTTAGGTTGGATTTGTACCTTTATCCCCGAACCCTTATTTGGTTCTAGACCTTATGGAGTTGACGATCTCTTGGATCGTTAAGGGGTGTAACCTTCACCTCGTGAACGATTTACAAGTTCCTAAAAAAACTTGTTGGCGACTCTTTTGCTCTATCTTCTTCCCTTTTGGACGCCACCGTACTTTAGTGTATGATCACAGTGGGGTTCAAGCTAGTGGGATTTTAAAGGCTTGAATTATTCCCTACAGGTGCCATCTTTGGATTTCCTGCCAGAAATCTTATTGCCATGCCTACCATACGTTAGTATTATTACCAAGACTTTGAACGCCATCTGAATCTAACAGATCAAGATTTAAATAGAATTGTGTGTGGTAATGAGGTAGACTTAGAAAAACTTGCAAATTTTTATTTCAATCGCCCTGTCTTTGAGTTTTATCATGTATACCGTAGAAGAGCATATATTTTTTTGCATGTTTAGCAAGCTTTTATTTGCAAACGGTAGGGTGCGACATGCTTGTCTAGCATCTGTGCTTGAACATGTAGAATGTGGGAGGTCTCATATGCCTACGTGTCTTGGAGAAACATTTCGTGGCCATGTCGAAGCAAAAGCTGATCGGAAAGCCATCAAGAAGGGCTCTCTAGTACTGCTGCAGGTAAAAACATGCACCGAGTAGCCCCCCCGTGACACAAAACAGGCACCGTGTCACAGTGGCCTTCTGCCGTGGCACAGTGAATTCTGCCGTGTCACGGTGGAATTTGCACTTTTTTTTTTCCACTGATTTTTTTTTTTTTTTGTTGCAGATTTGGTTGATAGAGCGTCTAGAACTTTTTAAAGCCCCCGATGACATTGAAAAATATGGCCCTAACGATCTAGTCCGCAGGAAGAAGAATTACTCTGTGAACATGTCGTATGATGATTGGAAGAATTTCTTTGCAACAAGAGAATTTTCCATTCGTTGGGTGGTACCTTGGTGGAGGCTTACTAGGATGGTTGGTACGAATGATACTCTGTATTACTGTGTTCCTAGTATTTCAAGACTGACTTTTTATTGTCCATCTCGATTCATACGATAGTATGGACTTGAACAAGTAGTTACACGCTATAACGATAGTCCTCGTGAAGTATCGTTGCATGAAAGTAACGTTCATAAATACGAGACTTATTGGATTGGAAGACCTTTGTGGACCGTTTTTGCAAGTAACCAAGCTCCTCCTCCCTTATCTAGTGCATACAAGGCATGGTTGAACCCTAGAAGTAGGAGGGAACGAGTCGGATCACGCAAATCTGATGTGAAGAGACGGCTTAGAAATAAGAAAGCACCTCCTAAAGATCGTCTAGGTCAAAGAACACAAGGGATTGAATTTAAGACTCCTATAATGCCTAAAAGGAAGAATTATGTGAAAGGGAAAGGTAAGGAGAAGATGATTTATAGAGAGAAGCAACCAAAGAATTTTAAGAAAGGTGAAAGGGGTGAAAGTTCGACTAGGGGTGTGGCGGTTCGGGCTACAAAAGACACATTAATGGTGAAGGGCGACCTAGTTGAAAAAGAGAACGAGGTTCCTATAGTGAAGAAGGATTAGATCAGTATTGCTTATCTTTTATGATTTATAATTTTTAAAATAAGGCGCATGATGCCAATAATTGTAGTCACATTTATTTTAATAATAATAGCATATTTATTTTCGCCTTAAATAAAAATTACAATGACTTTTTTTTTTATTTAATTTTTTTTTATATCCGAGTCAAGAAGTCGGACGCAATGGAAGAATGAAAATAAAAAAAACATAGAACAAATAATTTAATTCGCAAAGACGGCGTCACTAAAAAAAATTGGAAAGTCTGAATTCCACCGTGCCACGGTGGAGCTTGCCGTGACACGGTGGAAATACCCGTGGCGCGTCAAACATTTTTTTTATTTATTTTTTTAATGCAGGTCCACCGTGCCACGGTGGAAATTTACCGTGACACGGTAGATATTCCCGTGGCGCGGCAAACTCCTTTTTTTTAGTTCCGTTTTGACGTGACGCAATGCTGAACTAGCGCGTATACTTGATCGATGGAGGAAGGATTTTATTTTTTACAGTGGCCGGACGCCCTTAAGGGGTTGCCTACGTATCCTTTAAAAGGAATCAGGCCAAACGTAGCTCTATTGGGTCATGAACCCATGCAGCTAGGCATAGAATTTCTTGAGTTGATCTAAGTTAGTTAAATTGTGGAAACCGTTACCGTCCATGTCTACAAATTGTGCTGCTCCGCTGGAAAAGATGGCTTTAACAATGTACGGGCCTGACCAATTTGGTTTAAATTTTCCTCTTGGATCCAACCCATTTTTGCGAATTGCCTTAAGCACCAAGTCACCTTCTTTGATGTTCCTAGTCTTAACTTTTTTATTGAAATGTCGCGCCATACGCTGTTGGTAGGTTTGGACATGATGCAAAGCTGCCAAGCGTTTTTCATTAAGTAAGGCTAGTTCATCATATGTTGCTCTAATCCAGTCGACTTCATCAAGTTGGTTTTCCAACTTGATTCGGAGAGAAGGGATTTCAAGCTCTATTGGTTGTAAAACTTCAACTCCATAGACCAAAGAGAAAGGGGTAGCCCCTTTTGATTTATGAACAGAGGTTTGATAACCCCAAAGGGCGAAATGTAGCTTAGTTTGCCAATCTTCGTAATTTTCTGTCATCTTTTCGATGATAGTTTTCACATTTTTGTTAGCCGATTCGACCGCACCATTTGTTTGTGGTCTGTAAGGTGATTATCTGTGATGCTTGATATGATATTTCTGTAATAATTCTGTGCATTCGGCTTGGAAATGTGTTCCATTATCACTAATCATCGCATGAGGTACCCCATAGCGGCATATGATATTTTTCTCAATAAATTGATCTACGTGTTTCGCCGTTAGCTTAGCATATGAGGCAGCTTCGACCCATTTGGTGAAATAGTCGATTGCTACGAGGATGAATTCATGCCCCCCCTTGTCCTGGTGGCGTTATCTTGCTACTTGCTGTCGATGCCCCAAGTAGAGAAAGGCCATGGAGAAGTATATGTGTAGAGAAGCGAAGGTGGAACGTACTGTAAATTTGCGTATACTTCACACTTCATACATTTCTTGACGTATTCGTGGCGATCTCTCTCCATAGTAGTCCAATAATAACCTTGTCGTTGAATCTTTTGGACTAGAATCTTCGCATTCATGTGCGTTCCACATATACTGGCATGAAGGTTTTCCATGGTTCTGTGTGCTTCTTTCTTGGCTATGCATAAGAGATTTCTTCCCATTGCAGTCCTCTTATGGAGTTCTCCCCTGATGAGCACATACTATGAGGCCAGGAGGCTCAAAGCACGGCGTGCCCTTTTATCAGTATTAGGAGGGTATTCTCCTCTTGTCACGTAATTAAGGATATCTGTATACCATGGCTCTTCCTCTTCTTCTTGCAGTTCTTGTTCATCATCAAGTGCGTGAACATAAGCCGATTCATATATTCTTTCTATGGTCAATGACATTCTGATTGTATCTGTTGGAATTCGCACCATTGATGCTAATTTAGCTAGTGCGTTGGCGAACTGGTTTTCTTCTCTAGGCAAGTACGTATATTCCACTTCATCTAGTTGCTCCGTGAGAGTTTCTAAATAAGCTTAATACGTAGCGAGACTTTCACTTCTCACTTTCCATCTCTTGGAGATTTGGTTAATGATTAGTGATGAGTCACCGTAGATTCGGAGCTTCTGAATTCCCAAGGCCACAACTGTTTTTAATCCCAAGATACATGCTTCATATTATGCGGCATTGTTGGTGACATCAAAGTCGAGCTTCATGAAAATTGGGATATGATCTTCATTAAGTAATACAAGCAAGACTCCTACACCACAACCTTTTTGGTTTGAAGATCCATCGAAATAGAGCGTCCAGCTATCATCTTCGGTCATGAGTAAATCTTCGTCAGGGAAATCGTACTCATCTACTTCTTTCTCAACTTCTTCTAGCGGAAAATCTGCTAAGAAGTCATAAACCGCAGAACCTTTGATGGCTTTTTGTGGTACAAATTTCAAGTCAAACTGAGCAAGGTTGACTATCCACCTTGATAATCTACCATTGAGTGTTGCCTTTTCAAACAAGTATTTGAGAGGATCCATCTTGGACACGACATGCACTGTATGAGTGAGCATGTAATGTCTTAGTTTCTGTGCGGCCCACACAAGTGCGAGACACAACTTTTCAAGTGGTGTGTATCATGTCTCGTAGCCTTGAAGCTTCTTGCTCAAGTAGTAAATTGCATTCTCCTTGATTTCGATCTCTTGTTGTAGCATTGCCCCCATCGTTTCTATTGTGACCGTAAGGTAGAGTCGAAGAGGAAAGTCAGGTATTGCTGACGCTAGCACAGGTGGGTTTGCCAGGTATTCTTTGATTTTGTCAAAAGCTTTTTGGCAATCATCATCCCATGTGATTGGGACATTTTTCTTAAGTTTCTTAAATATAGGTTCACATATTGCCGTGAGTTTTGATATGAACCTACTTATATATTGCAACCTTCCAATGAAACCTCGAATTTCCTTCTCATTCTTGGGCGGTGACATGGCCATGATTGCTTTGACTTTTGTGGAATCTATTTCAATCCCTAGAGAACTGATCACATATCTAAGTAATTTTCCTGACATGACTCCGAATGCACACTTTGCTGGATTTAATCTCATGTTGTACTTGTGGAGTCTTTCAAAGAACTTGCGAAGTGCAATGATGTGGCATGGGCGATCTTTAGACATAACGATCATATCATCGACATATACCTCAACCTCTTTGTGCATCATATCATGTAACAATGATGTGGATGTTTTTTGGTAGGTGGCACCCGCGTTTTTCAACCCGAATGGCATTACCGTATAGCAATATGTGCCCCGTTGTGTGATGAATGTGGTTTTCTCCATATCTTCTTCGGCCATTAATACTTGATTATATTCGGCGTAGCCGTCCATGAACGATAGGAATGCATGGTTTGGTGTGTTATCGACCAGAATGTAAATGTGAGGTAGAGGGAACCCATCTTTCGGGCTGGCCTTATTGAGGTCCCTGTAATCAACACACATTCTGACCTTTCCATCCTTCTTTGGAACTGGAACCACATTTTCTATCCACTCTGGATACTTGGATACTTTGATGAAACATGCGGCTAATTGCATTCTGATTTCTACTGTGATTTTGAGAGCTACAACCGGTTTCATACGGCGCAACTTTTGTTGGATAGGCTTCATACCTTGAATGAGTGGTATCGTATGCTGAGCTACATCCCTGTCAATTCCTGGCATATCTTGGTATGACCAAGCAAATACATCAACAAATTCACTAAGCAAGTTAATTAGCTCTTTGCGTTCGTCTTGACTTAGTGTTAATCCAATTTTTACTTCTTTAATAGTTGTATCATTAGAAATATTAACTGTTTCTGTATCTTCAATAACTGTCGTTTTATTTTCGTGTTCTTCCATTGCTTTTGTTATTTCTTTGTCATTTTTATCATTAGCAAAGCAATATTGATCAAGGCTAGGGGAATGGCACGCATCGTAAGCAAAGGTACTCATTTTATTGAATTCATCGGTGAATGCATCAAGAGGGGCAAGGTCAGCTGCGACCTCACCGGAAGGAGAAGACTCAACAAGAGACTCAGGATTGGACTCTATAGCAGAAAGAGGGTCGGCCTCAGACTCTAAGGACTTGTCTACAGACTTAGACTCAGACTCGAACCCAGACGACTCAGACTCATCAAACATAGGACCTTCGCCAGCGGTTATTTCCAACTTCTCTCCGCTTGGCGTAGTGATCCTCAATGTCTTGCGCCATCCTTATGAAATATTATCAGCTTGGACGATTAACTCGGAGGGGTCAAAATCCTTGTTTGCTATAACAGCTTGAATGAGCTCGGAATTATCATTACAGACAGGCTTAGATTCATTCTTCTCCATTCCAAAAAGAAGGTTAATGCCTAGATCATTAGAGCTTGGGCTAGCTGGTTTCTCAGTTGTGAAGATCTCTTCGCCTTCATCGACAAAGTCCCAATCGAGGAACATCTCGAATCCTTGTTCACGCTTCCCATCGTGGACGAAAGGCTCAGGGAATTCATAGCATGGGAAGTCTTCCCCTTCTTTGATTTACTGGCCATTGAGGGTTAATGGATATGGATCTATGGCCATTTCCGTCTTCATGATTCGAGCCTTATTACGAGCCTTCATTTTCAAGAGGGTTTGTTTCGTATCTTCTTTTGTTGGCTTGAATCCCAAGCCAACGGTATCTTTCTTGAGTGCACCAGGATGACCCAAAAGTTCAGCCATTTTCTTTTTGAGTCCGAGGGTCAATCCAAGGAAATGCCCTTACTTTTTCAAAATGGCATTAATATTGGTGTTTGAATAGGGATCAAAGTCGAGATGGCACTTCTCCTCTCACTACAAAAAAATGTCTATATAGAAACGGAATTCTAACGATGGAATTTTATCCGTTTCTAAATTAGAGACGGAATAAAAAAATCCGTCTCTAAATTAATTTAGAGACGGAATTTAAAAATCCGTTTCTAAATTAGAGACAGAATTAAAAATTCCGTCGCTAAATTAGCAACGGAATTGAAAATCCGTCTCTAAATTGGAAACGGATTTTTTTTTCCGTGGCTAAATTAGCAACGGATTTATTTTCCGTTGATGAATCTAGTAACGAATTTATTTTCCTATGCTAAATTTAGAGACAGATTTTTTTTCCTTTGCTATGTTAGCAACAGATTTTTTTTTCCATTGCTAAGTTAAAGAAGGAATTTTTTTTGCGTTGCGAATATGAGCGAAGGAGTTTTGATTCCGTCTCTAGATAATTTTTGAAACTAATTATTCAACATATTACATACATTAGATACGAATTATGTAAGTTAAATTCATCCCTAAACTAGAAACGGATTTTCAATCCTTCTTTAAACTAGAAACATATTTTTAAATCCGTCTCTAATTTTGATAATCTGTTTTTTATATTAGAGACGGATTTTAAATTTCGTCTCTAATATTTCTTTCATTGATTATCAATTATGTGCATAAAAGTAAACAAATAATATTTGGTATAGTTGGTACGAGTTTCACTATTTGACATTGAGGTCACGAGTTCGACTCCTACAAAGGGCAATATTGCGATTGGAGATTCAGGGAAAGTCGAGTCGGGTTGACCCGAGTGAGGTCGACCCAAATAGCAGCTCTTTTTTGGATTAAAAATATTTTTTTTCGTTGTTGATTCTAGCAACAGATTTTTTTTTAGACAAATACTTCATAACTCGAGACAAATACAACTTCCGACAGAGGTTCATTCACAGGTTAAATGAGTATTGACGGATCAAAGGAGACTTCATCTCCCATGATAGCCAAAGCATCAGAAAGAGTACCTATTTGAATGTTAGGCTTCTTGCCCCCTGGAGGGACAGGAAGTTGATTAGCATCAATTAGGTCTTGGATCGCATCCTTCAACCTCCAACACTTCTCAGTATTATGACCCTTGCCTTGACGAAACTTGCAATAAGCATTGGGGTCATAGCTAGCGGTTCTATTCTCTGGTCGAGGTTCTGGAAATGGTCCAATTGGCATAATTAGTCCTTGACCATGTAAACAGTCAAAAGCAGCATCATAAGTCATTCCCAAAGGTGTGTAAACCCTCCTTTGGCTTTGGAATCTTTGAGGAGGAGCATTAAGGGCCAGCACATCATTGATATTTATATTGTTGGTAGCGTTATTGGGCTTGGAAGACGAAGAAGAAGGAGTGTCATTCTTCTTGTTTTTCTAAGTAGTGTTGTTATTATTGCTACTACCAACAGTCTTCTTCAGTTCATCTTCGATATTGATTCCAATATCGTATACAGCTTCAAAGGTACTCAGAGGCAGAAACTTCAAGTGTTGCTTGTACTTATGAGTCAAGTTGGCAATGAACAAGCGAACCATCTCTTTTTCCTTGGGGGGATCAACCAAGAGCGCAGCTGTTTCCCTCCATTCTCTTTCTTTTTGAGATGGAGAGTTCACGTTCAGAAGTCTTGGCTTGAATGTTACACTTGTAACGATTCATGAAGCTTTCAGCAACATCCTCCCAGGTCGCAATATGTTTGGATTCCAGAGAGTAGAACCATTGTTGACAGGCATGATCTAAGGAAAGAGAGAACACCGTAGGGAAGAGTGTCACATCTACTCCCTTAAGAGCCATGGTTGCAGAAAAAGCCTTCAAATAGAAAAGCGGGTTATCAGTAGGCTTGAACTTGGGAATGTCAGCAATGGAAAACTTCTCAGGGAGTTTGTCTCTTATGGACAAAGATGTGACAGGTTGCTCCACATAAGTGAATTCTTCAGAATTCATACACATCTGTTCCTTGATCTTGTCCATTGCAGCGGCAGTGACACTGTTCTGATTGTCTTGCTCTACTGTGTTGACTCTCGTGGTGAGTGTTTGCATCATGTTAAACAACATTTCAATTGTCTTGTTAATGTTTTCGATATCTTCCTTAGTAGCCATTGATTGAAAGTAGACTGGAGATGGATCTTGTGGAGATGAATGTGGTGGTTTCCTTGTACGCCTCTTTTGTATAAGAGGTTGTTGAGGTATTGACTCGAACCATAACAATCTACCCCTGCTCCTTGACCAAGTGCTATGACACCGAAACAAACACACCTTTAATGACCAAACTTAACCTTAACCCATCCGGATAAAAAAAAAATTACATTTTAAAAATCTATAATTTTGAAATTCTATTTACTTTTTTTTTATATGGGAGGATACTGTCCGACTTACTCCAAAAAGAACGACAAAAAAAAGACTACCCTAAAATACGGTCAAGAAATGGTGCACGACTATTGAAAAAAAGTATGTGAACACGACATGTGAGTGATTAAGTGAGGTTATGGACGCGTGTTATGACCCTACGTACGCACAAAAACCGAAAAAAGACTGACGGGACACTCTTCCTAGGCACCGTGTCACGGTGCTGACTGTCGTGACACGGTGCAGTCTACCGTCAGACGGTAGAAAGCTCCGTGTCACGACACTGTTCACCGTGGCGCGGCAGGACTTGCCATGACACAGTGCGCAATTCCAGGTCTTTTTTATGATTTTTCCAAATTTTAGTTGATTTTAGGTCCATACTAAATACTATGTGGAAATAAAAACCCTCGGTCATGGGTTAGACAAAAACATGAAGGTTAGCACCAAACAACCATGTAGCATTTAGTCACGATGATGTAAAAAAAGTTCGCAACCTAGGGTCAACTATGTTAAACTATTGGTGAAGTTTTTGGTGTCAAAAGGGTACCATGGTTAAGTGTTTGGACGCGTTAGCAAGGCAGCCTCCCTTGAGGGTGTATGCAAACGGGCGGCTCCGCGAGTTCGTGATGAAATCAAACTCGACTCCATGGTTTGGGTGGATTTAATAACTCGGATGAACCCTTATTGCCATGAGCATTTTTGGGTTGATAGAGCTGAAATCCCCCGGAGCTAAGACGCATGTAGAAAACACACGTTTTTTTAGAAAAATCGAATGAAGTTGACTATGAGAAGAGAAAACACGCCACCAGACTAATTTTAGGACTGCAGTGACACGACAGATATTCCCGTGCCACGGTACTGCACACCGTCAGACGGTGTACTGCACCGTGACACATCAGATTCTGCCGTGGCATGGCAGTTAGAAAATTTGACCGGTGCCCTATTTTCCTTCGTACGCAATCAAGTTATTCAATTTTTCCTACGGGACAGACCTAAACGCGACGTTAAAACGTCTATGCTTATGCAAAAAAAAGCCAAATTAATCACAGGAATATTTTTAAAGAATCTTTCAAGTCCAATCCACTCGTCTTAATTAAATACAGATCACTCAAATCGATAAATAACCAAGAATCCTCCCAGTGGAGTCTCCAAATTGTAGGCGTCGCTTGAAGTGCACCTACGTTAAAAGCATGTGTGAATATGCTTGGCACTCATAGGAAGTGGGATTTGAAATATTACGATTAGGGACAAATAAAGTAGGGAGCCGCCAACAAGTTTTTAAGGAACTTGTAAACCGTTCACGGATTATAAAAAGGCAACCACGATAAGGGACAACGAAGGCAACAACGATTGACCCGTGAAGGTTACACCCCATTCATAATCCATGAGATTACTAACTCTATATGGTTTGGAACCACGAAAGGAGGATTGGGGATGGTGGTACGAAGTGAGTAATGGAGTCACATTCGCCCGTATTGGCCTCTACTCGATTCTTATAGTGAAAAGCATTCCAGTAATCTCAAAGGCATACAAAAAACATATTCAATTTGCTCCACACTGTTATTTAGCTAAATTGGTTGAATATTAATGCAACACATATTCTAATATATTGTGATCACTTGACTAAACAACAAGATTAAAAAGAACCTAAACCAGTTGTCCAAATTATCTTATTAGACGTGATTTTCAATTACAAATTCCCTTTAAACATGAAATATAGTGATCAATGAATATAATAGAATAGCATCAATATTGGAAGTAATTTAACAATAATTCTAAGAATACAAAATTATTAGAAAAATAATAGAAATAAAAGAAACATAATTCTTACTTTGATTCTGTTTGCTTGCAACTACAAAATAATAAACGAGTTAGTAACTTCAAGGAAATAATAATTGAACAATAATTAAATTAAATTAAATAAAGTAGAGTTGATTTGGGGCCAAATCCTCAAACAATTCTACCTTTCACGCCTTGGCTTAAGGACAGAACCACGAGTAAAGTACGGACTCCTTGGAGTGCTTGAAGAAGGAATTTTGAAATAAGAAGGGTAGGCTAGTGTTTAGGCTAGAGTATAGAAGAGAGAAAAAAATAGAGAATTAATTGATGTCCCGTACATCAGAATTGAGCGGGTATTTATAGAAAAAAATGTGCTGAGGGAACCCACGGAACCCTAAAATGATAAAAACCCTAAAGAAATATACCGTGACACGACACTGTGTACCGTGACACGGGAATTCCCACCGTCATACGAGAAAAATTCCCGTGACGCGGTGAACAGTTGTGTGACGCGGGAAATATTTTAGGGTACGGGGAATAAAACGCGTGAAGGGTTTACACGGAACGGACACGGAAATTCCCGTGTCATAGAAGGTTTCCCGTGTCACGGGAAATCCCACCGTCATACGACATAGTTTCCCGTGACACGATGGACTATTTCCATGACGCGGGAATTTTTCGTCCGTTTTTCTGTCTAAATTCATTTTTAACCCTAATTTCGTTCTGCATTTTAAGTGTCGATTGATAACTTCGGGCCATTTTATGATTTATTATTATTTGGGCTAAAATAAGAAAATAAGTAAATAAAATAAATAAAAGGTTTGGGCCAAAATGAATAATAAAACAATGAAATAAAAAAAAGTTTGGGCTGAAATTAAAAAATCTATGCTTTGACTAAATATCAAGACTGATCCATGGACTATTCAAAAAAATGAATTTAATTAAGGAAATATTGAAAAGAATAATCCCACCTTTTACCCATCTGCTGAAAATAATCCCACCTCGTCGAATTCCAGAAATAATCCCACCTTGTAACCCCGTCTTCCCAAAATGAACCTTTTTACCTTCAACCTGTAAAACAGGTTAGATTTTTTTTTTTTTTTTCCTCTAATCCCTCTTCTCTCACCTCACCCCTTCCAATCTTCCATAGCCATCCATGTCAACCACCATAACCACCTCCACACCACAACCTGACCTCGGATCCACCCACACCACCACCACCCAAACAACTTCACTCCACCAATAAAAATCAATCTCGGTTCCTACCCTGCTACCCACAATCGTGCAGCCACCATCCCTCACCTCGTAACAACCAACCACCCTCCTCCATCCCTGTCGGTCAAGCAGCCCGCCGCGGGTGTTGTCGAACCATGCACCCCAGGAACCCACTAGCTCGCAAACAACCCACAATCTCTATGCCTTTCCGCCGAATAACACCCACTACCTTAACCAACGGCAACGCAGCGGCGTCGCGCCACCAATCACCAAAATCGACCGCGCACCAACACCGACTACGCCAACAATCACCAAAACCGATAGCCCACCAGCAGCGTTGCGCCACCAATCAGCCAAACATTATCAATCCTGACAGCCTCCAATTTGAACGAAAGTAGCGCCTGAATTTGCAACTCAACGTACCCACAAATCAGCTTAAATCAGGGGTGGAGGTGATTTTCGTAGGTTGGGTGGGGTGGAGGTGATTTTCGTGGATTGGGTTGGTAGCCTAAAACACCGACTGACTTCCGATCCATTTCTTTCCAGTTCAAGTGTGGCTTCGGGTTCAAGGTTAGGGTGGGGTTTCGGGTTGTGATTGTGATCGTGATGGTGGTGGTAAGGGGCGGCAGTAGGGGTTGTGATGGTGGTGGATTGGTAATGATAAAGGGGTGGTGGCAGGGCCGCAAGGTGTTGTGATCACTAGTAGAAAAAGGCTTATTTGCGTCGCTCATTTATAGTGTATTTGCGTCGCTTCTTTGAGCGACGCAACTGCTCGCGACGTAAATGACTTTTAAGTCATTTGAGTTGCTCCTAGGCGCGACGCAAATAAGAGTCATTTGCGTCGCTCCTTTATAAACAAGCGACGCAAATGACTCTTCTGATAAACTTATTTTTTGTTATTTGCGTCACTCCTTTATAAAGGAGCGACGCAAATGACTCTTCTGATAAACTTGTTTTTTGTTATTTGCGTCACTCCTTTATAAAAGAGTGACACAAATGACTCTTCTGATAAACTTCTTTTTTGTTATTTGCGTCACTCTTTTATAAAAGAGCGACGCAAATGACTCTTCTGATAAACTTCTTTTTTGTTATTTGCGTCACTCCTTTATAAAAGAGCGACGCAAATGACTCTTCCGATAAACTTATTTTTGGTTATTTGCGTCACTTGTTTATATAGGAGTGACGCAAATGACTGAGTAGACAATACAAAACTGCTGTATTTGCGTCACTTGTTTGTTTAATGAGTGACGCAAATGAGGTGAATAATTATTTTTTTTAATTATAATATTTGCTTGTATATGTTTGTAGTACCTGTTTTCCTTGCTAGTGGTATAAAGTAATATGCTAACGCTAATAATTGAAATTAAAATGCAATATTATTGAATGCAAATGTAAATTTCGGCAGAGTCTACTTTGTATTTTGGCCTACCCATAAAATTGGGAATGACGGCGGCATATTATAAACCTGTCCAATAAATTTACAACTCAATATCATTGACATTATGGTCATCATCCAATACAATCACCAATACCAACCCAAATTGTTGGTAAACCAAATACATTCATGTCAAGCCTAACAAATAAAACAAGAGTCTAATAAGTAAATGGAGTTTGCTAAGTGTAGATCTAAAGTTCAACATAGCATATAAAATAGTCTGCCCAAATATCTTGAACCTCATTTATCTCCTCCTCTTTATACGGTGTAGATCTTGAAAAATCCTATTAGCACAACACAAATAGATGAGCAAAGGTGTAATTCAAGTGTAGGTACTTCAAATTGTATTTATTAAGTAAAAATGAAATATTTGACAGCTTATACCGTAGTAAAATACTCATTGCTATGATGATTTTGAAGTATTTCGAACAGATAAAAGATTCAAATTACACTATGTGAGAATAAGAAATAATTCAGGTGACAAGCAAAAGCAAAACTTAAATTGTACTTTCTCTATTTTTATTTCATTCTCTTTGGGTTAGGAGTTATCTCTTTCTTTCTCTTTGGGCTTTTAAACTTCTTAAATCGTACTTTCTCTATTTTTATTTCTTTCTTAAAATTTAAATTGTTTGGCACAATTCATAATGAAGTATGATTTAGATTTTATTGTTAATTATAATGTTATTTCCTCTTTTTCAAAGAATATTTATTGTTATGATGGTGATAATTAAAATACAAAGAAATTAAGAAACCAACCTACAAGTGATTGAAATACCCAACAGCCCACTTAATTAATCCCAAAAGTCAGAACATACATTAAAATGTAGCAATAAAAAAGAAATTCACTAGTTCTTAGCTAAATTATCCCCCTGCCAACAACATATATATTAGCTATTTTTTTACCGTTGCATTTAATAAAAAATATAGTAGTGCATCAAATAAGCATATTGAACTCAATTTAGCAATACTAATGGCTGAAGCTTTTATACCTGCGTTCATAGAGAACACTGCGGCTATAATGACTCTCATTCACAAGGTCTCCATGCTTCTTAAGCATATCATCCTCCCTGTAAAGACAAGTTATTAATTATAAGAATCCAATATTTATTTATACATAAAACAATAGGTGAAAGAGGATCCTAATGCCCAGCAAATAGCTAAATTCAACTCACCTCAAATCCGAGGATACAATCAGGATTCATGAATGGAAACATAGTTGCAACTTACAAGGGCCTAAATATAATTAACAATCATAGACAGTCTATTAAGTACTGCAAATCCAATTGACCCAACACATTCTAATTAATAGTATTATGGCATAATCCATTGTCCGGTTCCTAAAATAACAAGTCACTAAACCTTGGGTCATGCACTATGATGCAAATATTATTGCAATTTCAATCAATTATATCACAATTAGAAATCCAATAAAATTCACAATCATTATACCAACCACAAAAAATAAGCTAAAACTACAGAGAATGGTTAGAGTATATACAACAAGCGAAGACAATGTCGTATGTGTACTACCGCCTCAATTGTTTGTATACAATCACAAACTCGTGGAACTTAAGGAATTCACTTCCACATAGTAGAGAAATCTGACATAAATTTACATATATTAATTAAACCAACAAAAGCCAAACAAGCTAAAAATTATTTTCTACCTTAAACTAACACCATTTTTGCAATTAAACTAAGTACTTGTTCAAGTTAAATGCTGAAATTTATCTACCATGAAAATATTTAACATAACAACAAGAGCCAATGGGTCGAACTTAGCTGAAATTGACTTCACAAATTGACTGCTACAATGGGTCGAACTTCACGGAACTTTTCCTCTAATTAGGTCGAAATTTATAGGGTTTATGGGGGTAAAATATAATAAGTTTTTAGGGGGTTTTAATTGAATTTTCTGGGGTGTTTAGCACTGATTTTGAGCTCGAATTGGGGCATTTTGAGCTCGAATTGGGGCATTTTACTACTTGAGGTTGAGGTTCGAATTTCTGCTCGAATAATTGGGGGGTTTTTGGCTCCAAAATGTTTAATTTTTCTAGGGTTTTTAGTGTATGAATTTGCTAGGGTTAAGGTATGAATATTTGCTCAAATTGGGCGGTTTTTGGCAAAAAAATGTTTGATTTTTCTGGGTTTTTAGGGTTCGAATTTGTTGGGGTTTTAGGTTCGAATTTCTTCTCTAATTGGGGGTTTTTTTTTGCTTGAAATGTTTGATTTTTCTGGGGTTTTTAGGGTTCGAAATTGTTGGGGGTTTAGGTTGGAATTTCTGCTCGACTTAGGGGGTTTTTGAAAGGAAATTTTTCGATTATTCTAGGGTTTACATTCAAATTTGCTGGGGGTTTATACACCGAACTTCTGCTCGAATTGGGGGGGTTTTTTGCTCGATTTGTATGGGGGTTTTCGTGTTCGATTTTGCTGGGGGTTTTGGTTTGATTTTGTGCTCGAAAATCAGAGATTTTTGGCATAGATCTTTCTATTTTTCTGGGTTTGAAAGAATTGTGTTGTTGAATTCAGTTGTTGAAGGAAACAACAAATGGGTTAGCAAAAGTATTTTTTTGTGGGTATATTGAATTTGGAGGCAGCAGTAAATGGGGAGATGGGTGGAAAAATTAGAATTTATTACTAACTTAGACTTATTTGCGTCGCTCATTAGTTAAAAAAGTGACGCAAATAACTTAAATTTAATGAGGTGAATTAACTATTTGCGTCGCTCATTAATTAAAGAAGAGACGCAAATAACTCTCAAACTCATTTGCGTCACTTTTTCCAAAAGGAGTGACGCAAATAAGACCGTTATTTGCGTCATTCTAATAAATAAACGCGACGCAAATAACATAACGCTGAAGCATATCAGGCATTTGCGTCGCTTCATAGAAAATGTGCGACGCAAATAACTTATAATGAAGCTAAAATATATCATTTGCTTCGCTTGTTTCTACGAGTGACGCAAATGAGGTGACGCAAATGAAAGTTTTTCTACTAGTGGATGGTGGTGATGGTGACGATGAAAGGGGTACGTGGTGGGGGCTGGGGGGATTTTTTTTTTAAATTGTTTTGATTTTTTTAAAAAATATTTTAAAATTAGGATCAATTAGAAGGTGACAAGTGTCAAGTCATCTTCTAAAACAAGTTACTAATTTCATAAACCGGGAAAAGGTTCATTTTGGGAAGATGGGGTTATAAGGTGGGAGTATTTCTGGAATTCGAAAGGGTGGGATTATTTTTAGCATATGGGTGAAAGGTGGGATTAATCTTTTCAATTTTTCCTTTAATTAAATACGAGTTTTAAATACTGAACCTGACCATCATTGGCGGTGAAAGGTTGTTCATCATCGGGTTTGGTTTTGGGGAGACATTTTTAGGTGTCTACAACATCGTTCCAAAGAAGGGGGGCATGACCGTCGTCAAGAATGAAAAAGGTGAGCTTATTCCGACGAGGATGGTCATGGGTTGGCGAATGTGTATAGACTATAGACGTCTAAACACATCAACAAAGAAAAATCACTTCCCCCTTCCTTTCATTAATCAAATGCTTGAAAGACTAACTAGGCACATGTACTATTGTTTCCTTGATGGTTACTCGGGGTGTTTCCAAATTCCTATTCACCCCGATGACCAAGAGAAAACTACTTTTACTTGCCCCTATGGTACCTTTGCTTATAGGAGAATGCCATTCGGCCTTTGAAATGCTCCCGCAATTTTCCAATGGTGTATGATGAGTATCTTTGGAGACATGTTGGAGGAGGAGATGGAGGTGTTTATGGATGACTTTTCCATAGGTGGCGTCTCCGTTGAGGCGTGCCCTGAATATCTTGCAAAGTGCTTCGCAAGGTGTGAGAAGGTGAAATTGGTGTTGAATTGGGAAAAGTGTCATTTTATAGTTGAAGAAGGCATAGTCCTTGGGCACAAAATTTCTCACAAAGGCATAGAGGTGGAAAAGGCAAATATTGAGTTTATTGAAAAGTTTCCACCTCTAGTTAATGTGAAGGTTGTGAGATTATTTCTACGACATGTCGGGTTCTATAGAAGATTTATCAAGGATTATTCTCTCATAGCAAGGTCTCTCAATGACCTTCTTCAAAAGGATGTGGAGTTTGTGTTTGATGATACGTGTTTGGAAGCTTTCAACAAGTTGAAGAAAGCTTTGATTTCTACTCCCATTGTCCAAGCCCCTAGATGTGATGTGTGATGCAAGTGACACGCCCATCGGGGGTGTTTTAGGTTAAAGAGTTGATAAAAAGCTTCATGTCATTTATTATATGTCAAAAACTCTTAATGGTGCTCAAAGGAATTACACTACAACGTAGAAAGAGTTCTTGGATATTGTTCATTCCTTTGAAAAAGTTTGTTGCTATTTGTTAGGGTCCAAAACAATTGTGTTCACCGATAATGCGGCCCTAAAATATCTTTTTGGGAATAAGGAATCAAAGCCAAGGCTAATTCGTTGGGTGCTAGAGCTTCAAACTTTTGACCTTGAGATTAGAGATGAGAAAGAGCAGAGAATATTGTAGCGGATCATCTATCTAGACTGAGGGTTTTCAAGTTCAAGATAATGGGTCTCCCATAGAAAATAGAATGTAGGACGATTCTTTGTATGTTATAGATGTGAAGGAACTCCCATGGTTTGCCGATTTGTTGAACTATCTTGCTTGTGGGGAGTTTCCTCTTTCATTTTCCAAGAATCGGAGAATGAAGCTCAAGAGGGAGGGTAGGCATTATGTATGGGATGAACCAATTTGGTATAAAAGGGGTTTTGATGGGTTATTGAGGAAATGTGTTCCAAATGAGGAGTTACCTAGTGTATTGAAGATGTGCCACTCGGATCAGAGTGGTGGTCACATAGGTGTTTCAAAAACGGCTTCAAAATTGTTGTGGCCGAATCTCTTCAAGAATGTTTGGGAATTTGTCAAGAGTTGTGACCGGTGCCAAAAGACCGGGAACATTTCAAAAAGGAATTAGATGCCCTAACAAGCTATACTAGAATTGGAGATTTTTTATATGAGAATCAATATATTCTTGTGTTCGTTGATTATGTGTAAAAATGGGTGGAATCCATTGCTTCACCAACAAACGATCATAAGGTAGCAATGAAGATGTTCAAGAAGATAATTTTCCCACAATTTGGCATTCCAAAGGCGGTCATAAGTGATAATGGATCTCATTTTGTGCATAGCGTCTTCCGCAAGATGTTGAATAAGCATGGAGTTAGTAAATGTTTCGGACTCCCCTATTGATGAGTGACATTTATGTCACTCTTAGGGAGTAGTTTTAGAGTCATTTTCGTGTTTATTTTATCTTATTTTCCCTTTCTTTCTCTTGTTTTCTTTTTAATAAAGTTTCTTGTTTATTCGGTAATTTTGGAGCGTTTTAGTTTATTTTCTTTATTTTATTAGCTTTGTTTATTTTCGTATTTTATTTTACTTTATTTGCTTGTATAGTTTTATTTAATCTTTATTAGTTTAGTGTTATTTCTCTTTTTCTATTTTACTTTATTTTACCTTTATTTTATTTTATTTTATTTTATCTCTTAGTAATCCCCTCGTGTTTTTGGTTATAGGTGTTTCGGGTTTTATGTCAAGTGGGTTCGGGTTCCAAGTTGATTCAAACGCCAAACAAAGCTGCTGCCCGACCTTATCCATCACCGCACCCTTCATTGTCCTACACCACACCAAAACACAACACTCTTCCCCTGCTCCCTCACGCAACCACGCACATCACCATCATCCACCTTTCCCCTACTCACTCACCCTCACCACCAAAATCACCTCTCACGCAACCGCATCAGCCCCACAGCCGTACTCACCTGCTACCACACCTCAATTCTGCCACCAACACCACCACACAACAACAACCAAACACCACACACCAACAGCAACTGCAACATCAACAACAACCACACACACCAATACCCAGCCACCGCACTTCACCCAACAAAACCATCACGCAACTCCACCACTCACAGCCACCGATTCACTAATAACAACAGCAGCCACGCAATCCCTGCTCCAATCCGCAGCCTGCAACCCCGTAAAAACCAGCAACAGCAGCCACCAATTAACTCCACCTCACCACCGTTCCCAACCTCCAACCAATTGCAGCAGCCACACTACTCAACCCACCTTCATCCACCTTCGCGCAACCCCTGCTCCACCTCACGCAACCCACAACAGCCATTACCACCAATACCCAGCCACCGTCAGCCGCCAAAATCGCTAGCTACCATCTCCTCCACATATAGCAGCAGCCTGCGACCTGCTATCGTCCCTCGCATCACAACCAACATCACCAAAATCAGCACAAAACAGCAGCAAATCAAAGCAAATTCGATTTCAATCGGGTTCGGGCAAACCGTTGGTGGTTCGGTCGAACTTCGAGTCAGAGACTTTGGGGGTTTCGTTAATCGAAGAGGAGTGGACGAACATACCCATGGTTCGACCGAACCAACCCCATAGTTCGGCCGCACCAACCCACGGTTCGATCGAACCATTTCACGAGCTATGCACATGGCTTTTAATGAGGATCGAACGGCCTCGATTTGATGATGATGGTTGATGAACGGTGGTGATAAGATGAGCTTCAGTGGAGATAGAGCAGCCAATGTGAAGGAGAAGAAGAAGGAAATCGTGGTGCTGATGGTTTTGGGTGGGGAATTGATTTTGATTTTTTTTATTTTTCTTTTCCTTTTTCTTTTATTTCTATTTCCTTTCCTTTTCCTTTTCTTATTTTCTTTTCTCTTTTGTTTTCTTTTATTTTTATTTGATTTTCTTTATATTTCCTTTTCTTTCTTTATTTTATTTCCTTCTTTTATCTTTCTATTTTTCCTAGTTTTATTAGCTTAGTATAAATACCCAATTTTGGGGTAATTAGAAGAGAATTCAATAACTATCTATTCTTCTCTCTAATTAGTTTTAGGTTAGGTTAGGATTAGTCTTCTTTGGTAGAGAGAGAAAGTGAGGTTTTCTTCATTAATGAACTTGGATTTTGAAGAAGGAGCTTGTTCAATCCTTTGTAGACCTTCATCTTCAATTAATGAGCAATTTCTTACTCTCTCTCCTCTATTTTTATTTGTTTATTTTGATTATTATTTTAGTTGTTGGTATTGCTTGTTGATCATGTTGATTCTTGATTATTTGTTGATTAATCTTGTTATTATCATGATTAGTGAGTAATTTCCCCATTAAGGGGATGGTTGTGGTGTAGTTGGATCTTGAGCATGTTCTAGGGTTTAGAATTGATTTATTTGTGATTAAAGTCTTTATATGCTTGATATTCTTTAATCTTCTTGCAAGTGCACATTGTTGGTTGATTAAAGGTGAATCTTTGCTAACAAGAAACGGAAGTTGACTTAGTTAAGGTTCATTAGTATCGATTGTTATTTAATAGTACCTCCTAGTATATGGTTCTAATGTGGAAACATAGAGGCTATGTTAGGAGAAGCCAATTGACTCCGGAAGGCGGCTAGATTGGATCCTTTATTTCGATATTTGAGCATGTTTAGTTCATAATTAATTCAATTTCTATGCGTTTGTTTATGTTCAAGTGAATGCTATACCTAAACCATTTCCCTTAATGTTTTATTTCTTGTTTTAGCATTTTTAGACTTTAGTTCATTTATCCTCTATTCCGGACTAGCTTAATTGTTGATAACATTTGGTGGTGTTTACCGTTCTCTGTGGTTCGACCCCTATGCTTGCCTTATACTCGTATTAGGTTTGTTTAGGTTGTATAAATTGTATTTGATCTAGGGATAGACAATTGACGACGCGTTTATTCCCCTGTCACCTATCATCCTCAAACTAGTGGGCAAGTCGAGATGTCTAACCGTCAAATCAAATTGATTCTTGAGAATACGGTCGCAAGAAATAGGAAGGATTGGTCGGATACGCTAGATGATGCTTTGTGGGCATATTGACAGGGTAAAGTCGTATCCCCTAATCAAAAGTAATTCCTAAAACCACTAGCTAAAATAAATAGGGAAGTAGGGTCGAATCCACAGGGAAACGAGTCTTTTTATTCCTAACTAATTAAAATAATCTAGATTATGAAGTAACCAATATTTATATTTAAATATGAAACTAGACTACTAAGATTTAGAATAGGGAGAAAACAATATATAAAAGAATCAAGGGCATAGGTTCACCAATAAATAATATTCCAGGGTAGAATATAATAATCATTCATCAATGCATACATAAATCAGATTATAAAGGGCTTTCGCTACGTATTATAATCACACAATTAATTTAATGGTATTAAATCTCTTCTTTCGAATCTCGACCTAACCATTTATAAATAAACCTGCCTATTGAAACTAGACCTAAACATTATTTCTCATATGTCGAATCTCGAATTAATATTGCCAAACTCATGCATAAAAGATCAGGCCTAATCTAGTCACAGAGCATTAAATCAATCAATAGGAAATTAATCTAGCATTGATAATCAACAATAATAAATTACCCCTTCATATTATTTATGGATCCCCTTAAACCCTAGAAATAAAACTACTCACACATATTAAAAACTAAACTAATCAAAGCAATAAAAATACTCCGGTCGGGCGCGCCTTTTTATCCTTATTACTAATCTCGCGCCCGGCCGGGCGCGTCACCGGGCGCCAGCCTAAGCTTCTCTCGCCCGGCCGGGCGCGCCTCCGGGTGCTAGCCTCTTTGGCCGGGCGGCTCATTTGGGCCACTATTTGGACTACGATTAGGCTCCAATTCTTCGGGCCAATCTGGGTTTCCTCTTCCGGTCTTGAATACTCGGTCCAAATGCCCCGGTATCACCTATACCGAGCCCTTAATCACCGGTTCGATGGCTCTAACCGGCCATGGGCTATAAAATCTGGTCGTGCTTCTCCAATGTTCGTGATTGCTCCAAAATATCTCGGCAAAATACTCCAAAAGCATAAATCCTTGCAAAAGTCAACCAAATCTAAGAAAACACTAGAAAACACCAATTAGTAATAAAAGTGGCTCTACAGAGCCAAAAACACTACTAATTATGACCAAGGGACGGGGGTAAAATACTGTATAAAATAGACACATCACATATAGAACGGCCTTCAAGACTCCTATTGGCACTACTCCTTACCTATTGGTTTATGAGAAGTCTTGTCATTTTCCGGTTGAACTTGAGCATCGTACTCATTGGGCCATTAAAAAAATCAATTTTGACTTGGCAAGTGCGGGTGAGCAACGTTAGCTTGATCTCCATGAGGTAGAAGAACTTCGATTGGATGCATATTGTAGACACCCATTTGTGTCCCCCCAAAACCAAACCCGGTGATGAGTACCTTTTGCGTCAAATCATAATCAAATGAAGTGAAAGTGTATAAAGTCTAGTGTTGCGGATAGTTTGAATATCTTTTTTCTCTTCTCTTTGTCTTTTAAAAACCTATTTTAAGAAAACAGCCAATCCAGTTTTGTTTGGTCCATATAAAGGGTCCAATATTGGTATAGTTGGATAGGATTTGAAAAGACCTTTCCAACGATATATTATAAGCCCAATTCCGATGAATAATGAGGAAATTATGGCCAAATTACTAAACTGGGCTCGGTTTAATACTTATATGCGGCCCAATGATCTAGAAGAGGGCCTAATATGGATTTATTATTCCTAATGCAATATTTTAGTCTTCTAGATTCTTCTCGAAGGTTCTTTTCATTATTAATTCAATTAGCATTGATAAATTGACTTTGGTTGACTTTTTAGAGTTTTAATCACAATAAAAGAGTGTTTTTAAGGATAATACAATTTTTCCCTTATGTACGGCTAAATTTTATCTGAATTAATAAAACGAGTGAAAATAATAATGTCTATCGTCAGGCGGTAATGTCTATCGCGCTTTAGCGCTTGGCCCTAATGTTGAGCGTCTAGCGCTAATCTGTTTTATCCTCCTCAAAACTCTAATTAGTTTTTTTTATCTGTTTGGCTAATTTTCTCTATAAATAGCCTCCTAAAACCTCCGTTTTTCATCATCAACAATCATCAATTCTCATCAATTCTTGTTCTTTCTAATTCTTTCTTCTCATCAACTCTCATCAAGAATTTCTTTATTCTTTCTCCCTCTTTTCTAAGCCTAGCTTTTTACAAACACAATTACTCATATATTAGCACTAGACACACGTAGCCAAGTTCGAAGTTTCCTTCGCCCTAGACGTGAAAGGTTTTATTTTCTGAGGGTTTAGTCCCAAATCTTTATTTCATTTATTTAATTTAATTCTTTGATTTTATATTTTCCATGAAGTTACTAACGCGTGTATTTTGTTATTAGAAAGAGGTATGAGGCATCCAAGTAAGTGCTTTAATTGATTTATTGATATTATGACATAGAAATCATGTCTAGCTTGTTATTACGATTCCTAGCATCATGTTAGGGTGTTTTGATCTTCCTAGTATCATGTTTAGGGTAACAACTATAATTTCTAATATCAAATATGACAATTGTGTGATGCTTCCTATTTTATTCCTAATATCATGTTAGTATCATATTAGGGTTAAAGCTTTGATCTTTATTGTTTAGTGATATGCTAGGGTTTGTTATTAATCTTGTTAGTATCATGCCTAGGATCTTGCTATTAATATTATGATTATGATTATCATTATGATTATTATTATTGATTATTATTATGTTGCTTGATATTTATTGTTATTGCTTGATCACGCCTTTTATGCATGTTTAAAGGGAATTGGTACTTGTAATCATGCTTAATAAGAAAATTAATAATCTTGTTTAGGGTTAATTTGATAATAATTTAAGTGATCGCCAATAATAGTTTATTTGTGCATTAATATTTAACCAACATAGATAAACAGGTTTAGGGTTAAACCTATTGATTACATGTTACTCAAAAAGCGCACATGAATACGATCAAAATAAAGTAGAGGCCTATTATTAGGGCAGGTTCAATCTCTTTTAGGTTGGATTTGTACCTTCATCCCCAAACTACCAGTCATGGTTCATGACCTATTGGAGTTGACGATGTCCTTGATCGTTAAGGGGTGTAACCTTCACCCTGTGAACGGTTTACAAGTTCCTAAAACTTGTTGACGACTCTTTTGCTTTATCTTCTTTCCCTTTGGACGCCACCATGCTTAAGTGTATGATCACAGTGGGGTTAAAGCAAGGGATAACGCTTGAAATATTCCCTACAGTTTTTTGGCAACTCCACTGGGGAGGATTTCTATTTTAATTCCTGAAATTTATTTCGGCAATGATTTAGAAAGGGTGGATGAGACTCAAAAAGTTCTAAGTATTTCATGCGCGTAATTTTGATTAACATTATTGTCATATGCATAAAAAAGATCTTATTGGAAAGACCATCCGTAATAATGCTGCGCGAAACTGGAAAATTTTATCGAGCACATAAAGCTGCTGAGGCAAGTAGGAACTAGCGTCAGGAAACAAAGTCTAGCGCCACTTATTTGACTTTAGCGCCAGGCGACAGCTTCTATCTCCAGGCGCTAAAGCTAAATTGTGGCGCCGACCTCTGTTTGCTGGCGCCAAGTTCTTCCAATACCGAGCCAGAAATATGCGTTCTAATTTTGACCAGTTTTTAGCACTTTTTGCTCAATCCTACTTCCTGATTGAGTTTTTCTAACCTTTCTAAAACCCATATGTGTTCTACATATGGACATAAATCTCTGGGAATTCATGCTCCATCTACCTGATTGAACGCTCTGAGCAACAAATGGTACATCCGAGAACATTGAATTCACCAAACCATGGAAGCGAGTTTTTCTTAACTCGCGGTGTCCCATCCACTCGCGCCTACCATTCATGGTTAGGCTTCCGCGCGGTGCATCCGGACAATTAACCATGGACACTCTATTGACTAACCCATATCCTAAACTTTAGAGAACTAGAGCCATGGTTAGGTTGCAAACTCATTGCATCATATCGTGCCTACTTGACTAAGTGTGCATTATTAGTTGTGCATACTCTATGTGTTTTTCCTAACCATTTGTTTGACTTGAGTTAAGACTAAATAAACTGAATAATGACAAAAGAACTTTGTTTAATTAATTAATTAGTTTATTTGAGCTAATAAATTTTTCTAAAATCGAGTCATAATCCCTTTAAGTCAACCCGGATTTTTATTCCCGTATACTGCATAAACGTCAACTTGTTTTGGTCATAGACGGAGTTCTAGGAAGAACTACTAGTCGTTTAACCTATGGATCTGTAGCCCCGAGTATTATCTTTAATTTGGCGTTGGTTTCATCCCAATCAGAGTCACAGATAAAAAGTTATGACTAAAATTCCACAGTCTGTCCAGTTTAATGCATATATGAGAGGTCTTAACTTAGTCTTTGTTCGAGTCTAGTCACACAGTCTAGCCGCATGGTAATGACATGAGTCTTAACATGTCACCTACACTCACTAGGCTTAGCACACAATTTGAGTATATGTCACCATGACCATGTCTTAGGTTCATGCATGAGTTTGTTTTTTTTTTTTCCCGTCATTTGAGTTGGGGGTACAGTCTACTCCTAATTTCTTCATATCCCTCCATCTAGATCATCTTTCTTCACATCACAACCTTTATTATTCCTACCTTCTTCCATTTATGCATGTTGAATAGAGTTGATTCAAATAATTATTATAGTCGATATCCCTACTTTCCCTTTCCTCAGCACTTGGTCAAGGAGAGAAGGGCGATAACTCAAGGACAATACCTTTGTTTAAGTTTTACTTTTTGAGAAATCGATTCGTCAAAAGAGGAAAGCTAAGAAGATAATGGCAACTCAAGAAGAATTCAACGAACTTAGGAATCAATTGATTACCATGAATGAAGCATTGAAGGCTTTAACCCTCAAAATTGATGACCCTGTGAAGCAACAACAAATGAACCTTATGCAAGAAAGCTTGAGCAAGCTATCTAGTGACTATAAATTTCAGGGCATTAGTTCACAAGGGGTCTCGCTGGACAAGGAACTTCTTCCGCATAAGTTCAATGCCAACGGCATCCCAAAATTCAAGGCAACAGATAACCCTTACTTTCATCTATGAGCTTTTGAAACTATAATGAAAATTAAGGGGATTGATAAGAAAGTCTTTCATTCCTTATTTTCTTTATCTCTTGAGACCGTTTGTCAACAATGGTTCTTTTCCCTTGATAAAGAGAAAACCTCTTCTTGGGAGTCGATAACAAACGCTTTCATAGATAGATATTAGTGCAACATTCAAGACGAAACAGACAACATACAACTTGAGATGTTAAAACAAAAAAGAAAACGAAGGGTTCACTTCTTTCTTCAACAAATGGAAGGAAACTTCTGCAAATATGGTCAAGGTTCCTACCGAAAGAGAATCAGTGAGGATGTTCATCAAGAATCTCCAAGGGAAGCATTCAAAGTACTTAAAATACCAACACAACTTGAATACTTTCAAGGCTGTGTATAATATAGGCATTGACATTGAATATGACCTTCTGAAAGATAATAGTGCGAGAGGAAAGAAGAACGACCATCGTTCTTCTTCCTCTCCCATTAACGAAGTACATGCTACGAACGCCTCTAAATAACAAATCCTAAGGTCGAAAAGAGTGTTCACTCCACTTCGCATGAGTTATGAAACAACTTTCGAAAAACTACACCAGAAAGGACTAGTCATGCCCATAGGACCTATCAAGGATCCAGTTCCAGAAGCCAGACCACCTAAGTGGGATCCTAATAAATATTGTAAATATCACCAAGGAAAGGGTCACAACACTGAGGAGTGTTAGAAACTCAAAGAAGCTATTTAATATCTGATTGATGACATTAAAACTTCTGAGGTTCTAGCCATCGCAGAAAATCAAACATCCTTCGATCCTTCACTCCTTATCACACCTGTAGGCGAGCCTAAGATCGATACAACTTATATAACATATCTTGATGAAGTGGCCATGATTGAGGAGGATGAAAGTCTTTTCTTAGATAATACCGGGGAAGACTCGTCAAGTCTAAAAGAAGACGTTCGAAAACTGCAAGATGTCACTGCCATGCTCTTGAATGTGGTAGAAGGACTAGCAAATCGGATGATGGTTGTCGAACAAAATTCTCACCAAGGATTTAATTAAGAACTCAATGCTCCTAAGCCACGGGCAAAACGAACCATTGAAGAATACCCACCAATAGAAATGACGTACAATAAAGCTTTTGACTGTCTTCATGATCAAGGTCTTATTCACCCCATTGGTCCTAGTCAAGACCCTCCGCCTGAAAAATGGTATCCCAATTGGGACCCAAAATCTTATTGTCGATACCGTAGAGGTCGTGGTCACACCAGCGAAGTATGTCTCGCCCTCAAAGATCGTGTTCAAGACCTCATTGATTCAAATTTCCTTCATGTTCCTCCGCGCGACAAGAAGGCCAAGATTAGAACGATAACAATAGTGGTTGTAAAGGAAAGAAGAACGACTATCCTTCTTCATCCGAAAACACCTACTCTAGTAACAGTGTTGGTACTTTCGACCTTAATAAAATCTTAGCCATGGATAATCGAGGATTTAGAAAGCAACTGACAAAGGATTTCACCCCTATTGGAATTAGCTACGATGATGCTTTCGATCGACTCCATGCAAAGGGACTCATTACTCCTATTGGACCTATTCAAGATCCCCCACTTGAGATGAGATTGCCTAGTTGGAACCTAATGTGCGCTGCATGTAGCATCAAGGTAGGGGTCATACTACTAAGAGCTGTTGGAAGCTAAAGGATGCAATCCAATATTTGATCGACAATAACGGGCTTTCAATACCACTAGTCGGCAAGAACACCAAGTGATGATAAGCCAAGGGACAAGAGGCAAGCTTCAACGACAAGATTTCATGATATTTTTTCGATTTTTTTTAATTAATTTTGTAGGATCATTATTTCTTTTCCTTTAATAAAATGAGCATTTATTTCCTTGCATATGATCATTGCATTGCATTGCATTAAAAATAAATAAATAAATAAATAAAAAATTCCATGTCAAACTAAGCACAAAGTATACCACTTATTTGAGGCACCCCTTGTAGCCACATCATATCACCTTTCACCCTTCAAATATGCAATCCTTTGTTGGCAAACCACTTTAAGCCTCGTCTAACGATAGATTTCATTTTTCAACCCATATCTACCTAAACTTGGGATGGGATGGTGTGCAACTTATGCAATTTTCAATTTCATAAAAAGCATAAGTGACTTCGAAAGATTAAAATAGAAAAAAGTAAAAAATAACAAAAATAAATAAAGATTACAAAAGGGCAAATGTTCCAATGTCTTTGACATGAACATGTCTTTTATATGGACACGTCTCATATTGCATTTCTTATCGAGTGCTCGGTACCGTGCCAGAGAAACATGAATACCAAGTGAGTGATAGACCGCATGATCGGGATTGCCTACACTAAAAAAAAATTGCAAAAACAAAAAAATAAGGAGCTAAAACAGAGTAGAAAGCCTCTAGCATAAAAACATAAAGATTCAAAAGCAAGGTTGCACACCTTGAGGGCTTATCAAGGGTCTTGAGACTTTTATCCCCTTCTTCTTCAACCTTTAGCCTAACCACGTTACAACCCTTAAAAAGACCTTTTTGAGGTATACACACACTTGTGCGAGGTTCGGCTACAGCTACGTTCGGCCTGATTCCTAACGGATACGTAGGCAACCTCACACCGAGGTGCGGCCGTAATAAACATGCATTCATATTCAAATTCACATTCACACATCATGATCATATCAAGGGATCTCCAATGTTCATCCCTATCTACTTAGAGCTAGACTTGGGGGCTTGATCTTTACATTATTAGTTTACCTAGCCTAAAGAGTCACCATCATTTGACTCTTCTTGAAATAATATTTTCCCACACACTTAGCCCTTGCGGCGTAACTTTAGTATCACTTTTACACACCGCGCCAATACATGACCAAATATAACTTTTCTTAGGAACCCTTTGTCATGAAATCTTAACATAACACTGAAGCATGCCTTGTCATGTCAAAATCGCTCATCATATCACTCATCATTGCATCACAAAGTACGAAGTGCTTAGCCTTCGTGCCTAAGTTACTCAAATACTTTCATCATGGAGTCAATAATTGAGATAACCTAAGATGAATTAAGCCTTGCACAACATTTGACTAAGCTTATTTAACATGCATCTACAAAAACTTCGCTTCTTTCTTTTTTGCGTCTTTCTTTTTTGGGAGAAAGTCTGTAGCCTCAACAAAAATGATGGAAAATTTTTGCTTTATTGCATTTTCGAGTTGCACGATCACAATACAATGCACACACGGGTCATGAGTCACACGTGTCATTTCACTTCGAGTCGAGTCAGCCTTGAGTCAATCATAGGGAGTCAAGTTTATACCTTGAGTCGTGTCAAGTCAATGAGTCAAGCGACATTAAACCTTATGTCAACCCTAAATTATTAAAGAGACTAGCAAAGTCCTATAGTCAAAGATAAATACAGGTGCATCCCAGCGGCAACAAGAGCAGAATAAGGAAGACCCGACTCCAGCGCCAGACGACAATATCTAGCGTTTGGCAACATATTTCAGCGCCCGGCGCTAGATCCTAGCGTCTGGCGACAGAGCCAATTCTTGGCGCCAGAGATATTTCAGCAGCGACAGAGCTCGAAGCCTCTTAGGACGATTATTTCGACCTAGCACAGCAATTTTTGGTTCCTTAGTACGCAAGTTAGCCCCTATAAGCAATTTGACATGATTAAGTAGTCGACTTGATTACAATCGCAATAAGTGATCGACCTGACGAAAGATCGTCTCACTTAGCTTAAAGTGCCTAAGCATTGGCTCATTGCAAGTCACTGAAATACTAGTTTATAAACAGGAGAGGCACCGACATACTGGTTCATAAACAGTAGAGGCACCGACATAATGGTTCACAAGCAGCAAAAGCGCCGACGTACTAGCATAGCGGAAGCAAAGTTTAAGCAGATTTAAAGATCGTCAAGCGTTGGTCTTCAGAATTTTTCTTTGGAATATTATCACAACAAACATTCATATCATCAAATCTCTTTTGTTCAGAGACGCGTGGACATATCATCAAGCTCTTTGTTCAGAGACGCGTGGACATTTCTTTCAAGCTCCTTTGTTCAGAGACGCGTGGAAATTTCTTTCAAGCTCTTTTATTCTGAGACGGGTGGACATTTCTTTAAAGCTCTTTTGTTCAAAGACGCGTGGACATGTATTTTAAGCTCTCATGCTCAGAGACGCATGGGCATCCTATTAAAGCTCTTTTGTTTAGAGACGAGTGAACAATCCTAAAATGAAGCTCTTTTGTTCAGAGACGCGTGGACATTTCTTCCAAAAAAACTCTATTGTTCAGAGACGAGTGAACATCAAAACAACAGGATGGCGTTCCCTAGATTGTGGAAGGTTGTCACAAACAACAGCAAACAACAACAAATCGGTTACTTCAGAGACGTGTGCTCGAAGGTGCAAGATACGCGTTTCTTAACTCTCTTATTTGTTTAACAAATGCTAGTTTGCAGGTATCGGCGTTACAAGAATGGTTTAGGATCGTAGAACGTTCTGAATCATTCTCCGACCCTATCGATACTTTGACTTTTGTTTTCGAAACTTGCATTTCTCCAAACTCAGTCAAAGTGGGGGTTTCTGTAGACACCCATTGGTGTCTCCCCAAAATCAAACCCGGTGATGAGTACATTTCGCGTGGAATGATAATTGAATGAAGTGAAAGTGTAGAAAGTCTAGTGTTGCAGATAGTTTTAATTTCTTTTCTCTTCTCAATGATTTTGAAAACCTATTTTGAGAAAAAAGTCAATCCAGTTTGGTTTGGTCCCTAGCAAGGGTCCAATAATGGTGTAGTTGCATAGGGCTTGTAAAGACCTTTCCAACGATATATTGTATGCCCAATTCTGATGAATAATGAGGAAATTATGGCCAAATTACTAAACTGGGCCCGGTTTAATACTTATATGCGGCCCAATGATCTAGAGGGGGCCTAATATGGATTAAGAAAACGCGTTAAAATAATAATTAGGACCTGACGACAGACATTAGAGCCTGGCGCTAATGCTTGACGCCTGGCGCTAGCCTTAGCGCCTAGCGCTAATGTTCAACGTCTGGCTCTAATCTGTTTTATCCTCATCAAAACTCTGATTTGTTTTTTTATCCATTTGGCTGTTTTTCTCTATAAATAGCCTCCTAAAACCTCCGTTTTTCATCATCAACAATCATTAATTCTCATCAATTTTTATTCTTTCTAATTCTTTCTTCTCATCAACTCTCATTAAGAATTTCTTGATTCTCTCTCCCTCTTTTCTAAGCCTAGCCATTTACAAACACAATTCCTCATAGATTATCAGTAGACACAACTAGCCAAGTTCAAAGTTGCCTTTGCCCTAGACGTGAAAGGTTTTAATTTCTTAGGGTTTGGTCCCAAATCTTATTTCAATTATTTAATTTAATTCTTTGATTTTATATTTTCGTTGATGTTACTAACGTGTGTATTTTATTATTAGAAAGAGAAATGAGGCATCCAAGTAAGTGCTTTAATTGATTTATTGATATTATGATATAGAAATCATGTCAAGGTTGTTATTATGATTCCTAGCGTCATGTTAGGGTGTTTTGATCTTCCATATCATGTTTAGGGTAACAACTATAATTTCTAATATCAAATATGACAATTGTGTTTCTTGCAATGCTTCCTATGTTCGTCCTAATATCATGTTAGTATCATGTTAGGGTTATAGGTTTAATCTTTATTGTTTAGTGACATGCTAGGGTTTTGTTATTAATCTTGTTAGTATCATGCCTAGAATCTTGCTACTAATATTATGCTTTAACATGATTAAAATAATTATGATTATGATTATGATTATGATTATGATTATTATTATTGATTATTATTATGTTGCTTGATATTTATTGTTATTGTTTAATCACGCCTTTTATGCATGTTTAAAGGGAATTAGTACTTGTAATCGCGCTTAATAAGAAAATTAATAATCTTGTTTAGGGTTAATTTTATTATAATTCAAGTGATCACCAATAATAGTATATTTTTGCACTAATATTCAACCAACATAGATAAACAGGTTTGGGGTTAAACCTATTGATTGCATGATAGTCAGAAAGCACACATGAATACGATCAAAATAAAGTAGAGGCCTATTATTAGGGAAGGTTCAATCTCTTTTAGGTTGGATTTGTACCTTCATCCCCGAACTACCAGTCATGGTTACAGACCTATTAGATTTGACGATCTCCTGGATCGTCAAATGGTGTAACCTTCACCTTGTGAACGGTTGATAAGTTCCTAAAACTTGTTGGCGACTCTTTTGCTCTATCTTATTTCCCTTTGGATGCCACCATGCTTAAGTGTATGATCACAGTGGGGTTCAAGCTAGGGATAACGCTTGAAATATTCCCTACACATATGATTGTGCAAGCATGTAAAAAACTCGTACCAGGGAGGTGCATGATAAGCTTATTGAGAAGAAGGAGTTCCATGATGGTGACAAAATGCTCCTTTACAATTCTAGGATGAGATTATTTCCCGGGAAGCTAATATCTCGTTGGAGTGGTCCTTTTGTTGTTCAAGAGGTTTTCCCTAATAGTGCTATTGAAAAATTTCCTTTGAATTTCTCAAGAACTTTCAAATTCAATGGTTATAGGCTCAAGCGTTACTATGATGGAGTTTTTGTTGGATCTTTTCATGATATTATTCTCTATGATCCACCTTGAAGGTGGAGAACGTCAAGCTAATGACGTTAAACAAGAGTGCTCGGTACCGTGCCTGAGAAACATGAATGCCAAGTGAGTGATAGACCGCATGATTGAGATTGCCCACACTTATAAAAATAAAATAAATGCTAAAGCAAAAAGAAATAAAAAAAAAGAGTGAGAAACCTCAAGCATAAAAATATAAAGATTCAAAAGCAAGATTGCACACCTTGGGGGCTTATCTAGGGTCTTGAGCCTTTATCCCTTTCTTCTATAACCTTTAGCCTAACCACGTCAACCCTTAAAAAGACCTTTTTGAGGTATACACACACTTGTGCGAGGTTCGGCTAGAGCTACGTTCGGCTTGATTCCTAACGGATACATAGGCAACCTCACGTTGAGGTGCGACCATAATAAAAATGCATTCATATTCACATTCACACACTCACACCATGATCATATCAAAGGATCTCCAATTCTCATCCTTATTCATGTAGATCTAGACTTGGGGGCTTGATCCCTACATCATTAGCTTATCTAGCCTAAGAGTCACCATCATTTGACTCTTCTTGAAATAATTTTTTTTTCTCCACACATTTAGCCCTTGCAGCCTAGTTTAGTGTCACTTTCACACACCGCACAGATACATGACCAAATATTTTTCCCTTATGAACCCTTTGTCATGAAATCTTAACACAACGTTGAAGCATGCCTTGTCAACATTGCTCATAATTATCATTGCATAAAGAAGTATGAAGTACTTAGCCTCCGCGCCTAAGTTACATAAGTAATTTCATTATCGAGTCAACTAGGATAGTTTAAGATGTTACAATCCTTGTACTATGAGAGACAACGTTAACGGATTAAGCTCATTCAACATGCACCTTCAAAAACTACATTTTGATTCTTTTTTGCGTCTTTCTTTTTTCGAGAGAAAATTTGTACTCTCCACAAAAATGACGGAAATTTTTTGCATTTTCGAGTCGCACGATCACAATACATTGCACATGGGTCATGAGTCACACGTGTCATTTCACATCGAGTCGAGTCAACCTCGAGTCAATCATAGTGAGTTAAGTTTATACCATGAGTCATGTCAAGTCAATGAGTCAAGCAACATTAAGTCTTAGGTCAACCCTAAAGAAAGAAAAGCAAAGTCCTATAGTAAAAGATATAAATGCATGTGCATCCCAGCAAGCAAGGACATTCCCGGATTTTTTTCGAAAAAACCACGAATATGATACGGGAGATTCCTCTAAGATTAGAGGAGTTATATGGATCAGTAAATTAGAGATGAAGAGCTTTAATTTACAAATGATTTGAGCGGATTTGGTTGAAAGGAAATGACCAAGCTTAAAGTTCGGAGCAAAACCAAGCAACAGCGGCCGCAAGAGCAGAATAGGGAAGACCCCACTCCAGCGCCATCTGTCGTTTGGCAACAGAGTGCTGCGCCTGGCACTAGATCCCAGTGTCTGGTGACAGAGCCAATTCTTGGCGCTAGCGATATTTCAGCAGCGACAGAGCTCGAAGCCTCTCAGAACAGCAATTTCGGGTTCCTTGGTACGCTAGTTAGCCCCTATAAGAAATTTGACATGATTGAGTAATTGATTTGATTACGATCGCAAATAAGTGATCGACCTAACAAAAGATCGTCTCGCTTGGCTTAAAGCGCCTAAACATTGGATCATCACAAAGGCACTGACATACGGGTTCAGAAGCACCGACGTAATGGTTCACAGCACCGACATACAGATTCACTATTCAAAATACCGACATACTGGTTTATAAGCAGTAGAAGCGCCGACGCACCGGCTAAAGAAAAGTTCAAGCGAGCTTTAAAGATCAATAAGCGTTGGTCTTCGGGAGTTTTCTTCGGAATATTATCGCAACAACTGAGGATGACTTCAAGAGAGGTTATTTTTAGACAGCATTCGCTAAGATTGTGGAGGTTGTCACCAAGATTTGAGAAGATATCACGAGATGGGCGGTCTTTGATGGAATTTGATAAGATTGTGGAGGTTGTAACCGAGATTTGAGAAGATAGCACGAGATGGGCGGTCTTCGACAGCATTCGCTAAGATTGTGGAGGTTGTCACCAAGATTTGAGAAGATAGCACGAGATGGGCGGTCTTCGATGGCATTCGCTAAGATTGTGGAGGTTGTCACCAAGATTTGAGAAGATAGCATGAGATGGGCGGTCTTCGACGGCATTCGCTAAGATCGTGGAGGTTGTCGCCAAGATTTGAGAAGGACGGTTCGTGATGAGGCGGTATTCGATGACTTTTGCTATGATTGGAAAGGTTGTCACTATGATTCAAGAAAAGGCTCGAGAGGTAGCGGCATTGATCGACGTTGTTCCCTAGATTGCGGAAGATCGTCAAAACAAACAGCGAGATAACGTTCCCCAGATTGTGGAAGGTTATCACGACAAATACAACAGCAAAAACAGCAACAAATTGGTTACTTTCAGAGACGTGTGCTTGACGGTGCAAGATACACATTTCTTAACTCTTTTATCTGTTTAAATAACGCTAGTTTTTAGGTATCGGTGTTACAAGAATGATTTAGGATCGCAGAACGTTCTTAATCATTCTTCGTCCCTATCGCTAATTTGACTTTCGTTTTCGAAACTTATGTTTCTCCAAACTCAGTCAAAGTGGGGGCTTCTGCAGAAACCCATTTATGTCTCCCCAAAACCAAACCCAGTGATGAATACCTTTCACGTAATTTGATTATCGAACAAAGCGAAAGTGTGAAAAGTCTAGTGATGAGGATGTTTTTATTAAAATATCTCTTCTTTCTGTTTTTTAAAATATTTCTTTTCTTACATTATTTTTGAAAAACATGCATTCCAGTTTAGTTTGGTCCATGATATGGTTCCAATAATGGTGTAGTTGGATGGGGTTTGAAAAGACCTTTCCAACGATATATTATAAGCCCAATTTCGATGAATAATGAAGAAGTTATCGCCAAAATACTAAACTGGGACCCAATCGGATTTTATAAGGTTGGATAGATCTTGAAATTATCTTTCCAATGATATATTATAATATTAAATCCGAGCTATAACGAAAAAGATATGAGTGGAATATGAAACTCTATCCAAAACTGACACCGTCCTACTATTTCGGCCATATCTTTTTATCTAAAAAATATTTTAATTTGATTCTAATTGTGTTGGAAATTAGACTTCAATATCTTTCCAACGACATATTATATGCCTTATTTGGACTTCTAGATCAAAAGATATGATAATAACAAAATCCGCAAAAACTGTTGTACACCGAGTTCTATTTCGATTCGAATTCGGATTCTTTTTTTTATTTTTTGACTCTCTTTTTTCCTATAAATAGAAGTCATATCTCCCCTTTTTCAATCACCAACTCTCATCAAGAATTTATTGATTCTCTCTCCTTCTTTTCTCAGCCTTGCTTTTTACAAACACAATTCCTCATAAATTAGCACTAGACGCACCTACCCAAGTTCGAAGTTGCCTTCGCCCTAGACGTGAAAGGTTTGATATTTCTGAGGGTTGGTCCCAAATCTCTCTTTTAATTATTTAATTTAATTGTTATTATTATTATTATTATTATTATTATTATTATTATTATTATTATTATTATTATTATTATTATTATTATTATTATTATTATTATTATTATTATTATTATTATTATTATTATTATTATTATTATTATTATTATTATTATTATTATTATTATTATTATTATTATTATTATTATTATTATTATTATTATTATTATTATTATTATTATTATTATTATTATTATTATTATTATTATTATTATTATTATTACTATTATTACTATTATTACTATTATTATTACTATTATTATTACTATTATTATTACTATTATTATTATTATTATTATTATTATTATTGTTATTATTATTATTATTATTATTATTATTATTATTATTATTATTATTATTATTATTATTATTATTATTATTATTATTATTATTATTATTATTATTATTATTATTATTATTATTATTATTATTATTATTATCATTATCATTATCATGATTAATATTATAATTATTATTATAATTATTATATATTATGTTGTTTGATATTTAATTGTTATGTTGCTTGATATTATAATTGGTACCTATAATCACAATTAATAAGATAATTAATAATCTTGTTTAGGGTTAATTTGATTATAATTCAAGTGATCGCCAATAATAGGTTTATTTGTGTATTAATATTTAACCAACATAGATAAACAGGTTTAGGGTAAACCTATTGATTGCATGTTAGTCAGTAAGCGCACATGAATATGATCAGAATAAAATAGAGGCATATTATTAGGGAAGGTTCAATTTCTTTTAGGTTGGATTTGTACCTTCATCCGCGAACTAACAGTCGTGGTTCCAGACCTATTGGAGTTGATGGTCTCCTGGATCGTTAAGGGGTGTAACATTCACCTCTGATAAGTGATATTTATGTCACTTTTAGGGTGTTTATTGAGTCGTTTTCCGGCTTATTTTCCAATAATTTAGCTTATTTTGTCCTTTATTTCTATTACTTGCTTATTCTTGTCTTTTATCTTAATTTTGAGTATTTTAGTAGTTTTTAATAGTTTTTAGCTTATTTTCCTAATTTATTTAATTTATCTTATATTTTATGTTTATATTTTAAGTTTTTAGTTCTTGTTTTCTAATAAGTTCCTAGTTTCTCTCATTTTCTTATTTTATTTTATTTTATTTTCATGTTTGTTCTCTTTATTTTATTTAATTTCTTTTGATTTTATTTTTTATGTTATTTTTATTTTATTTTATTTCGTGGTAATACCCTCGTGTTTTTGGTTGTATGTGTTCCGGGTTTCAAGTTCAAATCGTGTTCGGGGTCTGAAATTCGAGGTAAATGCACAATGCTCCCTGCTCTTCCCCTGCTGCCAGTCTTATCCTTCACCACACCTCATCTAATCCTACACCACACATCTCCTTCCTGTTCTGCTCCAATTCCCCTGCTCTATCTCCCCTGCTCCACGCACCTTTGCAGCCCACAAATCACGATTAACCATTGCTGCTCCCTCTCCTTCACTCACGCATCAACCAACACCAACACCACCAATCAGAAGTCAGAACCCCCCTGCTCCCTCGACCTTTCGCACATACCTCAACCACCAGCAACCCCTGCTCACCTCTCACCAAGAACCACCTCCAGCCACACAATTCGCACAACAACCCAGCCACACCGCTCCTAACCACCTGAACCACCAACACCGCCGCAACAACCAATTCCCCTGACCCGCAACTCTTATCAACAACAACAACCACCCGAACTCACCACCAATTAAGACAGCCATCAGCCAGCAAAAAAACAACAACAATAGCAGCTGCATCACCAATTTATAACAACAAATCGGCCACCAATTGCAACCCCAAATCGCCCAAGCAACATCCCCAATTCAGAGCAAATGGCAATTAATCAAGTTCGAGCAAACCAAAGGAGTTCGGTCGAATTTCGAGTCAGAAACCTTTGAGGCTTTGTAATTTGAAGAGGTGTAGTCGAACACACCCATGGTTCGACCAAACCAACCCCGTAGTTCGGCCGCACCAACCCGAGGTTTGATCGAACCTTTTCACGAGCATCACACGTGATTTTTATGAGAATTGGACGGCCACGATTCCTTCAATTATTCCAAAGTCCACGATTGGATGCTAGATGATGATGATGTTGATGAACGGTGATGATGGTTATTTGGGATGATAGCTGATGGTGTTTAAATTGGAGCAGCCAAATTCGAAAGTTAATGGGAATAGGGTAGTCTGATTGTTTTTGTGGGTTTTGGGTGGAATTTTTGGGATTTTCTTTTTCTTTTCATTTTCTTTTATTTTATTTTATGGTAGTTTTGTTTTTATTGGTTTTTTTTAGTTTATTTTTTTAATTGTTTTATTTAGTTTTATATCTTTTTAGTTTCTTTCTTTTATTTTATTTTTTATTTAACTTGTATTATAAATACCCCTTTGGGGTTATTTTCTCAAAACTTTTTCATCAACATTTTTATTTTAGATAGATTAGATTAGTTTAGCATAATTTTATTTTCTCTCTCTTAGGGTTAGTTTAAGAGTAGTGTAGAGAGAGAAAGCTTGGATTTCCATGGAGTTTTTGAGAGGTTGAAGAAGCAACATTGTGGAACTTCTTCTCATCTATTCAATGAGCATTTTCTAACTTTCTCTCATCTTTATTTATTTGCTTAATTCTTAGTTTTATGCTTTTTGTTTGGTTATTTGAGAAGATTAATTAGTTTGTTTGTTTAATCTTGTTTTTATTCTTATTTTACCTTGTTTTCCATGTCTTTCTTCATTATGTTAGCTTAGGTCTTGTTCTAGGGAATTGGATGAAGGTTATATTAATGAATTAAATGATTGATTGTGATTAGAATGAAATTGTTTCTTGATTATTGTGTATGAATGATGCTTTTATGGATTAGAATCTTTCTAGCTAATCGATTTTATGCTCTTAATTGTGATTTCAATCAATTGTGCGAGAGTGAGTTGGTTGAGAGTCCTAAATTCTTCCATACCTTTGCTAGGCTAGTTGCACGAGAGTGAATTAGTTTAGTAGGATAATTAACATGCTTAATTGTGCGAGAGTGAGTTAAATGTGTTGATGTTCCTAATCGAGGTAATTTTCATCTATTTGTATGATGTTGTTTAATACATTGATGTGATTGGATTCCACTTTCCCTCGTTTTATTTGTTTGTTCTTAGTAGTGTTTTTTTTAATCTCTCTCTATCTCACAACCTTTCCTAGTAGTCTAATTGGCACAAATTAATACACTTAGTCCTTTTGGGTTTGACCCTTTACTTGCCACTAACTAGTTTAGTGTAAGTTTAGGTATTATAAATTTCTAATTTGGTTAGGGTTAGTAGTCCCAACGACCTACTTTTACCCTCGATCAAACACGATTTGAACTTGAAACCCGGAACACCTACAACCAAAAACACAAGGGTATTACCACGAAATAAAATAAAATAAAGATAAAATAAAATACAAATACAAATAACATAAAAAATAAAATCAAAAGAAATTAAATAAAATAAAGAGAACAAATATGAAAATAAAATAAAATAAGAAAATGAGAGAAACTAGGAACTTATTAGAAAACAAGAACTAAAAACATAAAATATAAACATAGAATATAAGATAAATTAAATAAATTAAGAAAAATAAGCTAAAAACTATTAAAAACTACTAAAATACTCAAAATACACATAAAAGTCACCTATCAAACTCCCCCAAGCTTACCTTTTGCTCGTCCTTGAGCAAATTAACATGAAACACGAGAGAAGGAGAGTGAATTATTCAAGAAAAACTAAGACACTAAAGGAGACAAGAATGTACACTAACTCACTTTCATGGGAATCACGGTCAATTTTAGCAACTAAAGACAAGCCCTTTAAACCCCTAGATCGCCCTAGAGGACGAGTATGCTCTCGTGAGGGTGTCCTCAGAGTTTAACCCACAACTCTAAATAAAAACCAAGGCAAGGAAATAAAAAGAAAAGAAAAAGAAACATAAAAAGAGAAAGAAAACACAAATTCATATTTGGACAAGAGATAGGAACAAACACCAATGAATGAAAATCTTTCTAAGTAGACAAATGTATGCACGTTCCAAGATGTTAATGGTTGATTGAAACATAACATATGCTAAGCATAGAGAACTAATGAGGACTCAATCCACCCTAACCTCAACCAATTGGGCCGTGCTCTCTCCACTAGCTTCAAATCAACCCATAAGATAGCTTCTCATGATTCCACGAAGGAATCGGAAAAAGATAAAGAAATGAAAAACTTTGAGAAGGTAATCCCGACATCTCAACTATGCATACTCTCTCCATAGGTTTGAAGTCTATCTCCCTCCACCGTTCTTTGACCTAACCCCACTAAATTCTATGGGTCTTTTATTGGTTGTAACGTAAGGCTAAGGGTTCAGGCGGGGTAAAAATTTGAAAATTTTGGTGATATTTCCTAAGTGAAGCAAAAGAGTGGCCTACTCTAAAAAACAAACTCATGAAGTAACAAAATATCAAACAAAAATACCAATAATGCCATCTCCCCCAAGCTTACTCAACACTAACACATAATAAATACAAAAAAAAAAAAAGAAACGCCCCCCCCCCCAAGCTTGAACGAAGCATGGTCCTCAATGCTTAAACTAGGGAAGAAACCGAATCCAAGCTAAAATATATTTGTGTTTTTTTTTTTTTTTTTACATTTTCTTTTAAAGCTCAACTTTCAATACCGTACTTAAACCAATTCACAAAATGCCTTGTTAAATCTCAACACTCTCAAAACTCAAACCTCACATGCTAATGCTTCACTAACTAAAAGGGTTGGTAAACATAGGCCATTAGGTTTGTAACGCAGTTTAAACAAGAGCGGGAAACATTAGGCTCAAATTGGTTAATAAGTAGGTCGATGCAAAATAGAAAACCAAATTTGTAACAAAATAAAAAAAAGATAAAGAAAAATGAGAAAAGGTGCCCTTTTCCTCCCCTAGAGTGGCTCGGTCACCATCTTGGGAGCTAGAGGTCAAAACAAGGATTAAGACATTCATAGTCAAGGATCCTCAATTGCCGCACAACAAGGTGATGAAGGCTAGAAAAAATGAAGCTCACAAGGGATTATAACCAAACAAATACCAACCAAGAGTTTCAAATCCACTATAGAGAGCAACTCCATCTTACAACATTCCCGTGAACTAAAGCTTCATGGACCCCTAAAAGTTCTTAACCCGACTACCTTAGCATATAGTATCCTAGAGTAAACCAATAACACTCTCAAACCGTGCATACATTTACCACTTAGGAAGAAAAACATTCAAGGAGATTCAAGTCCCAAAACAAAATGTCCAAAATAAGAACAAACAGAACACATTTTGCCAAAATTACCTTGAAAGTAATTAAACAAAAATCTTTTTGGACTTTTCAAAATATAAGAAAAGACATGGAAATGCATATACTCAAGTGCATGGCATAAATGGATCAACATCCTACCAAAGCATGATAGAATACCCTCCCCCAAGCTTGAATGAGACAACATAATCAAACATAAACCAAATAATCCATGGGAGGGGAAAAGAAAGAAATCAATCCAACAAACCAACACAAGTCCAACGAGTCACCAACCATTAGAGAAAGAGCTAGGAAAGATATTACCGGATATTGGTGGGTGTAATTACCTGCAAATGAACCAATTTAACCTTTCAAAGCTGATTTCCTCTTGAATTGAATCTCGATTTCCACATGCTAGCAAAAATAGGCATCAAACTTCCTTGATTCTTGATCCAAACCAATGCATAAGTGTATATCAAGTTATGTACCTAGCAAAAGGCACACACACATTTCCATAAGAGAAAATCTAATATAAAAAGAAAAGAAAATGAAAGCAATAAAAACCTCGGGTTACTTCCCGAGAAAGGCTTATTTAACGTCCAAGCGAGAACGCTCTAGTAAATAATATTGCAACGAACGCAAGAGCTTATCAAATGCACTACTACACATTTCATATGATAACAAGTAGGAAAATGAAGGAAGGAGGACGTGCAACAAGATTATTTCATGTAAGTGAGGAGTAAGATGCCAAAAGAAAGAAGAAAAATCAAAAGAAAAATCAAGAAAATAAGAATTGAAAGAAGAAGAAAAATAAGGAAAAGAATAAAATGGTAAAACCTCGTCAAAATCTTTTTGGGTAGCATAATCACCCATTTCTTCAATAATAGGAGGATGAAAAGGAAAATTCTCATCAAACAAGAGATGGTCCTCAATAGGCTCTTTGACAAAAGAAGGGAGGAACATGGGATAGTAGGAGATGTGGTCAAATTTCCTTGAGAAAAGGACTTGAGGAAGGGTAGGAGAAACAATGGTCTCACAAAGCCTCACATCACCAATGAGGGCATGAAAATCAATCATAGAATCATCAAAAGAACACTCATGACTCACATCTCCCTCAAACAAATACTCTCCAATAGAAACAACCTCATCCTCCTCTCTATCACAATGATGAACAACAACTCCCTCAAGATCCTCAAAGCCTAGAGTCTCTAATCCATGCATGAAAGGATAAAGGTTTCTCTCAAACTCATCCCTTTCCCATGAAGCATTGCCAATGAACTCTCTTAAGAGGCTATAATGATTTGTTACACCTTCAATGAACATACTAGACATAACCTCAAATGAGTCCAAAGACTCATGGATAGAAGGGTCACCAACATGCAAGGTAGACACATCAAGATGGGGAAGGGGGTTGGAGACCTCAAAATCGACATTTTCTTCATTCACAACTCTTCCACCATCACTGAAGGGACTCTCAATCTCTTTTGATTTCTCAAACTCAGCATCATCATCCTCATGAACTCCCTCATTCAAACATGAAGATGGCTCGCTCACATCCTCACCAAGGGAAGCTCTCAAAGGGAGTAAATAAGGGGAAGGATGGCATTCAAGCTTAAATGGGGAATGAAAAGGATCAAAGTCCTCAAAAATCCTCTTATCACAAGAAAATCTCTCCTCACCTTCACACCCTTGGCCCACATCATTCTCAAAAACACTCTCACACTCCAAATGAGGTGCCTCACCTCCATTTACTTCAACCATAGCACTCATCACTTGGGATAGCCTCACTTCTATCAATTTTTGATCCTCTTGAAGCTCTTGGAGTTTTTGGGCGAGATATTGCATTTGAGAAAGAATTTGGGCATCAATGTTATTGGGTTGAGGTTCATGATCAAAGTCAAATTGCACATCATCAAAATTAGCACAAACCTCATCAAAATGAGCGTAAAGGGGAAAGGTGTCAATTTTCATACTTGGATTATAACAAGGCACATAAGAAGTATCAAGAGAATTCATGCAAAAATTAAAAGAATCTTGGCATTGAGAATCAAAACAAGAAACATGAGATCCTCCATCTAAAGAATCCCTAGCAAGCCATGTGAAGAAATCCCAAGCATCATGCATAGACAAATGACAAAATCTACCATTATTCATGTCCTCAACCATTCCCCTAGTATACTCATTCATGCCCCAATAAGCTATACCGCAACCATCACTAAGAGAACACCCATGGTAACTAAGGAAACCATCTAGTCTTTCAAAGTAAGCATAGAAGGGTTCATTATCAAATTGAGGAAAAGATAAGCATGCCATTTTTATACAAAGAACAAAGAAAAGAAAACAAAAATCAAATAATATACAAGAACCTAGCTAATCTAATCAACACAAACTAATGAACGCCTTAGTCCCCGGCAACGGCGCCAAAATTTGATCGGGATAAGATAGGTCGTTAAATTACTCCCTTAATCAAATTAACAATTTATAAAGCCTAAACCTACACTAAACTAGTTAGTGGCAAGTAAAGGGTCGAACCACTAGGGAAGCACGCTTATTTAACATCAAATATCACTAATGCAAGAGTGAAAAGAGGATTATTTTGTTGGTTTTTTTTGGATTGTAAACACTAGAACTATAAACAAACAAGATAAAGATGATTAAAATCAAGAGAGAACAACGCTAGGGGTTTGGGGGTGTCAAACATGATTAGAAAGAGGGGAACAATGATAGTTATCATGATGAACATGCCAAAGAACAAAAGATTCTACCTAAACAATTCATTCTCATGCAATAGTCTAGGCAAATCAATGAAAGAAGTCTATGCTAATTAGGATCATTCTCATGCATCCTATTAGACACAAGCAAATCAAGAGAATAAAGAAGCACAATACATGAAACTCCATTTTAACAACTCATTCTCATGTAATCATTAAAATAGAGGTGATCTTAATCTAATTCAAATCATTTTCATGCATTTAAACTAGAAGGAAATCAAATAAAGTGCAACAATAATCTCAAGCCATTAAAAATCATGTCTTTCATCAATTTAAGGCATGTAATCAATCAAACTATCATCACTCATCCATCATTCAATGCATATTTCACACCCCCTTCCTCTAGCTAAGAGATTAGCCTATAAAAGGGGGAATAAACATGATAGAAAAACTAAGAGTAAACACAAGAAGCATGAAATCAAACATGATCAAAAACAATGAAAATAACAAAGATAGATTAATCCACAAAAAATAAATAAAAATAAGCAACTAGCAGGTAAATAAAAAAAACTAAGAGAAAGGATTAGAGATTACTAAAGAGACAATAAATGAAAGATGAAAACTTGCAAAGTTGCTTGATTGATTCATTGAAGGGAAAGCTTGAACCAAAGTTGCATACAATGAGATAACTTGAGCAATACTACACTACCTCTCTCTATGATTAGGGTTAATTGTCTAGGATCATGAGATAATCCAATACCATTACATAAAAACGTTCTAAATAATCGCCGAAAATAAACCATACAAAGCAGCTGGAAAAATAGAGATGGTCCGACCGAACAGTGGGAAGGTTCGGCCGGACCAAAAGGTAGGTTCGGCCGAACCCTGGGTAGGTTTGGTCCAACCTCCCCTGATCTTGGTCTGGTCGAACTTCTGAGGTTCGGTCACTCCTGCAAAACGGCCATTTTCCAGCTTGAAACTGCCAAGGTGGTTCGGCCGCACCACAAAGTAAGTTCGGCCACACCTTCAGGGGGTTCGGCCGAACCTAGTTGATTCCTCCTTCCTTCAGCTTCTCTTGAGCTTCATGCTTCTTCTCCTCGGCATGTCATGCATTCCAAAGTTCATCCAAGAAGGCCAAGAACCTACAAAACGACAAAGAAACGCTATAAAAACCAACAAAAAGAGAAAACGGGAAAGGAAACACGCGAAAAGAAAGGGAAAGGCAAAACTAAGGGAAAAATTCTTAAAAGGGCACAAACAAGTGCAAATGAGGGGAGAATCCTTAGAGAAAAAGGATGGAAAAGTGGCATAAATGCCACTCATTAACCTCGTAAACGGTTTACAAGTTCCTAAAACTTGTTGGCGACTCTTTTGCTCTAGCTTCCTTCCATTTGGACGCCATCGTACTTTTGTGTATGATCACAGTGGGGTTCAAGCTAGGGGTAATGCTTGAAATATTCCCTACAATGATAAATTCTCTACCTTGGTTTTTCATGAGTTATTTGATTTGATTTGGTACTAGCCTTATTATTGTATCCATATTGCTTACTACTTACCTCATTTTTTGTGAAGATAATGAATTGTTGATGATTGTATGAACTTGTGATAGATGATTTTTTTTGCACATACTATGATTTTGGCACCACCATTATTGTATTTGTTGTTTGATTATGATGACTTGGTAGGGTTGATTTCCATAATATAGTTTAGATGATGGTATGGAGTGTTGTTACTCTTGATGCATAATTGTGGCTCATGATTCTTATTTTCTAGTGCGTTTTTCACTTGAGGTATGAATATTTTCCTATTCCTATGATTGATGTTGGTCTTAATTGATTTTCCATCGTTAAATTGTTACATATTGTTTGTTGTGTGTAGATGGCTCCCCTCTATCGAGCTAAAAGGGCAAGATGCTCAAAATATAGGGAAGTGGTTCCCCCGCCTCCCAACATTAAGGATACTTTTGGCATCGAGTTCACCAAGCAAGAGCATTAGGAAAACTTTGTCAATCTTTCATCTCAAAAGCTTTTGTCTACAAGGTTCTATGATTCATCGGCAACTACTTCGTTGGGTATTGATGATGATGTGCAATTTTTGGCCCGAAATTTGAGGCTAGAAAAGTTCTTAAGCCTAAATGCTCCTACCTTTGCTCGGATAACTTTGAAATCCTCTCTTCACTTGAGGTTCATGAGGAGGAGTTGGACAGTAAAACTTCTCAAAGACTTACATTTCAAATCTTCAACAAGGATCATTCGGTGCCTCTCTCCAATTTCAATGAGATCTTCAAATTTCCAAAGCCAATGAAGGGTTTTCCATATATTTATTCGGAATTTGAAGTATTGCAACATGATCACAAATATAGGGAGCGCAAGTGGTGGAGGCATATCTCGGTGGAAGAGTCATATCGTCCTCAATATTAAAAATTGGCCTCAATCATTCATGCGACCTTAAGATATTTTAGCCGACTTCTTACTTATGCCTTTTTCTCCAAGGAGTCCCTTAGTGCTATCTCACTGGAGGAGTTTAGTTGGTTGCGGCTAGCGGAAAATTCACTTGAGGATGAGGTTGAGGTCATTGACTTTGCTTCAAATTTGCTTGATCTCTTCATCGATATCCGAGATGGTGTTTTCCTCTCCGGAAGTATCCAACTAGGATGAATGATTACCATATTGATTCAATCCCTTAACAAAAGGTATGAAGCAATGCTCGAGTCTCTTGAGCCGGTCCATGATAAAAGAGAGAAGACTCCTTCCCACCTCCTTAGTTTCTATGCCTTGATAAATCTAAGATTTTTGGAACGCACTACTCAAGACAACTTGTTTATTTGGAAAGTTTCAAGGAATACAGATTTGTGCCCCATCCCTCACCCTGGGGCTATGGCTAGATTCTTAGACACCCCTCTTCCATGGAGACCAAACAAGTGGCCGTTCGACCAAGCTCTTAAGAAAGCTCCGTTGCCAAATCTCCGCCACAATCCATATGTCCCTCTTCCTCCCACTTCACCTCCGGTTTCTCGGGGAGGTACATCTTTGATTCCCCTTCTTCATGTTTTATCTCTACTTGTGACTTGTCTATTTTGCATGCAAAGATCGATTCCATTACGAATGTATTGAATTGTTCACCTATAGGGAATAACTTTGTTTTAGGCTATGATTACCATGCTAGGCAAGTTTATGATATGCATGTCATGAGGGGGGATATTGAGCCTTATGTTAAGTATCCGTATCTCCCAGTCCAGCAAGGATCCGTGCCTCAATGGGAGCCCTTTGGCAAATCCATTGGCCCTAGATTATGTTATCCCTATTGGGAGGAGCCCAATGTGCCTCCCTATGCCATTAAGGGGACCTCCCCAACCTTTTACGATTATAAGAGGTCGGGAGGATTCGATTTTTCTTATGACCCGGCTAACCCTAACCCATTCCTTGATCCTAAGACTTTTGGCCGATGGGGGCTCTCGGGTAAGCCAGTTCTAGATGATTGGTCCCACCTTTTTGCTAGGGATAAAGCCGAGAGGGTGAGTGGGTTGAAGGATAAGGGCCCTATGAATATAGATGTTGTCATTAGCCATGTTTCTTTTGAGGTTGGTGAAGGGAGTACTCATTCTTCCCCTTACCACATTGCCGAATGATGCCATTTTAGCTACCCTCCCTTTGATGCTTGTTTGATTTTCTTTTGTTTTTATGCTAGCTTGTTGCTTGGTTTTAGCTTGGGGGGGGGGGGCAGTAGCTCACTTTAAGCTTGGGGAACATTCTTATGTTTGTTGTGCTTCTTTTGTTTTTCCCTTGCTTTTATGGTTCACTATGGCTTTGTCCCAACTTTGTGTCTTTCTCTGATGATGATTTCTGTTTCCTGCAATTTTTTTCTGCTGATGATTTATGATAATGTTTTCTTTCTGATGATTTCTAATGATGATGTTATGTTGTTGGTCTGGTTATTGATAATTTTTTTCGTGATGGTTGATTGTTTTCTAATTGGATGATATTTCTCTATGCTTTATGATTCTCCTTCTCTACTTCTCTGATCATTTTTGCTACGTTTGATGTTGTGTGTTTTTGTTTGCAAGTTACTTACATTTTCTTTTTGTATATAGCTTTTTATTTCTCTCTTGGTATGTTATCCTTGCTTCTGCTTTTGAAGCATCATTAAGGTTTGCGTTTCTTTTCATTTATACTCATTAGCATTGCTTGGAGTACCCTGTGAGATCTTTCAATTTCTTTTCTTTATTTTTCTTTCTTGATTGCATATAATAGGTTTAGTTTAGGATGAGTTGATTGTTCGAGGATGTTTTCCTTGTAACACCTAGCATGTTTAGGGTCATTGGCGTTGCTTCCGAATGACCGCTTGTTTGACGATTGGGTTTTACTTGTTTTGCTTACATTCTTGTGCTTTTCTCTTTATTATTTTTCTTTTATTTCCTCTTTCTCTCTTTTCTATAGTTTCTTTTTCTTGCATTGATAAAAGCAAAAACAAATAAAAGATTTTGAGGCTATATTTTTCTTTTTACTTGTTTAGCTCTTATCTTTGGACAATCTACAATTTGGGATTTTGCCTTTGAAAGTGTGCTTTTCTATGTTTATCGGTGTGCATGATTTGAGAGTATACATGGTTGAATCTAGGATAGGGTATGCTAAGGTAGCGGTTTAGACCTTTTGTGGCCTTGAAGCCGGATTCTTTTGGTTCGTTTTAAGATAGTGTTGCTTCCTTTGGTGGATTTGACAACTTTATTAAGTTTTTGCTACAACCGTGTGAGGTTTCTTCATTTTCAAGCCTTCATCATATTTTGATTGTGCGGCATGGATCCTTGACCTTTGCATACCTAATCTTGAAGCTTGACTCATAATTCTGAAACACGAGACCGAACCATCAGGGGAGGACAAAGGCATCTTTTCGGGGTGGTAATTTTTCTTTTCTAGAATAGTCTTCATTATTTTTGTTCATTGGGTTTACATTTGCCTACTTGCTAACCATTTAAGATTTTATCCTTTCTTTTCAAGACATATCTTTAGAACTTTCTGCCTTTTGTTTCTTTTTGTTCCATTCTTGGTTTTTGTGAAGCAAATGGTCATGATGTTGGAGATTGTGTTTTATGAGTTCGTAATTTGGTTCTTATTTGTAAGCAAGCTTGTGAATTGTATATTTTGTTAATAATGGCAAATGAATAAATGAAAAGCCGTCAAAAGTTATAAAAGGCAACGACAATAAATAAAGTAATGAAAAAAAGTGAGAAAATGAGAAACAACAAAGCTAATTTAAAAAGCTTTGGCAAAAAAAAAAGTAAAAATGAAAAAGTTCAAAATCATTTTGATGTAAACATTTCTCCCTATTTTAAGCATTGAGGACAATGCTATTTTCTAGCTTGGGGGGAAGCATCTTACACTTTTTGTATGTATGATTATGGGTATAGCTTTGAATAATCTTGGGGGTGTTAGTTTTGGTGTCGAAGTTTGGCCAATCTTTTCTTCACAACCTAGGTATACCACCAAATTCTAAATTTTAGGCCTACCCCTAACCTTTTTCCCTTACGTTACAACCTTTGGGAAGGCCCTTTTGACCTAGTGGTCGAGTCACATACCGAGGGAGGGCATTATGAGTTAAAGCCTAAGGAGAGGGGATGCAAGGTCAAGATCTCGGGAAACCTCAAACTTTATTCTTTTCTGGTTCCTTCAAGGAACCATAGAGACGCTTACCAAGGGAAGATTTGAAGCCATTGGGAGAACGCGGTTAGATTTGTTGGGATGAAAGTAGATTGCTCCTCATTAGTTCTCTACACTTAGCATACCTTATATTTCAATCAACCGTGGATATAATGGAGCATGCATACCCCTATCATATAGAAAAGTGTTCATTCACTTGCATTTGATCGTTTGCAAAAATCCTTGTCAAGAGCTATTTGTTTGAATTTTTTATTTACCTTCTTTTCTATTAATTATTTTTTCTCATTTTATTTCAAAGAGTTATGGGTTAACCTCTTAGGAAACCCTTACAAGACCTTTGCTCTTCCCCTAGGGCGATCTAGGGGTTTAAAGGGCTTGTTGTAGCTAAAAACAATTGTGATTCCTACGTTAGTGAGTCTTAGTGTATATTCCCTTCTTTTGTCTTTCTTTTTTTTTTGAATAAATCTTTCATCCTTATTCTTTCTTGCTTTGTTTTGCTCGAGGACGACCAAAAGTTTAGCTTGGGGGAATTTGATGAGTGTCATTTTTGGCACTCATTTGATCCTCCTTAGGATGAAATTCATGCTATTTTATAGCTCTTTTCTTTTGTTTTCCCTTAGTTTTACTCTTTATTTCTTTAGTTTGCATTTTCTTTGTTAATTTTCTATTTTTATGCATTTCTTGGTTTACTTTGATATTTTCTCTTTAATTTGTTTGTTTTCATTTATTTTTCAGGTTAAGATCATAATCCGAGGATTCCCGAGTCTTCTTTCCAAGTTTTACATCGTTTTAGATGCCTCTTGCCTACCATTTGAAGTTTAAGTTTGAAGGAGTGCAAAGTCCAAGTCTTCTAGCTAGTGCATTCGAGCGGTGGGTACACCATTCTTGTTGTCGAACCCACTGAGGAGGCTATTTGAAGACTGCCTCCTTCCGTCTTCATCAACATCATCAACATCATCCATCTCGAAGGTGAAGGAGGCTGCCCTGCTCCCAAGCGTGGGCGCGCACGACCATGGTGCGCCCGCGCAGCGTGGTGGCGCGAGCGCGCCTCTTAGGGTCTCTCTTCCGTACCCTCTAATGCACGGAAGCACATCCTCCTTGGTGATGGTCGTGCCTGTTCGTGTCTCTTTAGACGATCTAACTACCATCTCTTTGTTAGTTTTACTATTTATATACTTTTCATCTATTTTTAGAGGAAAAAAAGAGTTAATTTTAGAATTAGGTTAGATTTTCTTAGAGAGAGAAACTCTAGTTTTTAGTTGTTTTAGAGTAAGAAACTTGAAGGTTGATGATTGTTGATTAACGAACGTGGCAATTTGATGATTTCAAGTATAATTCCTTTGATTTGGATCAAGTTTGTAAGAATCTCTTTCACTTTAATTCAATCTTTAGCTTTGATTTCCTTAACTTTGTTGATTGTTGAATTTAATTGAATTTTTTATTGGATTAGTTTGATTAGAATGATGATGATGAATTTGATGAATTGTGTAGCTTTGCTTTTCATTTCATTAATGGATTGTGAGTAGTTTGCTTGCTAGGAATGTGGTAAATAATGTATAAGTAATGGATCATAATTAATTGGGGGCTTTTAATTGTGTGTGATTAAATTAGTTGATTGATGTTGTGCATGTGTAGACACCCATTTGTGTCTCCCCAAAACCAAATCTAGTGATGAGTACTTTTCACGTCAAATCATAATCGAATGAAGTGAAAGTATGAAAAGTTTAGTGTTGCGGATAGTTTTAATTTCTTTTCTCTTCTCTCTGTTTTTGAAAACCTATTTTAAGAAAACAGATAATCCAGTTTGGTTGGTCCATGATATGGGTCCAATAATGGTGTAGTTTGGATAGGGCTTGAAAAGAGCTTTCCAACGATATATTATAAGCCCAATTTCGATGAATATTGAGGAAGTTATGGCCAAATTACTGAACTGGGCCCATTTTGAGCCTTATATGCGGCCCAATGATCTAGAGGAGGGCCTAATATAGATTTATCATTCATAATGCAATTAGGAATGGTATTAGTCTTCTAGATTCTTCTAGAAGGTTCTTTTCATTCCTAATTCAATTAGCATTGATAAATTGACTTTTGTTGACCTTATTAGAGTTTTAATCGAAATAAAAGAATGTTTTTGAGGAAAATACGATTTTATCCTCCTGTACGGAAATTTCTATCTGATTTTAGAAAACGCGTCAATAACTTAGTCAGCGCCAAACGCCAGCATTAGCGCCTGACGCTAAGCTTGGCGCCTGGCGCTAGCTTTAGCGCCTGGTGCTAATGTCAGCGTCTGGCGCTAACCTCGTTTTACGCGTTCGAACTCCGTTTTCATTCACCAACTCTCATCAAGATTCTCTTGATTACTCTCTCTCTCTCTTTTCTAAACTAACCTTTTCTCAAATACAAAATTCCGCATTCGCAAGACTTAGATACACCTAGCCATATTCGAAGTTGCCTTCGCCCTAGACGTGAAAGAAAGAGGTACGAGGCATCCAAGTAAGTACTTTAATGGTTATTATTGATGTTATGATATAGAAATCATGCTTAGATTGTTATTTTGATTCCTAGTATCATGTATAGGGTAATATTAATATCAAGTATGATTAAAAGTATGATGCTTCCTATGTTCTTCCTGATATTTATGATTGTTAGTGTATGATCACAGTGGGGTTCAAGCTAGGGGTTAACGCTTGAAATATTCCCTACAGTTTTTGGCGACTCCGCTGGGGAGGATTTCTATTTTAATTCCTGAAATTTATTTCTGCAATGATTTAGAATGAGTGGATGAGACTCGAAAAGTTCTAAGTATTTCATGTGCGTAATTTTGATTAACATTATTGTCATATGCATAAAAAAGATCTCATTGGAAAGACCATCCGTAATGAGTTATAATATAGGATTTTTACACGTAGGAAATTTGAGGAATATCTTTCACAACTAGGACCGAAATAACACTGCGCGAAACTGGAAAATTTTATCGAGCACAGAAAGCTGCAGAGTCATGTAGGAATTAGCGTCAGCGAACAGATGTTAGCTCCAGAATTTTGACTGTAGCACCAAACGACAGCTGTGTCGCTAAGCGCTCAACCCAAAATATGGCGCCAACCTCTGTTTTCTAGCGCCAAATTATTCCAGTACCGAGACAGAAATCTGCGTTCTAATTTCGACCAGTTTTTAGCATTGTTTGCTCGATCCTACTTCCTGATTGAGTTTTTCTCACTTTGCTAAAACCCATATGTGTTCTACATATGGACATAACCCCCTGGGAATTCATGCTCCATCTACCTAATTGAACGCTCTGAGCAACAAAGGGTACATCCGAGAATGTTGAATTCACCAAACCATGGAAGCGAGTTTTTCTAAACTCGCGGTGTCCCATCCACTCACGCCAACCCTTCACGGTTTGGCTTCCGCGCGGTGCATCTGGACAATTAACCATGGACCCTCCATTGACTAACCCATATCCCGAACTTTAGAGAACTAGAGCCATGGGTAGGTTGCAAACTCATGGCATCATATTGTGCCTACTTGACTAATTGTGCATTATTGTTGTGCATACTCTATGTGTTTTTCTTAACCGTTTGTTTGACTTGTGCTAAGATTAAATAAATGAATGACTAAAAGAACTTTGCCTAATTAATTAATTTATCAATTAATTTTAGTAAATAAAGTCTAATTTTTTAATCAGAATTGACCTAGTACAATTTTAGGCATACCCCTGTTAATTAATAATACAGAAAAGAGTCTCAGATCAAAGCTCCATCAATGGCACCAAAGTTTGAACTGTAGCGCCACTCTGTGGAGTGTGGCGCCTGGCAACAACTCTGTCGTCTGGCGCTACACTGCAAAGAGAGGCGCCAGCCCTGTCGTTTTGACGACAGTTCGGATTATTGATCGAGTCATCACTTTGTGTCTAATTAACCAGTTTGCTAAGTAATTCGTTTAAATCTTACTGTCAATAATACTTTGTTAAGTCATTAATTGGGTCTAGGCACCAAGTCTCATGGTCTTACACAAGAGTCCATGCATGTCACTTACACTCAACGCACTCACCAATACACATACTTTGACCATGTCTAAGAGAGTCTTGTATGCGTGTTTTTTCCGTCATTTTTTTAGGGGGGTAAGTCGGATATTAATCCTCCAATTTAAATACCGTACTTGGTTCCTAAAAATATATACCTTATTTTTGCCAAAAATATGCACCTACTTTTTTTATTTTTCTTCTTTAAAACTGTAAAGTCAAGGTCGATTTGAGTCAAGTAATTAAAACAAAAATGGTTTAAATTACAGCGCGTGGTCAAGAAAGAAAGGGCGGTTAATCAAAGACAATCTTTTCGTACAAGTACAACTTTTCGACAAACCCATTGCTCGTAAGAGGAAAGCTAGGAAAGTATTGGAAACACAAGAAGAAGTCAATGAGCTCAGGAACCAACTGGTTACCGTGACTGAGGCACTAAAGACCCTAACCCTAAAGATCGATGATCCCGTGAAACAACCATAGGTGGATCTCATGCAAGAGAGTCTAAGAAAGCTATATAGCGACTACAAGTTTCAAGGGATTAGTTCACAAGGGGTCTCGGTGGACAAAGATCTTCTTTCGTAGAAGTTCAATGCCAAAGACATCCCGAAATTCAAAGCAACCGATAACCCTTATTTTCATTTAAGAGCCTTCGAAACAATAATAAGTATTAAGGGTATCGACAAGAAGGTGTTCCCACTCTTTGTTCTCACTATCTCTCGAGACCGTTTGCCAGCAATGATTCTTTTCTCTCGAGAAAGAAAAAACCTCCACCTAGGAGTCCATAGCAAACGCTTTCGTTGATAGATACAAATGCAACATTCAAGTTGAGACTGACCATAGGAAACTTGAAATCCTCAAGCAAAAGGAGAATGAAGGCTTCACCTATTTCTTTAACAAATGGAGAGAAACCTCAGCTAAGATGATTGAGGTGCCAAGTGAAAAAGAGTCTGTAAGGTTATTCATCAAAAACCTTCAAGAAAAATACTCCAAGCATCTCAAGTATCTGATTAATCTCCATACCTTTAAGGCCGTCTACGGCATTAGAATCAGTATTGAAGACGACCTGGCTAAGTTGAAAGCTGCCAACAATAACTCTAACAGTGGCTGGAAAGGCAAGAAGAACGACAATCCTTCTTCTTCCAAAACCACCCACTCAAACAATGTTAGCACTTTTAACCTAGGTGAAGTCCTTTCTATGAATAATCAAGAACAAAAGAAACCATTTAGGAGGAACTTTACTCCTATTGGCATGATATATGACACCGCATTTGACCGACTAAATGCAAAAGGTCTTATAACTCATATTGGACAATTTGGGGACCCACCAGTCGAAAAGAGGTCGGCTAACTGGAACCCCAATGCACAGTGCAAGTATCACCAAGGTAGGGGCTATCTCACCGAGAACTGTTGGAAGCTTAAAGAAGCTATCAAAGACTTAATCGATAACAACAAGTTGTCATTGCCCCCTGCAAGTAAGAAGCCAAGTATTGATAATGCGCCTCTCGCTCATTCCTTAGCTATCTCTAATGAGGAAAACGAGGTTGATCCCTCGTCTCTCATCAAACCGATTAAAGAAATCCATGCCATCGAAGAAGAGGAGGAAATCTTTTTCGACGCCATGGATAACCTTCCAGAACTAGCAAGTAAAGAGGACATACAATCGCTTACACTGTCTATGATGGAAGGATCGCATTTGCTACGTGAAACTCTCAAGGCTATAAAGGAACTTCAGAGTAAATATGATAAGGTTCTACTCCCGAAAAATGAACCTAAGAGAGAGTTCACACCCATGGGAATGACTTACGAGGCGAAACGTTTTCCTTTACAACTCACCGAAAAACCCAAGAAGAGTAATAGACTCTACACTCCAATTGGAATCCCATATGTACAAATGTTCGAAATGCTCTCCGAGAGTAGCGAGATCAAACCTCTCGAACCGAGACCATTTGAATCATTGAAAAGGACTGATAGATATTACTGTCAATATCATCAAATAGGAGGTCACACTATCGAAAACTATTTTAAATTCAAGGATTTAATTCAGAAAATAATTGATGAAAAGAAGTTAGTCCAAGTTCCACAAGAAGAGGATGCAAGTATTAATGGAGTTTGGGACAGCGACGAAGAAGACGTCTACTTAAAAGACATGGTAGGACCTCCACCTTCGATGTCATATGCCATGGATGCCTTTTGGGTTGAAGAAGATTCATCAATAGACGTCCTCACATGATCTGGGAGAATGCAACCTCCCGTTTTGACACAACCCATGCCAACCACACAGCAAGTTCCCATACCTATCATTGAAGATAATGATATCGTCAAACAGTTCAAGAAGATAAAAGTTGAAATGAACGTATGGAAACTTCTAGCGACGTCTCGAGAACATAGGTTGGCAGTAACGAATGCCTTGGACAAAATAGGGATAGATTCTGACACCACTCCTGAGGGGTTGGCTAACTTCCTCAAGAGTGATCTACCTAATCCCATCAATTTGATCACCTTTTCTAACAAGGATTTACCCCCAGAAGGTGACAAACACTATAAGGCATTTAACCTCACAGTAGTTTGCAAGAGAATGAACGTCCCTATGACTCTTGTAGATAATGGATCAACCATTAACGTCTGTCAACTTAGAACTATGAGGATTCTAGGCATAAGGGATGAAGACTTAACCCCGTCAACACAAGGATTAAGAACCTACGACAACACTCGTCGTCAAGCTCTTAGTAAAATTACCATCAATGTAACGGCGGGAGCAATCGAACATGCTACTACTTTCCACGTAGTAGACATCAAAGCTTCATTAAATTTATTGTTGGGAAGCCCTTGGCTTCATGACCAAAAGGTCGTCCCTCATCCCTCCACCAACAAGTGAAAGCTATAGTTGGAGGAAACCCTATCACCATCGATGCTTCACCTATGAGAATCAAGTCTATAGAAAATCCAATAATTAAGGTGGAGCACGATGAGGATGATGAAGATTTATGGGGCTTTAATGAAGAGATCTCCTTAATCCAGGAGGATGAAAGGACCCCTCTCTGCCACGACCCCCATTCTAACATGATCGTGAATTCTATTATGAAGAAACAAGGTCATTTTCCTGGGATGACCCTGGGAAAGAAAAAGAGAATAGCAAAACCGTTGGAGTCACCTAGCCTCCCTAAATTAGATACTTTCAAACTTGGTTTCGAACCGACTCAGAAAGATCTTAAGCGAGACCAGGAAAAATCGAAGGCACGTAGAGACGCTCGCATTAAAAAGAAAGCAATCCCAATGGATCAATACCCTCTTACCCTTAATGGTCAATTCATAAAAAAAGGAGAGGACTACCCATGCCATAAATTTCCCGAACCATTTGTCGTAAACGGCATAAGGCAACCGGGATTTGAAATTTTCTTGGATTGCTATTTTACAGATGAAATCCCAACTCCTGTCCATAAGGAGAAAGCACCCCCATGCTTTGACTTTAACGTCATGGGATTATTATTTGGGTGAGAAAAGGATGAGCCAACATACAAAGAGGAAACTCCTCACTCATTCAAACAGTTCTGCGAAGTGAAAACTTCGATCCCTCGAAGCTAATCACTCCACCGGAAGGATCGCTACAAGGGTGGCGCAAGACCGTCAAGGTGACTACTCCAAGTGGAAGAAAGATATCCATCACGACAGGGTAAGGACCGATGTTGGAAGAGTCATCTGAGTCAGAGTCCGAGTTAGAGTCAGAGTCTCTCCCAATAGAGTAATCTAGGTCTTTATTAGTAGCACCTTCCCTTTCTATCTCTTCTCCTAGAATAGTTAGTGATCAAGTCCCTCAGGACATATCACTCTTTGATGTAATGATCTCAGAGTATAATAATATAATTTCTTCTTCTTACTTCTTGTGTTCTTCTTTAGCCTAAGATGACGAGCATTGCTTAACTAACAATGAAAAAGACAAAGAACTTATTAAAGCAATGGAAACACTTGAAAATAAAACACCGATAATTGAAGAAACTGAGACGGTTGATATCTCAAATGATTCAACCAATAAAAGTGAAGTTAAAATTGGAATAACACTTAATGAACAAGAAAGAATCGATTTATTTAAATTACTTAAAGAATTCATTGATGTATTTGATTGGTCATACGAAGATATGTCATGCATTAATAGAGAAATAGCTCAATACACTATACCACTAATTCCGAGAATGAAACCTGTAAAACAAAAGTTACGGCGAATTAAACCCGACGTAGCCCTTAAAATAAAAGAAGATGTTCAAAAACTAATAACTGCAGGTTTCATCAAGGTATCTAAATACCCTGAATGGGTCGCCAACGTCGTCCCAGTTTCGAAAAAAGATTGAAGGGTAAGAATGTGTGTCGACTATCGAGATATAAATAAGGCAAGTTCAAAGGACGACTTCCCTTTACCACACATCGATCATCTGGTGGATAACACAGCAAATCACGCACTTCTGTCGTTCATAGATGGATACGCAGGTTATAATCAGATTCTCATGGCAGAAGAAGACATGGAGAAAACAACCTTCATAACATCATGGGGCACTAACTGCTACACGGTAATGCCATTCGGTTTGAAAAACATGGGTGCCACTTACCAACGTGCAACGACTGCCTTACTCCATGATATGATGCATAAAGAAGTCAAAGTATATGTGGACAACATGATTGTAAAATCAAAAGACTGCCCAGGCCATCAAGTAGCCTTAAGAAAAATTTTCAAAAGGCTAAGAAAATACAATATGAGGTTGAACCCATCTAAGTGTGCTTTTGGAGTAACCTCAGGCAAGCTTTTCGGTTATGTCATAAGCGCTAGAGGAATAGAGATAGACCCAACCAAGATCAAAGCAATCATGTCAATGCCACCGCCCAAAATCGAGAAGCAGATTCGAGGATTTATTGGCCGGTTGCAATACATAAGTAGGTTCATATAAAAATTGACAACGATATGTGAACTAATCTTTAAAAAGCTTAAGAAGAATGTACCAGCAATATGGGATGATGAGTGTCAAAAAGCCTTTGAAAAGATCAACGCCTATCTCGCAAATCCTCCCGTATTAGCACCAGCACTTCCGGGAATACCTCTTAGGTTGTACTTAACAGTTACCAAAGAGACAACTAGAGCTATGCTAGCACAAGAAGTAGAAGGCAAAGAAAACGCAATCTACTATCTAAGCAAGAAAATGCTCGAATATGAAGCACGTTATACACCACTTGAGAAATTGTGCCTCGCCTTAGTGTGGGCCACAACCAAGATAAGACATTACATGCTAGTGCATACAGTCTTTGTAGTTTTCTGATTAGATCCACTCAAGTATCTATTCGAGAAATCCACACTCAATGGACGCAAATCGAGATGGATAGTCAATTTAGCCTAGTTTGATATAAGGTTTATGCCGCAAAAAGCTATCAAAGGATCTGTGGTGTCAGACTTTCTAGTAGACTTTCCAATAGAAGACTCGACGCCAATACAAGACAATGAGTTTCCAGATGAAGACTTAATGGTCACTGAAGATGATACTTGGACCTTATACTTCGACGGAGCCTCCAACCAAAACGGATGTGGCGTTGGAATACTATTAGTATCACCTAAAGAAGAGCATGTTTCGATCTCCATAAAGCTTGATTTCGACGTTACCAACAACGCTGCTGAATACGAAGCATGCGTGGTAGGCCTTGAAACAGCTTTGGCATTGGGAGTAAAAAAGTTACGGATATTTGGAGACTCTTCATTAATCATCAATCAAATATCCAAAATGTGGAACGTAAGGAGCGAAAGTCTTACTAATCAGTTAGAGAAGGTAGAATACACATATCTACCTAGGAAAGAAAATCAATTTGCTGATGCCTTGGCAACACTAGCCTCAATGGTTAGGATTCCCACGGAAATCGAGCAAATGCCTCTAACTATAGAAAAAAGGCACAAACCAGCATATATTCAAGCTATAGAAGATGATGAAGTAGTCACAGACGAAGAAGAAGAAGAAGAAGAAGAAGAAGAAGAAGAAGAAGAAGAAGAAGAAGAAGAAGAAGAAGAAGAACCGTGGTACACGGATATACTCAACTACGTCACCAAAGGAGAATACCCTCCCCATGCTGACAAAAGAGCAAAACGAGCATTAAGACTCTTGGCTTCCCAATACGTACTCATAGACAACAAGCTACATAAAAGGGTACCTAAGGGTCGAGCTCTCTTATGTGTAGGAAAAAAGGATGCCCAAAGAGCAATAAGGATAGTCCACGAAGGAATTTGTGGAACTCACATAAATGGCAAAATGCTAGTCCAAAATATAATGCGAGAAGGATATTATTGGACTACAATGAATAAGGATTGCCATCAATACGTAAAAAGATGCCCTAAGTGCCAAATCTATGCCAATTTACAACATGTTCCTCCATCCTTGCTCTACACCTACACGTCGCCATGGTCGTTCTCTACATGGGGAATTGACATCATCGGCAATATCACTCCCCCAGGAAAAGGATGCCACGAATATATCCTAGTGGCAATTGATTACTTCACAAAGTGGGTCGAAGCGCAATCATACGTTAAACTCACAACAAAACATGTAGCACTCTTTATCGAGAGAAATATTATTTGTCGATACGGAGTCCCACATGAAATGATAAGTGATAATGGAACTCACTTTCAAGCCAAATGTGAAGAATTGTTACAAAAATATGGCATCCAACATCATCATTCCTCCCCTTATAGGCCTTTAGCAAATGGAGCAGTCGAGGCAGATAATAAAAATCTAAAGACTATCATCGAGAAAATGACAGAATATTATAAAGATTGGCCTGACAAACTTCACTTCGCATTGTGGGGTTACCGCACGTCAATTCGCACATCAACAGGAAATACGCCATTTTCCTTGGTATATGGAATGGATGCCGTACAACCTGTCGAACTAGAGATTCCATCTCTACGCATCGCATTAGAGAGAAAACTCGATGAAGTTGAATGGACTAGAGCAAGATATGAAGAGCTAATTCTACTCGATGAAAAACGACTAAAAGCTCTACATCACACTCAATGTTACCAAACTCGTATGGCTAGGCATTTTAATAAGAAGGTCAAGACAAGAAACATCAAAGTAGGAGACTTGGTGTTAAAAGCATTAAGGAAAAATGTTTTAGATCCAAGGGGAAAATTTAGACCTAATTGGTCTGGACCCTACATTGTCAAAACAATCATGTCAGGAGGTGCAGCAAAATTAACTGACATGGATGGCAATGAGTTCTTGAACATGACAAATCTTGACCAACTTAAGAAATACTACCCATAATTACTTGAGTAGGATACTCAATATAGCTACGTTTGGCCTGATTCCTTAAGAAAGGATACGTTGGCAACCCTTTACGGGTGTGGCCTCTTTATTTTTTTTAAATCACGCATTTCAGAATTAATAAAAAAAATTCGACGGAAGATCGACGAAACATCGGCGCCACGGAAAACATTCTGGCGCCAGCTGATGAACGTTAGCGCCAGACGACGGCATCCGTCGCCTGACACAAGACTGCCACAGCCGGCGCCAGTCGTAAAAGTGTGGCGCTAGTTTACAGTTAAAAGTTTGGGAACATTTCGGTGTTTTTCGGAAAATTTTCAACTTCCGTTCTCGAAAAAATTTCTGAAAATTAATTCTTCGGTTTTCATTGCTTTAATAAAATAAATTTAAAGTAAATAATTTAATTAAAAAGATGGAATTTCATTAATAAAATAAATTACATTATTGAAGGAATTTAAATAAGGCTTAAATAAATTAACTACTAATTTAAAAACTAAGTCTAATAATTGGAAACTAAACAATGCTCTTAATCTTCTTTCTCTTTCTTAGCTCTTTTCCAATTTTTGTCTGCTTCTTCTTCCTCATCTACAACCTTAGCTAGTAGGCATCCTTTAGAGGACCTACATTCAATATTGGAGTAAATAGTTTCCCCCTCAGCTAGGACTCCATGCTTCTTTTCTACCCAAGCTTTCTTTTCTGTGGTGTCAGCTTTCCTTTTTCCCTTATCTTTCACAGTACTCTTCTTCCTAGGCATTATAGGTGTTTTGAAATCGATCCTTTCACCCAAGAGTTCCTTAACGGGAACCACCTTGTCACTTAGACGGCTCTTCACATCAGTTTTACTTTGATTTTTCTTCACGTCCTTCGAAGGTTTCTTCAGAAGCCATTTTAAGAAAACAGCCAATACAGTTTTGTTGGTCCATGATATGGGTCCAATAGTAGTGTAGTTGGATGGGGCTTGACAAGAGCTTTCCAACGATATATTATAAGCCCAATTCCGATGAATATTGAGGAAGTTATGGCCAATTTACTAAACTGGGCCCGGTTTGAGCCTTATATGCGGCCCAATGATATAGGGGAGGGCCTAATATGATTTATCATTACTAATGCAATTAGGAATGGTTTTAGTCTTCTAGATTCTTCTAGAAGGTTCTTTTCATTCCTAATTCAATTAGCCTTGATAAATGAACTTTTATTGACTTTTCAGAGTTTTAATTAAAATCAAAGAGCATTTTTGAGGAAAAGATACGATTTTATCTTCCTGTACGGAAAAATACATTTGATTTGAGAAAGCGCATCAAAAACAGTGTTAGCGCAAAACGCCAGGCATTGGCGCCTAGCGCTAAGCCTGGCGCCTGGCGCTAATAGCCTAATGTTGGCGTCGGCTCTGTTTCAGTTGCTTCAAACTCTATTTTATTAATTTTATCTTTTTGGCTGAGTCTCTCTATAAATAACGTATTAAAAACTCTGTTTTCATTCGCCAACAACCAGTTTTCATTCACCAATTCTCATCAACATTCATCTACATTCACCTACAATTAGTTTTCAATTCTCTTTCATTCACTTTAATCATTCGCTAATTCTCATCAAGATTTCCTTAATCATTCATCTCTTTCTTTCTCTTTTCTAAACTTGCTTTTTACATAAAAAATTCCGCATTCATTAGATCTAGAAACACCTAGCCATATTCGAAGTTGCCTTCGCCCTAGACGTGAAAGGTTTAATTTCTAAGGGTTTGGTCCCAAATCTCTCTTTCAATTATTTAATTATTGTTTATTATTTTTCTTGAAGTTACTAACGTGTGTATTTTGTTATTAGAAAGAGTTATGAGGCATCAAAGTAAGTGCTTTAATGGTTTTAATTGATATTATGATGTAGAAATCATGTTTAAATCGTTATTATGATATTCCTAGTATCATGTTTAGGGAAAAGGTTATAATATCAAATATGCTTATTATGATTCCTGCGATGCTTCCTATGTTCTTCCTAATATTTATGATTGTTATTATCATGTTAGGGTTAAAGATTTGATTTTTATTGCTTAGTGACATGCTAGGGTTTGTTATTAATCTTGTTAGTATCATGCCTAGGATCTTGCTATTTTTATTATGCTTTAACATGATTTATGACTATTTTTATAATTGTTTTGATTATAATTTTATTATTGTTATAATTATTATTATGATGATTATTGTTTTGATTATTATTATGATTATTTTAATTGTTATTATTGATTATCATTATGTTGCTTGATACATTACTTATTGTTATTGCTTGATCACACCTTTATTGCATGTTTAAAGGGAGTTAGTATTTGTAATCATGCTTAATAAGATATTAATAATCTTGTTAGGGTTAATTTTATTATAATTTCAAGTGATCACCAATAATAGTTTATTTGTGCATTAATATTCAACCAACATAGATAAACAGGTTTAGGGTTAATCCTATTGATTGCATGTTAATCAGAAAGCGCACATGAATACGATTAGAATAAAGAAGAGGCCTATTATTAGGGCAGGTTCAATCTCTTTTCTATTGGATTTGTACCTTCATCCCCGAACCCTAATTTGGTTCTAGACCTTATGGAGTTGACGATCTCTTAGATCATTAAGGGGTGTAACCTTCACCTCGTGAACGGTTTACAAGTTCCTAAAATTTGTTGGCGACTCTTTTGCTCTATCTTCTTCCCTTTTGGACGCCACCGTATTTAAGTGTATGATCACAGTGGGGTTCAAGCTAGGGGTTAACGCTTGAAAATATTCCCTACAGTTTTTGGCGACTCCGCTGGGGAGGATTTCTATTTTAATTCCTGAATTTGTTTCGGCAATGATCTAGAATGAGTGGATGAGACTCGAAACGTTCTAAGTATTTCATGTGCGTAATTTTGATTAACTTTATTGTCATATGCATAAAAAAGATCTCATTGGAAAGACCATCCGTAATGTGTTAAAAATATAGTATTTTACACGTAGGAAATTTGAGAAATATCTTTCACAACTAGGACCGAAATAACACCGCGCGAAACTAGAAAATTTTATCGAGCTCAGAAATTGCTGAGGCATGTGGGAAGTAGCGCTAGGGGCCAGAGCATTGGCACCAGACTTTTAGCCGTAGCGCTAGACGCCAGCATTGGTGTAGGCGCTACAGTTAAAAATTGGCGCCAGTCTCTGTTTGCTGGCGCCAACCTCCTCCAATACCGAGCCAGAAATATGCGTTCTAATTTCGACCGGTTTTTCGTATTGTTTGCTCGATCCTACTTCCTGATTGAATTTTTTCTCACTATTCTGAAACCCATATGTGTTCTACATATGGACATAACCCTCTGGGAATTCATGCTTCATCTACCCGATTGAACGCTCCGTGCAACAAAGGGTACATCCGAGAATGTTGAATTCACCAAACCATGGGAGTGAGTTTTTTCTAAAGCTCGCGGTGTCCCATCCACTCGCGCCAACCCGTCACGGTTAGACTTCCGCGCGGTGCATCTGGACAATTAACCATGGACCCTCTATTTACTAAACCATATCCCGAACTTTAGAGAACTAGAGCCATGGTTAGGTTGCAAACGCATTGCATCATATTGTGCCTACTTGACTAATTGTGCACTATTTGTTGTGCATATATTCTATGTTTCTCTTAATCGTTTTTTTTACTTGTGTTGAGATTAAATAAATTAATGACTTAAAGAACTTTTCCTAATTAATTAATTAATTTATTAATTTGAGTCAATAAAGTCTAATATTTTAATCGGAATTGACCTAGTACGACTTTAGGCATACCCTAGTTGATTAATAACACCGAAAACAGTCCCAGATTAAAGCTCCAATATTGGCGCCAAAGTCTGAGCTGTAGTGCCACAATGTGGAGCACAATGTGGAGTGTGGCACCTGGCAACAGCTCTGTCGTTTGGCGCCAAGCTACACAGTGTGACGCCAGTCCTGTCGTTTGGCCGACGGTTCGGATTATTGTTCGAGTCATCACCTAATGTCTAATAGTCAGTTTGCTAATTAATTCGGTTAAGTTTTGCTGTCAATAGTACTTGTTTGCGTCGTTAATCGAGTTTAGGCACTAAGTCCCATGGTCTTATACAAGAGTCCAAGCATGTCACTTACACTCAACGCACACACCTATACACATACTTTGACAATGTCTAAGAGGGTCTTACATGCGCGTTTTTTCCGTCATTTTTGTTTGGGGGGTAAGTCGGATATTAATCCTCCAATTTAAAAAAAAAAAAAACTATACTTAGTTCCCTAAAAATATGTACATTATTTTATTGCCAAAATATGCACCCATTTTTTTAAAATTTTATCTTAAAATAAATCGTAAAGTCAAGTTGATTCGAGTCAAGTAATTAAAACGCAAAATAGATTAATTTACAGCGCGTGGTCAAGAAAGGAAGGATGGTTAATCAAAGACAACCTTTTCGTACAAGTTAACTTTTCGACAAACTCATAGCTCGTAAGAGGAAAGCTAATACTATAATGGCAACACAGAAGGAAGTCAATGATCTTAGGAACCAACTGGTTACCGTGACCGAGACACTGAAGCTTCTCACACTCAAGATCGATGATCCCGTGAAGCAACAACAGATGGAACTCATGCAAGAGAGTCTAAGCAAGCTATCTAGCGACTACAAGTTTCAAGGGCTTACATCACAAGGGGTCTCGGTAGACAAAGATCTTCTTCCGCAAAAGTTCAATGCCAATGACATCCCGAAATTAAGAGCAACAGATAACCCTTATTTTCATTTAAGAGCATTTGAAACAATAATGAGTATTAAGGGTATTGATAAGAAAGTTTTCCCCTCTCTGTTCTCACTATCTCTCGAGACCGTTTGCCAAAAATGATTCTTTTCTCTCAAGAAAGAAAAGACTTCTACCTGGGAGTCCATAGCAAACACTTTCGTTGATAGGTATAAGTGCAACATTCAAGTTGAGACTGACCATAGGGAACTTGAGATCCTCAAGCAGAAAGAGAACGAAGGCTTCACCTCTTTCTTTAACAAATGGAGGGAAACCTCAGCTAAGATGATTGAGGTGCCAAGAGAAAAAGAGTCTGTGAGGTTATTCATTAAAATCCTCCAAGAAAAATATTCCAAGCATCTCAAGTATCAAAACAATCTCCATACCTTCAAGGCCGTCTATGACATTGGGATCAATATTGAAGACGACCTGGCTAAGTTAAAAGCTGCCAACAATAACTCCAACAGTGGCTGGAAAGGAAAGAAGAACGACAATCCTTCTTCTTCCAAAACCACCCACTCAAACAACGTTAGCACTTTTAATTTAGGAGACGTTCTTGCTATGAACAATCAAGGACAAAAGAAACCATTTAGGAGGAACTTTACTCCTATTGGCATGAGTTATGACACCGCATTTGATCGAATAAATGCAAAAAGTCTCATAACTCCTATTGGACCATTTGGGGATCCGCCGGTCGAAAAGAGGTCGGCTAATTGGAACCCCAATACACACTGTAAGTATCACCAAAGTAGGGGCCATCTCACCGAAAACTGTTGGAAGCTTAAGGAAGCTATCCAAGACTTAATTGACAACAACAAGCTATCGTTGCCCCCTGCCAGTAAGAAGCCAAGCATTGATAATGCACCTCTCACTCATACCCTGGCTATCTCTGATGAGGAAAACGAGGTTCACCCCTCGTCTCTCATTAGACCTATCAAGGAAATCTATGCAACAGAAAAAGAGGAGGAAACCATTTTTAATGTCAAAGATAACCTTCCAGATCCGACAAGTAAGGAAGATATACAATTGCTCACGCTGTTTATGATGGAGTTATTGCATTTACTACGTGAAGCTCTCAAAGCTATAAGGGAACCCTAAAAGAAATATGATGACGTTCCACTTCCGAAAGATGAACCTAAAAGGGAATTCACACCAGCGAGAACAACTTATGAGGCAAAGCGTTTTCCTTTACAAGTCACTGAAAAACCCAAGAAGAGTAATAGAATCTACACTCCAATTGGGATCTCATATGCACAAATGTTCGAAATGCTTTTCGAGAATGTTAAGATCAAACCTCTCGAACCGAGACCATTCGAATCATTGAAAAGGACATATAGGTATTACTGTCAGTATCATCAATAAGGGGGTCACACCATCGAAAACTATTTTAAATTCAAGGATTTAGTTCAGAAAATGATTGATGAAAAGAAATTAGTCCAAGTTCCACAAGAAGATGATGCAACCATTAATGGAGTTTGGGACAGTGATGAAGAAGATGTCTATCTAAAAGACATAATATGATCGCCAGCTTCTGTGTCATACGCCATGGATGAGTTTTAGGCTGAGGAAGACTCATCGATAGACGTCCTCATAAGATCTGGGAGAATGCAACCTCCTGTTTCAACACAACCTATGCCGACCACACAACAAGTTCCTATACCTATCATCGAAGACAGTGATATTGTTAAGCAGTTTAAGAAGACAAAAGTTGAGACGAACGTATGGAAACATTTGGTGACATCTCGAGAACATAGGTTGGCTATAATGAACGCCTTGGACAAAATTGGGATAGATTCTGACACTACTCCTGAGGGATTAGCCCACTTCCTCACAAGTGATCTTCCTAGTCAAATTAATTTGATCACCTTTTCTGATAAGGATTTAGCTCCAGAAGGTGACAAACACTACAAGGCATTAAACCTCACAGTAATTTGCAAGAGAAGGAATGTTCCTATGACTCTTGTAGACAACGGATCGGCCATCAACGTCTGTCCACTTAGAATTGCGAGGATGCTAGGCATAAGGGACGAAAATTTAACTCCGTCTACACAAGGAAAAAGAGCCTATGACAACACTCGTCGTCAAGCGCATGGTAAAACTACCCTGAATGTGACAGCAGGAGCAATAGAACATGCTACTACCTTCTAAGTAGTAGACATTAAAGCTTCCTTCAATTTGCTATTGGGACGCCCTTGGCTTCATGACCTAAAGGCCGTCCCCTCATCTCTCCACCAACAAGTAAAAGCTATAGTTGGGGGAATTCCTATTACCATCGATGCTTCGCCTATGAGGATCAAGTCTATAGAAAATCCAATTATTAATATGGAGCATGACGAGGATGATGAAGACTTATGGGTCTTTAACGAAGAAGTCTCCTTAATCCAGGAGGATGAAAGGACCCTTCTTTACCATGACCCCCATTCCAACATGATTGTAAATGCCATGCTGAAGAAACAAGGACATTTTCCTAGGATGACCCTAGGAAAGAAGAAAGGAACGGCAAAATCGCTGGAGTCACCTGGCCTCCCTATGTTAGACACTTTCGGACTTGGTTTCGAACCGACTCGGAAAGATCTCAAGCGAGCCCAGGAAAAGTCAAAGGCACGTAGGGACGCACGCATTCAAAAGAAAGCAATCTCAATGGATCAGTACCCTCTTACACTTAATGGTCAATTAAAATAGAAGGAGCGGACTATCCATTCCATGAATTTCCCGAACCATTTGTCGTAAACGGCCTAAGGCAACCGGGATTTAAGATTTTCTTGGATTGCTACTTCAATGATGAAATCCCAACTCCTGTCCACAAGGAGAAAGCACCCCCATGCTTTGACTTTAACGTCGTGGGATTACTGTTTAGGCGAGAAAAGAATGAGCCAACTTATAAAGAGGATAACTCCTCGCTCATTCAAACAGTCCTACAAAGCGAAAGTTTCGATCCCTCGAAGCTAATCACTCCAGCTGAAGGATCACTACAAGGGTGGCGCAAGACTATCAAGGTGACTACTCCAAGTGGAAGGAAGATATCCATCACGACAGGGCAAAGACCGATGTTTGAAGAGTCGTCTGAGTTAGAGTCTGAGTCGGAGTCTCTCCCTATAGAGTCTTCTAGGTCTTTAGTAGTAGCACCTTCCCCTCCTATTTCATTTCCTAGAATAGTTAATGATCAAGTCCCTGAGGACATATCACTCTTTGATGTAATGACCTCAGAGTATAATAATATTCCTCCTTCTCCTTATTTCTTGTGTTCTTCTCTAACCAAACATGACGAGCATTGCTTAATTAACAATGAAAAAGACAAAGAAATTATTAAAGCAGTGGTAATACGAAGATATTAAAATCGGTTGATATCTCAAATGATTAACACTAAAACGGTTGATATCTCAAATGATTCAACCAATAAAAGAGAAGTTAAAATCGGATTAACACTAAATAAACAAGAAAGAACCGATTTAATTAACTTACTTAAAGAATTAATCGATGTATTTGCTTGGTCATACGAAGATATGCCAGGCATTAATAGAGAAATAGCTCAACACACTATACCACTGATTCCAGGAATGAAACCCGTAAAATAAAAGTTACGTTAAATGAAACCTGATGTAGCTCTTAAAATAAAAGAAGAAGTTCAAAAACAAATAACTCCAGGTTTCATCAAGGTATCCAAATACCCCAAATGGGTCGCCAACGTCGTCCCGGTTCCAAAGAAAGACGGAAGGGTAAGAATGTGAGTTGACTATCGAGATCTAAATAAGGCAAGTCCAAAGGACGACTTCCCTTTGCCACACATTCATGTATGGGTATGCAGGTTACAACCAGATTCTCATGGCAGAAGAAGACATGGAGAAAAAAACTTTTATAACACCATGGAGCACTTACTACTACACGGTAATGCCATTCAGGTTGAAAAACGCGGGTGCTACTTACCAACGCGCATCAACTGCCTTACTCCATGACATGATGCATAAAGAAGTCGAGGTATATGTCGACGACATGATTTTAAAATCAAAAGACCGTCTAGGCCATCAAGTAGCCTTAAGGAAATTTTTCGAAAGGTTAAGAAAATATAATATGAGGTTGAATCATGCTAAGTGTGCTTTTAGAGTCACCTCAGGCAAGCTTTTGGGTTATGTCATAAGCTCTAGAGGAATAGAGATAGACCCAACCAAAGTCAAAGCAATCATGGCAATGCCACCGCTCAAGACTGAGAAACAGATTCGAGAATTTATTGGCCGGTTGCAATACAAAAGTAGGTTCATATCAAAATTGACGACAATATGTGAACCAATCTTCAAAAAGCTCAAGAAGAATGTACCAGTAATATGGGATGATGAGTGTAAAAAATCCTTTGAAAAGATCAAAGCCTATCTCGCAAATCCTCCCGTATTAGCACTAGCACTTCCCGGAATACCTCTTAGGTTATATTTGACGGTTACCAAAGAGACAATGGGAGCTATGCTAGCACAAGAAGTAGAAGGCAAAGAGAATGCAATCTACTATCTAAGCAAATAGATGCTCGAATACGAAGCACGCTATACACCACTCGAGAAGTTGTGCCTCGCCTTGGTGAGGGCCACAACCAAGTTAAGACATTACATGCTAGTGCATACCGTCTTCATGGTCTCTCTATTAGATCCGCTCAAGTATCTATTTGACAAATCTACACTCAATGGACGCATATTGAGATGGATAGTCAATCTAGCCCAGTTTAATGTAAGGTTCATGCCACAAAAAGCTATCAAAGGATCCGTGGTGTCAGACTTTCTAGCAGATTTTCCAATAGAAAACTCGACGCCAATACAAGATAACGAATTTCCAGACGAAGACCTAATGGTTACCAAAGACGATACTTGGACCTTATACTTCGACGGATCCTCAAACCAAAAGGGATGTGGCATTGGAGTATTACTAGTATCACCTAAAGAAGAGCACGTTCCAATCTCCATAAAGCTTGATTTCGACGTTACCAACAATGCTGCTGAATATAAAGCATGTGTGGTAGGCCTTGAAACAGCTTTGGCATTAGGAGTAAAAAAGTTAAGGATATTCGGAGACTCTTCTTTGATTATTTATCAGATATTAAAAAGGTGGAAAGTAAGGAACGAAAGCCTAGCCCCTTACCAAATCTATCTGGAAACTCTTATCGATCAGTTAGAGAAGGTAGAATACACATATCTACCTAGGGAAGAAAATCAATTTGCTGATGCCTTGGCAAGACTAGCCTCAATGGTTAGGATTCCGACGGAAATCGAGCAAATGCCTCTAACTATAGAAAAAAGGCACAAAGCAGCATACATCCAGGCTATAGAAGACAACGAACTAGTCCAAGGCGAAGAAGAATAAGAACCATGGTACATGGATATACTCAATTATGTCACCAAAGGAGAATACCCTCCTCATGCTGACAAAAGAGCAAAACAAGCATTAAGGGTTTTGGCTTCCCAATATATACTCATAGACAACGAGTTACATAAAAGGGTACCTAAGGGTCGAGCTCTCTTATGTGTAGGAAAAAAGGATGCACAAAGAGCAATGAGAATAGTCCACGAAGGAATCTGTGGCACTCATATAAATGGCAAAATGTTAGTCCAAAAGATAATGCGAGAAGGATATTATTGGACTCCGATGAATAGGGATTGCCATCAATATGTAAAAAGATGCCCTAAGTGCCAAATTTATGCCAATTTACAACATGTTCCTCCATCCTTGCTCTACACCTACACATCGCCATGGCCATTCTCTACATGGGGAATCGACATCATCGGCAAAATCAGTCCCCCAGGAACTGGAGGCCACGAATATATCTTAGTAGCAATTGATTACTTCACAAATTGGGTCAAAGCGCAATCATACGTTAAACTGACTGCAAAACATGTAGCACTCTTTATCGAGAGAAATACTATTTGTTGATACGGAGTCCCACATGAAATGATAAGTGACAACGGAACTCACTTTCAAGCCGAATGTGAAGAATTGCTACAAAAGTATAGCATTCAACATCATCATTCTTCCCCTTATAGACCTCAAGCAAATGGAGCAGTCGAGGCAGCTAACAAAAACTTAAAGACTATCATCGAGACAATGACGAAAAATTATAAGGATGGGCCTGACAAACTTCACTTCGCATTGTGGGGTTACCGCACGTTAATTCGCACATCAACAGGAAATACGTCATTTTTCTTGGTATATGGAATGGATGTCGTACAACCTGTCGAACTAGAAATACCATCTCTACGCATTGCGTTAGAGAGTAAACTCGATGAAGTTGAATGGACTAGGGCAAGATATGAAGAATTAATTCTACTCGATAAGAAACGACTAGAAGCTCTACATCACACTTAGTATTATCAAACTCGCATGGCTAGGCATTTTAATAAGAAGGTCAAGACAAGAAACATCAAAGTAGGAGACTTGGTGCTAAAAGCACCGAGGAAAAATGTTTTAGATCCAAGGGGAAAATTTAGACCTAATTGGTCTGGACCCTACATTGTCAAAACAATCATGTCAGGAGGTGCAGCAAAACTAACTGATATGGATGGTAATGAGTTCTCAAACATGACAAATCTTGACCACCTTAAGAAATACTACCTATAATTACTTGAGTAGGATACTCAAGAGAGCTACGTTTGGCCAGGTTCCTTAAGAAAGGATACGTAAGCAACCCTTTACGGGTGCGACCACTTTATTTTTTGAATTTCTCGCGTCCTAGAGTTACTTAAAAATTTGACAGAATATCGGTGTCGCAGAGAAGAATCGGGCGCCAGCCAACAGCCCTTAGCGCCAACCGATGGAACTGGCGCCTGGCGCTAGACTTCCCTGTCAGGCGCCAGTCGCAAATAAGCGGCGCCAATCCACAGACAAATTCAAGGCAAATTTCGGTGTTTTTCGAAAAATTTTCGACTTCCGTACTCGAAGAATTTCTGGAAAATTAATTTTTTAAGTTTTCATTGCTTTAATAAAAAAAAAATTTTAAGTAAATAATTTAATTAAAAGCTGAAATTTCATTGATAAAATAAAAATACATTATTGATGGAATTTTAATAAAGCTGAAATAAATTAACTTTAAATGAAAAATATAAACTATGTCTAATAATTTGAAATTAAGCAATGCTCCTAATCTTTCTTTTCTTTCCTAGCCCTTTTCCAATTTTTTTCTGCTTCCTCCTCTTCATCCATAACCTTAGCTAGTAGGCATCCTTTAGAGGACCTACATTCAATCTTAGAATAGATAGTCTCCCCTTCAGCTAGAACTCCATGCTTCTTTTCTACCCAAGCTTTTTTATCTGTGGTGTCAGCTTTCCTTTCTCCCTTATCTTTGGTAGTAATTTTCTTCCTAGGCATTGCAGGTATTTTGAATTCAACTCTTGCACCTAAGCGTTCCTTGGCAGGAATCACCCTGTACCTAGACGACTCTTCACATCAGTTTTACCCTGATCTTTCTTCGAATCCTTCGAAGGTTTCTTTAGCAACCACTTCTTCACATCATTGGGCAAAGAAGGAGGAACCTTTTGGGTAATCACTTCCCATAAAGGTCTAGCACTCCAGTAAGCATCAAATCTGTCTACTTCCTGGGAAACAAGGTACTCATAGGGAGGACGAAGATCCCCAGAAGGAATATTCTGAAGCAAGCCGTATTGTCTTTTTACCCTGCAGGGATAGTAATAAGTCATACAGGACAAACTCGGAAGACGGCAGAGAGGTTGCTTGTTGACACCAACCATCCTTTCTATTTTCCACCATGGGACAACCCACTTGATAGCAAAATTGCGAGATTCGATTACCTTTCTCCACCCATGGCTCCCAATTTTAGGGAAGCGCTTCTTCCTCCTCACGAAGCAATTGGGAGTGTACTTCTCAATATTGTCCGGAGGGCTAATTAATTCTAGCCTTTCCATTAGCCATATCTGTAAAAAAAATTGAAATGAAAAAAATTATTATTACAATACAAAAATATATTTTTGGAAAAATTGCTCCCATTAATCTGAACTTTGCCTCAACCGCCGAAAATAATCCCAACTTTCGTTTATTATCTATTGCACCGAACTTTGGGGAGTATTAATTTTCGTTTCACCCAAATGACTTGCAACCGGTCAATCAGGTAAGCATTTCTGAATTATTTTTTTTTTGCACACGTGTCAATATGTAATTGGTTGAAAAAAATTAGAGAAAATAAAAAAAAAAAGAAAAATGTAAAACAAAAAAATTCCTAAAACTAACCCAGCTGCCGCACCTCCACCACCACACCACCACCATCGACAAATGCCCTTCTCACCATACTACCACCACCAGACGCACTCCCTTCCTAGCCATTACTACCGGAAAACCCATCAAAGGCCTAACCGGTCGTTTCCCCACAAAAATTGGGCACCAAAAGTGGCCACAACGCAACCCCCTCCCTGAAATCGACCACGTAGATTGGCCACAAATGGCCGAAATTGGTCGATGTTGGGGCTGAATACCCTACACCGGCCGATTTCGGCCGTTTGTGGCCGATTTCGTGGCTGATTGTCGAAGGGGTAAGGATTGGGCGCTGTTGGGAAGGGGGGTTTCGGGGGTGGGGAGGGGGTTTAGGAGGTTGTTGGGCTGCTGGGGAGGGGTTTTTAGGGGTGGGGGAAGGGAAGGGGTGGCTGGGCGGCGGTTTCCGGCAGCGGGGGAGGAGTTTTCGAGGATGGGCGCGAATTTCCGGCGGGATGGGGTGGTGCTGCAATGTTTTCCGGGAATGGGGGGTGGTGGTTGGGTTTGTGAGTTATTTTTATTTTTTTTTTTTGTTTTTATTTATTTTTTCTTTTTTTTTTATTTTTTTTGGACCTATCATGTGTTGACACGTGTCTAGGTAACCTGCTACATCAGGTTGGATGACTTGTTGGGTGCAACGAAAATTAATACCCCCCAAAGTTCGGTGCAATAGATAATAAACGAAAGTTGGGATTATTTTCGACGGATGAGGCAAAGTTCAGATTAATGGGAGCAATTTCTCCTATATTTTTTTATTTCAGTAATTAAAAATATTATTTTTCTACCTGTAATAAAATTGGAGAGCCGCGAAAAGGTGCTTTTGGGTTCCTTTTCAATTCATCAAGACTAATCATAGTCTCTCCAATTATCAATGGCATTGGGTTTCTCCCTGATTCAATTTGTTCTAGTACGGTGGTTATAATTGATTGGCCTTCATTATTTTTACCACTGCTAAAAAAAAATTGATTAAGCATGAAAAACAAGAAAGCCCTTCTTCTATGTATATGAAAAGACTCAGAAAGAGATTAATCAAAATAATGGCATGCAAATTCTTTCAAATTAAGTATGTTGCCATCTACTATTTTTTATAAATCCCTTTCTTTTAAATTGAAGAAGCTCTCAAAATCCTTGTCATAATATGCATCAACTCTAGGGATTACTATGAGGTCTATTACAGGGAAGCCTAAAATAGCACCAAATTCTTCTGGCAAAGGGCTAATCTCATCATACCCTATTCTAAAGCAATAAGTATCAACATTCCGAAACTCTAGAGCGGTATGAATGAAATCTAAGTTAAGATCTACCCCTTTGATACCATAAATTCCCCCCAAGTGAAACAAATCTAATTCTTTTATGTCTCTAGCATTAAGAGACCGACACCATTCATGGGTGTATTGAGTGAAAGTTTTGGTGACTAGAGACATGGTATTATTTTCCTAAGGCCAAGAATTATTTTTTTTGCCGAAATTATGAGAAGAATCGGCTGGGCAGGGGGCTATTTATACACAAATTGCGAGCAGTTTTAATCAGGATGAAATACGGAGACAGCGCCAATTGGTGTCAGATTCCGCAATTGGCGCAAGACGCCAAAGCTTGGCGCCACACGCCAAGTGTAGCGCCTGGCGCTACACCCAATTGCGTGGCGCCATCTGGCGCCAATTTGCCACGTCAGGCGCGCTTTCTTAAATCGCGTTTTTACCTTAAGTTCGAGTCGACTAATGACTTTACGACTCTGATTATCTTTTCTAAACATCTTTTTATTCTTCTTTTAATTAATATAGCTATTATATTATTATATTATTCTTTTGGATTTTATCTAGATTAATTTCCAAAATTTATTATAAACACAAGCTTTCATTTGACTTTTCCTTTTTTCATTTTTTCTTTTGGGGGAGAGAGTCGGATACCCTCCATCAATAATATAAAAATGAAGGAATTTTTGCGCAAAATTGTTTGTCACACTTTTCTTGCACACACAAACATGCACATAAAATTAATAATAGCAAACATAAATAAATTCATAATAAGTATATACAAAATATATCTAAAAATAGTGAGTCTAAGGCAAAGTTCTATACAAAGTCAAAATAAAAAAATCACAGGAACAAACTACGGCGCTGGGGGACGTATACCCATCATATCGTAAAATTGCACCGTACGTGGAGTCACCTCTCCACCAGCTCTAGCTCCAGCTCCAGTCTCCGTAGGAGAAGGAAAACTCAATGTAGGTCCACTCCACCTAAGATCAACCTGAGGCTGAGGCTGCGGAGGCTGCTGCGATGACGAGCCTACCTCGTACATCCCACCACCTCTGAAAGCTGAGGTAGCCTCTCGCTGGCCTACCGGTGCAGCATGAGCACCCTCAGAAGAAGATCTCGAGCCCTCCGCAACATGGGCACGAGCAGCCTCAGAGCGACCGCCTCTACCCCCTGATGTAGTACGAGGACGTCTCGAGCTAGACCTCGCCGGATCCCTCCGCACCTCAGGTCTCGTGCGGGTGTGAGAAGCAATAGGCTAGTCCTGCAAAAAGAATTAAATCAGAAACAAGGCAAAATCGGAGCGGTAATGCAAAAATATATAAAGAAAGACCACCTCTCGGACGACGTCGTCCCGACGGCAAGTAGCCGCATTCCTCATCTGGACGAGCTGGCTCCGGAAGGCATCTATACATCGTGCCATCGCCAAAACCACCACGCGCGAGAACTGTCAAAGAAATAAGTAAGTAAATATGCATAATATATGGACAAAAATTGCAAATACCTTAGCTAACTCGAGTCTGGTGGCGAGGAATCGACCTCTCTACGAAGCGCTCGTCCTCGGGAGCCGGAGGAATCATCTTCTTGATCGGCCCATATGTCCCCTGGTAATGGATGGACATACGGGGTGGCACGAACTCAACATCACCGTCCTGATAAAGCAAAAAAAAAGCAAAAAAAAAAAAACAAAAAAAAACCAAGTCAGTAAAATCATTACTTGGGGGCTACTTAACAGAAAGTAAAAGCTGAAAAATCTTACCCTCACATCCTCAACTGGTACAAAGGATGGAGCTAATAATGGTAGTATCTCCTCAGCAAAGCACCGCCCAGGGATCGCATAAGACCGCCAAGGAGTACCAGCTCCCTCGGACATGCTCAACAACCGTGCGTCGTCGAACATATGACGTGGTGGAGGAGCAGGAACGACGAAAACATCAAAGGAATGTTGTCTAGCAACCCCCTCTCCCAAGTACGCGATCGCTCCATAAGTCCCAAGGAAATAGCGACGCTCAGCGGAGTAATGTGCGGCTAACCCAGGGACTGTTCAGCCGTCCCACGGCCGGTACACCACCTCAGGCCCCAGCAAAGAACATCAATCACACGAGAGTCTACCTAAAGCGTCGCAAAAAGGCAAATAAATAAGAAGAAATTGTACCGCGATGATCCAGTCTCGGACATATGTAGTGGACATATCCACACGGCGGCCGCCCTAAGAAACGCTCACTGGAAATCCGCGCGGTGATGGTCTTGCCGGCGCAGCAGAGGGGAAGTACTCGTAGAACCAAACCTACAAGGAATTAAAATTGTAAGTAAATTCTAGCTAAAATGTAGAGCTAAACTTTATAGGGAATAAATGTTTACCTCTACGACCTTCCAAAAGGCAGACAAAGCAACATTCGTCCCAAAGGACCGGTGTCGACACGAGTCCCTCATTGCACGAATGAAGTCAGCGTAGGCAAAGCTGGCCCAGTCATAAGTCCCGATCCGGTGTAGATCGCGAACATCAGGAAGGTTGTAAAGCAACGCCCTACTACCCTTGTCAGGAGAGACGTCCCTGACAACAACATCAGTGCTAAGATGCGCACCCGCTGCTCTCGGGTGGTCGCATCGTCATCTAAAGCCGCTGCTAACGTCGAGCAGCGAATCCCCCTAGCACTAAACTAAGACGTCTCGACCTCAGCTCCGGCCCGAATAGTGATCGGCCCCAACAGCTCCCCGACCTCAACAGAAAAGACGTCGATTCCACTGTCAAATGGAAGTGGAACAGATTTCAACTCCATTCCTGTAATGAGACTGAAGTCCGTGGGGGTGACCATCATCTCGCCCCAGGGGAAGTGGAAAGTGTTGGTGGTGTCCCATAAGAACTCCACCAAAGCACGCACTATATGGTGACCCCCACTGGAGGCAACCATCGCCTCGGAGGTCTCAAACAAGGTGGCCAGTCCGCAAGACTCCCATAGGAGTCTCATCTCAAGATCCCTGGCGATGTACATCTTGTACAAATCGCCAAATCCATTACAACCGGAACTGTGATAGCATGTCCTCCCAACCGTGATGCCCCATCTCACCCTCTCAGAAATGTGGTGGACGGGGGCAAAGAACAGGGTCCGCTCATCCCACTCGGGGAGTCAACCTAGCGAAGTAGATGGTGTAGCGTTGTCCTCTGCGGGCTCATGCTCCCGTCGAGTTTTTCGGGACCGTGAACCCGAACCTCGCTGTCTAGCCATACTACATTATGAAAAATTGTCATAAATCAAGGTGCTATAGTATCTAAGGTTCGCCTAGCCGCATGATACTATGTTCGCAAAAAACAGAGTACATAGTACTAAAACAGAGCACAAATTCAAATTGAGCATAACGACATTTTTCAAGCAATCACACAATTTCTTGCAATACTATAGTAATTATTGTGACAAATTGGACAAGAATTGCTAGCAAAAACATCAAGAACGGGTCACATTTTTCTTCACGACCTTGGGGGGTCCAACAATGGCAAATTGCTCATTTCTTCACCAAATTGTGTCAAACAAGTCTCAAATTACTCCCAAGGTAATATATAAACATAATCAAGCAATTTCATGGCATAAAATTTGATAAACAAAGTGAATTAAGCATTTTAAGTTTCGAGATTACATGAAATTCGTGAATAAACATGTCAAAAATTCATAAAAACTGATGTGACTTTGAAGAAAACTTACATAGATCAGGAAAGTAGATGAAAAGAGATTTAATTTGCAACGAATTTGAGTGAATTCAGTTGAGAAAAGAGAAAGAACGAAGCAAATGAAATTTTCTGGTTTTTTCGAGTAAAATCGCGACGAGCAAAACAGCAAAATGAAAAGGAAAGGGGTATTTAAGGAAAACCCCGTGCTGGAGCCAAGCTCTAGGAATTGGCGTAAAAAATCAGGCTTGGCGCCTGGCGCCAATCCTAGCGCCTGGCGCTAAGGCTATTTGTGTGGCGCTGATTGCTTTTCAGCGGCGCCAAAACGCTCAGCTTCTCGGTGAAGTTGTTCTACCTCTTTTTAACATATTTTGGGTTCTTTGGTACGCCAGTTAGCCCCTCCAAGCAATTTGACATGATTTTTAGAAATCGGCTTGATTGCATAAAGTGATCGACCTGATGAAAGATCGTCTCACTTAGCTTAAAGCGCCTAAGAATTGGCTCATCGCAAAAAGCACCGACATACTAGTTCATAATTTAGCAAAGGGCACCGACGTATAGGTTCAAAGCAACGGAAGCACCAACGTATAGGCATAGTAGGAGCAAAGTTCAGGCGGGCTTTTAAAGATCGACAAGTGGAGGTCTTCGGTAATTCTCTTTGGAAAATTATCGCAACGGATGAAGATTGTTTCAAGAGAAATAATCTTCGATAGTATTCCCTTGGACGTGGAATATTATCAATGCGGATGAGGATTGTTTCGAGAGATATAATCTTCGATAGTATTCCCTTGGACGTGGAATATTATCAATGCGGATGAGGATTGTTTCGAGAGAAATAATCTTCGATGGTATTCCCTTGGACGTGGAATACTATCATAGCGGAGAAGGATCGTTTCAGGCGAAGCAATCTTCTAATTTGGAAGTAGTTACGGGCTTAGCGGTTTTCAAGCAGGATAGCATTCTCTAGCTTGTAGGAGGTCATCAAAACAACAGCAATGCAACAGCAACAAATCGGTTACCTTCAGAGACGTGTGCTCGACATTGCAAGATACGCGTTTCTTAACTCTTTTATCTGTTTAACTAACGCTAGTTTGCAGGTATCGGCGTCATAAGAGTGATTTAGGATTGCAAAACGTTCTGAGTCATTCTCCGTCCCTATCGATACTTTGACTTTTGTTTTCGAAACTCGCATTTCCCCAAACTCAGTCAAAGTGGGGGCTTCTGTAGACACCCATTTGTGTCTCCCCAAAACCAAACCCATTTATGAGTACCTTTCGCGTTGAATCATAATCGAATGAAGTGAAAGTGTGGAAAGTTTAGTGTTGCGGATAGTTTTTAATTTTCTTTTCTCTTCTCTCTGTTTTTTAAAAACTTATTTTAAGAAAACAGCCAATCCAGTTTGGTTGGTCCATGATATGGGTCCAATAAGAGTGTAGTTGGATGGGGCTTGACAAGAGCTTTTCAACGATATATTATAAGCCCAATTCCGATGAATATTGAGGAAGTTATGGCCAATTTACTAAACTGGGCCCGATTTGAGCCTTATATGCGGCCCCATGATCTAGGGGAGGGCCTAATATGATTTATCATTCCTAATGCAATAAGGAATGGTTTTAGTCGTCTAGATTCTTCTAGAAGGTTCTTTTCATTCCTAATTCAATTAGCATTGATAAATTGACTTTTGTTGACTTTTCAGAGTTTTAATTAAAATAAAAAAACATTTTTGAGGAAAAGATACGATTTTATCCTCCTATACGGCAAAATATATCTGATTTGAGAAAGCGCTTCAAATACAATGTTAGCAACAAACGCCAGGCATTGGCGCCTGACGCAAATAGCCTAATGTTGGCGCCAGCTCTGTTTCAGTTGCGCCAGACTCTGTTTTGTTAATTTTATCTTTTTGGCTGATTTTCTCTATAAATAACGTATTAAAAACTCCGTATTCATTCGCCAACAACCAGTTTTCATTCACCAATTCTCATCAACATTCATCTACATTCACCTACAACCAGTTTTCAATTCTCTTTTATTCTCTTTAATAATTCGCTAATTCTCATCAAGATTTCCTTAATCATTCATCTCTTTCTTTATCTTTTCTAAACTTGCTTTTTACATACAAAATTCCGCATTCATTAGATCTAGAAACACCTAGCCATATTCGAAGTTGCCTTCGCCCTAGACGTGAAAGGTTTAATTTCTGAGCGTTTGCTCCCAAATCTCTCTTTCAATTATTTAATTGTTGTTTATTATTTTCTTTGAAGTTACTAACGTTTGTATTTTGTTATTAGAAAGAGGTACGAGGCATCAAAGTAAGTGCTTTACACTTTGTTTGGATTGATGGAAATGGAGGGAAAGGAAGGGAAGGGAAATTGAGGGATAGATTATCTTTCATTTGGATAATAAATGTGGAAGGAAGGGAATTGGAGGGGAAAGAAATGGAAAGATTAAATTGTAAGAATTTGATCTCTCCAACAATGGAGAGATTTGGAAGGAAAACTCATATTTCTTCCCTCCCCTTCCTTTCTCTTCCCTCCCCCGCACCTCCCTCCCCTTCTTTTCTTTCCCATTTCTTTATCCAAACACACCCCGAATGGTTTTAATTGATATTATGATGTAGAAATCATGTTTAAATCGTTATTATGATATTCCTAGTATCATGTTTAGGGAAAAGGTTATAATATCAAATATGCTTATTATGATTCCTGCGATGCTTCCTATGTTCTTCCTAATATTTATGATTGTTAGTATCATGTTATGGTTAAAGATTTGATTTTTATTGTTTAGTGACATGCTAGGGTTTGTTATTAATCTTGTTAGTATCATGCCTAGGATCTTGCTATTTTTATTATGCTTTAACATGATTTATGATTATTTTTATAATTATTTTGATTATAATTTTATTATTGTTATAATTATTATTATGATGATTACTGTTTTGATTATTATTATGATTATTTTAATTATTATTATTGATTATCTTTATGTTGCTTGATACATTACTTATTGTTATTGCTTGATCACACCTTTATTGCATGTTTAAAGAGAATTGGTATTTGTAATCACGCTTAATAAGATATTAATAATCTTGTAAGGGTTAATTTTATTATAATTTCAAGTGATCACCAATAATAGTTTGTTTTTGCATTAATATTCAACCAACATAGATAAACATGTATAGGGTTAATCCTATTGATTGCATGTTAATCAGAAAGCGCACATGAATACGATCAGAATAAAGTAGAGGCCTATTATTAGGGCAGGTTCAATCTCTTTTAGGTTGGATTTGTACCTTCATCTCCGAACCCTTATTTAGTTCTAGACCTTATGGAGTTGACGATCTCTTGGATCGTTAAGGGGTGTAACCTTCACCTCGTGAACGGTTTACAAGTTCCTAAAACTTGTTGGCGACTCTTTTGCTCTATCTTCTTCCCTTTTGGATGCCACCATACTTAAGTGTATGATCACAATGGAGTTAAAGCTAGGGGTTAACCCTTGAAAATATTCCCTACAACAACCTTTCACCGTCACTATTGGTCGGGTTCAGTATTTAATCACAAGAGTGCTTAAAAAATCGTATTTAACTAAATTCAATTTTTTTGATAGTCCATGGATCAGTCTAGATGTTTGGTCAAAGCATAGATTTTTTTAATTTCAGCCCAAACCTTTTTTTATTTTATTGTTTTATTATTTATTTTGGCCCAAATCTTTTATTTATTTTATTTACTTAATTTCTTATTTTAGCCCAAATAATAATAAATCAGAAATGGCCCAAAATTATAAATCGGCACTTCAAATGCTGAACAAAATTAGGGTTAAAAATGAATTTAGACAGAAAAGCGGACTAAAAATGCTCGCGTCACGGCAACATTCCACCGTGTCACGGGAAACTTTCCCGTCTGACGGTGGGGTTCCCCGTGACACGGGACACCTGCTGTGACACGGGGGTTTTTCGTGTCCTTTCCGCGTAAACCCTAAACGCGTTTTCTCTCCCGTTTAGCATATATTTCCCCCGTCACACAAAAGTACACCGTGACACGGGAATGTTTCCCGTCTGACGGTGGGATTTCCCGTGTCACGTTACACTTTGTCGTGACGCGGTATACTTTTTTAGGGTTTTTATCATTTTAGGGTTCGGTGTGTTCCCTCAGCACATTTTTTCTATAAATACCCCCTCATTTCTGATGTACGAGGCATCAATTAATTCTCTATTTTTTCTCTCTCTTCTATGCTCTAGCCTAAACACTAGCCTACCCTTCTTCTTCCAAAATTCCTTCTTCAAGCACTCCTAGGAGTCCGTACTTTACTCGTGGTTCTGTCCTTAAGCAAAGGCGTGAAGGGTAGAACTGTTTGAGGGTTTGGCCCCAAATCAACTCTACTTAATTTAATTTAATTTAATTATTGTTTTATTATCATTTCCTTGAAGTTACTAACTCGTTTATTATTTTATAGTTGCAAGCAAACAGAATCAAAGTAAGAATAATGTTCCTCTTATTTCTATTATTTTTCTAACGATTTTGTATTGTTGGAATTATTTTTAAATTACTTCCAATATTAATGTGTATTCTATTTTATAATTATTGATCACTAATTGCATGTGAAAGGGAATATGTAATGTAAAATCACGCCTAATAAGATAATTTGGACAACCTTTTTAATCTTGTTGTTTAATTCAAGTGATCACAAATATTTTAGAATTATGTGTTGCATTAATATTCAACCAATTTAGCTAAATAATAGTTTGGACCAAATTGAATATTTTGTTTGTATGCCTTTGAGATCGCAGGAATCACTTTTCACTATAAGAATTGAGTAGAGGCCAATACGGGCGAATGTGACTCCATGACTCACTTCATACCATCATCCCCGATCCTCCTTTCGTGGTTCCGAACCATATGGAGTTAGAAATCTCATGGATTATGAATGGGGTGTAACCTTCACGGGTCAATCGTTGTTGCCTTCGTTGTCCCTTATTGTGGTTGCCTTTTTATGATCCGTGAACGGTTTACAAGTTCCTTAAAAACCTGTTGGCGGCTCCGTACTTTTCTTTGTCCCTAATCGTTGTCCCTAATCGTAATTTTGATTCCCACTTCCTATGAGTGCCAAGCATATTCACACATGCTTTTAACGTAGGCGCACTTTGAGCAACGCCTACAATTTGGTGACTCCACTGGGAGGATTCTTGGTTATTTATCGATTTGAGTGATCGGTATTTAATTAAGATGAGTGGATGAGACTTGAAAGATTCTTGAAAAATATTCCTGTGATTAATTTGGCATTTTTGCATATGCATAGACGTTTTAACGTCTATTTAGGTCTGTCCTGTAGGAGAAATTGAATAACTTGATTGCGTACGAAGGAAAATAGGGTACCAATCAGATTTTCTGACTGCCGTGTCACGGTACAGTGCACTGTCTGACGGTGTGCAGTACCGTGGCACGGGAATCTCTGTTGCGTCACAGCAGTCCTAAAATCAGTCCGGTGGCTTGTTTTATCTTCTCACAGTCAACTTCTTTTGATTTTTCTGAAAAAACATGTGTGTTCTACATGCGTCTTAGCCCCGGGGGATTTAAGCTCTATCAACCATAAAAGCTCATGGCAATAAGGGTTCATCCGAGTTATTAAATCCACCCAAACCATGGAGTCGAGTTCGATTTCATCACAAACTCGCGGAGCCGCCCGTTGGCATACACCCTCAAGGGAGGCTGCCTTGCTAACGCGTCCGAACTCTTAACCATAGTACCCTATTGACACCAAATAAACCTGACCATAGTCGAACATAGAACTTGACCTTAGGTTGCGAACTATTCTTTGCATCATTGTGCCTACGTGTTTTATGCTTGGTCGTTTTGATCCTAATCTTAACGATCTTTCTTTGTCTATGGTCGATTATTTTATGACTGACGATTGCCAATGGACCATACTCATTTAGTAATTAGTCCAAAAAAAAAAAAATTCCCGCGCCACATCAGCATCCACCGTGGCACAGGAAACTTCACCGTGCCACGGTGGATTTCCAAAAAAAAAAAAAAAAAACTTGTGCCACGTCAGCATCCACTGTGGCACGAGAAACTTCACCATGTCACGGCAATTTACACCGTGGCACGGTGGATTTCAAAAAAAAAAAAAAACCACCGCGTCACAGCAGCTTGTACCGTGACACGGTACAGTTTTTCGTGTCACGGTGCCCTTGAAATAAGTCCAGTCAGCTTTTTTTAAGTCTTCTGTGTTAATTTTGTCCTCGTGTCAGTCATTTTGGTTATTGTTCACATGTCTAGCCATACGATCATACCACGAGTCTTCTAACATCACTTAGTCACTCACGAGTCAAGTATAGTCCACACACTTTCTTTATGTTCTGACTCGAGTCGTGCACTAGGTCGTTTATGATCGTATATTAGGTTCATGCATCCTTTTTTCGTCATAATAAAAAAATGAGTGGAGTTTTCTCACCTGTTTTCAAATATCTATTTTTTCCTTCCTTTCCTTTCTTGAGCAACGAGTCAAACAATTAAGTGAATTATTTTATTTCACAGTAATTGGTCAAGGAACAGGGATAGATTAATACGGTTTGAGTCATTACCGCAACGATCTCTCAGATCTAATAGGCGTTCAAAGAGAACTTTGTCATCTCCGTTACTCATCACCTTTCAATGGCCACTAAAGAAGATATTGAAAACTTCAATAAATCCATCGAGGCACTGTCTTCCATGATGCAAACCCTTACCACTAGGGTCACTTCCATGGAAAAAAACAAGGTCACTGTTTCCACCCTTGACAAACTAAAGGAACAAATGAGTAAGATTTCTGAGGATTTCGCTTATGTGGAACGACCTCCCACTCCTTTGGATGTGGAGGATAGACTCCCTGAAAAGTTCTCCACTGCTGATATTCAAAAGTTCAAGCCTACCGACAATCCAATATTCCATTTGAAGGCGTTCTCTGCAACCATAGCTCTTAAGGGATTGGACGTAATACTCTTCCCTACGGTGTTCCCTCTCTCCTTAGAACATGCTTGCCAACAATGGTTTTATTCCTTAGATGCCAAGCATACTGCGACTTGGCAAGATGTCACCGACAGTTTCATGAATCGTTACAAGTGTAACATTCAAACTAAAACTTCTGAACGTGAACTCTCCATTCTCAAACAGAAAGATAATGAAGGCTTCACCGCTTACCTGAACAAGTGGAGGGAAATAGCTTCACTCTTGGTAGATCCTCCCAAATAAAGAGAAATGGTTCGCCTCTTTATTCAAAATCTGACTCATAAATATAGGGAACATCTCAAATTTCTTCCACTTAACACTTTCGAAGCTTTATATGACATCGGCATCAATATCGAGGATGAGCTAATAAAGACTGCTGGTAATAACAATAATAACACTTGGAAAAACAAGAAAAACGACCATCCTTCTTCTTCGTCTTCTAAGCACGAAAATACTACCAAAAATATAAGCCAAGTTGATATCAATGAACTGTTAGCTCTTGATGCTCCATTTCCCAAGAAGAAAAGAACTTACACCCCTTTAGGAATGACTTATGATGCGGCCTTTGATCTCCTTTACAGTTAAGGCTTGATCACACTTATTGGGCCAGTTCCAGAGCCAAAACCTGAAGAAAGGAGCGCCAAATGGAATCCCAATGCCCATTGCAAGTACCATCAAGGAAGGGGCCACACTACGGAGCAATGTTGGAATTTAAAGGACGTCATTCAACACTTGATGGATGCAAACAAACTTCCTGTCCCTCCAGGCGGCAAGAAGTAATGAATACAAGGCGCACAGCAGATCCTTCGTGCAAGATTTCATGATTTCTTTCTTTATCATTCATCTCCATTACCCCATTCATGTCTAGCATAGGTTTTCCACTTTGAATTTTAATATGTTTCATGTGTTTCGTTCACCTTTTCCATTAATAAAATGAGCAAATTTCCTTTACATCTCGATCATAAAATTTTTCATTCATTCATTCCCAAAAAATAAAAAATAAAAAATAAAAAACATAAATATAAATCAATTACCGAACTAAACCCAAGGTACACCAATGACTTCAGGCACCTTTGCAACCCTGTCATTCCCTGTTAACCGTTCAATCACACTCCATTTCTTCATCAACAATTTTGAGCCTCGTCTAACGTTTGGCATTCATTTCTTCAACCCACATTCACTTAACCCTGGGATTGGATAATGTTTAACTGTATAAAATTCAAAAAGCAAGTAGGAAAAAAAAAAGCAAATAAAAACAAGGCAGAAAAGCAACAATAAAACAATGTCTAAAGGCAAGTGTTCCAATGTCTTTGATACGAACACATCTCGAATTGCGTCTCTCATCGATTACTCAGTACCGTGCCTGAGAAACATGAATGCTAAGTGAGTGATGGACCGCATGATCTGAGATTGCCTACATTGATTCAAAAGAATGAAAAAAAAAAATCAAAGCAAAAAAAAAATGTTGAAAATAAACTTGCAAAATTCAAAATTTTCAAATTCACAATTACACATCTTGGGGGCTTTGATAAGTGGTTTATTTGACCACATATTGTGTCAATTTAGACCCGATTTTGCATTCATTTCCCCTCTTTCTAACCCGTTTTTGAATGAAAATGTTTTGTCTCGGCCTTGTCCCCTCTTGGATTGTGTTTGTCCATGTTTTGCAGGTCTATTTACTCAGTTTGGCAGGCATTCAATGCAAGGTTTGTGTTCAAGGCAAGGAAATAAGAGAATGGAGAGGGCTCTCCAGGGGAGCGGGCGTGCACCTCTCCTGGAGCGGGAGCTCCTCGACTTCAGCAACAATCTGCCCAAAATCAGAGTCTGTTAGGAGCGGGCGCGCTCCTGACCAGGAGCGGGCGCTCCTGCCTTTGAAGTTGAATTTCTGCCTATGATGTGGAGCAGGGGAGCGGGCGTGCACCATGTGAGGAGCGGGCGCTCCTCCTTGACTCTTTCAAATCTAAATTTTCATTAAAGCATCTAGAGAGGGCGTGTAGTAGAAAGGAGCGGGTGCTCCTGGCTTTGGAGCGGGCGCTCCTCATTGTGGAGCGGGCGCTCCTCGCTGGGAATCCGTTTTCTTTTGACGGATTTTTTCTATGTGTTTCGGGGAGTATAAATACTTCCCCTTTAGCTCATTTAGAGGAGGAGAACAGTAGCCTAGCTTTCAGAAATCTCTCTTAGTTTGAAACATTCCTTTTAATTAATTTAGCTTAGTTTTCATCAAATCAAATCATTGTATTAGTGAAATTCAAGAATTATTCTCAAGGTTTGGCAATTTTTATGCATCATTTGAAGCTTCAATTAGTAATTTCTTCAACCTTTTTCTACTTAATTTCAAATTTTATTTGGTATTTGCATGTTACTTGAATCCTTTTAGTTCTTGATAATTCCTTGTTGGATGATAGTGAATTCGATTATTAACCATTTTTCCCCAATTATTGAAGTAGTTAGAACCCTAATACTTGTTTTCATGTTGATGAATATGAATTGTGAGTAGTCTTCTTGCTAGGGGTTGGGTGAAGCTCAACCTCTTAGGTTAATTATGCAAATGTGGGAGTAGCATTGATGTTTGTATTGCAATTAATTTATTGTATGAGATTGCTTGTTAGTTCCTCGTGATAGGATTAGCTACCCTTGATTTAGGAGCTTGATAGCATGATATGCTTAGTTTGACATGGAAATGTGAATGAAGCATGGCATTACTTATTGCAATTTGATTATGTATCTTCTATTGCTAAACTAATGAGGGATCTAAGTTTAGTAGTGTGAGTTGTTTCCTAATTGCATGAGGTTGATCTTACATATAGTCCTTGCTATATCTTATCTATTTCACTCCCCGTTTGTCTATTTGCTTTGGTTGAGTGAATCCCATTCCCTAGTGTCCTTAATCCATTAATTTAGAACCATAGTTTGTTTGTCTTTTTGACGAACCCCAATTCACCATTGACTTCGAATTAGCTTAAGTGTTAAGATCTTTGGCAACCATATCCCGTTCCTTGTGGACCGAACTCTTACTTGTCATTATGCTTGGTTTGTAAGGTGTTTGTTAATAAATGTGTTTGATTGAGTGTGGAATGTGCGACCATTCTAACGCCCATCAGGCTTCCCTCGTGTCTTGAGCCTTTTACCCCTTTCTTCCTCAAACCATCAACTTACCCACATTACAACCCTTGAAAGACCTCTTTGAGATGTACATACACTTGTGCAAAGTTCGGTTAGAGCTACGTTCGGCCTGATTCCTAACGGATACGTAGGCAACTTCACATTGAGGTGCGGCCACATTCATATTCATATCTATGCATGATCGAGTCAAAGAATATCGAATGCTTATCTCTATATCCCTACCCATTTAGAGCTAGTCTTGGGGGCTTGAACCCACATCACATTAGCTTACCCAGGCTAAAGAGTCATCATCTTTGACTCTTCACACATATATTTCCATCACCATAACCTTTGCAGCCTCACCTTAGTATCACTTTCACACACTTCTTTCACACATACATATCCATATCATCTTTCCCTTAAGAACCCTTTATCATGAAATCTTGTTTCCCTACCGCGCATGATTCATCATCTTTCAAGACAACATTCATCAGAAGAAACGTTGTATACTTTCTTAGCTTCTTGACCTGAGCAATGTTCATTGTTTCATGCATCGCATAATGTTCTAAGTAAAATTTCTATATCAATGATTTGTAATAATACAAAGCATATCGTTCTTAGCTCCTTGACCTATGCAACGTTCATAATCACTTCATCTATATGCGTGCTTAGCTTCTAGACCTAAGTGACGTTCAAGATCGCTTCTTTACACCATATATGATGCTTAGCTCCATGACTTAAGTTCATTCATCTATCGTGTCACATGATGTAATTGTCCTTAGCCTACTGGCCTAAGAACATGCATCATGCATACATTATTTTCAGGACAAGCAATTCAATCCATACGATTCATTTCGTCTTGCTCAAGGAGGAAGTTCAAAACTTCTTACCTTTTTCGTTATTTTATTTTGGGAAGTTCAAAAACTTTTTCAAAATTTTTATCGAGGGAAGTTCGAAAATAAAATTTCATATTTCATGTCTTTCTTTTTCGGGAGAAAGTCGGCACCCTCCACTCGTCTCATGACAAAAATGTTTGTGACTGCACACACACACTCAAACTATACACACACAATCACAAGTCATATTCATGTCATGTGATGTCGTGTCAAGTCAAACTTGGTCAAGTCAGTTGGTCAATTCAATCATAGTCTATACGAGTCCCCTGGCAGATTTTATTTTGCAGATGTCAATTACAGCCCACGTCCGGGAACAAGCGGACCATCTTAAGCCCACGTCCGGGCACAAGCGCACCATCTACAGCCCACGTCCGAGGACAAGCAGACCATTTACAGCCCACGTCCGGGGACAAGCGCACCATTTACAACCAGCCCACGTCCGGGGACAAGCGCACCATCTACAGCCCACGTCCAGGGGGCAAGCGCACCATATACAGCCCACGTCCGGGGACAAGCGGACCATTTAATCCCCACGTCCGGGGACAAGCGGACCATTTACAACCAGCCCACGTCCGGGGACAAGCGGACCATTTACAGCCCACGTCCGGGGACAAGCGGACCATTTACAAACAGCCCACGTCCGGGGACAAGCGGACCATTTACAGCCCACGTCCGGGGACAAGCGGACCATTTACAGCCCACGTTCAGGGACAAGCAGACCATTTACATCCAGCCTACGTCCGGGGACAAGCGGACCATTTACAACCAGCCCACGTCCGGGGAGAAGCGAAACATCTATAGCCCACGTTCGGGGACAAGCGAACCATTTACAGCCCATGTCTGAAGACAAGCGGACCATCTACAGCCCACGTCCGGGGACAAGCGGACCATCTACAGCCCACGTTCGGGGACAAGCGAACCAACTACAGCCCACGTTCGGGAACAATCGAACCACCTTCATTTCATGACGCAAGGTTCTCGATACACAGAGACTTGCAATCTCATCATCAGTCGACTTTCCTCAAGCATGGAAAGCATCATCGGTGGATTTCCTCAAGCATAGAATGACACCAAATTCATATGTCGGCTTTCCTCAAACATGGAAAGTATCATCTGGTAGATTTCTTCAGGCTTAGAAAGTTACCAAATTCATTAATCGGCTTTCCTCAAGCATGGAAAGCGTTTCAACAAACGTCATCCGGTGGATTCCTTCAAGCATAGGAAGCTGCCAAACTCATTTGTCACTGATACACTGGTGCCAGATACGTATTTTATCCTTTTACCCTTTTATATGTGGAATTAACATTTTTCTGCAGGTATCGGCGTATACAGAGTGGTTTAGGATCGCAGAACGTCTTAAATTATTCTCTGTCCTTATCGACTACTTTGACTATCGTTTTCGAAACTGACGTTTCAACAAACTCGGTTAAAGTGGGGGCTTCTGTAGACACTTAAAAATGTCTCCCCAAAACCAAACCCGATGATCAACAACCTTTCACCGTCACTATTGGTCGGGTTCAGTATTTAATCCCGAGAGTGCTTAAAAAATCGTATTTGATTAAATTTAATTTTTTTGATAGTCCATGGATCAGTCTTGATGTTTGGTCAAAGCATAGATTTTTTTAATTTCAGCCTAAACCTTTTTTTATTTTATTGTTTTATTATTTATTTTGGCCCAAATCTTTTATTTATTTTATTTACTTATTTTCTTATTTTAGCCCAAATAAAAATAAATCAGAAATGGCCAAAAATTATCAATCGGCACTTAAAATGTTGAACGAAATTAGGGTAAAAAATGAATTTAGACGGAAAAGCGGACTAAAAATGCTCGCGTCACGGAAACAGTCCACCGTGTCACGGGAAACTTTCCCTTCTGACGGTGGGGTTCCCTGTGACACGGGACACCTTCTGTGACACGGGGGTTTTCGTGTCCTTTCCGCGTAAACCCTAAACGCGTTTTCTCTCTCGTTCAGCATATATTTCCCGCGTCACACAAAAGTACACCGTGACACGGGAATGTTTCCCGTCTGACGGTGGGTTTTCCCGTGTCACGTTACACTTTTCCGTGACGCGGTATAGGTTTTTAGGGTTTTTATCATTTTAGGGTTCCGTGTGTTCCCTCAGCACATTTTTTCTATAAATACCCCCTCATTTCTAATGTACGGGGCATCAATTAATTCTCTATTTTTTCTCTCTCTTCTATGCTCTAGCCAAAACACTATCCTACCCTTCTTCTTCCAAAATTCCTTCTTCAAGCACTCCCAGGAGTCCGTACTTTACTCATGGTTCTGTCCTTAAGCCAAGGCGTGAAAGGTAGAACTGTTTGAGGGTTTGGCCCCAAATCAACTATACTTTATTTAATTTAATTCAATTATTGTTTTATTATCTTTTCCTTGAAGTTACTAACTCGTTTATTATTTTATAGTTGCAAGAAAACAGAATCAAAGTAAGAGTTATGTTCCTTTTATTTCTATTATTTTTCTAACGATTTTGTATTGTTGGAATTATTGTTAAATTGCTTCCAATATTAATGTGTATTCTATTTTATTATTATTGATCGCTATATTGCATGTTAAAGGGAATATGTAATTGAAAATCACGCCTAATAAGATAATTTGGACAACCTTTTTTAATCTTGTTGTTTAATTCAAGTGATCACAAATATTTTAGAATTATGTGTTGCATTAATATTCAACCTATTTAGCTAAATAATAGTTTGGAGCAAATTGAATATTTTGTTTGCATGCCTTTGAGATCGCAGGAATCACTTTTCACTATAAGAATCGAGTAGAGGCCAATACGGGGGAATGTGACTCCATGAATCACTTCGTTCCATCATCCCCGATCCTCCTTTCGTGGTTCCGAACCATATGGAGTTAGTAATCTCATGGATTATGAATGGGGTGTAACCTTCACGGGTCAATCCTTGTTGCCTTCGTTGTCCCTTATCGTGGTTGCCTTTTTATGATCCGTGAATGGTTTACAAGTTCCTTAAAAACTTGTTGGCGACTCCCTACTTTGCTTTGTCCCTAATCGTTGTCCCTAATCGTAATTTCGATTCCCACTTCCTCTGAGTGCCAAGAATATTCACACATGCTTCTAATGTAGGCGCACTTCGAGCGACGCCTACAGCGCCCCATCTTAGAGATGCGCTTCTTCCTTCTCACGAAGCAATTTGGAGTATACTTCTAAATGTTGTCCGGAGGGCTAATTAATTCCAGTCTTTCCATTAGCCACATCTGTAAAAATTGCAATGCAAATAAATTATTATTACTATACAAAAATATGTTTTTGATTTCTGTAATTAAAAATATTATTTTTCTACCTGTAAAAATTGGAGAGCTCCGAAAAGGTGCTTTTGGATTTTTCTTTAATTCATCAAGACTAAGCATAGTCTCTCCAACTATTAAAGGCATTGGAGTTCTCCCTAATTCATAAAATGTATATACAAAACATTTCTAATAATGAGTCTAATAAAAGACAAAGTTATATACAAAGTCAAAAAAAAAAAAAGCACAGGAACAAACTCAAGCGCCGGAGGACGTACACCCATCATCTCATAAAACTGCGATGTGCAAGGAGTAACCTTTCCACCAGCTCCGGCTCCAGCTCCATTCTCCTCGAGAGGAGGAAAGCTCAACACAAGACCCGTCCACCCAAGATCAACTTGAGGCTGAGGCTGCGGAGGCTGCTGCGATGACGAGCCAATCTCGTACATCCCACCACCTCTAAGAGCCGAGATAGCCTCTCCCTGGCCTACCGGCGCGGCATGAACACCATCAGATGAAGAGCCTGAGCCCTCTACCGCCTCGGTACGAGCAGCCTAAGGACGACCGCCCCGACCTCTCGAACCAGTGCAGCGACGTCTCGAGCTAGACCTCGCCGGATCCCTCTGCGCCTCAAGTCTCGTGCGGGTACGAGAAGGAATGGGCTGACCCTGCAAAAGAAATTAAAATCAAAAACAGGCATAATAGAAGCGGTAATACAAAAACATATGAAGGGAAGACTACCTCCTGAACGGCATCGTCTCGACGGCAGGTAGCCACGTTCCTCATCCGGACAAGCTGGCTCCGAAAGGCATCTATGCATCGTGCCATCGCCGAAACCACCTCGCGTGAGAACTGTCAATGAAATAAGTCAGTAAACATGCATAACATATATGCACAAAAGTTGCAAATAAACAAGCTTACCCGAGTCTGGTGGCGAGGAATCGACCGCTCCACAAAGCGCTCGCCCTCAGGAGCCGGAGGAATCATATCCTCAATCGGCCCATATGTCCCCTGATAATGGATAGACATACGGGGTGGCACGAACTCAGCAGGATCATCTTGACAAGGCAAAACAAAATCAGTAAAGCATCACTTGGGGGCTACTTAGCGAAAGGTAAAAAACTAAAAATCATACCGCCACGTCCTCAGTAGGTACAGGAACTGGAGCTAACAACGGCAGTAGCTCCTCCCCATAGCATCGCCCAGGGATCGTGTAATATCGCCAAGGGGTACCAGCTCCCTCTGACATGCTCACCAACCTCATGGCATTAAACATGTGACGTGTTGGAGGAGCAGGAACGACAAACGTATCCGAGGAATGCTGAATAGCAACCCTCACTCCAAGGTACGCAGCCGCTCCATAAGTCCCCAAGAAATAGCGACGCTCAGCAGAATACTGCGCGGCTAACCCAGGGACTGCCAGGTCGACCCACGGTCGGTACAACACCTCAAGCTCCTGCAAAGAGTATCTATCAGGCAAGAATCTATCTAAGGCATCACAAAATGTCAAAATAAGAAATGAATCATACCAAGATGATCCAATCTCGGACATAGGTAGTGGACATCTTCACACGGCGGCTGCTCTAGGAAGCGCTAACTTGAAGCCTGCGCGGCGACGGTCTCGCCGGCGCAGCTAAACGGAAGTACTCGTAGAACCAGATCTACAAGAAGCTAAAGTTATTAGCAAGTGGTAACTAAAAATGTAGAGTTAAACTTTATAGGGAATAAATTATACCTCTACAGCTCTCCAAAAGCCGGATAGAGCAATGTTTCCCGCAAAGGACCGATGCCGACACGAGTCCCGCAATGCTCGAATGAAATCAGCATAGGCCAAGCTGGCCCAGTCGTAAGTCCCGATCCGGTGTAGATCACGGACGGCAGGAAGGTAGTAAAGCAGCGCCCTACTACCCTTGTCAGGGGGGAATGTCCCTGACAGCAAGATAAGTGCAAAGATGTGCACCCGCTGCTCTCGGGTAGTCGCACCATCGTCAAAAGCCGCTGCTAGATTCGAGCGGCGAATCCCCCTAGCACTAAACTGAGTCGACTCTACCTCAGCTCAAGCCCGAATAGCAATCGGACCCAACATCTCCTCAACCTCTTGAGAGAAGACGTCGATCCCGCTATCGAACGGCATTGCCACGGAGCTAACCTCCAGTCCCGTAATGAGACTGAAGTCGGTAGGAGTGACCATCATCTCACCCCAGGGGAAGTGGAAAGTGTTGGTGGTGTCCCAAAAGAACTCCACCAGAGCATGGACTACATGATGACCCCCGTTAGAGGCAACCATGGCCTCGGAGGCGTCAAACAGTGCAGTAAGACCACAAGACTCCCATAGACGTCTCGTCTGATCGTCTCTAGCGATGTACATCTTGTACATATCGCCCAAACCGTCACAACCGGAACCATGACGGCGTGTCCTCCCTACTGTGATGCCCCGTCTCACCCTCTCAGAGATATGGTGGACGGGAGAAAAGTACAAGGTTCGCTCATCCCACTCAGGGAGTCGGCATAGCGAAGTGGACGGTTCGGCATCGTCCTCTACGAGCTCATGCTCCTGTCGAACTTCGCGGGACCGTGAACCAGAGCCTCGCTGTCTAGCCATGCTACATTGTGCAGAATTATCATAAATTAAGGTTCTATAGTATCTATGGTTCGCCTAGCCGCATGATACTATATTCGCAAAAAAACAGAGTACGTAATACTAAAACAGAGCACAAATTAAATTGAGCATACACGGAATTTTTCAAGCAACCAAACAACTTCTTGCAATACTATAGTAATTATTGTGACAAATTGGACAAGAATTGCTAGCAAAAACATCAAGAACAAGCAACATTGTTTTCCCGACCTTAAGAGGTTCAACAATGGTGATTTGTCCATTTCTTCACCAAATTGAGTTAAACAAGTCTCAAATTACTCCCAAGCCAAAATATAAACATAATCAAGCAATTTCATGGCATAAAATTTGATAAAAAGATAATTAAGCAATTCTAATTTCGAATTTTCAAGAAATTTGTGACTAAATACATACAAAATTCATTAAAATCGGTGTGAGTTTGAAGGAAACTTACATAGATCCGGAAAATGGATGGAAAAAGCTTTGATTTGCAACAAATTTGAGCAAATTTGGTTGAGAAACGAGCAAGAACGAATCAAATGATGTTCTTAGAATTCTCGAGCAAGAAACACGAACAGCAGCAGCGGAAATGAAGAAGAGAAGGGTATTTAAGGAAAACCCGACTCTAGCGCCAAGCGTTAGACCTTGGCGTCATTCGATAGGCTTTAGCGCCTAGCGCTAGCTGCAGCGTCTAGTTCTACGGCCAGATAAGTGGCGCTGATGATATTTCAGCGGCGCCAGAACATCCAGCCACTCAGTACGGTTGTTCCAACCTTATGCAATATATTTTTAGGTTTCTTGGTACGCCAGTTAGCCCCTCTAAGCAATTTGACACGATTTTTAGTAATCAGCTTGATTACATAAAGTGATCGACTTGATGAAAGATCGTCTCACTTAGCTTAAAGAGCCTAAGCACTGGGTCATCGCAAAAAGCACCGACATACTGGTTCATTCGGAAAGGCACCGACATACTGGTTCATTCAGAAAGGCACCCACATATAAGTTCACAAGCAGCAAAAGCGCCGACATACAGGCATAGCGGAAGCAAGTTCAAGCGAGCTTTTAAAGATCGACAAGCGGCGGTCTTCGATAATTTTCTTTGGAAAATTGTCGCAACAAATGAGGATATCTTCAAGCGAGGATATCTTCGGCAGCGTTCCCTAGCTTGCGGAGAGTTGTCACAAACAACTGAAGGTGATTTCAAGCGAAGTTGTCTTCGATCGTGTTCCCTAATATGTGGAAGATGGTCACAATGCGGAAGAGGATCGTTTCAAGCGAAGCAATCTTCGATAGGGTTCTCTAGCTTCCAGAAGTCTATAATGGCAGAATTAGAGGCACTTACAAGCGTAGCAGTTTTCAAGCAGGGCGACATTCTCTAGCTTGTAGGAGGTCGTCAAAAATACAAAAATACAGCAACAAATCGGATACTTCTGAGACGTGTGCTCGACGGTGCAAGATACACATTCCTTAACTCTTTTATCTTTTTAACTAACGCTAGTTTGTAGGTATTAGCGTTAAAACAGTGATTTAGGATCGCAGAACATTCTAGATCATACTCCGTCCCTATCGAGACTTTGACTTTCGTTTTCGAAACTTGCGTTTCTCCAAACTCAGTCAAAGTGGGGGCTTCTGCAGACACCCATTTGTGTCTCCCCAAAACCAAACCCAGTAATGAGTACTTTTCACGTCGAATCATAATCGAATGAAGTGAAAATGTGGAAAGTTTAGTGTTGCGGATATTTTTAATTTCTTTTCTCTTCTCTCTGTTTTTGAAAACCTATTTTAAGAAAACAGCCAATCCATTTTAGTTGGTCCATGATATGGGTCCAATAATTGTGTAGTTGGATAGGGCTTGAAAAGAGCTTTCCAACGATATATTATAAGCCCAATTCCGATTAATATTGAGGAAGTTATTGCCAAATTAATGAACTGGGCTCGGTTTGAACCTTATATGCGGCCCAATGATCTAGAGGAGGGCCTAATATAGATTTATCATTCCTAATGCAATTAGGAATGGTTTTAGTCTTCTAGATTCTTCTAGAAAGTTCTTTTCATTCCTAATTCAATTAGCATTGATAAATTGACTTTTGTTGACCTTTAAAGAGTTTTAATTGGAATAAAAGAATTTTTTGAGGAAAATACGATTTTATCCTCCTGTACGGCGAGTTCTATATGATTTTAGAAAACGCGTCAATAACTTAGTCAGCGCCAAACGCCCGCATTAGCGCCTGACGCTAAGCTTGGCGCCTGGCGCTAAGCTCGTTTTACGCGTCAGAACTCTGTTTTGATTATTTTCTTTTTGGCTGATTTTCTCTATAAATAGCTTTCTAAAAACTCCGTTTTCATTCACCAACTCTCATCAAGATTCTCTTAATTACTCTCTCTCTCTCTTTTCTAAACTAACCTTTTCTCTAATACAAAATTCCTCATTCGCAAGACTTAGATACACCTAGCCATATTCGAAGTTACCTTTGCCCTAGACGTGAAAGAAAGAGGTACGAGGCATCCAAGTAAGTACTTTAATGGTTTTTATTGATGTTATGATATAGAAATCATGCTTAGATTGTTGTTTTGATTCCTAGTATCATGTCTAGGGTAATTTTAATATCAAGTATGATTAAAAGTATGATGCTTCCTATGTTCTTCCTAATATTTATGATTGTTAGTATCATGTTAGGGTTAAAGATTTGATTTTTTTTTTTTGTTTAGTGACATGCTAGGGTTTGTTATTAATCTTGTTAGTATCATGCCTAGGATCTTGCTATTATTATGCTTAAACATTATTATGCTTATTTTTATGATTTATGATTATAATTGTTATAATTATTATTATGATGATTATTATATTGATGATAATTATTATGTTGCTTGATATTATATATATATATTTATTTATTGCTTGATCACACCTTTTATACATGTTTAAAGGGAATTTATATTTGTAATCACGCTTAATAAGATATTTAATAATCTTGTTTAGGGTTAATATGATTATCATTCAAGTGATCGACAATAATAGTTTGTTTGTGCATTATATTTAACCAACATAGATAAAAAGGTTTAGGGTAATCCTATTGATTGTATGTTAGTCAGATTGCGCACATGAATACGATCAGAATAAAGTAGAGGCCTATTATTAAGGCAGGTTCAATCTCCTTTAGGTTGGATTTGTACCTTCATCCCCAAACTACCAGTCATGGTTCAAGACCTATTGGAGTTGACGATCTCTTGGATCGTTAAGGGGTGTAACCTTCACCTCGTGAACGGATTACAAGTTCCTAAAAAAAACTTGTTGGCGACTCTTTCGCTTTATCTTCTTTCCCTTTGGACGCCACTGTACTTTAGTGTATAGTATGATCACAGTGGGGTTCAAGCTAGGGGTTAATGCTTAAAATATTCCCTACAGCATGTGTATGATTTGTAAGGAGTGATCAACCTTGTTTTTCATGGTAGATTGCATTGTAAGTTCACATTGATAAGGACAATTGATTTGTGTCTTGCATTTGTCGATTGAGTTGTCTAGTGAAGTTCCTAGCTAGAGTCCCTCGTAGTTGGCACATTTCTTGAATCAATGTGATTAAGATCTTGATAGCATTATCGTTCTTCCTTTGCATTGCTTGAATCAACCATTGCCTATCCCAACTAATGGGTGTGCATTACATATGCATGTGGATCCTAATTCTTAGTGCCTAGGTACTTTGATTTTCACTTTGTTGTATTGGCTAAACTGTTACCCTACACTTCGCCATAACCTTCGAAATAGCTTAGCTTTAGCATTAGCATTCACCTCCCATTCCTAGTGGTTCGACCCTTGACTTACCCCTATACTAGTTATAAGGGTGTGTTGAGTGATATAAATTTTGTTTGGCCTAGGGAAGATTAGTCCAACGACCTAGTCTCCACCCGTAGTCTGAATGTTCCAACATTATACAAATCATTGTGCCAGTTCTGAAGAACGATCATTGGGGGTGTGCCGCATTTTGTTTCAAGGAAGGGAAGATTTGGGTCATTGACCTGATGTTCGTTGAACCTGTTGCAGAACACAAAGAATATATTAGTAAACTGGTATAAGGATATTATTTGGAATGGAAACTTGATAATTGAATATTATCCTCAATTAATGGAGATATTAGGTGCTATCGATTGATTGTTGTAGGTTACGGCAGTGGATATGCTTCCTTCTAATATCCTTTATCCACCTGTCAAGTAGGGGTGTTCATAAATTGGTCCGGACAAACAAAAAAAGGACCGGAATGGACCGAATTAATCGGTCCGGTCTTTGAGTCCTGGAATTCATTTTTCGATCTTCGGTCCGATCAGGTCCAAAACCCTATGAAAACCGGCCTTTTACCATACCGATTTTTTTTATTAAAAATATACAGAAAACCTTAAATAATGGTTAAAATAACCCTAATAAGCCTAGAAAACTTGAACTTTATAAGTTTGTTTGTACTAAACATACAAGAAAAGACATAAAAATGACGTTAAAATATAGTTTTTCCTTTACTTTTTTTCGTGTTTTCCATAACTTTATAAAAAATTTAGTATTCTTATCAAAAAAAAATTCTTAAATCGATCCAAAGCGGTTTAGTCTTGGTTTTAGACCGATTCTTTTAGTCCGGTCCGGGTTCGGTCCTAGCTTAACCGGTCCGATCTTCGGTTCTTAAAATTCTAATTTTCGGTCTTCGATCCAATCCGGGTTGGTCCAATTTTGGATCGATGAACAGCCCTACTGTCAAGAATGTAAAGGGATGGGACTTCACTGACTCAACTCATGTCTAAAACCTTAATTATATGCCTACAAATAATCCCGTGATATTCAAAGTGTCGACAGTCACAGTTTGGCTCTTTTCTGTCTTTGTTATACAAAATAGTGTAGTCCTTCAACCGACCTTAAGAGGAGTCTCCTTCGTCTTTTTCTTGTAGTAAATCCATACACGGTCTGAAAACAGATACTCCTCGTTATGTGACACTGACTTCTTTGAAGCAAGGGTCACATATGCAACACGGTTGCACTGGTTTTGTACTTCAACAAAACTTCGCATCCGTATACAGCTTCTGAAATTTACATTCTAACGCTAATTCTGATATTAGAGGCCTAACGAAACGTGCACAGTTAGCATCCGCTTCCTTATCATTGTTAGCTCGGCTTTCCATCGCCTTATAGTAATTAAGAGCAAACTCACACACCATAAAAAAAAAATTATTTATGCTCTCAACACGTTGAGTAGTCTGCATTTCTGCCCAAAATACACCGTTAACTTATGCGCGCTCCTCGTATAGGCTTTTCCAAATAAACAGGACATTTGCCACAATAATAATAGCTTGGGAGCACATCACAGCATTAACAGCAGCAAAGCATTTACAGCAACAGGGGGACAAAAACAACAGGGGGCACAACAATAATAGCAACAAAACAGCATCAATCACAGTAACCAAAACAAATCTGCCACCATTTTTTGAAATCAGACATGGTTTTAAAATTATACAAATCACCATTAATCTTCCTAAAATTATACAAATCACCCTTAATCTTTCAAAGCCTTTAATCTTCCCGAAAAAACAAAAATTAGACGAAACAAACTGATCTTTTATATTATACATTACACTGATCTTTTCATATTCTGAACAAATATAATTCTGTCCTGAAGAACTATAATACTTATGCTATGTTATGCACACATAACCGGAATTTATAATATTATCAATCAACTTCTCAAACTTAGAACTGGACAGGTTCTCCATTAGTCGATGTCAAAGTAGTCCAGATATCCCGAAATACTCAGTCAAAATTAGAGACAGAAATCACAACTTCATTCACAAAATTAGTCCAAATATCCCTAGATTAAACTTGACTAAATGGTACAACTAATACATATTTTCATCTACATTTTCATGACATGTTTGTTAAGAATTGTTCAAAGGCATTATTCTCGTGGCATACAGTGACAGATAAAATGGAGTTGGATGTTCTTTGGGAGACAACATTGAGTAAGTCATGGCACAAAAAGACAGACATCATGTATGAAAGTGTCTATATTTGGGCCAAAAACATAATTAAATAGTCAAACACCAGATAAAAACTCAACTATTTACATGCTATTACAGAACCCAAGCTACTCACCTTCCAGCCACTCGTAGCAGTCATTGTAGGGAATATTTCAAGCATTATCCCTAGTTTGAACCCCACTGTGATCATACACTAAAGTACGGTGGCATCCAAAGGGGAAGAAGATAGAGCAAAAGAGTCGCCAACAAGTTTTAGGAACTTGTAAACCGTTCACGAAATGAAGGTTACACCCCTTAACGATCCAAGAGATCGTTAACTCCAATAGGTCTGGAACCATGATGGGTAGTTCGGGGATGAAGGTACAAATCCAACCTAAAAGAGATTGAACCTGCCCTAATAATAGGCCTCTACGTTATTCTGATCGTATTCATGTGCGCTTTTTGACTAACATACAATCAATAGGTTTAACCCTAAACCTGTTTATCTATGTTGGTTGAATATTAATGCACAAATAAATCTAGTATTGGCGATCACTTGAATTATAATCATATTAACCCTAAATAAGATTATTAATTATCTTATTAAGCGTGATTACAAGTACTAATTCCCTTTAAACATGCAAAAAAGGTGTGATCAAGGAATAACAATAAAAATCAAGCAACATAATAATAATCAATCAATTATTATAACATAATCATAATTAAAATAATCATGATATCATGTTAAAGCATAATAATAATAGCAAGATCCTAGGCATGATACTAACAAGATTAATAACAAACCCTAGCATGCACTAAGCATATAAAAATCAAAGCTTTAACCCTAACATGATACTAACAATCATAAATATTAGGAAGAACATAAAAGACATCATACTTTTAATTATACTTAATATTAAAGTTACCCTAGACATGATACAAGGAATTTATTGTTGTCACCCTAAACATCAAATTAAGGAAAACATCCTAACATGATTTCTATATCATAATATCAATTAAACCATTAAATTACTTACTTGGATGCCTCGTATCCCTTTCTAATAAGAAAATACACACGTTAGTAACTTTAAGGAAAATAATAAAACAAACAATTAAATTAAATAATTGAAATAAAGATTTGGGACCAAACCCTCAGAAATTAAACCTTTCACGTCTAGGGCGAAAGCAACTTGATTAGCGCCGACGCTGGAAATTAGCGCCAGGCGCTAAAGGTTAGCGCTAGGCGCCAAGCCTTAGCGCTAGGCGCTAATGCTTAGCGTCAGGCGCTAATCATCAGTTTCACGCGTTTTTGTTTTTATAATATCTTTTGATCTGGAAGTCCAAATAAGGCGTATAATATGTCGTTAGAAAGCTCTTGAAGTCTACTTTCCAACCCAATTAGTATCACATAAAAATATTTTGTAGATAAAAATATATGGACGAAATAGTGGAAGGGTATCAGTTTTGGATAGAGTATCATATCTAATTCATATCTTTTTCGTTATAGCTCATATTTAATTTAATAATATATCATTGGAAAGATAATTTCTGGATCTATCCAACCATATAAAATTTGGATAAATATTATGAGGCACAAAATAAAAATAGAATATATTCCACTTCGTACAAAACAAGGATTCGTAAAAGGAGTAGTTTTATTCAATTTCAAACTCTTTAAAACATAATTATCAATCTTAACTCCATTAGGATTAAAAAGAACCTTCTAGAGTATTCTAGTAGAATATAATCAATCCTAATATCGTTAGGAATGATAATTAATAATAGGCCCTCCCCTAGATCATTGGGCCGCATATAAACACCAAATCGGGCCCAGTTTAGTATTTTGGCCATAACTTCCTCATTATTCATCGGAATTGGGCTTATAATATATCGTTGGAAAGGTATTTTCAAGCCCCATCCAACTACACCATTATTGGACACTTATCATGGACCAAACTAAACTTGAATGCACGTTTTTAAAAAATAAGGTAAGAAAAGAAATATTTTGAAAAACAGAAAGAAGAGATATTTTAATAAAAACATCCTCATCACTAGAATTTTCACACTTTTGCTTTGTTCGATAATCAAATGACATGAAAGGTACTCATCACTGGGTTTGGTTTTGGGGAGACACATTTGGGTGTCTACAGAAGCCCCCACTTTGACTGAGTTTGGAGAAACGCAAGTTTCGAAAACGAAAGTCAAAGTATCGATAGGGACGGAGAATGATTTAGAACGTTCTGCGATTCTAAATCACTCTTGTAACGCGTATCTTGCACCTTCGAGCACACGTCTTTGGGGGTAACCGATTGTTGCATTTTTCTGTTATGACAACCTTTCACAAGCTAGGGAACACCATCTTTCTGTTTTGATGTTCACTCGTCTCTGAACAACAGAGCTTTTTGGAGATGTTCACGTGTCTCTGAACAAAGAGCTTCTTTTTAATATGTCCACGCGTCTCTGAACAAAAGAGCTTTTATGATATGTCCACGCATCTCTGAACAAAAGAGCTTCGAAATACATGTCCACGCGTCTCTGAACAAAAGAGCTTTTGATTATATGTTCACGCGTCTCTGAACAAAAGAGCTTTTTGATAATATGTTCACGCGTCTCTGAGCAAAAGAGCTTGAAAGAAATGTCCACGCGTCTCTAAACAAAGAGATTGATAGGATTGTCCACGCGTCTCTGAACAAAAGAGCTTAAAAGGATTGTCCATGCGTCTCTGAACAAAAGAGCTTGAAAGGATTGTCCACGCGTCTTTGAAAAAAAGAGCTTGAATGTTTATTGCGATAATATTCCGAAGAAAAATTTCCGAAGGCCAACGCTTGTCGATCTCTAAAGCTCGCTTGAACTTTGCTTCCGCTATGCCAGTACGTTGGCGATTTGCTACTTGTGAACCATTATGTCGGTGCCTCTGCTGTTTATGAACCAGTATGTCGGTGTCTCTGTTATTTAGGAACCAGTACGTCGGTGTCTCTGCGATGAGCCAATGCTTAGGCGCTTTAAGCTAAGTGAGACGATCTTTCGTCAGGTCGATCACCTATTGCGATTGTGCTCAAGATGACCACTTGATCATGTCAAATTTCTTATAGGGGCAAACTGGCGTACCAAGGAACCCGAAATTGCTGAAAGAGGTTGAAATATACTGCTCTGAGTGGTTGAGCTCTGTTGTCGTTCCAATGCCTCTGGCGCCGCGATTTGGCTTTTTCGCCAGACGCTGGGATCTAACGCCAGGCGCTGAAACCTGTTGTCCGACGCTAGATGTTTTCTTCTGCCGCTGGATTAGGGTCTTCCCTATTCTGCTCTTGCTGCCGCTGGAATGCACCTGTATTTATCTTTGACTATAGGACTTTTCTAATCTCTTTAATTATTTTAGGGTTGACCTAAGGTTTAATGTCGCTTGACTCATTGATTTGACATGACTCAAGGTATAAACTTGACTCGCTGTGATTGACTCGAGGATGACTCGATTCAAAGTGTTTGACACATGTGTTAGACTCAAATTAAGGTTATATGACACGACATGACTCAATGTGTACACGACTTGTGTGTGCATTGTAATGTGATCGTGCAACTCGAAAATGCAAAAAAACAAAAATATTCCGTCATTTTTGTTGAGGGTACCGACTTTCTCCCAAAAAAGAAAGACACGAAAAAAGAATCAAAGTTTTCGAATGCATGTTGAATAAGCTTAATCCGTTACCGTTGTCTCTCACAGTACAAGGATTGTAACATCTTAAACTATCCTAGTTGACTAGATAATGAAAGTATTTAGGTAACTTAGGCACGGAGGCTAAGCACTTCATACTTTGTGATGCAATGATGATTATGATTGATGAGTGATTTTGATATGACAATACATGCTTCAACGTTGTGCTAAGATTTCATGACAAAGGGTTCCTAAGAGAACATATTTTTGGTCATGTATCTGTGCAGTGTGTGAAAGTGACACTAAAGTTAGGCCGCAAGGGCTAAGTGTGTGGAAAGATATTATTTGTTAAAAGAGTCAAATGGTGGTGACTCTTAGGCTAGGTAAGCTAATGATGTAGGGATCAAGCCCCCAAGTCTAGCTCTACATGGATAGGGATGAGCATTGGAGATCCCTTGATATGATCATGGTGTAAGTGTGTGAATTTGAATATGAATGCATTTTTATTACGGCCGCACCTCGATGTGAGGTTGCCTACGTATCCGTTAGGAATCAGGCCGAACGTAGCTCTAGCCGAACCTCGCACAAGTATGTGTATACCTCAAAAAGGTCTTTTTAAAGGTTGTAACATGGTTAGGCTAAAGATTATAGAATAAGGGGATAAAGGCTCAAGACCCTCGATAAGCCCCCAAGGTGTGCAACCTTACTTTAGAATATTTGTATTTTCATGCTTGAGGTTTTCTACTCTTTTTTAGCTCTTTCTTTTGCTTTAGCATTTATTTCATTTTTATAAGTGTGGGTAATCCCGATCATGCGGTCTATCACTCACTTGGCATTCATGTTTCTCAGGCACGGTACCGAGCACTCGATAAGAGACGCAATCTGAGACGTATTCATATGAAAGACATGTTCATGTCAAAGACATTAGAACACTTGCCCTTTTGTACACTTTTATTAATTTTTTTTTGCTTATTTTTTTTGCTATTTTAATCTTTTGAAGTCACTCAAGCTTTTTATGATATTGAAAATTGCATAAGTTGCACACTATCCCATCCCAAGATTAGGTAGATATGGGTTAAAAAATGAAAGGTCTATCGTTAGACGAGGCTCAAAGTTGTGTATCAAGAAAGGATTGCATATTTGAAGGGTGAAAGGTGATATGATGTGGCTACAAGGGGTGCCTCAAATCATTGGTATACCTTGTGCTTAATTCGACATGGATTTTTTTTTAATTATTTTTTTTTAATATAATGCAATGCAATGATCATATGCATGGAAATAAATGCTCATTTTATTTAAAAAGTGAAGGGTAAAAACGAAGTCTAAGAAATAAATTCAAGAAGGATGAAGGGTGCCTATGATAGACTTATTGGGGAAAGGGTTTGAAAAAAAAGAAGGAGAAAGCATGAAATCTTGGTGAGAAGCTTGCCTTGTGCATTTGTTTCATCATTACCCTCATTTTTTTTTGGTTTGTCAATCACATGACTCAAACTCGATTCAACATGCATGGATGGAAGAAGGTATGGAAAAATGAAGGTTGTGATATGGAGAAAGCATTTAGAGAATGGAAAGATGATGTACATGGAGAGATCGATATGAAAAAATTAGGAATAAATAGAATGTACCCCCAACTCAAATGACGGAAAACGACTCATGCATGAACCTAATACATGGTCATGGTGACATATACAAAGTGTGTACTAAGACTAATGAGTGTAGTGACATGTTAAGACTCGTGTCATGACCATGTGGCTAGACTATGTGGCTAGACTCAAGCAAAGACTAAGTTAAGACTTCACGTATATGCATTATTAAACTGGACAGGCTGTGGTATTCTAGTCATAACTTTTTATCTGTGACTCTGATTGGGATGAAACCAATGCCAAATTTAAGATAAAACTTGGGTCTACAGATCCATAATCTGTACGACTCGTATTTCTTCTTAGAACTCCGGCTATGACCAAAACACGTTGACGCTGGTGCAGTATACAGGAATAAAAATCCGGGTTGACTTAAAGGAACTATGACTCGATTTTATGTTTATTTATTAGCTCAAATTAATTAATTAATAAATTAAACAAAGTCCTTTAGTCATTAATCAGTTTATTTAGTCTTAACACAAGTCAAACAAACGGTTAGGAAAAATCACATAGAGTATACACAACAGATAATGCACAATTAGTCAAATAGGCACAATATGATGTAATGAGTTTGCAACCTAACCATGGCTCTAGTTCACTAAAGTTCGGGATATGGGTTAGTCAATAGAGATTCCATGGTTAATTGTCCGAATGCACCGCGCGGAAGCCTAACCGTGAAGGGTTGGCGCGAGTGGATGGGACACCGCGAGTTTAGAAAAACTCGCTTCCATGGTTTGGTGAATTCAACATTCTCGGATGTACCCTTTGTTGCTCAGAGCGTTAAATCAGGTAGATGGAGCATGAATTCCCAGAGGGTTATGTCCATATGTAGAACACATATGGGTTTTTGAAAAGTAAGAAAAACTCAATCAGGAAGTAGGATCAAGCAAACAGTGCTAAAAACGGGTTAAAATTAGAACGCATATTTCTGGCTCGGTATTGGAAGAACTTGGCGCCAGCAAACAGAGGCCAGCGCCACAATTTGGCTTTAGCGCCTGGCGACAGTAGCTGTCGCCTGGCGCTAAAGTCAAATAATTAGCGCTAGAATTTGTTCCCTGACGCTAGTTCCTACATGACTCAGCAGCTTTCTGTGCTCGATAAAATTTTCCAGTTTCGCGTAGCATTATTTCGATTCTAATTGTGAAAGATATTCCTCAAATTTACTACGTGTAAAATCCCTATGTTTTAACTCATTACGGATGGTCTTTCCAATGAGATCTTTTTGATGAATATGACAATAATGTTAATCAAAATTACGCACATAAAATACTTAGAACTTTTCGAGTCTCATCCACTCATTCTAAATCATTGCCGAAATAAATTCAGGGATTAAAATAGAAATCCTCCTTAGTGGAGTCGCCAAAAACTGTAGGGAATATTTCAAGCGTTAACCCCTAGTTTGAACCCCACTGTGATCATACACTAAAGTACGGTGGTGTCCAAAAGGGAAAGAAGATAGAGCAAAAGAGTCGCCAACAAGTTTTAGGAACTTGTAAACCGTTCACGAGGTGAAGGTTACACCCCTTAACGATCAAAGAGATCGTTAACTCCAATAGGTCTGGAACCATGACTGGTAGTTCGGGGATGAAGGTACAAATCCAACCTAAAAGAGATTGAACCTGCCCTAATAATAGGCCTCTACTTTATTCTGATCGTATTTATGTGCGCTTTCTGACTAACATGCAATCATTAGGTTTAGCCCTAAACCTGTTTATCTATGTTGGTTGAATATTAATGCACAAATAAATCTAGTATTGGCGATCACTTGAATTATAATCATATTAACCCTAAATAAGATTATTAAATATCTTATTAAGCGTGATTACAAGTACTAATTCCCTTTAAACATGCATAAAAGGTGTGATCAAGCAATAACAATAAAAATCAAGCAACATAATAATAATCAATCAATTATTATAACATAATCATAATTAAAATAATCATGAATCATGTTAAAGCATAATAATAATAGCAAGATCCTAGGCATGATACTAACAAGATTAATAACAAACCCTAGCATGTCACTAAGCATATAAAAATCAAAGCTTTAACCCTAACATGATACTAACAATCATAAATATTAGGAAAAACATAAAAGACATCATACTTTTAATTATACTTAATATTAAAGTTACCCTAGACATGATACTAGGAATTTATTGTTGTCATCCTAAACATCAAATTAAGGAAAACATCCTAACATGATACTAGGAATCAAAATAACAATCTAAGCATGATTTCAATATCATAATATCAATTAAACCATTAAAGTAATTACTTGGATGCCTCGTATCCTTTTCTAATAAGAAAATACACACGTTAGTAACTTCAAGGAAAATAATAAAACAAACAATTAAATAAAATAATTGAAATAAAGATTTGGGACCAAACCCTCAAAAATTAAACTTTTCACGTCTAGGGCGAAGACAACTTCGAATATGGCTAGGTGTATCTAAGTCTTGCGAATGCGGAATTTTGTATTTCAGAAAAGGCTAGTTTAGAAAAGAGAGAGAGAGAGAGAGTAATCAAGAGAATCTTTATGAGAGTTGGTGAATGAAAACGGAGTTTTTAGAAAGCTATTTATAGATAAAATCAGTCAAAAAGATAGAAAATCAAAACAGAGTTTTGACGCGCATAAAACTTGATTAGCGCCGACGCTGGCAATTAGCGCCAGGCGCTAAAAGTTAGCGCTAAGCGCCAAGCCTTAGCGCAGGCGCTAATGCTTAGCGTCAGGCGCTAATAATCAGTTTCTTGCGTTTTTGTTTTTATCATATCTTTTGATCTGGAAGTTCAAATAAGGCGTATAATTTAACGTTGGAAAGCTCTTGAAGTCTACTTTCCAACCCAATTATAATCAGATAAAAATATTTTGTAGATAAAAAGATATGGACGAAATAGTTGAAGGGTATCAGTTTTGGATAGAGTTTTATATCTAATTCATATCTTTTTCGTTATAGCTCGGATTTAATATTATAATATATCATTGGAAAGATAATTTCAGGATCTATCCAACCATATAAAATTTGGATAATGAGGCAGGAAAATAAAAATTGAATATATTCCACTTCGTACAAAACAAGGATTATTAAAAGGAGTAGTTTTATTCAATTTCAAACTGTTTAAAACATAATTATCAATCCTAACTCACTACAAGAAAAATCACTTTTCGTAGTGATTATTTCGTAGCGATTGTTCATTCGCTACAATATGCAAGTATGTTTGTGAAATAATTAAGGATGTCGTATCATTTTTACAATCGCCATGGTTTTCCCATATAAAATCGATACGTAAAGCATAATAATACATATTCACACTATTTTTACACATTTATATAATTTTGAGAAATCGTATCATTTACAATCGCCACTAAATCCTAAAAATCGATACGAAAAGCCTTTTCAACACTAGATATATAAATATTGTTTGACAAAGAATCCATAAAATATGTCATAGCTTATTAGTGAAACATTTAAAATAAGAGTTTGAGGTTGCATGTTCGAATCTTGTAAAGATCATACACATGTTTTTTTTTTTTTTAAGAAAATGAGTTGAACATTTATAGCGATTGTAATCGCTACAATAATCACCACGATTGGATGTAGTTTTTCGTATCAATTATTGAGGCCAACCCTAGCGATATTGAAAACCACTACTAAAGCCTAAGGCAACGGGGGATATTGTATCGAATGACCATTCGTTGGGAAAGCTTTTTGTTGCAATTACAATCGATACTAAAGGTTAAAATAATCGCTATGAAAAGGTTATTTTCTTGTAGTGACTCCATTAGGATTTAAAAGAACCTTCTAGAGTATTCTAGAAGAATATAATCAATTCTAATAGCTTTAGGAATGATAGTTAATAATATGCCTTCCCTTAAATCATTAGGCCGCATATAAACACCAAACCGGGCCCAGTTTAGTATTTTGGCCATAACTTCCTCATCATTCATCGGAATTGGGCTTATAATATATCGTTGGAAAGGTCTTTTCAAGCCCATCCAACTACACCATTATTGGACCCTTATCATGGACCAAAATAAACTTGAATGCACATTTTTCAAAAATAAGGTAAGAAAAGAAATATTTTCAAAAACAGAAAGAAGAGATATTTTCAAAAACAGAAAGAAGAGATATTTTCATAAAAACATCCTCATCACTAGAGTTTTCACACTTTCGCTTTGTTCGATAATCAAATGACATAAAAGGTACTCATCACTGGGTTTGGTTTTGGGGAGACACATTTGGGTGTCTACAGTCATATTATTGTATCTTGAACTTATTCACCACTTCCCATCAAGATTCAACAAACTCATCTGGTGTAATGTTGTTGTAGATGACATGCTGCAATGCATCTTTTACATCTTGGTAAACAGATAGAGCACCCAATTTCTGACCAAACTTCTTCCTAATGTGCCACATACACCACCGATATCGTGTTTCCGACATTGGGAATACGACTCATATTGCCTTCCTCACCGGCGTCTTGATCTGTTATGATAGCCGCTGGGGACGTTCCCCTCATGCAAGAATTCCAAGTCTTGAATAGCCACTCAAACGTCTTGACATTCTCATGTGATACCAACACAAAGCCTAATAGGATTGTCTTACCATAGTGGTCGACCCCAACAAAGTTTGAGAAGGGAAGTTCATATTGGTTAGTTAGGTAAGTGAAGTCAAAGCGGACACCATCTCCAAAATACTGATACACCTCCCTGCTCCGAGCATCAACCCACATGATGTCTTTCAATCGGGCCTTGTGATCATGCCGATGCATGTGAAAATGTTTTTGATTGTCGGCAATCATTCTATCAAAATACTCTAGCATAGCCGAGGCATCACCACTTTTTAACTTCAATATCCTCTTCCTATTCACCTAATTTTGAATATCTTTTTGCGTAAAACCCACATTATCCACACCATGTCTTTGGCCCGCCATGTTTTTTAAAATCTAACCAATCGAGGCGCCAGATGCATGGTCAGTTTCAATCCTATGCTCCGAATGCTTAGTAATTCTTTGCTTTCTATACATTGCAATGTGCCTTGAATGCTCAGGAATTACACTGTGATTGTGGTCATTAACAACTTTCTTGATCTGCTACACACCTTCATTGTTTCTTTGCCCATACATCATAACAGGACTGTCACATTTTTTACTCTTCTTCTTCATGGATGGCTCATCATAAACCACAACCCTCTTCCCACTAACCCTTCTCCTGTATGCTGTAATTTCGTAACACTCACACTTCTAAACATTAGTGCTATATGACGCTTTGTTGAAAACATCATTCTTTCTCCTACCTATATACACAACCCCAAATCCCTCTTGCTCTCTACGATAATAATTATTCATGTCATCAAAGTACTAAACTACATTCCTACTTTTGGTTGAGATATTGCAGTTGCACCTATACATCTACCTGATCCTGAACTATATAAGTCTTCCCCTATACAGTCATCGTTCAACTCAACACCCTCCCTGGGAATGCTATATTCTGCAGGATTCGTATTCAACCGGGGAATGCTACATTCAGCAGGGTCCCTATTCAAGTCAAAACACTCCCCAACATCAATATTCAAATCATCATACAAATCAAATTGCACACTATCATCACTATCTGAACTGCAGTTTACATATGTGTTCCCCTCCATAACCTGGTTCTAGTTCTCTACATTATAATCCTACCATCCAAATATAAATCAAAACAAAGTCTTCTCGCATTGTAATAAAATGTAGCAACAATATAAGAAAAGAACAACACTCTTCCGACACATAATTCACATAACTACAAGACGAATTACTAGAAATCAATTCAAATTAATAAACAATCTTTAATCAGTTTATAATTTCCCCAAACAAGAACAGAACACCACAACTATAAGACATAACAAAACAAGTTCATATCATTCACTATTATCCAACTTCTCAAAATCAATAATTCAAATCAATTAGCCAGAATCACCCATTACCAATTATTTAGTTCAACCACTTACAACATTTACTAAACCAATTCCTCAACAATAACATATGGTTCAAAGTTTAAGGAATCGAAAGCAACACTTACCTAAGTCATCTTAATTTCTTTGTTCGCCACATTATCATAATTCATTTTGCTTTTCGCCGACCTCACAACGTCTTCAATTTAAAGATTAATTGCTGTAAGCTAACTCAAATTGCGTGAATTAATTTGTCGCAAAACTAGGGTTTCTCACAAAATCAGGATTTGATCTCTTACAAATACATTTCCCTCCAGCTCTTCAACACTAGTTTGTTCATTTTTCTTGCCGAGTGGCATCTTGAAAACTAATGGGGGGGGAACTCCATTAATTTTTTCGCCAAAAGTTTTAGAGGGAAAAATCTAGGAGAATTTTTACCTCCCATGTTTTGATAGGAAAATTTGGGAATGGAATCTTTGGTACAAAGGAAAAGGAAGCGGGTCCCCTTCTGTTGTACTATTCTTTAAGTTATTTTGTTTCTTGTAACCTTTAAAATTTTATTTATTTATTGTTATTTTTTAAAAATTTGGTTGAGTCCAAGTTGGATTCAAGTAGGTACAGACCAAGAATTTCTGGGAAAGAGGGGGGGTCACAGGGTGTGAAATAAGAAAAAGCACAACGAAAGAGAAACTGTGGGGTTAGGTCAATTTTAAAAGAGGATAAAAAGTGATGTTTGATAACAAGATGTACCCCATTTTATTTTTCAAAGAATTCGACTTTTTTGTACAATTTGAAAAGGTCAATTTGAAAAGAGGATAAAAAGTGATGTTTGATAACCAGTTGTACCCCATTTTATTCAAATCCCTCGCCGGAAAAAATGTCAAGAGAGCGTAAAACTCGGTGTTTTTTCTTCGGACATTCGCTAGTAAAGTTTGACGCGGCCGAATTTCAAATTAAAACGGTCGTACCGGCCAAAATCATGGAGTATTGTAAAGCAGTGTGCTGTACCGGTAAATATCGGAACGGCACGAGCAATTTGCAACGTAACAGCCGAGTTTTTATACCATGCTTAGGACTAACAGCAAAGTTGATAAATTTTGCAGCTTGATTAGTATCAATTTGGCTTTATGTGTGATTACTCTAATGATACTTGAAAGTTGAAACTAATCTACTTGATGAAGTTACGGACATTTTCCTCAGGCATTAGTGCTTCTCATGTTAGCCTTAACACTGAGGTTCTAATTGCAATTTATGAGAAGACTAGAATCAAAATTCTAGAAAAGCTTCAAAAACAGGCATGTATGTTCAAGGATCCTCTATTGGCACGGGCCAGAGTGGATATCCGAATTCATCAATCAATAATATTATAAGTTGACACGAGTATACAAACCTTCTATATCATCTTTTCAATAAGTTACAATCACATTACAAGATGAACCGAAGTACTAATAGAAACAATGAGTAAAATCCTACAAAGAAACAGCTGAAAAGCAAATCATGTAAAACAAAAAAGGGTGGCAAATCTTTCTAAAAATTCTGTTAGACCACAAAATACGCTGAAATAAACCCATATTCAGTATTTGCCATGCCCTCGGTGTCAACTAACAACAAATGCCGAATGTGAGCAGGATAATATATCTCTACTTCCATCACTGAGAACCGTCAGGAAAATAATCCAAGGCATCTTGCTTGCCATTGAAGTAATAATCGACTACAGCTCTCATTCTTGGAAGTTTGTCAGGATGGTAATTTATATGGATGATCACAGGTTTCAACTTCTTCAGGTTAGGGTCTTTTCTAACAGTCTTAAATAAAACTTTACTGTTCATGAAAGCATAGAAATCCATGGTCCTCCGAGAAGCATGAAGCCCTTCATACCCTGGATGTGAAGGGTAAAAGAGCACCTCATTGAAAACTGCCTGGTCCCATGCTTTCTCCTTGGAAAGCCTATCAGCAACGCGATCCAAAAGCTCAATGGAAGGAATAGTAGGCCTTATGTAAAAGAACCCAGAATTATAAACCCAAATCCTCATAGTATGTGCATACCGAGCCCATCCCATTGCAGGTTCATCAAAGACATCATTATACCCATAAGCAGTCGCGTTATTATGACCATCTGTCATTGACTCCACATCAGAATCACGATAAAGATGATCAAATGGATTTTTCAAGTAGATTATATCAACATCTGAAAGAAGAATACTATAACCAAGCTGCAAAAACTCCCTTAATATACGGAACTTCAATCCAGAGACGGCATGATTACCACCTGACCTTCCTATTTCATCCACCCCATCATCTGGGTCTCTCTTATAGACAGCCACACCATTGGCTTTGCAATAACTCTCAATCTCATCATCCAACCCCACAACCAAATAATTAAGTATACCGGCTTTCTTGACAGTCAATACCTGCACTTCTAACATCTCCTTCACATTCGCATTTGCCAACACAACCACAAGCTCTTTCCTAACAGCAATTTCTTCTAAGATCTTAGCCAATCTGGGGTTAACCAATTCATCTGGCACTACAGCTGGGTTCGTCCTTAAACTCTTGACAGTACCGAAAGGCCCTGCCTTAGGTTGTTCACCCAATGCCAGGAATTGCTTTTGAGCAGTGTCTGTTCCCTGTTCAGCCAACCTCAGCTTCTCATTTAGCTCCTTCACTTGCTTCCTCAACTCTGCATTCTTCTCCGTCATCCTAACAATATCGGCCTTTAGTATATTAATCCGCTCACTTGATTCACAGTCCGACGAACTCTCCTGTTTCACACCAAAAAAAATCACACAACTTCAACAAACATCATCTCCCCAATATTTGTTATTCTCAAAGTAACAATTAAACTAAACAACCACCAAAAGCCAGAATCTTGAATCATCAACTATATCAATACTATCACAAACACAATCATCAAAAAAATATATAAATCCACAATATATCAAAATATAAATGAAGGGAAAAAATATGTACTTTAACTTACAACTAGCAAATAATCTCATGAAGTAGATGTTAACTAGTACAACTTGGTAAAGTTAATTTCCGACTTAGGATCAAATCCCGTTTACATAATTGTCTTTTACGTCTCGCCAAGAAACAATACTCCTCGAAAACACCAAACAAATCCCATTTATACGAAAAGGGGATCGACTAAATCATACGTCAACCAAAAATATAAATTCCCCAACAAAACTAAAATAAAATAAAATATAATGGACAGATTATAAGATGAAAAACCTGAGAAATGGAATTGGAGATAGTGGCAGCAGAATAAGGATTGAAAAAACCGTGAGGGAAAAAAATGGCGAATACACACCCCATTAATATTCCAATCGTAATAGCAATTGCGATTCGAGATGGTCGAATGCTGCTGCTGCTGCTGCTGCTTCGCATCAAACCATCTCGACGACCCCCCATCATTTGATGGATTTTGGTTTGATGATTGAATTTGAATAAATCAAGATTTTGATTTTGGGAATATTGAGATTAATTGGGGAATTTGTTAAATTTGAGGGAGTTTAGAATTCAAAATGGGGTGAATTTGTTAGGAAGAGGAAGAAGAGCTAGTGAGAAGCAGCGGCTTCATAGTGCAGAACATTTTATTTTATTTATTTATTTATTTTTACAAGAAGAGAAAGGATTTCATGAAAGATAGTCAAACGACACTGACAAACAATTTTGAGGAAAATCTAAAATTCTAATACAAATACAATTTACGTTAAAACTAGTTACATCGCAGATTCGATCAAATATCGCCTTTATAAAAATCTTCATCTCAAGCAATACAATCTGTGAGTTAGCACTAATTCGGCTGGAGATCCATATATGAATAGTTGTTTTGGTGAAAAACTCATATAGTCTTCTACACACTTTTGGAGATTGTGAAACCCTAAATCTTCAAACTTTGACAGACAAACAAACAAATAAATTAAACCTAATAGATCAAACTTCATCATAAAGATGTGATCTTTTACTGAAAGCAATTAAAAAGTTTTTTTGGGGCTTACCACCGGTAAAAATACCGATGGAAGCCCCTACAAAAATTTCCAATTGAGATCAAAAGAAAAGAGATGGAAGAGAAAGAGAGAGAAGGAGAAGATTGAAGGAAAACCTTTAAAAAAGAAAAATCTAGCAATGGAGGCTAGAAAAACCCTCCCAAGGGAGAAACCCTAGAGGGAACCAAAAAACCCTCCCAAGGAGAAAACCTGGAGGGAACCAGACTATAGTGCAGAACATCTTGAGTGATGCGTCTGTTTATTATCGCTTTCATTCTTGTTGATTTGGCTAACTGGTATTACTGCACATAATTTAAGGAAATTTATTACGAAGTAGGTTCTCTATCCAAAATATTAACTTCGCTCATGTAGTACTTTTTTGGGGGGAAGTACATTTGAAGGATTGTTAGACAAAATAAAATGTCTCGCAACATAAAATAATATAGCAAATGTACTTGGAAGAAAGAGGAAGGAAGAGAGAGATAGAGTGAGTGAAAAAAGGTGAGGTAGGGTCCACCTTTGGAATCAAAAATGGTTTCACGTGCAAAAATGACAAAATAAAAAATTGGGACCACAACTACTGAGAGTATATTTTGTATCACTAACAATTTTTATAAGTACCACTAAAAAATATTGAGTATTACTGGGAGTGTACTTTGTACCACCAAGTTGTAATGGTATTATTTGATAGCCTAATTAGACATTTGAACCTTTTTTTAAATACCACTAAAATTATATTTTGTACCACTGAGAATGTATTTTGTACTACTTAATCTAAAATGGCAAAATTTAAATCTCGCATGAAATGACTAATCTACCCCTGCAATGCACTTCTAAATCTCTCTCAACCCTCCGTTTATATAACCTCCTTTTTTTGGTGCCACTATTAATCTCATTTTTGGTCCATCGGTCAATATTAATTTCAACTTTTACGAAATATTTATGTTTTATGAGTGCAACTAGGTGCATAACTCCTATATTTTTAGGATGCATATAGGAGGGTTAATTGGTAAATTCATTTAGTTTTTGAATTTTTTTTATTGCTACAGTGGTATGTTTAATGTACTATTACACTTACAGTGGAATTTTTAATGTACTACTAGAGTATAAGCTGTTTTAGTAGTATCATTCATAGCTATTTACTTGGTATGTAAAAAGCAGGTATGCGCCAATACTTAATCATGTTTTATCACACCCAACTTTGTACCCCTTTTATTTTTATCAACCCATGTAACTTGAAACCAGTTGAAGAGGTAAACTTTGCTGACTTCTGATTATTTGCACATGAGTTGCAACATGGGTCGTAGGTTAAAAAAGAAAAAATAAATAACAAAAAAAGTTTAAAAAAGAATAATTTTTTGGACATATCATGTGTTTTGGACCTATCACGTGTTTGGTAACTTACTATAACATGTTAGATGAACGGTTGAGAGTGATAAAAGTTAAAGGGGTATAACGTTGGGATTGTTAAAAAAAACGAAAGTTGGGATTAACATTGGCGAACAGATCAAATTTGGAGTTTATCATGGCAAATTTTCCTACTTTTTTTAAACATCTGCTAATGTAATACTTTCATCATTGTAAGATCATCATCAATGGTGAGACTCATTGGATTTTTTTAAGAAGTGAGAGTTTTTTTTTTTTTTTTTTTACAAAGAATACCAATAAGGCCCTGTTTAGTTCAACTTATTTTTACTTATTTTTAAAAAGTATAAATTTAGATAAGCTCATAAAAAATAAGTACATATCACATAAGTTAAAAAAAAAGTTCACATCATATCATCATTTTATGAGCAGTTTTTTATCGCTAAATATCTTTAATTTTTGTAATGAAAAAACTTATGAAAGTAACATATTAATAAAATACACATTATTGTGAATATAACAAGACCCCACTTAATATTATTTTTTCGTTATAGATTACCGTACACTTAAGGTCAAAATTTGGTCAGATTCAGATCGATCAGACTAGATCAGATAGACCAGACCAGATTAGATAAGTTTTGATAACAAAAAAAAAAGGTGAACTAAACAAGCCTTAAGTTGGTATATAAATTTAGATACCCAAAAATAAAGTTGCTAAATTTAGATACTCAACTTTGGGTTTCAATTGACAACGAAAGTGAACCCCTTAACTTATAATAATTTTATTATTTACTAGTTTTGTGCCCCTTGCAATACCCGAGTTATTTATTAAATTTTGAGATAATTTTTTTAATTTGTAGGTCAAATTTCAAAATATATCTCTAATACAAAATTAGTTAGGAATTGATGTGCTTTTGTGACGATTTAAATTGATGTACTTTTGTGACGATTTTTATCATATTCTTAGCTTAGTTGAGAGCGTCTCTCTCTAGTTTTAGGGTTAATTTAGGAGTATATTTAGAGAGAGAAAGTGAGGAATTTCAATGGTGATTGAGATATTGAAGATTCAATGGTAACAATTGTGTTGAAGATCTTCTCTATTATGAATGAGCATTTCTAAATCTATCTCATTTTATTGCCTTGTTTGATGTTCAAGTTTGTTTGGATTGATTTTGATGTTCGATTCATGATTAGTGTAGTTGATGATGATTCTAGAGTTGTTGTTTAGCTAGGAATTGGGGGAAACTTGTATGATTGATTGATTGTGATTAATTTGCGAATTGTGTTGATTGATTGTTGAGATTAAAGTGATAAATGGAAATTGTGCATGTGTGTAATTCGATTAGGCCTTGAGAATTATGCTATATTGCATTGTAATTACTAATGACACGAACAATTGATTTAGGAATTGCAATTATCGATTGATTTGGATTGTGATTCTCTTTGTTTGTTATTCTTAAGACATCTAGCTTAATGATTAGGAGATAGCTCTTTGATTCAAATTGATTGCTCTTATCATTAGTCTCCACAACCTTTGATTGGCATGTTTGTCCCAAGTTGTTGCAATTGTCATGATTACTTGTTGACCCCCTTTTCTAGTGTTTTATTTCCTTGGTTGTTTGTTTTGTTAGTTGTTAGTATTCTCTCTATATCTTTGACTTCAACCTAGCTTAGTCACCCAAATCGAAAGCATTTGAACATTACCGTTCCTTTGGGTTCGACCCTTGACTTGCCTCTATACGTGTATTTAGGTTTGTTAAGTGTTTATAAATTTCGTTTGACCGAGGGAGGATTGGTTTCAACGATCTAGTTCACTCCTCGTCAAAATGGCGCCGTTGCCGGGAAATGATGTCTATGTTTGAGTATTTTTTATTTCTTGAGTCTAGGTCTTTGTATATACTTTTCTTTTATTTGATTTTCATTTGTTTTTTGAAAAAAATGGCATGTCTATCATTTCCTCAATTTGACAATGAGCCTTTTTTTTTTAATATTTCCATACACTTATTGGGTTTTTGAATTAGAATTGTTATGGTCTTTGAGAGGCTTGTGAGATTTGTTATTTTTGTGTGAATGAGCAAACTAGGGATGAATTTGAAAGCATGCATAATGTTGAATTTAGAGCATTGTCAATTAATGATGCTTGTGATTTCTATGTTTGGTTTGCTAGGGATGTCAATAATGGGGGTAATCATGTTTCTAATATTGATGTGCAATGTCTTGATTCTTCTAATATTAGAATAAATTCTCAAAAATTGTCATATGATCCCATGATTGAACCTAGAACAAATGCTTTCAATTCTATTTCCCCTTTTGTTCATGATAATGAGGTGCATGCTCAAGTTGATGCTAATGGTGTGTTCCAATATTCTTCATTATTTACCATGCCTTCCTGTGATGTAGTTCATTCCCTTAATAACGAATCTTATATGCTTGATGGTGCCTCCTCTCCCCTATTTAATGAAAATGCACATGATTTTAATGTTCATGATCCTACCCTTGGCTGTGACTCTTCTTTTACTATTGATCAACCCTCTTTGCCTTTTCATTCTCCAAATTCTTGTGATGAATCTCTAGTCCCCTATAACCAAATTGATGAATCTTTGAGGGAGTTAGAGATGAATCCTAATCTTAGGCCCTTGGAGAGACAAATGATGGAAACTTTAAGGAGCCAATTGGAGATGATTAGAGAGCGTGAGGATCTTTTTAAATGAAGAATTGAAAAGAAAAAAAGAGTTAGAAAATGAATTGTCATATTTTATGCTTGTTTGTGAAAAATTCCTATCCAATGTGTGTGTTGAGGATGATGATGATGATTTTGAGCAACCAAGAGAGGGTGAGGATCCGTTTGATGAGCATTTGAGTGATGGTGAAGGAGTTGTGAATGAAGAGAGTGTTAATTTCGAAAACCGCAACCCTCCTTCCTATCTTGATGAGTCTCTTATGCATGGTTGTGATTCTTCTATCCATGAGTACTTGGACTCGTTTGAGTTTATAACCCATAAGCTCTTTGAGAATCAAAAGAAAACCCATAGCCTTTTGAATGAGTTCATTGATGATGCTTCATGGGAGAGAGATGATTTTGAAATGAATTTGCATCCATTCATGCATGGTTTCGAGATTTTGGCTTGAAGGAAGTTGAGGGAATTCTTGTCCATGAATGTAGTGGAGGAGATTATGTTGTTCTCTTGGAAGTTGGATGTTTGAGGGAGATGGAGACCATGAGTGTTCTTCTTTTAAGAATTCTATGATTGATTTTTGTGCCTTCATTGGCGATGTGAGACCTTGTGGTGAGGGAGTAGCTACCCTTTTTTCCTTTATCATACCCCTTTTTCAAGAAGATTTAACCATATCCCTTACACTCCTATATCCCTCCCTTCTTTTGTCAATAAGCCTATTGGGGACCCTCTTGTCTATGAAGATTTACATTCCCTCATTCGTCTTCTTTAAAAGGATGATTATGCCACCCAAAAACATTTTGAGGAGAGTTTGCCTTATTTTTCTTCTTCTTTTTCTTATTTTGTTGAATTTGCTTTTGATTTTTCTTCCTTTTCTTGGCATCTCTCTCCTCATGGGTGTGCACTAAGCTTGTTGCACAACCTCTTCCCGTCATTTTCCTACCTTCTATATTACGAAATGTGTAGTAGAGCATTTGACAAACTCTTGCGTGTGTTAAATTATTATTTTCTAGAGCGGTAAAGCTTGGACCTTAAGCAAGCCTTTCTCGGAAAGTAACCCGTATTTTATTGATTTCATTTTCTTTTGTTTTTAGAATAGATTTTCTCTCATGAAAATGTTTGTGTACCTTTTGCTAAATACATGACTTGATATACTTTGGTGCATTGGTTTGGATCAAGATTCAAGGAAGTATGATTCAACATTTGTTAGCATAAGGAAAACAAGATTCAATATAAGAGGAAATCGGCTTTGAAAGGTTAAATTGGGTCATTTACGAGTATTTACACCTAGCAACATTTGGTAATATTTTTCCTTGCTTTTTCTCTAATGGTTGATGCCTTATTGGACATGTGTTGGTTTTGTTGGATTGATCTCTTTGTTTTCCCTTCCTGTGGATTATTTGATTTGTGTTTGATTGTTTTGTCTCATGCAAGCTTGGGGGAGGGTATTCTATCATGTTTGGTGGGATATTGATTCATATATGCCATGCACATTTGTTTATGCTTTTCCATGTTCTCTTATTTTGATACTATCTAAAAATATTTTTATTTCTATTAAGGAAAATTTGCAATGTGTTTTGTTTTGTTCTTGCTTTAGACATAATACTTTTGGACTTGTATAGTTGAATGCTTTTCTTCTTAAATGGTAACGATGTGCGCGGTTTGAGAGCATCTTTGGTTGACTCTAGGGCGGAGTATGCTAAGGTAGTTATTTAGAACTTTTAGGACCTTGAACCTGGATTCTTATGTTTTTGAAAATTTGCAATTGCTCCCTTTTGGTGAATTTGAAACTAATAGTGAGTTTTTGCTACATCCATGTGAGGTTTACAATTTTTCAAGATTTCTACTATTACTTGCATGAGCGGCATGGATCCTTGATTATTGCAGACCTAATCTTGAATCTTGACTCATAATTCTCAAACACGAGACTGAACCATCTAGAGAGGACAAAGGCATATTTTTCGAGGTTGTAATTTTTCTTTTCTAGGATTATCTTGTTTATTTTTAGTTCTTGGGTTTACATTTGCCTTCTTGCTAACCATTTGAGCCTTTTCCCTTCTTTTCAAGTCACATCTAGAATTTTGAGCCTTTTGTTTCTTTTTGTTCCATTTTTGTGTGAAGCAAATGATCATGCTATTGGAGATTGTAGTATATGAGTTTGGATATTAGTTCTTATTTGTAAGCAATCTTGTGTTTTGTATCTCTTGTGAATAATGACAAGTGAATAAATGAAAAATCCTTCCAAAATTAAAAAAGGTAAGGACATTCAAATGCAAAGTTGAAAAATCCGTCCATAGTTAAAAGAGGCGAGGTGTAGACACCCATTTGTGTCTCCCCAAAACCAAACCCAGTGATGAGTACCTTTCACGTCGAATCATAATCGAATGAAGTGAAAGTGTGGAAAGTTTAGTGTTGCGGATAGTTTTAATTTCTTTTCTCTTCTCTCTGTTTTTGAAAACTTATTTTAAGAGCTTTCCAACGATATATTATAAGCCCAATTCCGATGAATATTAAGGAAGTTATGGCCAATTTACTAAACTGGGCCATTTTTGAGCCTTATATGCGGTCTAATGATCTATGGGAGGGCCTAATAGATTTATCATTCCTAATGCAATTAGGAATGGTTTTAGTCTAGATTCTTCTAGAAGGTTCTTTTCATTCCTAATTCAATTAGCATTGATAAATTGACTTTTGTTGACTTTTCAGAGTTTTAATTAAAATCAAAGAACGTTTTTTGTGGAAGATACGATTTTATCCTCCTGTACGGCAATTTCTATTTGATTTTAAGAAAATGCGTGAATTTCTGAATCAACGCCAAACGCTTGTTGTAGCGCCTGGCGCTAATGTTGGCCTCTAGCGCCAATAGCCAGCGTTGGCGCCAACATTGTTTTATGTGCGCTAGAACTCTGTTTTGATATTTTATCTTTTTGGCTGATTTTCTCTATAAATAATGTGTTAAAAACTCCGTTTTCATTCATCAACATTCATCCATAATCACTTACAATAACCAATTTTCATTCATCTAAAATCACCAATTTTCTCTCTTTCATTCACCAACTCTCATCAAGATTTTCTTGATTATTCTCTCTCTTTCTTTTCTAAACTAGCCTTTTACTACAAAATTCCGCATTCGCAAGACTTAGATACACCTAGCCATATTCGAAGTTGCCTTCGCCCTAGACGTGAAAGGTTTAATTTCTGAAGGTTTGGTCCCAAATCACTATTCAATTATTTAATTGTTTTGTTTTATTATTTTCCTTGAAGTTACTAACGCATGTATTTTGTTATTAGATAGAGGTACGAGGCATCAAAGTAAGTACTTTAATGGTTTTTATTGATGTTATGATATAGAGTTCATGCTTAGGTTGTTATTATGATATTCCTATTATCATGTCTAGGGTAAATTTAATATCAAGTATGATTAAAAGTATGGTGCCTTTTATGTTCTTCCTAATATTTATGATTGTTAGTATCATGTTAGGGCTAAATATATGATTTTATTGTTAGTGACATGCTAGGGTTTGTTATTAATTTTGTTAGTATCATGTCTAGGATCTTGCTATTATTATGCTTTAACATGATTTATGATTATAAATTATGATTATGATTATTTTTATGATTATTATAATAATTTTATGATTATTATTATTATTATGATGATTATTATTATTATGTTGCTTGATATCTATTGTTATTGCTTGATCACACCTTTTTATGCATGTTTAAAGGGAATTTTGTAATCGTAATCACGCTTAATAAGATAATTAATAATTTTGTTAGGGTTAATATGATTATAATTCAAGTGCTCGCCAATAATAGATTTATTTGTGCATTAATATTCAACCAACATAGATAAACAGTTTTAGGGTTAATCCTATTGATTGCATGTTAGTTAGAAAGCGCACATGAATACGATCAGAATAAAGTAGAGGCCTATTATTAGGGCAGGTTCAATCTCTTTTAGGTTGGATTTGTACCTTCGTCCCCGAACCCTATTTTGTTCAAGACCTTATGGAGTTGACGATCTCTTGGATCGTTAAGGGGGGTAACCTTCACCTCGTGAACGGTTTACAAGTTCCTAAAAATACTTGTTGGCGACTCTTTTGGTCTATCTTCTTTCCCTTTGGACGCCACCGTACTATAGTGTATGATCACAGTGGGGTTCAAGCTAGGGGATTAACGCTTGAAATATTCCCTACAGTTTTTGGCGACTCCACTGGGGAGGATTTCTATTTTAATTCCTGAATTTGTTTCGGCAATGATTTAGAATGATTGGATGAGACTCGAAACGTTCTAAATATTTCATGTGCGTAATTTTGATTAACATTATTATCATATGCATAAAAAAGATTTCATTGGAAAGACCATCCGTAATGAGTTAAAACATAGGATTTTACACGTAGGAAATTTGAGAAATATCTTTCACAACTAGGACCAAAATAACACTGAGCGAAACTGGAAAATTTTATCGAGCACAGAAAGCTGCTGAGGCATGTAGGAATTAGCGTCAGTGACTAGAGTATTGGCGCCAGACATTTAACTGTAGCGCTAGACGACAGGCTTGTCGCTAGGCGCTACAGCAAAAACCTGGCGCCAATCTCTGTTTGCTGGCGCCAAATTCTTCCAATACCGAGCTAGAAATATGCGTTCTAATTTCGACCAGTTTTTCGTATTGTTTGCTCGATCCTACTTCCTGATTGAGTTTTTCTCACTTTTTTGAAACCCATATGTGTTCTACATATGGACATAACCCTCTGGGAATTCATGCTCCATCTACTTGATTGAACGCTCTGAGCAACAAAGGGTACATCCGAGAATGTTGAATTCACCAAACCATGGAAGCGAGTTTTTTCTAAAACTCGCGGTGTCCCATCCACTCGCGCCAACCCTTCATGGTTAGGCTTCCGCGCGGTGCATCCGGACAATTAACCATGGACCCTCTATTGACTAAACGATATCCCGAACTTTAGAGAACTAGAGCTAAGGTTAGGTTGCAAACTCATTGCATCATATTGTGCCTATTTGACTAATTGTGCATTATTTGTTATGCATATACTATGATTTCTTAACCGTTTGTTTGACTTGTGTTGAGATTTAATAAATTAATGACTTAAAGAACTTTGCCTAATTAATTAATTAATTTGAGTCAATAAAGTATAATTTTTTAATCAGAATTGACCTAGTACGACTTTAGGCATACCCCTGTTGATTAATAACACCGAAAACAGTCTCAGATTGAAGCTCCATCATTGGCGCCAAAATCTGAACTGTAGCGCCACTCTGTGGAGTGTGGCGCCTGGCGACAGCTCTGTCGTCTGGCGCTACACTACATAGTGCGACGCCAGTCCATTCGTTTTGACGACAGTTCGGATTATTGATTAAGTCATCACCTAGTGTCTAATTAACCAGTTTACTAATTAATTCGGTTAAATTTCGCTGTCAATAACACTTTGTTAAGTCATTAATTGAGTCTAGTCACATAGTCTAGCCACATGGTCATGACACGAGTCTTAACATATCACCTACACTCACTAGTCTTAGCACACACTTTGAGTATATGTCACCATGACCATGTCTTAGGTTCATGCATGAGTCGGTTTTTTCCGTCATTTAAGTTGGGGGTACATCCCATTCCTAATTCTTCATATCCCTCCATCTACATCATTTTTTTCACATTCTATTCCAATCTTTCTTCACTTCCTCCATCCATTGCATGTTGCATAAAGTTTGAGCCAAATAATTAACAATAGATATCCCCAAATTCCTTTTCCACAATACTTGGTCGAGGAGAGGAGGGCGATTAATCAAGGACAACCTCTTTATTCAAGTTTCACTTTTTGATAAACCAGTTTGTCAAAAGAGGAAGGCTAAAAAGATAATGGCAAGTCAAGAAGAGGTCAATGAACTTAGGAATCAATTGAATGACGTGACTGAGTTGTTAAAGGCTTTAACCCTCAAAATTGATGACCATGTGAAGCAACAACAAATGAATCTTATGCAAGAAAGCTTGAGCAAGCTATCTAGTGACTATAAATTTCAGGGCATTAGTTCACAAGGGATCACGCTGGACAAGGAACATCTTCCGCATAAGTTCAACGCCACTGACATCCCTAAATTCAAGGCAACAGATAACCCTTACTTTCATCTAAGAGCTTTTGAAACTATAATGAGCATTAAGGGTATCGATAAGAAGGTTTTCCCCTCTCTTTTCCCACTATCTCTCGAGACCGTTGGCCAGCAATGGTTCTTTTCTCTCGAGAAAGAAATAACCTCCACCTGGGAGTCCATAGCAAACGCTTTCATAGATAGATATAAGTGCAACATCCAAGACAAAACAGACCGTAGACAACTCGAGATGTTAAAGCAAAAAGAAAATGAAGAGTTCACTTCTTTCTTCAATAAATGGAGGGAAACTTTTGCTTATATGATCAAGGCTCCTACCGAAAAAGAATCTGTGAGGATGTTTATCAAGAATCTTTAAGCGAAGTATTCAAAGCACTTAAGATACCAACACAACTTGCATACTTTCAAGGCTGTCTATAATATAGGCATTGACATTGAAGATGACCTTCTGAAAGATAATAGTGCGAGAGGAAATAAGAACGACCATCCTTCTTCTTCCTCTCCCATTAATGAGGTACGTACCACGAACGCCTCTAAATCACGAATCTAAAGATCAAAAAGGGTGTTCACTCCACTTGGTATGAGTCATGAAACAACTTTCGAGAAGCTACATCACAAAGGACTAGTCATGCCCATAGGGCCCATCCAAGATCCAGTTCCATAAGCCAGGTCACCCAAGTGGGACCCCAATAAGCACTACAAATATCACCAAGGAAAGGGTCACGACACTGAGGAGTGTTGGAATCTCAAAGAAGTTATTCAAGATCTGATCGATAACAATTAAACTTTCAAAATTCTAGCCATCGAAGAAGATCAAGCGTCCTTTGATCCATCACTTCTTATCACACCTGTAGGAGAGCCCATGATCGAGACAACTTATATAACCTCTCTCGATGAAGTGGCCATGATTGAGGAGGATGAAAGTCTTTTCTTAGATAATACCACGGAAGACTCGTCAAGTTTAAAAGAGGATGTTCGAAAACTACAAGATGTCGTTGCCATGCTCTTGAATGTGGTAGAAGGACTAGCAAATTGGGTGACGGTTATCGAACAAAATTCTCGCAAAGGATTTAATGAAGAACTCAATGCTCCTAAGCCACGGGCAAAACGGACCATTTGAGAATACACACCAATAGGAATGACTTACAATGAAGATTTTGACTATCTTCACGATCAAGGTCATATTCACCCCATTGGTCCCAGTCAAGACCCTCAACCCGAAAAACGGTTTCCCAATTGGGATCCAAATTCTTACTGTCGATACCATAGAGGTTGTGGTCACACCACCAAAGCATGTCTCGCCCTCAATGATTGTGTTCAAGATCTCATTGATTCAAATCTCTTTCATGTTGCCCCGCGCGACAAGAAGGCCAAGATTAGTAATAATAAAAACAGTGGCTGTAAAGGAAAGAAGAACGACTATCCTTCTTCTTCCGAAAACACCTACTCCAGTAACAGTGTTGGTACTTTTGACCTTAATGAGATCTTAGCCATGGATAATCGAGGATTTAGAAAGGAACTGAGAAAGGATTTCACCCCTATTGGAATTAGCTACGATAATGCTTTCGATCGACTCCATGCCAAGGGACTCATTACTCCTATTGGACCTATTCAAGATCCCCCACTTGAGAAGATATTGCCTAGTTGGAACCCAAATGTACGCTGCAAGTACCATCAACGTTGGGGTCATAGTACTGAGAGATGTTGAGAACTAAAGAAAGCAATCCAATATTTGATCGACAATAACGGGCTTCCAATACCTCCAGTCGGCAAGAATACCAAGTGATGATGAGCCAAGGGACAGGAAGAAATCTTCAACGACAAGATTTCATGATCTTTTTTCTATTTTTTATTCACCTTTTCCCCAATAAGTCTAGCATAGGCACCTTTCTATTCTCTTTAGATTTATTTTGTAAGATCATTATTTCTTTTCTTTAAATAAAATGAGCATTTTATTCTCTTATATATGATCATCACATTGCATTGCATAAAAAAAAAAAAAAATCCGTGTCGAATTAAGCACAAGGTATACCAATGATTTGAGGCACCCCTTGTAGCCACATCATATCACCTTTCACCCTTAAAATATGCAATCCTTTCTTCATAAACCACTTTGAGCTTCGTTTAACGATAAACCTTTCTTTTTTCAACCTACATCTACCTAACCTTGGGATGGGATGGTGAGTAACTTATGAAATTTTCAAAGAACAAAAGGCTTGAGTGATTTAAAAGATTAAAATAGCAAAAAAAAAAAAAAAAAAAAAAAAAGCAAAAAAAAAATATAATAAAAGTGTACAAAAGGGCAAGTGTTCTAATGTCTTTGATACGAAAATGTCTTTGATAAGAACACGTCTCAGATTGTGTCTCTTATCGAGTGCTCGGTACCGTGCCTGAGAAACATGAATGCCAAGTGAGTGATAGACCGCATGATCTGGATTGCCCACACTTATTAAAATAAAATAAATAAAGCAAAAAAAAAAAGAGCTAAAAAAGAGTAGAAACTCAAGCATAAAAATATAAAGATTCGAAAGCGAGGTTGCACACCGTGGGGGCTTATCTAGGGTCTTGAGCCTTTATCCCCTTCTTCTATAAGTTTAGCCTAACCACGTTACAACCCTTAAAAAGACCTTTTTGAGGTATACATACTTGTGCGAGGTTCGGCTAGAGCTACGTTCGGCCTGATTCCTAACGGATACGTAGGCAACCTCACATCGAGGTGCGGCCGTAATAAACATGCATTCATATTCAAATTCACACATTTACACCATGATCATATCAAGGGATCTCCTATGCTCATCCCTATTCATTTAGAGATAGACTTGGGGGCTTGATCCCTATATCATTAGCTTACCTAGCCTAAGAGTCACCACCATTTGACTCTTTTAAAAACAATATTTTCCCACACACTTAGCCTTTGCGGCCTAACTTTAGAATCACTATCACACACCGCACAGATACATGACCAAATATACTTTCCCTTAGGAACCCTTTGTCATGAAATCTTAACATAACGCTGAAGCATGTATCGTCATGTCAAAATCGCTTATCAATCATCATTGCATCACAAAGTATGAAGTGCTTAGCCTCCGTGCCTAAGTTACCCAAATACTTTCATCATTGAGTTAACCATTGAGATAGCCTAGGATTGATTAATCCTTGCACCTTGAGAGATAGTATCAAAAACCATTTGACTAAGCTCATTCAACACTTCAATTCTTTTTTTGCGTCTTTCTTTTTCGGGGGAAAGTCGGTACCCTCCACAAAAATGACAGAAAATTTTTGCATTTTTGCATTTTTGAGTCACAAAATCAACACTTTGCACACACGGGTCATGAGTCACATGTGTCAAACACTTCGAGTCGAGTCAATCACAAAGAGTCAAGTTTATACCTTGAGTCGTGTCAAGTCGATGAGTCAAGCGACGTTAAACCTTAGGTCAACTCTAAGAAAATTAAAGAGAATAGCAAAGTTCTATAATAAAAAATAAATACAGGTGCAGCAGAATAGGGAAGACCCTACTCCAGCGCCAGACGACAACATCTAGTGTATGGAAATAGATTTCAGAGTCTGGCGGTAGAGTCAATTCTTGGCGCCAGAGATATTCTAGCAGCGACAGAGCTCGAAGCCTCTCAGAAGGGTGATTTCGACCTCATACAACAATTTCGGGTTCCTTGGTACGCTAGTTAGCCCCTATAAGCAATTTGACATGATTAAGTAGTCTGTTTGATTACAATCACAATAAGTGATCGACCTAATGAAAGATTGTCTCACTTAGCTTAAAGCGCCAAAGAATTGGCTCATCACGGAGACACCGACATACTGGTTTTAGCGGAAGAAAAGTTCAAGTGAGCTTTAGAGATCGGCAAGCGTTGGTCTTCGAAATATTATCGCAACAAACATTCAATCATCAAAGCTCTTTTGTTCAGAGACGCGTGGACATTTCTTCCAAGCTCTTTTGTTCAGAGACGCGTGGACATTTCTTCCAAGCTCTTTTGTTCAGAGACGCGTGAACATTTCCATCAAAGCTCTTTTGTTCTGAGACGCGTGAACATTTCCATCAAAGCTCTTTTGTTCAGAGACGCGTGAACATTTCCATAAAGCTCTTTTCCTCTAGAGACGCGTGGGCATATCATCAAAGCTCTTTTGTTCAGAGACGCGTGGAAATTTCTTTCAAGCTCTTTGCTCAGAGACGCGTGGGCATCCTATTTTCAAGCTCTTTTGTTCAGAGACGCGTGGACATTCCAACAAAGCTCTATTGTTCAGAGACGCGTGGACACATCATTCAGAAGTTCATATTAAAAAAGAATATAATAAAGAAGCTCTATTGTTCTGAGACGCGTGGAAATATCCAAAAAAAAAGAAGCTCTTTGTTCAGAGGCGCGTGAACATATCAAAAGAATATAAAAAAGAAGCTCTTTGTTCAGAGACGAGTGAACATCGAAATAGAAAGATGGCATTCCCTAGATTGTGAAGAGGTGTAAAAAACAACTGAAGGTAATTTCAAGCGAAGCTGTCTTCGATAGTATTCCCTTGGACGTGGAATATTATCAAAGCGGAAGAGGATTGTTCCAAGTGAAGCAATCTTCAATATTGGAAGTAGTTACAAGCATAGCAGTTTTCAAGCGGGATGACATTCTCTTGGCAGGAGGTCATCAAAACAAAGGCAATGCGTCATTAAATCGGTTACTTTCAGAAATGTGTGCTCAACGGTGCAAGATACACGTTTCTTGAATCTTTTATCTGTTTAACTAACGCTATTTTTGCAGGTATCGGCATTGCAAGAGTGGTTTAGGATCGCCGAACGTTCTGAATCATTCTCCGTCCCTATCGATACTTTGACTTTTGTTTTCGAAACTCGCGTTTCTCCAAACTCATTCAAAGTGGGGGCTTCTGTAGACACCCATTTGTGTCTCCCCAAAACCAAACCCAGTGATGAGTACCTTTCACGTCGAATCATAATCGAATGAAGTGAAAGTGTGGAAAGTTTAGTGTTGCGGATAGTTTTAATTTCTTTTCTCTTCTCTTTGTTTTTGAAAACTTATTATAAGAAAACAGCCAATCCAGTTTGGTTGGTCCATGATGTGGGTACAATAGTAGTGTAGTTGGATGGGGCTTGACAAGAGCTTTCCAACAATATATTATAAGCCCAATTTCGATGAATATTGAGGAAGTTATGGCCAATTTACTAAATTGGGCCCGTTTTGAGCCTTATATGCGGCCCAATGATCTAGGGGAGGGCCTAATAGATTTATCATTCCTAATACAATTAGGAATGGTTTTAGTCTTCTAGATTCTTCTAGGAGGTTCTTTTCATTCCTAATTCAATTAGCATTGATAAATTAACTTTTGTTGACTTTTCAAAGTTTTAATTAAAATAAAAGAACGTTTTTTGAGGAAGATACGATTTTATCCTCCTGTACGGCAATTTCTATCTGATTTTAAGAAAACGCGTAAATTTCTGAATCAGCGCCAAACGCTAGCTGTAGCGCCTGACGCTAGCATTGGCGCCTGACGCTAATGTTGGCGTCTGGCGCCAACATTGTTTTATGTGCGTCAGAACTCTGTTTTGATATTTTATCTTTTTGTCTGATTTTCTCTATAAATAACGTGCTAAAAACTCCATTTTCATTCATCAACATTCATCCATAATCACCTACAATAACCAATTTTCATTCATCTACAATCACCAATTTTCTCTCTTTCATTCACTAACTCTCATCAACATTTTCTTGATTATTCTCTCTCTCTCTTTTCTAAACTAGCCTTTTACGTACAAAATTCCGCATTCGCAAGACTTAGATACACCTAGCCATATTCGAAGTTGCCTTCGCCCTAGACGTGAAAGGTTTAATTTCTGAGAGTTTGGTCCCAAATCTCTATTCAATTATTTAATTGTTTTGTTTTATTATTTTCCTTGAAGTTACTAACGCGTGTATTTTGTTATTAGAAAGAGGTACGAGACATCAAAGTAAGTACTTTAATGGTTTTTATTGATGTTATGATATAGAGTTCATGCTTAGGTTGTTATTATGATATTCCTAGTATAATGTCTTGGGTAAATTTAATATCAAGTATGATGCCTTTTATGTTCTTCCTAATATTTATGATTGTTAGTATCATGTTAGGGCTAAATAAATGATTTTTATTGTTAGTGACATGCTAGGGTTTGTTATTAATCTTGTTAGTATCATGCCTAGGATCTTGCTATTATGATGCTTTAACATGATTTCTGATTATTAATTATGATTATGATTATTTTTATGATTATTATTATAATTTTATGATTATTATTATAATGATGATTATTATTATGTTGCTTGATATTTATTGTTATTTCTTGATCACACCTTTTTATGCATGTTTAAAGGGAATTTTGTAATCGTAATCACGCTTAATAAGATAATTAATAATCTTGTTAGGGTTAATATGATTACAATTCAAGTGATCGCCAATAATAGATTTATTTGTGCATTAATATTTAACCAACATAGATAAACAGGTTTAGGGTTCCTATTGATTGCATGTTAGTCAGAAAGCGCACATGAATACGATCAGAACAAAGTAGAGGTCTATTATTAGAGCAGGTTCAATCTCTTTTAGGTTGGATTTGTACCTTCATCCCCGAACCCTATTTGGTTCAAGACTTTATGGAGTTGACGATCTCTTGGATCGTTAAGGGGTGTAACCTTCACCTCGTGAACGGTTTACAAGTTCCTAAAAAAACTTGTTGGCGACTCTTTTGCTTTATCTTCTTTCCCTTTGGATTCCACCGTACTTTAGTGTATGATCACAGTGGGGTTCAAGCTAGGGGATTAACGCTTGAAATATTCCCTACACGAGGCCAATGAATAAAGTGAAAAATGTAAAAAATTGAAAAAATGAGAAAAAGCAAAGCTAATTCAAAAGGCTTTGGCAAACATTGAAAAAAGTCAAAAATGAAAAAGTTCAAAAACATTTTGATGTAAATGTTTTTCCCTATTTTAAGCATTGAGGACAATGCTTTGTTTAAGCTTGGGGGGAAAGCGTTCTTACACTTTTTGTATGTATTATTGTGGTTATAGCTTTTAATAAGCTTGGGGGTGTTAGTCTATTTTTGTTTTGTAATTACATGGTTATAAAGAGAAGGTTTGATCACCCCTTTTTCTTCACTAATTAGGAATACCTCCAAATTCTAAATTTTAAGCCTACCCCCACCCTTTTTCCTTGACGTTACAACCTTTAGGAAAGCCCTTTTAACTTAGAAGTTGAGTCACATATCGGGGGAGGGCATTATGAGTTAAAGCCTAAGGAGAGGGGATGCAAATTCAAGATGTCGAGAAACCTCAAATCTATTTGTTTTTCCGGTTCCTTTGAGGAGCTATGGAGATGCTCACTAAAAAGTAGAATTGAAGCTAATTGGGAGAATGTGCTAAAATGTTGTGAGATGAAAGTGAATTGAGTTTCATTAGTTCTCTATGCTTAGCATATCCTATGTTTCAATCAACTTTAGATATCTTAGAACGTGCACTCCGTTACTTGTTTAGAAATATTTGCATTCATTTATGCTTGTACATTTACAAAAGTCCACTCATGAACATTTGTTTTCTTTCCTTTTCTTTTTGCTTCTTTTTCGTGCTTTGCCTTGTTTGTTTGGTTTGTGAGAGTTATGGGTCAATCTCTTAGGAAACCCTTACGAGAGCATTACTCGTCCTCTAGGGCGATCTAGGGGTTTAAATGACTTGTCAATTGTTGCTAAAATTGATCGTAATTCCTACAAAAGTGAGTTAGTGTACATTATTGTCTGTTCTTTTTTTCTTTTGTTTGTTTGAATAAGATCATCATTTCTTCCTTTGTTTTGTTTTGCTTGAGGACGAGCAAAATATAAGCTTGGGGGGCATTTGATGAGTGCCATTTATGGAACTCATTCGATGAGAATTTAGGTTGTTTTTACCTTCTTTTCATAGCTTTTTTTCTTAATAAATGCTTAGTTTCACGCTATTGCTCTTTGTTTTGCCTTTTCTCTCTTATTTTGTGGTCTTGTGTATTTTTGATGTTTTTTCTAGTCTTTTCTCCTTTATTTGTTCTCTTTTCGTGGTTCTAGGTATTGTACGAGGTTTGGGTCTCGATAGTGATGATTTTCTAAGTTGAAAGATGCTTATGGAGTAAGCTCATAGCTTTTAAAAAGCTTAAGATGCAATGAAGTAGATGCTCTTAGTTCTAGTGTTTTTGCACTCGAGCCGTGCTTTAATGAAGAAGTGGTGTCGAACCCACTAAAAGTGCTTAAACTTACTGCCTATACCATCATGCATAATCCAGAGTTCGTGGGTTCATTATCGAGCACACGAGTGGCAAAGAAAGACGGAAGAAACCCATATCAAAGAGGGCGCGCAAGCCAGGCACGCGTGGCTCAGGGGAGGGCACGCGACTCTGCCCGCGCGAGCGCTCCTCCCTAATTCCATCTTCGATCAATTTCCTTTTCCGCGCCTCTATAAATACCTTTTTCTAACCGATTTTTGGAGGAAGTTTAAGACATAATTATTATTATATTCTTAGCTTAGTTGATAGCTTCTCTCTCTAGTTTTACGGTTAGTTTAGGAGTAGATTTAGAGAGAAAAAGTGAGGAATTTCAATGGTGATTGAGAGATTGAAGATTCAATGGTGACAATTTTGTTGAAGATCTTCTCTATTATCAATGAGCATTTCTAACTCTATCTCATTTTATTGCTTTGTTTAATATTCAAGTTTGTTTGGATTTATTTTGATGTTTGATGCATGATTAGTGTAGTTGATGATGATTTTAGAGAAATTCTTTGGCTAGGAATTGGGGAAAACTTGTATGATTGATTGATTGTGATAAATTTGGGAATTGTGTTGATTAATTGTTGAGATTAAAGTGATTAATGGAAATTTTGCATGTGTGTAATTTTATTAGGCCTTGAGAGTTATGCTAGATTGCATTGTAATTGCTAATGACGCGAACAGTTGATTTAGAAATTGCAATTATCGATTGGTTTTGATTGTGATTCTCGTAGTTTGTTATTTGTAGAGACATCTAGCTTAATCATTAGGAGATAACTATTTGATTCCAATTGATTGCTCCTATCATAAGTCTTCACAACCTTTGATTGGCATGTTTGTCCCAAGTTGTTGCAATTGTCATGATTACTAGTTGATCCCCGTTCCTAGTGTTTTATTTCCTTTGTTGTTTGTTTTGTTAGGTTTTTGTATTCTCTCGTTATCTTTGGCTTCTACCTAGTTTAGGCACCCAAATCGAAAGCATTTGAACATTACCATTCCTTTGGGTTTGACCCTTGACTTGCCTCTATACTTGTATTTAGGTTTGTTAAGTGTTTATAAAATTAAGTTGACCAAGGGAGGATTAGTTTCAACGACCTAGTTAACCTCTCGTCAAGGACCATAACAAGGATAAGGGTTTCTAATCGTTCCTCATGTCCAAGTTCCCAAAGAGAGGAAATCCATCAAGAAGAAGAAAAAGAATAACGAGGAAGAATGGGAGCTAATCTAAGAGTAGCTTTGAAGGAGTTGGGAACTCCCGGAGCTTATAGGTTTGCAAGTGGGATTGCTCCAGCTACGACACCGATAAATGATTTCGAAATAAGGACGACAATGATCTCTTTGATAGAGAGGCATCAATATAGTGGTGCAAAATGAGAGCCCTCTCAACCATCTTACAGAATTTGAGAAATATTGCAACACAATCAAGGTGAAAGGGGTTTTTCAAGAATTTATTTGACTTAAGATTTTCCCTTTCTCTCTTATCGGACGTGCTTTAGAGTGGTTAGAAAAGGAGGTGAAGAAAAATTCTTTGAGAACATGGGATGAAGTTACTAAGGAGTTTCTCTCCCGATTTTATCCCCAAAAGAAAACGGCCGAAGCAAGAGCTCTCATTCAAAGCTTCAAGCAAAAGTTGAGTGAGATTCTTTATGAGGCATGGGAAAGGTATAAGGAGTATAAAAAAGAGTGCCTACACCATGGGATTTCTACCTATCAAATCATCCAAATCTTCTATAGAGGTTTAAGTCATCAATTCAAGTCTTGCTTAGTTGCTGGTGCTGGAGGCCCTGTCATGAACAAAACGGAGGATGAAGTGGTGAACCTAATTGAGGTCATCTCCTTTCCCAAGTTTGAGATTTGTGAGGAAAAATTGTTCATGGCATTGAGATGGTCGATTGAATAAACCGTTGAACCAATTTTGCTTGTCGACTCTCTCTCACCCTCTCCTAACTCTACTCCTCCTTCAACTTCAAGTAATATGCCAAATGGATGTGTGTCTTGTGATGTTTGTGGGTCATATGACCATCTAATTGTCCACATGGATTTGAGAGTTGTGATGATGGTGAGAATTATGATTATGAGCAAGTGAATTTTGTTACGAATAACAACAATGGACAAAGATTTTATAGTCCAAGGAACTTTGGGAAAAGGAATGCTCACCAACAAAGGGAATTTTGATAATTATAACAATGGTGGTTATAGAGACCAAGGAAACCAAAATTTCCAAGGTAACTATAATAATCATGGTTATAATAATCAAAATCAAGGCCAAGGGTATGGTAATCAATACAATAATCAAGGCCAAAACCGGGGTAATTGGAGTAACCAATTGGGGGAATTTTCAAAATAACAACCAAAGAGGACCCCCACCCGGATTTCCTCCAAAAACCCAAGGCAATGCTGAAAACTTCTATACTCAACCTTCAACTTCTAAGACCACCTTGGAAGAGATCATCGAGAACCAAACCAAAATTTTGAACACTTACATGTCGATAAGTTATAAGAAGTTCAATGAGATGATGACACATAATAAGATGCTTGAAACTCAAATCGCTCAATTGGCTATGTTGGGGTTTGGTAACTCCGAATCACTGCGGAAACAAACCCAAAAACAAGACTGCACTCGCAATAAATAAAACCATAAACATAATTAAATTAATCACAAGATTAAGATAAAACGATTACCTTTGGAGCGTGCTTCGCCCGACCGCTTGGGCTCTTACTTGAAAGCTAACTTCGAAATTATGAAGCCTCCGACGATGATCCACCCGCATCAACAATCACCGACAAGGTCCAATGTATTGGGGTTAGCAAGACCCGACCGATAAACCCGAATAATTGAGTTCAAAAGCTTTCACTAAATGTGATACCTTTTCCAACTCTTGAGTTTAAAGGTTTTCACGTACTTGTGATCCCTTTTCCAACTCTTACTCAAGCATCATTTCCAATGCCCTTACTTGGGTACTTATAGGAAATGATGAGAGTATCATTGTCTCTCCCACCAATGTGGGAAAGTGAGATTTTAACATTTTATTTTAATGCTAAAATTAAATTATTTAAGTAAGCTAGTAACAAATTAAGAAGTGTCAACTATTCATGAGAGAGCAAGTGAGGACCACTTGTTGAGGGGGGGGGGGGGCAAAACTTGCTCCCCACTCTCTCCCTCTCCATGCGCTACATGTTCTCCCCTTCAAGGCTCCCATTTGATCCCCTCTTACACTCGGCCCAGCTACCCGCGCACTCGGCCCAGCTACCCGCACCATGGAGTTGCGGGTTGCTATTAATTGCGGCTAGCAAGGCGCGCACTCCAACTGCGGGCTGTTGATGCTTGCGGCCAGCAAGCTGCGCACTCCGAGTGCGGGCTGCTACTGCTTGCTACGCTTAGGTGCCGAGGCTGGCCCTTGGCTGTTGACAATGATGCGCTAGCACGGACTAGCCTGCCTAGGCTCGGCTCGGTGCGCATGCTAGCCACCATGCTATGCTTTATGCCTCTAGCACTCGGATTGCTCGGGGTATTCCGATGCTAGGGGTATTTAGGGAAATTAGTTGATTTATTACTATTTGCACGTCTCGTCTTTTATTATTTTTGACTAGACTTCCGACGCTCGGTTTCGACGCTCCAAGTTTTAATTTCCGACGTCTAAATAAATATTACTCGTTCAACTTATTAATTCTTTCCGAATTAATTTGTCGTTTCGGCTCGTTGATTGCTTGGGTATGACCCGAAGGGTTTAGTCAAGATTAAGATGTAATATTAATCATACATAAATATTACTGATCGAAAGCGGCCTCCACCCTGGCATTCCAATCACTTGACCTTACTGAGTATATTAGCTTTCTAATGATTCTGAACCCACTATCAAATAATACACTTGTTCGAAGGACACTATTCCTTTAAATCTCCCACTTGTCCTTCCGGACAAGTGTTTAGTGCATAGCCATTTTCCTATGTCGCTTAATGCCTCTTCATGAACTATAAGGTAAGATTTATTTGTCATCCTTATTAGGTCCTGAAGTGTTTCTCGATTCCGAGTCTGACTATCAATAAACAGATGAATTCTAAAATCCATCCGAGCACGGCCATGCATTTTCACAGTCTCGCTCTATGAGAGGCCTTGTAAACAACAAAGACATCTTCCCCATTTTAGTAGGGGGACATTTCCAGTCTTGTAATGTAGCTTCTTATACTAAGAGGACCTAGCCGCCCAAGTGATGCCGTTATAATCACCTATTACGGCAGACGTTTGACATTAATCAAAGCGGACTAGTACTCAAACAAGAGAGCTCACAATACTCATGGTTAAGGAAAAAGGTTCCGATAGCAATAGTGAGAAGTATACTTATGACGATTTTTAATCTCTTAAATGATTCTCATAGGTCGATCCACTACGATTCTAAACCAATACCTGTGTAAATGATTCATGATTATCATGTCCTTGTAGCACAAGAAACGGTGCTATAAATCAAACTAGACACTAATCTCAACTGGTCCACTGTTAAAATGACCTCGATTAGGGATATTTTTCTATTATAATATTCAACGTTCACTTAATAGGTGTTTCCTTACCAAGACTGGTCTTGATACCCTATTTTGAATATTCCACGAATCGAATGGACTCATCATTTAATCCTTTACAACAATGAAATAGTCGGCGGAGTGATTTAAATTGCAAGAAATTTTAAATACTCTAAAACCTGAATGGTTCATCTTATGATAAATGGTTTTTCGGAATGTTTTAAGAGTATCACTCTTTATAAAATATATATAGAAATCACACCCATATCTAACATGCTTTATTTCTTTCATACAATTGTGAATGTTGTCGTTCACTTATTGCATAGGTTTAGTTATAACTACTTTGCTAATCTTAGCATCTTCATTACTGGTCACTTTCATAATAAGATGATAAAATTTGAGAGTGCCATGAATTATATGTGATTTAGGATTAATTGACCACCTGATGGCTCCTACTCATTTTCATGATTGAGATCTTAAACTTGACAACCTACAATCATTAACGTTCAACAACGAACTTTCCATAGAACATCTTATTTATTATTGCCTTTAAGGCAACAATATTCTCAACATATATTTTAGTAGACTTCCTGATGATGCTTTTCTTGGGTTTCACTCCAAATGGATCACAATGATTTGGGATAACCTAATCACTTGTGATCATGGAAATTTCCTTAAATTCCCGCACATTACACATGGATGAACGTCCATGTTACCATTCTCTAGCCACGACTCATTTTTAGATTGTGCTTATAAGCGGCTTCCTTGTTAAGAATCTAATCCTTGTTTAGGTTTGTGCATGCAGCATCAATTCTCAAATTGTATTTGTTTTCACAAGTCAAGAACTCATCCTGTTACTTATCTAAGTACTTTTGATGCTCTTGGCCATAATCTAACGATCCATTACATAGATTCAGATTAATTGGTACTACATACATACTTCACATGCTCTAAGCAGGTAAGTTCTACGATGATTCCATATCATAGAGTACATGATGGATTAAGTTGTAGAGTAATTCTCAATCAAGTTTATATAACCTCTAACATGGAGTCTATTAGAAAGCTAATATATAACCTCTAACCATTATATAACCTCTAACCATTTCAAACATGGAGTCTATTTCTGATAGCGGGTTCAGAATTATTAGAAAGCTAATATATTCAGTAAGGTCAAGTGATCGAAATGCCTGGGTAGAGGCCGCTTTCGATCAGTAATATTAATGTATAATTAATATTACAGCTTAATCTTGACTAAACCCTTCGGGTCACACCCTAGCAAACATACGAACCGACTCGACGAATTAATTCGGAAGAAATTAATTCGTCTCCTGAGTGTTAAATATTTAGACGTCGGAAATTCGAGCTTGGAGCGTCAAAACCGAGCGTCGGAGAATCTTAAATGTCAAGCCAAAATTTAGGATTTGGCGAGACGGGAAGATGCTTCAAGTAACAAGTAAAATCCTAGCCATGCGAAAGGCTAGGAAAGCGCGCCCAATAGGTGTGTGCCACATGGTAGCCAACAAGTGGCAACCACCTAGTGGCAGCCGCCACATGGTAGCGTGCCATGTGGCAGCGCGCCACTATGGCGACACATGTGGCAAGGGCCGTGGACCCGGGGCAATGGGTCATGGACAAGGGCCAAAATAAAATAGCCCAATCAAACCCAACTTCGGGCTCAAGGTTGGGTGACACATGGTTAGTTCACATTGCATGTGAATTGTCTTGGGGACCAAGTAGGAAAGTGGTCCTCACCTAACTATGTGACACTTGTTACTTATTCCTTGGTTTATTTAACTAAGGATTGAATTCGTCAATCTTTCCATGTGGGATCTTTGTGTGAAAAAGTCCCACATTGAAAGATGAGTGGAATTAACAAGCTATCCTTCCTCATAAATAGCCAAAGCATGGCTTGAGAATTCTTTGCTTGAGTGGGAGTTAGAAAGAGCATTGCATTTTGGCAAAAACTCTTAAACTCCATTAACACTTGGGTTTTGGTCGGACCTTGCTAACTCCAAGGTAGCGGACCTAAAAAGTTTGTGTTCGTCCTTTGTGGGTGGATACCGTTGGAGGATCAGTATTTTCGGAGCTAAAGCTTTCAAGTAAGAGCCCATTAGATCGGGCGAAGCATGAGTCAAAGTTAAATTCTGATTTTATCCTTTTATGCTTATTTGTTTTGCTTTATGGTTTTATTAATTGCGAGTGGTTCTTTGGGTCGGGGTTGTTTCCGCGGTAAGTTGGACTTACCAAACCCCAACAGCGGTATCGGAGCCACGCTCGTTTATTTTTAAAATCATAATATTTTTCAAGGTGATTTTTATGGCTTAATTTTTCTGGTTTAAGTTGCTAATTAGATTAGTAGCTCATATTATATTTTTAACCTCGTATTTAAGCTACCTTCAGCCCCGAACCCAGATTTCGTCAAAAAAAATTGTGAATTTTGGGTGGAAAAGGCGTTCTGGAAATGGTTTTACCCTTATGGGCTCGGTTTTTAGCCAAAAAACGACCAGAAATGCTTGATAAGTGGCATTTATGCCACTTTTTTTTTTTTTTTATCCTTTTTCTCTAAGGATTCTCCCCTCATTTGCACTTATTTGGCCCTTTTTCTAAGCATTTTTACTAAGTATTGCTTCCTCTTTTCTTTTCTTCTTATCTTCCCTTTTCTTAGTCTTCTCGAACCCAGATTTCGTCAAGAAAATTGTGAATTTTTGGTGGAAAAGGCATTCTAGAAATGGTTTTACCCTTATGGGCTCGGTTTTTAGCCAAAAAACGACCAGAAATGCTTGATAAGTGGCATTTATGCCACTTTTTTTTTTATCCTTTTTCTCTAAGGATTCTCCCCTCATTTGCACTTATTTGGCCCTTTTTCTAAGCAGTTTTACTTAGTTTTGCTTCCTCTTTTCTTTTCTCCTTTATCTTCCCTTTTCTTAGTCTTCTCGCTTTGTTTTTATTTTGATTTCCATGCTTTTGTTTTGTAGGTATTATGTGCCTAAATAAAGAGAATATCAAGAAGCCAAGGTAACTGTTGTGCGCGGGGTGTTGTGCGGCTGCTGTGCGGGCGTGCAGCCCTGTCAGAACCCGCGCAGCCAGACTGAAGAAACAGAGCCTAACCAGAGAGTTTGCGCGACTTGATGTGCGGGCGCGCAACCTGATGCGCGGGCGCGCAGGCCTACTATGTGGGCGCGCTTATTTTCCCGTACCCTCAAAGTTGCGGCCGCGCACTACGTTGAGAGGGCGCGCACACCTACTGTGCGAGCACGCATGTGTCGTGTGCGGGCGCGCACGGCTTGGTTTCTGATTTATTTGCGCCTTGTTGTCCAAGTCTCTTTCTTTTAGGAGGAGCCACATATATATAGACGGGACTCTTTGTAATAGAGGACACTTAGTACTAATTCCATAGAACATTCGCCTAATCTAGAGAGAGAAAATAGATTGTTATTCAAGCATCCTTTATTGTATTCAAATTTGCTCAAGTTTTAATCTTCCATCAATCAAGCAAGTATCTAAGTTTTCATCTTTCTTTAATCCTTTCTTTAGTAATCTCTTTTAGTATTATTTATTTGTTTTATTGTTACTTATTCTTTTCAATCTTATTAGCTTATTTAGTTGTTATTGATTTCATTGATTTTAATCATGTTTTGTTTTGAGTTTCTTGAGTTTATTTCTAGTTTTGATATTATGTTTAATCTCCCCTCTCTAGGCTAAACTTTTAGCTAGGGGAAGAGGGTGGAAGATATTATTTGATATTGGATAAATGATGATGGTTGGATTGAACTTATGCCATATATTGATGAAAGACATGATTTTTATTAGCTTGGATTTCATTTGATGTTTTCTAGTTGAAATGCATGAAAGTGATTTGAACTAAATTAGGATCATCTCTATTTTAATGATTGCATGAGAATGAGTTATTAAAGTGAAGTTTTTATGGATTGTGCTTCTTTATTCTCTTGATTTGATTGTAACTAATAGGATGCATGAGAATGATCCTTATTAGTGTAGACCTCTTTCATTGATTTGCCTAGACTATTGCATGAGAATGAGTTGTTTAGGTAGAATTTTGTGTTCTTTGGCATATGTTTCATGATAATCACCATTATTCTCCTCTTTCTAATCATATTGGACACCCCCGTATCACTAGTGTCATTTTCTATTGATTTTATTTATCATCTTCTTGCTTATTTGTAGTTTTAGTGTTCTTACTCAACAAAACCAACAAAAACAATCCCCCTTTCACTCTTGCATTAGTGATATTTGATGTTGAATTAGCGTGCTTCCATAGTGGTTCGACCCTTTACTTTCCACTAACTAGTTTAATGTAGGTTTAGGTATTATAAATGCTTAATTTGGTTAGGGTAGTAGCTTAACGACCTATCTATCCGCGATCAAATTTTGGCGCCGTTGCCGGGGAAGCGGCTTGTTTAGCATCTATTATTGCTCTTGTTAGAGTCATTTTGTTTTCTTTTCTTTTTGTTTTTTTTGTTTTATCATCCTTGTCATTGCTAATTGTTTGCTTAGCTTTGGTGAATGCTTTGGAGGTCTCAAGGAGCACCCTCACATCAAATTGACCACGAAATCAACAGAACCTTGAGACAAGTCCGTAGGCTTTATCAAGACGAGGGAAGAGGTTTTGGTGATATAGTTGATAGTGAGAGTGATACTTACTCTTCAAGTTCACCATGCGAATCAATGGCGGGACAAGAGAATGATGTTTTGTTTTGTGAGTTCGGAAATCCGGAGGATTATGAGCTCACGGGAGGGATTTTGCTACCCGTCACGGAAACCAACTTCTCAATCCATCCACAATATACTCGAATGGTCCAATCGGAGCAATTTTCCGGAAGTGCAAGTGAGGAACCTATTGAACATTTGGACCGATTCCTTGAATTGTGCGCGATGATGCAAACCAATGAAGTGAGTCAAGACTACATTTGTATGCACCTTTTCCGGCAATCTCTCACCGGACAAGCAAAGAAATGGCTAAAGCAAGTAAAGCCTAACACTCTCACAACATGGAGGGAGGTTGTAAAGGCGTTCTTAAAGAGCTTTATCTACGAAGAGAAGACCATCGAAATGAGAAGGAAAATTGCATCATTTGAGCAAGAGGCCGATGAAAGTCTTAGTGAAGCATGGGAGAGATTCAAAGAGTTGGTACAAGCATGTCCCCACCATGAGTCCAATCAAGGGTTGCTCATGCGGTTTTTCTGTGACGGATTGGAGCCCATGTCAAGAGCCAATTTGGATGCGGGGGCGGGTGGTCAATTAATCAAGATCCCTCAAACTCAAGTTGAAGCCACAATAGAAGAGGTAGCAAAGAATTACTCTTGGGGGGGGGGGGGCGAAGAAGATAAGCTCCAAAGAGAGGTGGTATTTAGGAATTGGAGAAAGTTGATCAATTACAACATCAAATTGATCAACTAACAAAAGGGATTTCCAAGTTGAACACAAGTGTGAATGCAAGTTCAAGTGGTGGAGCAAGCTCTTCTTAAGTTAACTCTTTCTCTTGTCAAAATTGTGGAGGAACGAACCATGATACATCCTATTGTGGAGGTTTAAGCCCCGAACATGTAGCGGCATACAACACAAGGCAAGAGAGATTTAGAGGAAGCGGCGGTGGAGTATCTTGGAGACAACCACCACCGAGGTTTGTACCTCAACCTCAACAATGGAACCAACAAGCTCAACCTTCCTATAACTCCAACCCTCAATATCAAAATCCACCTCCATCTCAACCCTAAAACCCAAGAGGAAGCTATCCAAGGAACAACCAATACAACAATCAAACCCAAGCACCTCAAAGAAACCATCAAGAACAAGCACCTCAAGCGGAGGTGAGAAAGAAAATGGTGATGAGATAGAAGGAGGATCGGAGAAGAAGAATCTTGACAATGAGAAGACAACTTCAATTCCCAGTGAGGCTAGGAATCTTGATGGACCGGTTCCTTTTCCCGGTCGGCTAGCGGAGAGGAAGTTGAATGAAAAGTTCACAAAATTTCATAGTGTCATGAAGAATTTGCATATCAACCTCCCTTTTCTTGAAGTTGTGACAAAAATGCCATCTTAATCCAAGTTCCTCAAAGATATTCTCACCAACAAGAGGAAGCTCAATGATGAGCTTATCACCCTTCCACATCAAGTGAGTGCTCTTGTCCAACATATGATGCCCAAGAAGGAAAAAGACCCGGGAAGTTTCACTTTGCCGGTGAAAATTGGGAACATGGAAGCTAGGGGCGCCTTAGCCGATCTTGGAGAAAGTGTTAGTTTAATCCCTCTATCCATTGCTCAAAAACTCAATATTGAGATGATCCCTACAAGGAAGACAATTCAATTGGCCGATCGATCGGTGAAATTACCTTGTGGAGAGCTTGAGGATGTTCCAATTCAAGTGGGACACATCTACGTGCCTTGTGACTTTGTAGTGATGGATATGGATGAAGATGTTAACACTCCTTTGATTTTGGGATGTGAAGCTCTTAAAACTTTGGGGGCGGTCATCAATTGCAAGAACAACACCATCACATGTGAAGTGGCCGATGAAAAGATTGTCTTTGAATTTTCTAAGTTGCTCAAGACCCCCATGGTTAAAAAATGCTATAGAGTTGATGTTGTGAATGAAGAGCTAGATCGCTTGGGGAGGGTCGTGATGAGGCGTCAAGATCCAATGATGGAAGCCCTTACATGCAAAGAAGAGTTCCACTCTCAAGAGGCTAAAGAATTTGTCATGGCAATGGAGGAATCCTCAAAGGAGGAAGTTGAACCACAAGTTGAGATCAAGCTTGAGTCCAAGGAGGAGAAATTGGAGAAGAGTTCTAAGCCTACTCCCAAGGTAGAACTCAAGCCCCTTCCCCCTACTTTGAAATATGCTTTTCTTGATAATGAGGGAAAATACCCTATTATTGTCAATGCTACCCTATATGGTCTTAATTTGGAAAAACTTCTTGATGTTTTAAGAAAATATAGGGATGAGATAGGGTATAGCATTGATGATATCAAAGGTATTAGCCCTTCTTTATGCATGCATCGTATTCATCTTAAAGATGATCATTCCACCTCCATTGAATCTCAAAGAAGGTTGAACCCCAACCTTCAAGAGGTTGTGAAGAAAGAAATTTTGAAACTACGTGAGGCGGGCATCATCTATGCTATCTCGGATAGATAATGGGTTAGCCCAGTTCATGTAGTTCCAAAGAAGGGTGGAATGACCATAATCAAGGATGAAAATGGAGAGGAAATCTCCACCCGAACGGTGACCGGGTGGAGAATGTGCATTGATTATAGGAGATTGAACAAAAACACCAAGAAAGATCATTTTCCTCTTCCTTTCATGGACCAAATGCTTGAAAGGCTTTCTAACCATGCTTTCTTTTGTTTCTTGTATGGGTATTTTTGATTTTTCTAAATCCCTATCCATCCAAGTGATCAAGAGAAAACTACTTTCACATGTCCATATGGGACATTTGCATACCGAAGAATGCCATTCAGATTATGCAATGCTCCCTCTACTTTTCAAAGATGCATGACTTCCACTTTCTCTGAGATGCTTGAAAAAGAAATTGAAGTTTTCATGGGTGATTTTAGTGTTGGTGGCTCGTCTTTTGACACTTGTCTCTTTAACCTTGAAAAAGTTTTGAAAAGGTGTTAAGAGACGAGTTTGGTTTTAAATTGGGAAAAATGCCATTTTATGGTCGAGGAGGGCATTGTCCTCGGCCATAAGGTTTAAAAAAATGGCATTGAGGTTGATCCGGCCAATGTTTCGGTGATTGAAAAGTTTCCCCCTCCTACTTCCATCACGGGGGTACTGGCTTTTCCTGGGCATGCCGGTTTTTACCGGAGGTTTATCAAAGATTTTTCTTCAATCGCCAAACCTTTAACCGAATTAATCAAAAAAGAGGTTGTTTTTAATTTCAATGAGGCTTGCCTTGAGGCGTTTCTTAAGCTTAAGGAAGCTCTCATTTCTTCTCCCGTTGTTCAAGCTCCGGATTGGAGCTTGCCTTTTGAGCTAATGTGCGATGCTAGTGACTTTGTAGTAGGTGCCGTTTTTGGTCAAAAGAAACAAGGAAAATCATGTGTCATCTACTACGCAAGTAGGACTCTAGATGAGGCTCAAAAGAATTACACAACAACAAAGAAAGAGATGTTAGCGGTAGTGTTTGCATTCGATAAGTTTCGGTCCTATCTTATATGCTCAAAAGTTATTGTGTACACGGATCACATCGCGGTGCGGTATCTCATGACCAAGAAAGAAGCAAAGCCTCGCTTGATCCGTTGGGTTCTCTCTCTCCAAGACTTTCACATGGAAATAAGGGACGAAAAGGGAGCGGAGAACTATGTAGCGGATCATTTGTCTAGACTACCATTTGAGAACAAGGAGTATGTACCGATTAATGATGAGATAGGATTCGAGGCTCTCATGGATTTGGTGTCAACTTCTACCCCTTGGTGCCAACTATCTTGCGTGTGGAGTCGTTCCCCCGGAGTACTCTTCTCAACAAAAGAAGAAGTTTTTCAAGGAAGTGAGAAGATACTTTTTGAATGACCCATACCTATTCAAGCAATGTGGAGATGGCCTTTATCGGAAGTGTGTTCCAGATCACGAAATTCAAGGTGTTCTTGAGCATTGCCACTCACTACCATGTGGAGGACATGGTGGTGTTGACAAAACAGTGGCAAGAATCTCTCAATCTTTATTGTGGTGGCCGACAATGCATAGAGACGCCCACCAATTTGTTGCGCAATGTGATAGATGTCAAAGGAGCGGAGGCATTACCAAGAGGGATGAAATGCCCCAACAAAGTGTTTTAGAAGTTGAACCCTTCGATGTTTGGGGGGTGGATTTTATGGGGCCTTTCGTTTCTTCTTGTGGGAATCTATATATCTTGGTAGCGGTTGATTATGTGACGAAATGGATTGAAGCCATACCTTCACCTACCAATGATCACAAGGTTGTGCTTAAGCTTCTAAAGAAGATAATTTTTCCGGTTTGGAGTTCCGAGGGTGCTAATTAGTGATGGAGGCTCCCATTTCGACAAAAAGCAATTTGAAGCTCTTTTCAAGAGGTATGGAGTTCATCACAAGGTTGGATTACCTTACCACCCTCAAACTCAAGGACAAGTGGAGGTCTCGAATCGTGAAATAAAAAATCTTCTTGAAAGGATGGTGAATAAATCAAGGAAAGATTGGTCTCTCAAACTTGATGACACACTATGGGCTCTTAGGGCGGAGTACAAGACTCCAATCGGCACGACCCTCTATAGGTTGGTCTATGGAAAGGCTTGTCACTTGCCGGTTGAGTTAGAATACAAGGCTTGGTGGGCCATCAAAGAGCTCAATATGGATTTATCGTTGGCCGGTGAGAAGAGATTGCTTAAGCTCAATGAACTTGAAGAGCTTAGAGATGATGCTTATGAGAGCTCAAGGTTATATAAGGAGAAGACCAAAAAGTGGCATGACCAACATATTCGAAACAAGAACTTTAAGGTTGGAGACAAGGTTTTGCTTTTCAACTCAAGGCTTCGTTTGTTTCCGGGTAAACTCAAATCAAAGTGGTCAGGTCCTTTTATGATATCAAAGACTACTCCTTATGGCTCCTTTGAGTTAGATGCAGATGGTAACAAGTTTATGGTTAATGGTCATTGTTTAAAGCATTACTTTTGCAAGGAAGAAGTTGGTATCATCGAATATATAATGCTTGATCCTTTGGATTTCAAGCCTACCACTTGAAGAATTTTTCTCATGGTCAAGCTAGTGACCTCATAAAGAAGCGCTTCTCGGGAGGCAACCCGAGTTTCTAACTCCTTTCTATATTTTTTTTTAGAATATTCCGATTTCACTTTCTCTTTTTTGAATTTGAATTTTAATTTGATTTTTTCCCCTTTTTGGTTGATAGGTGTTTTAATGATGAAGGAACAAGTATTTTTTATTTCGAAGATGTGAGGATAAATCGAATTTTAATCTGTGCGACCCTGTGCGCGACATCTGTCCGGGCGCGCAGTGTGAAGTGTGCGGGCGCGCAGGCAGTGTCAGAACCCACACAGATTTATTCACAAATTGGAGCTCGAGGAAGAAGGTTTGCGCGACCTAGTGCGCAACCTCTATGCGGGCGCGCAGGGTAGGTGTGCGGGCGCGCGTTCACTGTCACAACCCGCACAGATTTATTCACAAATTGGAGCTCGAGGCAGAAGGTTTGCGCGACCTAGTACGTGACCTCTGTGCGGGCGCGCAGGGTAGGTGTGCGGGCGCGCGTTCACTGTCAGAACCCGCACATATTTAATCAAAATTGGAGATTCGAGACAGAGAGTCTGCGCGAACTAGTGCGAGACTTATGTGCGGGCGCACAGCTTACCTGTGCGGGCGCCCAGAGCTGGGAAAATCGGGTTTTAAACCCTTTTTCTTCCCCATTTCATCCTCATAATGTCGAAACCCAATTTTTCATGCTCTTTTCTCTCTTCTCACAAACTCAAACCCTACCCTTCAAATTTCACCCATTTCTCAAAAATTCCATTGATTTTCCTTCAAATCCATCAAAAACTTTCACTCTACTCACAAATTCACCCACTTTCTCACTCCAAAATACCCAAAATCCACCATTTTCATGGTTTGCAAGCTTAATTGAAGGTGGTGTTCTTGGAGGTTCTTAGTGATGTTCATGCTTCTACAAAGTGGTATAACTCTAAATTTTGCTATTTTATTACTTAATTTCACTTGTTTATGCAAAATTTTTAGTTAGTAAACATGAATTAGCTTGAGTGAATTGCATGTGATTTTGACTTTCTTTGTTAAGGATTTGTTGGTTATTAGTGTGAAATTTAGTGATTTTGGGGACATTGTTGTTTATAATATTGTTTTGGAAGCCATTTTCATGAAATTAAGTTGTGAAATTTGGTGTTTGTATTGATGATAATGCAACTACTTTCATGAGAATTGCTTACTATCATAATGTATTTTGATTGACTGCTTTGTTGTTGTTTCTTGTTGTCTTGGGCGCTATATTTGTGTGGTTAGTTGTTAGTACTAACCCTTTTGCAGATTGTTAAGACTTGGGTTGTTGTTGTTGTTTTCCAATTGTTTGTTGAGTTGGAAGGTAGTTCTCCTTTTGGTTGGGTTGGTTGTATAGCTTGAACATAATGAGCAAAAGGAAGAGAAGAAAGGAGCCCAGGTTAAGGGTTGAGGAACCGAGTACTCAACAAACTCAAGCTCAAGGACCAAATGTTCCCCCTAGATTGAGATTCTTGAACAAGGTCCATGCTACGTTCTTCAACGACCTTCACGGACGAAAGTTAAATCCCTCTAGACACTATAATCAACGCTCCATGAGAGCTTTGGGGATTGACGATGATATAAGGTCGCTCCTTGACAACTTAGGGATGTGTGAGTTCATCAAACATCAATTCCGAACATATAAGGAGCCTACCTTTGAATTCTTGGCCTCTTATGAAAAGGAGCCTCTTGGGAACGACTTCCAAATTTCCTTCCAACTGATTTGGGTATTTTTATACCCGGCCAAGTGGCCTAATCGGAAGTCGCCACGTGTCATAGGTAGAGGTGCCACCAGGACCTTTAAGATGGTGACACGTGGTAGGCAGCCATCCCTCCATTCTGGGATGATTGATGATCCAGAATGGACCAATAGGAGGGCGCCACGCGTCACCCTAAGAGACGCCCAAAAGCCTTTTGGGATCAGTGACACGTGTTACCCAGATATTGCTTCTGGAATGGCGACCTTCAAGGGCCCAAACCTCGAGGCGTCGTTTTGCGGCGTGACCTAATCCCTAGGTCACCAGAAACTAGGGAGGGCACACTTTTCCATGAGACCCTATAAATAGGGATAATTCCCCCATTTATGACAAGGGATACACTGAATACGAGACAACACGTCACTTTCACATTTATTACAGAGCTGTCGTTTTCAAGAAACAGAGAGCACCTTACCTGAGCTTGGAATCCGAGCAGATAACTTTTTTTTTCCGCACGTTTTATTCCGAATATTTACTAATTTAATCTTCGGAGGCGGACCACCGACCATCCGGCGGTCCGTTTGCTTTGCAGGTAGAGGCGCCCTTTGCTGAATCCAGTCTTAGTGTTCTAACTCTCCCAAGGGACAAAAACCCCAGAAACATTTGGCGCCGTCTGTGGGGAGAGTACCTCTTAGATGGCTTCACAAGTCCCTGTAACGAATCCTGAGACCAATCGGCCTCCTGAAGACATAGTGGTTCAGACGGACCATGACTTAGGGGACGACGCTGACGACGAAACCTATGTGGATCCTAACGGGTCCCTCATCTCAAGACGCATCCGCAGTAGGGAAAAGCGGGAGCGTCACACTGATCAGGTGGGGCACAGCAAAACTGCTGGTCAACCAAAGAAGCCCTCGGTGCGGACGGGTGATCCTTCCCAGGCGGCAGGATCGACTCCCGTCACTCGAGATGAACTCATGAAACTCCTGAGTGGTCTCAGGGGTGAAATCAAACAACTCGCCTCCAAGAAGTCGCCTACTCCTAGAAAGGAGTAGTCGGCCAAGAATCCAGCCCAGGCTGGCAAAAAGAAGTCGGTCAGGGACCGCCAACCGACTCCTCATCCTATCCCTACGGAGAAGGCCTGACCCTAATTTGACCTCAGTAGGCTTCGTTTCCCAGAAACGGGCACAAGAAAAGCCATCCGACACATACAGCCGGATGGTAGCAAGAAAACATTCTCTGATGCTCGACATTACATTAAGTAGAAGAAAACCCAGCTATCAGAGTCGGCTTCAACGTTGACCTACTTGATAGCTTTCGGAATACCTCTGCGAGGTATTCCCAGTTTGTACATGAGACCCCAGCATGCAGCCCACGGGTTCAGTCTGGACCTTATGTGATCCAGTCGGCCCAGTACATGGCTCCGCTATTGTACCAGTCGCCCGCTTTACCTTACATGCAGCTTGCCCTCTTTGGAGGCCAAGCGGCATACGGCTATCAGCTGATGGACTAGCAGCTTAGGCTGTAACACCTTGGAGATCAACCCTCTACCTTCTCCAGGGAAATAACCAAAGCCGAACAGCCGGCCAAGGTTAAAAATGTTCTGTTTGGAACCTATGATGGGACCTCCAACCTAGAAGACCACCTGCTAGCATACACCCACCTCATGTATTTACAAGGGTTGGATGATGCCGCATGGTGTCGCTGTTTTCCAGCCACCTTGAAGGGCATAGCCCAACAGTGGTTTGGCAATTTGCTGGCTGGTTGTATTAATAGCATCAAGAAGCTTGCGTTCTTGTTCGCTTCAAACTTCTCTATGAACATCCCTGCCAAAAAGACAAGCCTTGATTTGGGCAATGTACAATAGGGAGATAGAGAAGGCCTACGTTCCTTTGTCATGCGGTTCAATCTGGTACGAATCCAGATTCATGGGTTGTCTGATGAGGTCGCCTTCACAGACTTCTTTAAGGGTCTGAAGGACGGGTCTACTTTTAAGTATGAACTCGTCCGCAAATAAATTTTCACTCTGCAAGGAGCCTTACGAGAGGCGGAAGCCTATATACAAGCGACCGAACTCTGCTCCTCCAATAAGCAGTCGGACCCTAAGAAGTCCGACCGACAGAAGGAGAATCGGCCTGCTCCGCCGGCTCCTAAGCCAGAGGAGAGCAAAAAGAAAAAACAAATCTGGGTCATTGATAACTCTGATCAACTGGCCCAGAAGAAGAAAAAAGAGTGAAAACCGTACGTTCCAAGGTACGAGTTCCACAAGGACTGCTGCTCCATCCTCTTGGAAATCAAGAATCGGCTGACTCTTGAGAAGTCGACCCCTATAAAAGGTTCCGCTGAAAATCGGAACAAAAACAAGCATTGCCATTTCCATGAGGATGTCGGCCATGACATGAATGACTGCTTCAGTCTCAAGCGGGAGCTCGACCGTCTAGCCGACAAAGGACAGCTGAAGTCCTATGTGAAGTCCAAAGTGAATTCAAAGGCAAATCCGGGGAAGTCCAAGAAAAAGACTCCCCATCCTGCTGTGAGTGCCGAAACTGATGAAGATCCGGTATACACAATAGCATGCGGATTTGCCAGGGGTGGCCCGACCATTCGGGGCACCAAGGACCATATGAGAAAGATGGTCAACTGTGTTGAAGAAGGAGAGGCGGCAGGCACATCCGCCTTCCCTAAAGTTGTCATCACCGAGTTGGACAGAGGCAAAGTCCGTCGGCCGCATGATGACCCTGTGGTCATCGAATGCAAGGTGGCCAACCGGCTGGTTGGTCGAATTTTGATTGACACAGGAAGCTCCTCGGACCTCATCAGCCTCAAATGCTTATCCAATCTCAAATACAAACCGGATCGCATGATGGAGGTCTCCCACACCCTTGTTGGGTTTAGGGGAGGACTTGTGCACCCAGTCGGACGAATTGACTTACCTGTCCGCCTGGGGAACAGGGGAGACGGTCGGCACATGACCATCCGTTTCCTAGTGGTTGAAGAGCTCATAGCTTACAACCTCATCTTTGGCCGACCCACTCTAAATAAGTGTAAGGCCGTCATTATCCCTGCTCTCATGCTGCTCAAGTATGAGAAGGATGATGGAACATTTGGTTCTGTCAATGGGGACTAGAAGACGGCTCGAGAGTGTTATCTCTCGGACGTAAATCCCGCAACCGCATCATCCGGCCGGGGCAAGCAGACAATCGACCTCGACGATGTCGAGGAAGAATAGTCGGCCCCGCCAGCCGGAAAGAAAAGAAAGACTGATGAGCTGGTGGTGGTCAAAAAAGAAAAAGAATAGCAATCACTGACCGGGGAACGGTCAGATGATCTCCGTCCCCAGCCTGCTGGCGAACACATTGATATCATCTGGACGACAGTCGGCCAGAGCGGACAGTTAAGGTGGGGACGGTTGCATTTGCTAAGCTGGGTGAGAGCCTGCACCAGCTGTTGAGAGAATTCAAATACATCTTTGCCTTTGAAGTGGAAGAGATGCCAGGCATCAGCCCGGATCTTGCTGTCCACAAACTTGCCGTGGATCCTAAAAAGAAGCCCATCCGGCAAAAGAAAAGAAACCATGGCGAGGAAAGAAGTCAGGCGGCAGCCGCCAAAGTTTAAAAGCTGCTGGACGCCAAGTTCATTCGGCCGTGCAATTTCCCTGTATGGGTAGCTAACGTCGTGTTAGTAAAAAAGCCGAATGGAACTTGGCGCATGTGTGTTGATTACACAGACCTCAACAAGGCATGTCCAAAGGATAGCTATCCACTGCCTAAGATCGACAGTATGGTCGATTCAACAGCCGGACATGCCCTGATGAGTTTTATGGACGCCAACTCAGGTTTCCATCAGATCCCCCTGTGGAAAAAAGATCAAGAAAAGACGACATTCGTCACTTATTAGGGGTTGCTCTGTTATACGGTGATGCCGTTTGGTTTGAAGAATGCGCCTGCTAATTTCCAACGAATGATTAATACGGTATTCATTAATCAAATCGGAAGGAATGTAGAGGCGTACATTGACGACATGATACTTAAATCCAAACAACAGGCGGATTATCTTGCTGATCTCCGAGAAACATTCGCCACACTCAGGCGGCACAAGGTAATGCTAAACCCAAAAAAGTGTGTCGTTGGTGTTGAGTCTGGGATGTTTCTCGCATTTTTGATTGACCAAAGGGGAATAGAGGCCAACCCTGAAAAAATACAGGCGGTAATCGACATGCAGTCGCCCCGTACTGTGAAAGAAGTGCAAAAGTTAACAGGTTGCCTGGCGGCCTTGGGGAGATTCCTCAGTCGGTCAGGTGACAAGTGTCTCTACTTCGTCCATGCAATAAAAAAGAAGACCAACTTTGAATGGGGGGACGATGCAGAGGCGACCTTTCAAAAGCTAAAAACTCATCTGCACTCTTTGCCGAGGCTTGTTAGCCCTTTGCCCAAAGAGAAGCTCTTCATGTATTTAGCCGTCTCTGATCATGCCCTCAGTGCCGTTCACTTAGATGAAAGAGACGACATCCAGCTCCCGGTGTATTTCATTAGTCATGTTCTCAGGAACACAGAGCTTCGGTACCCCATGGTTGAAAAATTTGTCCTTGCCCTTTACATGGCCGTCAAGAAGCTAAAACCCTATTTCTTGGCGCATGCGGTAGAGGTATATACTGACCAACCGATCAAGCGGCCACTTACAACCTTTGATTCTTCTGGACGAATGCTTAAATGGGCGATTGAAATGCAAGGATTAGAAATCACTTACGAACCAAGGAAGGCAATAAAGGGGCAAGCGTTTGCCGACTTTATTGTTGAAATGACAAGGCCGGTTGCACCAGACAATACTGACTAGGTTTGGAAAGTGTATGTGGACAGGAGCTCCACTACGAACGGCTGCGGTGCAGGGATTATCTATTAATCTCCTGAGGGAGATAAGTACGAATATGCATTGCGGTTCAAGTTCTAGGTCTCTAACAATGAGGTCGAATATGAGGCCCTGCTAGCCGGCATTCAGTATTGCAAAGCGGCAGGGGCAAAGAAAATTGACGCCTGCTCTGATTCTCAACTGGTCGTACTCCAGGTCAATGGAACGTACGAGGCCACTCATCCGGCCATGATAAAATATTTGCAGGCGGTCAAAAATGAAGTCGGTACATGATAGAGGAATAAACTAGTCGTTAATTGCCTATCCCAAAATCAAATACTATTTATAAAATCCTAAACCAACCTAAAACAAGTATAGGTAAGTATAGGATCGAACCCAAAGGAGTTAGTTGGTGTTATCTTTAGCCTAAATCAAGCTATTTCGGAGATTGAAGTGAGAAAATGATTGGTGTTATGATAGCAAAATTAGACTAATCAAGTAATTCAATAAGCTAAATGCTAGAGATATTTGTTCCACATTCTAATTCAATAATCGTGCTAATCGACAATTTCTTCTTTTGATTCAAGCATTGCAAAGGAAAAACAATAGTAGCAATCAAGGGAGTTCAAGAGCTATCTCCTAGAGGCCAAACTAGGGGTCACTATGAATGGCTAATCAAGGAAATTCACAATCAAACTCAATCAATTAAAGCAATTCTCAAATTGATGGATCATGTCATTAAGAAATGCAATGCAATCTAGATTAATCATATAGGTTGATCATTCCTAATCTAATTAATCACATGCAAAACTATGTCAACCAATTTAATTGCAACAATTCAATCAATTAAAGATCATCAACTAGCTCAAATTATCAATCAAGCATGCTTCCCCTTCTCCCTAGCAACTAATCTACTCACTTATTATGGTGTAACTCAAGAACAAATCACTAGAATTAGCATTGATCATCATTCTAAATCAAAATCAAGAGAAAGCAATATCAACTACAATATCCAATTCAAATCCAAGCAATACAAACAATCAAATATGAAACTAAATCAATCAAGTAAGAGATGAACTAGAGGAAGAAAATCTTACTAACATTAATGATTGAAAATGAAGAAATCCAAGCTCAATTGATCCAATGTTGAAATACAAATCCAATACCAATAACTTTTCACTAACTCCTCTCTCTAAAATTAAGCTAATGAAAATTATCTAAAAAATTTTCTTCAAAAGGCAAAGAAGAAAAACGGGATTCCCGCGCCCTCTCCATTAAACCCCGCGTCCGCGGAAAAATGGGTACGGAACCCATTAAAAACTCCGCGGACTTTAAGGGCAACACCCGCGCCCGCGGCAAAAGCACCCGCGCCCGCGGCAAAAGCGTGGCGAATCCCCTACTCCCAAAGGGTGATCAGAGGGCCGCGATCTCTTTGGTACGAGCGGGCTCTCCAAACTACCCGCGCCCGCGGCAAGACCGCGACCAGACCGCGGAGAGTTCCTGGTCAAAATCTGCCAATTTGGTGCATAAGAGCCCGCGCCCGCGGCCTTCAGTACCGCGCCCGCGGTAGACTGGTAGGGCTTGATGCCCTCTCCATGCCCTCTCTGAGCCCTCTCCGAGCCGATTATTTCCTCCTTTCTTAGTCAATATAGCCCATCTCGATTCCCTTGCAGAGACAAATCCTATGTACCTACAAAAAAAAAACAACGAAAAGGAATAAAAGGGAAAAAGAACCAAATAAAAGGAAAACACGAAGAAAACACGAAAAACACAAGGAAAGAAAGAAAGAAAGGGATTAAAGGAAAAAGGACCAAAAATGAGATAAGAAAGCATAAAAAGGAAAATGAAATCATCCTAAAAGACTACCCTATGAGTGCCATAAATGACACTCATCAAATTCCCCCAAGCTAGAATTTTGCTCGTCCCGAGCAAAACAAAGGCTAAAAAGGAAAAAGAAGGGCTTATTCAAAATAAGAAAAGAAAAAGAAAGAGGCGAGAATATACACTAATTCACTTTCGTAGGAATCACGGTCAATTTTAGCAACAAAAGACAAGCCATTTAAACCTCTAGATTGCTCTAGAGGACGAGTGATGCTCTCGTAAAGGTTTTCTAGAGAAAACCTATAACTCTTATTAAAAAAAAAGAAGGAAAAATGAGGCAAAATACAAGAATAAAGAGCAAATAATGAAAAACAAAATAATATAAAAATATTTGTGAAATGGACTTTACAAAGTGACTATAGTTCAAATGAATAACAACCTTTCTAAAGTAAGTAATGGTATGCACGTTATAAGATACCTAAGGTTGATTGAAACATAAATATGCTAAGCATAGGAACTAGTTGTCACACTCCACTTTCATCTTAAACGATCTTACCGCGTTCCCTCTACTAATCTCATATCTCCCCTTAGTGAGAGTCTCATAGATTCCACGAAGGAACCGGAAAAAGATCGAATTTTTGGCTTACTCGACATCTTGACTTCGCATCCCCTTTCCTTAGGCTATAACCCATGATTCCCTCCACCGATGAATGACTCAACCCCTAGGTCAAAAGGTCTTCCCAAAGGTTGTAACGTAAGGCAAAAAGGGTTAAGGTAGGCTAAATTTAAAATTTGGTGGTTAACCTAAATTGTGAAGCAAAGATTGGCCAAATATTTACACCAAAATCGAGTAATCACCAAACAAAAACATATTAACACCCCCAAGCTTATTCTAAGCAACAATCTACAATCATAAGAACAAAAAGCGCAAACGCTTTCCCCCCAAGCTAAAAGGAGCAATGTCCTCAATGCATAAAAGGGAGAAAGACACTTGAATTTTTATGGTTTTTCTTTTTTTTTTTCTCTTTTTTTTTCTTACTTTATCAAAGCATTAGTCCTTGCCTTTTTATTTGGGAAGGCTTTTATTAGTCATTTGCCATTATTTTCCAAATATAAACAACTCAACCGTGTTCACCAATTAAAACCAAAATCCAAACTTATACACCACAATCTTCCAACATTGACCATTGCTTCACAAAAACCAAGAGAAAATGAAAACGAAACAAAAGGCTCAAGAATTCTAAATATGTGGCTTGAAAATAAGGGAAAAAGTTCAAAGGGCTAGCAAGTAGTCAAATGTATCCCAAACCCAAAAGTAAAAATAAGGAAACTATCCTACAAAAAGGAAAAATACCTCCCCGAAAAGATGCCTTTATCCTCCCTAGGCGGTTTGGTCTCGGTCTTAGGAATCATACGTTAAAATCAAGATTAAGTTCGCGAAAGTCAAAGATCCATGCCGTTCATGCAAGAATATGATGAAAGCTTGAAAGAGGATGAATCTCACATGGTTGTAGCAAAAACTCACTAAGGTTCTCAAATCGAAGATAGGGAGCAACTACCAACATGTCACAAACAAGCAGAATCCGGCTTCATGATCCCCCTAGTTCTAGACAACTACCCTAGCATGCTTTATTTTAGAATCAACCAAACGTATTCTCAAACCGTGCATACCATGACTACCTAGGAAAGTTATTATCCAAAAGAAAGAGTCCATTGTTTACAAATCCAAGTAAAAAAAAAAAAAACCAAAATGAAAGAGTGAAAAATAAAGCCTCAAAAAGCTATGTACAAAACCAAGAACAAAAAGAAGAGAAAAGAAAATAAAATATGGAAAACCAAGATAAAGGAAAAGTAGGAGAACAAAGAAAAGGACAAAGATGCACTCATAACACGTATTTCCCAATCGACAAACAAGCGGTCAAATGGCCACATTGCCAAAGACCCCAAACACACTAGGTGTTGTAATCATACATCCTCGAACCGTTCAACTCTCCTAAAACTAATCCTAATCTAAGCAACCAAGAAAAGTAAAGGAAGAAAAGAGTAAAGAGATTAAACAAGAAAGGCCTCACCAAGCGTCCAAGCTATGCTGCAATAATAAAGGAGCAAGAACGACCTCCTCTAAGAAGCTTCGAAGACCAAAGCAATGGCTATGAGCAAGGTGAGAAAAATAAAGGAAAAGGACTATATAAAAAATGAAATTGTTAGTAACTTCCAAACAAAAGCAAACAAAAGTAAACTTATGCGATAACTATGTACAAAGAACCAGAGAAACCATCATCATCATCAAAAACCAAAACAACAAGATAGACAACATACCAACGAGACTACCAAGAGCGAAGCAAAAGAAATCCAACAAAGCCCTTTCAAACACATCCCTAAGAGTCCAAGGTGCCTCCCCAAAAATCTACCCTTAAACATCCTATTTGATTCCCCCCCGTACAAAATAAGGGCATCAACCGCGATGCTTAAAAACATGCAAAGCTAAAAGGGAGGAAACAAAAAGGGAATCAAACAACCAAGGGGGAAACCATTGGCCACTAGGGCCGGCACCACCATCATCCACATCCCAACCTCTGGTATAACCGGGAGGGAACCCATAGCGACCCTTAAAAAGGTCAAGTTGAGATGTGGATAATTGGTCAAAAGGCTACGGTTCCATACAGAGCTCGGGGTGAGTGGGGTGAACATATTAGTAGTCGGGGTCACCCCGATAATCACTCCCCCCGAGACCCGGTAGTCATAATGACCGGACTCATCTGGGAAGTTACGCCTTGGATCATCGGGGTTCGCAACCCCGGGCCAATATGGGTACGTGGGGAGGTTCTCACCACCCCTAGATGGCACCGGCCCTTGTTAGGGCGGCACATAAGCGTAGTTCACCGGAGGAGTGACCCCCCTACACACACTAGCGTCATATAGGGCGCTAGTTTGAAAAGACAAAGTTTGATGGTTCGAATACATACCTTGCATGCGCTCCATATGCTCACGCATAGCCTCCATCTCACGGAGATACGCATCTCCTTGGTTGTCTTGTTGGTGATGTTGTTGTCTTCTTCTTGCTCTTTGTTGCGGTTGTTATTGTTGTTGCTCTTCTTCATCTTCTTCATCTTAACCACCTTCTCCTTCTTCACCTTCACCATCATGCCCATCATCATCATCATCGTCATCATCACCATCATCCTCCTCCATAACATTCTCAACCCTCCCGTCATCCTCGGGAATCCTCCAAACAATCCTAGCCTCTTGAGTGATTGAGGTGGGAGCTGGGTTTGGGAGCATACAATGGTGCACATTTTGCACTAGCCAAGAGTACCCACCGTTTCCCTTAGTCTTAGAAATGAAGCGCAAGGTGTTAAGTTGCTTCATATCCAAATACATGTCTTCACTTTTTCCTATCGGAGTGCAAGACCTCAAGAAACGCTCTTGCTTGAAATAATGCACCAATCTAGCAATCATACCACCACAATGAATATCACCCGTCTTCTTCCTATTGGTGATCAACTTACAACAATTCATGAAAAGATACCCAAAATTGAACCTTGGCCCCAAATCTGGCCTTGTAGCCATCCAAAGCACCAAGATCTCCTACCTCGAAAGCTTCCCAAGATCCTTCTTACTAAACACTGTATACCCAAGAATCCGATGGAGGATACGAAGAGCCGGGTGAATGATCTCGCTAGCAAGCGATTCCTTAGAGTCAAACGACTTCTTCCTAGATATGGCTCTCCACCAAGCAATCTCATTGTATTCGGTCTTGTGAAGGGCAACCAATGGCTCAAAGATGTCATTATTTGGTTTGAAACCAAGGGCTTTGTTGAATTTCGCAAGGTTCATGGTTTGCTTGGAATTGAAAAGTTGAAAAGAGATGATATAGTCGGTATCCCCCGTCATATTAAACTCACAGGTGGTGAAAAATTAAATGCATGGTTCCAAATAAGTTCGGGGGGATGACTTTACAAACTCAACCAAACCAAGATTACGGAGCAAAATGTGAAGGTCAGCATCAACACCCAATTTTTCCATATCCTCGGGAAAATAGTTGCGGGACGGTCTAAATTTTCGGGATTTCATTTTATAATAGATAGGGGTGTGTTTAGCCCGGTTATAAAATTTGAGAGCGGGTAAAGGAGGAGGTGGGGCATTATCTTGAGTAGTTTGGTTTTGAGGGGGTTCGGTGTTTGAAGGTTGGCCACGAGAGGATTGGCCGAGGGATTGGTTTGAACTTCTCTTGCTACTCTTAACTCTCCTCAACAAATCCATAGTAGCTCAACCAACACAATGAATAAAAAAAAAATAAAAAAAAACACCCAAATTCAACACTACCACCAAAGTGAACAAACCTCCGTTCACAAGACCACCCAAAACCACCACAAACTACAAAGTACCTGTTTCAAGCAACAAATAACCAAAAATCCAACAACAACCAACAATATTAACAATCTATCACAAAAAGAAGCACAAAAACATCCAAAATAATTCCAAAACCACCAAACAAACAACCAAAAACATCATACTCAAGCTTAATCAAGGCCACTCACAACCAATGCATAAAAATCAATTGAAATTGACAAAAATAAAGCAAAGGTGAGAAGTATACCAAGATTGAAGACTCAAATTAAGCACAAAACCGTGTAGACTTGAAATTCCCGAACAAAACCACGAGAAAGAAGAGGAAACTTGATGAAAATGGAGTATGAAGGAAATTTGGATGGAAATTTAAGAGAAAACAAGGGTGAATTTGAGTAAAATTGAGTGAAAGAGATGATTTGGGGGTTAGGGTTTGAGATGAGAAAGAGAGAGAATGGAGAAAATTAAGAGTGAAAGGGAAAAAAAGAGAGGAGAGAGAAAGAGAGAGGAACCGGGTCTATTAAAAACCTAGATCCCCGCGCCCTCTCTCGACAAAGCCGCGCCCGCTCCAATATTGTCGCGCCCGCGGAGAGACCGCAGGGCAACCATGGAGAGTTTCTAGAATAATCCGGAAATAGTAGTACTACTAGAGCTTAGGAGTAGTAGTAGTAGTATTAGTAGTAGTAGTAGTAGTTGAGAGTAATAGTAGTAGTAGTATTACTTGTACTTAGTAGTAGTACTAAAATGAGAAATATATGGCTTACTTACGGTGCAATGCAAGGAAGGAGGTGGCGGCAAGGTGGTGGCCAAATGGTGGTAATAGGGTGGCGGCGAGGAGGTACTCGTGAGGAGCTCAATACTACAAAATGAAAGCTTAAAAAGGAGGTTAAAATGGAGGAGGAAGGAGAAAGGAGAAGGAAAGTAAGAAGAGAAGTAGGAGGTGTGATGGAATAGCTCATGTTTCATGGCTATACATAGCCCCAACTCATGCACTATTCCAACCGATTTCATAAATGCTGCCAACCCAATTAATGCGGCCAACCTAATAAATGTTGTTGGCCTAATAAATGCAGCTGACCCAATAAATGCTGCTGACCCAATAAATGCAGCCGACCTAATAAATGTTGTGGATATGAGTAGTAAGGGTTGACCTTGATTACGGGAGGAGGAATAGTTTGGTACTTGGTAGTTTGACTCAGAAGTAAAATACTGAAGGCTGAAATTCCGACAACTTTGAGTTGACTCATATAATTACAACGCGTAATAAAATTATATTTTTGTAAAATCATATATGGACTTAAATAAATATTTTTTTGCATAATAAAATATTTAGGAAAAATCCATAATTAATAATTAGTAAATGGCTTAAAAATATGGGGTATTACAGTCTACCCCCCTTAAAAGAAGTTTCAACCTCGAAACTTGAGTAAAAAGTTGGTTAAATAATCCAAGTTAATATAAATTGACTCATGCACAACTTATAATGACTCGAAATGACTTAACTATGACTCAGGCACAACACATAGTAACTTAAGATGACTCAAAAATAACCAAAAAGGGAAAAAGCGCGAAACTCTATCGCATTCTACCCCTCTTAAAATGAGTTACGCCCCCGTAACTTGACTAACCTCAGAAAACAATTCTGGATATCTTTTCCTCATATCTGCTTCGGCTTCCCAAGTAGCTTCCTTGTTTTTATGGTTTGACCATAAAACCTTGACTATCTTAACATCCTTGTTCCTGGTTCTTCTCACCTTACTATCTAAAATCTTCATAGGCCTTTCCTCATAAGTCAAGTTCTCGTCTATCTCGATAGTTTCAGGCTGTAAAACATGGGAAACAGCTGGTATGTATTTCCGAATTTGGCTCACATGGAACACGTTGTGAACTCTTTCTAGCTCATTAGGAAAATCCAACTTGTATGCTACCTTTCCCACCTTTTGGATGATCTCGTATGGTCCAATGTACTTCGGGCTTAACTTTCCTCTTTTCCCAAACCTCATCACTCCCTTCATCGGGGATATTTTCAATAAAACATTCTCACCTACTTCGTATTCCTCATCCCTCCTTTTAAAATCTGCATAGCTCTTTTGACGATCTTGTGCGGATTTAATTTTCTCTTGAATCATCTTTACTTGTTTCAACGTCTCTTCGATCATTTCCGGCCCAAGTGTAATAGTCTCGCTTATGTCGTTCCAACATATCGGGCTTCTACACTTTCGCCCATACAAAGCCTCGAATGGCGCCATCCCAATGCTTGTATGATAACTGTTGTTGTAGGAAAATTCTATCAAGTCCAAATGATCTTCCCATGAACCCTGCTACTCCATGACACATGATCTCAACATATCCTCTAATGTATGTATTGTTCTCTTTGTTTGACCATCGATTGCGGGGTGGAATGCAGTGCTCATCAACAACTTAGTCCCCATAGCCTTTTGTAAAATCTGCCAGAAGTTGGATAAGAACCTTCAGTCTGTATCTAAGATGATGTCCTTCGGCACACCATGGTATTTCACCACAAATTTCACATACGCTCTTCCCAATTGATCCATCGACCATGTACTCCTCATGGGTATGAACGTTGCACACTTCGTTAATCGATCCACTATGAACCAAATTGTATCATTTCCCGCTCGAGTCTTAGGTAAGGCTCCCACGAAATCCATAGAGATCGAATCCCACTTCCAACTAGGCACCTCCAAGGATTGAACTGTTCCTTGGGGTCTCTTATGCTCGATTTTGACCTTTTGACAAGTTAAATATCTAGCCACAAATTGCCACTTCCCTTTTCATGTTTGGCCACCAGAATGTCTTTTTCATGTCCTTATACAACTTATCCCCTCCGGGATGCATTGAATAAGGAGAACTATGAGCTTCCTCCATCAACTTCTGCTTAAGATCGCTTCGATTCTAAGGGACACACCATCTCCCTTTAAACCCTCATGCTTCCATCATCGGCTATTGAAAAGTCTAATACTTGCCCTTCCTCGATCTTGTCTTTAATCTTGTTTAACTTTTCATCTCCGGGCTAACTTTCCCGAATTTCATCATAGATTGACGGTCTACTCAACAAGGCACTCAAGATCTTCTTAACTTCTCCTTGTTCCAATACCTCCAAATTCATCTTTTGGAATTCCGCACACAATTGATCTGGTAGAATCATTGCATTAATTGCATGACTTGACTTCCTACTTAATGCATCAGCTAAAACATTCGCTTTCCCTTCATGATACTGAATCTCCAAATCATAATCCTTAATCAACTCCAACCATCGTCGTTGTCTCATGTTCAACTCCTTTTGAGTGAATATGTACTTCAAACTCTTGTGATCGGTGTAAATCCTACATGTTACTCCGTCCAAGTAGTGTCTCCAAATCTTTAATGCAAACACAATTGCGGCTAACTCTAAGTCATGGGTCGGGTAATTCACCTCATAAGTCTTCAACTGTCTCGAGGCATAAGCAATCACCTTCCGATTTTGCATCAACACACAACCTAACCCAAACTTTGACGTATCACTATATACTTCATACTGCTCACTTCCATCAGGCAGAGCTAACACAAGTGTCGTAGTCAACTTCTCTTTCAATGTCTGAAAAGCCTTCTCACACTCTGGAGTCTACTCATACTTACATTCCTTCCTCATTAAGCTCATCATCGGCCTTGCAATTCTCGAGAAATCCTTAACAAATCTCCTATAATAACCTACTAACCCAAGAAAACTCCTAACATCTGACACGCTCCTTGGGGTCGGCCATTCACTTACAGCCTTTACCTTTGCTGGATCCACCGATACTTCCTCCTTAGAAATCACATGACCTAGGAAAGCTACCTCTTCCAACAAAAACTCACACTTTGAAAGTTTGGCGTACAATTGATGCTCTCTCAAGGTTGACAATACCATCCTCAAATGATCCTCATGCTCTTCCGGGTTCCTCTAATACACCAAAATATCATCGATAAACACCACAACAAACTTATCCAAGTACGGCATAAAAATTCGGTGCATTAAATCCATAAAAACAGTAGGTGCATTGGTTAACCCAAATGGCATTCAGTGAATTCATAGTGACCATAACGAGTCCTAAAATCACTTTTTGCAATGTTCGACTCTGCTATCCTCAACTGGTGATACCCTGACCTCAAATCAATCTTCGAAAATATTCGCGCCCCTTTCAACTGGTCGGACAAATCATCAATCCTAGGCAGCGGGTACTTATTCTTGATCGTCACATTGTTCAACTCGCGATAATCTATGCACAACCTCAAGCTTCCATCCTTCTTCTTCACGAACAAAACTGGTACACCCCATGGTGATGAACTCGGTCGAATGTATCCTTTCTCCAGCAAGTCGTCTAACTGAGTCTTCAACTCTTTCATCTCAGCCGGGGCCATCCTATATGGAGCCTTTTAAATAGGTCATGTCCCGGGCACTAAGTCTATAGTAAACTCAACATCCCTCACAGGTGGCATCCCTGGAATTTCTTCGGGAAAAACGTCAAGAACTTCATTTATTACTGGAATATTTTTCCCATCCTCTCTACCCCTTTCTTCTATCCTTTGGACGCTACATAAATATAGTGGATGTCCCTTTGCTACACACTTCTTAAGTTGCAAAGCAGATATGATTTTTCACCCTGATTTCCTCCCCTCCCTTCGATAAGTTACTCTAACCTTGCCCGGGCCACGCAATGTGACCTTTTGGGATTTGCCATCAATTTGGGCCTTGTACTTGCCCAACCAGTCCATCCCAAAAATAACATCGAGATCTTGTAAGTCAAGCTTGATTAAGTCTGACGGAAATTCTAATTTTGAAATGACAAGAGGTACACCCTGATGCATCTTAGTGCAACTCACCACTTCCCCCGATGGGATAGCAATATCTAAGGAAACAGACACTAGACTCTCTAACTTGAGTCTATCTACTAAACTTCGAGAAATAAAAGAGTGAGACGCCCCTGAATCAAACAAGACTTTAGTAGACATAGAACAAATAAAGAAATTGCCAATTACCACATCAGAAGCAGTTGCAGCCTCACAACTGTTCATCACGAACACACGACCTTTGGGAGCGGCTCCACTATTGTTGGGTGTTGACTTAGGAATGAATCCACTGGGCCGAGCTGGCTTGGTTTGGTTCTTCTCATCTTGGGGTTTACCCGACTGCTCATCAGAGACCTTCTTATAACACTCATACTCACGGTGACCTAGCTTTGACAGTAGCGGCAAATCACTAGGTTTCCCTCACAATCCCTTCCTAGGTGGTTCTTCGTACATCTCTTGCAAAAATAAGTTCTCTTAGGTTTGTCTCCATTCCCTCGGTTCCCATTACCTCTTTCAAAATTACCCCTGTTGTCCCTTTTCCCATTGAAATTCCCACTCGGGTTCCTCTCAACTTTAGGTTTCTTATCACTCCCATTGAAAGTCCCACTAGGCTTCCTCTTTTCCCCGGAGAAGTTTCCCTCTAGCTCTCTCTCCTTGATCCTATAAAGGTGCGGTGCTCTCCCATAAACCCCATCTAAAGTTTCAAAGGTCACTCCTACTAGTTTTCCTTGAAGGGTCAAAGTCAAACCTTGCTCAAACCTCTGTGCCTTAAGTGCTTCAGTTGGTACTACCTCAGGTGCAAATCTCATCAACTCAATAAACTTGCTATAATACTCATTAATTGTCATGTTCCCCATCCTAAGGTTCGTAAACTCTATACACTTTTGTTTCCTCAAGTAGGAAGGGTAAAACTTCTCTCTTAAAGCTTCCTTTAATTGAGCCCACCCAAAGTTAGGATTAGTCAACAAGTCATCTCTCCTTTGACTCCACCACAAATCGGCTTCCTCTCTAAGGTAATAAACAACATTATTGACTTTTAATTCCTCAGGGCAATTAATAGCATCAAAAAGTTTATCAAATTCTCTCACCCAATTCTCTATGCTCGTAGGGTCTACTTTGCCAAGGTAAGTGGGTGGTTTGGCCGCAGCTATTCTATTAAAAACTTCCCCAAAAGCATCAAGGTCATTATGGGCTTTTCCCTGGTTTGAGACAATACCAACTATGTTTTCGGTTATTTTGGTTAGTCTTTTGATGACAAAGTTGACCTTGGAACTACTCCCTATCTTAATTCGTTGCCTTAGAGACATGATCCTGAATAATGTGGTAATTAAGCACATAAATGTAAAAACAGATTACTCATCCATCCAACAAAGAATCAGAGATGTGATAACTTTACTGTTCACAAAATATCTTGAATACTAAACGTTCATCAGTTTAACTAGCAAGTCTAAATTGCCATTTTAGAAGCAACTCTAAGTGATATCTCAAAATAGATCATCACAAGATTTATCATAATTTGCATACAATTATATTATACAAATCAACAAACACTTCATCATTTAATTCATCACATAAGAGTGAAATTCACCTTCCAATCCATTCCCAATAGAGGAATAATCATCGAATAATTCATAAACCTTCACTAATATACCGTGGAATATAAATATTTCCAAAAGACGATCAATCTCAATGCAATTCAAATTTTAATTCAAACCTTTATATTCTAAAACACAGTTTGGACGTTTGCTTAGTCCATATGCACATAATTCACGTAAAGTTCGAAATCACCTTTTGAATACGTTTCAAATTCTTTTAATTTCAAAAATATTATATATAGTTATAAGTTGAATACTTGATTCATAATGTGGATTAATTGGACCAATGAGATCCCACGTAGGAGAGGTTAGGGTCGATGTTGCCCAGAGCCCAAATCCTGCCTTTGCCAGACCTTATTGTCAATCCAATAATCCCCATTATTAATCTTTCTTCGTATTAAAATAGAAAGTAGTTTTTACTTAAATACATACTTAATATATATTTTCGGAAAAGCGAATGTGAAACTCTATCCTATATGCCCTTCTTAGGTCTACCCATTAGTTTTATATTCCAATTTTTATCTTTTTTAAGACCCGAAAACTGATACCACTTTATAACATTCCAAATTACTCTCTAATATTTAACAATGCTAAACCAACTTTTGGGAGTAACATGGGAGTATTACCGCCACGTGATTACGTAAGGCTTAACAGAGTTTTTCAGCAGAAAACAGTACTTATCTTTTATTAATAATAATAGTAATAATAATAGTTTGATACACTTTCAAAGTAGCTACATTACTAATACTATGTTTACTAAATTAAACTAGGTGATCACCGCCCATCGTTCCCAATGCAGCACATAGTTCACGTTGTCCGATCGCCATCACCTATCTACTCATCAAAATGATAAGTAGGGCCAAGCCAAAACAAAACAAATACGTATTAGCCAAAATGTTAAGTACATACAAATGCTAGTCATGTAAAATCAATTTAGTTAATTAAACATGTTTTCAAAGAGATTTAACTTAAATAAATCATAATTTATCCAAACCATTCATGAATAGAAATTCATGTATAAAAACTTGTCAAAAGAACCAATATTCGAAACAACTAACTTTCCAAAGATAATTCCGAATAGGATGGATCAATCCTTATTTTCGTAAATCATTTTACCACCTAACTGTGCACACCCCCCCAAGCTAGTAACTCCTTTACATAGTGCTATCAAGGGGAAAGACTAGGTCATACAAAGTCCATAGTCTTCAACTTACTCCGCATAGTGGGAGTTGAAAATCCAAAGATCCAAGGAATAAATCCTATTAAATAAACTTTCCAATATCCCATATTCGGGATAATATAAATAAAACTTCCTTTTTAAAACATCTTGAATATCAGTCAAGTTTATAATCAACCGTATAAAATATTTAAACATTTGAGATCAAACACTTAAAACATGTTTCACCAAAATATATTTCACAAACATTTAAACATGGTTCGAAATCATTTAACATATAAATCACATTGCATATAAAAGTTATTTTAAAAGATCTAGCCACGTGTACGTACCTTGATCTTTGCAAAACAAACACGGGGTTCCTAGTTACGAACTGGAAATACCACCTACAACAAACCAATAATCCTAATCAAATACTTTTCAACCCATAGATACAAGGACTTAGACTATCGACTTTGACTAGTTGTGCATGAACAACTTATTATTATAACCCTTTTATAAAATTAACACTTGTATTTATAAAATAATCTTTAATAATTCATAATAATAATAATAATAATAATAATAATAATAATAATAATAATAATAATAATAATAATAATAATAATAATAATAATAAGGTAGTAGTAATGCTACGTAAGTAGTAATAGTACATGTGAGTAGTAGTAGTTATATTAATGACAAAGATAATGATAGTAATAATAATAATAATAATATAGGAAGTAGTAGTTATACGTAGATGTAGTTTTAGTAGTAGTACTACTAGTGCTTAGTAGTAGTAGTAGTAGTTGAGAGTAATAGTAGTAGTAGTAGTAGTAGTAGTAGTAGTTGAGAGTAATAGTAGTAGTAGTATTACTAGTACTTAGTAGTAGTACTAAAATGAGAAATATATAGCTTACTTACGGTGCAACGCAAGGAAGGAGGTGGCGGCAAGGTGGTGGCCAAATTGTGGTAATAGGGTGGCGGCGAGGAGGTGCTCGTGAGGAGCTCAAGACTACAAAATGAAAGCTTAAAAAGGAGGTGAAATGGAGGGGGAAGGAGAAAGGAGAAGGAAAGTAAGAAGAGAAGTAGGAGGTGTGATGGAATAGCTCATGTTTCATGGCTATATATAGCCCCAACTCAGGCATTATTCCAACCGATTTCATAAATGCTGCCAACAAAATTAATGCGGCCAACCTAATAAATGTTGCTGGCCTAATAAATGCAGCTGACCTAATAAATGCTGTTGACCCAATAAATGCAGCCGGCCTAATAAATGTTGTGGATATGGGTAGTAAGGGTTGACCTTGATTACGGGAGGAGGAATAGTTTTGTACTTGGTAGTTTGACTTGGAAGTAAAATACTGAAGGCTGAAATTCCGACAACTTTGAGTTGACTCATATAATTACAACGCGTAATAAAATTATATTTTTGTAAAATCATATATGGACTTAAATAAATATTTTTTTGCATAATAAAATATTTCGAAAAAACCCATAATTAATAATTAGTAAATGGCTTAAAAATACGGGGTATTACACTACTGTATTCAATTTTAAGAGTATTACTATTGAAAATCAGAGAATACGTTGAAATACCATCGGATATCGAGCTTTAAAGAACTCCAAGGTGTGTAATTGACATATACACATTGTGGGAAAACGTAATGATAGTTGACGAGCAAAGAGTCCTTCTATATTATATTTGAATTACAAATGACAATATTAAATATTATGATTTATAAGTAATTTTATAAGTAATAAAGGATATTTAAAATTATAAGTATGAACAACTTGCACTAAATAAAATTTTATATTGAAAGTATTCATATTATTAAAATACCATCTTGAACAAGTTAAATTAGAAAACAATCGATTGAATCCATCAATTAACAACTTTAATAAATTGACTTTGCAGTTTAGAGTGAATTAACAACTGTAATTGGTTGACTTTGCAGTTTAGAGTGAATTAACAACTGTAATTGGATGACTTTGCAGTTTAGAGTCTATAGAGTCAACTAGGGGTTAGTTCTTGGTTTTAACCTTTCAATTGATCGTAATAATAATCGATTGAATCCATCAACTAACAAATTTAATTGGTTAACTTTGCACTTAGTTAGAGTCAACTAGGGTTAGTTCTCGGTTTTGACTTTTCAATTGATCCTAATAACAATCGATTGAATCCATAAATTAACAACTGTAATTGGTTGACTTTGCAGTTTAGAGTCACTTAACAACTGTAATTGGTTGAATACGCAATTAGAGTAAATTTTTTGCGGTGTTATTAAAACTTGTTTTATCTTTGTACGTCGGCTTTATTAAAACTTTGTTTATGCTGATGTTTAATCATCATTACTGCGTAGTTTATTGTGTTTATTATATAATTATTTAGTAAATTGTAATGAGTATTTTTATAATTTTCATGTCAAACTATATGCTTTATTATAGCTTATATTGTCAAACGATATGCTTATGTGGAAGTGAACCTAAAGGTTTTATTTGGTTAGCGTATATTGTCATTTAAAGTAACGTATTGTAGATACTTATTGGGATATTGTCATTTGAAGCAATTGTTAATTTTTTGTAGTTGTTGGTTATGTTTGTGTAACATTTATATGAGCTTTAGTATAAAAAGGGTTGAATCACCTTAATACACGACCCTTTTATATCAATTTTCATGCGAAAATTGAATAATACTAACATATGAGCAAATAAATTTGTCTGACAACATGTATACTAGTGCCCCCTACGTACTACTGCTGCCCTAGTCTACTTACTGCTTTCAATCACATCAATTTGAAAAAGCTAAATTTAAAGGAGTCAGTATTTATCAATTTACATCAGTTGTAATTAATTACCTTAAATAACCTTAAACAAAAAATCAAAACCATCTTCTGCAATTGTAATTTCACAAAAACTGTTCTTCTTAGATTCAAGTGGAAAATATTTTGCATGGCTTCATCTGATGAATCTGAATCGGAGTCGGAGGAGTCCTTGGACATCACCGATGAAATCAAAGATTGTTTTGTAATTCAGGGTAAGCTATTATCAACGAGGTGTATGTTCATTGTAAAGGGGGGTGAATTCGACGATATTGGTAATGAAGTCCACATGAGTATTGACAACTCTTTTAATAAAGTGTTCCGGGAGTGGTCAAGGATGACAGGTGTGCTTGCTAAAGACATAAGAATGTACATCAGAGGGGAACTGATAGCCCCTGAGGACACACCGCATGACATGGGTATATGGAACAATGATGTCGTCCTCGTCTATGATAAGGTATATTATTTGCACTACATGCGATAACTAATTTTGTTACTGAGTTTATTTTAAAAGTAATTGGTTAGTTTTGTGTTTTGTTATGAGGGAAATTTATTGCCAGTATGTCCTGTAGGCGAGACAAGAAGAAATCATAAGAGTATTACTATTGCAAAGCTCAGAACACGTCGAGATACTATCGGATATCGAGCTAGGGGAGACTCCAAAGTAATTGAGATGTATAAGTTGTGGGAAAATATAATGAGGGTTGACGAGCAAAGAGTTCATCTATGGCTAGATGTCATGATTTAAATGATGCCAAGACTTTGGTTGATGAAAATGTCCGTGGCGGTGCTCTAGTTTATGCACATATCGAGCCATTAGGATACCGAAGGAATGCTATCAGGTTGAACCTTACTTATTACTGATAAATTATGGTAATTATTAACAATTAGATATATAAATTAGTATATATGACAACATTAAATAAAATATTTTCGGAATTATGGCACTATTAGATATATGGGTAATTATGACAATATTATATATAGAAATTATGGTTAATATCATGTTTTGGGTTACTGAAATATCATGTTTTGGGTGTCTTTTGGGTTTATTAATGATATGACATGTGAAAATGAAGTTGTAACCAAGTATTGTAATAACAATGGTTTGATGATGCTATAAATAGTTTGATGATGATGTAAATGGTTGATTATGCTGCCAATGGTTGATGATGCTGTTAATGGTTGATTATGCTGTCAATGGTTGATTATGCTGTTAATGGTTGATTATGGCTTGATGATAAAGGTTTAATGATTAGTTTTATGATGCTTTAAATATTGGGTTAAGCTAATATAATTTATCATATTATTTATCATCTTGTGAAGCATTTACTACTATGAACTAACATCTTGTGAAGCATTTACTATGCATTAGCATTATATTAATTTTTAATACAAATATGACAATACGAATGTGTCAAAATAACAATATTAAATTTTGAAATGACAAAAGTAAAACAGTTAACATAGTAAAGGACGCTCTACTAAAATGACAAAAGTAAAAGACTCAACATAAGTGAAAGAGGCAACAAAATTAGATTCATGAAATATAAAAGAGTCAACAAAATAGTCAACTAAAGTAGAATATTCAACGTAATATAATTTATATACAACATAATAAAATTTAAAAGAGACAACATAATAAACAACATAATAAAATTTAAAGGAGTCAACATAATTAAAAGAGTCAACATCTTGTTTACCAAACCAACAATGATATGTCTATTTTATATAGTGTTTTACCCCCGTCCCTTGGTCAGAATTAGTAGTGTTTTTGGCTCTTTCGGGCCACTTTTATTACTAATATGTGTTTTCTAGTGTTTTCGTAGTTTTGGTTGAGTTTTGCAGGGAATTGCACCTTTGGAGCATTTTCCCGGGATTTTTATGAAGCAACTACGAGCATTGGAAGAACACGACCACTTATGGAGCCCAAGGCCGGTTTGAGCCATCGAGCCGGTGATTAAGGGCTCGGTTATTTGGATCACGAGGCAATTGGACCATGTATTCGAGACCCGAGAGGAAATATGGATTGGGCCGGGAAATCTAGCCCAATCGAAGTCCAAAACCTTGAAGATAAAGACCGGGCCCGATCGGGCAAGCAATCGCCCGATCGGGCGGATGCGCATGGGAGTGCTATCAAGGAAAGGCGCGCCCGATCGGGTGAGCTGCTAGCTCGATCGGGCGCGGAACTTTAGGCTGGGCAATGAGAAAAAGGCGGGCCCGATCGGGCGCCCCCTTCGCCCGATCGGGCGCGTGTTTTTCTATAACCTGATTAAGTTTAGTTAATTCTTTTTTTAGGAGAAGTATATATTCGTTTTGTACGGATTAATTACGGATCTTTTTTCTCTTAGACTTTCTCTCTCTACTTAGTATTTTTCTCTCTCTTAAATTCTCTCTAACTCTTGTTCTTAATTCCTTCATTAATTCCAGATTTAGTTTGGTACAATTTCTTCCCTCTTTAATTTCAGTTATATTTAATTACTTTCTTGATCATGTTCTTATTTACTTATTTGCTTGGTTTAATTATGATGATTAGTGAGTAGTTTAATTCTAGGGTTTATGGGGATCCATAATTAATATGAAGGGATAGGTTGTAATTATTGATTGTTGATATTGCATGATAATTTCCTATTGAATTGTTTTAATTCTTTGCAATTAGATTATGAATCGAGCAGATGTAATTTGATTGTGAATGTTTAGCAATATTGAATTGATGAATCGAGCAGATGTTTATCTATTTTTAATAGGAACTTAGGTCTAATAAATTGCGAGAGCCTGTTAGATCCATGTTGGTTAATAAATTGCGAGAGCCTGTTAATCATGTTATTGATGCATTGTTAATTATTAATTGCTTCGTTCTATCCCGGAATATTAATTATTGGTGAACCTGTGACCCTAGGTTTCCTTATTATTAATTCTTTTCTCCCTAAAATCATCCTTCGTAGTATAGAATTCATATTTAAAATATTGGTTACTTAGATAATTTAGATTATAATAATTAATTAGAATTAAAAAGACTTGTTTCCCTGTGGAGTTCGACCCTACTTCCCTATCTACTGTAGTTAGTGATTTAAGTAATTATTTTTGATTAGGGGATACGACTTTACCTTGTCAACAACATTCCAAACAAGGCCATAGTTAGTACATAAGTGGCCCACAGAGCAAGCCCACATAGTGGTCAATAAAATTCATGAAATGAATTGAAATACAGTCTATAGCCTAAGTATTCTAATAACATGAAGTTGGGCCGACGAAAGATGGTCCAGCAGAAGATGGTCCAGCGTTGTCAAGGGCCTAAAACAATATATAATTAGTTAAATCAGTAACATATAATGCCAATTTAAAGCCCTAAAACAATATATAATTAGTTAAATCATAATATACAGCCCTTATATATGTATAGGAGGAGGAAATACCTCAATTGTCCCTGTTCCTTGAATGGTCCCTCCTTGCATTCTAACAAACATGGATTTACAGGTAACCAATTTTGAATCCCAAAGAGCAATGACACCACCACTTAGGCCCACGCCGTGGTAGCCATGTTCAGCCACTTTACAACATAGACTTTTCTTATGAATTATCCATTTGGTATATTAACTACGAGTCTCAACCAAAATGAATACAACAGGTTCATGTTTATGAGTGATGACATCATAATTACTGACAAATGACGGTCGAACAACATCTCTAACATTCCATATTACAATTGGAGTTCCATATGGTAAAATAAGTGAGTTATTGTTGTAGGGGGTAATTCGGACAACATAGTATTGAGAATCAGGCAAATCTTTGTTTAGGTAATCTTGGGTGACTCCAAATTGAAGACTACTTATATTACCATGAACGTGGAAAACTGAAAGGGCATCACTCACAGACCCAATTTTAACTACAACAGGAGTTGAACAAAGATGATAAATAGGACAATCGACATTTAAAAAGGGGACATGATCGGCTATATCAGTTAGGGATGGTGGAACAATTATAGAGATCGTGTTCATAGCCGCAAAATTGAAGGAATCTAAAATATATTTTATTTCCGTAGGGTGAATAACTCCACTTAAGTCATTATAATTTGGAAGATGAGCAGGTTTTGTGAAACCTGCTTCCGAAATCATTTGCAAACGAGACATTGAAATGGGCCACGCCGCATCCGGGTTCCTAACCAATGCTCTCACATCAGCATCGTCCACAGCCATAAACTGGATGACACCTTCTTCATCTTTCATTACGAAGCCGTACTTGAAATTATTGAAGTCCATTTCAGTGGTATTTGAGGTATTTGGTCCAAAGTACAAGATCTCCGTTGGAGAATCTATACCATGGCAACCGCTAGGATACTTAGGATTGTTTAGAGAGTAACGGTGTGACATTTTTTTAAATATATCTGCTCTAGGTTTGGTTTGGTAATGAGTTTTTCTAAACCTTATACAGGATGAATTCGAATTTAAACTAAGCATGCTAGAAAATAAATGACAAGAATTGGACTGAAGTGAAAATTTACTAAAGTATTACTAAAGTATTGCTGAAGTATCACAGGATAGAATAAAAAAGACAAGAAAAAGTGAAAAGATAACAGTGCAAAACACATGAAAAGACAATACATATGATTAAGCCTTCAAAATGAACATCGTACTACTTACACACATTATGATAATAACATATGATTAACCCTTCAAATTTAACATAAAATTACATACATACATATTATGGTAACATATGATTAATCCATCAAAATGAACATCGTTTTACTTGCACACATGACCAAATGTAACTTATGAACAAAACCAAAAACCGACAAACATTACCAAATTTAGTGCATCTAATACTCTCCATTCGAGACCATGTCTTCTTATAAATTCATTTTAAAAAAATGGGGGGCACAATTGAATTTGCACTAACATCATCTTCATATCCTTCCTTGTCAACATCTCCACCAACAAACTGATTTGGCGGGACGTAGGACGGGGGAGGCATGTCCTTAAATATTAATTTGACAGTAAAATGTGAAAATACATTATTTTATTTATTGCATTATGTGTAACAGAAATAAGTAACAAAATCTAAAACAAGTATTGGAAACTATAATTGCCTATAATTATTTGATGATACAGAACTAATAAATCAAGAAATACAAAATAAGCATAAAAGTAACATGAAAATTGAAAGTTTGGTGGTGTATTGATGGTGGTGTAAATTACTAGTAGTAACCGAGATTTACCATAATATCATTCCCTACGGTGTCTTCACTAACCTGCATTGAATGACATTTTATGTTAATTACGCTACCTACTTTAGTGGGTATAATCAAAAGGTACTAAACATATTAATGCCTGAATGGAATTTGTAAAGGTATGTGGAGACTGGGGAGTTTCTACTACACATTCATCAGTGTTTTCTTTTGATGCAGCCTTCTTTCTCGCCCGCTCATCTCGAGCCTTCTTAGCTGCATATTTTTTTCCTACGCTCTTCCTTCTGCCTTTTATCTTCCTCAACTGTCGTCATGAACCGACAAGACCGCACACAACCTGGACCCCTCTTGCTATGAGGATCTTTGATAGTCACAGGGTTTGTTTTGGATGGTTCGGCTAGTTCAGGTTGACTTTCCACCCCAACAGCACCATAAACTACACTTCTAGCAACTAAAGATGGGGTTTGTCTTAATGGACCAACACATTTCTTCTTGTTGATACTAGGAGGAGTAATCATGTTCCCAGTCTCGCCAACACTACTTATCGGAATGGCTGGTGTAGTTTTTTCCTTCACCTTCATCTCCAACTCTTTCAAGCCCTCAATAACCATCTGCATAGTTTCATCCATGTCACTAGAAAGACATGACAAAGGTTCAAATGCTAACATCAGTCTGTCATATCGAACAACTTCTTGAGTTTTTGTTGGATCATGGAAGGCAACTTTAACTCTCGTGTGCTTCCGGTAAATGTCTTTGCGCCATCTATCTAATATGTACCTACTAGGAACATCAGACACTTGCTGCGTTTCAAGAGAATTTAGGCAATGTCTGCAAAGAATCCCAAAGCATTCAAACAACTTGCACTCACATTCTACTCGGTGATCTTCACTATAGTATAAAACGCGGTAAGTCCTCCACTTATTGATCGACTTCTCCTTCTTCTCAAATTCAACCCACACATATACTCTGTCTTTTATTAAATGTTCGAAATAGCCTGGAGATATCTCATGCATGCTACTACCAGTGCAGTACATGAGCCTCTTGCATTTCCTTTGCACCTCCATAAACTTTGAGTTAGTGTACACATTCCGAAATGTTTCCTCAAACTTTAAATCAGTCACTAGACCACGTAGGAACATGGCCGAGTTACCATCTTCCACCCTCTCTAACAACAATCGTTGCTCCATAGCAGCCACATACTTCTCAGCAAAGTCACAAAGTCCAGTGTTCCTGTCAAAGATTTCATCAAAAAAGTTATGAATGCTTTCTAACCTCTGTGTAGTCTTCATTCCTGCCCAGAACAAATGCTTCATTGCAGCTGGAATCCACATTTCCCTCTCATCATATAAAACAGCAAGCCACATGTTACTGGCTAACTTATGCTTCTCAATAAATTCCTTCCACCTTAATTCAAACTCCTCCATAGATAAATTGTCATAGATTATATTTTTCAATTCCTCCTTAAAATCTACGTACCCCTTACACTTCCCTAACTTTCTTCACACAAATTTTTCTGTAATGTGCCACAAACACCATCTGTGTCTGGTTTGTGGCATCACGGCTTTCAATGCTTTGCGCATTGCCGGATCTTGGTCAGTCAGTATAGCCGTAGGAGGGTCCCCTCCAATAGCATCAAGCCATGTCGAAAACACCAATCTGAAACATCAATTTAAACAACAATATAACAATTACAATATGAAAATATGGCAAATCAAACACATAAATGACATAATAACATAATAAGCTTACAACAAACACTAAAAAATAAATTTGAAGAAGAAAATTAAATTGATATAAGAACGCACTTAAAGGTTTCAGTGTCCTCGTGGGAGATTAATGCGCATCCAAGCAATATGGTTTGCCCGTGATGGTTAACACAAACAACATTTGCAAAGGGCAAGTCATACTTAATCATAAGGAAAGAGGTGTCAAAACAAATAACATCACCGAAATCCTCATACGCAGCCCTACTGATGCAAGTCTAAGCATGGAGAACTTCGAAGATTTGCTTATCATGCATCAAGATAGCTTGTCCCTAAACATTGATTCAAGCCAAGCATTGCATGGACACTTTCTTGGATATCAAAGCAAAGCCACGGTTTGCTTAGTGGCTTTTCTTGGAGTCTAGTTCACTTTCTTGAACTTTCTTGAATTTTCTTTACTTAGATTTTGCTTACAAGTTTTTACCTTTCACTTGAAAGGGTTTTTCTTGGTTCAAGCATTAGGATCTTTAATCTTTATTTAATTCTTTAATTTTTATTTATTTATTTAGTTGCTTTAAAAATCAGTTAGTTAGCAAAATAAATCAGTTTGGTGTATGCTTGTGCGCCAAGGTGCTTGCTCTTCAAGCAAGTTAGAATTCTAGTTTAATTAGGATTGAATTAGGGACTTATCCTAATCTTCCTAGGTAAACTAAGTCTTATAAATAGGGCTGTAAACACACAAATAAATATACATAGATTAATATTCAGATTTATTTCTTAAGTTGCATACTTGAGTTTTGGTTGATTGCGATCAATTGCTGTTTTGCTTGTTTTAGTTAAAACATTCGTTTGGATTGATTAATTAGGTGGATTCTTAATTGATTAATCTTAGTTTTTGTTTAATTCTTGGTGGATTTCCTGTATAGAATTAGACTTAAACATATCCCTTGTGTTTTGTTGATTTTCGGATCAATAATTCACATCATCTTTGGTATCAGAGCAGGTTTGCGCAACTTCGGGAAAAATTAAACTGGGAACAATTGGCTGGGAATTTTTACGTGATTCTTTTTGCATTGAACTCTAAAAACGTCCAGCTATCACCATATAAAATTTCATAATTTTTAGTTGAGTAACGCGTTCTACACAGCCTTAAACTTTTGGTGTTTGTGCACTGATTTGCGGATGGGAGTCCGGTTTTTGTGTTGCCTAGTTTTCCTTCAAGATTCGATCTTTTAATCAAGATTTTTGCATAAACTGACTTGGTTTGTGTAGGAATCATGAGTGACGAGGAGGTTCCACAAGTTCCAAGGGGATTAACCTTAGAACAGGCTCAAAATCTTAGAAGAGACAGGCGAATTGACGAATTGGCAGCAAGGATGGATGAGATATTAAAAAGGCTTGATACTCTTGCTGGAGATTCTTCAAGGAAAGGGAATTCTAACCCTAATTCTGGTTCAAGTGAGGAAGAACAACCAAGGAGGAACCCAAGGAGGCCACGAAATAATTATTCCTCAAGTGATGAATCACCAAGGCCTAGGAGGAGAGATCGACCAAAGGATGATGATAGGAACCTTAGATTAGATCTTCCCGAATTCAATGGGAGTATGAATGAACCTGAAAAATACTTTGAGTGGATTAGAAGGGCCGAGACACTCTTTGATTACAAGGAGTATGATGAAAGGAAAAGATGCAAATTGGCTGAATTAAAACTGACCGGTTATGCTAGTCTTTGGTATGATAATCTAAAGAAGAAGAGGCATAAGGAGGGGCGTGCAAGAATCTCAACTTGGGAACAACTCAAGAAGCACATGAAAAAAAGGTTCGTACCTAGTGATTATATTCAAGATGTTTATCTTAAGATGCAACTTTTTAAACAAAATTCTATGACTGTTGAGAATTATATTGGTGAATTTGAAAAGTTATGCATGCTATGTGGCTTAGAAGAGATTGTTGAGCATAAGATTGCTAGATTTATTTCGGGGTTGAATGATAATATTGCTGAAAAAGTTGAATTGCAACAATATTGGTCCTTTGAGGATGTTTGCAAGGTAGCTTTGAAAGTTGAAAAACAGATAAAGGGGAAGAAAGGGACGTACACTAAGTCCTTTGTAAAGGGTTTCACTAAACCTTTTGAGAAGAACAGCTTGGAGAAAAGTGGTTCTAGTTCGAACTACAAGGAGACTAAATCAAAATTTGAAGCTCCTAAAAAGCTTGTTGAAGATAGGAAGTGCTTCAAGTGTGGTAGTGTTGGTCACATTGCAACTAATTGTCCATCAAAAGGAGTAATGACTGCTCAAGAGTGGGAACAAGAACAAGCTAAGTGTGAGCAGGGTAGTGACTATGAAGAAAAGAACGAAGAGGAAAACTTTGAAGAAGAGGAGGGGCATGTTGACGAAATTGATCCCGAGACTCATGGTCAAAGTTTGGTTCTAAGAAGGGCGCTACACTCTAAAACCGTACCTATGGAAAACAATCAAAGGGAGAAAATTTTTCTTACAAGGTGCAAGGTAGAAGATAGGTTGTGTGACATGATCATAGACACGGGGAGTTGCACTAATGTGGTATCTACTACTTTGGTAGACAAATTGAAGTGGCCAACTACTGAACATCCAAGCCCTTATAAGCTTCATTGGCTTAATAATTCGAGTGATGTTAAGGTAACTAAACAAGCCTTAATCTCCTTTTCAATTGGTAAATTTCATGATAAAGTTTTGTGTGATGTTTGTCCTATGGATGCTTGTCATATACTATTAGGCCGTCCTTGGCAATATGATAGATTTGTGAAGTTTGATGGAAGGACTAATGTGTATGTTGTGAGAAAAGGAGAAAAAGAGAGACCGGTTGCTTTAAAACCTTTGATAAGCAACAAGTCTTCTAATGTTACCTCTAATTCGAAGAATTCTTATTTGATTAGTGAGAGGGAATTAGAAAAAGAGATTTGCAGCAACAATGTGGTATATATACTTGTTTCTAATGAGATTCGAATTGATCAAGATAAACAAGCAAAGAGGTCGTATGAATTGGAATCTGTTTTAGAAGAATTCAAGGATGTCTTTCCTAAGGAATTACCTCCGGGACTACCTCCTATTCGTGGGATAGAGCATCAAATTGACTTGATTCCGGGAGTACCACTACCTAATAAGGCAGCCTATAGAAGTAATCCGGAAGAAACAAAGGAGATGCAAAGGCAAATTGAAGAGCTTATGACTAGAGGATACGTGAGGGAAAGTATGAGCCCTTGTGCCGTGCCTACTTTACTTGTCCTAAAGAAAGATGGGAGTTGGCGCATGTGTATTGATAGTAGGAGTGTGAATAACATCACTATCAAATACCGATTTCCTATTCCAAGATTAGATGATCTACTTGATGAACTACATGGTTCAAAGTTGTTTTCTATGGATTTTATTGTGGGATTGCCGAGAACACAACGGGGGAAAGACTCTATTATGGTTGTTGTGGATAGGTTTTCTAAGATGGCTCACTTTGTTCCTTGTCACAAAGTGGATGATGCTATGAAAGTGGCGGAATTATACTTCAAAGAGATTGTTAGATTGCATGGAATTCCGAAAACTATTGTGAGTGATCGAGATACAAAGTTCATGAGTTTCTTTTGGAAGTCTCTAAGGAAGCTTGTGGGAACTAAATTGCTCTTTAGTACATCTTACCATCCACAAACTGATGGACAAACCGAGGTTACTAATCGTACTCTTGGTGCGCTTTTGCGTGGGTTAGTGAGTAAGACACAAAAGGATTGGGACATCAAGTTAGCTCATGCGGAGTTTGCTTATAATAGATCACCTACATATGCTACCAAACATAGTCCCTTTGAGGTAGTTTATGGAGTCAATCCGAAACTTCCAATTGATCTTGTTCCATTGCCTAAGGGTGAGTTAATTCACAAAGATGCCGAGTCTAAGTTGAAGAGTATGCTGAAATTACATGCTCAAGTTCGAACAAGAATAGAGAAAGTAAATGACATGTACAAAGCTAGAGCAAACAAGCATAGAAAGCAACAAGGTTACAATGTTGGAGACTTGGTATGGTTACATTTGAGAAAGGAAAGATTTCCAGGAAAACGCAAGAATAAGTTGATGCCTAGAAGTGAAGGTCCTTTCAAGATTGTTGAGAAGATCAATGACAATGCTTATAAGTTAGAACTTCCGGGAGAATATGGAGTTAGTGCTACATTAAATGTTGCCGATTTGGCTAAGTATATTCCTGATGAAGAACTTCGAGATTTGAGGACAAATTCTTTCGAAGAAGAGGAGGATGATGCAAGTCTAAGCATGGAGAACTTCGAAGATTTGCTTATCATGCATCAAGATAGCTTGTCCCTAAACATTGATTCAAGCCAAGCATTGCATGGACACTTTCTTGGATATCAAAGCAAAGCCACGGTTTGCTTAGTGGCTTTTCTTGGAGTCTAGTTCACTTTCTTGAACTTTCTTGAATTTTCTTTACTTAGATTTTGCTTACAAGTTTTTACCTTTCACTTGAAAGGGTTTTTCTTGGTTCAAGCATTAGGATCTTTAATCTTTATTTAATTCTTTAATTTTTATTTATTTATTTAGTTGCTTTAAAAATCAGTTAGTTAGCAAAATAAATCAGTTTGGTGTATGCTTGTGCGCCAAGGTGCTTGCTCTTCAAGCAAGTTAGAATTCTAGTTTAATTAGGATTGAATTAGGGACTTATCCTAATCTTCCTAGGTAAACTAAGTCTTATAAATAGGGCTGTAAACACACAAATAAATATACATAGATTAATATTCAGATTTATTTCTTAAGTTGCATACTTGAGTTTTGGTTGATTGCGATCAATTGCTGTTTTGCTTGTTTTAGTTAAAACATTCGTTTGGATTGATTAATTAGGTGGATTCTTAATTGATTAATCTTAGTTTTTGTTTAATTCTTGGTGGATTTCCTGTATAGAATTAGACTTAAACATATCCCTTGTGTTTTGTTGATTTTCGGATCAATAATTCACATCACCTACTGCGTGCATCTACCCACAACACATCCTGAAGAACTCCATTATCATCCAACCGATGTACATGGTAAAAGTTCTTACTGTTCTTCTGCATCATTTTAAAGTAATTCATCATGGCATACGCATCTCCATCCTTAAATTTCAATTTCTTCTCCTTCGCAGCAAAGTTATTCAAATCCTTTGTGGTGAAAGCAACATTTTCATATCCATTCCGCTGACTAGCCAACCACCTATGGAGTTTTGCGTTAGGTAACCCAACATCATTACCAAAGTGGAGTGCATGGCTAACATACGGTACCTTCTTCAACTCTTCTAACCTATACTTTGTCACCAGCATTAACTTTGATGGGGAAAACAGATGGCTATGACTTAAGCACACTTTCCTTAGCTCCCATTTCCCATTAGAAGCTAAGCTACCATACACCATGCCCCCGCAAGCACATTTTTAGATTTTTTAGTGGCAACAGGTTCTCCTTCCAACTCCCTAGCAATTATTTTACCACCGACCTTCCTTCGAGTGTCAAGTTTACCAGCACTGTCGCATTTCCATGTCACTACCCGTTTTATCTTACGTCCATCTTTAAAGTGCTTATATGCACTTTGGCCACGTACCACCCGAAAGCCTTGCTGCTTCCCATAATCATTGAAATAGACTTCTATTTCTTGCCACAAATCAAATATCATCCCTATTTCAGGAGGGTCGACATTCAAAAACCTCATATCCACCAGATCACCTCCACCATTCCCCTCTCCATCCACCTCCCCTTCAGCTTCATCTATAAACCTTGAGTCACCACTATCACCAGCCCCTTCTCCATCATATTTTATAAGCTGCAACATTTCTTCATCTTCGTCATCAATTGATAACGGAACATCATCTTGCGCAACTAACTCCCCCTCCTCCTCCCTATATTCCATGTTTTTTACTGCCAAAAAATTAAATTCACATTTATTTTTACATTGTTATATATATATAACACTAGTAGGCTCCTACCTAATGATCAGTAGGTAAATCAGTTAAGGGAAGCATTCTACCTCATGCTCATGCTCAGAACACAGTCTAAAAGATAACATGCTTATGTTCAAACACAAATCCACAACAACCAGCAAACATGTTCATTCTGTCTATCTTTCCTTATTAGGGACAAGTACCAAAAGGATTTATTCACAAATCAAAAACAACCACAAAAACGATTGTTCCAATAAGATCAAACAAAGCATGACAATGAATATTACATGCATGTTACATTTTAGTTATATTATATATTGTCATTTTTTCTCTTAAATACTGTCATATGATAAGTATAATGACAACCAAGAACAATACATTTCACATTCGTCAACCCCAAAATAATAAATATAAATAAGTTCAATATCCAAAATCCGAAGAAAATAGATCAAATTATGTCAAAATCAGTAATGATAATAATGAATCAGTATCTATCCAGCCAAGTTTAGCTAATTCAATAATACAATTACTCAAATTTAGCTAATTCAATTATACAATTACTCAAATGTAGCTAATTAAATCATACATGCAAGTTAATTGTTCAAATTCTTTCAATTATACAATTAAACAAATGAGTTTTACTCACTAAAATGGCCGCTAATACCGAAAATTAATGATGCCGGGCCAAACCTTCCGGAATTCGACGAAAACCCACAAGATTAACATACCGTACCGTGCCGCTAGTCGAAGAACTATGAACTCGTTGAGGAACATTAATGGAGAACTTTAGTTGGAAATAGGAAAGTAAGGGGGAAAGAAAATTTAAAACGGGAAAATGGTTATAACAGTATAGAGAACCGCGCCAATACGTATTTGTTTTGTAGATGGGTCTTGCAAGAGTACGTTTATACGTCAAAATATATATGTGGGCCCCGCTTAGCTTGTGCAGGGGAAACAAACCCCAGCAATTTGCTGGGTTAAGCTTTAGCCGTTAATTGGTTGGAAGGTGGAACATGGGAGAAATGTTGTGAATTTAGTGTGTGGTGGAGGTTAAGGAGGGGTGTGGTTATGGTTTAGGGGTAGCAAGAGGGGCTAGAAAACTATGCATTGACACCTTTGACTCAAACACGGAACACAAAACTTGATTTGAACATGAAAATCGAGTATCAACCCGAACACACATACAACCAAAAACAATCACAAGGGTACATCAACATATAAAATATAAATAAATATATAGTGAAATAAAATGCTAAACTAAAATAAATAAAAGGATAAAATTAAAGAAAAATAAAATATTAAAACTAAAAGAAATAATTAAGTCAAATGAAATTAAAGAAAATAAAGATAACAAACATGAAAATAAGAGGAAAACTAGAAGAAAAACACTAACAAGAACCTAGATTAAATTGAAATTAAATGAAATGAACTGAACTAAACTGAACTGAACTGAGCTGAGCTAAACTGAACTGAACTGAACTTATTAATTAGTGATTTTTATCTACGCATTAGTGATCTTTGATGATTTATTGTTATACATATGTGTATATACAAATATACATATTAAAATTGTATAGGATAGCTCCCGCTGAACTATCGCCTAGCCCCCAGGGTGCGCACTCACTGTCGAGAAGGCAATTAAGAAAGGCTCATTAGCCAGGTGGAGTCAGCCGTAGGGCTGACCAAGCTAAACTCTCCATGAAGGAGATGGTACGCCTATAAAAAGAGGGTAAAATACAACGGAAAGGAGGTTAGAAACTCAAGTTATTACACTTTCTATATCTCTCTAAGTACACTTTCTCTCTCTAAACACTCTCTAACTTAAGCTTTGGAGGGGGGTTCCTCGAGCCACCCACAAGGGCAGTTTACGTATGTTGCCGTGTGTAGGTTGTTGACGGGACCCAGCTCACCCAGCAGAACCCTTGGATCCATACCTGGAACAATTGGCGCAAGGAGGGGAAGGGTCATCTAACCTGAGGTTCACCTACTAAGCTAGGGACTAGTTAACAAACCACCATGGCCGGAAAAGAGGTTGTATAAACACCCATACCCAAAACCAACGACGCCAATCAAACACCGCAAAAAACACTAACAGCAACTATTGATCTCAAAGGATCCACCGAAAAACCCAAATCGGCCACCTCACAGAATTTCAACCCCATCAAATCGGCATCGACTGTAGTTAAAGCGGCTTCGAAACCGGCCGATCCGAAAGGATCCATTTCCATTTTCAAATACGGAATGCCGTTAGCAGGCGCGAACAATGAGCCCGTTGTTTCAGCACCTATAACCCAGAAACCGCAGCCCGTAAACATGTCGGCCATCCTACAAAACCTCTCTAAGTGCAGTAAAGAGCAGCTGGCAGCAATGACGGCAGTCCTTGCGAAAATGGGCAGGGGAGCGAGCCCGTCACCGACAGTGGTAGTTGCGGAGCCCGTGGTAAAGAAGCAAGCGCCCATAACCCTCACCCCCGAGTTGAAGGAGCTCGTCCAGCTGAGGAAAAGGGTATTGAAGTTGGAAGCTCGCAATCTTAATCGAGAATGGAGTGTGGAAGAGGTAACCCAAGCTCAGGAAAAGTGAGTTCCCCGCAGCAGGTCGCCAGCCTCAGAGCGGGGACCCAGCCCGGAAAGAGACAAGCGAGCGCGAATCCAAGTTATTCTAGATGATTCCCCATTTTGTCGGGAGATTTTGGAGGAACCGATGGAGAAAGTAAAGATGCCGAACTGTAGATACAATGGAACCACAACACCTAAGAGCCACATATCAGCTTTTGAGAATCACATGGTCCTCTACACCTTGACGGACTCAGTTTGGTGTAAAGCATTCCCGCCAACCTTGGAGGGGCTGGTAGCGGAGTGGTATGGAGCCATTCCCAAATGTTCCGTGTACTCGTATAACCAGCTGAAGAGAATGTTCATGGAGCATTTCATAACCCTGGTAGACCAAACTAAGATGACAACAAAGCTGATGTCATTAGTTCAAGGGAAGGACACCGGGCGACTCAGTTAAGCGGACAGAGGTCACCCGGGCATAAAACACACCCAGGGTTGACCAGCCGAGCAGGGCCGAGCAAAGTCATAGAGAAGCGGACAGAGCAGTGGGGGTGAGAAGGTCAGATCCAAAGAAAGGGCCAAGACCTGGAAGGTTCGTCCAGTATACCCCGCTAACCCACTCAAGATCTCATATATTTAGTGTGAACAAAGCTGATGATAAGTGGCAGAGACCTCCAAGGATGGTTAATAGGAACCGTGATACCAGCATGTGGTGTGACTTTCACAGAGACCATGGCCACACCACTGATGAATGCACACACCTGAAGGATAACATAGAGGATCTAGTCAGGAGAGGGTACCTAAATCAGTTTAAGCAGCGCGACGACCCTCCCAGAAGAAGGGACAAGGATAGAGCAGGCTGCGCTGACTGTAGAGGGGGCCATAAGGGTCCCGCTGGGGACGGGGATAGAGATGGTAAGCAAGAGGGAAGAGTATATGTGATCAATGGAGGTCCAGTGCATGGAGGAACAGTGAACAAAGCACGGGCTAACCTGCGGGCAATGATACATCAGATAAACTACAATGAAAAGCGTAGATGGCCACCTCTTCCCCTGCAGCCGCGAGCCACGTTTGACGAGCATGACCAGGAAGGCATAATTTACCCTCATGATGATTCACTAGTAGTGACAATGAGAATTATAAACTGGGAGGTGGACAGGATGTTGATAGATGGAGGCAGCTCAACCAACATCATATACATTGGCGCGTTCAACGAGCTAAAGTTGGACAAGAAGGATCTGAAAAGGGTGAGTTACGAAGTCACCGGGCTTAATAGATCAGTGCTGACCCCGGAAGGTATAATCGAGCTCTCAGTTTGAGTGGGGGAGAGGTAAAAAAGGCGCGATGTTCGAGTAGAATTCCATGTGATAAATTCTCCTTTGCCCTATAATGTGATCATGGGCAGACCGCTCATTCACAGGATAGGCGGAGTGGTATCCACCTACCACCTCGCCATGGCCTACATAACTAATGAAAGGCAGTCAGCAAAGCTCAGGGGAAGCCAGAAGACAGCTCAACAATGTTACATAACTACTCTAAAGCAGCCTATAAGGACCAGGCAGCAGCCAACCTCAGAACGGAGGTCTGTTTAGCAGGCTGAGAGGAAGTCAAGAAAAAAGAAGCGCGAAGAATATCATAAGGCGAAGGATAAACAGAAGATAGAAATGGAAAACTTTGAGCTCGCAAAGGAAGAAATGGCTAGGCCACTCCCCAGTGGGGAGCATGTCACAGTTGAGCTCACAAGGGGTGACCCCTCGAGAATGGTGAAGATCGGGAAAGACATCGATCCAGGAGTAGGGGTACACCTCATAGAGCTGCTGAGAAGGAACAAGGATATTTTCGCATTCTCCGCAGATGAGATGCCCGGAATTGACCATGCAGTCATGGTCCACATGATGAAAGTGAAGAAGGATATAAAGCGAGTCAGGCAGAAAAAACGAAGCTTCTCCACAGAGAAAAATCAAGCAATCAAGGAGGAAGTGGAGAAACTCTTGGAGGCAAGATTCATCGAGCCTTGCGATTAGCCATAGTGGTTAGCCAATGTGGTCATGGTGTAAAAAGCAAATGGCTAGTTGAGAATGTGTGTTGATTTCACAGATCTAAACAAAGGCATGCCCGAAAGACTGTCCGCTGCCGCGGATTGACCAGCTGGTGGACTCAACCAGCGGGCACGCCTTGCTAAGCTTCATAGATTCCTTCTCAGGGTACCACCAGATTAGCCTGCATGAACAAGACCAGCAGAAAACCGCATTCATCACCGAAGGGGGAGTGTACAATTACATAGCTATGCCCTTCGGGCTGAAGAATGCTGGGGCAACCTTTCAGAAGACAATGGATAGAGTGTTCATACACCAGAAGGGTAGAAATGTTGAAGTATATGTTGACGACTTAATTGTTAAGAGTGTCACGCAGGCAGGGCATATCATGAATCTGTAAGAAATATTTGCTACCTTGAACAAGTATAAAATCAAACTCAACCCGAAGAAATGTGTCTTTGGAGTGCGCTTGGGAAATTTTTTAGGTTTCCTGATCAACGATAGAGGAATAGACGCAAATCCAGAAAAGGTCGAAGCAGTCCTAAGCTTGCCGGAGCCTAAGTGCATTAAAGATATCATGTGGTTTGCAAGTAGAATGGTCGCGCTGACCAGATTCATCAGCAAGTCAGCGGACAAGGCTTTGTCGTTCTATTAGCTATTGAAAGGAAACAGAGAATTTAAGTGGGGGGATGTAGAAAAAAGAAGCCTTTGAGGGTATTAAGGAGCATCTGACCAAGCTCCCAACAATGATCAGCCCGCGGCTGAGAGAAAAGTTGCAGTTGTACATCTCCGCATCAATTCAGACAATCGCAGCCGTCCTAATGGTAGAGAGACAAAAGCAGCAAAGGCCAATATACTTCGTGAGCCATGTACTGACTGAGGTAGAAAAAAGGTACCCATTGGTAGAAAAATTAGCCTTCGCAATGGTAACAACAACAAGGAAGCTGAAGTCATATTTTGACGCGCACGTAATACAAATCCTCACAAATCACCCGCTCGAAAAAAGCGTTACAGAATATGGATGCATCAGGCAGACTCTTAAAGTGGGCCATCGAACTTTCTGACTACGAGTTCAAAGTCAAACCTAGGGCAGCCATCAAGGCACAAGCCTTAGCAGATTTCAACGTGGAAGCCTCCTATGAGGAGAAAAAGGATGACATTGGGGTCTGGAAGGTAGAAATAGAAGGATCCTCAGCATAAACAAGGAGCAGAGCAGGAGTCCTAATGACATCCTCAGAGGGAAATGTATTTGAGTACGCCATAAAGTTTAAGTTCAAAGCATCAAACAATGAAGCAAAAAACGAGGCAGCGCTGGCAGGCCTGCGTTTGAGCATCGCGGCCGGTGCCCGCAAAGTCCACATGCAGACTAATTCTTTGCTCATCGCCAGCCAACTGCAGGGAGCGTATGAGATTAGAGAAGCCGCTATGCTGAAATATGCAACTGGGCTGGCAGCCCAACTTGTTCACTTTCAAATAGACTTGGTTGTAGGAGATTATAGGTACTACGCAACGAAAAAACATGAATCATATTCTTACAGTACCTAATCCCAAGATCATGCATAACACATAAAGAATTATAATTAATACCTTTGAAGCGTGATTCCACGTGCGATCGAACAATAACAAGGGAGATAAAGAACCTCAAGCGTGATTCCTCTACTTGGTCCACGGGCACAGATTAAGTCCTCCACTAATACTAGTTAGTTGCAATCGAACACTTCAACTGACCTTCTATGGAGTAGAACGAGCAACGAACAAATCACGAACCACCACGAAGGGAGGGGATGGGATGGTGGTACAGAGAGAGAGAGAGAGAGAGGTTTTGGATACTGGTTGCTTGGTACACAATTAACTGTTAATTGTGTTGTGTCATACAACCCTAGGCATGGACTTTATTTATAGATCTCATCTCTAATTAAGAGTCCATGATAAAGCCCAAATCCCAACTCTAATCTAACTATACTAGCCAAATCCAATTCATGATTGGCTACTTGTTCATGAGGCCCATAAATGGGCCTCTAACTTGCTTTACCCAATACCTTTGTTGTGTGACCTCATAGGATCCATTCTAGTGAGCTTTGGACTATTTAACTAGCCCAAAGATCAATGATCATAGTCTAGCAACAGATAATGACGACCCAAAAGAACGAACTTATTATCTCCATAATAGTGATCCTTGATATATCTAGTAACTGCACTTATCGAAGACAAAACTCCTTCAATCTACCACTTGTCTGAGACAAGTGCACAATATTCAAATTCCTTAAGTCAATGTGTGTCGGTTTGATAATATGATTGCATCTCATGTCGAGATCAAATTAATCTACAAATCTTTTCTTGAGAAACTGAGTTACAATTACAAAACAAATGATTACTATGTAATGCATTTGAGCACGTCCATGCATTTTTCTGAATTCTCTCTCTTCAAGGGGCCAATACACATTCCTATTTAATAGGTAGACTTAATCTAATCTTGTGGCAACCAAAGCTCCCACTCAACTTCTGAAATAACCGGGAAACACCCTTTATAATCTCCAGTTACGGGCAGACATTTGAGTGTACCACAACCATAACATCCATTGAATGAAATCAATGTTCCACTCATGTCAAAGGAATCCACTAATATATCCGGAAGCTCTATACTTGAACTTCAAAGTAGGTCTATAGTTCGATCATGCATCATTCATGCATATCCATGTGATTGACTGAGCTTCACTACGCTCCTATAACGCATGAAAATGCGCTATACAATAAATCTTACATGCTAGTCCATTATTAGAAATCATTTATGTCCAGTTTAATGATTCCGAACTAGGTACTTAAATAATGTATGAATTTAGTTAACCCGTGGGGTTTCATTCAACAGGTCATCAACCTGATGAGCCCATCAACTCATAATTATTTTGGACATTTTATTTAATCTTGAAACCACGATTAAATAAGATTGAAACTTTGTTTCAATTGATAAACATAATTCTGCAAATGAATGTGTTACACATGTAACTTGTTTTTCTCAAAAAACAAATACAACTTCTAATTACATTATTTGCCTCAATCTAGTTTCATTAGCATGTTTCTCATGCTTTGGAAGTTGAAGGGGTTTACTAAGTAGAGTTCATGAGACATTCTCATAAACATGAGTTTTGCAATTTCTAAATCTTATAATCATTTTCATCTCCATACAATAAGAATTTTCTTTCGTCCTTTCACAAGGAACTTAGAAATTTATAATTTGTATTCAACGTCACATTGGATTTCAATTGAAATCTATCATCACTTGTTCTTAAAAACATGTGAATCAAATAGACGAGTATAGTCCTTGACATGGATGACGCATCCTTTGCAAACTGCATAAGGATCATCACTCAAGACCTTAATTTCATGAACCTTTCTCAAAGCATTGAATCATTAAGCAATGTGCCATGTTACACGGGATTGAAACTCCTTTCAATATAATGTTGAACCTTATAAAAATCTTATCAATATAATCTTCTTAACCAAACTCAAACAACCTTCGAGACTTATCTATATAGATCTTGAATCCCAAATGTACTCATCTTCTTCTTCCAGGTTTTCATACAAAATGCATTAACCATCACTTGATTGTTCAAGAAATGAATAATCACTCTTTATACTAGACAAAAAAGACTGTATAGCTCCCACTAAACATCTTATATACACACGAGCTTTTCTTCATTTTACGAGAACATCAAACGATTTGATTAACTCACAAAATTAAGAACACTAACTCCATAATGCTATGCATCCCTAGGATTATTGGATCTTAAAACTTTTGATTGTATCATATACAAATCTTATTTCATGAACAATTTCAACAAAGTGTTTTGAAATCCATCTACCAAATCTCATAAGGTAGAAATCACTCAAATATCTTTAATAGATCTTTGCAACGTGACTAATGTAAAGGTTTCATCGTAATCATAATCATACTATGAATTTGTTAAATCCATTAACAAGTCTTTCCTTTAGTTAGAAAACACTTTTCTTTCTTGTCTGCTTTGCTTACAATGAGTCTCACTCGATTAGGCAATTTATTCAAGTGTTTTACACTTGCTAACAGACTTAGAATCTATTTCAGATTTCCTCGTTTTTAAACCACACGGAGTTATAACTTGTCAAATCATCTTTGTTACTTGCATAATCATCATGTTCCAAAATAAATATTTTAGAATTCTTAATCAATATGAAATCGTATTTCTTTGACTAAGTTTTACATATGCTAGTCATCGTTGTGGGTTTTTATGCAACAATTGAAACTCATATAACAACTTTGTTTAGCTTTCAATGAGAAACGACAATTTGAGGATGTGCACTTGGAATGTACTACCTTCGACACATGGTTATAATTCCCATTACACTTAATGAGACAACGCGTGTCATTTGTAACATGAGGTGAATCATGCTCATATTGTTGCTTTTATTCAAATACTTCTCGAATTTCTTCAAGATTTTCGAATTAGCTTTTCTTGAACTCTTTCAAGGCTCTCAAACTTTTCGAGATTCTTATACTCCCACTTTCCTTTTTTAAGAGGCATATTTAGCATAGGGTGAACCAACCATGGTTTGAGCCATGTTTGTTTGTTGCTTTTCTCGAACTCTTTCGAGATTTATACTACTCCCACTTGACCTTTTGAAACAATTTCCATAAGGGCATCTACTTGAGCAACAAACATTTTGTGCTAAGTATGATTTGTGTAGTTGTACTCTGTGCTATATGTAGGAATTGATTGTGAATTAAACGATTTAATACAGCTTTTATTCCTTGCTTTATAGAAAGACTTTATAAGAACTCTTCTTATCCATATCATATATGGAGTCTTCGCTACACTTGAATTGACATATAAAGTTTGTTTAGTTTTGTAGCTTATCTTAAAAGTACATCCGTTGAACAATGGTTAGAAGATAGGTAATTTTCATCTATTATCAAAATATATCATATGTAGATTGATAGGTCCCTTCATAAACACTGCACAAGGTTTTTTTTCGGAGTTTGTCGTAAAACGATTTCACAACTCTTGGATGTTCATCAAGGTCTTGACTTAATTTCTCATTATTACGATCATATCGCAATACTTTGAATATATTACCAAGTATATGTCTTGACTCAAATTTTCACAATTACAATCATATTGTAATGTAATCATGATCTTGTCAAGTTGATTCTGAACTTCATACCGAACATTTGAACTTTTCAATATTTTCATACTTATACTTCAACTAAGCACAAGTAGTGATCGTATCACAAATGAAGTTTCATTGTCCATCTCTAGTATTTGAACCTTTGGTTTTCTTACATCGATATGTATTCGACGTCGAGTTTGCATCATCATTTCTCTAAATGGTGACTTTGTCAATAATTTCAAATTAGAATGATATTTACATATATCAATGGATTTATAACCCAATGATATTGAAAGTTCATCCCTTTGAATCTTCCGCATGCAATGTTCATTTTCATTCGAATTAATTGACATTTTAGAGACAATTCATATATAGAAATTGTTTAATTATTTCTAACATATAGAACTTTGAACCTATTTAGCAATATCAAAACACATTATGACTCAATGAAGCATAGAATAACATTTATTCCACGTTTTTGAATATTTGATGCTTAGTCATTACTAACATTGAATGGTGTTTTAATAATGGCTAGAATGAATAACATTTATTTAGTTCTAGCCAATGACAAGGTGAGGTGAAATACAGGTTCTACTTGTTAAGTTGCAACTTTTGCTTCCAGACTTGTAGATTCTACTTATGAAGTAGCCACATTTGCTTCTAAACTAGTAGATTTATTTCTCCGTTAGCCATTTTTCTTCATTTAGTTCAACCTCATTCTCAATGAGAGAGAACTAAACAAGACATCATATGTCCAAGAAGTAGCAATGTGCTAAATCAATTTCTATAATACACTTTTAAATTGGAACATACATTTCCATTCTTTTACCTTCCAATTGTTATGAGGTAGTTTCTAATCGATTGGAATTGGTCCATTTAATTTGAAACATTTGTCGTTCATAACAACTTTTAGCATGTAAGTAGTTCTAGGTTTGAGAAGTAGCAACTTGTTTGCATTTCTTGGCCTATAACTTCTTAATGCAATCCTCACATATTTCTAAACCTTTCCCATTTGAGTCACTTAGAACATTTCTCTTAGGTTCAAAATGATACTTTTCCTAATTGCTTTAGGCATATTTCATTATTTTGCTAAGTCTTATTCAATCATTATTCATATTAGAGTTTAATCAACCATTTAACTCTATATGAAATGGATGAAGAATAATGTCATTTGATCAGCTTTTGATCATAGATATTTCCATCACTTTCTTATATTCAATCATATTGAAGATAAGAGATTTTATTGGACTTCTATACTTGTCTTTTAGAGGGTTTGTACCTCCCATCTCATCATATTCCTTGAAACACTTGTCAAAATGAAGATGTGTTGGCATTTTACTCAAACATTTTGAATAAAACCAACCTTAGACATGTGACATGGGTTTCTAAAACTTGCCTTTTAGAACCATTTAAGCAAAATTAGAAATAGGTTTATGGATTATCTTTTAACCTTTTGAGAACGTTTCTCAACTTTATTTTCAATCGAGGAGATTATATATAATAATAAAATTAGAATGACATGTTACTTATAAGTAAACACAAAATTAAATTACGTTTAATAAAAATTTAAAGTGCCATAAGCGAATTAAATTGGCAACTTTAAAACATTTATTCAATTTTAATTGATCCCTATTGAATAAAATGATTCTAAGATCCTTTATTTGTGCAATAATTTACCGGACATTGGCCCTATCATCAACCATTACATTTTCAAGGTGAGTAAACTCTTTCTTGATTACAACTCTTTGGAATTCTTGGTTGAATAATTACCCATCACATGTTTAATTATTACCCTTAGCTTCAAGGTTCTAAACTCTTTAGGTAACCTCGTTGGTATAACCAATCAAAAGTGTAAAATTTGTTTTACCCCCACTCCCCTAAGATATAATATGACACCCAGCTTTAGCATGACCCATCATAAATATCGAAGGTTTCATCGGGTTTTTGATTGGAAAAGCTACCTCAATATTACCGGGACCTAGATTTATTATGTTGTGATTATTTAGTGAACTCTAACACATCATCAATCAACATAAATAAAATCTAACATGCTTGATCTACTAATGCATAAATAAAACATGACATAGTATGGCCCCTTAATCCTAAGAAAACTAATAAAGCAAAAAAGCTCCCACTTGGACCTTCATGGATCTCATCCATCTTGCTCCTTTGGGCCTTCACTCCATAGATTTCTTGGACTAACTGCAACCCGTAATACTATTCTATTCTGTCTACTATTTAAATAAAATAAAATAAATTACAAAAATACTTAACGGTACGCAGACCGTATTTAGATTACAAAAATACGAAACGATGCGCAGATCGTATTTAGAATCTATGGGCCATACTAGTCTTTATATATAGAAATAAATAAGATCATATATTGTGCCACATAATAAATCACTCATCATGCTTTCCTAAACTATAACATCGAATGATCATAATTAAGGAAATTAAACATGGCATAAAATATCTCATATTTTTAATTAATTAATTATTGCAATTAGATAATATCATATATTATTTCTAACTAATCATAAAATATCATATATTTTATTTAAGGTAAGAGATAGAATAAAATAATATTTTAGTTATGGAAGATAAATCAAATTTATTTTCCATGGTTATCTTAACTAATTTAGGAGATTCTATCCTAATTGCTAGCCAATCATATAATTTTAAATCAATTATATCCAAATATAATTATGGGATAATCTAATTATTTAAATTACTCTGTATCTTTTAAGAATCTTGCTCAACAATCCTTAAAATTTTCAAAGATTAAAATAAATTTTAAAATTTGAAATTATCTTAACAAATTTTATCCAAAATTAACAACTTTAATTAAGGATAATTATCAAAAACCAACTTTTGGAATTTGATTTTATCCCCAAAATAAAATCAGATTTTATTTTGAAAATATTTTAAAACAAAATAATTTTAATAAAAGCACTTTTTTTTAATAATATGCTGCCACGTTAGCTGGGGAAAATCCCAACCAACGCAGCAACAACTCCGGCATTACACGTCAACCGCAGCTAGAAACAAAGCCCAGCCACGGCGCCACCTTCACCCTAACTGGAATAGTTCCAGTTGAACGCCGGAGCCCAACCATGAGCAAACCACAACCTCCAGCAGCCGACTTTGCAACTGTTGCACTTTGTCGCTGCTGCCAGTCCGTGACTCACTGCTGCCGCCAGGTTCCACCACCCCCACTACCCCTTTTCGACCACCTGGGTAGCCGCCGTGGCCACTTGACGGTGGTTCGTTCACTCAGCCACGGGCGCCCTTTCTCAAAAATTGAAATTATTTTCCTTTTTTTTTGTTTAGAATTTTTATTTAATTAAACAACTTTTGTAAATTAAATTAAATTAGGTCTTTTAAATTAATTCATAACATTTATGCCTAATTCAATTTTTAAATAAAATTCACAATTCAATTTCAAATTTAGGGTTCTTCACAAAATTAATTCAAATATAATTTAACTCTTAAATTAAATTATTGATCATACAAAAATCATATTTTATGTATAAAATCAATCTAATTAAATTTATGAAGCATAAATATTCAAAAATCGTCAAAATTAAGCACAAAATCAAAATTTTTGCTTTATTTCAATCACAATTCTCGAAAATTCTAGGTCTTAAATCGGATTTTGCTAGAATAATTGAGCAATTTAAATTATATTTAAACAATTCCAAAAATTAAATCTCATTTAATATAAAGATTGAACCATAATTAAATTATTCTCCCTACTAATTGAATTAAAATTGTGGACTATCAATGAATTAAAATTCAATATGCGTAAATGCATTAGGCTAACTGATACCACTGTAGGAGATTATAGGTACTACGCAGTGGAAAAACATGAATCCTATTCATACAATACCTAATCCCAAGATCATGCATAACACATAAAGAATTAGAATTAATACCTTTGAAGCGTGATTCCACGTGCGATCGAACTAGAACAAGGGAGATAAAGAACCTCAAGCTTGATTCCTCTACTTGGTCCACAGGCACAGATTAAGTCCTCCACTAATGCTAGTTAGTTGCAATCGAACACTTCAATTGACCTTCTATGGAGTAGAACAAGCAACGAACAAATCACGAACCACCACGAAGGGAGGGGATGGGCGTGTGGTACAGAGAGAGAGAGAGAAAGGTTTTCGATATTAGTTGCTTGGTATACAATTAACTGTTAATTGTGTTGTGTCATACAACCCTAGGCATGGACTTTATTTATAGATCTCATCTCTAAATAAGAGTCCATGACAAAGCCCAAATCCCAACTCTAATCTAACTATACTAGCCCAATCCAATTCATGATTGGCTACTTGTTCATGAGGCCCATAAATGGGCCTCTAACTTGCTTCACCCAATACCTTTGTTGTGTGACCTCATAAGATCCATTCTAGTGGGCTTTTGACTATTTGACTAACCCAAAGATCAATGATCATAGTCTAGCAACAGATAATGACGACCCAAAAGAACGAACTTATTATCTCCATAATAGTGATCTTTGATATATCTAGTAATTGCACTTATCGAAGACATAACTCCTTCATTGGTTCCCAGAGTAGGAAACTCCTAGGCTGACACTTTGTCAAAGTTAGCCAGCTCCACATTGCAGAGCCTCACAAAGACAGTGATGGTCGAAGTCCTAGAGGAAAGCAGCATTGCTGAAAAGGAGCAGGTAAACTGCATTGGGCAGCAGAGAGCCTGGTTCGCAGACATTCTGGCATACAAAGTTCATGGCTCGCATCCTGACGATGAAGCGCAAGCGAAGAAAGTGAAGAAAGACGCCAATTGGTACGTGGTAATGAATGGAGAGCTCAACAAGAAGGACTTCTCAAAGCCAAGGCTGAGGTGTATCCCAGAGTGGGAGCAAGAAAGCATTATGGAGGAAGCCCACTCAGGAATATGCGCTAACCATATTAGTGGAAAAGCATTAGGGGTGGAAGTTCTGAGAAGGGGTGTATATTGGCCAACCCTGTCTCAAGATGCGCTGGCATACGTGAAAAAATGCGACAAGTGCCAAATGTACTCCCCAGTCATAAACTAGCCAGCAAATGATCTGACCCGAATCCTCAACCCGATCCCGTTCGCTTAGTGGGGAATGGACATATTGGGACCATTCACCACTAGGAAAGCGGGCAGAAAATACCTCATAGTGGCGGTAGACTATTTTACTAAGTGGATAGAAGATGAACCGACAAAGTACATAAAGGCAGCCCATGTGAGGACATTTATATGGAAAAACATCATCACAAGGTTCGGGGTGCCACAGTGCATAGTCTTTGACCATGGGTGCCAATTTGACTGCGACACGATTAAGGATTACCTGGAGGACATGGGCACCAAATATGCAAATTCCTCAGTCTGCCACCCGCAGAGTAACGGCCAGGCAGAAGCAGCAAACAAGCTGATCCTAACATCCCTGTAGATCAAGCTAGAAGAAAACAAGGGCTTGTGGACAGACCTAGTCCTAGAGGTTTTATGGGCAAACAGAACCACAAAGAAGGAGTCCACTGGTAAAAGCCCTTTCACCTTAGCCTACGGGGCTGAAGCAGTCATCCCAGTAGTAGTGCAAGTTCCCAGCCTGAGGATACAACACTATGAACAACAAGGAAAAAAAAGCACGCATGCTGTAAGAGCTAGACTTCCTACCAGAAGTAACGCTAAAGGCAGCTCTCAAGCTGGCATCCCAGAAGAGTAGGATTTCAAAAGCTTTCAATAAGAGAGTCAAGCACAGAGAGCTCCTGCCCGAAGATTTAGTCCTCAAAAGGACAACAACAGTGGGAAGAGGAAATCAGCATGGAAAGCTGTCAGCAAACTGGGAAGGCCCTTTCATCATTCACGAGTAGGTAGGACCAGGTGCATTCCTCCTCGCAGATCAAGAAGGTCAGGTCTTAAGAAACAGTTTTAATGCTGATGTGTTAAAGAAATATTTTGTTTAAGAGACATGAAATTAAGAAGAAACAGGGATAGTCGGTTCAATTCTGCAAAAACTCTATTTAGTTTATGGTATATTAATTAAGGCATTTGAGCCATTTTTATTCAATGAAATACGAGCCTCTACGTGAGGAGTATGTTGCGTAAACTTGTTTTAATATGTCATGCTTTAGCATCATATGCTAACGTGCAGAAGTAAAAATAAAAAAGAAAAAACCAAACACACAAGTGTTAGAGGCAAAGAGCACCCTAGCACAAAGCGGCAAATTAGCGCTAGGCGACCAATTAAGGCATCCCTCCCTAAAGCCTCACCTCACCTGCTCAAAGTAAAACAGGGCACCACCTCGAGGACGCCTGAGGGGGAGGCCTGACACGTTCAACTTGAGCAGGAGGGATAAAGGAAAACGAAGAAGATGAGCTACGTGGGCAACACTAAGGTTCTCTTAGTCCCACATAGATCACCTCTTTGAGGGGGAGAGGAAAGGGGAAGATAGACATACAACAAGCCCTTACGAAAAGAACTAAGCGGCAAAAAACAACAAGTCGCAACATAAGCAAGCTGAACAACATAAAACAAGTCACGACATAAACAAGTTGAACGACATAAAACAAGTCACAACAAAACAAGCTGATTAACATACGACGAGCAATCAGAAAGCTGATTGACACAAATAAGTCTCAGCAAAGCAAGTGTGCAACATAAGCAAGCTGAACAACATAAAACAAGTCACAACACAAACAAGCTGAACGACACAAAATAAGTCGCAGCAAAACAAGCTGATTAACATAAGACGAGCAATCAGAAAGCTGATTGACACAAATAAGTCTCAGCAAAGCAAGCGGAATAACGACCAGTTAGGCAACAACCGAATAAACTAACCAGCGTGCAAGTAAACCTCTATCAGATTTAAATAGAGTGCACAATGCACAAGCACTCAAAACAAATGGAATAGGAAGAATAAAGTCAACTAAAGCTCCTGCCAAAGCACAGCAGAAAGCAAAAGAGGCACTCATCAGCCAAATTATGAAGACTGGGAGGCACAACCTACGAGGCTTCACCAAATGTAATAAAGAAGATGCTATGCAAAAGATCTAGATACTGCTATGCTAAAGAAGTACTCAGTCCCAGGAAAATATGCAGGCAACGAAATAAACAGCAGGCAAAACAGCAGAAGAAGATCACAAAGTGCATACAATATAAAGGTGAACCCCTGCCCACCAGGGCAGAGTAAACATTCAGCAGGTCAGTTACAATATATACAAAGCTGAGCCCTCGTCAACCAGGACAAGGAAACACTCAGCAAGTAAAGTCAGGAAAGCACAAATTCAAGTTAAGTTGGGCAGACCCAGCAACGAAAGATAAAGTATTCTGAGAAGACACAAGGAAACATAATCTTTGGCGGCTATACACCCCAAAGATAGTAACAAAAACTACTTAGTTACAACAAATCTGGGTGAAGGAAACTTAGAGGAATCACTAGAGTAAGACGGTGACAGCCTCCATAACCTTTATTAAACACTAGCCAAAGAGTCCACTCCAATAGCCGCAGCAACGTCAGGGCAGAGCAGAACTTCCAAGTTCAGCACAGCCTTGTTAGGAATCTTGCGGCCAGCAACACGGGGGTGGTCAGCGGGGAGATCAAATAAACCAGCCTGGCACCCTCAACCTTAGCCAAGAAAGCGTTGAAACGAGCCTGCTAATCCTCACCTTCACCATACAAGCTGCTAACACACCGAGCCGCAACCTCCCATCCACCATCATGGCGATCAGCTACTAGCTTAGCAAAAGTAGGGGAGAGCACAAAAGATTTGAGTACCTCCTTCCTGGCAGCTTCTAGCTCAGTTATCTGTCCAGCTCGCAAATCTGCAATCTCTACCTCAAACGTCTGCACCCTGCCTTGAGAGGTCTCCAACCGCTCCTCGCAACTCTTCAACTTGGTCTCAGTGGGCTGAAATTCTCCCAACAGGAGCTGCAGGGCGTTCGGCCTCTCCCTAAGTGGAGTGACCTCATTGGCCATAGCATTCCTCTCAGCCTAAGCCTGCTAGACCTCCAAGCTCTTCTGAGAAAGAATTATGCCCTGATTCTAATACTCCTTCTCCACTGACAGCAAGGCATTGGATAAATCTCAAACAGACCAAACGAGCTGCAAAAAAGGGCGGAGACGAAAAGGAATAAGCCAACGCAGAAATCAGCCAAAAGCAAAACAAAGCAAGGCATTAACAAGAGAATAAGCAGAAAAAGAAGAAGAAAAGATGGAAGCAGAAACTAACCTTCTGCAAATCATGGCAAGCCGTAGCACCAGGAAGACTAAATGAGTCACGCGTAGAATCAGCGGGGAGACGAACTCCTTGAGTCAAGCGGTACCCCAAAGTACCACCCTTCTGAGGATTTTCCACAAACAAAGACTCGTCAGCCCACACATTCATCATGGGCCAAAAAGGACCATTCTCAGCTCCAGCAGGGCAGAGAATAGGGTGAAGATGGACATCAATGGGAACCTCAAGAAACTCAATAGCTCTAGTAGGGCGGAAAGTACCCCTAGCGGAAATTGAGGTAGTAGACAGAGGGTTCTCAAAAGCATCGCTCAAGAATTGGTGAACACATCGGTTAAGTTCACTGGAATTCTGAGCGTCCCCCCTATCAGCATTCCCACCTGGAAGCCCAGTGTTGGCAGATGTAGACGCAAGAGGATCAGGGCTAGGGGAGGTGCGAGCCTTTTTCGCTTCAGGCTCATCTCCAGCTGGGGTGGAGGACATTGGATCATCCTCCAAGTCAATAACTGGACGATCCTGCAACCCCCTGCCTAGGAGAACCCACCTCTTGATGCACTTCAAAGCCGCCCTCTTAGCCCAGAGGGACGTGGCGGAAACCTGGGAAGATCCATGATAGTGTCATCAGGGAGCTGGAAATCAGTAGCTATAGTTGAAGGGACAACATTATCCTTCGCAGCAGCAACATCACCAGCGGTAGAAGAAAAGAGCAGAACATGCTCAGCAGAAGAAATGGGCTCTACACCCACAGGAGTGGTCTCAGCCCCCTCAAGGGGAAAATGGAGAACACTATCAACAAAATCATCAACAATAGTTTTAGGATCATCAGAAGCTTGATCACGTTGTCTTTTGGCAGCAGAAGTCTCAGGTGCCACCCAGCCGGAAGTCGCGACAGATTGCTTCTCAGGAGAAGCATTAGGCGCCACTAACGCCTCAAATTCTGAAGCCTCCCTTCGAGGAGCAGGACGAGTCTCGCGCCTGCTCCTAACAGTGGAGGATGAAGGCTCAACTTCAGCGCGGCTAGACCCAGCATGGTCAGCAGTATCTGCAGTGCCAATAATAGCCCGCAGCTCAGCAGGAGCCAAACGCACTTCACCCTTCAGAGAGCCTACATACACCTCCAGTGTGTCAAAAAGCTCGGAGGGATTTTCAGGGGTAGTAGTCAAAGGGTCTTTCCAATTATCAGCCAGCCCAAGGATATGTTTGTCCAACATGTCATAGCCTTAAAGGAGAAGGGCAAAAAAATCAAATAAGGCAAAGAGCCAAGATAAAAATAAATAAATAAATAAAAGAGGAGAAAAAGAAACGACAGAAAGTCAAAAAGCTTACGAGACTCATGTGTACGGCACAAACACATAGCAGAGAGCTGCTCGCTGCCCACAATGTGTATGGAGTTGGGCAGCCAGATCTAGGGAAACTTGGAGTTACCAGTTCCCGCTCCCTGCATAGCCTCAAAAGCCTCTGTCTCACGGGCACGCTCAGAGGGGGAGACGGTAACTCCGACTATGTTAGTGCGGATCTCCATGAAGTTGCGCGGCGCAGCAAAATTAGAAGGCACCTTCTGAAACGGCCAAGTTTCGGGTAGGACAAGACCCTGCTCTCTTTGGGAGAAACATAATACCACCCGGACTCAGCCCTAGAAGCAGATCTCTTCAGGCTCATCAAAGACTTGAATAGATGTAAGGACTCAGGATACCTTCGAAACCTCAAAAACCACAGCAAGCAGATCAAAGTATGAAGGGAAGTAGGATGCACCAGGGATATTCAGATATTGAAGGCACGTAGAAGTTTCTCCAGGGTAGGGTCCAGAGGGAACCTCAAGCCCAAGTCCAGCTGCGAAGCAAACACAGCAATGTGACAAGCAGGAGTCGCAGCAGTACCCACCCCGCTCGCAGCGGGGGGATAGTCAGATGGCATAACTGTCTGTATAGGAATAGGAGAAAAAGAAGGAGAAACAGAGGAAGTGTGCGCAGGGCGCTCACCTGAAAGAGAGGATCGGGAAGGAGAATCTGATCCCGTGGTCGTTTGGGGCTCACTCATGTTCTGACTATCAAAAGCGTCAGACATTATGAAATCTACAAAGTAATACAAGCCCACAAAGAGAAGGATGAAGGAATAAGGAGAAAAAATCAAAGATCAGTTTCGGAGACAAGAACAATGAAGGAATAAGGAGAAAAAATCAAGAATGCAATTACAACAACAACAAAGAGGAGAAATTGAACAACGACAATTGGGAAGAATAAAAAGACACAATCTTGTGAAGGAAAAGCATAAAGAAGCAAAATTGGGTAAATACAAGGAAATTTTGATTTTTGCTACCTATCAAACACATCAAATTGAATTTTGCTACCTATCAAAACTTTTATTTTATTTTGCTACCTAACATATGCCCTTTTTTTAAATTTTACTACCACTGAACGGAATCCGTTAAGGAATCCGTTAAGTGGGTCCATAACGACACGTGTCGTGTTATTATTGGCCAAAAAAATTAAAAAAATTAATAAATTAATAAAAAAAAAAAACCTAAACTACCCAGCCACCACCTCCGCACCACCCCCGCGCCACCACCCCCTTCCCCCCAACTCACCGCACCCCTCCCCGAAACCACCACCCGCGTCGCACCACCAGCCCCAACCCACCTGAACCCTCCCCCTCCCTTTCCCGCAACCGCGTCTCCCCCTAAAACCCAAAACCCAAAACCCTTATCCCCAAAAACGGCCAAGAATCTGGCCTTAAAAGGTCGAAATCGGCCGGTTAAGGCCACTGAGCCCCAAAACCGGCCGATTTCGGCCATTTGTGGCCAGATTCGTGGCCATGGTGGGATCTAGGGTTTTAATTTTGCTGGTTTTTGGGAGCGACGCGGTTCCGGGAAAGGGAGGGGGAGGGTTCACATAGGTTGGGGCTGGTGGTTTCGGGCAGGGGTGCGGTGAGATGGGGGGAAGGGGGTGGTGGCGCGGGGGTAGTGGCTGGGTAGTTTAGGTTTTTCTTTTTTTTATTTTTTATTTATTTATTTATTTAATTTTTTTGGCCAATAATATCACGACACGTGTCATTTTGGACCCACTTAACGGATTCCTTAACGGATTCCGTTCGGTGGTAGCAAAATTTAAAAAAAGGGCATATGTTAGGTAGCAAAATAAAATAAAAGTTTTGATAGGTAGCAAAATTCAATTTGATGTGTTTGATAGGTAGCAAAAATCAAAATTTCCTAAATACAAACAACAAAAGGTACAAAGTAAGTACCTTTAAGAGAAAAAGTTGCAGAAGCATCAGAGTACGACAACAATGGCGAACACAAAAGCCCGAGTAAGACGAAAGTTCAGATCTGCAATCTAGAAGAACAAGGGGGAAACAAGTTAGTAAAGAAACAATAATTAAGGATGGAAAAAAATAAAAGGGGAAACTAAGGCAAAAACAAAGAGGAGGAAGCAAGAACTTACCGCAACAATGGAGGAACACGAGCGTTTAAAAGAGAAAGAACAAAGAGCGAAATTTTGGAATGACAGAGTAATGAAGAAGGGAAAATGAAAAGTAAGAGGAGTAAAATAAATAAGTGAAAAGGGGGACAGTGAAATTAATACGGAGTAAATGGGTGGTTCGACACAAGGCAAAGCCAAACCGCCATGTCACTTCAGTAAAATCAAACTGACAGCCCGGATCGTCAACACGTGTCCCAATCATGAAAACACTATTCCCACCCCCACCTTAAAAAAAATTGAATCAGCGGGAGTGATCGAAATTGCTCTCTGCAAACTCGTCATTTCTCAAACTTCAGCGGGAGTGATCGAAAATCCTCTCTACAAACTCGTCATTTCTCAAACTTCAGCGAGAGTGGTCGAAAATCCTCTCTGCAAGCTCGTCATTTGTCAAACTTCAGCGGGATTGATCGAAAATCCTCTCTGCAAGCTCGTCATTTCTCAAACTTCAGCGGGCATGATCGAAAATCCTCTCTACAAGCTCGTCATTTCTCAAACTTCAGCGGGAGTGATAAAAAATCCTATGTGCCTATCTGCAAGCTCGTCATTTCTCAAAATTCAGCGGGAGTGATCAAAAATCCTCTCTGCAAGCTCTTCATTTACCAAACTTCAGCGGGAGTGATCGAAAATCCTCTCTGCAAGCTTTTCATTTCTCAAACTTCAGCGGGAGTGATCGAAATTCCTCTCTGCAAGCTCGTCATTTCTTAAACTTCAGCGGGAGTGATCGAAATTCCTCTCTGCAAACTCGTCATTTCTCAAACATCAACGGGAGTGCTCGAAATTCCTCTCTGCAAGTTCTTCATTTCTCAACTTTCAACGGGAGTGATCGGAATTCCTCTCTCCAAGCTCGTCATTTCTCATACTTCAGCGGTAGTGATCGAAATTCCTCTCCGCGAGCTTGTCATTTCTCAGGAACAAAGTTATCTTTGACATACTGATAGTGCGACACCACAGCCACCAAGATTAGAACATGACCTCCCAAGTCTCAAGGCCGCATCAACACCCTAGAGACTTGAGGGGCTAGGAGTGTACAGGTTAATTCAGCCGGACGACCCATTGAGCCACGACCGGTAAGGCTACACGCTCATAACAGCTGGCATGAATAAACCTCACGTCATCTCTTAAGGGGCTAGTTGTAGGGGATAGCTCCTGCTGAGCTATTCCTTCCAGCTGGGCTCAGTTAAGAAAACGGTACCTACATATAAAGAATCGACATGAGTGACCTCATACCACCTCTTGAGGGGCTAGTTGTATAGGATAGCTCCCGCTGAACTATTGCCCAGCCCCTAGGGTACGCACTCACTACCAAGAAGGTAATTAAGGAAGGCTCGTTAGCCCGGTGGAGTCAGCCCGCAGGGCTGACCAGGCTGAACTCTTCATGAAGGAGATGGTATGCCTATAAATAGAGGGTAAAGTACAACGGAAAGGAGGTTAGAAACTCAAGTTATTACACTTTCTATATCTCTCTAAGTACAATTTCTCTCTCTAAACACTCTCTAACTTAAGCTTTGGAGGGGGGTTCCTCGAGCCACCCTTGAGGGCAGTTTACGTGTGCTGCGGTGTGTAGGTTGTTGACGGGACCAAGCTCACCCAGTAGAACCCTTGGGTCCATACCTGGAACAAAAATATTAAAGATAATAATAACATGAAACCCCTAAACATTTTAAAAACATATACTATTTAATTAAAATATTAAATTATTTTAAGTTGTGTAGTACTCTTATTTTGTCAATGAGTTTAACAAAAAAAATGTGTATAAAAAAAATATAACCATTTGAACAATGAATTGTATTATTATTATTATTATTATTATTATTATTATTATTATTATTATTATTATTATTATTATTATTATTATTATTATTATTATTATTATTATTATTATTATTATTATCATAATTATTATTATTATTGTTATTATTATTATTATTATTATTATTATTATTATTATTATTATTATTATTATTATTATTATTATTATTATTTTTATTATTATTATCATTATCATCATCATCATCATTATTATTATTATTATTATTATTATTATTATTATTATTATTATTATTATTATTATTATTATTATTATTATTATTATTATTATTATTATTATTATTATTATTATTATTATTATTATTATTATTATTATTATTATTATTATTATTATTATTATTATCGTTGTAATAAGAGTTTAAAAGAATGGAATTTGGCTTTATATCATTAGCAATATCATTAGACATAAACTGAACTAAACTGATTAGAGCTGAACTGGACTGAACTGAACTAAACTAAACTAATCTAAACTGAAATGAAATGAAAATAAACGTATGAGAACAGACTTTAAGAGCATTAAAAAGAAAGAATTATAAAATAAATTACGAAAATGAATTAAAAACAATTAAAAACTACTAAAATACTCAAAATAAAAAGACAAAAGACAAAAATAAGAAAATAAGAGAAATAAAGATTAAAAAGAGGAAAATTATTGGAAAATAAACCGGAAAATAAGCATAAAAATACCTTAAAAGTAACATAAAAGTCACTTATCAGCAAATGCCTCAAAGCTTGGTTCTTCCACAAGCATCGCGTAGGCGGCAATGTACCCAAGGATATTGACCCAAGAATTTGAGGCAAGTTGCCAGACATCCAGTTGATATCCATCTAAGATCTTCTCAACGGCCTCATAGCAGCTAAAATTTGTCCTGTTAGCTAGATCTTTCTGGCAACACTACCGTATCAATAGCGTCTGATAAGAAAGCCATGCCCCATGACATGGATAGAGATAAATTTACTAAATTTATCTTTCATTGTCGTCTGTCGGCCTTGAAGAACATGCTGGTTGTAGGCAGCGAACTCCATTTGGCGCGAGGCAGACGGCTTGGCCCATCCTTTATCCCTGTCAACTGATAGGGACTCTCTAACTATATCCAGCTTAGAGTGTGCCTTTTTCAAATATATGTAGGCGTTATCAGAATTAGACGACTCAGGGTCGCCGTCAGAAATCTCAGACTCCGAGTTCAAATCGTGGCCCTGATGGGTAGGGCCAGTAGTGTCCTCCTCCATCTCCTCATCTGAAGCCAGATCAATCAGCTCGGAGGCACTTTGTTGCAACTCTTTTATCGACTCCTACTAAATCAAAGAGCTCGGGGTACTAGGAGGACTAAGCGAATGGTTAGAAATTTCATTTACAGGCGCCCTAATGGAGCCGTATGAATAGATTGTAGAACTTTCATAATGTTACCAAGAACCATTCGGATTATACTTCCTACTTGTCTTCTTTGTTCTTGCCATGGTGTCCTGCATAGACATAGATACGGTCGGTTTTCGGAGAAGTTCGTTAAGGGGAGTCCAAGAATGAGTAGTCGGCAATCCTAGTTTTACATTTTGCCATCCCTAGTGAGTGGCGGATCGCTAACCTAGGCCTTGTGGTGCGCGTTTGGAAAACTATTTTTCAAAAGAAAAGAGACAAAAATAAAAACAAAAAGAAGGGAAAATAGACGGTTACTTTAAGAGTGAAGGTACGAAGAGTTGCTTGAAAGTCATGGACATCTGCAGAAACAGGTTGACTAGGTCACGAGTGGCAGGTGCTTTCCCAAAAAGGAACAAGTTCTCAAATTCAAAGATTATTTCTCAAAGTTTTTCATAAGCGTGTGAAAATGAAGGGGTTAACTCCTATTTATAGAAAGAGTGAAATTTTAGGGTTAAAACCCTATCTTTTACCCATGGTAAACGTTAAAAAGCCGGACAAATGCCTAGCTGACACTTGTCACAAGTGTCACGTGGCATGTCACGTTACCCCCATGAGGGGAAAATGATTTGGGTATTTCTACCCCACCACCTAGGCCAATGAGAGCGCAACACGTGTCACCAGAAAAGACCTCCAAGTGGACCTTCCATGGGATAACACATGTCAAGCAGATTAGCCCTAAGGAATTGGCAGCCTTCAAGGCCCAATTCCCTTAGTAGCAGTAAAACATCGTAGCCCAGGATCATAGGTCATCAAACCCTAGGATAAGGCACACATTTCTAGGATCCTCTAAATAGGGATATTCACACAATTATCCGAAGACCTTACAATTATTACATCATTTATTACTCTCGTAAATAGAGAAAACACCTGTTCTCGAAATCCGGGAAGATATTTACTTTTCATAAGTTTTTTAACTCCGATCCCGTACCAACTTAACCGTCGGAGGCGGAACTTCGAACATCTGGAGTTCCGTTGTTTTGCAAGTACATGCAATTTGGATCTAGTCTGCGAGCTATTACTCTCCCAAGTGACACAAAAAATTGGTATTAATGTTTTATATGTTATTTTATCCCCAGTCCCACGATTATTTACATGCATATTTGAGCTCCTAGGAGTTATTTTTTATACTAATGTGTGGTTTCAAGTGTTTTGTGAAGTTCGCATTTGTTTTGTAGGAATTTCCTAGATTTTCTGGTGTTTCCTATGATTTTCCGGCCATTACGAGATTTTGGAGCCGTAGCACATACATGACCATTGATCGTAGCCCAAGACCGATCATATCAGTAACTAAGTGCTTGGTTCGTGGAATTGGTCCGAGCAATTGACTAAGGAGTGTTGGGCCTTGAATTTGTAGCCCAAGAAATGTTGAAGAGAAGCTGAAGGTTAGCCAAGCAAAAGCCAGGCCCGATCGGGCATCCATAGGCTCGATCGGGCGGCTGCCCTGAAACGAGAATGCGATGAAAAAGGCGGGCCCAATCGGGCGGTCCTTTGCCCGATCAGGCACGTGTGTTTGCAGTCGGTTTAGGAGTTTTATTTGGCTAAATCTTCGAGCTTAGTTTTAATACACTTTTGTAATCTTTATTAACTACGCTTTTCATGAATTCTTTCTCATAATCAAACTCTTAGAGAGCTTTTAGTTGGAGATTGTTGTTAAACTCAAGTTCTTCCCTTTTAGTGCAATTCCATATTTTTCCTTCTTTTGGTATTCCTTCTTTTCTCCTTTATGGTTTATTTTCTTGTTTAATCTTAATCATGTCTTTTTCATATGCTTTGATTTCTTTAGTATTAATTATGTGTGAGTAATTTAATTCTAGGGTTTTTGGGGGATCCATAATTAATATGATGGGATAATTTGTTATTGTTGATTATTGATATTGCATGATAATTTCTTATTGAATTGTTTTAATTCTTTACAATTGGGTTATGAATCGAGTTGATGTGAATTTATCGTAAAAGTATAGCAATATTGAATTGATTAATCGAGCAGATGTTAATTTGATATTAAAGGCTATTTTCAATAGGAACTTAGATCTAGTAAATTGCGGGAAACTGTTAGATCTATGTTGATTAATAAATTTGGAGATCATGTTAATCATGTTATTTGTGCAATGTTGATTATTAATTTTCATGTTTTATCCCGGAATATTAATTATTGGTGAACCTGTGACCCTAAACTTCTTTTTCTATTGAATTTTCCCTATTCTTAATCTTCATAGTTTAATTCCCATTTCGAAAAAACCAATTTTGTTTATTTAATAGTTTAGATTATAATATTAAATTAGGAATAAATTGATTTGTTTCCTTGTGGTTCGACCCTACTTCCCTATATAATTTACTTAGAGGACTTAGGTAATTCTTTTGATAAGGTGATATGACTTTAGCCTATCAAAAAACCCCAAAATAGGACTAACCATTTAAAGAGATGTGATACTCCATCAAATCCTATGTTTATTCCATTTAGAATTGTAACATTAATCACAACGTTTGATTAACGGGACATTAATCACAACTTAAGAGAACATTCTAAAATAATTTCTAATAAAGGGGCAAAAAAAAGACATGCGTAGCATTATTTAATTCGTCTTACTAACTATTCATAAAATATTAAATATTTTGAATTTTTGCTACTACCTCCGTTACAGGTTATGTGCAACGATTGACATAAAGCAGAGAGAAAAAATGTCTAATCGTTGCACATAACCTGTAACGGAGGTAATACTAACATGGAATTAGAGTTATTTCCTCCGATGGGTTAATTACAATGTTTACAAAATTACCATATTCATGTTGTCACATTTGACAATGCACCTTTATTGATTTATGTATGTAAGTGATGGAAAATAATAATCATTTGGGATTAATTAATCTCGTTTTATGTTTTCACAATATCAAAAGACAAAAGTTTTATATTTTTTTTATATCTTAAATTAAACGGCTATTTCACCAAATGATTTTGAGTACTTTAAAAATTCACCAAATGCCATCGGACTTTTTCAGAATTCACCAAATGCCACCGAGTTTTACAAAATTCACCGAGTGCCATTAAGGACTAACGGTAGTTAGTTCTATTAGTCATTAAGTCTAATTATGCCACGTAGCATATTCTAATTGATTCATTTTTTTATTATTTTATTTATCAAAAAAATTATAATAAAAAAATTAAAATAATGAACCCCAGCCACTCTTCCCACCGCACCACCGCCCCTACGCCAGCCCAACCCCTTGCCTCCACCCCCACCGGTGACCAACATTGTCGGCGGCCACCCTTCCCTCTGACCCTATTCCCCCTACCATCTGCATCCACTCCCCCCTTAAAAAACCATCCTCGACACCCTAATAAAACCCCAAAAACGAAATCTCCAAAATCGAAAACCTAAATTTGGTTTTCGATTTTAAGCGAGGTGGTTCAGGGGGTGGAGATGGGAGGAAAAGGGGTGGTTTTGGTTCGTCGGAGAAGGGAGAGCTGGAGTGGAAGGGGTTACGAATTTTGGGAAATCGATATTGGGGTTTAAGGTGTCGAAACCCTAGATTTGGATTTTTGGGGATTTAATTTAGGGTTCCGGCGTGGTGGTTGAAAGGGTGGAGCTCAGAGGGGATGAATTGATTTGGGTTCTCTGTGTGGGGAGGAGGGCTTTGGTCGTCGGCAGTGGTGAGGGGAGGGATTTTCGAGGGAGAAAGAGAGTTTGCGAATCGCGCGAAGGGTCGCTGGGTGCGTTGTCGGCGCGGGCTGGCTATGTTGGGTCTCCGGCGGCGCGGTTGTTGAAAGCTGGGTTGTCGGCTCGGTTGTTCAGGGCTAAGTCGCCGCCGCGGTGGGGACTGGTTGGAGGCGGTGATATGTTTGTGGCAGTGATAGACGATGGTAGGGATGGGTCATGGTGAGTGGTTTTTTTTTTTTAAAAGTTATTTATTAATTAATTAATTTACTAATTTAATAAGCAACCAATCATAATCCACCACGTGGCCTAATTTTCCTTAATGACTAACGGAGTTAATTGCCGTTTGTCAATAATAGCACTCAGTGAATTTTTTTAAAAACTCGGTGGCATTTGGTGAATTCTTAAAATTGCAATGGCATTTGGTGAATTTTTAAAGTGTTCAGTAGCATTTGGTGAAATAGCAGTAAATTAAATACTACCTTCGTTTTTTTGGAAATTGACGCGTATTCCTTTTTGGTAAGTTTCTTCTTAGTTGACACATTTTTATTTTATGTATGTTTTATATGCTAAAATGTCAATTTTACCCTCATCACCAATGTCCCTAATTATCTTCTCTCTCCTCCCTCTAGCAAAGACTGATTTCTTGCTCCTCCATTATCTTCCCCACTCCACCACCTCCATTATTAAACTCATCACCATCGTCCATCTAAGAAATTACCACCACCACTTCTCTCTTTTCTCTTCCTTGTAACATATCCAAATTTCCAAAGAAAACCCATTAAAACCCTAAAGATTCTCCTGCTTCCCGCAACTCCGCCAACCATGACTGTGTCATCACTTATCCACTACAACCTCGCCGCCCACGACGTTGCCTCTCAAAATGAACGCCGCCAAAAACCACCACCGAAAACCACAACCACCATGTCTTATATAAAAATATGAAATTTACATCCGCTAACTAATTAATTTGTGCCCCTCTTGTTTTAATTTCTAAAAGAAATAGGAAAGAAAAAAAATTAGAAGGTGAGATGATAAGAATGGAGTTGCGGATCGTGTGTATGGAGGAAAGAGAATTATGGTGAATGGAGATGATGAGAAAGGTAGTACTCCTAGGTGGTACATGGTAAGAGTGGGTGCTTGGTGTTGGATTTCGATGAGTCTAACTCACTGCGGAAAATAAAACCTAAGCCCAAAGAAAAACTCAAAATTAAATAACCAAAATGCATAAATAACAAGATTATATAAAAGACTAAATTACCCTTGTAGCGTGCTTCGCTTCACCAAATGAAGCTCTTACTAAAGAAAGCTTAAGCCTCGCAAGCGCAACGGCCTCCGACGATATCCGCCCACAACACAATCGCGGCGTGGTCTCTTGTCTGGAGGTTAGCCAAGCCGGACTAAAACACTACTCGAGTAATTAATGAGCTTTTAAGTTTTCTCTCGAGTGGAGATGCCTAATTAAGCTCTTACTCAAGTGAGTTTTCCCAATTCCCAAGGGGGATATTTATAGGGAAACTCAAGTAAGAAATCCACTCTCCCATAAATGTTGGAGAGTTGGTAAAATCAATTGTACTTTAATTTTTAAATAAAAAAAGAAAGAAAATAACCAACAACTAATTAATTAACAAGTGGAATTTGAAGAGGAGGGGTTATGAAGGAATGGAATCCTTCGAACAAATGTATTATTCCGATAAGGGGTTCAGAATTATTAGAAAGCTAATTATTCAGTGAGGTCAAGTGATCAGAATGCCTGAGTGGAGGCCGCTTCCGATCAGTATTATTAATGTATAATTAATATTACAGTTTAATCTTGACTGAACCCTTTGGGTCACAGCCAAGCAACTAACGAGCCAAAGCGACGAATTAATTTAGAAGTAATTAATGAGTTGATCAGGGGTAGAGACTAGGTCGTTGAAACTGATATTCCCTCGGCCATACAAAATTTGTAATCTCTTAACACACTCTTTATCCCTAGCATAGGAGTAAGTCGAGGGTCAAACCAATAGGAATGAGAGGTGAATTCTAATGCTAAAGCTAAGCTATTTCGAAGTAAAGTAATGAAGTAAGGTGTGTATATTCTAAATCAATAAAGCAATTGAAATAAAATCAAATATATTAAACACTAGGGTTTAGGATCCACATATACTTGCAATGAATTCAACTAATTGGGATTGGAGATGACTAAGTCTAGTGTTGCAAGGGAAAATCAATTAATCAATCAAAAGAGCATGGTAGGCTAATCTCCTAGAGGTCAAACTAGAGCTAACTATAAGAAACTCTAGCTAGGAACTTGACAAACCAACTCAATCGACAAATGCAAGCCACAAATCAATTTTCCGTATCAATGTGAACTTACAATGCAATCTAGTGCGAGTAACTAGGTTGATCACTCCTAAATTAAACACACACATGCACATAATCAATCAACCAATTTAATCACAACATCAACTCCATCAATTTCCCCCAATTAGCATAAATCCATTACTCATATATGCTTCACCATTCCCCTAGCAAGAAAACTACTCACAATTCTTGGAAATCAATATCAAAACTAAGCTAAACAACAAATTCATCATCATCATATTAATCAAGATAAAATCAATTCAAAAATCAATCAACTTGAACAATTAACAAAGTAATTGAAATAAAAAACTAAAGATTGCATTAAAGTAAAGAAATCCTTACAAACTTGCTTCAAATCAATGGAGAAAACACATAGAATCATCAATCTACAATCAACAATCAAGAACTTATCTCTACAAACTAGAGTTTCTCTCTCTAAAAATCTAACCTAATTATATTCTAATTCTAAAAATAAACTCTCTCCCTCGAAGAATAGAGGGAAAATCTAAATATAGTAAAACTAACAAGAGAAATTAGTTTGATCGTCCAAAATAGACCCGTACAGGTGTGGTTGACTATAAGGGGGAGCGCGGCCACGCAAAACTAATCACGGAATAGAGACCCAGACGAAAGATATAAGGGTGTGTTGACAGATTACAAATTTTTTTTTGGTCGAGGGAAGATTAGTTCCAACGACCAAGTCTCTACCCGCGATCAAAATAGCGTCGTTGCCGGGAAATGGCGTAGTTGTTTGCTATTGCTGTTAAGTCTATTTTACTAAAATTCGAAAATACAAAAAGATTTTTCTCTTTTGGCTACATTTATAGCCGTGTTACTAATATTTTCCTTTGAGTTTGTGTGTGCAAGTTAGCATGGGAGAAGTCCCAAGGGTTACATTGAAGGAATTGGGTACTTTGGGAGCAAACAAGTATGAGAGCGGGATTGCTCCATTATTGATCCCGGGTAGTGACTTTGAAATCAAGTCAGCAATGATAACTTTGATTGAAAGGCAAAAATATAGTGGATGAGAAAATGAAAGCCCCCTACATCATCTTAAGGAATCTGAGAAATATTGCAACACAATTAAGGTGAACGAGGTTGCTCAAGAATTCATAAGGCTCAAGCTATTTCCTTTCTCTCTAATTGGAAGATCTCATGAGTTTCTAGACAAGGAAGTGAAGCCTAATTCTTTGAGAACTTGGGATTAAGTCACCAAGGAATTTCTTTCTCGTTTCTTATCTCAAAAGAAAACGGCAGAGGAAAGAGCTTTGACTTAAGGTTTCAAGCAAAGGTCTAGTGAAAGCCTTTATGAAGCATGGGAGAGATATAAAGAGTATTAACACGAGTGTCCTCACCATGGAATCCCTACTTACCTAATCATTTAAATGTTTTATGGTGGTTTGAGTCCTCAAGGGAGGTCAAGTCTTGATGCCAGAGACGGAGGCCCAATCACAAACAAGACCGAGGAAGAGGTTGTAGATATCATTGAGGATGTAGTTAGGAACTACATGAAATGGTAAGATGGTGAGAAAGATCCAATAAACAAGAGTAGTAATATGGGATGCTCAATTGAACAACTTAATGCTATCAACAATTTGTCAACTCAAATTTTTTATTTAGGGAAGGAGGTAGTTACTATCAAGTTTAAGCTCGAGAGTGCAACCTCACAAGCACCGATTCTTCCCTCCCAAATTAAGGGGAGAGGTAAATCTTCTTCCCCTAACTCTCTTCCTTCTTCTTTTTGCATGATTAGAGAATGTTAGTCTTGTTATTTGTGTGGAATGAATGACCATGATGCTTCTATTTGCCCTAACTTTCCTTGTGATGAATGTGTTGGGAATGAGAATGAACATGTGAATTTTGGTTTTAATAACAATGTTGGACCTAGATTTGATGCTCAAAGGAATGTTGGAAATAGGAATTATCACAACCAAGGGAACTATTATAATTATAACCAAAATTGTGGTTATAGAAACCATGGAATCCAAGGGATTTGTGGTAGCTATAACAACCATGGTTATAATGGTCAAAGTCATGGCCAAGGATATAGGGATTATAACCTAGGTTAAGGTAACCATAATCACAATTGTAGCAAAAATCAATGCAGGGGTAATTGGAACAATCAAAGTAGGGGAAATCTTCAATCGAATGTTCAAAGAGTTAACCCACTTGGATTTATTCCAAACACCCAAGGGCAAGATTTTATGATCAACCATTTTCCTCTAGGAGTTTCTTAGAGGATGTCATAGCAAAGTAAGCCAAATTGTTAAACACCTACATAACCCTAAACAATGAGAAGTTCAATGACATGTTAACTTACCATAAGGGGTTGGAGACCCAAATTTCTCAATTGGCTAGTGATTTTAAGGAATTTACAAATGTTTCTTCTTTGACTTCATAAAGCTTAGATCCTAAGAGCCCTATAAATGCGATTGTGACAAGGAGTGGTAGGGTCCTTGAGAGTGAAGTTTCTAAGAAGAGTGATGCTAAAGAGATTCCTAGCAAGAGTCAAATTGAGAATGAGGGAGATGAGAACCCTTTGGTTGAGGAAGTCAATAAGGAACAAGTTGAGAAGGTGAAAGAGATAGAAAGAAAAATCTACAAGCCTAAGCTCCCTTACCCCCAAACGTTTAATAGGCACAAATTAGACGAGCAATTTGGGAAATTTATAGATATTCTTAGGCAACTTCATCTTACTCTTCCTTTCATCGATGTGATAGAACAAATGCCAAATTATCCAAATTCCTTAAGGAGATCTTAAGTGGAAAGAGGACATGTGATGTGACGGAAATGTTTAAATTGACTGAGAATTGTAGTGAAATAATAATGAACAAAATCCCACCCAAGTTGAAGGATCCCGGAAACTTTTCTATCCCTTGTGCTATTTGTAAAATGCAAATTGATAATGCCTTTTGTGACTTAGGAGCTAGTGTTAGCATTATGCCATACTTGGTATATCAAAGACTAGAGAAGGGACAACTTTTACCCACCAACATTACCTTGCAATTAACCGATAGATCAATTAGGATTCCAAGGGGCAAGGTAGAGGATGTTCCCTTAAGGGTAGGAAAGTTCATCATTCCGGTTGATTTTTTTGTCCTTGACATAGATGAGGATTCTATAGTTCCTATTATTCTTGGTAGACCATTTCTTGTTCTTTCGGGTGATTTGATTGATGTCAAAAGTGCTATTTCACTTAAAATTGAAGATAAGGGATTTTAATTTGATTTGAATGAAAGTATGAAATATCCTTCTTCATCTCTTGAGAATTTCATGAGAGTTGAAATTTTAAACAATCTTATACATTCAATGCATGAACACTTGCTCACAACTAATTATCCTCTTGAGTGCGTTTTGTTGAACAAGGAAAAGATAGGTGCTCCTAGCAAGGAAATGACTTTGTATGAGAAATTGTTAGATGGGAATGTTGAAGGAAGTGATAAGAAAATATGCATGAAAATCTCAAGCCAAGAGGCTTTGCAAGCAGCTTCAACCAAGGAAGGTAAAGGTGTTCCTATGATAGAGCTCAAACCTCTACCATCACACCTTAGGTATGATTTCTTAGGCCCAAATTCGACTTACCCCGTGATTGTTAGTGCATCTTTGAGTGAAAGCCAAGCTCAAGCGTTATGCAGTGTTTTGAGAAGGCACCAAGGTGCTTTGGGTTATACCATTGATGATCTCAAGGGTATAAGCCTCGCTTTATGTACACACCACATAACCCTTGAGGAGGGTGCCCTTCCTTCTATTGAACGACAACGAAAATTACATCCCCAAATGGGGGAGGTAGTGAAGAAAGAGATTAATAAGCTTTTAGATGCGGGAATCGTATTCCTAATCTAAAGCACTAGGTGGGTCTCACCCGTTCATGTCGTTCTAAAGAAGGGAGACATGATCGTCGTCAAGAATGAAAAAGATGAGCTTATTTCGACAAGGACGGTCACCGGTTGGCGAATGTGTATAGACTATAGACGTCTAAACACATCCACCAAGAAAGATCACTTCCCCCTTCCTTTCATTGACCAAATGCTTGAAAGACTAACAAGGCACAAGTACTATTGTTTCCTTGATGGTTACTCGGGATTTTTCCAAATTCCTATTCATGCTGATGACTAAGAGAAAACTACTTTTACTTTTCCCTATGGTACCTTTGCTTATAGGAGAATTCCATTCGGCCTTTGCAATGCTCCCTCCACTTCCCAACGGTGTATGATGAGTATCTTTGGAGACATGTTGGAGGAGGAGATGGAGGTGTTTATGGATGACTTTTCCGTAGATGAAGTTTCCTTTGAGGCGTGCCTTGAAATCTTGAATAGTGCTTAGCAAGGTGTAAGAAAGTGAGCTTGGTGTTGAATTGGGAAAAATGCCATTTTATGGTTGAAGAAGGCATAGTCCTTGGGCACAAAATTTCTCACAAGGGAATAGAGGTGGACAAGGCAAAGATTGAATTTATTGAAAAGTTGCCACCTCCGATTAATGTTAAGGGTGTGAGATTATTTTTAGGCCATGCCGGGTTCTAAAGAAGATTTATCAAGGATTTTTCTCTCATTGCAAGGCCTCTCAATGATCTTCTTCAAAAGGATGTAGAGTTTGTATTCGATGATAAGTGTTTGGAAGCTTTCAACAAGTTGAAGAAATCTTTGATTTCTACTCCCATTGTCCAAGCCCCTAGATGGGATTTTCCCTCTAAGTTGATGTGCAATGCCAGTGATACGGCAATTAGAGGTGTTTTGGGTCAAAGAGTTGATAAAAAACTTCATGTAATTTATTATATGTCAAAAACTCTCAATGTCGCTCAACGGAATTACACTACAACGAATAAAGAGTTCTTGGCTATTGTTCATTTCTTTAAAAAAAATTGTTGTTATTTGTTAGGGTCCAAAACAATTGTGTTCACCGATCATGCGACCCTAAAATATCTTTTTAGGAAGAAGGAATCAAAGCCAAGGCTAATTCGTTGGGTGTTAGAGCTTCAAACTTTTGACCTTGAGATTAGAGATAAGAAAGGAGCGGAGAATGTTGTAGCGGATCATTTATCTAGACTTGAGGACTTTCAAGTTCAAGATAATGGGCCTCCCATTGAAGATAGAATGTTAGTTGATTCTTTGTATGCTATAGATGTGAAGGAACTCCCATGGTTTGCCGATTTGGTGAACTATCTTGCTTGTGGGGAGTTTCCTCCTTCATTTTCCAAGAATCGAAGAAAAAAGCTCAAGAGGGAGGCTAGGCATTATGTATGGGATGAACCAATTTTGTATAAAAGGGGTTTTGATGGGTTATTGAGGAGATATGTTCCAAATGAGGAGTTACCTAGTGTATTGAAGATGTGCCACTCAGATCCGAGTTGTGGTCACATGGGTGTATCAAAAACGGCTTCAAAGGTGCTCCAATGCGGATTATGGTGGCTAAATATCTTCAAGAATGTTTAGAAGTTTGTCAAGAGTTGTGACCGATCTCAAAGGACTGGAAACATTTCAAAGAGGAACGAGATGCCTCAACGACCTATACTAGAGTTGGAAAAATTTTATGTATGGGGAATAAACTTCATGGGTCCTTTTCCTACTTCATATGGGAATCAATATATTCTTCTTGTCGTTGATTATGTGTCAAAATAGGTGGAAGCTATGGCCTCAACTACAAATAACCATAAGTTAGTAATGAAGATGTTCAAGAAGACAATTTTCGCGGTTATTAGTGATAACGGATCTCATTTTGTGCATAGCGCTTTTCGCAAAATTTTGAAGAAGCATGGAGTTAATCAACGTTTCAGACTCCCCTATCACCCTCAAACTAGTGGGCAAGTAAAGGTGTCTAACCGTCAAACGAAATTGATTCTTGAGAAGATGGTTGCAAGAAATAGGAAGGATTGGTCGGATAAGCTAGATGATGCTTTGTGGGCACATATAGCAGCCTTCAAGACTCATATTGGCACTACTCCTTACCGCTTGGTTTATGGGAAGTCTTGTCATCTTCCGGTCGAACTTGAGCATCGTACTCATTGGGCTATTAAGAAAATCAATTTTAACTTGGCAAGTGCGGGTGAGCAACGTTTGCTTGATCTCCATGAGTTGGAAGAACTTCTATTAGATGCATATGATTGTGCAAGTATGTATAATACTTGCACCAAGGAAGTGCATGATAAGGTTTTTGAGGAGAAGGAGTTCAATGTTGGTGCGTGACAGGGTGATCCTTTACAAATCTAGGATGAGATTATTTCCCGGGAAGCTAATGTCTCGTTGTAGTGGTGCTTTTGTTGTTCAAGAGGTTTTTCCTAATGGTGCTGTTGAAATATCTCCTTTGGATTTCTCAAAAACTTTTAAAGTCAATGTTCATAGGCTCAAGCTTTATTATGATGGAGTTTTTGTGGGATTCGTTCATGATTTGACTATCTATTATCCACCTTAAAGGGTGGAAAACGTCAAGCTAATGACGTTAAACAAGCGCTTTTCAGGAGGCAACCCGAATTTCTAACCATTTTCTCAATTTTCCTTAATTTTTGTTTTTCTTTTGATGATTCTATTCTTTATTGAGTTTCTTTCTTGATTGTATTATAGGTGGTTTTGATTGGATTTCCAACAATTTTGGTGCCTATTTTGAAGAGGTCGTGTTCGAGTTTATGAATTGGAAGCATGTATAAGAATTGAAGATTGGTGGGTTCAAATGGTGGGTTCATGAAAATCTAGTGTTGAACCCACAATCATGGAGTTTAGGGACTGCTTACTTCAATGTTCATCATGATCATCCCCCTTGTATTCACCGATGTGCGAATAAAAGGAGATCCGGAAGATCACATACCCAGAAGGGCGCGGGCGCGCGCGACCATGGCGCGGCCCTCTGGCGCTGGCGCATGGCCTGATGGCGCGGCCGCGCACCCTTGCTGTTCCTCCTTAAACGCACCGACCTTCTTTCTTTTTCTTTCCCTTCCTCTTATTTTATTTCTTTTTGTTTTTGTTCAAGCAGCATCACCATCTTCATCATTATTTTACTACTGCAATTTCATCAATTCTCACTTCATCTAGTTGATTACACTACTATAAATCCCTTAGTTTTTGGACGCTATTGGTTTGACGTTGTGTATGCTGTGAACGTAAAAATAAATTCCCGCTTATTTTCGATGCTTTTATATGTCGAATCAATTCTTGGCAAGAAAAAGCGTCGACAAATTCGTATGATTTGCACGTGAGTCAAGGCAACCCAAGGAACATTAAATAGAAAAAAAAAGAAATGTAAAAAACTGGCTTATACCCACGAATATACCCAAAGTACCACACGCATAACTCTCTCTCTCTCTCTCTAACTCTTAGATCTCAACACCTCAACACAAACTCCTTCGTCATTGAAATCCTCTTCTTCGATCTCTCAATTTATAGATTTTCTCTCCTCTTCTCAATCATGGTGCTCGAGGTTTTGCCTTCTACTCAATCTCATATTAAATTTCTTCCAAAAACGATTTCAAAATTAGGGTTTTCAATTTTACTGACATTCTGTTATTCCACCTTTTTTATTGGAATTTTCAGGCAACTATAATGTGTATGCATCGTCAATTCGGAGTTGATGCGTAATGGTGATTACTCGCCCACCAGATTTCAAGCTCTTTCTGATGCTGTTAATCTCTTATGCGGCACTAAAATTCAGATTTTCTTTCTCTCTCTTCACTTCTTTTAAACCCTAATTTACAATTTGGGGATTGAATTTGTTATCAATGGTTTTTTTTTTATGAATTTGGTAGTTAATTGTGGATATTACTTGATGGGTTTTGATGTTATTGATTGATTTCGTGTAGTCTAACCGGAGAACATTGTCGGAATTCTGACTATGGCTAGAAAAGGTGTTCGTGTTTTGGTCACTCCCACAAGTGATCTTAGAAAGATATTGGCTTGTATGCATGGTTAGTTTTCGTTTGACATATCATGAATTGATTAACATAAATCTTGATTATGCATGTTATTGAATCTGTTGTTGTGAATGCATGATTAGAAAGCATGGTCGTATCTTTGAGATAAAATCTTAAGGTATGTTTTCTGCGTTGTTGTATCTTTGTTTGCATCAATATCAGTTTTTTTCAAGTATTTATTGTTAACTAAATAGAAAATGGCTTAGCTAGTTTAATTTTGAATTTAGGTGTTGTGCCTACATCTACGAGGCTACGGCACAACTCTGTTTAAGAATTAGTACTCATGAACCTTCTTCATCTGCTTAGAAAAATGCAACATATTTTTATAGTCAATCATAAAAAATTTTTGCCATTTTAAGTACTAATTGTGAGAAATATATTGCATTTTTATTATAATTTTATATTGCATAATCTTTTCCTTGGTGATATGAATTAAGAACTTCCTGCATCTTATAATTTAATTTCGATTCTGGTCATATTATCATCTTGCAACTTCTGATTAAAAGTTCCACCTAAAATAATTTTAAACTCTTACTATTAATAGGCTGCTTTTAAAGTTTTAAACTCTTTCTTAAAAAAATGTGAGATTCTTTACATTTTTGTTGTATTTATTACAGTCGAATGCAGGGCTCAATGGTAAAGTGAGTAAGGGAGATGCAAAACCACCTTTAGCAAGGATGAAAAATGCTGCTTCTGACTTATCTGTTACTACCAGATCTGACTTAAACCCTTCAAAAAGAGATAGTCCCTCATATTAGCAGCCTTGTCGGCCTATAATTTCTGTTGATCGAAGTGTTGTTACTCTATCTCCATCGTATTCTCAGCCAGCATGATGATTGAGGTCTGTCTACATCTTGTAAGAAGACTCATATTTATTGCAATTGGAAGATGAAAATTATTTTCTTTGTCTATTCGTGATAGTTGCTTGGCTTGGATTAATTTTAAGAAGCACTGCATCATTTTTGCTGATCTCCTCGTGAAATGGTAGGGCTCTTGATTCAAGTTGTTTGCTTTATCAAATATCCATGCCTTTGATTATGCTAGTTATTTTAAGCAGCATGTAGTGCTCTTCATTGTTGTTAGTGGTGTAGCATGTTTTATGACAAAAACACTATCATTTTATGTTGGTTTCTAATATTTTCTTTTTCACAAGCATCCTGATTATAGTGAGGACATGGTCCAACTCATCCAATCGAGATAATTAAAACTCAGATGCACTTATCAGCTAATTTCAATTACCACAAATGATTTAGATATTCTTTTACGTCTTTTTTAATTTTATTTTATATTTTATAAAGTTTAGACTATTAGTCAGTCATGTTTTGTAACAGTTTAGCACAATAAGAATCTCATATGTAATTCCATTTGTCAGACTAATGGAAGTTGTTGAATGCAAGCTACGGACCAAAAAATGCAGGAACTTCTATCAAAAAATAATCTGTTTGCTTGCTGATGTTTGCTTCTGAGCTTTTTTGGGAGCGAATTAACCCCTTTTTTGAAGAATGATCTTAGAAGTAAATAAGATGGGAGTTTGCGGGTGATTTGCCTTCATGTGTTTTTCTCTGTCATCTTCAACATACGCTTCTCGGTTTTATGTCTTCTTAGATCAACATTTGCCAATGATAGCTACAGATGAACACTTCAGCATAGTGAGACTCTAGGATCTAACTGCTGACTGTATCAATGTATGTGAAAGAAAATCACGTTTGACAACCATTACTTTAGTTCAAATTTTGAATGATTCTATTTGTGAATCATTGATTATTGAATACCATATTTTTAATTCGTGGTTTTGATTAATGATTCTCATCGTATATCTCCCTGTACAATTACCAATTTTATTAGTTTGTTGGTATATTCTTTAGATATTAAGTTATTGTCAATATATTCTTGATTAATGATTCACATCTAGAATCTACTATGCATAAGCTAAGGGCAGGTTGTGGTGTCCCCCTAAAATAACCTAAACCTCAATTCTTTTTCGCGAGTTGCTAAGTGTGATACTGTGATGGTTTCACAAAGCTTTCATGTTGTCATTGTTTTGATCCCTAAATATAATCTTTTGCAATTCATGTGGTTTAATTTATCTGGTCCTAATATTTAGCTCCCTATTTCAGGATGATACTCATATCTTCTATAGAGAAGGCCAAGTAAGTTGGATCTGCTGATGGTTGTAAATTGAATTATGTTACTTTTGCATGTGCCAAATACTAACTTGTGTTTGCATAAGTTCAAGTGAAGAATGAAGTAAGGGCTACACTAGATTCTATTAACTATGTGTATGGAAAATTTGGGTTTACCTTCGAGCTAAAATTTTCAACCGTATGATAATTTTCTTATTTTCTTTGTAGTAATTTTCGTAGTCAGCATTAGTATATAGATTTCAATTAGTGATTCGGAATTTGTTCCACTACAACTAGTCACGAATGTATTCTAAGTTGAAATTATAATTGTTGTAAAAAAACTCATTAATATGAGATATTGTATATTTTCTATAATATATTTATATGCAATATAAAAATTTCAGTATAATTTTGCTGTACTTCTTAAAATTTTTAGTAATATATATTAGTATACTAGAAATCATTGTCAGTGAATGAAATATTTTAATTTAGTATTTTTGATAGTTTTTTTAAAAGAATATGGACAAGATAAAGCGTCCCCAAATTAGAAAACGTGGACAGGAAAAAGTGTCGCCAAATGTTAGACAACAAATGTATGAAAATATGGACATAGGAAAGCGTCACCAATCCTAAGATTCTTGACTACAAAAAGAGTCGCCAAAGTTAAAAAAGTGCGCCAACTATTGCAAGTTGTGACACTTCGTATAAAAATTTAGACACAATAAAGCGTCGAGATTCGCGACACTTTTTGATGTCCAACAAAATTATCGACTCACTTATTCTCGAGGCTTTTTAGAAGCGTCGAGAGAAAATTTTGCGACGCTTTTTAGTGTCGAAAATAAGGCTAAAAAGCGTCTAAAAAGCACGCCTTTTGTAATAGTGTTATTACTCTAAATCACCATTTTAACACTTTAATTGTGGTTTTCTCTTTCCTAAAGTTGGGATTTTTGGGTACTCTTTGGATTGGGGTTTGGTGTTTGCAATTTGGATTGTTTGTGTGTGATAATTAATTTCTCTATCTACAACTTTGTTCTTACTCAATCCTTAATTCAGATTATTTTGGTAACGATTTCTTCTACTTTAATCTCAGTTATTTACTTTAATTCTTTCATCATGTCTTATTTTGATTAATTTAGATTTAATTATGTGTGAGTAGTTTTATTTCTAGGGTTTGTGGGGAACCATAAATAATATGATGGGGTAATTTATTGTTGTTAATTATCAATGCTAGATTAATTTCCTATTGATTGATTTAATGCTGTGCGATTAGATTAGGCCTGATCTTTTATGCATGAGTTTGAAAATATTGATTCGAGATTCGAGAGATGAGAATTGATATTTAGGTCTAGTTTTAATAGGCAGATTAATTTATAAATTGTTAATTCGAGATTCGAGAGATGAGATTTAATACCAGTAGATTAATTCTGTGATTGTAATACGTAGCTGTAGGCGTCGCTCGAAGTGCGCATACTTAAAACATGTGTGAATATGCTTGGGACTCATAGGAAGAGGTAATTGACATATACGATTAGGGACAAGGAAAGTACGGAGCTGCCAACAAGTTTTTAAGGAACTTGTAAACCGTTCACGGATCATAAAAAGGCAACCACGATAAGGGACAACGATTGACCCGTGAAGGTTACACCCCATTCATAATCCATGAGATTACTAACTCCATATGGTTCGGAACCACAAAAGGAGGATCGGGGATGATGGTACAAAGTGAGTCATGGAGTCACATTCGCCCGTATTGGCCTCTACTCGATTTTTATTGTGAAAAATGATTCCTGTGATCTCAAAGGCATACAAACAAAGATTCAATTTGCTCCAAACTATTATTACGCTAAATTGGTTGAATATTAATGCAACACATAATTCTAAAATATTTGTGATCACTTGATTAAACGACAAGATTAAAAAGGATCCTAAACCGGTTGTCCAAATTATCATATTAGGCGTGATTTTTAATTACACATTCCCTTTAAACATGCAATATGGTGATCATAATGATAATAGAATAAACATTAATATTGGAAGAAATTTAACAACAATAGCGTAAGTCAAATCAAATATAAAATTAACCTAATCATGATACTAGCAATATTAAAATAAAATAATATTAATTAAATTAATTAATTACTCACATTCCGGGCGTTCCTTTAAATTGCTACATCATGAATAAACTGTTAATAACTTCAATTAAAATATAAAGCAAATGAAAATTAAATTAAATAAAAAGTAGTGTTGATTTGGTCCAAACCCTGAGTTAATTATACCTTTCACGCCTTGGTTTAAGGACGGAACCTCGGGTTGAGTATAGACTCCTTGGAGTGCTTAAGGGAAGAATGGTGTAATTAGGAATATAGGTTTAAGGCTTAGAATATGAGAGAGAGAGAGAGAGAGAGAGAAGATTTTTTATTGTAAAAGAGAGAAAGAGAGAAGGATTTGATGATCAAGCTTGTTGATGATTGAAAAAGGGGAAATATGACCTCTATTTATAGAGAAAAAAAAGGGGTCGGAGAATTAAGATAAGATCCGAATTAAATCGGAATAAAAATCAATAGACTGCAATTTTTGCGGTTTTTGTTTTTATCATATCTTTTGATCTAGAAATCGGAATAAGATGAATAAGATATCAATGGAAAGCTCTTGAATTTTACTTTATATCCTAATTATAATTAGATTAAAATATTTTATAGAATAAAAGATATGACAGAAATAGTGAGACGGTTTCAGTTTTGGATAGAGTTTGATATTTTATTCATATCTTTTCCGTTATAGCTCGGAATTAATATTGTAATATATCATTGGAAATATAATTTCAAGGGCTATCCAAAAATATAAAATTTGGATAAAAACTATGCGGCACGAAAATAATATTTGTCTATCTTTGAACATCATTCAATTGAATAAAATTAGGACTTTCAAAAAAAGGAGTTTTATTCAATTTCAAACTCTTTAATCTTATTTTTTCAAAAAGGATAATTAGGATCTTTTAGAAACTTATAGAAGCTTCTAATTAATCCTAATTTTTTTAGGAATGGGATTAAATAATTTGGACCCTCCACATGATCATTGGGTCGTAGGTAAGGTGGGCTTAGGTTCGATTTGGGCTCAGTTTAATATTTTGGTCATAACTTATTCGTTATAACTCGGATTTGGGCTTATAATATATCGTTGGAAATCTATTTTCAAACCCCATCCAATTATTAAATCATTGGACCCAGATTATGAACCAAAATAAAGTGGATTAAACGTTTTTATAAAAAGGACACGAAATGAATGATTTTAAAGGACACGAAATGAATTATTTTGGGTTTAAAGGCACGAAAAGAGGAAAATAAGTTATGGTTTGGGGAAATGGGCTAGGAATTGGTTTTTTTATGAAATATAAGTATGGATTTAAGCCCTCTAAATATTTAATACTTAACCCGACCTATAATGGCGATGAAAGGTTGTTCATCATCGGGTTTGGTTTTGGGGAGACATTTTTAGGTGTCTACAGAAGCTCCCACTTTGATTGAGTTTGTAGAAACGTCAGTTTGAAAAACGATAGTCAAAGAAGTAGATAGGGATGGAGAATAATTTAAAACGTTCTATGATACTAAATCACTCTGTATACGCCGATACCTGCAGAAAAATGTTAGTTCCACAGTTAAAAGAGTAAAGGAATAGAATGCTTATCTGACACCAGTGTATCGATGATAAATGAGTTTGGTATTTTCCTATGATTGAAGGAATCTACCGGATGACGTCTGTTGAAATGTTGTCCGCTTGTCCTCGGACTTGGGCCGTAGTTGGTTCGCTTGTCCCCGGACGTGGGCTGTAAATGGTTCGCTTGACCCTGAACGTGGGCTGTAGATGGTCCGCTTGTCCCCAAACGTGGGCTGTAGATGGTCCGCTTGTCCCCGGACGTGGGCTGTAAATGGTTCGCTTGTCCCCGAACATGGGCTGTAGATGGTCCGCTTGTCCCCGGACGTGGGCTGTAGATGGTCCGCTTGTCCTCGGAAGTGTGCTGTAAATGGTCCGCTTATCCTCGGACGTGGGCTGTAAATGGTCCGCTTGTCCCCGGACATGGGCTGTAGATGAGACCTTTAAAATAAAATTTGCCAAGGGACTCGTATATATTGTGGTTGACTTGACCAACTGACTTGACCAGGTTTGACTTGACATGACATGACATGTGTATGGCTTGTGATTATGTGTGTCTTAAGTGAGTGCGTGCACTGACACAAGCAATTAAAAATGCAAAAGCAAAAATTTTCCGTCATTTTTTTCATGAGTGGAGGGTACCGACTTTCTCCCGAAAAAAAAGATGTGAAAAATGAAGTTTTGTTTTTAAACTTCCCAAAAAAAAAGGGAAGAAGTTTTGAACTTCCTTGTTGAGCAAGACGAAATGAATCACATGGATTTTCTTCTTGTCATATTGAACTGCTCGTCTTGAGTATAATGTATGCATAATGCATGTTCTTAGGCTAGGAGGCTAAGGACAATTACATCATGTGACACAATAGATGAATGAACTTAGGTCATGGAGCTAAACATCATATATGGTGTAAAGAAACGATCTTGAACGTCACTTAGGTCTTGAAGCTAAGCACGTATATAGATGAAGTGATTATTGCATAATGAAACTTACTTAGGTGAAGGAGCTAAGAACGATATGCTTTGTATGATTACAAATCATTGATATATAAATGTTGCTCAGCACATTATGCGATGCATGAAACAATGAACATTGCTCAAGTCAGGAAGCTGAGCAAGTATACAATGTTTCTTTTAATGAATGTTGTCTTAAAAGATGATGAATCATGCACAGTGGGGAAACAAGATTTCATGATAAAAGGTTCCTAAGGGATATCTGATATGGCTATGTATGTGTGAAAGACGTGTGTGAAAGTGATACTAGGTGAGGCTGCAATGGCTATGGTGATGGAAATATATGTGAGAAGAGTCAAAGATGATGACTCTTTAGGAAAGGTAGGCTAAATGATGTGGGTTCAAGCCCCCAAGTCTAGTTCTAGATGGATAGGGTCATAGGGATAAGGATTGGATATTCTTTGACTCCATCATGCATATGAATGTGGCCGCACCTCGATGTAAGGTTTCCTACGTATCCGTTAGGAATCAGGCCGAACGTAGCTCTATCCGAACTTTGCACAAGTGTATGTACACCTCAAATAGGTCTTTTAAGGGTTGTAATATGGTTAAGTTGATAGTTTAAACAAGAAAAGGGTACAAGGCTCAAGACCCGAGAGAATCCCCAAGATGTGTAATTGTGAATTTGAAAATTTTGAATTTTGCAAGTTTATTTTCATTATTTTTTTTTTGTTTTTTTTTTCATTCTTTTGAATCAATGTAGGCAATCTCAGATCATGCGGTCCATCACTCACTTAGCATTCATGTTTCTCAGGAACGGTACCAAGCACTCGATAAGAGAAGCAATTCGAGACGTGTTCGTATCAAAGACATTGGAACACTTACCTTTAGACATTGTTTTATTGTTGCTTTGCTGCCTTTTTTTACTTGCTTTTTAAATTTTATACAATCACACACCTTCCCATCCCAGGGTTAAGTGAATGTGGGTTGAATAAAGAAGGTTAATCATTAGACGAGGCTCAAAGTGGTTGATGAATAAATGGATGTGTGATTAAGTGGTTAATGGGGAATGAATGGGTTGCAAAGGTACCTCAAATCATTGGTATACCTTGTGTTCGGTACGATAATTTTTTTTTTATTGTTTTTTTTTTTTTTGGTTTTTTTTTTTTTTTTTTTTTTTACTAATCACATGATCGAATCTCAGAAAGAGATGCTCATTTATGAAGAAGGTATGAAATGTGACACATTCACACATGGATGAAGATAACCTATGCTAGACTTTTTAGAGGGAAGGGTTTGAAACAAAAGAAGAAGAAAACATGAAATCTTGTGAGAAACTTGCATCATGCTTTGTCAACAAGGAAAGCAGGTGTGATTAATTGATCAATTGATGTTTGATTATTATATTTTACCCTGGAATGTTATTTAATTGTGAACCTATGCCTTAGGTCTTTTATTCATTGTTTTCCTTTAATATTATTCTTCCCTACTTTTACTCTTACAGTTTAGTTATCCTTTGATTATAATATATTGGTTACTTTATAATTTAGATTGCTTTAATTAATTAGGAATAGAAAGACTAGTTTCCCTGTGGATTCGACCCTACTTCCCTATCTACTTTAGTTAGAGGATTTAGGAATTACTTTTAACTAGGTGATACGACTTTAGCCTGTCAAATTTTGGCGGCGTTGCCGGGGAGACAGTCTTATTTTTATTTCTAATTAATTTTGTAGTCTAGGTTATTTCTTTTTGTCTTAGAGAACGTTAGTTCTTTGAGGCAAGTCTCAGATTTGCTTTTAGTTCTTTGTTTATGCCCATGTGTTCCAAATCAGATTACATCCCATTCGATCCGGAGATCGAACGATCCTTCCATAGACAAAAGAATTTTTACAAGAAAATTATGGCGAGTTCTGATGATAATAATAATCACCGAGACCCTCAAATTGATTCTAGCGTTTCAGAGGTATCTTCAAAAGAAGAATCAGAGATGGCGATACCTAAGAAGCTCAGTGATTATTCATTGCCAAAGCTTACAGATTTTCCGCATCTTACTCCCACTCCAGCTCTTGATGGGGTACAGTTTGAGATTAAACCCCAATTTATAACGATAATAGAAAGGAAGCAATTTAGTGGAGCTAAGGGTGAGGACCCAAATCTTCATATTGTAAACTACTGTCAGTACTGTAATACCATCAGGCAAGTTGGGGTCACACAAGACCAAATCAGGGAGATTCTCTTTCCTTTCTCTTTAAGTGGATAAGTTAAATTATGGTTTAATGGATTAAATGGAACCGCACTTGGTATAACTATATGGGAAACTCTTATTTTGAATGTTTATAACAAATATTATCATGTAGAGAGAACAGCAGTACTACGGAGTGTTATTCAGAACTTGGCAAAGATTTGCAGGATTGTGTTTTCTTTGAAGGAACGAGCCTCACAACGCCCAAACCAACGAACTAGCTGTTATTGGTCACTATGTGTATGGGTGTGGTAAACTGAACATAGGTAGATACATCATCCACCACCTGAGTAGACACGCCACAGCTGGTACCCAGTCTTGTACCCCAATTCGTATAGGAGGCCTGATCACTAGAAAAGCATTAGAAAAGGCCGGTTTTGTTGAGAGTGGACCCCACTAGATGACTAACCGTGGACCGGATACCTATATGACTGGTAGGTATTTGGAGGAGTTGGGTTGGGTACGATTGGATAGTGAGCAAACCCCCCACTGGTGCATTAGGACTAGGATTGAGTGATGAGTGGTATTTATGCCACGATTAAGGTTCATTTTTATGGTCATTCTCCCACATTTGCGGCTTGTTTGTATCCTTTTCTTTGAACTTAGTTCCCATTCCCTTTATGCATATTCTTTCCTAGATTTTTCCCTTTTTCCTACTCTTTACTTTGATTTCCATGTTTATGCTTTGTAGGAACCATCGGGGTTTTCAAGAGGAGGAAGCTAAGCTCAAGGAAAGCTGAAGGAAGCAAGATTTAGAAGAGGTTCGACCGAACCTGCTTAGTGGTCCGGCCGAACGTCGAGGCAGGGTCAAGAAGCAATTTTGTAATTTTGCAGGAGTGGTCGAACCACAGAAGTTCGACCAGACCAAGATCAGGGAGGTTCGACCGAACCTACCCATGGTTCGGCCGAACCTACCCTATAGTCCCGCCGAACCTTCCCAGTGTTCGGTCGGACCACTCCTCTTTTTCAGCTGGCTCTGTACGGACTATATAAGTCCCATCTTAGAACGTTTTGATATAATTTAGATTAACTTAGTTTTAATTTTCTGCACTTTTAACTTAATCTAGAGAGAGAAACACTATTAGTCTTCATTTGGTAGAGAGAAAAACACTACGTGAAAAAATGAAATTGACATCGATTCTAACCCGGCCTAAGGCACCGGTTTGAACCGGTGTCAATTTGGGGGGTGCCAAAAAGTGATTTAATAAGGCAATGGTTCAAATCGGTGCCAAAACTCGGAAATGGCACCGGTTAACCGGTGCCAAAAATGGCCAACAAAAATTATTTTGTTGTTTTTGGCACCGGTTAACTGTTTCCAAAAATGCCCTAATATATATATATATATATATATATATATATATATATATATATATATATATATATATATTTCTTTTTCTTGTTTTTCCACCTAAAAATTAAATAGACTAAAATAAATAACATCAAAACATATAGCGAATATCAATCATCATCGAAAATTTGCAATATATGATCAAAAAAAATTTACAACATATAAAAACTTTGATTACAGCATATAAATAAATAAAAAAAATTACAATATAAATAAAAAAAAAACCCATTCATTCTTGTATCTTGCTTCTTCAATTTCAGAACTAAATAACATACCTGCACCAATTAAAACAAACAAAAATCGATTAATATAACTAAACTTCGAAAAAAAAAGGCCGAGAAATTTAATCCCAAAAATTGAAAAAAAATTCAAACCCAGAAAAAATTGAAATCGAAAAAACTTTGAAAAAAAAAACTTGAAATCGAATAAAAACCCAGAAAAAAAAAACTTGAAATCGAAAAAAACCCAGGAAAAAAACTTGAAATCGAAAAAAAACCCAAAAAAAATAAACCTAGAAAACGAAAAAAATTTAAATCGAAAAAACCCAGAAAAAAAAATTTGAAATCCATTTAAATCTAGTATTCGAATAAACCCAGAAATTGAAAAAAATTAAAATCGAAAAAACCCAGAAAAAAAATTAGAAATCGAAAAAAATTTTAAATCGAAAAAACCCCAGCGTTCGAAAAAACCCAGAAAACAAAAAAAAATTGAAATCGGAAAAAATTCGATTAAAATCTGAAAAAAAAAATCAAAAACAAAATTGATTAAAAATTTGATTAAAATAAAAAAAAATAGATTAAAAATTCGATTCAAATTAAAATCGATTAAATTTTTTTAGGGTTTTTCTAAGCTATACTCCTAAGGTATTCGAGTTTCTAAGGTGTACCCATGCTTTTTCAAGTTTCTAAGTTGTGCCCTTCAACTCCTTATCAATACTAAAATGTACCCTTATTAGTTGTTTAAAAGTTATTTGAGAGAGTGATTTCGTGGCTTCAGTTTTCATTATTAGGGTTGCGGTGGCTAAGATTTCTTTCTCCTACCATTTCCTTACCTTTTATCATCTTTTTATTAAATTTATAGTTAACTTTAGGTGACATGGAAGTCCCAAGGAGGGTACCATTCATTAATGGTAGTGAGTTGAGGGGCATAACTTAGAAACTTGAAAAAGCATAGGTACACCTTAGAAACTCGAATACCTTAGGGGTATAGCTTAGAAAAACCCAATTTTAAAAAAAAAAAAACCAAAAAATTCGATTGAAATCAAAACAATAACCCAGAAATTCGAGAAATCGATCAAAACAATAACGCAAAAAAAAAAGGAACTTAAATCAATTAAAATTTTAAAAAAATCGATTAAAAAATCAATTAAAACAAAAGCCCAGAAAATTGAAACAAAACCCATAACTTTGATTGAAATCGGTGTTGCATGTGGTCTTAAAAACCCAGAAAATCGAGAGGAGTGGTGTTGCATGTGGTCTTCAAAAACCTAGAAAATCGAGAGGAGTGGTGTTGCATGTGGTCTTCGTAGTTGTGAGGGAGAAGGAGATCGAAAAATTAATGAGAATTAGAAGGAGAAGAAGGAGATCGAGAAGGGAGAAAGAGGAGGAGAGGAGAGGAGAGAGAAAGAGGATGACAGGAGAGAGAAACCAACTGAGAGAAGTATTAGGGTTGGGGGGGATTTAAAGAGTAATGGGATCATTTTTTTTTTAAATTTTTTTAGGGCTCCGGCTCAAAAAGGCACCGGTTCAAACTGGTGGCCTTTTTGTTTTTGGCACCGGTTTGAAGTGAACCGGTGCCATATGTCTTGGTTCATTAACCCACACATTTTTTAGCCTATTTTTGGCACCGGTTTGGCCTGAACCGGTGCCATTTGGGGGTTGCCTTTTTGTATTTTTCTACGAGTGAAAGTGTGGATTTCTTCATTGATGAACTTGGATTTTGAAGAAGAAGCTTGTTTAATCTTTTGTAGATCTTCAACTTCAATTAATGAGCAATCTCTTACTCTTTCTCTTTACTTTTGCATTTAATTTTGCTTGTTTACTTTGATTTTCATTCTTTACTTATTAATCATGTTGATGCTTATTGATTTGATGATTGATATTGTTCTCAACATGATTTGTGAGTAGTCTCTTAGCCAAGGGTGTGGGGATGGTGTAGTTGCTAATTGTTCATTCTTATAATATTGGGATTAAGTTAATTGTGATTAAAATCTTTGCATGCTTGATATTCTTTGATCTTCTTGCAAGTACACATTGTTAGTTGACTAAAGGTGAATCTTTGCTAACATGAAACGAAAGTTGACTTAGTTAGGATTCATTACTATCGATTGTCCTTTGATTGCACCTCCCAATATATGGTTCTAGTGTGGAAACATAGAGGCTATGTTAGAGAAACCGATTAACCCCGGAAGGTGGTTAGATTGAACCTTATATCGATATTCATGCATGTTTAGTTCACTATTGATTTGCTTTTATGTTATTGCATGATCAAGCGGCATCTACATCTACCCATCTCCCTTGGTGTTTAGTTATATTGATTTTAACTCGTTTTATCTTTAGTTTAATCTCTTAGTCATTCCTATCCTTTGTCCCGAGATATCTTAAAGTCTAGTGATGACTGCGGTGTTTATGTGCTTCTCCCTGTGGTTCGACCCCTCTTCTTACCATATACTTGTATTAGGATAAGTCGAGTGTTAAAAATTGTATTTGATTTAGATGTAGTTGTCTAATGACGCAATTATTCCTTTATCAAATTGGCGTCGTTGCCAAGGAGGCGGCTTCCATTGCTATTTCATTGCTTGTTTGAGACTATCTCATCTTTTATTTGTTAGTGTTTTCTACTTTTGTTACTTGTCAGTGCTTACGTTCTTCTTAGCTTTGCTGTATGAACAGAGGACGAACCCGCTCAAGGTCTTTGATTCCAATCGATCTAGAGCTAGAGAGGTCTTTGTCCCTACTTTGAAGAGAAGCAAGAGCAAGGAGTAGAAATTCTCACACCCCGACGAGAGAAGTAAGAGAATTAGAAGATACTCCACCCTCTTCACCCTCAAGTAAAGAATTAGATAGCCCTAACTCATCATCGAGTCCGGAAATAAACCCTTTCTCAACCTATAAGTTCGAGAGTGAAGAAGGTCCTAAAATGGGAGAGAATACACCTTTGAGTCGTTTTGGGGCCCCCAAAGTTTTTAGAGCGTAAAGTGGGATCCTAACTCCTACTACTCAAGCAAAAAATTTCGAGATCAAGCCTAATTTGATTGCTTTTATTGAGAGGAAACATTTCACGGGTGGAAAGTTTGAGAGTCCTCATGATCACTTAAAAGAGTTTGAGAAATATTGTGACACAATAAAGGCCATTGGAGTGACTCAAGAATATATTCGCCTCAAGATGTTTCCATTTTCACTAATTGGAAGAGGTCTGGAATGGCTAGAGAAGGAGGTACTCCCTAATTCTTTAACAACATGGGACCAAGTGACTACGGCTTTCTTGAGGAGGTTTTATAACCATAGGAAGACCGCCGAGGCTCGGTATTTGATTCAAGGTTTTCGCCAAAAGAGTGGTGAGTCTTTAAGTGCGGCATGGGAACGATACAAAGAGCTTCAATGTCAATGCCCACACCATGGGATACCCAAGTATCAACTCATTCACACTTTCTATGGAGGTCTCACACCTCAAGGAAGAACAAGCCTAGACGCCGCGGCCGGCGGTCCAATCATGAACAAAGGAGAGCATGAAGTGGAGTGTATTATAGAGGAGGCTGCAAAGCACTATGATGATTGGTATGAAGGAGAAAGGGATGCTACTTCTAGTAAGGGTGTTTATGCATTGGAGCAAGCCAACGCAATCAGCAACCTCTCTACCCAAATCTCCAATATGACCAAGCAAATGGATGAATTGATGAAAGAAAGGTCCAATCCTCATGGTAATACCTCCCCTTCAACCAAGGGAGGCAATGGTATGGATACTTCCTCCTCCTCTTCTTACAATACAATGCCCCAAGGATTAATGTTTTGTTCTAATTGTGAAACTTGTGATCATGATATCTCCTATTGTGTATATGCTTTTGAAGTTTAACCCCTTTCCCATGAACATGATGATAATATGGAAAATGTCAATGCTATGAATTTTTCTCCTAGAATGGGAAATGTAGGGAACATAAGGCCAAACTCCAATCAAATGGGGAATTGAAATCAAGGTAGAAACCGTGGTTGGAACCAAAGTGGTGGTGGTTATGATAACCAATACCATGGTGGGAGAGGCCCTTCCAATTTTAATGGAAGACGCTACTCTAACCAAAGGGGGTATGGTAATCAAAACTAACAACCTAATTCCCGACACAATGACAATCAAAATCAAAATTTTGGTGATCAAGGTAACATGGGAAATAATCAACAAAGCAATGTTCCTAACCAAGGAACCGAGGCAATAGGGGTCAATATGTTTCTAACTATGCCCAAACTAATAGGCCTCCGGGTTTCCATCAATCCCAACTTCCTCCACCTCAACAACCTCTTCAACTTGAAGCCCCTCCAAATGATCCCGTGATGGCTAAATTAGATGCTCTATTGAAAATGCGTGAGGAGGATCAAAAGAAACATGAAGAGGCCCAAAAACGCACCAATGCTCACATGAAAAGGCTTGAGACCCAAATTTCTCAACTTGCATCTAATTCATTCCCTTCTTCTTATACTTCTTCTTCTGACATTCCAAGTCAAGGAGTCAACCCAAAACCTTTTTATGCCGTGACAACTAGGAGTGGGAAGGTAGTATGGAGTGACCCTTTAGTTGAGGAAGAAGCCAAAGAAGTGGTGGAGTTAGAGAATGAGGGTTAAAAAACCAATGAGCCATTGAGTGTTGCAAAGGAAAAAAATGTTGAGGTGCCAAAGGAAAAAGAAGCCACCCCCTTGCCCCTAAATCGCCAACCTAGAGAGGAGAAGCTACCCTTTCCACAACGATTTGTGAGAGCTAAACTTGATGCCCAATTTGGGAAGTTTTTGGAATTCATTAAGAATTTGCATATTTCCGTCCCTTTTGTTGATTCTATGAAGAAAATACCCCACTATTCCAAATTTTTGAAAGATCTTTTGAGTGGGAGAAGGGAGTGTGAGACGGTGACTTTGACCGCCAATTGTAGTGCAATTCCAACAAACTTCCTACCAAATTGAAAGATCCGGGTAACTTTTCAATCCCTTGTTCTATCAATGGCATTGAATTTGATAAAGCCTTGTGTGATTTAGGAGCAAGTGTGAGTCTCATGCCCTATTTCGTCTACCAAAAGCTTAGTGTAGGAACCCTCTCCCCCACTAACATTACTCTCCAACTAGCGGACCGTTCCGTTAAGTTCCCCATGGGCAAGGTTGAGGACATTCCCCTTAGGGTAGGAAAGTTCACATTCCCCGTGGATTTCTATGTTCTAGAGATGGATGAGGATGAGAGGATTCCTATAATTTTGGGTAGACCATTTCTATCTACTTCTAGAGCTATCATCGATGTGAAGGAGGGTAAGATATCCTTGAAAATTGACAATGATTCCATTGAGTTTGATTTGAATAATGTCATGCAACAACCCTCCTCAAGTGGTGAACGCTTTAGGGTAGATGTTCTTGATACCGTTCTTAATGAATTTTCTCGCTCCCACTTGCATGCTACTAATAATGATCCTCTTGAAAGTGTGTTGTTGAATGAATCAAAGATAGGTACTCACAAAGAAGACATACAATTCTATGAGGATTTGGTTGAGGAAAGCAAGAAGGAGTGCAAGGATGCGAGCATGGAAGAAGAGGCTCCTTACATTCATGACCTCTTTCAAGTTAAAGAAAGAGAAGAGAGCCCCAATGGTAAGGGAGCACCAAAGGTAGACTTGAAACCTCTACCTTTGGGCTTGAGGTATGCATTTCTTGGTCCCGATGAGTCTTTCCCCGTGATTGTCAATTCTAACCTAACGGAGGAGCAAACCTCCCTGTTGAGCAATGTTTTGAGAAAACACAAGAAAGCTTTGGGTTATACCATTGATGATATCAAAGGTATAAGTTCATCTTTATGTATGCACAAAATTGATCTAGAGGGAGATGCCAAACCCGTTAGACAAAGGAAAAGAAAGCTTAACCCTTCCATGCAAGAGGTTGTGCGGAAGGAAGTGGCTAAGCTTCTTGATGCGGGAATTATTTACCCAATCGCTCATAGTGATTGGGTATCTCCCGTGCAAGTTGTTCCTAATAAAGGGGGCATGATGGTAGTGAAAAATGATCATGATCAACTAGTGCCCACTAGACTTGTTACCGGTTGGCGCATGTGTATTAACTTTCGCCAACTTAAGACAAGTACATGCAAAGATCATTTTCCACTACCGTTCATTGATCAAATGTTTGAAAGGCTTACAAAGCATTCCTTCTATTGTTTCCTTGATGGTTACTCGGGATTTTTCCTAATCCCGATTGACCCTAAGGATCAAGAGAAGACGACTTTCACATGCCCCTAAGGTACTTATGCGTATCGTAGGATGCCTTCGGGCTTTGTAATGCCCCCGCAACATTCCAACGTTACATGATGTCCATTTTTAGTGATATGATTGAGGATGAGATATAATTCTTCATGGATGACTTCTCCGTTGGAGGAGCCACCTATGAAGATTGTCTATCTAATTTATCTCGTTGCTTAGAAAGGTGTGACAGGGCTAACCTCGTGTTGAATTGGGAAAAGTGCCACTTTATTGTGGAAAGTGGGATTGTTCTTGGGCACAAAATTTCCCATGCCGGCATTGAGGTCGATAGAGCCAAGGTAGAGGTCAGTGAAAAACTTCCTCCCCCCACCAACGTGAGGGAAGTGAGATCCTTTCTTGGCCATGCCGGGAAGGTTTGAAGATGATGGTTTTCCAATAGAGGACGCTCTAAGGGATGATGTGCTATATGTCCTTGAAGTGAAGTCGGAGCCATGGTATGCGGATATTGTGAATTACTTGGCTTGTAGTGTCGTACCACCAGATTTCACTTCACAACAACGTCAAAAACTTAAGCACGAGGCCAAGAGATACATTTGGGATGATCCCATTTTATTGAAGAGAGGGGTCGATGGTTTGTTGAGGAGATGTGTCCCCGACAATGAGGTTTAAAGAGTTCTCCATATGTGCCACTCTTCTCCTTGTGGTGGGCATATGAGTGCTAAAAAGACCGCCTCAGAAGTCCTACAATCTATGCTCTTTTGGCCTTTTCTATTCAAGGATGGTTGGATTTTTGTTAAGACTTGTGATAGATGTCAAAGGATGGGGAATATTTCTAGGAGGGATGAAATGCCGCAAAAACCCATCCTTGAGCTTAAAGTTTTTGATGTGTGGGCTATAGATTTCATGGGCCCTTTTATTTCTTCACAAGGGAACAAATATATTTTGGTTGTCGTTGACTATGTCTCAAAGTGGGCGGAGGCCGTGTCTTCCCCTACGAATGATTCTAATGTAGTGGTTAATCTTTTCAAGAAAGTGATTTTCCCGAGATTTGGTGTTCCAAGAGCCATAATCAGTGATGGGGGGTCACATTTCAAGAACCACACCTTCGTTCGACTTCTTGATAAATATGGAGTGTCTCATAAGCAGGGGCTTGCTTACCACCCTCAAACGAGTGGTCAAGCTGAGATCACCAATAGAGAGCTCAAGGTGATCTTGGAGAAGACGGTTGCTAGAACAAGAAATGATTGGTCTTCTAAACTCATCGACTCTCTATGGGCGTATAGGACCGCCTTCAAAACTCCAATAGGGACAACACCCTATAAGCTTGTCTATGGGAAAAATTGTAAATTGCCCGTAGAGATGGAGCATCGAACGCATTGGGCAATCAAGCAAATCAACTTTGATCTCCATAGTGCGGGTGAGCAAAGGCTTCTAGAGCTAAATGAGTTAGAGGATTTGAGGATGAATGCCTACGATAGCGCAAGAATGTATAAGGCGCGGACTAAGGCTTGGCACGATGCTCAAATTGTCAAGACGGAATTTGTCAAAGGCCAAAAAGTCCTATTCAACTCCCGCTTGAAGCTTTTCCCGGGCAAGCTTAGGTCAAGGTGGAGTGGGCCATACATTATCACGAAGGTGTTTCCATATGGCGCTTATGTGATTTCCCAAGACGGGCATACTCCATTCAAAGTGAACGGTCACCAGCTCAAGCCCTACTACGAAGGATTCCCAAGTGCTGAACCAATTTCTGTGACTCTTCTTGATATGCATCATCAATTTTACCCTCCTTGATCGATTCAAGGAACGTCGAGCTAACGACGTAAACTAAAAGTGCTTCCGGGAGGCAACCCGAGTCTCTAACCCTTTTCTCTTTCTTCCTTTCTTGATGCTTTGTTATTTTCTTATCTACAATGTTGGATTGTTAGATTTTTGAATTTTGATTGTGTTGGAATTTTTGGTATGCTTTGCCTTAGCATGATGGTATGGTGTTTATTGTGTTTTGAAGAGGGGTGTTTGTGCATATTGTGTTGCAAAATGGGCATTTTTTTAAAAATCCAGGTAGTTCGACTGAACTCCCTGAAGGTTTGGTCGAACCTTTTGAAAGGTTTGCCCAAACCTTCTTGAGTTCGGTCGCACCTCCTCTGGAACCTAAAGTTGAAAAATTTCTGCCAGAATTGCAGAAATTAATAATCTAGAGTAGGTTCGACCGAACCTTAGTCCGCCCAAACTTTGCTATGTTCGGTCGCACCTGCTCTGGAATTAAAAGTTGAAAACTTTCTGCCAATTTTGTGAATTTCAAGTTAGAGAGAAGGTTCGACCGAACCTTGAGCAAGTTCGGCCGAACCATTTCTAGAGTTCGACCGAACTTATCCATGGTTCGGCAGAACCTTTGTCGAATTTTCAAAAAAAAAAAGGGGGCTGCTCTTCTTTTCGAGTTCATTTCAATCGACCCTCTCTCTCTCTATTCTCCTCCTTCTCACTATAACCTCCATTGCGATCCCTTGCTACAACCTCAAACCTCCATCAAAATCACTCCAATCTTCTCTTTTTCTCACTTATTTTCCATCCTCTACTCCATTTCTACAATCTCCACCAAAAATTCCTCACAAAAATCCCATCTTTTCATTTCCTCCAATTTCTAGGGTTTGAGTGTTTGAGTGTTTTGGTGTTTTTAGGTTTCTACTTACTCAATTTGTGGTATGGTTTTCCTAACTTTTGCATGTTCACTTCTTCAATTTCTTATAGTTTTACCATGTTTTGCATGTTTAAATATGAATTGTGGTATTCTTGAAATTGTTAGTAATAACTTGCTTGATTCTTGTGGTTCTTGAGATTTACTTGTTGCAATTGATTGGTAATTGATAGTAGAACATGTTGTTATCATGATTATGCATGTATACCTTGGTTTTATTTGATCTCAATGTCTTTGCTTAAAAATGTTGATTTCATGCTAGGGTGTTCATGCTACTATTTGATGATTGAGAAATTCATGAATTGGATGTTGTTGGAGAATGATTCTTGTTGTTTTTGGTTTGATTTTGATTTTGATGGTTTGGTGGATGATTATCACGTAAGTAGGAGACATCATTCCAAAATTCACCTAGACTTTGTTAGGACTTATATATGAATGTCATAGGGTTTCTTGCCCATGCCTTGGTTTAAATGTGTCCATTTATGCCTTGAATTGTATTGTTGTCATCCTCTATATCTATTTCACAACTCAAGGCAACTACTTTCACGCATACACTTTTACCGTGGCTAGCTTCTTATGTCATCTCTTATCAAATTTTCCTAATAATAGCTCTTGGTAATTTTGTAAAATCATGGTTTTCGGCAAGAGTAAGTCAAAGAGGAAGAGAGTGGGTGAATCTTCATCAACGAGTTTCCCGCCTCCTCCCGAAATAAATGATCATAGCATAATTGCTCTGAATGAGCACTTTTGGGACGTCTACAAAGCCCTCATCAATCGTCCCATCCGTTCAACAAGGTTTTTTTGTCCTACAACGTTGCAAAAGCTCGGTATATTAGATGAGGTAGTCCGGTTAGTTAGCACAAAATTTTGGATGGGGTGAATTCATCTACCTTCACGCTCACACCTATGAGCGAGTGAATTTGGAATTCCTTACCTCTCTCCGCAAGGAAGTCATAGAGCCAGAGTTTAACGATGAGGAACCTCAACTTGTGCTACATTTTCTCATGTTCAATGAGGATCACTCCCTCACCGAGAGTGATCTAAACGAGATTTTCCATTGGCATGCGACCGGGCTAGATCATCCTTGCGAGATGACTTCCACTCATCGCATCCCCTACAACGAGCAAGAATGGTGGAGGAGCATATCCACCAGTGATAGTTTCCGAACTAACACATCCAAGGTCAACAACATCATCCACATAGCCATGAGATATTTTGCTCGGCTTCTCTAATATGCCGTGTTCTTCAAAGCAAACCTCAGCTCAATGGTTAAGGATGAGATAGCTTGTCTATTTTTGGCCGACAACCCTCAGCGCCTCAAGTTCTAATGCTCCTCCACCTTCATCCAAAGGCTTGGTGACGACATTTTTATGGGGGGCATGATCACTATCATTGCCCTTTCCATGAAGAATGGAGCTTACAAGGAGCAAATAGAAATTCTCCCCTTTGTGCACCAAACCCGAGAGGAAGTCACCGACGATTTTCCTCCCTATTCTCTCTCCCTTAGTGCTCTCCGTCACAACCGCTTCATCTACTACTCCACAAGCAAGCGTAAATTAATCCTCTTAATGGATAAAGAGGTTGAATGGTGTGTCCTTCCGGACCCATCCCTCACTATGGTTGACCACTCCTCTCCTCTCAAATGGAAGATCCCTCGGCAGCACATCCTCGATGAATTAAGATGAACACGAGCCCGGGGTGCAGTTCCTCATCCTCCACCGGTCCACCGCCAGGAGCAAACCGTCCCCCACCCTTAGCGAGGGAGGTGAGCCATCTTCCTCTTCCTCCTTTCCTCCTTTTGATATGAATTCCCTCCGTAGTACCCTCGAGGATATCCGCCGGGATAACCAAGCTTCCATTGAATAATGGGGGTACTACGGGAGGATGAATTATGATAACCTTGTACAAGCGGGCATCCAAGGGCCCTATATTAACTACCCCTACCACCCTCCTTAAGAGGGTCCGGTTCCACATTGGGACCCTTATGACCCCAACAGCCCTACCCCCAATGTCTACCCCTATTGGGAAGGTCTCATCGACCCTTCTCAACGCATTAACACCCCACCATATGATCCTTATCGCCCGGGTGGGTGTGATCCGGCTCGCACATCCACCCCAGACCCTTTTGATGGTGGTTGGGGTGACCAGGGGTGGCCTTATGAGAATTTTAACCGACCCTTCCACCCATTTATGGACACTCCCGGGTTCGATTTTGAGAACCCCCCTCGACCTAGAGGGCAAGGAGAAAGGACCCCATGATGAGGGTTCCCTTCCTTCCACCCGGAACTTCTAACTTTTAACTTTTGCTCGGGACGTGCAAAATACTAGTGTGGGGGAGGATGTTCCTTTTAGGTTGGTTGAAGTGTACATAGGAGGGTAGTGTGTTAGGGTAGTGGCTTGTACATGAGGAGGATTATTGAGGATTGTGGCCTTGATATAGTTGATGATGTTGTGATGATGATGTTGTGATGTGATGATGATGTGATGGTGATGATGGTGATGTTTTGATGATGTTTATATGATGATTTTTGCTGATTTTTGATGATTTTTTATGATTCTTGAGCTTTGTGTAGGCGAAGATGCTCCCAAGGAAAAATCCAAAATTCTCGACAATCCAAATTCTTTTAATCCAAACTTTGTAGATAACTTTTTATTTATTTTTCTTTTTATCTATAACTTTAGTCTTTATCTTTGGTTTCTATTTTTTTTTCTTGTTTTGTCATAGTTTGTTTTGTTTTGGCTCACCTTTCTTGAAGCTTGAAAGCGAAAACGAAGGAAGTTAAGGAGAAACACAAGATCCCTTGGTGAGATTGTATGAATTATCTTGTCTTCCATTTCAAGCGGCATTTGGTGAGACCTTTCCTCTCTTTTATTTGCTCTTTCTTTGAGTGTTTAGTCTAGGTTTAGCTTAGGAAGAAGTTGAATGGTTTGAGGATGTTTGCTTTTGGTTCTATGGAACCTGGGATCGTTGATGTTGTAATTAAACGATCCCTTGTATGACGATTGGGATTTAATTGGATTATATGCCTCATGTGTGAACCTTTTTTATTTCTTCCTCTTTTTTTTTGTTTTTTTTCCCTTTTTGTGTTACAAACATGACTATGACAAGTAAAAATGATTTTTAATGTGGAATGCGCTCATTCATTTGGTTGTGTATGCCTTTTATGATGTTGCATCTTTGCATGCTTATCTTCCTAATTGATGAGGGTTTGCACGGTTTGAGAATGCTCAGGGTTGAGTTAGATACATTGTAAGCTAAGGTAGCCCGATTTAGAACTTTTGAGGACATTTGAACCCCTAGTTAACGGGAAAGTGGTAAGATGGAGTTGCTCTCTATAGTTGATAGGATTTCCTCTAGTTAGTATTTGCTTATTGCTTATCTCATGTGAGCGTCATTTGTTCTAGACTTCATCATTCTTGTGAGCGGCATTTTGGATCCTTAACTATGCATGTCTTAATCTTTGTGTTGTTATCTAGCTCCCGAGATCGTGACCAAACAACTCTAAAGGAGGAAGAGGGCATTTCTTCTCATTTTTCTTTGTTTTCTTTATGTTTTGTTACAAATTTGGTTTTTATTTTTGCATCCACCTACTTGCTAACCGATTTGAGCCTTATTTCCCTTTCTTGACTTAGCTATATTAAAAACCTATTGGCCTATGTTCTACCGACCCTTGTAGTTAGTGAAGCATTGGCTTGTAAGGTTCGAGTTTGAGAGTGTTGATTTTGAGCAAGAAAGTTGTGTAATCGGTTCAAGTAAAGTTATGAAAGTTGGTTAAGAATATGCAAAAGGTTTGTGAAGAAGGTTGCAACACATGAACACCAAGTGAAGTTGAAAAGAAAAAAAAAAAGAGTTAAAAAAAAATAAAAAAATAAAAAAGTGATGAAAAAAAAATGAAATGAAAAAAAAAATGCTGAAAAAAAAGATGAAAGAAATGAAAAGGGATGAAATAATGTTGTGAGGTTTGTATGGAAGTTTGTAATTTGAGGTTATGTTCAATTCTTAGGTTGTTCTTGAGAGATGGCCACTCTTTTCCTTCACTTAGGATTTTCCACCAAAATTTTCAAATTGATTCCCAACCTTAACCCCTAGCCATGACATTACAACCCTATTTAAGACCCTTGGACTTGGAGGAGCGTGGTCAAAGGCCGGTGGAGGGAGATGAATTTCAAACCTATGGAGAGAGTATGCATAGTTGAGATGTCGGGATGACCTTATGATTCCACATATAAATATCTTTTTCCGCTTCCCTCGAGGAATCATGAGTAGCTAGCTATGGGATGACTTGATACTATTGGAGAGAACGTAGATCGTATTGGTTGAGGCTAGGGCGGAGAGTGAAGTCATTAGTTCTCTATGCTTAGCTTAGGTTTGTCTCTTTCAACCCCGAGCATCTTATAAAGTGTTTTCCCTCATTGAATGGAGAAAGGTGAGTATTCTTTGGTGAATAACTTTTCGTTCGAGTTCAAATGGAGCATTTTCTACATAAGTGATTAATTGGTTTTTCTTAACCCTTGTCATGTTATGTTTGTTGTGACTTTCTCTTTGTTTTGGCATTCCTTGCTCGAGGACTAGCAAGAGGCAAGTGTGGGGGAATATGATGAGTGGTATTTATGCCACGATTAAGGTTCATTTTGATGGTCATTTTCCCACATTTGCGGCTTGTTTGCATCATTTTCTTTGCACTTAGTTCCCTTTCCCTTTATGCATCTTCTTTCCTAGATTTTGCCCTTTTTCCTACTCTTTACTTTGATTTCCATGCTTATGCTTTGTAGGAACCATCGGTGTTTTAAAGAGGAGGAAGCTAAGCACAAGGAAAGCTGAAGGAAGCAAGATTCAGAAGAGGTTCGGCCGAACTTGCTCAGTGGTCTGGCCGAACATCGAGGCAGGGTGAAGAACCAATTTGGCAATTTTGCAGGAGTGGTCGAACCACAGAAGTTTGACCAGACCAGGATCAGGGAGGTTCGACCGAACCTACCCATGGTTCGGCCGAACCTACCCTGTAGTCCGGCCGAACCTTCCCAGTGTTCGGTCGGACCACTCCTCTTTTTCAGCTGGCTCTGTACGGACTATATAAGTCTCCTTTTAGAACGTTTTGATGTAATTTAGATTAACTTAGTTTTAATTTGCTGCACTTTTAGCTTAATCTAGAGAGAGAAACACTATTAGTCTTCATTTGGTAGAGAGAGAAAGTGTGGATTTCTTCATTGATGAACTTGGATTTTGAAGAAGAAGCTTGTTTAATCTTTTGTAGATCTTCAACTTCAAATAATGAGCAATCTCTTACTCTTTCTCTTTACTTTTGCATTTAATTTTGCTTGTTTACTTTAATTTTCATTCTTTGCATATTAATCATGTTGATGCTTATTGATTTGATTATTGATATTGTTCTCAACATGATTTGTGAGTAGTCTCCTAGCCAAGGGTGTGGGGATGGTGTAGTTGCTAATTTTTCATGCTTATAATATTGGGATTAAGTTAATTGTGATTAAAATCTTTGCATGCTTGATATTCTTTGATCTTCTTGCAAGTGCTCATTGTTAGTTGATTAAAGGTGAATCTTTGCTAACATGAAACGGAAGTTGACTTAGTTAGGATTCATTACTATCGATTGTCCTTTGATTGCAAATATATGGTTCTAGTGTGGAAACATAGAGGCTATGTTAGGAGAAACCGATTAACCCCGGAAGGCGGTTAAATTGAACCTTATATTGATATTCATTCATGTTTAGTTCACTATTGATTTGCTTTTATGTTATTGCATGATCAAGCGGCATCTACATCTACCCATCTCCCTTGGTGTTTAGTTATATTGATTTTAACTCGTTTTATCTTTAGTTTAATCTCTTAGTCATTCCTATCCTTTGTCCCGAGATAGCTTAAAGTCTAGTGGTGAATGCGGTGTTTATGTGCTTCTCCCTGTGGTTCGACCCCTCATCTTTCCATATACTTGTATTAGGATAAGTCGAGTATTAAAAATTGTATTTGATTTTGGTGTAGTTGTCTAACGACGCAATTATTCATTTATCATTGAGCAGTCATTGCCTATTTTTCCCCTACCTAGTCCTGACTTGACCGCCTTTCCCCCCGGGCAAGCGTCCTACACGTACGACCTATTAGTTTCCCATGCTAGGGGGCAAGCACCACCAGTACCACCACCAGTCCCACCACCCCAACCTGAGCCTGCGGTAGTGCATTCACTGCGATAGGCCGTATTGAGCATTCCCACACTAACCTTAGGAGGATGGTTGGCTTCATTGACAATAGGTTAGGGTACCTTCAGAGGAACCAGGGTATAGCTCTCTACCCTATGTATGATGATTATGCTCGTCGGGACAACATTCCCGACGATGCCATTTACCCTTACTGGTTTCAGCCTCCACCCCAGGGATACGATAGGGATCCCACTACCCATGGTATTTATACTGATTATTTTGCTTTCCATGGGTACGACCATGACATTTCTTTCGGGGGACCGGCGGGGGGGGAGTTTTCACGCTGATTATTTTGGTGGTATCTCTTCTGGTGCAGGTGGTGCAGGTGGCAGCGGAGGTGGAGGTTTCGGCTCCATGGATGAGGACGATGAGGATTAGTCATGTTGAGCTAGTTCCTAAGCCAATGAGGACATTGTCTGATTCTGGCTTGGGGGAGATTTTGGATTTGGTTTCTTTCTTTTTCTCTTTTCCTTTGTTTTTGGTGTGTTTTCTTAGATTAGATTTATTTCTTTCTAGGTTATTTTTATTGCTTTCTTATATGAAAAATCCAAAAAAAATGAAAAATAAAAAAAAAATCCAAAAATACGTTCCAATGAATTATAAATCATGCTTCCCTGTGCCCCTTACTTGGAAAATATTGTTTTGATTCTTGGTATATGATGATAAGCATTGTGGATTTGTTGATCATGATTTGAAGTTTGATTGCTTAGATGTCCTAACATGCGTCAATTTTTTCCAACTGCTTGTGAATATAGTGCTTGACTAGTTGATTTGGTTAGGAATGTGTGTTAGTTCCTGGTATGTCATTGAATTTAAGTATTGGTTGGCAGCTATAAGTAATGTTTATATGACTCATTATTATGCACATTGTGGAGGACAAAGGCATTTGTTCTTTTAGGTAGCCTTCAGATGATTTTAGATACTTTTGTTCCCTTCTTGCTACCCATGTTGTTGCCTTGACTTTTTGTTGTTTATTAGCCACATTACAAGCCTATTTTTCCCCATTCTTTACTAGTCCCGAGCTTGGCTTAGGGGAGCTATTAGTGAGTGAGGCAAGGGAGTTTGTAGTGTGCTTATTATTTGCACAATTTGGGTGGGTATTAAGAAGCTATTTTGTTCTTGATCATGTTTGTTTTTGATGAGTTTGAAAGTTGAATTTTCTTGAAAAAATAAAGTATGATGATATGAAAAAAAGAGAAGTTCAAAGAAAAAAAAAAGTGAAAAGAAATAAGTGAACTTCAAATGAAAAAAAAAAGAGTAAAAGGAAAAAAAATTTTCAATGTTCAAATGTTCTAGTTGGAGGTTGATCAAAAGAAAAAAAAAATAAGATGATAAGTTTCAATGAAAATTTCAAGTTTGGAAAATAAAGTTTGTTTATTCACTCTAGTTCTACACTATCATATTTTTATGAGTGGAATTGTAAGTGTTGGGATTGTTTGCTGTGATTGGAGTTGTATTTGGTGGATTCTTGTTGGAATTGGTTATGTTGAAGATGATTGGTCATCATTTATTTTTGACCTTGGTTTTCTTAGGATTTGCTCCCTTAAGCATAGATATTCTCTCACTTATTCCCAAATGTTTCCTACCCTTTACCCTAGCCTTACATTACAAGCTTTAAAGACCTTCCGACCTTTGTGCATAGAGTTGTATGAATGTGAAAGTGTTGTTTATCAGTACAAGTTATGATTTTACATATTTCGAGTTAACTAGTAGGTTGAGTGTACATTTGTTTAAACACACGAGAGTGTGAGTTGGGAGGGCATTGTTCACATAAAGGGGTTGGTTAGAGAGCAATTGAGTACATCTTTTACTCGCCACATAAATGAGAGTTGAGTGTGTGAGCACTAGTCTTGAATTCAATATGCTCTTGTGGTTTGCTCTATTTCACAATTATTAGGGAGGAAGAGTAATTGGATGGATGAGATTGGTTGATGTTGAAGCATGTTTATTAGATTTACCTTTGAATTGTTTGTGTTTGATTTTTACCTTTTTGGGTGAAGCATATTTATTTATTCATTGATGAGATCTTTGCTTAGGGACAAGCAAAGGTTTAGCTTGGGGGAGTTTGATATGTTCATTTTATATAGTATTTTACCTCTGTCCCTTGGTTATAATTAGTAGTGTTTTTGGCTCTTTAGAGCCACTATTATTACTAATTGGTGTTTTCTAGTGTTTTCGTAGATTTGGTTGATTTTTGTAGGGATTTGCACTTTTGGAGCATTTCTCCAAATATTATGGAGTAACTACGAGCATTAGAGATGCACGACCATCCTTCATAGCCCAAGGCCGGTTAGAGCCATCGAATCGGTTATTAAGGGCTCAGTATATGTAATACCGGGGCATTTGGATCGAGTATTCAAGACCCAAAGAGGAAATTCGGATTGGGCCGAAGAATTGGAGGCCAATCGAAGTCCAAAGAATAGCCCAAGAGTGTCGCTCGGCCATTAGAGGTCCCGCCCGAAGGCGCACCCGGCCGGGCGGGGGGAAAAGAAGCTGGCGCTCGAACTCGCGCCCGGCCGGGCGCGAGAGATGCGCCTGGAAGTAAAAAGGCGGGCCCGATTGGGTGGTGCCTCGCCTGATCGGGCGCGTGTTATTATTAGGCGGTTTAATCGTCGTTTAAGATTGTTTTAGTTTAGGATTCTTGCTTAATTAATATAAATACTTTTCCGTTAAGCAAGTTTAGTATCTTCTTTTGACTCTTTCTTAATTCTTCTCTTAGATTCTCTCTCTCTACTTAGCTTTTAGATAAATTTCTCTCTCTATAACTTTGTTCTTACTCAATCCTTGATACAGATTATTTTGGTAACGATTTCTTCTTCTTTAATCTCGGTTATTTACTTTAATTCTTTCATCATGTCTTAGTTTATTGCTTTGATTAATTTAGATTTGATTATGTGTGAGTAGTTTTATTTTTAGGGTTTGTGGGGATCCATAAATAATATGAAGGGGTAATTTCCTATTAATTGATTTAATGCTCTGTGACTAGATTAGCCCTGATCTTTTATGCATGAGTTTGACAATATTTATTCAAGATTCGAGAGATGAGAATTGATGTTTAGGTCTACTTTTAATAGGCAGGTTAATTTATAAATGGTTAAGTCGAGATTCGAGATATGATATTTAATATCGGTATATTAATTCTGTGATTGTAATACGTAGCGAAAGGCCTTTATGATCTGATTAATTGATACATTGATGTTTGATTATTATGCTTTACCCTGGAGTGTTATTTATTGGTAAACCTATGCCCTAGGTCTTTTATTCATTGTTTTCCTCTATTCTTACTCTTTCCTACTTTTACTCTTATAGTTTAGTTATCCTTTGATTATAATATATTGATTACTTTATAATTTAGATTGCTTTAATAAATTAGGTATAGAAAGACCAGTTTCCCTATGGATTCGACCCTACTTCCCTATCTACTTTAGTTAGAGGATTTAGGAATTACTTTTGACTAGGTGATACGACTTTAGCCTGTCAATAATGCTATTTGTTCCATTTATTTTTTATTTCTCATCAATTCAAGGTATGATTTCTTCATTTCTATTGATTCTTATGATAAATTTTCTACCTTGGTTGTACATGAGTGCTTAAATTGATTTGGTACTAGCCTTATTTTTGCATCCATATTGCTTACTACATGTTTCGGGGTTTTTCGTGTCCCTCGGGAGAGTTACAACTCAAGACTAGATTCACAAGGTCGCCTGTACCTACAAAATGAACGGACCGCCGGATGGTCGGTGGTCCGCCTCCGAAGATTAAGTTAGTAAATTGTTCGGATTCCATAACGTGCGGAAATTAATTTATCTGCTCGGATTCCAAGCTCAGGTGCTGTCTATTTCTTGAGAATGATAGCTCAGTAATAATTACAATAATTAACGTAACGTGTCCCCATAAATGAGGGGAATGTCCCAATTTATAGGGTCCTTGGGTAGTGTGCCCTCCATAGGGTTTGATGACCTAAGGATTAGAGCACGCCGTTTTGCGGCGCCTCAAAGTTAGGGCCTTTGAAGGCCACCATTTCAGGGGTGATATCTAAGTGACACGTGTCGCACATCCTAAGATGCCATTTGGGCGTCTCTTAGGGCGACACGTGTCACTCTCTCATTGGCCCATTTGGGATCATCAAATACCCCAAAATAGGGTTGTATCTGCCTGACACGTGTCACCATCTGGAAGGTCCAAGGTGGCGCCCCTTCCAGTGACACATTTCAGGTTCTGATTGGGCCACTTGGCCGGGTATACAATACCCAAAACATTTGCCCCTCACAGGGGTCATGCGCTCGGCACGTGACGCCTGTGGCAGGTGTCAGGCTATGAGTGGCCAAAAATTTACTTTTTACTGTTCACTTAGTTCTAGGGTTTTTCCCTGAACATTTTACCCCCTCTATAAATAGAGGGGTTGACCTCCCTTGCATTCACATATGCGTGAATCTTTGGGAGAACCTTTGAATTGGACTTGCAAAGACTTTGACTTCTTCCGCATCCAACAGTCAGCCCTCTTAGTTCGCCTGCTCAACCAGACGCCCCAAACCGACGACTCTTGTTACCTTCTTCTAAGGTAACCTCCTGATCCCTTTTTACTTATTTTCTTGGCATTTTTTCTTTATCAAATATGGTTTCCCAAACGCACCCGGCACGGCCTAGGTTAGTAATTAGTCGGTCACCGAGGACGACTGAATCTAGAACTAGGAGTGCCGAATGCTCGGTCGAGAACATTCCTTTAAGTACATCTCCAAATCCGAAAGTGTCTGTGCCTCTACAGGACATGATGGCCAGAAAAAAGCAGAAAACAAGGAGATATAGGACGGATGGTTCTTGGTACCATTCGGACAGTGAGACTATCTTTTCTTACGACTCCATTAGGGCGCCTGTCTCTGAAATAAGTAGGGAACCCTCTAGCATCGTCAGCACTCCCAATGACTCATTCTTGGAGGAGTGTGACGAGGAGTATGAGAACCCCCTGGCCAAGTGGATTGGTGTCGGATGATGAGCAGGGGAGGACACTGCTGGTTCCAGCCAGCAGGCCCCTAGATCTAAAGAGAACTCTGATGATGACTCTGCGTCTTCATCTTCCTACTGCGTCCCCCTTGACTCGGAGGTGGTGTAGTTAAATCTTCAAGCTGCCAGAGAGTCCCTCTCTTTTGAGAAGGGAGAGAGCTGGAAGGAGCCGTCTGCTTCCAGGCGGCATGAACGTGCGCCTTATTATCTGCACATCCCAAGAGGCAGGCGGAAGATCATGAAGGATGATCTTCCCAAATTTCTTTCTACCCATGTCATGGGACATGGGTTTCTTCTATCCGTGTCGGATGCTATAGACATGGTCACCTGGCCTGAGATGGCCTACTATGGTGACCAGTGCTTCGGCTGCTATGAGGCAGCCATCCAGGCAGGACTTCGCTTCCCTCTCCATCCGGCTGTGAAGAGGATTTTGGACGGATACCAGCTGGGTATCTTGCAACTATCCCCCAACTCTTTGGTCAACATTTGTGGCTACGTTGCCTCCTGTGAGATGCTAGAGGTGGATCCCAGCTTCGAGGCGTTTGCTCATATGAATTACTTGAGCAAGACTCCCAATCCAAGCGGGATCGGCTAGTTTACTATGACCATCCACACCGGTTATATGATGATGCTGGGGAAAGAGAACAAATAGAAGGACTGGAGAACTAAATTTTACATAGTCTCTTCCCCAAACTTCCAAAGAAACAAGTGTACAACTGATGGACCTAGTTCCGCTCCTTTTGGCTGGGAAGAAACCCCTTTCGCATGTTCCCAGGCGAACACAGGAGGAGATTTTTGATCGGGGCCTTTTTACTGTGGCCGTCCGAACGAACAACGAGACTGGGGGTCAAGGAAGTCACCCCCAAGAGCTATATTCCCATATTCGAGTGGCTCTCGGACTGGACGTACTTGGCCGCCTGCGGCCTTAGTATTGAGATGCCGAGAGGTAGGTGGCCGCATGAATTTATTAACTTTGCTACCCATTTTGTTTCTTATTTATTTCATTGCTACCTCTCACAAGATGCCGGCTATCTCTGCCGCTTTCTACCGCTCGAACCTGAAGCAGGCGGATGAGAAAACTTTCTTTAATGAATTATTTAGCATATTTTGTCTCAAAGACTCATAGTTAGAATTGTTTTCAAGGTGGCTCGTCAAAGCCTGCCCCCTCTTCTCAACCGGATCCCAAACTGCGCAAGCAGTTCGCTGGCGACGTTTCTCAAAATTGCAAGAAACACGTTGCCACAAAGCGGAAGAAGGGAATGGGCACCTCTTCCCCTACTCAGATTCCAACAAAGACGAACGCTCAACAACGAGTGTCGAAGAGTGGCAAACAGCCACTCACCACTGCTGGCGGCAGCGAAGCCGTAGGGGGAGAAGGAGGAAAATCATCCGACCATCGGACCATGCGCTTTATGATGTGAAACCTTGTTCAAAATCTTAACTTAGTTGTATTTGTGCTGATAGATGCCCCAGTGAGGCCAACTGTCCTCTAGATGGCCAAGCGGATGCTCATGACGCTTGATCCTGAGGACAAGGCTGCCATCAGAGAGGTCGGCAACGTTGACCTTGATGGAATTCTGGCGCTTCTTTGCGAAGTAAAACTTCTTCTTATAACTTGGTTAATATTTTTGCCGAATGGTTTCTGATGAATTTCCTTGTTTTGGACAACCACAAGCAATGCTACGCGTGAGCGGTCTCAAAGGGGCACTCAATGAGAAGACTAGGGAGGTAAAGGCAGCGAATGCTTAGGCCGCCTCTTCTCTGGACAAAGCTCAGTTCGAGATTGCTCAAAATGAGATTCTGATACTTGATATGTTGTATTCCCAGGCGTTAGCGAATCTACAAAACCAGCAGAACTTGGACGCAGCAAAGCAGCGGGTGAAGGAGCTTCAAGAGCAGGTCAAGGGCCTTGAGGAGAAGCTGGAGACTCTAAAGGAGGAGGAATCCAAGGCTTCTCACCTTAGGGAAACGGTCAAGAGACTCCGAGGGCGGCTGAGCAACCAAGAGACTCCACTCCGGACTAAGTATAGGTCTTTGATGGAGGAGGATAAACAGGCCTTGGTCTAACAAATGATGGACGATAATGAGGTCATCATGCGTGCGGCCTAGGCAGCTGTGTATCCTTGTGCCGATAGTCAAAATTGGAAGGCCCAGTTTGATAAGGCAAACGACGAGTTCAATGCCCGACTCCTCACGGAAGATCAAGGGGAGGTCGAGAAGGAGGCGGCTGCCTAAAATGCCTCCGAGGGATCCAGCTCGTCTGGCGGCTCGTCTTCTGGGCACGAGGAGGATGATCAGGAGGGAGATGAGGAATCAAAGGAGCATGCGCCGGAGGACAAGACGGATGCCAATGTTGATAAGCTCCCCCGATCTTTAAGCTTTATGTTTTTTCTTTCTACGGCCAAATGGCCATTTATTTAGCTTTTCTGGCCTGCGAGCCAAGTAACCATGTATCTTTACCGACCAAGGGGTCGGGTAGTTTGACAATTCCTTGCTTGGCCAGTTAACATTCGCAGTCGTCAATTTTAACGGCTATTATTTTTATGAAGCATCCGGTCATTTGATCGGTTTTATTTATATTAGTGTTTATGCTTTTAAAATTTTTAAAGCTTTTAATTTTCATGCATAGAATTTTCGCTAAATATTTTAACCTGTATAGTATGCGAATGTTCTTGCCCCTGGCCGAATGTCGCTTGGTTTTGGTTGAGTGGATTAATTGACTTAGAAATTTTTATACTTTAAAGAGTACGAATGGTTTCTGAATCAATCAATCACTATGGTGATTTCCCCAAACCAAGCGGCAGACGGCCATATAGAGCAAAAGGTTCTATAAATGCATCCGGCCAAAGCCCTCGAGTAATATGGAAAAAATGCAAATTTTTTTAACTTAACATTTTAATTAAGAACATATTGGTCCTCCTGCCTTTCCCCATAGCAAAGACAGGCGGTAAGATAGCCTCTAATCCTTTATTTGCTTTGGTATTGATTTATTATTCATTATTTGGCTTAGGAGAGGACTTTGTAGAAGGCTACTTCTAGTTTTAAAGTGGCCAACTGGATTGTCTACACAAGGTACGTACAAGTTACGAAACCTTGATTGTAGGTGCATTTTTAAGGAAGGATCGAGAACTTAGTACCATGTATAGGATAGACTGGGTTAAATTGTTTGGTTATACATTGTGAATTTCAAATGATGTGCACTAGTTTATAATGCAAGTATTATTAGTGCTCTAATTATGCAAGGTGCGCTTAAAGGCAAAGGTATGTGGTTGGTGTAAAGATTAAATTATTACTCATTCATGATTATGCAAACAGGATGAGTAAAGGAGGAATTCAAGTCTTGTAAGACGAGGTTAAGGTTTTGGGGGGCCTTATGCACTCAAGGTGTTATACACCGATGTAGTAAAGGAATAATTAATAAATGTTGTTTGTCACTAATAAATCAAGAATTTAAATTGGGAATTTGCCATGTTTGATTGAATTGTGTTTGGAATGTTTGTATTGTAATGTATATGAGTCATCACCAAGTCTAAACCTATAAATCATGTAAAGTGCAAGATGGATGAGCAATAAAACTCTGGATTGGTGCACATCTGGAGTAATGACAATCAGGAGTTGGGGTACATGGGGTATTAGCCGTGTACTTTTATCGAGGTCGTCTGATCCACAAGTCTCCTATTTCAAATATTATTTTCCTAAAACTAGGAGTTAAGTGAGATCTCATACTAACTACGGTCACGGAGTCGCGCCCGTGGTCGTTGGATGTTTATTGATGTTTCCGAAAGGAGGCATGGGGTTTTTCTTTTATTTATGTTCCAAATGGGACATGGGTTAGACAACCTTGTCTATTGCTAAATCTAATGAAATAAATAAATGAGTCAGTTAATATCAATTAGTGAGGTCTTAATAAATTTGATAATTTAGTCATGAGTTGAGTCTGTATTTAATGATGCTTATGCTTGATTATTAGTAGCATGTTAGGTATTTTCTTAATTTATTTCGCAGCATGTATGTACTCAGCTTTGCTATTTGCGTGCTTTTGTGTGTGTCTTTCTTTGGTCATGGCCTTCGCCTTTCAATGACCCTGTGACGATAAAAATTTTACACTTGTAATATTGGGGAGCAGAATAACTGCAGGTTCTTACACATGCAGCATTCATCAGGGTTGTGGGATCTTGAGTAGAGAGTTGGTTGTTTGCATTTTATTTCGTTTGCAAGTTTAAATTTATTTTAATTCATTTTTATTCGACACTATTTCTTTTGGTTTGAATTTATTTGAACACTGGATTTAATCACTTACTGTAGACACCCATTTGTGTCTCCCCAAAACCAAACCCAGTGATGAGTACCTTTCACGTCGAATCATAATCGAATGAAACGAAAGTGTGGAAAGGTCTAGTGTTGCGGAAAGTTTTATTTCTTTTCTTTTCTCTCTGTTTTTGAAAACTTATTTTAAGAAAATAGTCAATCCAGTTTGGTTGGTCCATGATATGGGTCCAATAGTAGTGTAGTTGGATGGGGCTTGCAAATACCTTTCCAACGATATATTATAAGCCCAATTCTGATGAATATTGAGGAAGTTATGGCCAATTTACTAAACTGGGCCCGGTTTGAGCTTTATATGCGGCCCAATGATCTAGGGGAGGGCCTAATATGATTTATCATTCCTAATGCAATTACGAATGGTTTTAGTCTTCTAGATTCTTCTAGAAAGTTCTTTTCATTCCTAATTCAATCGGCATTGATAAGTTGACTTTGTTGACTTTTCAGAATTTTAATCACGATCAAATAGCATTTTCGAAGAAATTATATTATTTTATCCTCCAGTACGGTAAACTTATCGGATTTTCGAAAACGCGTTAGAATCAAGACTGGCGTCCAACCCCAGGCCTTGGCGCCTGGAACCAGGCTTGGCGCCAGTCGCTAGCCATTGGCGCCTGGCGCTAGCCACTGGTGCCTGGCGCCAGCTAGCCAGGGTTGGCGCCAATCCTGTTTTGCGATTATCAGACTCTGTTTTGTTAAATTATCTTTTTTGGCTGATTTTCTCTATAAATATCGTATCAAAAACTCCGTTTTCATTCATCATCTACATCTATCTACAACCAATTCACCAATTCTCTCATTCTCAAGTATTCTTTAGCATTCTTTCAATTCTTTCTTGCTTTTTCATACAAAATTCCGCATTCGCAAGATCTAGAAACACCTAGCCATATTCGAAGTTGCCTTCGCCCTAGACGTGAAAGGTTTTAATTTCTGAGGGTTTGGTCCCAAATTACTCTTTCAATTATTTAATTTAATTGCTTTTATTATTTTTTTTCCTTGAAGTTACTAACGTGTGTATTTTGTTATTAGAAAGAGGTACGAGGTATCAACGTAAGTACTTTATTGGTTTTAATTGATTTATGATGTAGACATCATGTTTATATTGTTATTATGATATTCCTAGTATCGTGTCTAGGGTATTTTTAATATTAAATATGATTGCTATGATGCCTTTTATTCTCTTCCTAATATTTGTTCATGTTAGTATCATGTTAGGGTTAAAGATTTGATTTTTATCACTTAGTGACATGCTAGGGTTTGTTATTAATCCGGTTAGTATCATGCCTAGGATCTTGCTATTTTTATTGTGCTTTAATATTAACATGAACATGATAATTATTATAATTGTTATAATTTATGATTATTATAATTATTATTATTATTATTATTATTATTTATTATGTTTCTTGATACATTATTTATTGTTATTGCTTGATCACCTTTTATTACATGTTTAAAGGGAATTTGGTACTTGTAATCACGCTTAATAAGATAATTAGTAATCTTGTTAGGTTAACTTTGATTATAATTCAAGTGATCGCCAATAATAGGTTTGTTTGTGCATTAATATTCAACCAACATAGATTAAACAGGTTTAGGGTTAATCCTATTGATTGTATGTTAGTCAAAAAGCGCTCATGAATACGATCAGAATAAAGTACAGGCCTATTATTAGGGCAGGTTCAATCTCTTTTAGGTTGGATTTGTACCTTCATCCCCGAACCCTTATTTGGTTCATGACCTTATGGAGTTGACGATCTCTTGGATCGTTAAGGGGTGTAACCTTCACCTCGTGATGGTTTACAAGTTCCTTAAAAACTTGTTGGCGACTCTTTTGCTCTATCTTCTTCCCTTTTGGACGCCACCGTACTTTAGTGTATGATCACAGTGGGGTTCAAGCTAGTGGGATTAAAGGCTTGAAATTGTTCCCTACAGTTTTTGGCAACTCCACTGGGGAGGATTTCTATTTTAATTCCTGAATTTGTTTCGGCAATGATTTAGAATGAGTGGATGAGACTCGAAAAGTTCTAAGTATTTCATGTGCGTAATTTTGATTAACATTATTGTCATATGCATAAAAAGGTTCTCATTGGAAAGACCATCCGTAATGAGTCAAAAACATAGGATTTTACACGTAGGAAATTTGAGAAATGTCTTTCACAACTAGGACCGAAATAACACCGCGCGAAACTGGAAAATTTTATCGAGCACAGAAAGCTGCTGAGGCATGTGGGAAGTAGCGTCAGGGGCCAGAGCTTGGCGCTAAACTTTTAGCCGTAGCGCCAGACGCCAGTATTGGCGCCAGGCGCTACAGTTAAAAGTTGGCGCCAGTCTCTGTTTGCTGGCGCCAATTTCCCCCAATACCGAGCCAGAAATATGCATTCTAATTTCGACCGGTTTTTCGTATTGTTTGCTCGATCCTACTTCCTGATTAAATTTTTTCTCACTTTTCTGAAACCCATATGTGTTCTACATGTGGACATAACCCTCTAGGAATTCATGCTCCATCTACCTGATTGAACGCTCCGTGCAACAAAGGGTACATCCGAGATGTTGAATTCACCAAACCATGGAAGCGAGTTTTTTCTAAAGCTCGCGGTGTCCCATCCACTCGCGCCAACCCTTCACGGTTAGGCTTCCGCGCGGTGAATCCGGACAATTAACCATGGACCCTCTTTGACTAAACCATATCCCGAACTTTAGAGAACTAGAGCCATGGTTAGGTTGCAAACTCATTGCATCATATTGTGCCTACTTGACTAATTGTGCATTATTTGTTGTGCATACTCTATGTGATTTTTCCTAACCGTTTGTTTGACTTGTGTTAAGACTAAATAAACTGATTAATGACTAAAGGACTTTGTTTAATTAATTAATTAATTTGAGCTAATAAATAAACATAAAATCGAGTCATAGTTCCTTTAAGTCAACCCGGATTTTTATTCCCGTATACTGCACAAACGTCAACTTGTTTTGGTCATAGCTGGAGTTATAGAAAGAACTGCGAGTCGTACAGCCTATGGATCTGTAGCCCCGAGTTTTGTTTTTTAATTTGGCGTTGGTTTCATCCCAATCAGAGTCGCAGATCAAAAGTTATGACTAAAATACCACAGTCTGTCCAGTTTAATGCATATACGTGAAGTCTTAACTTAGTCTTTGCTTGAGTCTAGTTACATAGTCTAGCCACATGGTCATGACACGAGTCTTAACATGTCACCTACACTTACTAGTCTTAGCACACACTTTGAGTACACATCACCATGGCCATGTCTTAGGTTCATGCATGAGTCGGTCTTTTCCGTCGTTTAAGTTGGGGGTACATTCTATTCCTAATTCTTCATATTTCTCCGTCTAAATCTTCTTTCGCATTCTTCCATCTTTCTTCACTTCCTCCATCAATCGCATGTTGAATAAAGTTTGAGTCAAATAATTAACAATAAGTATCCCCAAATTCCTTTCCCACAGTACTTGGTCGAGGAGAGAAGGGCGATTAATCAAGGACAACCGCTTTATTCAAGTCTCGCTTTTTGATAAACCGATTCGTCAAAAGAGGAAGGCTAAGAAGATAATGGCAACTCAAGAAGAAATCAATGATCTTAAGAATCAACTGGCTACTGTGACTGAGACACTAAAACTTCTCGCACTTAGGGTCGATGACCCCGTGAAGCAACCACAGATGAACCTCATGCAAGAGAGTCTAAACAAGCTATCTAGTGACTATAAATTTCAGGGCATGAGTTCGCAAGGAGTCTCGCTGTACAAAGAACTTCTTCCGCATAAGTTCAACGCCACTGACATCCCTAAATTCAATGCAACAGATAACCCTTACTTCCATCTAAGAGCTTTTGAAACTATAATGAGCATTAAGGGTATCGATAAGAAGGTTTTCCCCTCTCTGTTCCCACTATCTCTCGAAACCGTTTGTCAACAATGGTTCTTTTCTCTCGAGAAAGAAAAAACCTCTTCTTGGGAGTCGATAACAAACGCTTTCATAGATAGATATAAGTACAACATCCAAGACGAGACAGACCACAGACAACTTGAGATGTTAAAACAAAAGGAAAACGAAGGGTTCACTTCTTTCTTCAATAAATGGAGGGAAACTTCTGCTAATATGGTCAAGGCTCCTACCGAAAAAGAATCTATGAGGGTGTTTATCAAGAATCTCCAAGGGAAGTATTCAAAGCACTTAAAGTACCAACACAACTTGAATACTTTCAAAGCTGTCTATAATATAGGCATTGACATTGAAGATGACCTTCTGAAAGATAATAGTGCGAGAGGAAAGAAGAGCGACCATCCTTCTTATTCCTCTAATGAGGTACATGCTACAAACACCTCTAAACCACGAATCCAAAGATCAAAAAGGGTGTTCACACCAATTGGTATAAGTTATGAAACGGCTTTCGAGAAGCTACATCACAAAGGACTAGTCATGCCCATAGGGCCCATAAAAGATCCGGTTCCAGAAGCTAGGCCACCTAAGTGGGACCCTAATAAGAACTGCAAATATCATCAAGGAAAGGGTCACGACACTTAAGAGTGTTGGAAACTCAAAGAAGCTATTCAAGATCTGATCGATAACAATGAAACTTCCGAGATTCTAGCCATCGAAGATGACCAAGCATCCTTTGATCCATCACTTCTTATCACACCTGTAGGAGAGCCTATGATCGAGACAGCTTATATGACCTCTCTCGATGAAGTGGCCATAATTGAGGAGGATGAAAGTCTTTTCTTAGATAATACCAAGGAAGACTCGTCAAGTCTAAAAGAGGAAATTCAAAAACTGCAAGATGTCATTGCCATGGTCTTGAATGTGGTAGAAGGATTAGCAAATCGGGTGATGGCCATCGAACAAAATTGTCGCCAAGATTTTAATGAAGAACTCAATGCTCCTAAGCCACAGGAAAAACGAACCATTGTAGAATACACACCAATAGGAATGACTTACAATGAAGCTTTTGACTGTCTTCACGATCAAGGTCTCATTCACTCCATTGGTCCCAGTCAAGACCCTCCATCTGAAAAACGTTCTCCTAATTGGGATCCAAATTCTTATTGTCGATACCATAGAGGTCGTGGTCACACCACCGAAGTATGTCTCGCCCTCAAAGATCGTGTTCAAGACTTCATTGATTCAAATCTCCTTCATGTTCCTCCGCGCGACAAGAAGGCGAAGATTAGTAACAATAGTATCAGTGGCTGTAAAGGGAAGAAGAACGACTATCCTTCTTCTTCCGAAAACACCTACTCCAGTAATAGTGTTGGTACTTTCGACCTTAGTGAGATCCTATCCATGAGTAATCAAAAGCAACCGAAAAGGGAATTTACCCCTATCGGAATTAGCTACGATGATGCTTTCGATCGACTCCATGCCAAGGGAATCATTACTCCCATAGGACCTATTAAAGATCCCCCACTTAAGAAAAGATTGCCTAGTTGGAATCCAAACGAGCACTGCAAGTACCACCAAGGTAAGGGTCATACTACTGAGAGCTGTTGGAAGCTAAAGGAGGCCATCCAGCATTTGATTGATAACAACAAGCTTCCCATACCTCCAGTTAACAAGAAGAGCGAGTGATGATAAGGGAAGCAACACAAGACAAGAGATGAGCTTCAACGACAAGATTTTATGACCTCTTTTTCTATTTCTTTTTCATTTTACCCCTTCCCCAATAAGTCTAGCATAGGCACCTTTTATTTTCTTTTAGATTAATTTTGTAGATTTTTCCTTTTTCCCTTTTTAATAAAATGAGCATTTATTTCCTTGAATATGATCATTTCATTACATTGCATTCAAAAAAAAAAAAAAAAAAAAAAAAAAAAAAAAACATGTCCAATTAAGCACCAGGTATACTAATGATTTGAGGCACCCCTTGTAGCCACATCATATCTCCTTTCGCCCTTCAATTATACAATCCTTTCTTCGTAAACCACTTTGAGTCTCGTCTAACGATAGACCCTTCTTTTTTCAACCTACATCTACCTAAGCTTGGGATGGGATGGCGTGCAACTTATGCAATTCTAAAGAAAGCTTGAGCAAATTCAAAAGAAAGCAATAGCAAAAAATAAGCAATAATAAAAAACGAAAACAAGTGTACAAAAGGGTAAGTGTTCCAATGTCTTTGATATGAAAGTATCTTCGATAAGAACATGTCTCAGATTGCGTCTCTTATCGAGTGCTCGGTACCGTGCCTGAGAAACATGAATGCCAAGTGAGTGATAGACCGCATGATCGGGATTGCCCACACTTATTAAAATAAAATAGATGCTAAAGCAAAAGATGAAAGAGAGCTAAAAAAAAAAGAGTAGAAAACCTCAAGCATAAAAATACAAATATTCAAAAGCAAGGTTGCACACCTTGGGGGCTTATCTAGGGTCTTGAGCCTTTATCCCCTTCTTCTTCAAACCTTTATCCTAACCACGTTACAACCCTTAAAAAGACCTTTTTTGGGGTATACACACTTGTGCGAGGTTCGGCTAGAGCTACGTTCGGCCTGATTCCTAACGGATACGTAGGCAACCTCACATCGAGGTGCGGCCGTAATAAACATGCATTCATATTCACATTCACACACTTGCACCATGATCATATCAAGGAATCTCCAATGCTCATCCCTTTTCACTTAGAGCTAGACTTGGGGGCTTGGTCCTTACATCATTAGCTTACCTAGCCTAAGAGTCACCATTATTTGGCTCTTCTAACAATATGTTTTTCCACACACTTAGCTCTTGTGGCCTAGCTTTAGTGTCACTATCACACACTGCACAGATACATGACCAAATATATTTCCCTTAGGAACCCTTTGTCATGAAATCTTAACACAACGTTGAAGCATGCCTTATCACATCACTCATCACTCATAATTGTCATTACATAGAAGTATGAAGTGCTTAGCCTCCGTGCCTAAGTTACCCAAATACTTTCATCATGGAGTCAACCATTGAGATAGCCTAGGATGGATTAATCCTTGCACCTTGAGAGATAGTATCAAATGATATTTGATTAAGCTCATTCAACATGCATCTTCAAACTTCGCTTCCTTTTTTTTTTCTTTTTTTTTTCCAGAAGAAAGTCGGTACCCTCCACAAAAATGACGGAAAATTTTTTCTTTTTGCATTTTCGAGTCACACGATCACATTACAATGCACACACGGGTCACGAGTCACATGTGTCATGTTACTTCGAGTCGAGTCAACCTCGAGTCAGTCAAACATATCAAGTCAAGTTTATACCTTGAGTCGTGTCAAGTCGATGAGTCAAGCAACATTAAACCTTAGGTCAACCCTAAGATGATTAAAGAGATTGCCAAAGTTCTATAGTCAAAAATAAATACAGGTACAACAGAATAGGGAAGACCCTATCACAGCATTCGGCGACAGAGTCAATTCTTGGCGCCAGAAATATTTCAGCAACGACAGAGCTCAAAGCCTCTCAGAAAGGTGATTTCGACCTCATGCAGCAATTTCGGGTTCCTTGGTACGCCAGTTAGCCCCTATAAGCAATTTGACATGATTAGTAGTCGGCTCGATTACAATCGTAGTAAGTGATTGACCTGATGAAAGATCGTCTCACTTAGCTTAAAGCGCCTAATTACGGAGACACCGACATACTGGTTTTAGCGGAAGCAAAGTTTAGGCGAGCTTTAGAGGTCGACAAACGTTGGTCTTCGGAAATTTTTCCAGAATATTATCGCAACAAACACTCAAGTACCGAAGCTCTTTTGTTCAGAGACGCGTGGGCATGTCATCAAAGCTCTTTTGTTCAGAGACGCGTGGACAATCCTTTTCAAGCTCCTTTGTTCAGAGACGCGTGGACATTTCCATCAAAGCTCTTTTGTTTAGAGACGCGTGAACATTTCCATCAAGCTCTTTTGCTCCAGAGACTCGTGGGCATATCATTCAAAAGCTCTTTTGTTCAGAGACGCGTGGACAATCCTTTTCAAGCTCTATTGTTCAGAGACGCGTGGACATTTCCTACAAGCTCTTTTTCTCAGAGACGCGTGGGCATCCTATTATCAAGCTCTTCGTTCAGAGACGCGTGGACACATCATTTAGAAGATCATATCAAAAAGAAGCTCTTTGTTCAGAGACGAGTGAACATCGAAACAGCAAGGTGGCGTTCCCTGGATTATGGAGAGTTGTCACAAACAGCTGAAGATTGTTTCAAGAGAAGCAATCTTCGATAGTATTCCCTTGGACGCGGAATATTATCAATGCGGATGAGGATTGTTTCGAGAGAAATAATCTTCGATAATGTTCCCTAGGATGTGGAATATTATCAATGCGGATGAGGATAGTTTCAAGGCGAAGCAATCTTCTAATTTGGAAGCAGTTACGGGCGTAGCGGTTTTCAAGCAGGGTGGCATTCTCTAGCTTGCAGGAGGTCATCAAAACAATCGGTTACTTTTAGAGACGTGTGCTCGACGGTGCAAGATACGCATTTCTTAACTCTTTTATCTGTTTAACTAATGCTAGTTTTTCAGGTATCGGCGTTAAAAGAGTGATTTAGGATCGCAGAACGTTCTGAATCATTCTCCGTCCCTATTGATACTTTGACTTTTGTTTTCGAAACTTGCGTTTCTCCAAACTCAGTCAAAGTGGGGGCTTCTGTAGACACCCATTTGTGTCTCCCCAAAACCAAACCCAGTGATGAGTACCTTTCACGTCAAATCATAATCGAATGAAACAGAAGTGTGGAAAGGTCTAGTGTTGCGGAAAGTTTTATTTCTTTTCTTTTCTCTCTGTTTTGGAAAACTTATTTTAAGAAAATAGTCAATCCAGTTTGGTTGGTCCATGATATGGGTCCAATAGTAGTGTAGTTGGATGGGGCTTGCAAAGACCTTTCCAACGATATATTATAAGCCCAATTCCGATGAATATTGAGGAAGTTATGGCCAATTTACTAAACTGGGCCCGGTTTGAGCTTTATATGCGGCCCAATGATCTAGAGGAGGGCCTAATATGATTTATCATTCCTAATGCAATTAGGAATGGTTTTAGTCTTCTAGATTCTTATAGAAGGTTCTTTTCATTCCTAATTCAATTAGCATTGATTAGTTGACTTTGTTGACTTTTAAGAGTTTTAATCAAGATCAAATAGCATTTTCGAAGAAATTATATTATTTTATCCTCCAGTACGGTAAACTTATCGGATTTTCGAAAACGCGTTAGAATCAAGACTGGCGTCCAACCCCAGACCTTGGTGCCTGGAACCAGGCTTGGCGCCAGGCGCTAGCCATTGGCGCCTGGCGCTAGCCACTGGTGCCTAGCGCCAGCTAGCCAGGGTTGGCGCCAATCCTGTTTTGCCATTATCAGACTCTGTTTTGTTAAATTATCTTTTTTGGCTTATTTTCTCTATAAATATCGTATCAAAAACTTCGTTTTCATTCATAATCTACATCTATCTACAACCAATTCACCAATTCTCTCATTCTCAAGTATTCTTTAGCATTCTTTCAATTCTTTCTTGCTTTTTCATACAAAATTCCGCATTCGCAAGATCTAGAAACACCTAGCCATATTCGAAGTTGCCTTCGCCCTAGACGTGAAAGGTTTTAATTTCTGAGGGTTTGGTCCCAAATCACTCTTTCAATTATTTAATTTAATTGCTTTGATTATTATTTTTCCTTGAAGTTACTAACGTGTGTATTTTGTTATTAGAATGAGGTACGAGGCATCAAAGTAAGTACTTTATTGGTTTTAATTGATTTATGATGTAGACATCATGTTTATATTGTTATTATGATATTCCTAGTATCGTGTCTAGGGTATTTTTAATATTAAATATGATTGCTATGATGCCTTTTATTCTCTTCCTAATATTTGTTCATGTTAGTATCATGTTAGGGTTAAAGATTTGATTTTTATCGCTTAGTGACATGCTAGGGTTTGTTATTAATCTGGTTAGTATCATGCCTAGGATCTTGCTATTTTTATTGTGCTTTAATATTAACATGAACATGATAATTATTATAATTGTTATAATTTATGATTATTATAATAATTATTATTATTTATTATGTTGCTTGATACATTATTTATTGTTATTGCTTGATCACCTTTTATTACATGTTTAAAGGGAATTTGGTACTTGTAATCACGCTTAATAAGATAATTAGTAATCTTTTTAGGTTAACTTTGATTATAATTCAAGTGATCGCCAATAATAGGTTTGTTTGTGCATTAATATTCAACCAACATAGATTAAACAGGTTTAGGGTTAATCCTATTGATTGTATGTTAGTCAAAAAGCGCACATGAATACGATCAGAATAAAGTACAGGCCTATTATTAGGGCAGGTTCAATCTCTTTTAGGTTTGATTTGTACCTTCATCCCCGAACCCTTATTTGGTTCATGACCTTATGGAATTGATGATCTCTTGGATCGTTAAGGGGTGTAACCTTCACCTCGTGATGGTTTACAAGTTCCTTAAAAACTTGTTGGCGACTCTTTTGCTCTATCTTCTTCCCTTTTGGACGCCACCGTACTTTAGTGTATGATCACAGTGGGGTTCAAGCTAGTGGGATTAAAGGCTTGAAATTATTCCCTACAGTTTTTGGGGACTCCAATGGGGAGGATTTCTATTTTAATTTCTGAATTTGTTTCGGCAATGATTTAGAATGAGTGGATGAGACTCGAAAAGTTCTAAGTATTTCATGTGCGTAATTTTGATTAACATTATTGTCATATGCATAAAAAGGTTCTCATTGGAAAGACCATCCGTAATGAGTCAAAAACATAGGATTTTACACGTAGGAAATTTGAGAAATGTCTTTCACAACTAGGACCGAAATAAGACGATCCCGAAATTATATTTAGATTAAGAATGTGCTTAGCAGTCTGCCTATTGGGCAGGCGGTAGCTCGCGGAATCTCGGCATTGGTCGTCTGCATATTGTGCAGGCGATGCTCCAACGTCGCTATTAAAAATTTTGGTCCGCCTACACATTGTACAGTCGGTACCATAGGGGGTAAGTAGGATCCGCCACCACATAGTGCAGGCGGCATCCTTCATTGTTATGAGCATGGTCTTTCTGTACTTTGTGCAGCTGGTGCTCAAAATAAAGAAAAGAAAATAAAGACAAGTACAAAATGAAGGCAAAATTTCATTAACAAGTAAAAAAACTTTACAAAATTTCAGAAGTAATACTTCTTCAAGTTATCTACATTCAAGGTTCTGGGAAGCCTCCTGCCGTCTGGTGTTTCTTGGCGGTAGGTACTTCCTCTTACTTCTTCATAGATTCGGTAGGGGCCTTCACAATTTAGGGTTCACTTTCCTTGTTCATTCGCCCTACCGACTGCCTCCATTTTCTGTAACACAAAGTCCCCAACTTTTACAGGATGCTTGTGTACTCTTTTGTTGTACGCTCGAGTCATTCTCAGACGGTAGATTTCATGGCGCAAGGCGGCATTGCCCCTACGCTCTGGGAGTGAATCCAATGTCAGGCATGGCCTCCCAGTTCGCCTCTTCATCATATAGCATAATCTGAAGAGTCAGCTCGTAGTATTCAATAGGCAAGACAGCTTCTGCCCTGTACACCATGAGGAATGGGGTCTCTCCAGTCGCCCCATTTGCAGTTTTTCTGATGGCCCACAGGACGTGTTGTAATTCACCCGCCCATAGGCTGCCAGTTCTCTCAATTTTCTTTTTAATTCCGTATGAGATTAATTTGTTGAAGGATTCAACTTGGTCGTTTGCTTGGGGTCGGCCGACTGATGCAAAATAATTGGAGATCCCCTGATCTCCTAACCAAGTCTTCAAGTGAGGAGTCTCAAACTGAGGACCATTGTTAAAAGCCATAGACATAGGCATCCCAAAACGAGTGATGATATTCTTCCAAATGAAGGAAATCACATCCTTTGTCTTGATGTTTTTGACCGCCTTTTCCTCTACCCATTTGGTAAAGTAATCCACAACCATTAAGGTGCAGCGCCTTCTGCCTGGAGCAGTCGTATATGGACACAGGATGTCCATGCCCTATTTAGCAAATGGCACAGGATTGTGGATGGCCATCAGGTAGTGGCCGAACGATGGATTAGCTTGCCATACTTTTTACACTTGTCACATTTGTTAACCATCTCCATAGCATCCGAATCTAGGGTCGGCCAGAAGTAATGCCGCCTGGCCCTGACAGCTAAGGATCTGCCGCCTACATGAGAGGCGCAGTATCCGGAATGCAATTCTTCGAGGATTTCTTGCCCCTTTTTTGGGGTCACACACTTCAAAAAAGGCTTCATGAAACCTGCTATGAAGAGCTCTCCTCGCCTTATCTCAAAGTTTGCAGCCCGTTTTTTCTGCACGGCCACCTCCTGATGTGATTCTGGGAGGGTGTCGTCTGTTAGGTATGCTCGGACGTTATCCATCCAGGTGGAGCTTCGGTCAAGTACTCCAATGGGGAATTTATCAGATATACTTCTCTTTTCCCTGACTTCCTAGAAGACTAACCGAGGCGTTTCACAGGAGGCGGATGAAGCCAGATTGGACAGAGCATCCGCCTGATTATTTTTTTATCTAGGCACTTGGATTAACTTGAAGTCTTCAAGTGTCCCAGCTTCAGCCTTGACCGCCTGCAAGTATTTGATCATAACTGGATGGGTGACTTCATAGACACCATTGTATTAGGTTACGACAAATTGAGAGTTAGAGCAAGCGTCAATTCTCGTTGCCCTTGCCGCCTTGCACATCCGGATGCCGGCTAGTAGGGCTTCATACTCGGCCTCATTATTTGAGGCTTGGAACTTTAACCGTAGTGCATATTCATATTTGTCCCCCCCCCCCTAGAGACTGACAAATTACGCCTGCACCACAGCCGTTCATTGTGGAGCTTCTGTCCACATACACTTTCCAAACCTAATTGATATGATCTGGCTCAGCCGGCCTTGTCATTTCAACAATAAATTCGGCGAATACTTGCCCCTTTATTGCCTTCATTGGTTTGAAAGTGATTTTCAGTCCCTGTAGCTTAATAGCCCATTTGAGAATTTGACCAGAAGACTCCAGGGTTATCATTGGCTGCTTGATCGGTTGGTCAGTGTAGACCGTGACTAGATACACCAAGAAGTATGGTTTCAACTTCTTGACAGCCACGAAAAGGGCAAGACTAAATTTTTCAACAATGGGGTACTGAAGCCCAGCGTTTCTAAGAACATGGCTAATGAAGTAGACCAGGAGCTGGATGTCGTCTCTTTAAGCTAAGAGTACAGCACTGAGGGCGTGATCTGAAACAGCCAAACATATATAGAGCACCTCTTTGGGTAAGGGACTAACCAACCTTGGCAAAGAGTGCAGATGCATTTTTAGCTTTTGGAAGGCGGCTTCAGCATCATCCCCCCATTCAAATCTAGTCTTCTTCCTGATCGCCTGGAAGAAATAGAGGCACTTATCACTTGACCGATAAGAAATCTTCCCAGAGCTGCCAGACAACCGGTTAATTTTTAAACTTCCTTCACAGAACGGCGCGACTGCATGTCGATTACCGCCTGTATTTTGTCGGGGTTGGCCTCTATCCCCCTTTGGTCGATCAAGAATCCAAGAAAATTCCTAGACTCAACACCCAAGACACACTTTTTTGGATTAAGCATGACCTTGTGCCGCCTGAGTGTGGCGAATGTTTCTCGGAGGTCAGACAGGTGATCCGCCTGCTTTTTGGATTTGACTATCATATCATCAATGTATGCCTCTATATTACTCCCAATTTGATTAATGAAAACTGTATTAATCATTCGTTGAAAAGTAGCAGGCGCATTCTTCAAACCAAACGGCATCACATTGTAACAGAATAACCCTTGATAAGTGACGAATGTCGTCTTTTCTTGATCCTTTTTCCACAGGGGAATATGATGAAAGCCTGAATAGGCGTCCATAAAAATCATCACGGCATGTCCGGTTGTAGAGTTTACCAGATTGTCGATCTTTGGAAGTGGATAACTATCCTTCGGACATGCTTTGTTCAAGTCAGTGTAATCTACAAACATGCGCCAGGTGCCGTTCGGCTTCTTTACAAGCACAACATTCGCAACCCAGTCAGGGAAGCTACATGGCAAAATGAACCTAGCGTCTAACAGCTTTTTAACTTCGACGGCTGTCGCCTGACTTCTTTCCTCGCCATGGTTTCTTTTATTTTACCGAATGGGCTTATTTTTGGGATCCACGACGATTTTGTGGATAGCAATACCTAGGCTGATGCTTGGCATCTCTTCCACTTCAAAGGAAAAAATGTCTTTGAATTCTTTCAAGAGTTGGTGCAGACTTGTGCCCAACTTAGCAAAAGCAGCCGTCCTCACCTTATCAGTTTGCTATGGACGGAATGTCGTCCAGAGGAATATCAGTGTGTTCACCAGCCGGCTAGGGACGGAGGTCATCTGACCGTTCCCAGGTCAGGGATTGCTATTTCTTTTCTTTTTTTACCACCAACAGCGGATTAGGCTTTCGTTTCTTTATAGCTGGTGGGGTCGGATGGTCATCCTTGACCTCATCAAGATCAATTGGCTCTTTACCCTGTACGGCTGCAGCTGCCGCAGGCTTGACGTCCGAGAGATAGCATTCTCGAGCTGACTTTTTGTCCCCGTTTAGGGAGCCAACAGTTCCATCATCCCTCTTATACTTGACAAGCATGAGAGATGTAATGATGACTGCCTTGCACTCATTAAGAGTGGGTTGGCCAAGGATGAGGTTGTAGGCGGTCAGCTACTCGACCACCAGAAACCGGATGGTCATGTCCCGACCGCTACCTTTTTCTCCCAGTCAAATGGGAAAATCAATGCGTCCGACTGGATGCACAACTCCACCCCAAAACCCACAAGGGGATGGGAGACATCCATCATACTATCCGGCCTCTATTTCAGGTTGGATAGACATTTGTAGCTAATGATGTCTGAGGAGCTTCCTGTGTCAATTAAGATGCGACCAACCAATTGGTTGGCCACTTTGCATTCTAAGACCATAGGGTCATCATGCGGCCGACGGACTTTGCCTCTGTCCTTTTCGGTGATGATGACTTCAGGGAAGGCAGATGTGCTACCCTCCTGTCCCTCATCAATAGAATGGACTATCTTTCTCAGATGATCCTTGTTTCCCCGAATGGTTGGACCACCACCGGCAAATCCGCCTGCTATCGTATAGACCGGTTCCTCATCCGTTTTAGAGCTGATAACAGGCTGGGGAGTCTTCTTGCTTGACATCCCAGGATTTGATTTGGAACCGCCTGACGTATGATTGCAACGCTTCTCTATCTCCCTGCTGCACATGGCCTAAATCAAGGATCGTTTTCTTTGCAGGGATGTTCATAGAGAAGTTAGAAGCAAACAACAACGCAAGCGTCTTGAAGCTATTTATGCAACTAGCCGGCGGATTGCCAAACCACTGCTGGGCGATGCCCTTCAGGTTGGCAGGGAAGCATCGACACTAGGCGACATTGTCCAACCCCTGTAAATACATGTGGTGGGTGTATGCTAAGAGGTGGTCTTCAAGGTTAGAAGTACCGTCATAGGTTCCAACCATGACATTTTAAACCTTGGCCGGCTGTTCGGCCTCATCTATTTCCCTGGAGAACGCAGAGGGCTGCTCCCAAAGGTTTTGTAGCCAATGCTCCCAATCCAAGGGCTGATAGTTATATGCCGCCTGTCCTCCGAAGAAGGCAGACTTGATATAAGGCAAAGCAGGCTGTATATATGGTGGCTTTGCCAAATACTGCGCCGAAATGATTAGGTGAGGCCCGGACTGCATGAGGGGGCCGCTTGAGGGAGTCCTCGGCCCGGAAGGCGAATTCCTCACCGAGGTGTTCTGAAAAATGCCATGATAAGTCGACGTTGAAGCCGACTCCGACAGCTGCTGATACCTTAGCTGGTCGATGTAATGACGAGCATCAGGATTGTCTGTTTGCTACCATCCGATTGAACATGCCGGATGACTTTCCTTTTCACCGTTTCAGGGAAACAGAGTCTTGACCGGTCGAACGGAGGCCGAGCCTTCTCCGGGTGAGAAGTCAGTTGACCGACTTCTGCTGCCCAAACTTGGCAGGCTTTGTGGTCGACTGCTCCTTTCTAGGTTCAGTCGTCCACTTGTTGATTAGTCCTTTGATTTCACCCCTGAGGCTACTCATGAATTTCATGAGCTCGTCACGAGTGACAGGGGTTGATCCTGTCGCCTGGGATGCATCAGTCGCACGCCCTTTAGGCTTACTTGAGGGTCTAGGGGGCCTATTAGTACCCGCTTGGTTAGCATTGCGCTCCCGCCTGTCTTTCTAACGGAGGCGCTTAGAGGTGAGTGACCCGTTATGGGCCACATAGGTTTCGACACCAACGTCGTCACCTGATTCATGGTCCGTCTGGATATGTACTTCTTATGGAGGCCGGTTGGTCTCTAGAGGCGGCACAGGATTATCTTGAGAAGCCATCTTAGAGGTACTCTTCCCACAGACGGCGCCAAATATTTCAGGGTTTTTCATGTCCCTCGGGAGAGTTCCAGCTCAAGACTTAATTCACAAGGTCGCCTATACCTACAAAAAAACGGACTGCCGGATGGTCGGTGGTCCGCCTCTGAAGATTAAGTTAGTAAAGTGTTCGGAACAAAATGTGCGGAAATTAAATTATCGGCTCGGATTCAAAGCTCATGTGATGTCTGTTTCTTGAGAACGACAGCTCAATAATAATTGCAATAATTAACGTAACGTGTCCCCATAAATGTGGGGAATGTCCCTATTTATAGGGTCCTTAGAAAGTGTGCCCTCCCTAGGGTTTGATGACCTAGGGATTAGGGCACGCCGTTTTGCGGCGCCTCAATAAGTTTGGGCCTTTGAAGGCCACCATTTCAGAGGTGATATCTGAGTGACACGTGTCGCACATCCTAAGAGGCTATTTTAGCGTCTCTTAGGGAGATACGTGTCGCTCCCTCATTAGCCCACTGGGATCATCACATACTCTAAATCAGGGTTGTATCTGCCTAACACGTGTCACAATCTAGAAGGTCCAAGGTGGCGCCCCTTCCAGTGACACATGTCAGGTTCTGATTGGGCCACTTGGCCGGGTATAAAATACCCAAAACACTACCTACCTCCTTTGTTATGTTAATGATGAAATCTTAGTGATTGTATGAACTTATGATTGATAATTTTGCTTGAACATACAATGATTTTGGCACTACCATTGTTTGATTTATTGTTTGATTATGATGACTTATAAGTGTTGATGTGCATTGTTGATTTTAGATGATGGTTTGGAGTGTTATTGCTCATGATGCATTATTGTGGCTCGTGATTCTTACTTACTAGTGCATTTTTCAATTGAATGTGTAGATGGCTCCTCTTCAACGAGCTAAAAGGGCAAGATGCTCATATTATAGGGAGGTGGTTCATCCTCCTCCGAGCATCACAGAAACTTTTGGAATTGAGTTCACCAAAGAAGAGCATTGGGAAAAATTTGCCAAACTTTCAACTCGGAAAATTTTGTCTAGTAGATTCTATGATTCATCGGCAACTACTTTGTTGGGTATTGATTATGATGTGCGATTTTTGGCCCTAAATTTGGGGCTAGAAGAGTTCTTAAGTCTACATGCTCCTACCTACTCTCAGGTTACTTTTGAATTCCTCTCTTCAATTGAGGTGAAACTTCTCAAGGACTTTCATTTCAAGTCTTCAACAATGATCATTTGGTGCTTCTTTCCTATCTCAATGAGGTCTTCAAGTTTCCAAATCCAAGTGAAGATGTTCCATTTATTTATCCGACTTTTAAACCTTTGTAACGTGATAACAAATATAGTGAGTTCCAGTGGTGGAGGCATATATATCTCGATTGAGGATTTATATCTCCCTCAATATTCAAAATCGGCCTCAATCATACAAGCGGCCTTGAGATATTTTAGCCGACTTCTTACTTATGCCTTTTACCCCAAGGAGTCCCTTGGTGCTATTTATCGAGAGGAGTTTAGTTGGTTGTGGCTAGCGGATAAGCCATTTGATAAAGGGGTGGCGGTCATTGACTTTGCTTCGCATTTTCTTGATCGTTTTATCGATATCAGAGACAGTATTTTCCTCTCCGAAAGTATCCAACTACGGGGTATGATTACCATCTTGATTCTATCCCTCAACAAGAGGCATGAAGCAATGCTCGAGTCTCTTGTACCGGTCCATGATAAAAGAGAGAAAGCCCTTACCACTTCTTAAGCATCTATGCCATGATAAATCAATGATTTCTAGAGCTCGCTACTAAAGAAAATATACATTTGGAAAGTTACAAAGACAACGGATTGGTGCCCTATCCATCACCCCGAGGCTTTGGCTAGATGTGTGGACACCCCTCTCCCATGGAGACCTAACAAATGGTCGATTGATCAAGCCCTCAAGAGAGCTCTGTTGCCTAATCTCTGCCATAATCCATATCTCCCTCTTGCTCTCTCTTCATCCCGGGGAGGTAAATCTTCCCGGGGAGGTACATCCTCGATTCCTCCCTCTTCTTCTTCTATTTCTACTTGTGACTTGCCTATTTTGCATGCAAAAGATTGATTCCATTGCAAATATTTTAAATTGTTCACCGTTGGGGAATGACTTTGGTTTAGACTACGATTATCATGTTAGGCAAGTTTTAGATATGCATGTCATGAGGGGGGATGTCGAGCTATATGTTAACTACCCGTCCCTCCCGGTCCAACAAGGACCCGTGCCTCAATGGGAGCCATTTGATGAGTCAATTGGCCCTAGGTTGTGCTATCCCTATTGGAAGGGGCCCAATGTACCTCCCCATGCCATTAAGGGGACCTCCCTGACCTTTTACGATTATAAGAGGCCGGGAGGATGCAATTTTGCATATGATCCGGCTAATCTTAAACCTTTTCCCAAACCTGAGACTTTAGGCCGATGGGGGCTATCGGGCGAGCCAGTCCTTGATGATTGGTCCCACCATTTAGCTAGGGATAGAGCCGAGAGGGAAAGAAGGTTGAAGGGTGAGGGCCCTATGCATATGGATAATGTCGTTACCCAGGTTTCTTCTGATGTTGGTGAGGGGAGTACTCATTCTACCCCTTACCACAGTGCCGAGTGATGCCATATTAGCTACCCTCCCTTTTATGCTTGTTTGCTTTTCTTTTGTTTCATTGCCATCTTGTAGTTTGGTTTTATCTTGGGGGGTGTAGCTCATTTTTAGCTTGGGGGAATATTATTGTGTCTGCTGTGCTTCTTTTGTTTCCCCCTTGCTTTTATGGTTCTCTATGGCTTTGTCTTACACTTGGTGTCTTTCTCTGTTCATGATTTATGATGATGTATGTTTCCTGCAATTGTTTTCTGCTTATGTTTCATGATGATGTTCTCTGTGTGATGATTGCTGATGATATGTTGTCGGTATAGTTCTTGGGATTTGTTTTTATGATGATTGATTGTTTCCTGATTGGATGATATTTCTCTCTGCTCTATAATTCTCTTTCTCTACTTCTCTGATCATTTCTGCCACCTCTGATACTGTTTGATTTTGTATGGAAGTTGCTAACATTTTCCTTTTTTTATATAGCTTTTTTTTTCTGTCTTGGAATGTTATCCTTGCTTTTGCTTTTAGAGTATCCTGACGGTTTGTGTTTCCTTTCTTTTATACTCATTAGCATTGCTTGGATTACCCGGTTAGATCTTTCTTTTTCTTTTCTACCTTTATCTTTCTTGATTGCTTAGAATAGTTTTAGATTAGGATGAGTCGATCGTTCGTTCTAGGATGTTTTCCTTGTAACACCTAGCGTGTTTGGGGTCATTGGCGTTGTTGCCGAATAACCGCTTGTTTGACGATTGGGTTTTACTTGTGATTGCTCATTCTTGTGCTTTTCTCTCTAAGCTTCCTTTTCTTTCTTTGATTCATTAAAAAATAAAAAACAAAAATAAAAAATAAAAAATACATTTTAAGGCTATTTGCTTGTTTAGCTCTTATCTTTGGACATTCTACCGTTCGAAATTTTGCCTTTGAATGTATGTTTTCCTATGTTTTATCGGTGTGCATGCTTTGAGAGTATTCACGGTTGACTCTAGGATAGGGTATGCTAAGGTAGCGGTTTACACCTTTTGGAGCCTTGAAGCCGGATTCTTTTGGTTTGTGGTAAGACGGAGTTGCTTCCTTTGGTGGATTTGACATTTTTTGTCAGTTTTTGCTACAACGCTGTGTGAGGATTTTTCTTTTTCAAGCCATCATCATATTTTGATTGCGCGGCGTGGATCCTTGACCTTTGCATACCTAATCTTGAACCTTGACTCATAATTCTCAAACACGAGACCGAACCAACTAGGAAGGACAAAGGTAACTTTTCGGGGTGGTAATTTTTCATTTCTAGGATTTTCTTCTTTCTCTTTAGTTCATTGGGTTTACATTTTCCTTCTTGCTAACTATTTGAGCCTTTCCCTTCTTTTCAAGCCACATCTTTAGAACTTTGAGCATTTTGTTTCTTTATGTTCTATTTTTTGTTTTTGTGAAGCAAATAGTCATGTTTTTGGAGTTTGTATAAAAGGTGGGAAATTGATTCTATTTGTAAGCAAGCTCGTCTTTTGTATATATTGTGAATAATTGCAAATGAATAAAAAAAATTTGTCCAAAGTTAAAAGAGGCAATGACTTAATAAATGCAAAATTGAAAAAGCCGTCCAAAGTTAAAAGAGGCGAGGACATTTGCTTTGAATATATGAAAAATAAAAACAAAGAAAAAGAATTATAAAAATGTGAAAATTCAAAAATATTTTGATGTGATTATTTTTCTCTTTTTCAAGCATTGAGGACAATGCTTCCTTTAAGCTTGGGGGAGAAGCGTTTACGCTTTTTATATATATGATTGTGGTAATAGCTTTGAATAAGCTTGGGGGTATTAGTTTGTTTTTGTTTGGTGACTTCTTGGTTTTGGTGTCGAGGTTTGGCCAATCTTTGCTTCATAACCTAGGTGTACCACCAAATTCTAAATTTTAGGCCTACCCTAACCTTTTGCCCTTACGTTACAACCTTTGGGAAATTTCGTTCGACCTAGTGCGTGGTGTTGGGGTTTGGTAAGTCCAACTTACCGCGGAAACAACCTCGACCCAAAGAACCACTCGCAATTAATAAAACCATAAAGCATAACAAATAAACATAAAAGGATAAAATCGGAATTTACCTTTGTCGTGTGCTTTGCCCAACCTAATGGGCTCTTACTTGAAAGCTTTAGCTCCGAAAATACCGAGCCTCCAACGGTATCCACCCACAAAGGACGAACACCAACTTTTTAAGTCCGCTACCTTGGAGTTAGCAAGGACCGACCAAAACCCAAGTGTTAATGGAGTTTAAGAGTTTTTGCCAAAATGCAATGCTCTTTCTAACTCCCACTCAAGCAAAGAATTCTCAAGCCATGCTTTGGCTATTTATAAGGAAGTATAGCTTGTGAATTCCACTCATCTTTCAATGTTGGACTTTTTCACAAAAAGTTCCCACATGGAAAGATTGATGAATTCAATCCTTAGTTAAATAAACCAAGGAACAAGTAACAAGTGTCACATAGTTAGGTGAGGATCACTTTCCAACTTGGTCCCCAAGGCATTTCACATGCAATGTGAACTAACCATGTGTCACCCAACCTTGAGCCCCAAGTTGGGTTCGGTTGGGCCATTTTATTTTGACTCGTGTCCATGAGCCATCGCCCCGGGTCCACGGCCCTTGCCATATATATGTCGCCACCATGGCGCGCTGTCACTTTGCGGCTGTCACTAGGTGGCTGCCACTTGGCGGCTGCCACTAGGTGGCTGCCACATGTGCTGCCACATGGCACTTTGCCATGTGTGCTGCCATGTGGCACGCACCTATTGGGCGCGCTTTCCTATATTTGCTAGGGTGTGACCCGAAGGGTTCAGTTAAGATTAAGCTGTAATATTAATTATACATTAATATTACAAATCGAAAGCGGCCTCCACCCAAGCACTCCCATCACTTGACCTTACTGAATATATTAGCTTTCTATTAATTCTTAACCCGCTAACGGAATAGTACAGTTTTCCGAAGGACACCATTCCTTTCAATCTCACACTTGTCCTTCCGGACAAGTGCGTATTTAGTGTACAACCTTTCTCCTATGTCGCTTAATGTCTCTTCATGAATCATAAGGTAAGATTATTATGCCATCCTTATTACGTCCAGAAGTGTTTCTTGATTTTGAGTCCGACTGTCAATAAACAGATGATTTCTAAAATCCATCCGAGCACGGCCATGCATTTTTACAGTCTCGCTCTACGAGAGGCCTTGTATACAACAAAGACATTTTCCCTATTTTAGTACAGAGACATTCCTAGTCTTGTAATGTAGTTCCTCTTACTGAGAGGACCTAGCCCCCCGAGTGTTTCCGTTATAATCCCCTATTACAGCAGACGTTTGACAACATCAAAGCGGAATAGTACTCAAACAACAGAACTCACTATACTCATGGTTGAGGAAATAGGTTCCGATAGCCATAATGAGAAGTATACTTATGACGATTTTTAATCTCTTAAAGTATTCTCATAGGTCGATAAAATATGGTTCTAAACCAATACCTGTGCAAATGATTTATCACAATCATGTCCTCGTAGCACAAGAAACAGTGCTATAAATCAGACTACACACTAATCTAAATTGGTCATTAATCGTCCATCTTTTAAATGACCTCGATTAGGGATAATTTTCAATTATAATATTCAACGTTCACTTAATAGGTGTTTCCTTACCAAGACTGGTCTTGATACCCTATTTTGAATATTCCAAGAATCGAATGGACTCATTATTTAATTCTAAACCACAATTAAATAGCAAACGGAGTGATAAAATTGCATGAAATTTTAAATTACTCCAAAACCTGAACGGTTCATCTTATGATAAATGGTTTTTTCGAATGTTTTAAGAGTATCACTCTTTATAAAACATCTATAGAAATCACACCCATATCTAATATGCTTGATTTCTTTCATGCACTTGTGTATGTTGTCGTTCACTTATTGCATAGGTTTAGTTATAACTTTCTTTGCTAATCTTAGCATCTTCATTACTGATCACTTTTATAATAAGATGATAAAATTTGAGAGTGTCATGGATTATATGTGATTTAGGATTTATTGTCCAAGTGATGGCTCTCACTCATTTTCATGATTGAGATCTTCAACTTGACAACACCTACAATCATTAACGTTCATCAACGAACTTTCCATAGAATATCTTTTTTATTATAGCCATAACGGAAACAATATTCTCAACATATATTTTAGTAGACTTCCTGGTGATGCTTTGTTTGGGTTTTACTCCAAACGGCTCATAATGATTTGGGATACCCTAATCACTTGTGATCATGGAAATTTTCCTTAAATTCCTGCACATTACACATGGATCCACGTCCATGTTACCATTCTCAAGCCACGACTTCTTGTTAGCACGTGCTTTTAAACGGCTTCCTTGTTAAGGATCTAATCCTTGTTAAGCCTTGTGCTTGCAACATCAATTCTCAAATTGTATTTGTTTCCTAAAGTCAAGAACTCATCCTGTTACTTATCCAAGTACTTTGGATGTTCTTGGCCATAATCTAACGATCTAATACATATATTCAGGTTGATTGGTACTACATACATACTTCATATGCTCTAAGCAAGTAAGTCCTGTGACAATTCCATATCACAGCGTACATGATGGATTAAATTGCAGAGTAATTCTCAATCTTATTCCATAAATTTGTCATTTTAGCTCATTCAGTTTCACTGAGTCTTTGCTAAATTGTTTGCTATGTGATATGGTTGAAAGTCTCTATTAGAGTCATTCATGTTTGACTTAGTATTTAGCCTAGCTTATACTTAGTTCAAACATTTACTTAGTTTTATACATACGGGTCGAAAGTCTTTCAAAGTCCTTCAATTCATGTTTAACACGGTAAACTCCTTTACACGTTTAAACATTTTATTAAGTCTATACAATAGAACTTAATACCCAATACGTACTAAGTATCGTCTTTTGTTTGGTCCATTGTCGAAAATACTTTCAAATCTAAGCATTTAGCATTTGATAGTTATTTCACAATAGAGTTCGTAAACTTCTCGTTGGACCTTTACTTTTGCTCCCACTAAACTTCTTATTCATAAGAATTTCTATGTTTCTCCATAAGCCAATTCTCTTATTAACTTTATGAGAAAACACGTTCCAATTCCTATATGCAATGCTTCCTTAAATCCCATAATGGATTCCTTGAGCTTGCTTTCAAATCTAGCATTATTTATATTTTCAAAACCCTTAGACTATTCCATAGTCACTTCCAAAAATCTATTTTAGGAAGCCGGTTTTGGTATCTATTTTGCCATATTTCATATATGCAATTTTTCTAGATCAATCACTAAAAGACTTAAGCATTCTGATTGGTGAATAGGTTTTTATTAAAATCAACTTCGTGAATTTAATTGTATCCTTTTCATCCAATCTAGCTATGTATGCATATACATTTCCACATTTGTTAGTTTTCTACTTGAAAACTTATTTGCAATCGATAGGTCTTTCACCCTTTATGCAAATTAATCAAGTTTTAAACATGGGGTCTGTTTTGGATTTTCATGGCCTCTAACCATTATTCGGAATTTGGATTTGTCGTAGCTATCTTACGAGACATTATTCCTTTACTGTCTAATAGTAAATAGTATGCTTGTAAGTCTAAGGTTTATTTCTAACTTAATATAAATGTATAGGATTCAATCCAAGCCTTTGGTGAATTCTATACCTATACGGGGTTATTGCATCAAACACTGAGTTTCAAAGCGCTTCCAAAGCCCTTTGATATTCTTGATCTTACTCCAACTTTTCAAAAGTTTTATGAGAATTGAATTCTCTTTTATGACACTTGTAAAGTCCTTTTGAGTATTCTTTATCAAGTATTCTCACAAAGCCCTTTTAAGGTCTTCCGAGATTCTCAGTTCTAGTTTGTTGCTAAGCTCGATGGTCATCGAGTTCATATTCCTCCCACTTGTCATTTTGGAAACGCGTTACTTTCCAGAAAGACACCACTTAGAGAGACAAACACTATGTTCTCAAATAGGTTGTGGAGGTAATGCCCATGGTCTCACTTGAATGCTTACAAAGAGACATGTATATTGTCTTTAGGTAAAAGTTCGTTGTAAAAAAACCAGTTAGCTCCCACTTGAGCTATCTTAGCCTTTAATGAGCCATTAAGCTCCCACTCAACCACCTAGCTCTTCCTAAGCTAGTGAGCTCCCACTGAGTCACTTAGCTCCCACTGAGCCAATGAACTCCCAATGTGGCTAAGAGTTTTAGACATATACTTGAAAAGACATTTAGAAGATAATTCTATCCATAATTGAATATGGCGTCCTTTCTTATCTTCGAAATTTTATCTAGTGTAACATTGGTCCTTCGTGCAAATCTTAAGGAATTTATAGGAAGGGATGTGATCCATCATTGTTCGAGTCATTTTTAAATGGCATCGAGGTCTCCGTGAAGATACACTATGTTCTTTGTGGAGTTATTTATGAAAATTTCATTTTCATAACTTTGTGATGGTCACGCTTGGATCAAGCAAACATTGTTCGATCTAATCTAGACGTTTTGATATCTTGCCAAGTCGATTCCGTACTTCACTGAACTCTTAAACTATTCAAGATCAAGTTTATTCATGTTTGATGAATATCGCCATATTCTTTTAAATTCTTTGTGAAACGTTGAAGTAAATGAATCCTCTTTAGCTTTCGAAGTTAATTGTCTACACCAAGAACAATAGCTCTTTACTTTGTCGGTTTCAACAAGTAAGACTTGCTTGTCTTAGAACGATTTTGAATCGATCAACTATCAAGAGCCTATCTAATACAACCTTGAGTATGTGCTTGTCGATGTGACATTGCTAAAGATGTTCAGAATGCAAATCATGCCCATGAATTTGAGCTTTTGCTAGTTTATCATGTTAAGATAATGTTTGTTTATAATCAAGCATTCTTGACTCGTGGTTTAGACAACCATGCCATTCAAATAAATTTGCAACTATTGCTCATTGCTTTGAATGTGAGTCTTTCCGTGTGTAAACGGATCAATTGCTGATTATGGAACACAATAACCATTTATTTGTTCCAGCCTTAGCTTAAAGGTCTTTAAACAAAGCATACGTCCTTACAACTGATGTAGCACCACTTGCTTCATTCTTAGCTTGTAAGTCGATAACTTAGCTTATCTTCAATAGTTTAAGGTCACTTTCAAAGTGGAACACTCAAGCAGTATCCGATACTTGTGAAGATAACGAATTGCTAAATTAACTACAATAATATGAACTCATGGGTTGAAATGGAATCTTATTCCTTTTCTTCGTTCCTCGTTTCCTATATTTCTTTTAATACTTTATGTCATAATCTTTTAAGAACCATTTCTTTAAGAGTCTTTGACTTTTATACTTTGTTAGGCATAACTAAGCATCTAATGCGCTGTAAAACAAACTTCCATATTTTCCTTTAATTCACGCTTGAATTACTACATCAATGAGTCCTACTCATCTATGTATTAAGCGAAAAGATATGTTGGTTGTCAATATTAACAATTTGAGTTTGTAACTCAATACTTCATGTTTTATCAAAACTACCTAGTATTTTGAATACATGATGTCCAACCGTCCTTTCGGACTTTGTTATAAAAGTCATTTATGAGAATTGTATTTTAGAAATTCTTTACTTTTCTTTGAGAACCATTCTCAAAGATTTCCTTTACCAATCATGGAAAGCAATACAGTTTGATTTGGAATTCTACAAATATAAGTGCAAAATATAACCATTTATCAAGTAAATGACATAATAAGTTTGAAAATTAAAAGGTATTCATGCAAATCTTCAACCTTATTAAACTTCTTATCCACGCATTAAAATTGTCCCCATTTGGCGAGAATAAGTCGATTCCAAGATCCGAAGAAACAAAGAGTGGTTAAGCATGCTTTGGCTTGTCTTAACACTCAATCTACTAAGCTAAGCAACGCTTTGCTAATGGCTCTAAGCCACTCTTGGTTGAATAAATCGTTGCATCTAATGCTCTCTCAACAATTAATTTACTTTGCCACGACATGTTAGGACTCCATCACTCATATCGTTGAGTACAACCAAAACCAACTTGCATACCCGGTATGCCTTACTTCTTAGGAGAGGTAGTGATGCCTTGCTTTGGCGTAGCCCACCACTACCCTCGTTCGGCCGGTAAGTGTTTTTTTGGAATGGCTAGTTTTTACTCAATATTTAGGGACCTGGGGTTTCTATGTTGGTTGTAAGTGAACTTAATTAATCATCACAACATATAATTCATATATATATATATATATATATATGTACATATATATATATATGTGTACATATATATATATATATATATATATATGTACATATATATATGTTGTAAAACACAAATATAGATGCATTTGGCAACTAGCATGACCCCTTGAGATCTTCAAATCTTCAAAAGGTCTTCATTTGCAACTTTCATGGCTACGTCTTCCAAGAACTTCCATCTTCAAGACTTGACCATAATTAAATGCAACTACTAGTATCTACGATTAGGACTAATCTAAATATTAAGGTACAAAATACTCAACGGTACGCAGACCGTTTTTAGATTTACAAAAATACATCACGGATCGCAGTTCGTATTTTCTATCCTAATCGGGCCCCACTAGTTGCCATTTCATAAAACATATGAGAGAATATACATTCCATTCATCCATTCACTATCTGTGAATGGCCCATGCATTTTACAACGATAAACAAGTAACAATGCTTAAACACGCGTGAACTAGTAACTAATCTATAAGGTGGTTAATCCAATTAACACGCCTAATTAAAACTAGTCAAAGTTATTTTAACCGGTTACGTAAATAAGCGTAATTAACATTTGAAGCTCCCACTAAATTCCGCATCCAACTTAATTAATCTAATTAATTAATCCGGTAAAACCAAAAATTTGTCAAAATAAATTTTGCCAATGCCGCTCAAAACCCGAGGCCTAGCCTCCAAAATTTTAATTAAAATAATAAAATAATTTATAATTAAAATAAACAAAACAGTCATAAAGCAAAATTAAAACGAGAGAAAAGTGCTTCGACTACCCAAGGCTAGCACCCTTGAGCACTCACACGCACGCAAGTGCTGAGCGCTTGCCTAGCAGCCTCGGCCTTGCGTGTTGTGATACTGCTAGGCGCTTCTTGGCAGCGCGCACTCGATGCGCGTCTAGCTGCAGCTGCCTAGCACTGCTGCTACGCCTTGTATCGTCTCGCACGCCCCTCATGCACCAAGTCAGCACACGGCTCCTCGCACACACCTAGCACCATACGCACCAAGCGCAGCAGCCTCGATCTCGGCAGCCATATGCGGGCTGTGCGAGCAGCCCAGCTGGCCGAGGGATGCACATCGAGAAACTTTGCGACATGTTTAGAAGTAATATTTACGTAAGAAGCAGCCTCAATCCACTTAGTGAAGTAATCGATGGCTATTAATACATAGTCGTGCCCTCCTGTTCCTGTTGGAGAGACTTTTCCAATTATGCCAATTCCACAAGTTGAAAAAGGCTAAGGGGAAGTGAGATTGTATAGTTAGGATGGTGGAAGGTGTTGTAAATTAGCGAACATTTAGCTCTCTGGACATTTTTTAACATATTGAATTCCATAGTGGACCAATAGTACCCTTGTCGTGAAATTATTTTTGAAAGCATTTTACCATTCATGTGAGGTCCACAAACACCTTTGTGAGTATTTTCCATAAGGCGTGTGGCTTCCAGTTGGCCTATACATAATAAACTTTGACCATTAGGTCCTTTTTGCATAACTGACCATTTAATAGACCATATTGGGCCGCAAGTGTTCGTAAGGCTCGTTGGTCTTTCGATGAAGTATTTTCGGGATATGTGCCATGAGTAATATATTGGAGGATATGATCATACCAAGGATTATCTCCTTCGATGTCATTTATTTCCTCTATTGTGCATAATGACATCATATTTAAGTGATCTGGAATGTTGATCATTGAGGCTAATTTTGCTAGCGCATCGGCAAATTCATTGTCATCCATTGGGAGATATTTAAAATCAATATGTTCAAAATGCTCTATGAGTTGCTCTAGGTGTGCTTGGTATAATATCATTGTGGAGTTCTTTATTTCCCATTTTTTTAGTATATTATTTATAATCAAACTGGAGTCTCCATATACCTCTAATTTTTGCACACCTATGCTAGCTGCTGCTTCAAGTCCAATAATGCACACTTCACATTTTGCGGCATTATTAGTAACCTCAAAGTCTAGTTTAACAGAGATTGGAGTATATGCTCCCTCTGGACTTATGAGTAATACTCCTATGCCACATCCTTTTTTATTGGACGTACTGTCAAAGTACATTACCCATTTTTCATCTTGTGTCATGAGAATCTCTTCATCCGGAAGATGAGTAGTTTCTGCACAACTTGTTTGAATTGGATGTTGTGCCAGAAAGTCGGAAATTACTTTTCCTTTCATTGATTTTTTAGGAATATATTTTAACTCAAATTCGGCCAACATCACCAACCACTTAGATATCCTTCCTTGTATGGGTGGTTGTTCAAAAAAATACTTTATCGGATTTTGTTGAGAAATTACATGAGTAGTGTGTGGTAACATATAATATCGTAATTTTTTGGTTGCCCACACTAATGCTAGGCTTGTCTTTTCCAAGGTGCTATATTTTGTTTCATATTGGATGAATTTTTTACTTATGTAATATATTACACGCTCGACTTTTTCTACCTCGTGTGCTAACATGGCGCCTGTGCCTGTGTCTGTAACTGTAATGTTTAGCCTAAGAGGTAGTTTGGGTACTGGTGGTGCTAAAATTGGTGGATTTTTGAGATAATCTTTGATTTTCTCAAAGGCCTTTTGTCATTGATCATCCCATTCATGTTTCTCCTCTTTTTTTCAATTTTTTAAATATTGGCTCACAAGTCATAGTCAATTTGTTGATAAATCGACTAATGTGTTGTTGTTTGCCAAGGAATCCCCTAATTTCTTTTTCTATTTGAGGGGGAGGCATGTCAACAATTGCCTTTATTTTAGAGGGATCGATCTCGATGGCACGTGTGCTTACTACGTATCCGAGTAATATACCAGAAGTTACTCCGAAGGTGCATTTTTGTGGATTCAATCGCATTTGTATTCTTTTATGCGAGTGAAAAATTTGCGTAAAGCTTTTATATGTCCCATTCTATCTTTGGACTTCACGATCATATCATCCACATACACTTCTATTTCTTTATGCATCATATCATGCAAGAGACTCGTAGCCATTTTTTGGTACGTAGCTCCTGCATTTTTTAAACCGAATGGCATGACTGTGTAGCAATATGTACCCCAAGGGGTTATAAAGTACGTCTTTTCTTTGTCTTCTTTTGCCATTAAAATTTGTTTGTAACATGTGTATCCATCCATAAAGGATAACATCGCATGTTAAGCCGTGTTATCTACCAATATATCAATATGTGGTAGAGGAAAATCGTCTTTAGGGCGAGCTTTATTAAGGTCCCTAAAGTCGACACACATGCGAACTCGTCCATCCTTTTTAGGGACTGGGACGATGTTTTCTACCCATTCTGGGTAATTACATACGCGAATAAAACCTGCGTCTAACTGTTTTTGTACTTCTTCTTTTAATTTTAATGCGACATCGGGTTTCATTCGTCGAAGTTTTTGTTTTACTGGTTTAGAAGTAGGGTTCAAGGGAATGGTATGTTCCGCAATTTCCCTATCTATTCTAGGCATGTCCTTGTATGACCAAGCAAACACGTCTTTGAATTCTTTGAGCGTCGATTTGAGGGTCGATCTCTCTTCCGGATTTAGTGTTATGCTAATTTTGACTTCTCTTTTATTTTCGTTAGTTCCTATATTAACTATTTCAGTTTCTTCAATGATAGGGTTCTTTTGTTCTCGTTCATTCATTAATTCAACCAATTTATTAATGTTATCATCTTCATTAGATTGATTGTTATAGCATTCGAAAGATTCAAGAGAAGGCATATACTCGGAAAGAGCTCATATTATTAAAATCAAATTAGAGTACATCAAGAGAAGAATCCTTTTTGGGATTTTCGTCCTTAGAACTAGAAAATAAAGACTCAGTAATGGCCACAAGGCCTAGATTTTCAGCTTCCCTAGAGTCTATAATAGATTCATCGTCCGATTCTTCAAACATCTTCCCTTTGCCTGTGACGATTTTCAGCTTATCGCCTTTGTGATTGGTCCATTTAAAAGATTTCATCCATCCATGCTCGAAAGTTTCATTTGAAAGGGTGATCAACGAGGTTGGGTCAAAAGCTTCATCTTGAACGGCGTTTTGGTTGGTGATTGTAGCGACATGATTTTGCTCTAGTCCAAATAGCAAGTTAAATGCTTGCCTATCATAGCACCCTGAAGTTGGGTGTTTTGATTTAACGATACTAAGATTGTCATCCAAGAAGTAGCAATCATGAAATATTTCAAATCCAGGCTTCTTGATTCCTTCCAAAACTAAAAAATCTGATAAGTCGAAGCATGGGTGTAGGGAATATTTCAATCATTATCCCTAGCTTGAACCCCACTGTGATCATACACTAAAGTACGGTGGCGTCCAAAGGGAAAGAAGATAGAGCAAAAGAGTCGCTAACAAGTTTTAGGAACTTGTAAACCGTTCACAGGGTGAAGGTTACACCCCTTAACGATCCAGGAGATTGTTAACTCCAATAGGTCTGGAACCATGATTGGTAGTTCAGGGATGAAGGTACAAATCCAACCTAAAAGAGATTGAACCTGCCCTAATAATAGGCCTCTACTTTATTCTGATCGTATTCATGTGCTCTTTCTGACTAACATGCAGTCATTAGGATTAACCCTAAACCTGTTTATCTATGTTGGTTGAATTTAATGCACAAATAAAACTATTATTGGCGATCACTTGAATTATAATCAAATTAGCCCTAAACAAGATTATTAATTATCTTACATAAGCGTGATTACAAGTACCAAAATTCCCTTTAAACATGCATAAAAGGTGTGATCGAGCAATAACAATAATATAATCAAGCAACATAATAATAATCAAAACAATTATAATCATAATTAAAATAATCATGTTCATGTTAAAGCATAATAAAAGCAAGATCCTAGGCATGATACTAACAAGATTAATAACAAACCCTAGCATGTCACTAAGCAATAAAAAAAATCAAAGCTTCAACCCTAATATGATACTAACATGAATATTAGGAAAGAAAGTAGGACGTATCACAGGAAACACAATTGTCATATTTGATAATAGAAATTATAGTTATTACCCTAAACATGATACTAGGAAGATCAAAACACCCTAACATGACACTAGGAATCATAATAACAACCTAGACTTGATTTCTATATCATAATAACAATGTAAACAATTAAAGCACTTACTTTGATGCCTCGTACCTCTTTCTAATAACAAAATACACGCGTTAGTAAATTCAAGGAAAATATTAAATCAAAACAATTAAAATAAATAATTGAAGTAGAGATTTGGGACCAAACCCTCAGAAATTAAAACCTTTCACTTCTAGGGCAAAGGCAACTTCGAATTATGCTAGGTATGTCTAGTGTTAATGTATGAGGAATTGTGTAAAGAAAGCTAGACTAGAAAGAGAGAGAGAATCAAGAATTTCTTGATGAGAGTTGGTGATTGAAAAAGGGGAGATATGGCCTCTATTTATAGAGAAAAAAGAGGGTCGAAGAATAAGAAAAGAATCCGAATTCGAATCGAAATAAAACTCGATGGACAGCAGTTTTTGCGGATTTTGTTTTTATCATATCTTTTGATCCAGAAGTCCAAATAAGAAATATAATATGTCGTTGGAAATATCTTGAAGTCTACTTTCAAACCCAATTAGATCAGATTAAAATATTTTGTAGATAAAAAGATATGGCCGAAATAGTGGGACGGTGTCAGTTTTGGATAGAGTTTTGTATCTCATTCATATCTTTTTTGTTATAGCTCGAAATTAATATTATAATATATCATTGGAATGAGAATTTCAAGATCTATTCAACCATATAAAATTTGGATAAAGATTATGAGGCACGAAAATAAAATCTGACTGTCTTTGAACATCTTTAAATTCGAATAGAATTAGGATTTAAGAAAAAGGAAAGTTTTAAAAAAGGACAGTTTTTATTTAACTCAAATTCTTTAATTTTATCTTTTCAAAAGGGATAATTAAGATCTTTTAGAAATTTATGGAAGCTTCTAGTTAATCCTAATTAGTTTAGGAATAGGATTAAACCTTTGGACCCTCCACATGATCATTGGGTCGTAGGTAAAATCCGGTTTGGGCCCAGTTTAGTATTTTGGCCATAACTTCCTCATTATTCATTGAAATTGGGCTTATAATATATCGTTGGAAAGGTCTTTTCAAGCCCCATACAAATAAACAATTATTGGACCATTATCATGGACCAATCTAAACTGGAATGCACATTTTTATAAATAAGGTAAGAAAAGAAATATTTTCAAAAACAGAAAGAAGAGATATTTTAATAAAAACATCCCCATCACTAGAACTTTCACACTTTTGCTTTGTTCGATAATCATATGACGTGAAAGATATTCATCACTGGGTTTGTTTTGGGGAGACACATATGGGTGTCTACAATGGGTAATCTTCTCCCTCCCTAATGAATTGCCCATTAAGGGTTTGTTGATAGGATGGGAGTAAAGTGATTATCCCTTTCTTATTATTGTCTCTACGTGCTTTTTTTTTTTTTTTTTTTTTGCATCGTGAGACTCCAATTCTTCTTTGGTTGGTTTATATCCCAATCCAAAGGAGAAGCTTTTCTTTGGGATAGGAAGTAAGAGAGATTTCTTCATTCCCATTCCCAAAGGCATCCCAAGTTAGTAACTTCTCTTGAGTAAGATGTTGTTTACTATCTGAGTGGAATATGGATCAAGCTTGAATGGTTCTTCAAAGTCTTCTTCCATTTCTATTGTGAAGATTGGCTCCACGGCGAATCCCCACATGTCCTCTTCATCATTATCATGGTTTATTTCTAAGAGTGATTGATGATTTATTGCTATTTTGAGTGGAGAAGCATGTATAGTCACAGGATGCCCTTGATAGTTCAACCTAATCATTTGATGAAGTGAGGATGGTATTGCACCAAGCTCATGTATCCAATGACATCCAAGTAAAAGGTTGAATGTAGGTTTTATGTCCAGAACATGGAATTCAACCATCTTTTAAATTGGGTCTGTGGTAATTGGTAGCTTAACAGTTCCACACACCGATCTTCTCGAATTGTCATAGGCCCTAATGCTTTGTGTTGTTGATTGAAAATCTTTTTCTGGATTTAGGCCTAAGTATTTTGTCGTTCGTAATGGGCATACGTTTACATCTAACCCATTGTCTACCAAAGTTAGAGGGATATTGTATCCCTTGCATCCCACAGTTAAGTATAATGCATTATTGTGGGTGGTGTCTTTTGAAGGCAAATCATCATTAGTAAAAATGATTGATTTGTCGGATTTCTCGCTAGTAAGGAAGCTAACGAGATCCTGAGGGGTTGTGTCTCTGCTTACAGACAAAGCCGTTAGAGCGTTCATGAGAGAATTCCTATGTTCTTTAGAAGTACTAAGGAGTTCCCAAATGCTAACATTTGCCTTGGATTGGCGAAGTTGTTTGACCAATGGATCTTCCACCTCAAGTGGAGGTGGTATTGGATTTTGTAATTGACCTTGAGTTTGATTTTGTGTGGTCGAAGATCCATTTGGTGGTGGCGCTTGGTAGACTCGCCCAGAATGAGTTAAATGATCTATCTCGTTTGGGTTAGTTATAGGATTCACAAACCAACTTTATTCTAGAGGCTTTGGATGTGCCTCAATTTTAAGATGTACCATGAGTTGTACTTGATGCCATTGTTCATCTAAGGAGAGATTCCAAGAAATGATCCCAATCAAGCGCTCCATTTGTTTCATTTTGTAAACAAGATGGAGGTGGGACGGCGGCATACTTAGAGACATATCAGTCTTGAAAGTCGTCGTCCCGTAGTCCACATACTTCATTAGTTGCCCCTATGAGTATTGTGGATAGAGGTTCTCCTACAGGTGTGACATAGTCCGAAAGCTTCAACATATCAATTCCCATATGGTCCTCATCGATGTGAAACACCCCTAAGGGGGATGCATTATTGTTAGGTTTAAGCGTGGGAATTCTCCCATCGTCTACTAAATCTTGTTTTTTGTGCTTTAAAATATAGCAACGTTCAGTATCATGTCCAACGCCTCTATGATAAGCACAATAAGCACTACCATTTCGTTCAGGAAATCTCATTTTTGGTGGAGTGGGTGGTGTTGGCCCTGTTTGCGCAAGTAAGCCTTTTTCATTTAATTTTTCTAACAATTCTTTATAGCTTACAAGAAATGGAGTAAATTTTCTTTCTTTTGTCCATCTTTTTCTAGGATCATCGTATCGATTTGTGTTATTGTATTGCGTGGAATTTGCAAATACGTCAATAAAGGATGATGCATTATCATTCCCCTTCTTGTAGTTATTCTTAGGTTGATGATGATGATGAGGTTTGTTTGCTTTTTCTTTAGCAAGATCATCTTCAATCCTATTAGCCACATAATAGACCTTTTGAAAAGTGTCTAGACTAAGGTAATGTAGATGTTTATTGTACTTTTCATGACAGTTGTCAATGAACTTTTGTACTAACTCGATTTCAGGTGGCCTTTGGGCATGGTGGGCCGCCTTTTCTCGCCATCTACCATAGAAAGAAAGGAAACCTTCATCGTCGTCTTGCTTAAGCATCTCGAGTTCACGTAAAGTTGACTTAAACTCTTTGTTACTCTCATATTGGGTAATGAAAGCCGAAACTACATCTTCCCATGTTGCCTTGAATTTTGAATCTAGCCCATAGTACCACTCTCTTACGGTTGGGTCTAGGAATAAAGGGAAAGTCAAAGCATAAAGCTTAGGATCAACTCCCTTTAGTTCCATAGTGCCAGTAAAACACATTAAATGATTTTGTGGATTATTGGTCACCTTAAATATTGGCAAGTCCGTAGCTACGAACTTTTCCGGTAAAGCAAGTCCTGGGGGAGGAGCAAACTTTTCTGCGTCAAAGTACTTGTTCCCCATTGTAGAACGAAGAACTAGCTTCTCCAACGACTTTTCTTTGATGGATAATTGTTCCATCTTTTCTTGCAAGACTAAGGTTTCAGCATTTTTCCTTTCAGCCTTTTCTATTTTCTTAATTCTTCTCTCCTCGGCCCCTTAAGCCTTTTCCTCTCTCAAGCGAAGAACCTCTTGTTGAAGTTCTTCGATGGTTGGCATCATTGTTGGACTAGGATTAGTTGTCGAAGAAAAGTGGTTTGAAAGGGATTGATCTTTGGGTAGTAAACGTAGAATGCGAGTGCCCGGGGGTCCTCTTTCCCATGCTTGGAAACCGGCCCTAAAGGAGTACGAAAGGATAAGTAAATCGATACGCTTGTTTTTAAAGGGGAAATAAAAAAAAAAGAAAAAGACGCAAAATATATTCAAACGGATAACATCACCATTAACCATTCTTCAATGAAGATATTGTTCGGACGAGTCAATTTGTTTTTTGAGAAACCAAAATCAACTCGTCTAGTGGGCGCGCGCAAGTGACTCTTTCGCGTGCAACGAAATCACTTGCATTGGGAGGAGTTGCGCAACTCATTGAGTTGCGCGCGCCACCTGCTCGTAGAATATTTTTTTTATTCGAGCGGTTTTTTTTTTTTTTTGTCATCGGTTTTTTTTATGCTATCCTTTGAATATGACTCTAAATCATGAAGAGACAACTTCGTAATTGGGAACCTAGACCAAACTAATAAGAAAAAAAAAAGACTATCCTAACACGTTGCATATAGTCACATATTCACATAAGCATGTCATAAGTCAAGATTCATGCAATGCCATTCTAAGGTCAAAAAGGCTTGGTTGTCTAATAAAGGTACCATATCTTAAGAAATGACGCACAAATCAATCACACAACGTGTTAACTCATGGCATCGCCCTCCCAACGGTTGGCGATATGGGTGGGATGATTGTTATTGATTTCTGGATAGAAGCCTAGTGTTGGCGACCCCTAGTCAATGAGCCAATCCCCAATGGTTTAAGTGTGCTATGCTTATGCATGATGCAATGTTGCTTGTTTGGTTTTTACTCTTGTGCAAAAGGAAGATATTATGCGTTCAAGTCTCGCTCTCTAACTATAGATTATCCAAGTTAATTCTCGTTACAACCCATAGGCAACCTAATGTTGGAAACCTTGGACCATAACTATGAATTAATCATGTAACCTCTAAGTCCCCAGCGGAGTCGCCACTGTAAGGAGGGTGATCCCATCGTAAGGGGTACTCTTCTTAAATGCCCATGGCCACTTAAAAGCCTAGGACTTTACACTTGTTCGGGTGTAATAGGATTTGAAGTCTTGACTGTGTTGAGGGACCTTGAATTAGAATTGATTCTATCATTACGCTTTTTTGTAAGAAACAAATAGGAGTCGCCAATGAGTTTTAGGAAAAACTCATAAACCTCGTTCGTGCCTTTCTTCCATGTGGAGTTCATGGTGTAATTAGCACGAATCATAAGTTTACCCATGCCCAAATTGGTTTATAAACCAGAAATGAGTTCGGGAGCGAGGGTACTAAAATAACGTTCCATTTAGAGGGAAATTGTTATCATAGCCCTAGTACGACCTCTACTAGCTCTATCTTTTTTACAATTTCATCACCAAACAATATATGCAACGCGATACCTAAAACTATGTTAGTTGATTTTATTTACAAGCATTAATTCACGTAGGAATTACATCGTAATGTTGTTATTCTTATTTAATCAAGTTCGTGAAAAGGACAAGAAAATAAACAAGATTCGTCTTGGCTTAAGTGATCAACCAACAATTATTTAATTCAATTCTAATATTTATTTAACGCAAGATACTATGTGGAATTGATTAATTAACTATATTAAAGGTGATCAAACAACACTAATTAATTAATTAAGGTTCTTTTAAACAAGAAACTAAATATGATTTAACTAAGTGCTTGGGAATTTACCACTTCTCTTTGCTAGATCTCCGTTTAGAACACTTATGGACTCCTTCTTGTTGGGGAACCTCCACCGTAGTAACAAAATATAAAAAGGGTGAGTGTTTAGGACAAGAGGGGCTAGGTTGCACAAGTTCACAAGTATTTCGCCAAAGTTTTAGGTTAATTTCTGTCTGTTTAAGCCTCGGTTTAAGATCTTATTTATATGGAATGATTAGGTTTAGGGTTTCGAGCATTCTGCCGCAGTAGGTGTCGCGCGCAACAGGATGAATTGCGCGCGGCATCCCAGCGCAAGTGATTTGGTTGCGCTGCAATGGGCAGCACAACTAATTGTCTGCACGCGGCTTTATGGTAAGATTCGATTTTATATTTTCCGTATAATTCTGAATCTTTCATAGCCCAACTCTGGAGGTTGCGCTGGGTGTCGCGCGCAGCTGAATTAGTTTTGCGCGGCAGGCCTTCGCGACTATTTGAGATGCGCGCGGCTTTTTCTGCGGCAGCACTAAGATTTAACCTAGGCACTCCTAAATCCGTCATTATTAGGTTTTAAGTACGGGATTAAGCCTAATAATGATCGAGTTTAGTTAATTGGACCTTTGTTTTGGCTTTTTCTTTAATTTGGGCTAGTCTTTTGTGTTTTGTGGCTTTACCAGTTATCCATAAGTATTCTTCACTTTGATCCAACACGAATATGGTTTTATTTATCGTCATTGCACTTCCTGTCGGGACAGGAGGTCAAAAGTAGATGTCTACAACCTGTAGCATAATTGTCTAACAGTATGTAAACTTAGTTTAGTAAGATGATAAGCTTTTGAAGGGTTAAGAGGGAACATAAATATATCCTTATGTTCCTACTTAACACTTATACTGATATATAGGAATTATAATCTGGGTTAGCAAGCTATAAATCTTTTCAAGCGTTATGTAGGAACATAAACAAGATCTTCGATTCCTGCATAACACTTTTGAACTTAAACTCTAGGTATCCAGATTTAGATAATAGATTTTATAGTAGTGTCTAGAACATATCTACATCTTTTGAAGGTTTTCAATGAATGTGTAACCTAGATGATTCGTATTTGTATGAATAACCTATTATATGTTACTTCCTCCATTCTTTTTTACTTGACCTGCTTTGACTTTAACACTATTCACCACCCTCCTTTGACCGTGTTTTGTGAATAATATGTAAGGAAAAACATATTTATGTTGATCATTTTGAATTCGTCTCAATAAGAACTATCATAATATATAACTTTTATATTTTTTTAATTATCGAGAATTAAAGTTATTAACCGTTAAAGTTTTGCATTGACAAGCGTGATAAAAGAAACAGGTCAAGTAAAAAAGAACAGAGGAAGTATATAATAGTTTCATTTTTAAACCTTCTTATATATATATATATATATATATATATATATATATATATATATATATATATATATATATATATATATATATATATACTTCCCCCGTTACTATTTATTTAACGCATTTGATTTAGGCACATATATTAAGGAGATGAGAGAGAGTGAGAGCGAATGAAAAAGCAAGTGGGGTAGCTTATAAATGCAAGATAAAATAGTTACCCTAAAAGAAAACGTGTCAACTAAAAAAAAACTTTCTAAAAAGGAATACGTGTCAACTAAAAAGAGACAGAGGTAGTATATGATTAGAGAATTCCAAAGGTGTTAATACAACAATTACATATGAAAATTAAGATAATGTTACATTCATATTAAAAGAAGACTATTACAATAACTAGATCAGTATAGGGCTAACAGATTGATAAACATAACAAGTACTTAAAAGGATCAAATGCACTACTGCCATACACTAATCATTGCTGTGAAAAATATCCTCACTAGACATTTTCAATTTCCGAACAACTTCAACTAAATCATCACAAGCATAGTCACAGTTGAGATTAGCAATATCTCTATCAAGCTCTTTTCCATCAAACTGAATTCCTTTCCCTTTTCTCTAGATGCTTACTTCACCTTCTACTATTACACTAGATCCTTCATTAATATCCCCTTAAAGACGCTCCAAATATGCAAACATTTCATGAGAAATAGCAGCCATATACTTGAGAAAATTGAACACCTTTTCCATTGGACTTTCATCAGGATGAGGAATCCAAATCTTTGGCACAAATGAACAGCATGATGAACATCATGATAATGGATAAACTTATCTCTCACCATGTCTATAAAGCAGCTAAGAAAAGGGATATACAATAACACAAAGTGTTGTACATGAGTGTGAGGGATAGCTCAAGTGGTTAGAGCTCCCCTCCCGATTCCAGGTGACACTGGGATCGAAGCTCATCACCCGCCATTTTTGCTCTCTAAACACCAAAAAAAAAAGTAAGTGTTGTACATATAAATACAGCCATACAACACACTTGAGGCTCAAGGTTACAAACCTTTACCAATAATTCCTGTTGATATTATTTAACACTATACACTTAACACACAGGCAGGAGATTTGTGTGAAAACATCTGGTACATACTTGCATATATAATTTAATCAGTTAATTATGTCTAACACTAATATTATAAGTTTCCATATCACTGCCAATTAAGTTTCCATATCACTGCCAATTAAGCAATGACACATATATCTCTCACTTTCCCCCCAAAAAACCCCCAACCGTCTTCTCTTCTTCGCTCCGGCCATGAGGCTCGTCGGCGGGTGTGAGGCTCACCGCCCATGCCATTATGTCGGCGAGCCTCCGATCTACCTCCTAGAGGTGTCTTTTTCTTTTTTTGCTTTGGTTTTTTGTCCGGTCATCCTAGCTTTTGGCGCCGCTTTCACTTTCCGGCCGCCGCTATCCCTCACCGGCCTTGTTGCCGGCTTGCCACCGTTCTTTTTCCCCGCTTCCCCGCCGTGTCTCTGCTCCACCGCCGTGGCCGTCGTCGTCGCGACGTGTTGCAGGAGAACGGGGAGGGTGTTTCCTCTGAGTCCCTCGCGTAGGGCCGGTCTCAGTCTGGTGTTTCCAGACGTCGTTGCCGCGGTTCAAGGTTGTGTGGGGTTTGGGCTTCTCGGGCGGGTTCCTGCGGGTCGGGCTTCCTTGTACGGTGGTTTGTGGGTCGGGTTGGTGAACCACGGTGCTTGGATGGTGGTTCTAGGATTGGTTGCGGGGTCTTTTGCTAGGGTTTCGTTTGTAGGTCTCGTTTTTAATTTTCCGTCTTTTTCTTATTTTAGTCGTTGTGTGTGTTGTTCTTTAGGGTTTGTTATTTTTGCTTTTTGTGTTGTGCGTTTGTGTGCTATGGGGTGTGCAGATCGGTGTGCCGATCTTCTGGTGCATGATTTGAACCGGGTGTTTTGGCTTTGGGGCTTTGGTTTGATCTTCTGTTGGTTTGTGCTAAAGGGTTACGCTTCCAAGCTGGGGTCCGTGTTTGAATTAGAGATTGTATTGTCAATGGCGAGAGTCAATGAAGGTTCACGTCAGAAACTGCAACATATTGCCAGACCCCCTTGCAAGAGGCTGCATAGGACAGCGTTATATGAGCCAAGGGTATTTAAGAATGTCATTTTGCGCGTGCAATTGTAGTTTCCTTTATTTCGAACTTGTAATTGGTTCTGTTGTCTCTGTATTGTTCGATTACGATCTCTTATGTAAGTGCCGTATGACTTATTATTAATGAATTTTAATCTCCCCCTTCAAAACAAAAAAAAAAAAAAAAAAAAAAAAAAAAAAAAAGCAATGACACATATATTGAGCACGAAGTAAAATTAATATTTACCTTATACAACTTAAGATATGACTCGATAAATAAATTGTTCTTACTCTTCCTATCACCCCAACACTATAACAGTTCTCTTCCTTAGGATTTGATAAACCAAAGGCATCAATAAAGACTATAAAGAATTTTTTAGCCTGATAATGAAATTGGTAACTTCATGAATAATGGAAAGCTCAAAAACATACCATAACAAACAACACCGATGACAAAATAACTCAACAACATAGATCGATAACTTGAGGAACCTCGCACGGGGTCCCCAACTAGTTAATTAAAACATACATTGATACAAATATACACAACACAACACAAATGCTGTATTACGATAATGAAGTTCATCAGATTTTTATTCAAACCAACATATCCAACAAGCATAGAAGCCACGCTCCCAGCCTCGTGGCTGTGGCCATCCTTAACTACTGTCTCCAAAGGCACCAAATATAAGTATAAAATGACAGTGTACCAACTGACGTAGCAAATACCATAGCATGCTAATAACGGCAACGGTCAAGGTAATCAACCGGAAGTATGTAGCTCAACAGTTGATTTGCCCACCTAATACAAAAATAATATAGATAAACACAGAAACAAACAAAATATGAGAAGCCATAATCTTAGAATTATAAAATCCTACTAATAGCTTCTTAAAAATCAGATCACACAGGCTTAGTAACAACCTCAAGGAAATTTTACAGCAAACAGAACACATACAGTTCTGCCTCCTCAGTAAACTAGTGTCAGATGCTGCTGCTTGGCACTACTTGCATTTCCACCTCGCATCACTTGACCGGAAAGCTCAACAAGATCCGTCTGTCAAGTAAAAATAGATAAGTAAACTTTGATCTACCCGAAGCTCTAATGCAAGAACACCTACTGTTGTTTAAAAACAATCTAGAAAAAGAAAATTAATATATATAAAAAAAAAATTAAAAAAAAAAAAAACTTTGTTTAATAATGTTGACATAATGTCGTATTCTGACCAAGCAGCAGCTGCCAAACTAACCGCAGCAGCTCGCTCAATGGTGCAGGGGTAGCACATGTGCACTAGTGAGGCAGCAAAGTCTCGCTCAATGGTGCAGGGGTAGCACATGTGCACTAGTGAGGCAGCAAAGTCTCCGTCAAAAGTAGGAAGTTGTCCAAGCTGATAAGCGCCACTTGCATCTCCACCTTGCAAAGCAAGACCAGTGAGTGCAACAAGATCCGCCTGTCAGGAACAACGAATGAAGTATAAAGCTTAACAAGATCCACCTGATAAGTTTAATGCAGGATCTATTGTGTAGAGATAATATCAAAACCTCATTTAATATTGCTGACAACTGGTCACATTTTGACTGAGCAGCAGCTGCCGAACTGACCCCGACAGCTCGTTCACCAATGCAGGGGATTTTTCCCACCCCCGGCACAGGTAATGAAGAAAAGGAGGTTAATTGCTAGTCAGAATCCTCATAGACTCCTCCATCATCAGAGAACTCATCAAAGGACCTCATGTCCAACTGGTAGCGTAGGACCCCGCCTATCCCACCAAAACCACGGCAGAATTGTGACCCTTCTTGTGATTTGTTGGTAACAAATTCAAGAGAACAGCCAAACTTCTTATACTCATTAGCAAACCACTCCAACAATGGCATTTGCTCCTGAATTTCAAGATCCGCCCCAGTTTCTGAGTCTCGAAAGTTGTTCTGATCAGCCTCCTGCTCCTTGTTAAAGTGTTTGACGATTAATTCACCAGTAACAATATTTTTCAGCTCAAACCTCATTATATCCAAATTCTCCCAAACAATCAGTGTCTCCACTGCACCCATCTCCAAAGCTTTCAGCGTGTCATCCACTCCAAAAACATACTTCCCTGTATCCTGACTAATTTCCTCAAAGTACTTCCCAATCAACTTCTTCTCTTGAATAAACTTCACATTAGCAAGAATTTCAGCAGACAGCTCAATTGCTTGATTGAAACCACTTTCCCCTCCATAAGAAACATCCACAACATTCAGTATCTTCGCTTGAAGCCGAGGATCAAACATGTCTGATTGACTGAGCTCAGTCTTGAAATCAGCAGAACCAGCAAGAATAAGCCCAGAAACATTAGGCTGGCTGGTTTGTGGATTGATATAAAACTGTGTAGCAAGCTCTGCTGTCTTCCTCACATAGTTATGGCGCTTTTCCATTCGAAGACGTGCAAACCGCAGCGCTGACTGACCACCTCGGCCGTGTTTCTTTGGCAAGTCAACACTAAATTTGTGAAGCACCTCTCTAGTGTTGCCACTAAGAGTCCCAAAAAGGGTTCCATTCCCATCCATCACAATAAACCCGAATTTGTCATCAGATTCAAGCAGTTCATTGAGAGCTTCGGTATGGAACTTGTTGTCACAAAGGTAAAGAGATGCATTGATGGGCTTGAAAGGTTCAAAGTCAATAGTAACTTTCTTTTCTTTGCCATCTTCAGTTATAATTGTTCCTGTGTAAAGAACAAGTCCATTGGCGGGCACCCTGTTGTAAAGCTTCAATCTTTGCTGAGCAGATGTGATGGCACCAAGTACAGATTGACGATTAACCCTACTTTTAATATTGGATGCAGTTCCAAATTCATCTCCGAGCATTTTAGTAACTCGAGATATTTGATCACGTGGAGGAATGATCAGTGATATCATGCTGGTGCCATTTCCTCTCGCAGCTTCCAATGCTTTGATCAACTTCTTGATCTTCCAGATTGCAATGTTCTTGTCGGTTTCTTGACCATCACCAAATGTCATTGTCATTTTGTCAAAACTATAACAAAGTATCTGTGAACAAGTTGTAAACTTAACTAAGTGCACCACAGGAAGAAAAAGGTCACTGCCAAGGAAGCTGTTATAATGTACTCCTCTTCTCTTGTTGAGGTTAAGCAAAAACAAGAGAAACAAAGTCAAGCCATTTAATTAATTGTACAACAGTCCCTGAACTCTAGAATTACTATTCCAATGTGGCTTCAAAGATTATTAAACAGCTAATTAATGAATTTTAGGTATCAATTAGAGTTCTAACACAACATAAATCAGGAAGGTTGGGTTTTTCAACTAAACAGGCCCAAAATACTTAACAAGGAGTCATCACCATTTTATGAAGTGGTTTGGTTTGGAGTAAAAATTATTTCATTACAATTATATCCTTTTGTTGTTAGGAAGCAAACAAAAGAAATTGGTTAGGAATTGTTTTTTTCCATGTTTTTTGTTTTTTTTTTTTTTTTTTTTTTTTATATTTTCAACCAAACCAAACAAAGTCTTAAGATTAAATCAAGGTGAAGAAGCATAGTAACAATATAGAGTGACCCGAAAATAAAAATAAAAATTTCAGTTGGTTAAAATATTTTTTAAAGAGCACATCTTTTATTGAATCTACAAGCACGCAAACAGAAAAGCAGAAAAATGCAAATTCATCTGCAATCAGCAAAGATGCAATCAACTATCATAATCACCCATAAAATTATACACCAAAATACCAAATCATGTACATGCAAGGATTACACCAATCACATTATTGGAACTCACCGTTTTCTCTCTGTACTATTTGTCAAGAGTGAAATCAGTACAAAGTCTTAAATATAAAGCTGTTGTCTTTCTTGAGTTTCTTCAAGACTTAAACTAATTAATTTATTCCCAATATGGAGTTCAATGATCATTTAGGGACTAATAATCTGTAACATTTGTTGTTGAAGATGTAGTATAGGAGTTCAATGATGATAAAAAGCATTCCTTGGTCCCATCCTTATCGAGGAATTATTCCCATATGTAATATATTGCAGGAAAAAAATTAAATAAATAAATATAAATTAAATTAAAAATAAAATCCTTTCTTTAGATTAAAATCATCAAAAATGATTTTGGTGAATGAAAGTTGCTTATTTTCTTCTTTTCATAAAGGGAAGTTTTGATACATGTCATAAGAAAAATTGTCACCTACTCTTGACGATAACCACTCTAATGACTAACATAAATATAATAAAGCATATGATTTCCTACTAAAAAAAACTAGCTAACAAAAAAACACAAGGACGCCTTAACAGCCAACACACTAATTACAATCAAGCATTCCTGCAAAGTTATTACTAAATTTAACAGCCAACAATACAAAGGTGACTAGCCATAGAACAGAATCATATATGGCCTGATTTTCTAAACTCGATTATTAATTTCTTCGACGACAGCATAATCCTTTCTCCATTGTTCGATACGGGAGTCGGATGGTTTTCAGGGAAAACTAGATTGAAACAATAGTCTTAATACTAAAAACATATATATCCTGATTTTCTTAACATGGTTATTGATTTCTTCTATGAAAGCCCAATTCTTTGATTTGGGAGTCAGATGATTTTGAGGTAAAGATAAGATTGTAGTGAATATTGTCAATTTTAAATCGTGAGCATATAACTATTTAGATCTATTGCATCATATATTCATCTCGTAAATAAATAGATATTCATCATCAGAATTAATTCCAATCAGAAACTTCAGGTATCCTTTCTCTAAAATAAGAATCACCAACAAAAATATCATCACAAACAAAAATAAAAGAATTTAATAACACAACACAAAAACAACTTTATCAATCAAAACCCACCCAATTTCATAAAATCCAAATACGGACTTTATCAAAAAAAAAAAAAAAAATTCCAAATACGGACAGAAACAAATATATTCACATCATAAATTTATATTTTTGTTTTTAAAAAAAATTAAAAAAAAAGTTATTTAATTAATTACAATACAAAGTTATAAAAATAAATTTAACACTTTATCGTCGTAATAATAATAATAATAATAATAATAATGAATCATACACATCCGTAACAATTACGCAAAAAAAATTTTCAAAATATCAGTTAATTAACTAAAAAATCAATTTATCAAATATAAATCATAAACAATTATGATAAAAAAGAATCAAAACATCAAACAATCCAAAAACAAAAGTCATTTATCAAATATGATCATAAACGATTAAAAAAAAAAAAAAAAAAGAAAAATCAAAACATCAATTAATTCAAAAACAAACAACAGAAAGAGAGGAATACCTGAGAGATAAGTAGCGTGTAAGATCGATCAAATGATCGATCAAGAAAACCCTAAGCAATGAAAAAGGTATGTAGTTTGCCCTTTTTTTTCTCTCTAAAAATGCGGTGGTAGGGAAATATAATTTGTTTAGGAAAGGGTGAGTTTGAATTTATAAGGAATGAGGAGGTCGATAAATTTCTGGGTAGAGTCGTATAGAGACGTAATAGGTGTTTACTGTGGCAAGGACATCTATGTATAATGTATAGTTACACGCGGATTAACGTCATGGATCGACTCTACACATTTCATAAATTTTGGAATAAATACTCTTCACCTTTTGGACGACTAGTCTGATTGCGCCGCACCAAATGAATAAGCTTATTAAGAAAATTATTAGCAAGATGTATAAGTTACTCCCTCCGACCTAAAAAGAACGACCCATTTGAGTTGATTACGCGGGTACTAAGGAAGTTAAGTAAAAAGAAGTAAAACTATATTGGAAAGATAAATTTACATGGGGTTTGTAAAAAAATATAGAGAGAAGTAATAAATAACATGGAAAATCAAATTTTTATATGAGGAAGTTAATTGTGCACAAATATTGTTGCAAATTGGTGGTGTTTTAATGCAAATGGGTCATTCTTTTTGGGACAAAGTTTTGGCCAAATGGGTCGTTCTTTTTGGGACGGATGGAGTAGTTAATTAGTTTAGTTTTTATAAATTGGACGTGCTAGATTAATTTTGTAAATTATATATAATATATACTTGTACAATTATAAATAATTACATTATTGTGTAAAGTTTAATTAAGTTGTATCGAACTATAACAATGCTATTATTTATTGATAACATAAATAAATAATACTTCCTCCGTTCTATTAATATTGTAACAAGGAGAAAATTATGTATCCCAATGCACCTTTTATATGCTAAATATCTATAATTGTGTAAGAGTATAAATTATAAAAAGTTGATATTGTGAAAGTATTTTATGAGACGAATCCAACAAGATCTCACACGACTATATTTTGCTTAACGTATAAATCATAATATATGGTCAAACAAGAGTGTTGAATAGTGCAAAAAGTTCATTGTTGCAATATTAACAGAACGGAGGAAGTAGGTGTTTAAGACAAAAATTTTATTATATATGTTGTATATGTTATAAATTATTGCATTATTGTGTTAATTGTAGCTAAGTTATACATTGAAACATATTAGTGTTTATTGATATCTTACATAATTGATAATATTGTAATAAAAAGATATTTTTATATTTAATTTATATCATTTGGAAATCAAGAAGATATCATAAATATATGAGTCCATGAAAAATTATTTGACTAATTTATTTGTTTTGTAGGAGGAGGCCAATGAATAGCCAACAACATTATTTCTTTATTTGTGCAATCTAAAGTGTATACAAATGTAATAAGCCCAATACCAAGAATCTTGATTTTTAAAAATTATACTTCCTCTGTCTTTTTTAGTTGACCTGTTTCTTTTATCACGCTTGCCAATGCAAAACTTTATCGGTCAATAACTTTAATTCTCCATAATTAAAAATATATAAAAGTTATATAAATAGTACTTATTGAGACGAATTCAAAATGATCCAACATAAATATGTTTTTCGTTCCTTACATATTATTCACAAAACACGGTCAAAGGAGGAGTGGTGAATAATGTAAAAGTCAAAACGGGTCAAGTAAAAAAGAATGGAGGAAGTAGAATATAATGTACTTATATAAAGTTAGAATATTATTTTAAATCATAACACTTGTAATACACTAACTTAAAGAGTCACTTATCATGTCGCAAAATAGTATTTGATGATGCAAAAAAGCATTACTTTTATTAAGCTACTTTTTGGCCTATTTGGAAGTCTTTATTTCACATATTTCATATTCAATCTCAACAATGCCAGTTTTTTATTTATTTTGTTTTCCAAAAATAGAACTAAATAACTCATGAATTAGACAGAGCCTTGTAAATAAACTACTATATACTTATGTTTTACAAGCTAAGCTTATATGCTATGCTTTTGGATTTTTAGATGCTGCCTTAAATATGGGGATTGAAGCTTTATTGTAATCTTAACTTGGATAATTAAGATGCTAAACAAAATATTCTATCTAATCTAATGACAACCAACATAAAAAAATTCGGTTACAATTAGAAATATCTCTGATTGTATTCACTGTCTTGAAACCAAGAGTAGCAAGCTACTTCATCTTTTAATAGAGCAAGCATTCTAAATATATGCAAAGCAAGCTACAATCACTAGTTTGAGCTGAAATAACAAAATATATTCAAATTAAAAAATTAGGACTTGCTCTTACATAATTAAACAATAAAAACTAACATGATAAATAGCTTGACTATACAAATGAACAAAACAACAGCAGGAACATGAATTTTTAAAAAGATTAAAAATTAAAATTCTCACAAAATCTCCAAATTCATTGGAGAATGGACAGGTCAATTATTAAATTATAAAATAAATAACTAAAAATCCAGGATCATTGTTAATATTGTTCATGAAGAACCAAACTAAAAACAGGACATAAGTTTCATCTGCAAAATCATTACCAATGTATTCTGACTATATTTTTTCATAATTTACTAATATAAAATTTAAATTAAATTAGAGAGAAAGAAGAGAATGAGAGTACTGCAATTCATAATTTTAGAGAAAAGAGATGAGTATGGATTCAGGTGGTGAGAGAAACAAAGAAATAGTGGTATTCATAACATTAGCTTATTACACCAAAATCACAGCTAATATCATAGCTTTAGCATCTTTTGGCCTACATTATGAGTATATCTCTTTTCACCTGAAAGAATTGCTTAGCATTTAATACATCAATGCTTAATTATATAATGCATTAAAACAATTCAAACCATAAACAATTTTTGAACAGAATTGTGTTTAGAATACCAGTATATAAACATAATTAAAGTATATGTAATGTCGCTCTTAAGTTAAACATACACATTGAAGAAAAGTGTATACCCATTTCATAGTGATTTGCATCAATATTCATATTCATTGCTTACATTATTCATTATTAACAACAGCCCTTGCCAACAAAAGTAATTCACAATTTCATAAAAACACAATATAAGATAATCCAAGAATCAAAGCACAATAGTTATATATATATATTAAAACCTTAAAAATCCATACAAAACATTCATTATCATGATTATTAATTTCAAACCACCTAGAATCATTAAAACCTACTTAATCAAAAAAGCCCAATGTACTTACAAAAACTTTTATCAAAATAAATAAAGACTAGATTTCCCATTATATTCAACCACTAACTGGCCTTTAAGTTTATATACTACTTAAATATGATAAGCATAAACAAACTACCTAATCAGAGTTGAACCCATAAGCACCACTCTCAGAGTGAGAAACTTCAGGGGAGTGATAGTGGTATGGATAACCAATATCCTCCTTTGAATTATCATTGTACCACGAATCTTCCTCTTCTTCATTTTGCTCATCTTCACTTTTGCTCTTCTTCTCCTTCCTCTGGCTCTCTTCCTTGATTAGGCTTAGGTTGTTCTTGCTCTTGCGGCACCAAATCAGCATTTTCTTCATGAACAATTGGTTGTTGTTGCATTTGTACAGGCTGGAAAAGAATCGTTGCATCAATTACCTCCTTTACATGAGCATCTTCATCGCTGATTTCCATATCAGCTTTGCCTCCTTCGATACCAACACCCACCACTTCTTTCCCCTTACTCGATTCACCTTTGCATTTTGATGATTTACCTTTGAATCTCGCCATTCTCCTCATTCTTACTGGTTCATCAGCATCGCTTTCATTATCCACTTGAATAGGAGTGTTGTAATTGCTACCAATCCGAGGCCTTTTCGTGTTCCTTTTCATCTGCTCAAGCTCGTCGCACTTCTCCAATGGCTTATCCACGTCTTCCATTTTTTTTCATAAGCATATCCATCTTCTGTGTAGCATCTGGACGAATTTTGGAATAGGCTGTGTGATGTGTCTATTTTATATAGTATTTTACCCCCGTCCCTTGGTCGTAATTAGTAGTGTTTTTGGCTCTTTAGAGCCACTTTTATTACTAATTGGTGTTTTCTAGTGTTTTCGTAGATTTGGTTGACTTTTGCAGGGATTCATGCTTTTGGAGCATTTTCCCGAGATATTTTGGAGCAATCACGAACATTGGAGAAGCACGACCAGAGTTTATAGCCCAGGGCCGGTTAGAGCCATCGAACCGGTGATTAAGGGCTCGGTATAGGTGATACCGGGGCATTTGGACCGAGTATTCAAGACCCAAAGAGGAAACCCAAATTGGCCCAAAGAATTAGAGCCCAATCGAAGTCCAAATAGTGGCCCAAATGAGCCGCCCGGCCAAAGAGGCTGGCGCCCGGAGGCACGCCCGGCCGGGCGGGAGAAGCTTAGTCTGGCGCCCGGTGACGCGCCCGGCCGGGCGCGAGATTTGTACTATGATAAAAAAGGCGCGCCCGATCGGGCGGTGCCTCGCCCGATCGGGCGCGTGTATTTCTTAGTAGGCGATTAACGTCGTTTTAATTTGTTTTAGTTTAGGATTTTGTACGGAGTATAAATACTCCTCCGTAATACGATTTTAGGCTCTTCTTCTCCTTTTTTTTACTCTTTCTTTACTCTCTTAATTATTCTCTTAGAATTCTCTCTCTCAACTCTTGTTCTTGATTATTTCCATTTATTCCAGATTTATTTTGGTAACGATTCCTCTTCTCTTAATCTTAGTTATTTATTTTATTCCTTTAATCATGTCTTATTTTATTGCTTTGATTAGTTTAGTTTTTACCATGTGTGAGTAGTTTTATTTCTAGGGTTTATGGGGATCCATAAATAATATGAAAGGGGTAATTTATTGTTGTTAATTATCAATGCTGGATCAGTTTCCTATTGATTGGTTTAATGCTCTGTGACTAGATTAGCGCAGATCTTTTATGCATGAGTTTAACAATATTGATTCGAGATTCGACAGATGGAGAATTGATGTTTAGGTCTAGTTTCAATAGGCAGGTTAATTTATAAATGGTTAGGTCGAGATTCGAAAGATGAGATTTAATACCGGTAAATTAATTGTGTGATTATAATACGTAGCGATGAAAGCCCTTTATAATCTGATTGATATATGCTTTGATGAATGATTATTATATTTTACCCTGGAATATTATTTATTGGTGAACCTATACCCTAGATCCTTTTATATATTGTTTTCTCCCTATTCTCAATCTTAGTAGTTTAGTTTCTTGTTCGAATATTAATATTGGTTACTTAGATAATTTAGATTATAATAATTAATTAGGAGTAAAAAGACTTGTTTCCTTGTGGAGATCGACCCTACTTCCCTATCTACTTTAGTTAGAGGACTTAGGAATTATTTTTGATTAGGGGATACGACTTTACCCTGTCAAAATTTGGCGCCGTTGCCGGGGAAACGATTTTATTTTTATTTCTGATTGTTTTTGTAGTCTAGATTATTTCCCTTTTTGTCTCATAGAGCGTTAGTTCTCTGAGACAAATCTCATATTTGCTTCTAGTTTTTGTTTATGCCCAGGTGTTCCAGATCAGGTTACATCCTATTCGATCCTGAGATCGAACGTTCCTTCCATAGACAGAAAAATTTCTACAAGCAAATCCTAGTGGATTCTGGTGATAACAACAATAATCACCGCGATCCTCCAACTGGTTCCAGCGATTCAGAGACATCATCAGACGCAGAATCAGAGATGACGACCCCTAAGAAGCTTAGTGATTATTCACAACCAAAGCTTACGGATTTTCCACATCTCACCCCTACTCCGGCTCTTGATGGGGTTCAATTTGAAATTAAACCTCAATTTATAATGATGATAGAGAGGAAGCAATTCAGTGGAGCCAAGGGTGAAGACCCGAATCTTCACATTGCCGACTATTGTCAATATTGCAACACCATCAGGCAAGGCGGGGTCACTCAAGACCAAATCAGGGAGATTCTCTTTCCCTTCTCTTTAACTGGAAAAGCTAAATTATGGTTTAATGGCTTAAATAGAACTAAACTTGGTATAACTGACTGGGAAACTCTTGTTTTGAATTTCTATAACAAGTATTATCCTGCAGAGAGAACAGCAGTACTACGAAGTGCGATTCAGAACTTTGCCCAAGAAGCCGATGAGTCTTTATATGAGGCTTGGGAGAGGTTCAAGGACTTACAAAGAGAATGCCCTCACCATAATTTAGCGCAATGGCAGTTAATCCAAGCCTTTTATAACGGCATTGGAAATTCCTCTAGAATAATTTTAGACTCTGCAGTTAGTGGGAGATTTATGAATCTTAATGTTGATGATGCAGGTCAGGTTATTGAAGATATGTCGATACACAATTCCCAATATGGGAATCCCAGAGGATTTGCTAACAAGGGGAAGCATAGTGTCGACTCTGTATCCTTTTTGCAAGCTCAGCTGACCTCTATTTGCCAAAAATTAGATAATTTGAGCACTGCTAATGTAGCTAATGTTTTTACGATTAATAATAACTCTAATGAGTCTTTCTGTGAAAATTGTGGTATTGTAGGTCATTGGGAGCAGGATTACAGGAGTTCCGTGGAGCAAGTTAATGCCTTCCAAGCTTATAGGCAGAATAACCCATACTCCAACACTTACAATCCTGGGTATCGGAATCATCCATACCTTTCCTACCGGAGCACTAATGTTCAAAATCCACCACCACAAGAACTACAGGCGCCACAGCAGCAGCAGCAGAAATATTATCATCCCAATGCTAGCCAGAAGAACCAGCCACAACAACCCTCCTCATCTTCTGACCCTTCTCTGGCGGAAATTAGAGCAATGTTGGTTAATATGCAAAAGCACATGGAGAGTAGAGATGCGACAATTGATCAAATTCTAGCGCATAATAAAATTGTAGATAATCAAATTGCGCAACTCTCCGCTACTCTACAAGCCCGCCAACAGGGAGCTCTGCCGGCGCAGCCAACCCGACCTACGGATCAAGCTTTTGCAATTACTCTAAGGAGTGGTTCAAACTATGAAGGGCCCTCTATGCCCAGAGTTGATGAACCTGTTTTATTAAATAATGCTAATCTTGATTCCGTTAAACCAAACAATGTAGTTGATAGCCCCGCAGGGCTAAAGGATAATACTAACATATCTAATTCTACATTGCAGGGTAAAACTCCAGAGAAGGTAGCTACTCCAGACAAGAATAATAATGCTCCAAAGCCAATTATCAAACTTCCTTTCCCCAATCGTCAATTGAAGACAAACTTGGATAAGCAGTTTGGTAAGTTCCTGGAGGTGGTAAAAGATTTGAAGGTAACAGTTCCCTTTACTGAATTGATCACACAAATCCCCTCATATGCAAAATTTATGAAAGAAATATTAACGAGAAAAAGGTCTATTAGTGAGGTAGAGACGGTAGCTTTCACTGCAGAATGTAGTGCCGTACTTCAAAATAAGTCTCCACCTAAATTAAAAGATCCGGGTATTTTTTCTATCCCTTGTTATATTGGCAATATCTTGATTGATAATGCATTATGTGATTTGGGTGCAAGTGTTAGCGTCATGCCATTATCTATGTGCTCTAAGTTGAATATGGGTAAATTAAAAGCTACCAATATAACTCTACAAATGGCTGACCGTTCTTTCAAATACCCCTTAGGTGTTTTAGAGGATGTCCCCGTTAGAGTAGGTAAATTTTATATACCTGTAGATTTTGTTGTTCTTGATATGGCCGAGGATATGCAAACCCCAATTATTTTGGGTAGACCATTCCTTAACACTGCAGGAGCAGTCATAGATGTAAGAAGTGGTAAGTTAACACTATAAGTAGGGGATGATAAAGTTGTTTTTAATCTGAATAATGCCCCTAAAAGCTCCATGACTGAGGAGAAATGTTTCAGTGTTGCTGTGGTTGTAAATTATTCTAACAAGCCCGAAGCTCTTAAAAAGATCCCTTGGAGGCGGTATCTTGTGTTGCATCCTTTTTAGATGAGATAGATAGATGGAAGAAGGAAGTTGGTGCAATAGAAAGAGAACTCTACAATGTTGGTCTTGGTTTCGAGGATGAACAAGTGGAACCGATCGAGCAAGTTGTGCGAATCGAGCCTACGGTAAGTGTTCCGCTAGATCGAGTTGCAAGTGTTGAACGCAATGAAAATTTGAAGCAACACTCAATCGAAGAAGGATTTTTAGTGCGTAGCATTGAAGATCCCCCAGTCCAAGTCAAGGAGGATCCACCAGATAAGGAGATTTGGCGTCCCACAGGGTATGTCAGGAAGCCGTATCGCAGCCTAAACACCGCTAGACCGGGTGAGAAACCACCCGATCAAGCGTTAGGCCAAGTGTCCTAGAATTGTACTTGGTAAGATGGTCGTGCGGGACCTAGATAAACCAGCACTTTGCGGGAGGCAACCCGTATTTTTAATGCTTTTTAGTCTAGTTGTTCTTTTCTTTTTCTTATGAAAGGAGAGATGAGGGAATTGAATGAGTTTTATGAGTGTTTGTACAGGTTTGAAGGAAAAGAGTTAGTCAGATTATGGGGAAAAGAAGAAAAATAATATTTCGCCGATTTAGTCTCGGGCCCGACCGGGCGAAGCTCGCCTGACCGGGCGCGAGAGTACGGTTTAGAAATAGAGTAATTTCGCCCGACCGAGCGAGTGGCGCCCGACCGAGCGCAAAATTCGTCGTATACGGACTAATTTATCCGCCCGATCGGGCAAGCCTCGCCCGATCGGGCGCGAGAAGAGCCAAAATTACGATCGATAGATCGCCCGATCGGGCGAAGGGCGCCTGACCGGGCGCGAGAGTTGGAAGAAATTGGGTCTTTAGATCGCCCGACCGGGCGCGAAAGTATACGAATTTTGGATGTTTTAGATCGCCCGATCGGGCGAAGGCCGCCCGACCGGGCGCGAATACTAGCACATGAAATATCCCAGATCGCCCGACCGGGCGAACCACCGCCCGACCGGGCGCGAGTGGCGTCCATCCCTTTTCTTCTTTCTTTCTCCATTTCTTCCTTCCTCCATTACTTTCTCTCTCTAAAACTCAAATTTTCTCTACCTTCTCTCTAAGATTTCTCCTCCATTTCTTACCCAAATTCAAAACTCTTTACATATTTGTGATCCTCTCTTCACCCTCTTCACTTTCATATAAAATTTTTTCAGTTTTAATTCAATAAATTTTAAAACCCATTTCTTGAACATGCCTTCAAAGAGGGCTAGGTCTATTTTTGGTAGGAGCTCCAGTTCGAGGGAGGAATACGACCCGGACCTGCAACTCCCGTACTGGCCGACGATCCGGACTGTGAGTCGGGAACAAAAGGAACGGCTAGAGCATTTGGTCGGTCGTGAGGTAATTCCTTCTCGGTGGTTACACCGCCCTACCCTAGAATCATTTGGTTTGTATGATTTTGTTAAACGATTTTTGAATGACATTGGCATGAGAAAATTTGTTGACATCCACTATCCTACATACCGAGAACTTACCTGTGAATTCCTGTCCACTTTTCATGTTGTTAGTAGTAGAAATGGGCCAAATTTATTTTTCAGGTTAAACAATAGAAATATTAGTTTAACTTTTGTAGAATTTTGTAAAATTTTTGAATTAAATTCTGAATTATCTCACCAGTGGCATGCGGATTATAAAATGGGTGACTTATATTATGCTTTGACTGGTTTAACTGCCCCCGACCCCCAACATGCTAGTACCAAACCTATTCACCACCCTGTCCCAAAAATCTGGCAAAGATTTGCGGGTTTGTGTTTTTTAGGTAGGGCCGAGCCTCATAACGCTCAAACTAACGAACTAGCTGTCATAGGGCATTATGTGTACGGGTACGGGAAATTGAACATAGGTAGGTTTATAGTTCACCATTTGAGTAGGCATGCCACAGCCAGCACCACTTCCAAGTCCCCTATCCGTTTAGGTGGCCTTATCACTCGAATAGCGGTGAAAAAGGTCGATTTTGTAGTAGACGGACCTCACCAGCTGACCAACTGTGGACCAGATACCTACATGACTGCTAGGTATTTTGAGGATGTGGGGTGGGTTAGACCGGATAGCGAGCAGACACCCTTTTGGTGTATTCGGACTGGGAACGAGCAACCTTTGCCCATTTTTCCCCTACCCAGTCCAGACTTGACCGCCTTTCCCCCAGGGAATCTTTCTTACACTTATGATGCTTTAGTTGCCAGCGCTAGGGGGCAGGCACCACCACCACCAGTTCCACCACCCCAGCCTCAGCCCAAGGTGGCTTTTTCTCCACCTCGTATGTCCCACTCCGTCCCTCATGTTGACTCTGACCCAGTTTGGGATCTTCAGAGTATAGGTCAGGCCCTAGGACGTATCGAGCATTCACATACTGACCTTAGGAGGATGGTAGGCTCCTTAGACCAGAGGTTAGGGTACCTAGAGTGGAACCAGGGTAGAGCTCTCTACCCTATGTACGATGATTATGCTCGTCGGGGCAACATTCCCGATGACGCTATTCACCCTGACTGGTTTTAGCCTCCACCCCAAGGATACGATAGGGATCCCACTGCCCGTGGTATTTACACTGACTATTCTTCTTTCTTCGGGTACGGGCAGGACATTCCTTTCGGGGGACCAGCGGGGGGGAGTTTTCACGCTGATTATTTTGGTGGTAGCTCTTCTGGTGCAGGTGGTGCAGGTGGCAGTGGAGGTGCGGGTTTCGGCTTGATGGATGAGGATGATGAGGACTAGCTATGCTGGGCTAGTTTCCGAGCCAATGAGGACATTATCTGATTCTGACTTGGGGGAGATTTTAGTTTGGTATTTTTTTCTTTTTCTCTTTCTTTTTATTTTTGGTGTGTTTTCTTAGGTTAGATTTCTCGCTTTCTAGGTTAGTTTTATTGCTTTCTATATATATAAAAATACAAAAAATTGAAAAATAAAAAATCCAAAAATACGTTCCAATGAATTATAAATTATGCTTCCCTGTGCCCCTTACTTGAGAAAATTGTTTTGATTCTTGGTATTTGATGATAAGCATTGTGGATTAGTTGATCATGATTTGATGTTTGATTGCCTTAAAACCTTTACATGCGTCAATTTTGTCCAACTGCTTGTGAATATAATGCTTGACTAGTTTATTTGGTAAGGAATGTGTGATAGTTCCATAGTTCCTGGTATGTCAATGAATTTGAGTATTGGTTTGCAACAATTAGTAATGTTTATATGATTCGTTATTATGCACATTGTGGAGGACGAAGGAATTTGTTCTTTTAGGTAGCCTCCAGATATTGTAGATACATTTGTTCCCTTCTTGCTACCCATGTTGTTGCCTTGACCTTTTGTTGTTTATTATCCACATTACTAGCTTATTTTTCCCCATTGGTTACTAGTCCCAAGCTTGGCTTGGGGGAGCTATTAGTGAGTGAGGTGAGGGAGTTTGTGGTGTGCTTACTATTTGCACAATTTGGGTGGGATTTGAGAAGTTGTTTTGTTGTTATTCATGTTTATTTTTGATGAGTTTGAGAGTTATATTTTCTTGAAAAAATAAAACATGATATTATGAAAAAAAAAAAGAAGTTCAAGAAAAAAAATGTGAAAAATAAGTGAACTTCAAAAGAAAAAAAAAGAAAAAAATGTTCAAATGTTCTAGTTGGGTTGATCAAAAGAAAAAAAAAATAAGAGCCTCAATGAAAAAAATTCAAGTTTGGAAGATAAGTTTGTTTATTCACTCTACTTCTTCATTATTGTATCTTATGAGTGAAATTGTAAGTGTTGGGTTTATTTATTATGATTGGAGTATATTTGGTTTTTGTTGGAGTTGGTTATGTAGGAGATGTATGATCACTATTTATTTTTATCATGGGTTTTATTAGGATATGGATCCTTTAAGCATAGCTTTTCTCTCACATTATCCCAAATCTATTCTACCTTTACCCTAGCCTTACATTACAAGCTTTAAAGACCTTTTGACCTTTGTGCATAGAATTGTATGAATGTGAAATTGTTGTTTATCAATGCAAGTTATGATTTGACATATTTTGAGTCGACTAGTAGGATTGAGCGTTCATTGTTTTATACACACGAGAGTGTGAGTTGGGAGGGCATTGTTAACATAAAGGGGTTGGATGGAGAGCGATCGAGTACATCTTTTACTCGCCACATAAATGAGAGTTGAGTGTGTGAGCACTAGTCTTGAATTCTATATGCTCTTGTGGTTTGCTCTATTTGACAATTGTTAGGGAAGAAAGGTAATTGGATGGATTCGATTGGTTGACTCTGAAGCATGTTTAATTGATTTACCCTGGATAGTTTGTGCTTGATTTTTACTTTTTGGGGTGAAGCATATTTATTGATTCATTGATGAGATCTTTGCTTAGGGACAAGCAAAGGTTTGGCTTGGGGGAGTTTGATGTGTCTATTTTATATAGTATTTTACCCCCGTCCCTTGGTCGTAATTAGTAGTGTTTTTGGCTCTTTAGAGCCACTTTTATTACTAATTGGTGTTTTCTAGTGTTTTCGTAGATTTGGTTGACTTTTGCAGGGATTTATGCTTTTGGAGTATTTTCCCGAGATATTTTGGAGCAATCACGAACATTGGAGAAGCACGACCAGAGTTTATAGCCCAGGGCCGGTTAGAGCCATCGAACCGGTGATTAAGGGCTCGGTATAGGTGATACCGGGGCATTTGGACCGAGTATTCAAGACCCAAAGAGGAAACCCAGATTGGCCTGAAGAATTGGATCCCAATCGAAGTCCAAATAGTGGCCCAAATGAGCCGCCCGGCCAAAGAGGCTAACACCCGGAGGCGCGCCCGGCCGGGCGGGAGAAGCTTAGTCTGGCGCCCGGTGACGCGCCCGACCGGGCGCGAGATTTGTACTATGATAAAAAAGGCGCGCCCGATCGGGCGGTGCCTCGCCCGATCGGGCGCGTGTATTTCTTAGTAGGCGATTAACGTCGTTTTAATTTGTTTTAGTTTAGGATTTTGTACGAAGTATAAATACTCCTCCGTAATACGATTTTAGGCTCTTCTTCTCCTTTTTTTACTCTTTCTTTACTCTCTTAATTATTCTCTTAGAATTCTCTCTCTCAACTCTTGTTCTTGATTATTTTCATTAATTCCAGATTTATTTTGGTAATGATTCCTCTTCTCTTAATCTTAGTTATTTATTTTTTTCCTTTAATCATGTCTTATTTTATTGCTTTGATTAGTTTAGTTTTTACCATGTGTGAGTAGTTTTATTTCTAGGGTTTATGGGGATCCATAAATAATATGAAAGGGGTAATTTATTGTTGTTAATTATCAATGCTAGATCAGTTTCCTATTGATTGGTTTAATGCTCTGTGACTAGATTTGCGCAGATCTTTTATGCATGAGTTTAACAATATTTATTCGAGATTCGACAGATGAGAATTGATGTTTAGGTCTAGTTTCAATAGGCAGGTTAATTTATAAATGGTTAGGTCGAGATTCGAAAGATGAGATTTAATACCGGTAAATTAATTGTGTGATTATAATACGTAGCGAAAGCCCTTTATAATCTGATTGATATATGCTTTGATGAATGATTATTATATTTTACCCTGGAATATTATTTATTAGTGAACCTATACCCTAAATCCTTTTATATATTGTTTTCTCCCTATTCTCAATCTTAGTAGTTTAGTTTCTTGTTCGAATATTAATATTGGTTACTTAGATAATTTAGATTATAATAATTAATTAGGAGTAAAAAGACTTGTTTCCTTGTGGAGATCGACCCTACTTCCCTATCTACTTTAGTTAGAGGACTTAGGAATTATTTTTGATTAGGGGATACGACTTTACCCTATCACTGTGAATTCACCTTGAAGATTGTCTTTCATCTTGACAAAAAAATTGCGAATTCTAGCCAAACCTAAAAGTTTTTTGCCATTATCAGTCATTGTAATGAATGGAAGAGGAAAGGGTTTCAAAATTCCAGAGAGATTTCAGAGAAGTATAAGTTTTTTTCAATAAAAAATAACATCTTATTTTCATTTAAAGCAAACCGTCAATTTATGGACGTCTTTTCGATTGTCATTGAAAACATGCAGAAGCTGAAGAGTTGTATTGCTTCATATATTACACGTTGACCAAGGAAGCACTTGAGTGTATATGGTCTTATAAAGTTATGATTCAGTTGTTATTGTATATAAACAATACATAAGAATGTATACGTACTTAAAAATTCATTTTTTATCAACGTAAATAAATGATAAGTGTTAATTATAAACATTAAACAAGGTTGGGTGTAAGACTTTGATCAACGTTGAAATTATTAAAAAAAATATTTATCAAACTATTATTAAGCACCCTTGTTTTTCTAGCAAACTGGTAACATTATTGCTTAATTTAATTTTTTCTTCATCTTGTTACTACTCTTTTGTGCTTAGACATTTTCCTTTTTTTTTTTTTTTTTTTTTTTTAACTATTATAAAGAAGTGAATATTTATGTGCAAAGTCATTAATTTGCATCAGTTATTTTATTGTCATGTAATTGGAAATATTTTTTTTTCATTAGCAATTTAATGGATCAATTTTGTCAAATGATTGTATTTAACAAACTATTCATAATGTTTAATAAAAATTAGGACAAGTTAAATTTAATTTGATATTCAATTAATCATTTTTTATTTTAATATTTAAGGTGAGCTATGTAAAAAATTTATTTGTGTCATATTTTATTTAATTCATTATTTACAATTGTTGGGTTAAATTATTACATGACTTTTGTGTTCGTAGTACACTATATCTGAACAAATAAGAAAGAAGTTGTACTTCTATTTTTAGAAAATGCTCATGAATTAGATTTTGTAATCTAAAGTGTCTCTTCGGTTTACGTGCATTATGTGAAACAATACAATTCTTCCCTTTTGCATGCTATGGAAGGAATTCAAAAAGACATGATAAAACTGACGGCTGACCTTGAAATAAAAAGCATCATACCCATTATTTTCCTGATCAGAAACGTCTTTCATATCTCCAACTTTCATCTTCCATATTTTTTCTCTCATTTCAAAGCTTCAAACCTAATTCTATCTATGGCAGGAGGCGAAGATAGAACGCCGTTTGATGATTGGTACCGGAATTTCCTTATGAGAAGGAAAGATAATGTAAGGGGACAGTTTATTGCAGCGAGTCAAGTTCAATTTCACTTAAAGCAGAAGCTTGAAATGCTTGTAGAGGAGATGAAAGACATCGATGCTCAAATTGCTAAGTGTGACGAGGTAGCAAAAAGCAGAAACAAGGGAAAGGACTCTAAATGTGATGAGGTAGGCTAGAGCAGAAAGAAGGGGACATAATTAAAAATTGGAAGCAATTTAGACTCTCCGATTGATCTTGACAGCGATACAGATGAGGAGCCGGCGAAGATGAGAAAGATTGTTGGTTTTAGAGGGATAACATGTGAAAGCAAGGGTGAGTGTAGCAAGGTTAATGAACATAAAGGTGAAGGCGTTGAAAGCGGGGAAGCAGACATGGATATTAGTGATGAAGAGCCTACAGAGAAGCAGGTCATCCCTTCATCAGTTATTGCTCGGGCTGAACAAGTTCAACAACACCCTGCAGTTGGTGAAGGTCATGCTAATGTGGTGTAGCAGGGGCAACAAGAGCCACAGCAAGAGGAGCCAGAGGATGAGGACGAAGAAGATGAAGAGGATGAGGACTGGAAGCAGCAAAATGGAGAGGATATAGAAGATTCTTGGTATGCTCACTCAGAGGAGGATCTTGGTGTTCCATACCATTATCACTCCCCTGAGGTTTCTCACAGCGACAGTGGTGCATATAGCTTTGACTCTGATTAGAGTCGTTAATGAATTTTTATAATTTTAAGTAGTCAGTAATTAAGAAATTATTTAGTTGTTTAAAGCACATTTTATCCTGTTTAATTCGCTAAGCTATTGACTTTTATATATTTTAGGTAATTCTGTAATGATTTGGATGTTTAGTAGTATATATATGCTATGAATCTTTTGACTGGAATTTGCTAATTAGATTTTATTTGGAAATGTTTTGAATCAGCTATGTTGTCTGAAATGTTTAATTATAAATGTTGAATAGATTTTGATTGATATAATTTGTTCTTTACATGAATGAGTATAGTGTTGGCTATTTGGATTTAATTAATTGATGAATTCTGTATTTATTTAGGGCAAAATTGATAGCATTTTAGCTAATATGTAATTAGGATTATTAGACAAATTAATATCTTATTATGCCTGTTCATAAATTATGCTATAAATGTTCTATTTTGTGAAGGAAAGAGGAAGAACTAGAAAAATATCATGAAGAAGTTTATGTAATTAAGTATTCTTTGACATATCAAGATGATATGATAACTAAGAAAGATGAAAGGGATGATTTTTGTTCAAAGACAGTAGTGTTGGTCAAGGATAATGCAATAGGTGAAGTTTTTAAAGGAAAAATTAAGCTAATTGTTTGATTAAGAAATGCATGTAGTTAATCAGTCAGCAGAGTGTTAGCAGTTTCTGTAAGAAATTGTTTATTTTCAAGTTCATAAGATAAAAGCTTGTTTAGATGCCTATTTGTTGTACTGATTGCTTACGTAAAACATATGATTTTTCATTTAATAGAATTAGTTGTTTAATCATATATTACAATGTGTTTAAAAAAGAGAACAATTTAGACAAATGTTCCAAGCATATTTTATGTGAACTATTTCATATATTTTGATGCAAATATTGTGTTCTTGACTTAAATGAATATAGTATTTGCTTAATTGAATTATATATGTCTTGTTCCTGAGCTAATATTTAACACTAAGTAAGATATTATTTAGGAATAAGACTGTTGTAGCCTAACTATAAGTATTTTACCTTCGTTAATCATAACTTAAGAACAGGATATATATGTTGATTGTATGAGATATCCTAATAGCCTAATTTGCGTTCATATTTCGTAATATCAATTTTATTGCAAGTTAGAGTAGGAATTGTAAATATTGTTAATTTCCCTGTGTAAACTTGCTTACAAAAATTTAAAAGAAACTTAATAAAATGTTAACTTGGAAATGTCTATTTAAGGTTGCCATAAGTTTTGTGTTGTTTGATTAATGTATGAATTAATTTTATGATGCAGGAGGTTTAAAATAATAAGTCCTAAATGGCTGGTCTTTTAAGTTGTTTAACTTGCTTTGTTTTCCTTTGAAGAGTAGGACTTAGGAATAAGAATAGTAAAGATATCATATATGATTGAAAAGTTGACTTTCTGTTACCTTTTAGATATTATCATATTTCAAGTGTTTACACATTGTTTTTTAGAAAGCTGCATGAAAACAATATTCATTTGTCTTTAGAATGATCAATTGAAATTATATATAGCAATCTTTTAACTTATAAACAACAAAATGATGTATGAATTAAAGCTGAGTAATGAAACATTACAAAACCTTTTTTTTTTAATGTCATTACCTTATGGTTTTTGCATTGTTGATGATTAATTATTGTATACTGGATTTTATATTGCACTTGTGTATTTTGTTTGTATTTTAGCAGAGCAAGCTGTCTTTAAGCTAGACAGCAAGAAATATATTCACTATATAAGTGCATAGGTTTATGCAATTGAGTATCTTTTCCTTCCCTTTTTCCATATCTTCAACCTCTAGTTATCCCTTTAGATTAGATTACAGCATGACAATAAATGATACTGAACATTCAGTTGCTCAAGAATATGATATTCAAGGTAGTCTTCGGATTCTAGAGGTTAGGGAAGCTAAGGTACAGGGCAAATTAGATAATGCAAGGGCCATTCGTTCTGAAGTTGAAAAAAGAATTGCTAAGTTAAAAAGAAAGTTAAATAAACTATCAGATGAGATTGTGGAGACCAGAAGTTTTGGCAAAGGAAAAAGAATCAGAAGGAATGCTGCAAGTGAGAAGGATAAATGTCTACCTGAGATGCAATTAGGAAAAGCTCAAATGCACAAAACTACAGTGAGTGAAAGTGCAATGGTGGCTGATGATAGCCAAGATGATGTGATAATTAAGAAAGGTGAAGGAAATGAGATTGCTGAAGGTCAGAAAGTGAAGAGTGACATTGTAATAAGGCACTTATGGTGGGGATAATATAATAGTTGAAGCTTTTGATGGAGAAAATCAAGTTAATAGTTTGATAAAAAAAAATGCATGTAGTTAACCTATCAGAATATTAGTAGATTCTGTAGGAAGTTGCTTGTAATAAATAAATTTTCTAAGCTCATGAAGTGAAAGCTTGTTAAGAATCTTATGTGCTGTACTAATTGGCTATGTTATGCAGTATATATTTCAAAGAAAATTATCTTCATTCTAATTTGATAATCACTCCAATATGTAAAAATTAACTACATTTTAATGTTAATTCTGATTGGTTTTAAATTAGTATATTACAAATTAGCTCTTTGTATTTAGTAATTAGCTATTTTCATTCTATATTACTTATGTTTGGTCTTAATCATGGCTATATAAAAAGTAAACAAATGGTGTATGAAGAGGATAATCAGTTATTGTGGTATTTGTGTATATTATTATGATCCCTTTGAATTGACTTGACTTGTAATTATTGCTAGTATGACCATTGGAAAGGTATCTTGAAATTAAGGTGTGTTTCGATTTCTGAAAATCAGATTTGTCTAAGTCTTTTCTTGTCAAAGAAATATTTAATTACAATTAATACGCTATAAATTTCTGGCAATAATTTTGATATATATATGGCAGTGTTTGCTACTGTATAAATTAACCATTGAATTGTGATTATAAACTAAGAATAGACACTTCTTTAGTGATTTGTTTAGGAATATCAATGGCAAATTATGCAATGACATTTACTATTCACTATGAAGATCATTACAAAAATAAGCTGGTATGAAATTTAGAATTATTGCTTTATTACTGCTGTTATATTTGTTAAAAATAGTTGTAGTTATGTAGTTTTGTTAGACTTCTGTCTGTTTTGCTCTTATTTGTTTGTTGTTTATAACTCGAATGTTACTTCGCTAATCTATATTAATGTGCAGCGTATTCCTGATGAATTTAAGAACATATTGAATGATGGTTCTAAAGGAGTTGATTTGCAATTGCTAAAATATGGTAGAGTCTGGGAAGCTACTATGGCACATGAAGAGGATAGAGATAGTTGGATAACTGTATTAGAAGGTGGTTCTTCCGAATTTGTAAGAGATAATAGGATAAATATTGGAGATGGATTAAAGTTTACATATATAGGGGATATCTCTTTCTCCGTGCAGATTTAAGGCCATCAGGAAGTAAGAAAACACAAGCATCTGGAAGTGGCAATAGTGTTGGTGGTGTTAGCAGGAGGCGTGGACGCACACCTGCTTACCATGGTAATTCTGCAAAGATGATAGAGAAAAATGAATGGATCAATGACCTTGCATGTAGCTGTTTGGAGCCACATTTTAAATTCATTTTCACTGCAGCCTATCTTAAGTTAAGAACAATTGTAAGTATTGTTAATAAATATTACTTGTGGTGAAATGTATGCTGAGTTTGAAAACTTTTTTTTTCTAATGAAATAATTTTATTTACTTTCATTTCATTGTTTGCAGAATGTTCCTGTTGATTTTGCTAATAACTGGTTGAGTGAATTTGGTGATTCAGCTAATGTACTCCTCCAGAATTCTATTGATCAGATTGCTGCTAAACTAAAAATTACGAAGACTTACTAAGTGTGAATTATATAGTGGTGTTAGGGAATTTGCTACTCGATATAATGTTCAAAAGGATGAAGGTGCACTGATTAAGTATCGAGAAGGAAATCCTCTAGTGTTTGATGTAGATCTAGTCCTACTTTGAGTATCTTTAAATGATTAGTTGTTTAAGTTTTAAGAAGACAGTTGAGTAGTATGATGAATAGAATTCAATTTAGATTTCTATATTAGTATTTTGAAATGGTTATATGACTTACTATTCTAATTTAAAGGGTTTATCTACTTACTCTTTACATTTCAGATTTTCTATTTTGATCAGTTTTTTTCATTAGCTTTTTAGTTGAATCATATGTGAATAATACATATGCTCATTTTTATTGAATGTGCCTTGAATATGTATTATTTAAGAAAATCATATATGCTACATGTGTATGAGCTGTATAGTGTTGTAATTTGTGTACTTTAAGAGTGCAAACTATTATCCATGAGATTTTCTAAAAAGTTTTCTAGTATTCAGTCAGTATGAGGATTGCACCTTCAATTAACCTTTAGGTAAAAATTTAGGAAATTTTGTGTAGAACTACCCTAAAGATAGGGTTATTTGTGAACAACTACCCAATTTTTTTTATTTGTTTAGAACTACCCACAAGTTTGAAAACATTTGGGTATCACTACCCATTAACATTTTTCGTCCAATTAAGACGTTATCAGAGCTCATTTTCACTCACTTTTGCCGCTTTACTATTTGATGACCTCCTGCCAAGAGAATGCCATCCCGCTTGAAAACTGCTACACTTGTAACTGCTTCCAATATAGAAGATTGCTTCTCTTGAAACGATCCTCTTCCGCTTTGATAATATTCCTCAAACTAGGGAACACTATCGAAGATTACTTTGCTTGAAACAATCCTCTTCCGCTTTGTGACCATCTTCCACGTCTAAGGGAACATAATCGAAGACAACTTCGCTTGAAATCACCTTCAGTTGTTTTTGACAACTCTCCACAATCTAGGGAACGCCATCTTGCTGTTTCAATGTTCACTCGTCTCTGAACAAAGAGCTTCTTTTTTTTTTGGATATGTTCACGCGCCTCTGAACAATAGAGCTTGAAAGGATTGTCCACGCATCTCTGAACAAAAGAGCTTGAAAGGATTGTATACGCGTCTCTGAACAAAGAGCTTGAAAGGATTGTCCACGCGTCTCTGAACAAAGAGCTTGAAAGGACTGTCCACGCGTCTCTGAACAAAAGATCTTGAAAGAAATGTCCACGCATCTCTGAACCAAAGAGCTTTGATGATATGCCCACGCGTCTCTAGAGCAAAAGAGTTTGATGATGTGTCCACGCATCTCTGAACAATAGAGCTTTTGAATGATATGTCCACGCGTCTCTGAACAAAAGAGCTTCGATGCTTGAATGTTTGTTGCGATTATATTCCGAAGAAAAATTTCCGAAGACCAACGCTTGCCGATCTCTAAAGCTCGCTTGAACTTTGCTTCCGTTATGCCAGTACGTCGGCGGTTTGCTGCTTGTGAACCATTATGTCGGTGTCTCCGTGATGAGCCAATGCTTTGGCGCTTTAAGCTAAGTGAGACGATCTTTTGTCAGGTCGATCACTTATTGCGATTGTAATCAAACCGACTACTTAATCATGTCAAATTGCTTATAGGGGCTAACTGGCATACCAAGGAACCCAAAATTGACGTATGAGGTCGAAATCACTTTTCTGAGAGGCTTCGAGCTCTGTCGCTGCTGAAATATCTCTGGCGCCAAGAATTGACTCTGTCGCCAGACGCTGTAATCTAGCGTCAGGCGCTAAAAACTATTGCAAGACGCTAGATGTATTCGTCTGGCGCTGGAGTAGAGTCTTCCCTATTCTGCTGCACCTGTATTTATTTTTTACTATAGAACTTTGCTAATCTCTTTAATTATCTTAGGGTTGAACTAAGGTTTAGCGTTGCTTGACTCATTGACTTGACACGGCTTAAAGTATAAACTTGACTCGCTGTGATTGACTCGAGGTTGACTTGACTCAAAGTTTTTTGACACATGTGTTAGACTCAAATCAAGGTGATATGACACGACATGAATTAATGTGTACATGACTTGTGTGTGCATTGTAATGTGATCGTGCGACTCGAAAATGCAAAAAGGCAAAAAATTTCCGTCATTTTTGTGGAGGGTACCAACTTTCTCCCGAAAAAGAAAGACACAAAAAAGAATCGAAGTGAAGTTTTTGAAGGTGCATGTTGAATGAGCTTAGTAAAATGTTGTTTGATACTATCTCTCAAGGTGAAAAGATTAATCCATCCTAGGCTACATCAATGGTTGACTCAATGATGAAAGTATTTAGGTAACTTAGGCACGGAGGCTAAGCACTTCATACTTCGTGATGCAATGACAAATTATGATTGATGAGCGATTTTGATATGACAATACATGCTTCAGCGTCGTGTTAAGATCACATGACAAAGGGTTCCTAAGGGAAAGTATATTTGGTCATATATCTGTGCGGTGTGTGAAAGTGATATTAAAGTTAGGCCGCAAAGGCTAAGTGTGTGGAAAGATATTATTTTTTTTTAAAAAGAGTCGAATGGTGGTGACTCTTAGGTTAGGTAAGCTAATAATGTAGGGATCAAGCCCCCAAGTCTAGCTCTAAATGAATAGGGATGAGCATAGGAGATCCCTTGATATGATCACGGTGTGAGTGTGTGAACGTGAATATGAATGCAATTTTATTACGGCCGCACCTCGATGTGAGGTTGCCTACGTATCCGTTAGGAATCAGGCCGAACGTAGCTCTAGCCGAACCTCGCACAAGTATGTGTATACCTCAAAAAGGTCTTTTTAAAGGTTGTAACGTGGTTAGGATAAAGGTTATAGAAGAAGGGGATAAAGGCTCAAGACCCTCGATAAGCCCCCAAGGTGTGCAATCTTGCTTTCGAATCTTTATAATTTTATGCTTGAGGCTTTTAACTATTTTTTAGCTCTCTTTTCTCTTTTTTTTTTGCTTTTTCATTTTTTTTTATTTTTATAAGTGTGGGCAATCCCGATCATGCGGTCTATCACTCACTTGGCATTCATGTTTCTCAGGCACGATACCGAGCACTCGATAAGAGACGCAATCTGAGATGTGTTCATATCAAAGACATGTTTATGTCAATGACATTGGAACACTTGCCCTTTTGTACACTTTTATTATTTTTTATTTCTTTTTTATTTTTTTGATTTTTTGAAATCACTCAAGCTTTTTATGATATTGAAAATTGCAAAGTTTCACACCATCCCATCCCAAGATTAGGTCGATATGGGTTAGGTCTATCGTTAGACGAGGCTCAAAGTGGTTTATCAAAAAAAGGATTGCATATTTAAAGGGTGAAAGGTAGTATGATGTGGCTACAAAGGGTGCCTCAAATCATTAGTATACCTTGTGCTTAGTTTGACATGGATTTTTTTTTTTAAAAAAAAATGCAATGCAATGCGATGATCATATGCAAGGAAATAAATGCTCATTTTATTAAAAAGGGGAAAAAAGAATTAATCTACAAAATTAATCTGAGGGAAAAGAAAGGTGCCTATGCTAGACTTATTGGGGAGAGGAAAGAATGAAAAGAAATAGAAAAAAGAGGTCATGAAATCTTGTCGTTGCAGTTCGCCTTTGTTGTTTGCTTTATCATCACTCGCTCTTCTTGTTAATTGGAGGCATGGGAAGCTTGTTATTATCAATCAAATGCTGGATAGCCTCCCTTAGCTTCCAACAGCTCTCAGTGGCATGACCCCTACCTTGATGGTACTTGCAGCGCACATTTGGATTACAACTAGGTAACCTCTTCTCAAGCGGGGGATCTTGAAGAGGTCCAATAGGAGTAATGAGTCCCTTGGCATGGAGTCGATCGAAAGCATCATCTTAGCTAATTCCAATAGGGGTAAAATCCTTTTTTTGTTGCTTTCTAAATCCTCGATTATCCATAGCTAAGATCTCATTAAGGTCAAAAGTACCAACACCGTTACTAGAGTAGGTGTTTTCGGAAGAAGAAGGATAGTCGTTCTTCTTCCCTTTACATCCACTGTTACTATCGCTACTAATCTTGGCCTTCTTGTCGCGCGGGGGAACATGAAGGAGATTTGAATCAATGAAGTCTTGAACACGATCCTTGAGGGCGAGACACTTTTCAGTAGTGTGACCGCGACCTCTATGGTATCGACAATAGGAATTTGGATCCCAATTGGGAAAACATTTTTCAGGTGGAGGGTCTTGACTGGGACCAATGGAGTGAATATGACCTTGATCACGAAGACAGTCAAAAGCTTCGTTGTAAGTCATTCCTATTGGTGTGTATTCTTCAATGGCCCGTTTTTCTTGTGGCTTAGGAGCATTGAGTTCTTCATTAAACCCTCAGTGATAATTTTGTTCGATGACCATCACCCGATTTGCTAATCCTTCTACCACATTCAAGAGCATGGCAACGACATCTTGCAATTTTCGAACGTCTTCTTTTAGACTTGACGAGTCTTCCCTGGTACTATTTAAGAAAATAATTTCATCCTCCCCAATCATGGCCACTTCGAGAGAGGTTATATAAGCTGTCTCGATCATGGGCTCTCCTACAGGTGTGATAAGAAGTGATGGATCGAAGGATGTTTGATCTCCTTCAATGGCTAGAATTTCGGAAGTTTCATTATTATCGATCAGATCTTGAATAGCTTCTTTGAGTTTCCAACACTCCTCAGTGTCGTGACCCTTTCCTTGGTGATATTTGCAGTGCTTATTAGGGTCCCACTTGGGTGGCCTAGCTTCTGGAACTGGATCTTTGATGGTCCCTATGGGCATGACTAGCCCTTTGTGATGTAGCTTCTCGAAAGCTGTTTCATAACTCATACCAAGTGGACTGAACGCCCTTTTTGACCTTTGGATTCGTGATTTAGAGGCGTTCGTGGCATGTACCTCATTAATGGGAGAGGAAGAAGAAGGATGGTCGTTCTTCTTTCCTCTCGCACTAATATCTTTCAGAAGGTCATCTTCAATGTCAATGCCTATGTTATACACAGCCTTGAAAGTATTCAAGTTGTGTTGGTACTTTAAGTGCCTTGAATACTTCCCTTGGAGATTCTTGATAAACATCCTCACAGATTCTTTTTCGATAGGAGCCTTGACCATATTAGCGGAAGTTTCCCTCCATTTGTTGAAGAAAGAAGTGAATCCTTCGTTTTCCTTTTGTTTTAACATCTCAAGTTGTCTGTGGTCTGTTTTGTCTTGGATGTTGCACTTATATCTATCTATGAAAGCATTTGTTATCGACTCCCAAGAAGAGGTTTTCTCTTTGTCAAGGGAAAAGAGCCATTGTTGACAAACAGTCTCAAGAGATAGAGAAAATATAGAGGGGAACACTTTCGTATCAATACCCTTAATACTCCTTATGGTTTCAAAAGCTCTTAGATGAAAGTAAGGGTTATCTGTTGCCTTGAATTTTGGGATGTTAGTGGCATTGAACTTATGCGGAAGAATTTCCTTGTCCAACGAGACCCCCTGTGAACTAATGCCCTGAAATTTATAGTCATTAGATAGCTTGCTCAAACTTTCTTGCATAAGGTTCATTTGTTGTTGCTTCACAGGGTCGTCAATTTTGAGGGTTAAAGCCTTTAACACCTCAGTCACGTCATTCAATTGATTCCTAAGTTCATTGACCTCTTCTTGACTTGCCATTATCTTTTTAGCCTTCCTCTTTTGACAAATTGGTTTATCAAAAAGTGAAACTTGAATAAAGAGGTTGTCCTTGATTAATAGCCCTTCTCTCCTCAACAAAGTACTGTGGAAAAGGAATTTGGGGATATTTATTGTTAATTATTTGACTGAAACTTTATTCAACATGCAATGGATGGAGGAAGTGAAGAAATATTGGAATAGAATATGAAGAAAAATGATGTAGATGGAGGGATATGAAGAATTAGGAATAGAATGTACCCCCAACTCAAATGACGGAAAAAACCGACTCATGCATAAACCTAAGACATGGTCATGGTGATATGTATTCAAAGTGCGTGCTAAGACTAGTGAGTGTAGGTGACATGTTAAGACTCGTGTCATGACCATGTGGCTAGACTATGTGACCAGACTCAATTAATGACTTAACAAGGTATTATTGACAGTAAAATTTAACCGAATTATTTAGCAAACTGGTTAATTAGACACTAGGTGATGACTCGATCAATAATCCGAACTGTCGTCAAAACGATAGGACTGGCGCCTCTCTTTGTAGTGTAGCTCCAGACGACAGAGCTGTCGCCAGGCGCCACACTCCACAGAGTGGCGCTATACACTAGGTGAAAAAAGGCAATTGGCAGCGGTTCAAACCCGGTCTAAGGCACCGATTTGAACCGCTGTCTATGTGAGGGGTGCCAAAAACATGGGTTTTGGCACCGGTTCAAAACCGGTGCCATAGGGTGGAATAGGCACCGGTTAACCGGTGCCTGAAACTGCTCTCCCGCCATTTTTTTTGGTGGTGAATAGTTTAGGCACCGGTTGCTGCCTAACCGGTGCCTATTATGTAATTTTTTTTTTCGTTTTTTTTTCCATCGTGCAATAATATTTATAAAAAAAAACCTGCAATAATAATAACCTGTAATTCCAGCAATTATATTAAATATAATAATTAATAATTTTATTATTATAATAACTAATAATAATATTATTAATTATTATATACAAAAATATACAAAAATAATATTAGAAACAAGAATTCAATTATATATATAGATATAAATATTCCCAAACGCAATACAAAAAAAAAAAAAGTTGCTTAAATATACAAATAATAGTAAGTACACATATATAATGAATAATAAGTTATATAGTTCAAAACTTAACATAAATAATATACAATTACAATGCCATTTACATGTTGAAGGTGATAAAAGACGCCAACATGTCACAAACTTCATTAAGCTCCTTGATTGTCAACGGACCATCCTTTTGGACCTTGCAAAACTTGAAATACAAAAACATTATTTTAAAAATAATTAATTAGGCAAACAATATGTATTTTATCAAATATTACCTATATGACTTCTATATAGCCCATTTACTACATTACTTATCAAATGAACTATTTCTTTCTCATAACATGTCAATATTGGATAGTTTTATGTGTGTAAGCCCTAAAATTGTATAGGAGAGCATTTTGTTAAGGTTTATGACGCTTTTTACCCAAAATGGCCCGAATATGGCCTATATGACCTTACTTTGCCCATTTCCTACATTTCTTAATAAATGAACTTTATTTATCTCATAACATGTCAATATTATCTAGTTATAGGTGTATAAGGAAAGAAATCACATCAAAAGAGCATATTAACACAACATGGCCCTAATATGGCCCATATGACTTCTATTCAGCCCATTTTCTACCTTTCTTGTGAATTAGCCTTTTTGTTTCTCATAACATGTCATTTTTGGATAATATTAGGTGTCTAAGGCTAGAAATTACATCAATATAGCATTTCAAGAAGTTTAACAACGCATTTTACTCAACATGGCCAAAATAGGGCTTATGTGACTTCTATGTAGCCCATTTTCTACATTACTTATCAAATGAACTATTTCTTTCTCATAACATGTCAAATTTGGGTAGTTGTATGTGTGTAAGCCCTAAAATTGTATAGGAGAGCATTTTGTTAAGGTTTATGACGCTTTTTACCCAAAATGGCCCGAATATGGCCTATATGACCTTACTTTACCCATTTCCTACATTTCTTATTAAATGAACTTTATTTATCTCATAACATGTCAATATTATCTAGTTATAGGTGTATAAGGAAAGAAATCACATCAAAAGAGCATATTAACACAAAATGGCCCTAATATGGCCCATATGACTTCTATTCGGCCCATTTTCTACCTTTCTTGTGAAATAGCCTTTTTGTTTCTCATAACATGTCATTGTTGGATAATATTAGGTGTCTAAGGCTAGAAATCACATCAATATAGCATTTCAAGAAGTTTAACAACGCATTTTACTCAACGTGGCCCAAATAAGGCTTATATGACTTCTATGTAGCCCATTTTCTACATTACTTATCAAATGAACTATTTCTTTCTCATAACATGTCAATTTTAAGTAGTTGTATGTGTGTAAGCCCTAAAATTGTATAGAAGAGCATTTTGTTAAGGTTTATGACGCTTTTTACCCAAAATGGCCCGAATATGGCCTATATGACCTTACTTTGCCCATTTCCTACATTTCTTATTAAATGAACTTTATTTATCTCATAACATGTCAATATTATCTAGTTATAGGTGTATAAGGAAAGAAATCACATCAAAAGAGCATATTAACACAAAATGGCCCTAATATGACCCATATAACTTCTATTCAGCCTATTTTCTACCTTTCTTGTGAAATAGCCTTTTTGTTTCTCATAACATGTCATTGTTGGATAATATTAGGTGTCTAAGGCTAGAAATCACATCAATATAGCATTTCAAGAAGTTTAACAACGCATTTTACTCAACATGGCCCAAATAGGGCTTATATGACTTCTATGTAGCCCATTTTCTACATTACTTATCAAATTAACTATTTCTTTCTCATAACATGTCAATTTTGGGTAGTTGTATGTGTGTAAGCCCTAAAATTGTATAGGAGAGCATTTTGTTAAGGTTTATGACGCTTTTTACCCAAAATGGCCCGAATATGGCCTATATGTCCTTACTTTGCCCATTTCCTACATTTCTTATTAAATGAACTTTATTTATCTCATAACATGTCAATATTATCTAGTTATAGGTGTATAAGGAAAGAAATCACATCAAAAGAGCATATTAACACAAAATGGCCCTAATATGGCCCATATGACTTCTATTCAGCCCATTTTCTACCTTTCTTGTGAAATAGCCTTTTTGTTTCTCATAACATGTCATTGTTGGATAATATTAGGTGTCTAAGGCTAGAAATCACATCAATATAGCATTTCAAGAAGTTTAACAACGCATTTTACTCAACATGGCCCAAATAGGGCTTATATGACTTCTATGTAGCCCATTTTCTACATTACTTATCAAATGAACTATTTCTTTTTCATAACATGTCAATGTTGGGTAGTTGTATGTGTGTAAGCCCTAAAATTGTATAGGAGAGCATTTTATTAAGATTTATGACGCTTTTTACTCAAAATGGCCCGATTATGGCCTATATGACCTTACTTTGCCCATTTCCTACATTTCTTATAAAATGAACTTTATTTATCTCATAACATGTCAATATTATCTAGTTATAGGTGTATAAGGAAAGAAATCACATTAAAAGAGCATATTAACACAAAATGGTCCTAATATGGCCCATATGACTTCTATTCAGCCCATTTTCTACCTTTCTTGCATTGTGAAATAGCCTTTTTGTTTTTCATAACATGTCATTGTTGGCTAATATTAGGTGTCTAAGGCTAGAAATCACATCAATATAGCATTTCAAGAAGTTTAACAACGCATTTTACTCAACATGGCCCAAATAGGGCTTATATGACTTCTATGTAGCCCATTTTCTACATTACTTATCAAATGAACTATTTCTTTATCATAACATGTCAATGTTGGGTAGTTGTATGTGTGTAAGCCCTAAAATTGTATAGGAGAGTATTTTGTTAAGGTTTATGACGCTTTTTACTCAAAATGGCCCGAATATGGCCTATATGACCTTACTTTGCCCATTTCCTACATTTCTTATTAAATGAACTTTATTTATCTCATAACATGTCAATATTATCTAGTTATAGGTGTATAAGGAAAGAAATCACATCAAAAGAGCATATTAACACAACATGGCCCTAATATGGCCCATATGACTTCTATTCAGCCCATTTTCTACCTTTCTTGTGAATTAGCCTTTTTGTTTCTCATAACATGTCATTGTTGGATAATATTAGGTGTCTAAGGCTAGAAATTACATCAATATAGCATTTCAAGAATTTTAACAACGCATTTTACTCAACATGGCCAAAATAGGGCTTATATGACTTCTATGTAGCCCATTTTCTACATTACTTATCAAATGAACTATTTCTTTCTCATAACATGTCAAATTTGGGTAGTTGTATGTGTGTAAGCCCTAAAATTGTATAGGAGAGCATTTTGTTAAGGTTTATGACGCTTTTTACCCAAAATGGCCCGAATATGGCCTATATGACCTTACTTTACCCATTTCCTACATTTCTTATTAAATAAACTTTATTTATCTCATAACATGTCAATATTATCTAGTTATAGGTGTATAAGGAAAGAAATCACATCAAAAGAGCATATTAACACAAAATGGCCCTAATATGGCCCATATGACTTCTATTCAGCCCATTTTCTACCTTTCTTGTGAAATAGCCTTTTTGTTTCTCATAACATGTCATTGTTGGATAATATTAGGTGTCTAAGGCTAGAAATCACATCAATATAGCATTTCAAGAAGTTTAACAACGCATTTTACTCAACGTGGCCCAAATATGGCTTATATGACTTCTATGTAGCCCATTTTCTACATTACTTATCAAATGAACTATTTCTTTCTCATAACATGTCAATTTTGGGTAGTTGTATGTGTGTAAGCCATAAAATTGTATAGAAGAGCATTTTGTTAAGGTTTATGACGCTTTTTACCCAAAATGGCCCGAATATGGCCTATATGACCTTACTTTGCCCATTTCCTACATTTCTTATTAAATGAACTTTATTTATCTCATAACATGTCAATATTATCTAGTTATAGGTTTATAAGGAAAGAAATCACATCAAAAGAGCATATTAACACAAAATGGCCCTAATATGACCCATATAACTTCTATTCAGCCTATTTTCTACCTTTCTTGTGAAATAGCCTTTTTGTTTCTCATAACATGTCATTGTTGGATAATATTAGGTGTCTAAGGCTAGAAATCACATCAATATAGCATTTCAAGAAGTTTAACAACGCATTTTACTCAACATGGCCCAAATAGGGCTTATGTGACTTCTATGTAGCCCATTTTCTACATTACTTATCAAATTAACTATTTCTTTCTCATAACATGTCAATTTTGGGTAGTTGTATGTGTGTAAGCCCTAAAATTGTATAGGAGAGCATTTTGTTAAGGTTTATGACGCTTTTTACCCAAAATGGCCCGAATATGGCCTATATGTCCTTACTTTGCCCATTTCCTACATTTCTTATTAAATGAACTTTATTTATCTCATAACATGTCAATATTATCTAGTTATAGGTGTATAAGGAAAGAAATCACATCAAAAGAGCATATTAACACAAAATGGCCCTAATATGGCCCATATGACTTCTATTCAGCCCATTTTCTACCTTTCTTGTGAAATAGCCTTTTTGTTTCTCATAACATGTCATTGTTGGATAATATTAGGTGTCTAAGGCTAGAAATCACATCAATATAGCATTTCAAGAAGTTTAACAACGCATTTTACTCAACATGGCCCAAATAGGGCTTATATGACTTCTATGTAGCCCATTTTCTACATTACTTATCAAATGAACTATTTCTTTTTCATAACATGTCAATGTTGGGTAGTTGTATGTGTGTAAGCCCTAAAATTGTATAGGAGAGCATTTTATTAAGATTTATGACGCTTTTTACTCAAAATGGCCCGATTATGGCCTATATGACCTTACTTTGCCCATTTCCTACATTTCTTATAAAATGAACTTTATTTATCTCATAACATGTCAATATTATCTAGTTATAGGTGTATAAGGAAAGAAATCACATTAAAAGAGCATATTAACACAAAATGGTCCTAATATGGCCCATATGACTTCTATTCAGCCCATTTTCTACCTTTCTTGCATTGTGAAATAGCCTTTTTGTTTTTCATAACATGTCATTGTTGGCTAATATTAGGTGTCTAAGGCTAGAAATCACATCAATATAGCATTTCAAGAAGTTTAACAACGCATTTTACTCAACATGGCCCAAATAGGGCTTATATGACTTCTATGTAGCCCATTTTCTACATTACTTATCAAATGAACTATTTCTTTATTATAACATGTCAATGTTGGGTAGTTGTATGTGTGTAAGCCCTAAAATTGTATAGGAGAGCATTTTGTTAAGGTTTATGACGCTTTTTACTCAAAATGGCCCGAATATGGCCTATATGACCTTACTTTGCCCATTTCCTACATTTCTTATTAAATGAACTTTATTTATCTCATAACATGTCAATATTATCTAGTTATAGGTGTATAAGGAAAGAAATCACATCAAAAGAGCATATTAACACAACATGGCCCTAATATGGCCCATATGACTTCTATTCAGCCCATTTTCTACCTTTCTTGTGAATTAGCCTTTTTGTTTCTCATAACATGTCATTGTTGGATAATATTAGGTGTCTAAGGCTAGAAATTACATCAATATAGCATTTCAAGAATTTTAACAACGCATTTTACTCAACATGGCCAAAATAGGGCTTATATGACTTCTATGTAGCCCATTTTCTACATTACTTATCAAATGAACTATTTCTTTCTCATAACATGTCAAATTTGGGTAGTTGTATGTGTGTAAGCCCTAAAATTGTATAGGAGAGCATTTTGTTAAGGTTTATGACGCTTTTTACCCAAAATGGCCCGAATATGGCCTATATGACCTTACTTTACCCATTTCCTACATTTCTTATTAAATGAACTTTATTTATCTCATAACATGTCAATATTATCTAGTTATAGGTGTATAAGGAAAGAAATCACATCAAAAGAGCATATTAACACAAAATGGCCCTAATATGGCCCATATGACTTCTATTCAGCCCATTTCCTACCTTTCTTGTGAAATAGCCTTTTTGTTTCTCATAACATGTCATTGTTGGATAATATTAGGTGTCTAAGGCTAGAAATCACATCAATATAGCATTTCAAGAAGTTTAACAACGCATTTTACTCAACGTGGCCCAAATATGGCTTATATGACTTCTATGTAGCCCATTTTCTACATTACTTATCAAATGAACTATTTCTTTCTCATAACATGTCAATTTTGGGTAGTTGTATGTGTGTAAGCCCTAAAATTGTATAGAAGAGCATTTTGTTAAGGTTTATGACGCTTTTTACCCAAAATGGCCCGAATATGGCCTATATGACCTTACTTTGCCCATTTCCTACATTTCTTATTAAATGAACTTTATTTATCTCATAACATGTCAATATTATCTAGTTATAGGTTTATAAGGAAAGAAATCACATCAAAAGAGCATATTAACACAAAATGGCCCTAATATGACCCATATAACTTCTATTCAGCCTATTTTCTACCTTTCTTGTGAAATAGCCTTTTTGTTTCTCATAACATGTCATTGTTGGATAATATTAGGTGTCTAAGGCTAGAAATCACATCAATATAGCATTTCAAGAAGTTTAACAACGCATTTTACTCAACATGGCCCAAATAGGGCTTATGTGACTTCTATGTAGCCCATTTTCTACATTACTTATCAAATTAACTATTTCTTTCTCATAACATGTCAATTTTGGGTAGTTGTATGTGTGTAAGCCCTAAAATTGTATAGGAGAGCATTTTGTTAAGGTTTATGATGCTTTTTACCCAAAATGGCTCGAATATGGCCTATATGTCCTTACTTTGCCCATTTCCTACATTTCTTATTAAATGAACTTTATTTATCTCATAACATGTCAATATTATCTAGTTATAGGTGTATAAGGAAAGAAATCACATCAAAAGAGCATATTAACACAAAATGGCCCTAATATGGCCCATATGACTTCTATTCAGCCCATTTTCTACCTTTCTTGTGAAATAGCCTTTTTGTTTCTCATAACATGTCATTGTTGGATAATATTAGGTGTCTAAGGCTAGAAATCACATCAATATAGCATTTCAAGAAGTTTAACAACGCATTTTACTCAACATGGCCCAAATAGGGCTTATATGACTTCTATGTAGCCCATTTTCTACATTACTTATCAAATGAACTATTTCTTTCTCATAACATGTCAATGTTGGGTAGTTGTATGTGTGTAAGCCCTAAAATTGTATAGGAGAGCATTTTATTAAGATTTATGACGCTTTTTACTCAAAATGGCCCGAATATGGCCTATATGACCTTACTTTGCCCATTTCCTACATTTCTTATTAAATGAACTTTATTTATCTCATAACATGTCAATATTATCTAGTTATAGGTTTATAAGGAAAGAAATCACATCAAAAGAGCATATTAACACAAAATGGCCCTAATATGACCCATATAACTTCTATTCAGCCTATTTTCTACCTTTCTTGTGAAATAGCCTTTTTGTTTCTCATAACATGTCATTGTTGGATAATATTAGGTGTCTAAGGCTAGAAATCACATCAATATAGCATTTCAAGAAGTTTAACAACGCATTTTACTCAACATGGCCCAAATAGGGCTTATGTGACTTCTATGTAGCCCATTTTCTACATTACTTATCAAATTAACTATTTCTTTCTCATAACATGTCAATTTTGGGTAGTTGTATGTGTGTAAGCCCTAAAATTGTATAGGAGAGCATTTTGTTAAGGTTTATGACGCTTTTTACCCAAAATGGCTCGAATATGGCCTATATGTCCTTACTTTGCCCATTTCCTACATTTCTTATTAAATGAACTTTATTTATCTCATAACATGTCAATATTATCTAGTTATAGGTGTATAAGGAAAGAAATCACATCAAAAGAGCATATTAACACAAAATGGCCCTAATATGGCCCATATGACTTCTATTCAGCCCATTTTCTACCTTTCTTGTGAAATAGCCTTTTTGTTTCTCATAACATGTCATTGTTGGATAATATTAGGTGTCTAAGGCTAGAAATCACATCAATATAGCATTTCAAGAAGTTTAACAACGCATTTTACTCAACATGGCCCAAATAGGGCTTATATGACTTCTATGTAGCCCATTTTCTACATTACTTATCAAATGAACTATTTCTTTCTCATAACATGTCAATGTTGGGTAGTTGTATGTGTGTAAGCCCTAAAATTGTATAGGAGAGCATTTTATTAAGATTTATGACGCTTTTTACTCAAAATGGCCCGATTATGGCCTATATGACCTTACTTTGCCCATTTCCTACATTTCTTATAAAATGAACTTTATTTATCTCATAACATGTCAATATTATCTAGTTATAGGTGTATAAGGAAAGAAATCACATCAAAAGAGCATATTAACACAAAATGGTCCTAATATGGCCCATATGACTTCTATTCAGCCCATTTTCTACCTTTCTTGCATTGTGAAATAGCCTTTTTGTTTCTCATAACATGTCATTGTTGGCTAATATTAGGTGTCTAAGGCTAGAAATCACATCAATATAGCATTTCAAGAAGTTTAACAACGCATTTTACTCAACATGGCCCAAATAGGGCTTATATGACTTCTATGTAGCCCATTTTCTACATTACTTATCAAATGAACTATTTCTTTCTCATAACATGTCAATGTTGGGTAGTTGAATGTGTGTAAGCCCTAAAATTGTATAGGAGAGCATTTTGTTAAGGTTTATGACGCTTTTTCCTCAAAATGGCCCGAATATGGCCTATATGACCTTACTTTGCCCATTTCCTACATTTCTTATTAAATGAACTTTATTTATCTCATAACATGTCAATATTATCTAGTTATATGTGTATAAGGAAAGAAATCACATCAAAAGAGCATATTAACACAAAATGGCCCTAACATGGCCCATATGACTTCTATTCAGCCCATTTTCTACCTTTCTTGTGAAATAGCTTTTTTGTTTCTCATAACATGCCATTGTTGGGTAATATTAGGTGTCTAAGGCGTGAAATCACATCAATATAGCATTTCAAGAAGTTTTAGGACTTACCTCATCAGGCTGTTGAGTGTCCGTACAATGAGTCACAATGTCAAGCATGAATCTCATCACATACAAAGCACAATCAAGTCCATTCTCTTGTTGTGCGCACTAGCATATGACAAACAAATCACATCAGTGAAACATGCAAAGGAAATGAGCAAATAATTACTACCATAGATTTTCAAGATAATCACAATATCATGTAAATTGCCAACGGTGTCTTCCATGTTGGACCCTTTGGAGCACGACAATGTAGCTTCTTCATAACACTGTAGTATAAAAAAGTACATTCAAATTTGATTAGTCGTATGATTACTAAATTAGTTATTATTAATTATTATTAGCAATAACTATCACTATAGGTTGCTATATATATTTACTTTTGCAATATAGACTTCACGAGCCACTTCTCCGATGATCGAGCTGAATCAAGGTGATAAATTGTGTTGGTGGAATTACAAATCACCATGAGGCTCCAATGCTCCCTACATAAGTTCACAATAGACAAGGTAATTAATATTTAGGAGTCAACATATAATGAGGCCAAATCGATTGAATTTGACATGGTTAGACTTACTCTCTATAACATGGGGCGAATATGAACTTGTCTCCCGCACGCGCTGATTCCCTTATACTCTGTTCAACATAGTACAACACGTCATTGGGGTTGCCTATGATTTTAGTAGTGGATAACTGCTCGGGGCATAACCACACAACTTTACAAGGAGAATCAGTGTCAGTTAAGTGCTCCTGTAGTGCTCTGCGTGCATGAACATTAAATAATTTATCAGATGTAGGATAATCACCATCAATTTGAATAACTTGAAAAAAGTATAGATTATGTGGGCATTGAAGTACCTCATGAATGTTTGAATGAGGGAAATGTTAAGCTTTGCACCACGTAGAAATTCCTTCACATCTTCTTTGTTGATCCATGCAATTGCATCCTCATCATAGTGGAACATTGCCTTAGGAAGTGTAACTTCCATGGGATCGACCAAATGACAAGCACGGTTGTGAAGAAAGGTCATGTCAGTAGAGAGCGATTGAAGAACAATGTCTTCAACAAGTGGAGTAGGTGGCATGGGTGAAACTTTCGAAGAGTGCAACTTTGATGCTTGTTTACTCTTGGACTATTGTTCACTTAGCTTCTTCTTAGGTTGATCAATTCTTTTAGGCTTCTCCACCCTCTTTCTCTTTGAATTTTTGCTTCCATTGGAAATCTGAAATAGTTTGAGAAATAATAAGTTTCAACTCACAATCACTTATAAATATGTAATTATGATATGGTTTGAGAATGTATAAGTTTAGTAGTTGAGAAATGAAGAAAATAGCCAAGTGAGTAGACATTTCGGCTCAAAATGGCTTTATTTTGATGAATTGGACCCAAAAACTTAGAATTTGGCAAATTTTATGTAATTTCAAATGACAAACACTTATAAATATGTGATTATGAGGTGTTTTGAGATGCAAGAAGTTTATAAGTTGAGAAATGAAGAAAATAGGCAAGTAAGTAGCCATTTCGGCTCAAAATGGCTTTATTTTGATGAATTGGACCCAAAAACTTAGAACTTGGTGATTTTTATGTAATTTAAAATGAAAAACACTTATAAATATGTGATTATGAGTTGTTTTGAGATGCAAGGAGTTTATAAGTTGAGAAATGAAGAAAATAGGCAAGTAAGTAGCCATTTCGGCTCAAAATGGCTTTATTTTGATGAATTGGACCCAAAAACTTAGAACTTGGTGATTTTTATGTAATTTCAAATGACAAACACTTATAAATATGTGATTATGAGTTGTTTTGAGATGCAAGGAGTTTATAAGTTGAGAAATGAAGAAAATAGGCAAGTAAGTAGCCATTTCGGCTCAAAATGGCTTTATTTTGATGAATTGGACCCAAAAACTTAGAACTTGGCGATTTTTATGTAATTTCAAATGACAAACACTTATAAATATGTGATTATGAGTTGTTTTGAGATGAAAGGAGTTTATAAGTTGAGAAATGAAGAAAATAGGCAAGTGAGTAGCCATTTCGGCTCAAAATGGCTTTATTTTGATGAATTGGACCCAAAAACTTAGAACTTGCCGATTTTTATGTAATTTCAAATGACAAACACTTATAAATATGTGATTATGAGTTGTTTTGAGATGCAAGGAGTTTATAAGTTGAGAAATGAAGAAAATAGGCAAGTAAGTAGCCATTTCGGCTCAAAATGGCTTTATTTTGATGAATTGGACCCAAAAACTTAGAACTTGCCGATTTTTATGTCCTCATGTTTAACGTTACGCCTGATATTATCAATCCACTTACACTTGAAAAGAGCAACCGTGAAGTCACAATAATCAAGCTCCCATATTTCTTGAATTCGACCATAGTATGACAACTCTGCATCGACAGGTGATTTACCCTTTGACCTTGTACCCACACAAGTTGCCATATGCAGGGAAGTCATTCATGGTCCACATAAGGGCTGCACGCAATGTAAATATCTCGTTCTGATGAGCATCAAAAACGGAAACCCCTTCGTCCCACATCTTTCTCAAGTCGTCAATAAGCGGCGCAAGGTAAACGTCTATGTCGTTTCCAGGTTGCTTAGGACCAGTTATTAGAAATGAAAGCATTACATACTTACGTTTCATGCACAGCCAAGGAGGCAAATTATAAATCACTAAAAGTATCGGCCATGTGCTGTGTTGGGTACTAAGAGTGCCAAATGGATTCATCCCGTCCGTGCACAACCCAAGCCTTAAATTTCTGACTTCATTACCAAATTCCTTAAACTTCAAATCAATGTTCTTCCACTGTGGAGAGTCAGCTGGATGCTTCAGCATTCTGTTTTTCTTTCTTCCCTCTGCATGCCACCTCAAGTTTTTAGCGTCTTTTGGTATTGAGAACAGACGCATAAACCTTGGAATAATGGGAAGATACCACAACACCTTAGCAGGAGGTCCCTCCGTGCCAGGATTGCAACTCATGCGCTTGTACCGCGACCGCTTGCATCGTGGACACTCCTGCAGTTTTTCATACTCATTTCGATACAAAATACAGTCATTAGGACATGCATGTATCTTCTTATACTCCAAACCAAAGGGACACATAAGCTTCTTTGCGTAATAATAAGACTTAGGAATTTCATTCCCATCAGGCAACATATCACTTAATGCGGTCAACAAAGAAGTAAAACTGATGCCCGTCCACCAATGCTTCGACTTAATGTTGAAAAGTGTTAGCACGGCCGATAGTTTGGAGTATTTTTTGCACCCGGGATACAAAGGCTTTTTGGAAGCCTCCGATAATAATTCAAACACTTCACCTTCAACACCTTGCAACATCTCATCCACTTGTTCATCCTCGACCTCATCCGCCTGATCTTCATCAGCTCCATCCTCACCATTATCAACAATATACTCATCATTCTCGTATTCCTCGTCCACATGAATCTCAGTGCTTCTAACACGCACATCATTCCGATCAAGATCCCCACTGTACTCTCCACTTTCTCCGTGCCAAATCCACACATGGTAAAATTGCCTAAACCCACGACATAATACATGATCTCTAATGATTTCAACACTATCGACCACATTCACACAATTACAATCAACACAAGGACAATAAAGGCCTTTGCCTCCCAGTGTGCGTTGATAAGCTAAAGCCCTATCGCAAAACTCATGAACCCCATTCCAAAATTCCAATGTATCGCGTCTACCATTCATCCAACCACGATCCTTCTCCATTTAGTAAATTGTCTCTAAACATATATATAGCACCATATAATTATAATGTGTAAGTGCTACATATTTTATGTAAATCAAATTCAAGTACAAAACGTGAATATACCATTCATATAGTGAAAAAATGCATGTTTCCAAAGGGTCCTTATCACTCCAACCTAACCCATCCTTGAATGTCTACTTTCACTAGTGAATGTATGTCAACTTTCCAATTTTAAGGAAAATCCGACAGCATTTCCCCCTAGTTCTCCAAGTACACGATGTAGATAATTAATTACACACATATGTACCCAGAGAACATAGTGAGGAAATGGTAAGCCAAGATGTTCCTTAAAATCGAAAAGAAAACATACATTCACCACCTAAGTGAGAGTACACATTCAAGAACAGTCCCAACCGGGGATTATTCAAGACTTTCTCCTAATGAGAAAGCCTTGAACGGGTATCTAGGCATATGATGATGCAATTCAAGTATTCTATATATTGTTGTATTTATTTGCAATTAAACAATACACAAGTTGCAATTTCATGAATAAACTTTTATTAAATGGATGAATAGAAAGAAATATAGCTAAGTAAAGTTTAGTAGTCATACCAATATAGCAACTACCCACTTGAGCTTAATATGTAGTCCTCAAGTTAATTAAACTCTTGCTTCAATTCACATATGAATCTATATATTAAAAAAACAAAAATTAGAAACGTCACTAATTCTCTAATATATTCACAAATCTCTAATGTATTCACAATTCTCTAATTTATTCACAACTAATTAAGTGGCAATATCACTATTTCTCTAATTTATGCACAATTCTCTAATTTAATCACAATTCTCTAAATTATTCACAAATCTATAATGTAATCACAATTCTCTAATTTATTCACAATTTTCTAATTTATTCACAACTAATTAGAAGCAAGGTCACTAATATACATATTAAAACATACAAAAACTCGACTAAGGAACAAGGTAATGCAAAAAATGGAGAAAAATAAACTATTTAGAAGCAAGGTCACTAATATACACATCAAGAGTCAAAGCATTCAATCACAATAATTTGACTAAGAAATCACCATCTGGAACAAAAAGAAAAGTGCATGAAGAAAAATAAACTCACTCTTTTTCACCAAGCTTCACTATAGTTCCTCCGTATTCACGGTATCCCCTTCTTTGACAGCAACAGGAATATGATTCCCCGTCTTGTCACGAAGGCCAGGTCCAACAACAAGAACTTTGCCAGAATTCAGCTGAAATCGAATCCAAGCAACAAAATTCAGTAATAAATCCTTAAACTGATTCAATTATCAAAAACCAAACTCCCCAAAACAAGGCATCATAAACAAATTTCACAGCCAACAATGTAGCACAAACATACAATTCTAATCCCAACAATGTAGCACAATTTTAATCTAAAATAAGATGAACCCATTAATTTTCTTTGCATTTCATATACAATCTAAGCACAATTTTAATCTAAAATAAGATGAACCCATTAACTTGAAAAGATGAACTTACCCTAAATTAGTTGGAGGTGGAAGAAGCTAAGGGGATGAGAGAATGAAAAGACCCTCGCTGGTGGAGGAGGCGGTGCGCGCTGGTGGAGGTGGAGGCGGTGCGCGCTGGTGGAGGTGGAGGCGGTGCACGCTGGTGGAGGTGGAGGCGGTGCACGCTGGTGAAGGTGGAGGCGGTGCGCGCTGCAGCTGTTGTTGTTTGTTTCGCACAGAGAAAGGCAGTGGAGGGAAGGGCAGGGCAGGGAGATTCACGGCGGTGGTTTAGGCACCTGAAAGCGCCGGTGAAGGTGGCGGCTGTGGTGGAGGGAAAAGGTGGAGGCATGACTACTCTGAGTGAGAACGAAAGAAGGGATGAACGAATGAAGGGAAGGAAAGAGAAAGAGAGGAAGAAAAGAGGAAAAGACGCGGTTTTTTTTGTTTTGAATTTGGCACCAGTTTGAATGGCACCGGTTCAAACCGGTGCCTTTTTGATTTTTGGCACCGGTTCAGCCTGAACCGGTGCCTTTTCTCTTTTGGTAAAAACCCGCCCAATTCTAGACCGGTTTTGGGCATCGGTTTAAGCTGAACCGGTGCCATATGGGGGGTGCCTAATGCTTTTTTTCTACTAGTGATAGTTCAGACTTTGGCGCCATTGCTGGAGCTTCAATCTGGAACTGTTTTCGGTGTTATCAATCAACAGGGGTATGCCTAAAGTCGTACTAGGTCAATTCTGATTAAAATATTAGACTTTATTTACTTAAATTAATTAATTAATTAATTAGGCAATGTTCTTTAAGTCATTAATTTATTTAATCTCAACACAAGTCAATTAAATGGTCAAGAAAAACATAGTATATGCACAACTAATAATGCACAATTAGTCAAGTAGGCACAATATGATGCAATGAGTTTGCAAACCTAACCATGGCTCTAGTTCTCTAAAGTTCGGGATATGGTTTAGTCAATAGAGGGTCCATGGTTAATTGTCCGGATGCACCGTGCAGAAGCCTAACCGTGAAGGGTCGGCGCTAGTAGATGGGACACCGCGAGTTATAGAAAAAACTCGCTTCCATGGTTTGGTGAATTCAACAATCTCGGATGTACCCTTTGTTGCTCAGAGCGTTCAATCAAGTAGATGGAGCATGAATTCCCAGAGGGTTATGTCCATATGTAGAACACATAAGGGTTTCAGAAAAGTGAGAAAAACTCAATCAGGAAGTAGGATCGAGCAAACAATGCTAAAAACTGGTCGAAATTAGAACGCCTATTTCTGGCTCGGTATTGGAAGAATTTGGCGCCAGCAAACAGAGATTGGCGCCAGGTTTTAGCTGTAGCGCTTGGCAACAAGCCTGTCGTCTGGCGCTATAGTTAAATGTCTGGCTCCAATACTCTGGTCGCTGACGTTAATTCCTACATGCCTCAGCAGCTTTCTGTGCTCGATATAATTTTCCAGTTCGCGCAGTGTTATTTCGGTCCTAGTTGTGAAAGATATTTCTCAAATTTCCTACGTGTAAAATCCTATGTTTTAACTCATTACGGATGGTCTTTCCAATGAGATCTTTTTTATGCATATGACAATAATGTTAATCAAAATTACGCACATGAAATACTTAGAACGTTTCGAGTCTCATCCACTCATTCTAAATCATTGCCGAAATAAATTTCAGGAATTAAAATAGAAATCCTCCCCAGCGGAGTCGCCAAAAACTGTAGGGAATATTTTAAGCATTAACCCCTAGCTTGAACCCCACTGTGATCATACAGTAAAGTACGGTGGCGTCCAAAGGGAAGGAAGCTAGAGCAAAAGAGTCGCCAACAAGTTTTTTTAAGGAACTTGTAAACCGTTCACGAGGTGAAGGTTACACCCCTTAACGATCCAAGAGATCGTCAACTCCAATAGGTCTGGAACCATGACTAGTAGTTCGAGGATGAAGGTACAAATCCAACCTAAAAGAGATTGAACCTGCCCTAATAATAGGCCTCTACTTTATTATGATCGTATTCATATGCGCTTTCTGACTAACATGCAATCAATAGGATTAACCCTAAACCTGTTTATCTATGTTGGTTGAATATTAATGGACAAATAACTCTATTATTGGCGATCACTTGAATTATAATCATAATTAACCTTAACAAGATTATTAATTATCTTATTAAGCGTGATTACAAGTACAAATTCCCTTTAAACATGCATAAAAGGTGTGATCAAGCAATAACAATAAAAATATCAAGCAACATAATAAATCAAAATCAAAATAATTATGATCATAATTAAAATAATCATATCAACGTTAAAGCATAATACTAGCAAGATCCTAGGCATGATACTAACAAGATTAATAACAAACCCTAGCATGTCACTAAACAATAAAGATAAAAACTTTAACCCTAACATGATACTAACATAAATATTAGGAAAGACAATAAAAGGCATCATAGAAATCATAATTGACATTATATTCTTTACCTTAAACATGATACTAGGAACTTATTGTTGTCACCCTAAACATCAAATTAAGAAAAGCATCCTAACATGATACTAGGAATCATAATAACAACCTAGACATGATCTCTATATCATAATATCAATAAAACAATTAAAGCACTTACTTAGATGCCTCGTATCTCTTTCTAATAACAAAATACACACGTTAGTAACTTCAAGAAAAATAATAAATCAAACAATTAAGTTAAATAACTGAAATAGAGATTAGGGACCAAACCCTCAGAAATTAAAACCTTTCACGCCTAGGGCGAAGGCAACTTCGAATTATGCTAGGTGTGTCTAGTGCTAATGTATGAGGAATTTTGTTTGTAAAATGCTAGGCTAGAAAGAGAGAGAGAGAATCAAGAATTTCTTGATGAGAGTTGGTGAGAATTAGAAAGAATAAGAATTGATGAGAATTGGTGGTTGAAAACGGAGTTTTTAGGAGACTATTTATAGAGAAAATCAGCCAAAAAGATAAAACATCAAAACAGAGTTCTAACGCGGATAAAACAATGTTAGCGCCAACGCCGGCCATTGGCGCCAGACGCCAATGCTAGCGCCAGGCGTCAGACGCCAATGCTAGCGCCAGGCGCTACAGCTAGCGTTTGGCGCTGACTCAGAAATTCACGCGTTTTCTTAAAATCAGATAGAAATTGCCGTACAGGAGGATAAAATCGTATTTTCCTCAAAAAACGTTCTTTGATTCTGATTAAAACTCTAAAAGTCAACAAAAGTCAATTTATCAATGCTAATTGAATTAGGAATGAAAAGAACCTTCTAGAAGAATCTAGAAGACTAAAACCATTCCTAATTGCATTAGGAATGATAAATCCATATTAGGCCCTCCTCTAGATCATTAGGCCGCATATAATGCTTAAACCGGGCCCAGTTTGGTATTTTGGCCATATCTTCCTCAATATTCATCGGAATTGGGCTTATAATATATAGTTGGAAAGGTCTTTTCAAGCCCCATCCAACTACACTATTATTGGGCCCATATCATGGACCAACCAAACTGGATTGGCTGTTTTCTTAAAATAGGTTTTTAAAAACAGAGAGAAGAGAAAAGAAATTACAACTATCCGCAACCCTAAACTTTCCACACTTTCACTTCATTCGATTATGATTCGACGTGAAAGGTACTCATCACTGGGTTTGGTTTTGGGGAGACACAAATGGGTGTCTACACCATCCTACCAACATTATTTTTTTTATAGGTTCTTTTAACCCACTCTGTATTGCTGCTATCCCATCTGTATTCTGCAACCATTCAGTATATCGAAGACCTGTGCCTCCAGGCAGAGATGCATTAAATTCTGTCAAAGCAGTTTTTCTCCTTTTTTCATTTCCAACAACTGATTCAAGTTGTTCATGAGACCTCATATAAACAGTCTGAATATTTGACAAATGCACTGGTAAAAACATGACAGCAGGAGTCATTTCAAACAAATCAAACCCAAATATTCTCCAAGCTGCCTCACATGGAGAAACCCATCTACCAGCTTGAAAATTCTCAATCTCATCAACACCTTCACTACCTTCTCCAGTAACATTAAAAGAGACACGATCATGGCCCTTATAGACATACTTGTACAGATATTTCACTGCCTGAATAGTTGAACACACTTCAACGTTTAGATGGCAGTCAAATAATAAAGACATGTATGGGTTATATGGGATTACCCAACGATTATCAAGATTAGCACCACGAATCCTAACATGCTCTCCTGTGTTTCGTCTTCTATACAATGGAAAACCATCCTCATTGGTAGTGGTTTCTTCTACATATGACTTGGAAAAATTATACTTACAAACCAAATCATCCTTTACTCTCTTTTTCATGCACCCACACTTTGGATTTAGACTACCACAAGGACCATACATCATGTGCTTTAATATAATTTCACGTAACTGAGAAGATTTAGTAGAAGGAATTTCTGCACTCACAAATCTATCATAATATGAAGGACCAGTAAGCTTATACCCATGATCTAAGATAATAAGAAAATGAGCATGTGGCAGACCTCTTTTCTGGAACTCTATAACATATACCATAGCTGCAACCTTCCCAAAAACTTGTTCTTCTGTGATTTGCTTCTTCAATGCGATTAGCTTACTTCTAAATACACGCGCAATAACATATGGACGATCAGCTGCAGTTTCAGTATTAGAAAGTTTAGTTGTTATCTCTGTCCATTTAGCGTTACATGTCATAGTAACAAAAAGATCAGGTTTGCCAAACCGCTGAACAAGTGCCATAGCATTTAAATATCGCTTTTTCATATCACGAGGCCCACCAATAAAAGATAGTGGTAGAATAACTTGTCGGCCAATATTGTTTGCATTTTTCTTCCCATCATCAATAGTATCCAGAATACCTTGATATAAATCACCTCTAATTGTTTGTTGATTCCTTCTAAAAAAATCAAGTCTAGTATTTTCGATCTTCACATACATATCAACAATGTATTGTTGGAAACAGCGATCTCCAAGAAGAAGCATGTTTCCCGGCCTAATTTGCAACTTGTAAGCATAGTATTCCCTGGCAGAAATATGCCTATTAGAGGTGCTTGAAGAGTCTGCTGAGCCTGTATGCCAAAAACAATGTCACATAAGCTAAGCTGTGAACTTATGCATACATGAAAGCTCAATAAATTAAATTAATAACTTGCTACTAAAGACTTACGCTTAGCCTCTTCTTCTAATAAACCTTCTTCTGAATGCACAGCACAAAAAGAAACAGGACTAACATCCATTAATGCCTTTTTCTGTGTACTTGTATAAGCCTTCCGCAAACCTTGAGTCCAGCCACAATCACCATATGGGAAAAGAAGAGGGTACTGTAATGGGTCATAGCATTCATATCCGATGCTTCCTAGTGGATTTGCCTGATATAATTATATGTGGGCTACTATAATCACTTGAATACATGATATCTGGCCATATAGCAACAACCTCATCAGTTGAAGGTGCATTATACACTCGCTGGTCTAGTACCGTGCTCTGATTAATGACAATTTGTGTACTGTAGGTTACAGTAAGTTCTCGTAATGATCTGAAGAATCGAGTATATGGATTTGCACTTGTAACACGCATAAGTATGTCTACTATATCCCTCCTAACCTCAGGAAAAACTTTTGTTTTATGCACAGCTTCAAACTGGGCATCATAAAAATAAAGCTACAAGTACTTAGGCTTTTCATCTTCAGGAAGTAAATCAGGCAAATTGTGATAGATCTGACCATGCAGCAAGAAGACATAAATTCCTTTTTCAGTCTTAGCATTATAATCACCTCCAAGTGAACAAAATGCAAACAAATTATTATACATGCAAACGTATTGCCTAAAATGCAATGCATCCTCATCTTGGGATGTAAAGAGTCGATAAAGTTCAGGAGGGAAATCATTTGTAGCAATCCTAATACTTCCATTCCCACAACAAAAATGAAGCCATTCATACTGAAACTTCTTAGCTCTGCATTTTAGATAGAAATGCGGAGTATCCATCTGTAAAGGAGCCGGTGGAAGTAGTTGGCCAATGACAGTAGATGGTTCTTCTGAAACCAATATTTTGAGAACAAAAATTACCTAATTTACATGATTTATTAGTAAAAAAAACAACTAACTAAACTACATACTCTTTTTTTTTTGGAGCAGTTGTCTTTTTTTTTTGGCTCCTTCGGCTATTCTGCTTTTGCACGGTTCCTAAGTGCTCCCTGCGCACTGCTCTCACAAATCTCACTAACCTCACAAATATAAACACAAAATAAGATAAAGAAAACATAAATTTCATAAACTAATTCCAATATTAAATGTAAATGTGACAACCTTACAGAATTTGCCATCATTGATATTCCATTTATTAGTTCTAAGTACGTAACAACAACAATTACTCCTTCTATAAAGAAAGAACAGTTAATATTGTCAAACAAACCACAATCTAATTTTTATTTATAAAATTGCACAATCAAACAAAAGTGCTCACTTGCTTTCCTTGGAGAAGACTGTTTAACATCTTGCTTTGAATCTGCCTTTTTCTTGCCGTCGTAGTACATGCCTTCTTCGCACTATTGTCAAGTACATGACTACCCCCAACACTTACTCCCTCTATTAGAAAAATATAAGTTAGCAATTACTACACAACTCAACATATAGCTAACAACACAACCAAATCAAAAGGCTTACTGGATTTCCTTGAGGTAGGCTGCTTAGGAGCTGCTTTCGAATTTATATTTTTCTTGCCACTGTTTGTACGCACCTTCTTTGTACTTTTGTCAACCACCTGACTATCTCTAACAACAGAAAACACATAACTATAATTTTATCCTGGACACATTTAACATATAAAGATACAAATTTAATAACCCATCCCAACCTGATTCCACCTTGTTCTGAAAGAGCATCAATTGCAAGTGAACGTTTGCTAGCACGCTGCCTTACATAATTCCCATAATATTTAGCCTTATCTGTCATGTATTCTTATATAACTTGAGAAATAATCATTTACATAGCAATTATAATTAATAATCAATTGTTCATTAAATTTGCAAGTTCATAGTTGTAATCTCTTGTTAACCATTTCATCACCACACATAGTTACATGCCAAAATCATACCCATGTAATGATGTACTAAGCCAACAAATTGAAATGTAATAGATTAATGTTAGCCTGTATTCTGCAAAGTTAGCAAAATTTAAAAGTTATAACAATATATAAATTAAAAAACCAGCAAGTAATATGTATAACATGATAATAATCAATCAGTACAGCAAGCCATAAATAAGACAAGGTTAACATAATTAATTCCATTCAATCAAACTGCATTGCATTCTATATAAAGATACTGTCTTAGACCATAAAATTACATCCCATCAGCTAACATCTTACAAGAGCAAGAAACGGCAAATGCAAGCGTAGATGACTTAGCAATTTTTACAAGAGAAGGCAAAAGCAAGCTGAAATGACATAGCATTTGAATATTCAAACAACAAAATTATGTCCACATAGCATAGACTCTTAGATTAAACACTACAAGTTCTCAGCCCAACTACAAGTTCCAAACCAAATTAATTTATATCTTCCTATGCTTAAACACAATTTGTAAGTCGTCTGGAACCGAAACAAATAAGCCATCAGGTACTGGGACAAAGCGTGCAGCAACATGTTGACCAAATGAAGAAGTAGCCTTTGGTTTCGAAGGAGCTGCTGGAGGCAATGCAGGAGTTGGAATCCTATGGTAGCCAGACTGAGGTGTGAGACAATCACTCCCACCAATATAAGGAGCTAAATGCAACTCTCCTTGCTTTCCAAGTGCACGTTCCCTAACCGACATATAACTCTCCCTAGCCAATGCAAACTTAATACCAGAAAAAAAACCCCTTTCCATAATTCAGATCCACTATGTCTACATTGTAACGAGCACGCAAGATCTTTACAGCCCGCTTAGCAGCATCTTGCTTTGCACCCTTACAAGTACTGGACAAAGCACTATAAACACACTTCATACCAACACCATCACGGAAATATATTGTCAACCAAGATACCCACTTCTCTGCAGCAAGCTCAGCAACCTCAACACCAGACACCCTTGCTTCAGTCGCAGCAACCAAAACACGCAACACATCTATGTTGTCAATGCATATGCACTTATCCCCATTAGTCTTGGCTGGTGGAACAGGCCACTTAGCCACACCCTTTGGTGAAGGTTTGTTCAGTGAGTTTAGCGCAATGTGTTTCATGTCATACAAAAAAGCACACAAAACAAGCCTTTACTTAGCATCTGTAGTTAAATCAAGCCTATACTTAGCATCTGTAGTTAAATCATCAATATGCAATCCATATTCTGCTCGCAAAAACTGAACAGCTTGTTCAGTAACATTTTCACGGGAAGCATCCAGGGTCACAGCTGGGCCACCAAGTGTATAAGGAGACAGAATACAATCAGTCACAAGAGAAAGCTCAACAGCATTCCCAGATTCACCAGATAAGCAGTAAGTAGGTGGCGCAAACTTCAGGAAATCAACAACCTAATTCAACAAGCATTGAAAAGAAATGGCAACTTTCAACGGCTCTGGCCCCATAACCTGTGGTCATGATCAATGTACACCATCAAAAGCTAAGCTACCACAAAACAACACCTAAGCAACTGAAAAAGCTATGTTGCAACTCCAACAGCTTATCGATACTCTTACATACACCAATATTCTTACTACATAAACCTCAAAGCACCCTTAACACACAATACCTCACATAACTCCACTGACAACAATATGATCACCAAACATGTATAATTATTAGCAATAAACAAACTAAGACCTCCTAACACCTTAAGAACACTACAACAAAAAAACCAAAAAGCAGAAAAAAATATACTCCAACATAATAAGACTTAATATCATCTAAAAAATAGAACAAACAAGGAACCATAAACATATACAGCAAAAATAGAACATACAAGGAACCATAAACACATACAACAAGTTATGAAGCACCAGAAAACAACACTTCTAGAGGCTGGATACCTACATAAACAATTAGAAACAACAAAGAACAAATTAATCAAACAGTTTTTAAAAAATTTCTTCAAATATAACTATAATCAGTAAATCAAAACTGTTTAAGAAACATAACAACAGAATTGAAATTTTAGAATTTCACACTCAATAACCAAGTTAGCAAATCAAAACATAACAACAAAAACAAAAATAACAAAAAACAATAAGCTTAAGCAATCTAACAAAATTCCTTGCATAACATATAAGAACAAAAAACAATATAATTCAAAACATAAATGATTTTAAATTCTTTTCCTAAGCAAGAAAACTACAAACAACATTACATGAATGACAAACGAAATAATCAAGAACATAATAGTTTAACAAATTATTAATCTGTCCTTCCATGAACCCTTCAAGCCAAACTAAACAATTCACACCCAGAACAGTGTAATAAAGCAATCCAACTTAAAACAAATATAACACAACATCTAACAATAACAATTATAAAAAGTACATATTGCAAGTCCAAATCAGACAAGCTTTATGTTAGCAATGAACTTGTTCTTTGAGTGTCAATAAATTTAGTCCATTTTCTATGTAATGTCAATTGTTATACATCGAGATTTATTACAATATTGTGTTTGTACAATGCTGGACAATTTGAGTAAAATCAGTGCACATTTTATAGTATAATAATCGAACATAATCTTGTATTTTCTTACCAATTTCCTATATTTTCCTTTCAACCCTCCTTTTTTTTTCTCTTTTTTCTGCCTCTGTTTTGATAATTAGACGCCGTAGCATTACTGGCTTTTATATATGGCAACATCAGAGCAACACACCTTCAAGTACAAGGTCAAGTAGCATGCGAAGGCACCTGAAAATCCACTGAATAATAACTTGGGATATGCACCTCACATTAATATCCAGTTAATAGCCGAATGACCACCGGATAATGAAATGCACCTTACTTGGAACTCCCAACAAACAGTCTTTATATGCACATCACCTTATTATCCAGCTAATAGCCGAATAACCATAAAATAACATAATACAATACTTATTATTCCCACCCCCATCAGAATGTAATTTTGAAACTAATAAAGATTAATAATAATGTAATTAACAATATACTAATCAATTCCAATCCAACCAACACTAAAAACCTCAGCAACTATTATATAGAACACAAATCTATTAATAAGAACAAATTAATTACAATTTTAAAATCATACTTGTACATTTACAAAGAAAACCAATATAACTATGCAATGCAATACATAATTACAAGCAAAACAAAAATCATAAGTAAACAAAGGACAACAATCAGTAACCTTTAATTACAACAAAATTATACAACCTACATAATCTGTGATTTTTATGGACTAATACTACCAAACAACTAAGCTAAGCTACCCAGAAATAATATTGATTAGCTACACTAACTGTTAAAATGCCTTGAATCAATCTTAATTGCCTTCGCTAACCAACGTATAAAGGCCTTCAATCTGCCACCTCTTGAACCTGCTACCACATGTTTGCTTCCATAACCTGCCAGCACATCAAGGAAGCTTGACTTTTTGTAAAGAAAAAGCCTTAAGAAATCACAAGGGCAAAATCGGAAGGGAAGCATTCAGCAAGAACAAAAAAAATTATAACAAGGACAAAAACGTCAAAGCAAAAGAAAAAGCCTTAAGAAATCAGAAGGGTAAAATCGGAAGGGAAGTATTCAGCAAGAACAGAAAAAATGATGACAAGGGCAATACCGTGCGTGCACTGTTCATAAGGATTTTGCTAAAAGCAAAACTTCCTCAACCCAATTTGGCTTTATAAGGGTTATGGATTCCGCTTAACTGGTCATAGAGGTGATCAAATTTACAAATTTTTTAATTGCACCACTATAGGCGTGTTCGGCAAAATATAGCTGTAAAGGTAACTATTAGATGTGATGGTAGTTATAGCTGTGTAGGTCTGTGAACAAGATGTACATGTAAAGATAGATAATTTAGATATGAGTGTTCGGTAAAATTGCGGTTAATTAGCTATTACATATAAAAATCAATCTTTTATATTTAAAACTATAGATTAAATTTCCAACAGATACCTCAAAATATACCTTTACTTTCAAAAGCTAATATTTCTATCTTTTCATAAAAGCTACCTCCACCACTAAAAGGTACCCTAATCACTATTTTGAAGTAAAGCACAAATACGATCCCTGAACTTTTGTATGTGTGTAATTTTAGTCCCTCATCTTTCACTTATGCACTTTTAGTCCCTCAACCACCACTCTTGGTGTTTATGGCCAAAAAGTTGAGGGATATAGGCTAGTCAGCAAAAGATAAGGGACCATGACTCATTTTTTTTTTCTTTTTATTGTCATTTATTAATAAATTAATATTTATTATTAATATATACAAACTTTGATTAAAATAAGTTCATTAAAATGAAAGAAACTTTGATTAGTAAACATATACCACCAACACCCTTGTAACCACTTTCTTACCACCACTTAGATCTGAAACCCCACTAGAACCACCAAAAACCCACCCAACCAACTCGCACCACTAGCAACGAACACCCCCACCACCGTCTCACAATCTTGCCACCACCAAGATCTAAAACCCCATTACTACCCCTAAGATCGAAACCCCACCTCATCACCACCAACCGAAACCCCACCCCACCAACCACCTCCAATGTACTGAAACCCCATGTCACTAGCCACCACCAACGAACTAAAACCCCATGTCACCAACCACCACACACCAACGAACCCTACATCACTAGTCACCAACCACCACCAACGAACGAAAACCCAAACTCACCACCAACAATAAATTAAAACCCCACCTCACCACCAATTAGATTTGCAACCCTTACCATCGCAAAAATCGTAAACGCATAATCACCAATACTTCAACCTTATTGGTTTAAAAAATCATCGAACCATGCCCAAATTGCGAGTCGAAAACACTCTTCGGGAGGTGCTTGGGGATCAAGTTTTGTCCCCTTCCCTCCTTGTGGTCCTCACCTAACTTTTCTCCTAAATGTGCCACTTGTTGATTAATTAGTTGTTTAATATTTAATTTTAGTTTTGATTTTAAAATAAAGAAAGAATATTGATTTTACCAACTCTCTCATAGTGATAGGAGAGAGGATTTCACTCTTGATTTTCCCTACAAATACCCAAGTTGGGGTATAGGAAAAATCACTTGAGTAATGTGTTAGAAAAGACATCTCCATTGAAAAACATTTAAACACATATAATTACTTGAGTATTAGGTTGGGCTTAGTTAACCTCTAAGCATTGGACCTTGTCAGGGTCAAGTTACGGGTAGATATCGTTGGAGATTTTCGCCCATTCCAGACTAAAGGCTTTCTCAAGTAAGAGCTCGAGGGTACGAGCAAAGCACGCGTCAAAGGGAATTAATCTTTCCTTCATTCTTGTTAATTAAGTTAATTATGTCTTTTGATTATATTAATTGTGATTGTGATCTTGGCTCGAGCTTTATTCTGCGATGAGTCGGACTCATCAAAACCCAACAACACACTCATCCACTTAGCTGCTGCCCTGCTTTTACTCGCAAACAACAATCGTAACAACTCTCCGATTCCACGCCACAACTCCTAACTACCGACCACCAATCAACCACCAATTCCCCTGCTCCATTCACTAGCCGCAACACCAACAAAACCAAGTTGTTGCCCTGCTCCTCCACCATACACAACAACCCTTTCCTACTGTCACCTTCAACTAACCACCACAATAAACACCTACGACTCCACCAGTTAACCTCTGTCTCCGTCTAGCTCACTCACACAATCCGCACAACCACAGCAGCCTCATCACAGCTGCCATGGTACCCCACAACATGAACAACACCCCTCGCACCTAATGAATGTCATTTATGGCACTCATTTAGCCTCTTTTAGGATGAATTTTTGTTGTTTTTATGTCTCTTTTATCTCCTTTTCTTTACTTTTACTTGATATTTCTCAATTTGTGTTTTCTTTAGTTGATTTCCCATTTTCTTGCTTTTCTTGGTTATTTTGCTTTTTCTCTTTTATTTGTTTTCCTTTCTTGAATTTAAGGAAATTAGTGATGTCTAATGATCCAAATGACCTTCTCTCAAGAGTTGCAAAGCTAAAGGTGCAAGCTGGTTCCTCCTCTTGAAGCTCAAAAGTGAAGGAGTGCAAAAGCCAAGTCTTCAAGGTCGCGCTCTCATGCTGCGTGGACATCAAATTCGGCGTTGAACCCACCGTGAAGACCTCTAGAGACTGCCTCCCCCAACATGTATCAAGTGGAGTGCACGGGAGCATCAACGACCGCACGTGCTCCTAGGCGCGGTTGCGCACGAGTACGGCGCGGGTGCGCAATCCTGATGCGCGTGATAAGTGACTTTTATGTCACGTTTAGGGGTGTTTATTGAGTAGTTTTCCGTATTATTTTCCAATAATTTAACTCTTTTAATCCTTTATTTCTATTATTTTCTTATTCTCGTCTTTGATCTTTTTATTTAAGTAATTTGAAGTTTTTAATAGTTTTTAGTTTAATTTCATTATTAATTTATGATTCTTATTCTCTTTTGTTTTAATCTTGGTTCTAGTAAATAAAAATCTTCTCGTTTTTCTCCTTCTATTATTTTCTTTTAGTTTCTTGTTTGTTTTCTTTATTTTATTTAATTTCTTTTGATTTTATTATTTATTTTAGTTTTAATATTTTATTTTACTTTAGTTTTATCCTTATTTTTTTAGTTTAACGTTTTATTTTACTTCGTTTTATTTTATTATTTTATATCCTACCCTCGTGTTTGTTCTTGGTTGTAGGCGTGCTCAGGTTGATGCTCAATTTTCAAGTTGAAATCAATTTCGGATTCTTGATATTGAGTCATATGTAAAGCATCAAGTAGCTGCCACCTAAACCTTCACCACACCACACCACATCCTAACCTGCACCACACCAAATTCTTAACACATCTCCCCTACTTTCCTCAACATCACCAACAACTACACCAGCCAACTCCCACGAAACTCCCAGCCACCAAAATCACTCCACCCACAGCTCCGCGACCCACAACAACAACTCTAGCAGCCACGCATTCTCAACTCATCATTACGCAACCAATTCACCACCGTCTCGTCACCTCACATTCCCACCGCTAAACCACTCGCAACCACCACAAGCAGCTCCCAATTTGCACCTCCACAACCACCGGTCACCGTCAATAACCGACACCAATAATCAAAGCAGTAACAGAGCAGCCCCCTGCTTCACCCCACAGCTCCACATCCACCATTTCGCCACCAATTCGTGTAGGGTTTTAGGTACTCTAAGCGGAATTTCATGAATCACATTCATACGCACCTAAACAGGATCTCATGCATATACAAATAAAGATCACATAACAGTTTAGAATTAACCTTTGAAGCGTGAATCCTCTTAGCAATCTTCTTCTCTACCGGAGATAAAGAGCCTCAATTGTAACTCCTCTATTCTGTCCACCGAATTGAATCAACACTCCACCAATGCTAGTTGGACGGAAAAAACCTTTCACCTTTCTTGGAGTTGAGAACCAATTTTAGAGAGAAAATATTGAGAGAAAACTTACGTTGTTTTTCAGAAAACTGAATACTATGTATTTTAATTATCCCTAACTAATTAATATATAATCATATTATTATTAATTAGGTTAGGGTTTTCTCTCCCCTTTCCCTATTTGGCCGGTCACCCTAAGGCCCACTTTGGGCTTCGGGTTTCTTTATTGATCCAATCCTAATGTGTGACCTTGTAGGATCCGTTTAGGCGGGCTTCGGGTTTGTTACTTACTAACCCAAAGTTCTATAGCATTCTCTAGCAAGACGTATAGACAACCCAAATAAACGAATTACTATCTCCATAATACGATCCATGATTATATTAAGTAATTGCACTAAAGTTGAGGACACATTTCCTTCAATCTCCCACTTTTCCGAGACAAGTATGCAATATTCAAATTCCTTAAGTCTCTTAGTGTCTAATTTGATAGTATGATCACATCTCTATGTTATCCATACCAGCGTTCAAATTATTTCTTGAAATCCGAGTTTGAATTGCTAAACAAATTATCATCTTATGATCCATTTGAGCACGGCCATGCATTTTCAAATCTTACTCTTCAAGAGGCCAAGACACCCATCCTATCTAACATAGGAGGACCTATTCAATCTTGTGGCAACCAAAACTCCTACTCAACTTTTAGCACAACCCGAGTGTCGCCTTTATAGTCCCCTTTTACGGCATGAAGTTTGACAACATCAAGGTTACACTAATCATTGAATTGAGTAGTGTTCCACTCATGTCTAAGGAATCCGCTAATATAATTCGCGAAGTTTTAAAACTTCTAAGTAGGTCTGTTTGATCATGTATCGACTATACATATCCATATGATTGACTAAACATCTCCATGTTTCCATAGCGCATGAAACGGCACCATCAATCAATCTTATATGCTAATCCTTTTATTGAGTCTTTTATGTCCAAGTTAACAATTCAGATTAGGAACTTAAATATTTTATGAATCCAGTTCACTTATGGGGTTTCATTCATCAAATCACGTATTTTACAAGCCCATTAAATTCAATAAATATGTTGGACATTTTATTTAATACTAAACCAAAATTAAATAAGATGAAAAATTCATACTATATAAACATAAAACATGAAATCATGTCTTTAACTTGTAACAAGTTTCTCTAAACAAAAACAATTTAAAGCCATTCTAACACTTGCTTCAACCATACAGCCCTAGCGTGACGTTCATGCTTGGGTTGAGGGAGAGGTTTAGTGAGTGGATCAGCAACATTCTCATCCGTGTGAACTTTGCAGATCTTGACATCATTCCTGTCTACAATCTCGCGAGTGAGGTAATACTTCCTCATTACATGCTTGGATTTGTCGTTTGATCTTGGTTCTTTTGCTTGCGCAATAGCTCCATTATTATCACAAAACAACTCAATTCCTTCTAGAACACTAGGTACGATCCCTAGCTCTGTTAGGAACTTCTTTATCCAAACAGCTTCCTTAGTTGCTTCTACCGCCGCTAAATATTCTGATTCAGTCGTAGAGTCTGCTACAGTGCCTTGCTTTGAACTCTTCCAGCTAACTGCTCCTCCATTCAGACAAAAGATGTACCCTAATTGCGAGCGGTAATCATCTCTGTCGGTTTGGAAACTTGCATCAGTATAACCTTTAACAACCAACTCATCTACTCCTCCATAGAACAAAAACATTCCTTTAGTCCTTCTCAAGTACTTTAGGATGTTCTTAGCCGCAGTCCAGTGTGCTTCACCTGGATTTTCTTGGAATCTGCTGCATAAGCTTAGAGCAAATGCAACATCCGGTCGAGTGCATATCATGGCATACATGATAGAACCTGTAGCCGAGGCATAAGGTATGCTACTCATTCGCTTTAACTCATCAGGCTCCGATGGGCACTGACTCTTGCTAAGAGAAATGCCATGTGAAATGGGAATGAATCCTCTCTTAGAGTTTTCCATATTGAACCTTGCAAGAACCTTATCAATATAAGTCTCTTGGCTCAGTCCAAGCATCCTTCGAGACCTATCTTTATGGATTTTGATTCCCAAAATGTACTCAGCTTCTCCAAGGTCTTTCATAGAAAAACAACTTCTTAACCATTCCATGACTGACTCAAGCATTGGTATGTCATTTCCTATGAGTAGTATGTCATCTACATACAAAACCAAGAAGACTAAGCTACTCCCACTAAATTTCTTGTAGACGCAAGATTCTTCTTCACTCTTGAGAAAACCAAACTGTTTGATTGCCTCATCAAATCGAAGATTCCAGCTCCGAGACGCTTGCTTCAATCCATAAATGGATCTCTAAAGCTTGCAAACTCTTTTGGGATTTTCTGGATCCTCAAAACCCTCAAGTTGTGTCATGTACACATCCTCCATCAAGAACCCATTCAAGAAGGCGGTTTTGACATCCATCTGCAAAATTTCATAATTGTAATGTGCAACAATCGCCAAAAGTATCCGAATTGACTTAATCTTTGCAGCTGGAGAAAAGGTTTCATCATAGTCTATACCATGTATTTGTTTGAATCCTTTTGTAACCAGTCTTGCTTTATAGATATAGACATTTCCATTCTTGTCTGTTTTTATTTTGAACACCCACTTGCATCCAATAGGTTTAACCCCATCAGGCAAGTCGACTAGGGTCCAAACTTTGTTCTCAGACATGGAGTCCATTTCAGATTTCATGGCCTCAAGCCATTTCTCAGAGTCTGGGCTCGTCAAAGCTTGTTTGTAGGTAGTAGGCTCAGAATTTTCCAAAATCAATATTTCAGAGTCTTCTATGAAAAGGAAATCAACCAACTGCTTTTTTGGGATCCTTGTTCTACTCGACCTACGTGGGGCTTGAGCATCAATAGAAATATTCTCTTCAACATCTTGAAGATTTTCGCATGAATTAGATTCAAGTGGGACGACAGAAGTCTCGCTTAATGAATTAGCTTGCTCCGACACCTGACCTATCATAGCAGAGTCATGCTCCCTCGTCTCTGACGTGGTTTGATCCACATCCATTTGTTGCTTTTCTCGAATTTCTTCAAGAACTATTTTACTCCCACTTGTCTTTCTGGAAATAAACTCCTTTTCAAGAAAGACACCATCACGAGCAACAAACACTTTGTTCTGTTGACGGTTATAGAAGTAGTAACCCCTTGTCTCTTTTGGGTATCCCACAAAGAGACATTTATCTGATTTGGGTGCAAGTTTGTCTGACAGTAAACGTTTTACAAAGACCTCACAACCCCAGATTTTAAGAAAAGATAAGTTTGGAACTTTTCCATTCCACATCTCATATGGAGTCTTTTCTACAGCCTTTGACGGGCTCCTATTTAGTGTGTGTGCAACTGTTTCTAGAGAATATCCCCAAAAAGAAATTGGAAGATCAGCAAGACTCATCATTGATCGAACCATATCCAGTAAAGTTCGATTCCTCCTTTCAGACACACCGTTTAACTGTGGCGTCCCTGGTGGAGTTAACTGTGAAACTATTCCACAATCCTTTAGATGATCATCGAATTCTTGGGTCAAATATTCGCCACCACGATCAGATCGTAATGCTTTTATTGTTTTACCAAGTTGATTTTGTACTTCATTTTGGAATTCTTTGAACTTTTCAAATGATTCCGACTTATGCTTCATTAAGTAGATATACCCATATCGACTTAAATCATCAGTAAAAGTGATGAAGTAACTAAACCCACCTCTTGCTTTTGAACTCATAGGCCCACAAACATCTGTATGTATAAGTGCCAAGAGATTATTGGCTCTTTCACCCTTTCCAGTAAAAGGTGACTTTGTCATTTTCCCCAACAAGTATGATTCACATACATCAAATGATTCATAATCGAATGATGTAAGGATTCCATCCTTTTGTAACTTTTGGATGCGCTTTTGGTTTATATGACCCATCCGGCAATGCCATAGATATGTTAGGTTTAAATCATTCGACTTTTGTTTCTTGCTATTTATGTTATAGACTTGTATTGTCCTATCAAGTACATATAAGCCATTAATCAACTTTGCACTAGCATAGAACATGTTATTGTAAGAAATGGAACAACATTTGTTCTTAATCTCAAAACAAAAACCTTCATTATCCAAAACAGAAACAGAAATAATGTTCTTAGTAATTGACGGAACAAAATAACAATTATTAAGTTCTAAAATTAAACCAGACGGTAAATGCAGACTATAACTTCCGACGGCAAGTGCAGCAACTCTTGCTCCATTTCCGACGCGAAGCTCCACCTCGCCTTTTGCTAGTTTTCTACTTCTTTTTAGTCCCTGCACATCATTAACTATGTGAGAACCACAACCGGTATCAAATACCCATAAAGAAGTAGAAGTCAAATTAACTTCTATAACATAAATACCTGAAGTAGAAGCACCTGACTTCTTATCCTCCAAGTACTTGGGGCAGTTTCTCTTCCGGTGACCTATCTTCTCACAGTAGAAACATTTGCTTTCCGCAGCAACTTTTGGTTTAGCGGTCTGCTTAGGCTTTTCAGAATTTTTGACAACTTGCTTGCCTTTGTTTTTCTTGCCTGCCCCCTTCTTTTTGAAACCCTTTCCCTTTTGAACCATCAAAACCTCTTTCTTTGGTTCTTTAGGAATGTTCCTTTCAGCATTGACAAGCATCCCATGCAATTGAGTCAAAGTCTTTTCAGACTCATTCATGTTGAAAGTCATCCTGAACTGATTAAAGCTTTCAGGCAATGAATGGAGAATGATATCAGTAGCCAACTGTTGGCTATAAGGGAATCCAAGACGTTCCATACTTTCAAAAAGACCCATCATTTTGAAAGCATGTTGGCGAACAGATTCACCATTTTCCATCTTGCATTCCAAAATCTCCTTATTGATCTCATATCTCTCAATCCTGGCCTGTTTCTGAAACATTGCCTTAAGCTCTTGCATAATGGTGTAAGCATCTTTGGTCTCAAACCTTCTTGGGAGGTCCGGTTCCATAGCCGCCACCATGAAGCAAGTGATTGGAGTAGACCTATCATTAGCCTGCTTAGCACGACGTTTACCAGCATCAGATGATTCATTAGTCACTACTGGAAGTGGGTTTTCTAAGACATCCTCTTTACCCTCCGACTTTAAAAGAAGTCTTAGGGTCCTTTCCCAAGTGATGAAGTTTTCTCCGTTCAGCCTATCCTTCTCAAGGAAGGGACGGACGCTAAAAATCGAGTTGTTGTTGTTATTAGTCATGATATCTACAGACAGAAAAAGGCAAAGTTCAATTTTATGTTTATAAAAGCACCTAAAACATGCAATAGTTTCTAGGTTACTTAGCACTCTATTCAATTTTAATGTCCCTATTTGAATAAGTGATTCCAAGATCCTATCAACATGCAACGTTAAGCAGACGGAGGCCTTTTCTTAAAATTACATTTTCAAGGTAAGTAAACTCTTTACTAATTACAACATTTGTAATTCTTGGATAGACAGAAAAACATCTCATGCTTAACTGTCCCTTTGCTTCAAAATCCAAAACGCTTTTGATGATTTTGTTGAGGTTAACCAAATTAAGTGTGCAAAATTCGCAATTTCACCTCACCTCCCAAAATTAATAACAATACCCTGCGGAGGCATGACCTATTACTATTAATTAAGGGTTAATAAGTACTTTATATTTGGAAAAGCAAACCTCAATATTTGTGGGACCTAAGTTTATTATGTCGTTATTAATTAGTGAACTCTAGCGCATTGATAACATACATACAATAAACTTATAAGCATTTTAAGAATAATAATAAAATGCAAAATTAAAATGAGCTAGTATGGCCCATAATCCTAAGAATTAAGCCTGAATGGGCACCTCCTTGGACTCTTCATGGATCTCCATCCACCTTCATCATGGGCCTTCTCATCTGGGCTCTTCTTTGGATTAATAAAGAATTTAAATAATTAAACTAATTCCTAATTAAATAAAATTACAAAAATACTTAACGATACGCAGATCATATTTAAATTACAAAAATACATAACGATACGCAGATCGTATTCATAACTTAAATCTAGGGCCATACTAGTCATTTATAGCAATAATATATCATATATATAAAAATGCCACATAATAATATCACATATTATACTTGCCAATAATTAAAATATCAGATATTCTTAATTACGTCAAGTGGATAAAACAATTAATTAGGAAATCCTAGAATATAAATCATATTTGATAAACTGAAATCCTAACAACCTAAAAGATTTTATCCTAAAATTAAGCTAACCAACTAATTTTAATTATATTAAAAAATCAAATTATGTAATTATCTTATAATCAATTCAAAACAACCTTAATTGGAATTGCTTAATATCCCCTTAAATTAGTTTTTCAATATTATCCAAAAAAATAAAATCAGATTTTTTTATTTTATTTTATTTATTTTTATCAATTTTTTTTTTTTAAGAATGAAAAACAGGGCTGCGTGACTGAGCTGCTGCCCAGCCACGTCACAGCCACTGCAGCAGCCAGGCCAGAGCCCAGCCACCGCAGCAGCTGCCCGCCGCAGCCAGGCAACCGTCCAACTACAGCGGCGCACCAGGCTGCTGCCTAGCACCCCTATCAACTCGAGCAAAGCTGAAACCGTGCAACAGTTGCAGGTTCAGCTCTGCTCCTGCCCTCACCGACCACCTGCCGCTGCCCCTACGCCCTTTCCGACCACCGGAGCAGCCACTGTGGCTGTTCTGCCACCCAGCCGTGGCTGCTCCTTCAAGCTTTAAATGAATCCCTTTTTTTTTTTTTTTTTTTTTTTTTTTTTTTTTGTTTGAGTTAAATTAATTTCACAACTTTTGCAAAATTAATTTTTGTGATCTAATTATAATTAAACACAAACTCCTTTATGCATAATTTCAGAAAAAATTAATCAAAATCTCCATTTTAATTAATTAGGGCTTTTTATATAAAATAATCCCCAATTCATATAAAACCAATTTTTCATGAATTAATTAATCATATCAAAACAATTTTTAATATGAAAAATAGATTATATTATATAAATTTAACAATTAAAATCGAAAATTAAGGTTCATAACCATTAAATTCGAATTTTTTTTGGGGCTTTTAGGGTTCTTAAAAAAAAATATGGTTAGAGGCTATTGAGCAATTAAATTCACAATTTAATCAATTCCAATCAATTAAAATCATATTCTAATAAGGTTATTTTCATCCATAATTCAATTCCTCCCCTTAATCAAATTAAAATTAGCCTAATTCACACATCAAAATAATCATATTATTGTGATCAGTAAATTATATGCAAGGGGCTAACTGATACCACTGTAGGGTTTTAGGTACTCTAAGCGGAATTTCATGAATCACATTCATACGCACCTAAACAGGATCTCATGCATATACAAATAAAGATCACATAACAGTTTAGAATTAACCTTTGAAGCGTGAATCCTCTTAGCAATCTTCTTCTCTACCGGAGATAAAGAGCCTCAATTGTAACTCCTCTATTCTGTCCACCGAATTGAATCAACACTCCACCAATGCTAGTTGGACGGAAAAAACCTTTCACCTTTCTTGGAGTTGAGAACCAATTTTAGAGAGAAAATATTGAGAGAAAACTTACGTTGTTTTTTCAGAAAACTGAATACTATGTATTTTAATTATCCCTAACTAATTAATATATAATCATATTATTATTAATTAGGTTAGGGTTTTCTCTCCCCTTTCCCTATTTGGCCGGTCACCCTTAGGCCCACTTTGGGCTTCGGGTTTCTTTATTGATCCAATCCTAATGTGTGACCTTGTAGGATCCGTTTAGGCGGGCTTCGGGTTTGTTACTTACTAACCCAAAGTTCTATAGCATTCTCTAGCAAGACGTATAGACGACCCAAATAAACGAATTACTATCTCCATAATACGATCCATGATTATATTAAGTAATTGCACTAAAGTCTAGGACACATTTCCTTCAATTCGAACTCACAACCACTGGTCAGCCACACACCAACAACTCCACAAATAGCAACTCCAAACCACAACAAATTTGCAGCAACTCAGGCCACCGCGGGCGCGACACCCATGGCCGTGTGCGTGGCTTCAATTTGCATCAACAACGATCAAGAAGCGGGAGATGCCGAGGAGATGCCTGGGAGAAGGCGCGACTCAGGCCACCGCGGGCGCGGTCTATTCTTCAGCGGGCGCGGTCTTCTGGGTGTGTGATCGACGGTGGTGCTTGATGATGATGGTGGATGTTCAGTTGAGATTAAAGTGATTTAGAGTAGCCAAGTAATTTGAAGAAGAAGAATTAGAGGTCGTATTTCATGGGTTTGGTTTGTTTTTTTATTCTTATATTATTTTAATTCATAGTATCATAGGATACTTTTATTTCTTTCTAGTATATGTTTAGATTACCTCCTATTTCTTATATTATGTTAGTATAATGTTAGGGTTAAATATTTGATCTATAATGATTAGTGACATGTTAGTATTTGTTATTAATCTTGTTAGTATCATGTCTGGGATCTTGATAATATTAATATGCTTTGAGAATATTATTGTGATGATGATTTGTTGTCAACATTATATGTTGCTTGATATTATTGTGATTGCTTGATCACTCCATCTCTTGCATGATTAAAAGGAATTTGTACTTGTAATCACGCTTAATAAGATAATTAATAATTTTATTAAGACTAATATGATTTTCAAACAAGTGATTGCCAATAATAGATTTGTTTGTGTATTAATATTTGACCAACATAAATTAAACTGGTTTAGGATAAATCTAATTATTGTATATTAGTCATAAAGCGCACATGAATATGAGAAAAATAAAGTAGAGGCTTATTTAGGGAAGGTTCAATCTCTTTTAGGTTGGATTTGTACTTTCATCCCCGAATATCCAGTCCTAGTTCAGGATCACTATGGAGTTAGCAATCTCATGTAACACCCCAATAATTCTCTCTTTAAACCTGTGAATACCCTGAACAAATTCCAAGAGAATTACTGACGTGCTACCGCCACATGTTCAAACGTTTAGGCTATTTTAGAATTTAGCAACGGGAAACTAGTTCAATTAAATTAAAGTACGTTTCAAACCAATAATTAGAAAACCAAACTAAATCTTACAAGTTGGAACCATTAAGGACCTTAATCAAAAGCAAATTAACAAAGTAGCATTTAAATCAAAGCAGAGTTTAAGAAAGTTTAATGTTTCGGGTGTTTTTTGTTGGGGTTTGGTGAGTCCGACTCACCGCGGAAACAAACCCAAAAAACAACAAGACCGCACTCGCAATAAATTAAACCATAAACATAATTAAATTAATCACAAGATTAAGATAAAACGATTACCTTTTGGAGCGTGCTTCGCCTGACCAAATGGGCTCTTACTTGAAAGCTAGCTTCAAAAACATGAAGCCTCCAACGTTGATCCACCCGCACCAACGAATGCCGACAAGGTCCAATGTCTTGGGGTTAGCAAGACCCGACCAATAAAACCCCAGTAATTGAGTTCAAAGGCTTTCACTAAATGTGATACCTTTTCCTACTCTTGAGTTCAAGGGTTTTCACTTACTAGTGATGCCCTTTACAACTCTTACTCAAGCAAGTAATCTCAAGCCATGCCTTGGCTATTTATAAGGAAAGATTCCTTGTGAATTCCACTCATCTTTTAATGTGGGACTTTTTCACAAAAGGATCCCACATGGAAAGTTTGATGAATTAAACCCTTGGTTAAATAAACCAAGGAACAAGTAACAAGTAACAAGTGTCACATGGTTAGGTGAGGACCACTTTCCCACTTGGTCCCTAAGGCAACTCACATGCATTGTGAGCTAACCATGTGTCACCCACCCTTGAGCCCCAAGTTGGGTTCGGTTGGACCACTTTCTTTTGGCCCGTGTCCACGACCCGTCAGCCGGGTCCACGTCCCCCCTTGCCACATGTGCTACCACATGGCGCGCTGCCAACGTGGCTAGGTGATGTGTCTATTTTATATAGTATTTTACCCCCGTCCCTTGGTCATAATTAGTAGTGTTTTTGGCTCTTTAGAGCTACTTTTATTACTAATTGGTGTTTTCTAGTGTTTTCGTAGATTTTGTTAGCTTTTGCAGGGATTTATGCTTTTGGAGTATTTTCCCGAGATATTTTGGAGCAATCACGAGCATTGGAGAAACACGACCAGATTTTATAGCCCAGGGTCGGTGAGAGCCATCGAACCGGTGATTAAGGGCTCGGTATAGGTGATACCGGGGCATTTGGACCGAGTATTCAAGACCCAAAGAGGAAAACCAGATTGGCCCGAAGAATTGGAGCCCAATCGAAGTCCAAATAGTGGCCCAAATGAGCCGCCCGGCCAAAAAGGCTGGCGCCCGGCCGGGCGGGAGAAGCTTAGTCTGGTGCCCGGTGACGCGCCCGGCCGGGCGCGAGATTGCTATTAGAGACAAAAAAGGCGCGCCCGATCGGGCGCGTGTTTTATTAGTTGATGTTTAACGTAGTTTTAATTTGTTTTAGCTTAGGATTTTTGTACGGAGTATAAATACTCCTCCGTAATACGTTTTTAGGATCTCTTGTACTTCTACTTCTTCCTCTTCTTCCTCTCCTCTTTACTTTCTTTACTCTCTTAATTATTCTCTTAGAATTCTTTCTCTAAACTTTTGTCCTTAATTCTTCCATTAATTCCAGATTACTTTTTGGTAACAATTTGTTCCCCTTTAATTTCTGTTATTTTATTTACTCCCTTGATTATGCTTTTATTTATTTATTTGATTAGTTTAGTCATGATGATTTGTGAGTAGTTTAATTTCTAGGGTTTATGGGGATCTAATAAATAATATGAAGGGGTAAATTATTGTTGTTGATTATCAATGCTAGATTAATTTCCTATTGATTGATTTAAGGCTCTGTGACTAGATTAGGCCTATCTTTTATGCATGAGTTTGACAATATTGATTCAAGAATCGAGAGATGAGAATTAATGTTTAGGTCTAGTTTCAATAGGCAAGTTAATTTATAAATGGTTAAGTCAAGATTCGAGAGATGAGATTAAATACCGGTAAATTAATTGTGTGATTGTAATACGTAGCGAGAGCCCTTTACAATCTGGTTAATTGATGCATTGATGATTGACTATTATTGATTATCGGTATTGCATGATAATTTTTTATTGGATTGTTTTAACGTTTTACAATTGCGGCTTGTAAAATTATAGTAATATTAAATTGATGAATCGAGCGGATGTTAATTTGATATTAAAGGCTATTTTCAATAAGAACTTAGATCTAGTAAATTACGAGAGCCTCTTAGATCTATGTTGGTTAATAAATTGCGAGAGCTTGTTAATCATGTTATTTATGCAATGTCAATGATTGATTACTATGTTTTACCCTGGAGTATTATTTATTGGTGAACCTATGCCCTAGATCCTTCCATATATTGTTATCTTCCTATTCTCAACCTTAGTAGTTTAGTTTCTTACTTAATTATAAATATTGGTTACTTAAATAATTTAGATTATAATAATAAATTAGAATTAAAAAGACCTGTTTCCCTGTGGAGTTCGACCCTACTTCCCTATCTACTTTAATTAGTGATTTAGGTAATTATTTTTGATTAGGGGATACGACTTTACCCTGTCAAAATTTGGCGCCGTTGCCGGGGAAACGGTTTTATTTTTCTTTCTGATTGTTTTTGTAGTCTAGATTATTTCCCTTTTTGTCTCAGAGAGCGATAGTTCTCTGAGACAAATCTCACACTTGCTTCTAGTTTTTTATTTGTTTATGCCCAGGTGTTCCAGATCAGGTTACATCCCATTCGATCCTGAAATCGAACGTTCCTTTCATAGACAGAAAAATTTCTACAAGCAAATCCTGGCGGATTCTGGTGATAATAACATAATCACCGCGATCCTCCAACTGATTCTAGCGATTTAGAGATATCATCAGACGCAGAATTAGAGATGACGGCTCCAAAGAAGCTTAGTGATTATTCACAACCAAAGCTTACGGATTTTCCACATCTCACCCCTACTCCGGCTCTTGATGGGGTTCAATTTGAAATTAAACCTCAATTTATAACGATGATAGAGAGGAAGCAATTCAGTGGGGCCAAGGGTGAAGACCCGAATCTTCACATTGCCGACTATTGTTAATATTGCAACACCATCAGGCAAGTCGGGGTCACTCAAGACCAAATCAGGGAGATTCTCTTTCCCTTCTCTTTAACTGGAAAAGCTAAATTGTGGTTTAATGGCTTAAATAGAACTATACTTGGTATAACTGACTGGGAAACTCTTGTTTTGAATTTCTATAACAAGTATTATCCTGCAGAGAGAACAACAATACTAAGGAGTGCGATTCAGAACTTTGCCCAAGAAGCCGATGAGTCTTTATATGAGGCTTGGGAGAGGTTCAAGGACTTACAAAGAGAATGCCCTCACCATAATTAAGCGCAATGGCAGTTAATCCAAGCCTTTTATAACGGCATTGGAAATTCCTCTAGAATAATTTTAGACTCTGCAGCTAGTGGGAGATTTATGAATCTTAATGTTGATGATGCAGGTCAGGTTGTTGAAGATATGGCGATACATAATTCCCAATATGGGAATCCCAGAGGATTTGCTAACAAGGGGAAGCATAGCGTCGACTCTGTATCCTTTTTGCAAGCTCAACTAACCTCTATTTGCCAAAAATTAGATAACCTGAGCACTGCTAATGTAGCTAATGTTTCTGCGATTAATAATAATTCTAATGAGGCTTTCTGTGAAAATTGTGGTATTGTAGGTCACTGGGAGCAGGATTGCAGGAGTTCCGTGGAGCAAGTTAATGCCTTCCAAGCTTATAGGCAGAATAACCCATACTCCAACACTTACAATCCTGGGTATCAGAATCATCCATACCTTTCCTACCGGAGCACTAATGTTCAAAATCCACCACCACAAGAACCACAGGCGCCACAGCAACAGCAACAGAAATATTATCATCCCAATGCTAGCCAGAAGAACCAACCACAACAACCCTCCTCATTTCCCGACCCTTCTCTGGCGGAAATTAGAGCAATGTTGGTCAATATGCAAAAGCACATGGAGAGCAGAGATGCGACGATTGATTAAATTTTAGCGCATAATAAAATTGTAGATAATCAAATTGCGCAACTCTCCGCTACTCTACAAGCCCGCCAACAGGGAGCCTTGCCGGCACAGCCTACAAGGCGAACGGATCAAGCATTTGCAATTACTCTAAGGAGTGGTTCGAACTATGAAGGGCCCTCTATGCCCAGAGTTGATGAACCTGTTTTACCAAATAATGCTAATCTTGATTCCATTAAACCAAACAATGTAGTTGATAGCCCTACAGGGCTAAAGGATAATACTAACATATCTAATTCTACATTGCTGGGTACAACTCCAGAGAAGGTGGCTACTCCAGACAGGAATAAGAATGCTCCAAAGCCAATTATCAAACTTCCTTTCCCCAATCGTCAATTGGAGACAAACTTGGATAAGCAGTTTCGTAAGTTCCTGGAGGTGGTAAAAGATTTGAAGGTAACAGTTCCCTTTACTGAATTGATCACACAAATCCCCTCGTATGCAAAATTTATGAAAGAAATATTGACGAGAAAAATGTCTATTAGTGAGATAGAGACAGTAGCTTTCACTGCAGAGTGTAGTGCCGTACTTCAAAATAAGTCTCCACCTAAATTAAAAGATCCGGGTAGTTTTTCTATCCCTTGTCATATTGGCAATCTCTTGATTGATAATGCATTATTTGATTTGGGTGCGAGTGTTAGCGTCATGCCATTATCTGTGTGCTCCAAGTTGAATATGGGTAAGTTAAAAGCTACCAATATAACTCTACAAATGGCCGACCGTACTTTCAAATACCCCTTAGGTGTTTTAGAGGATGTCCCCGTTAGAGTAGGTAAATTTTATATACCTGTAGATTTTGTTGTTCTTGATATGGCTGAGGATATGCAAACCCCAATTATTTTGAGTAGACCATTCCTTAACACTGCAGGAGCAGTCATAAATGTAAGAAGTGGTAAGCTAACACTATCAGTAGGGGACGATAAAGTTGTTTTTAATCTGAATAATGCCCCTAAAAGCTCCATGACTGAGGAGAAATGTTTTAGTGTTAATGTGGTTGTAAATTATTCTAACAAGCCCTAAGCTCTTGAAAAAGATCCCTTGGAGGCGGTATCTTGTGTTGCATCCTTTTCAGATGAGATAGACAAATGGCAGAAGGAAGTCGATGCAATAGAAAGAGAACTCTACATTGTTGGTCTTGGTTTCGAGGATGAACAAGTGGAACCGATCGAGCAAGTTGTGCGAATCGAGCCTACGGTAAGTGTTCCGCCAGATCGAGTTGCAAGTGTTGAACGCAATGACAATTTGAAGCAACATTCGATCGACGAAGGGTTTTTAGTGCGTAGCATTGAAGATCTCCCAATCCAAGTCAAGGAGGTTCCACCAGATAAGGCGACTTGGCGCCCCACAGGTTATGTTAGGAAGCCGCATCGCAGCCTAAACATCGCTAGACCGGGTGAGAAACCACCCGATCAAGCGTTAGGCCAAGGGTTCTAGAAATTGCACTTGGTAAGAAGGTCGTGCGGGACCTAGATAAACCAGCGCTTTGCGGGAGGCAACCCGTATTTTTAATGTTTTTTAGACTAGTTTTTCCTTTCTTTTTTTTATGAGAGGAGAGATGAGGGAATTTATTGAGTTTTATGAGTGTTTGTACAGGCTTGAAGGAAAAGAGTAAGCTAATTTTTGGAGAAAAGAAGAAAATTAACAATCCCCGATTTAGTCTCGGGCCCGACCGGGCGCGAGAGCAAAGCTCTAAAATTAAGAAATTAGGCCCGATCAGGCGAAGGCCGCCCGACCGGGCGCAAAAATTGACGTTTACGGACTTAATTGTCCGCCCGATCGGGCAAGCCTCGCCCGATCGGGCGCGAGAAGAGCGAAATTTTTGGCCTACAGATCGCCCGATCGGGCGAAGGGCGCCTGATCGGGCACGAGACTTGGACGAATTCGGAGCTTAAGATCGCTCGACCGGGCAAGTTTCGCCCAACCGGGCACGAAAGTTGGGTGAATTAGATCGCTCGATCGGGCGAAGGCCGCCCGACCGGGCGCGAGAACCAACCTCAAAATAACCCAGATCTCCCGACCGGGCGACCCACCGCCCGACCGGGCGCGAGCACATCCGCGTCTTCTTCTTCCTTCTTTTCTTCTTTCTTTCTCCATTTCTTCTTTCTTCCATTACTTTCTCTCTCTAAAATTCAAATTTTCTCTACCTTCTCTCTAAGATTTCTCCTCCATTTCTTATCCAAATTCAAAACTCTTTACATATTTGTGATCCTCTCTTCACCCTCTTCACTTTCATACAAAAATTTTTCAGTTTTAATTCACAAAATTTTAAACCCATTTCTTGAACATGGCATCAAAGAGGGCTAGGTCCATTTTTGGTAGGAGCTCCAGTTCGACGGAGGAATACGACCCGGATTTGCAACTCCTGTATTGGCCGACGATCCGGATTGTGAGCCGGGAACAAAAGGAACGATTGGAGCATTTGGTCGGTCGTGAGGTAATTCCTTCTCGGTGGTTACACCGCCCTAGCTTAGAATCATTTGGTTTGTATGATTTTGTTAAACGATTTTTGAATGATATTGGCATGAGAAAATTTGTTGACATGCATTATCCTACATACCGAGAACTTACCTGTGAATTCCTGTCCACTTTTCATGTTGTTAGTAGTAGGAATGGGCCTAATTTATTTTTCAGGTTAAATAATAGAAATATTAGTTTAACTTTTGTTGAATTTTAAAACATTTTTGAAATAAATTCTGAATTATCTCACCAGGGGCATGCAGACTATAAAATGGGTGACTTATATTATGCTTTGACTGGTTTACCTGCCCCCGACCCCCAACATGCTAGTACCAAACCTATTCACCACCTTGTCCCAAAAATCTGGCAAAGATTTGCGGGTTTGTGATTTTTAGGTAGGGCCGAGCCTCATAACGCTCAAACTAACGAACTAGCTATCATAGGACACTATGTATACGGGTTCGGGAAATTGAACATAGGCAGGTTTATAGTTCACCATTTGAGTAGGCATGCCACAGCCAGCACCACTTCCAAGTCCCCTATCCGTTTAGGTGGCCTTATCACTCGAATAGCGGTGAAAAAGGCCGGTTTTGTAGTAAACGGACCCCACCAGCTGACCAACAGTGGACCAGATACCTACATGACTGCTAGGTATTTTGAGGATGTGGGGTGGGTTAGGCCGGATAGCGAGCAGACACCCTTTTGGTGTATTCGGACTGGGAACGAGCAACCTTTGCCCATTTTTCCCCTACCCAGTCCAGACTTGACCGCCTTTCCCCCAGGGCAACTTTCTTACACTTATGATGCTTTAGTTGCCAATGCTAGGGGGAAGGCACCACCACCACCAGTTCCACCACCCCAGCCTCAGCCCGAGGTGGTTTTCTCTCCACCTCGTATGTCCCATTCCGTCCCTCATGTTGACTCTGACCCAGTTTGAGATCTTCAGAGTATAGGTCAGGCCCTAGGACGTATCGAGAATTCACATACTGACCTTAGGAGGATGGTAGGCTCCTTAGACCAGAGGTTAGGGTATCTAGAGAGGAACCAGGGTAGACCTCCCTACCCTATGTACGATGATTATGCTCGTCGGGGAAACATTCCCGACGACGCTATTCACCCTGACTGGTTTCAGCCTCCACCCCAGGGATACGATAGGGATCCCACTGCCCGTGGTATTTACACTTACTATTCTTCTTTCTTCGGGTACGGGCAGAACATTCCTTTCGGGGGACCGGCGGGGGGGACTTTTCACGCTGATTATTTTGGTGGTAGCTCTTCTGGTGCAGGTGGTGCAGGTGGCAGTGGAGTTGCGGGTTTCGGCTCGATGGACGAGGATGATGAGGACTAGCTATGCTGGCCTAGTTTCCGAGCCACTGAGGACATTGTCTGATTTTGGCTTGGGGGAGATTTTGGTTTGGTATTTTTCTTTTTCTCTTTTCTTTTTTTTTTGGTGTGTTTTCTTAGGTTAGTTTTCTTGCTTTCTAGGTTAGTTTTATTTCTTTCTTTATATATAAAAATACAAAAAAAATTGAAAAAAAAAAAAATCCAAAAATACGTTCCAATGAATTATAAATTATGCTTCCCTGTGCCCCTTACTTGAGAAAATTGTTTTGATTCTTGGTATTTGATGATAGGCATTGTGGATTAGTTGATCATGATTTGATGTTTCATTGCCTTGAAACCTTAACATGCGTCAATTTTGTCCAACTACTTGTGAATATAGTGCTTCACTAGTTGATTTGGTAAGGAATGTGTGATAGTTCCATAATTCCGGGTATGTCAATGAATTTGAGTATTGGTTTGCTACTATTAGTAATATTTATATGATTCATTATTATGCACATTGTGGAGGACGAAGGCATATGTTCTTTTAGGTAGCCTCCAGATGATTGTAGATACATTTGTTCCTTTCTTGCTACCCATGTTGTTGCCTTAACTTTTTGTTGTTTGTTAGCCGCATTACAAACCTATTTTGCCCCATTGGTTACTAGTCCCAAGCTTGGCTTGGGGGAGCTATTATTGAGTGAGGCGAGGGAGTTTGTAGTGTACTTATTATTTGCTCAACTTGGGTGGGACTTTGAGAAGTTGTTTTGTTGTTATTCATGTTTATTTTTGATGCGTTTGAGAGTTATATTTTCTTGAAAAAAATAAAGCATGATGTTATGAAAAAAAATAGAAGTTCAAAGGAAAAAATGTGAAAAAAATTAAGTGAACTTCAATAGGAAAAAAAAAAGAAAAAAATGTTCAAATGTTCTAGTTAGAGGTTGATCAAAGAAAAATAATAGAGCTTCAATGAAAATACTCAAGTTTGGAAATAAAGTTTGATTATTCACTCCACTTCTACATTATTATATTTTTATGAGTGAAATTGTAAGAGTTGGGATTGTTTATTATGATTGGAGTATATTTGGTTAATGTTAGAGTTGGTTATGTAGGAGATGTATGATCACTATTTATTTTGATCATGGGTTTTATTAGGATATGGCTCCTTTAAGCATAGGTTTTCTCTCACTTATTCCCAAATTAATCCTACCCTTTACCCTAGCCTTATATTACAAGCTTTAAAGACCTTCCGACCTTTGTACATAGAATTGTATGAATGTGAAAGTGTTGCTTATCAATGAAAGTTATGATTTGACATATTTCGAGTCGACTAGTAGGATTGAGCGTTCATTGTTTAATACACACGAGAGTGTGAGTTGGGAGGGCATTGTTCACATTAAAGGGGTGGTTGGAGAGCGATCGAGTACATCTTTTACTCGCCACATAAATGAGAGTTGAGTGTGTTAGCACTAGTCTTGAATTCTATATGCTCTTGTGGTTTGCTCTGTTTGACAATTGTTAGGGAAGATTGGTAATTAGAGGGATTTGATTGGTTGATTTTGAAGCATGTTTATTTGATTTACCCTGGATCGTTTGTGCTTGATTTTTACTTTTTGGTGTGAAGCATATTTATTGATTCATTGATGAGATCGTTGCTTAGGGACAAGCAAAGGTTTGGCTTGGGGGAGTTTGATGTGTCTATTTTATATAGTATTTTACCCCCGTCCCTTGGTCATAATTAATAGTGTTTTTGGCTCTTTAGAGCCACTTTTATTACTAATTGGTGTTTTCTAGTGTTTTCGTAGATTTGGTTGGCTTTTGCAGGGATTTATGCTTTTGGAGTATTTTCCCGAGATATTTTGGAGCAATCACGAGCATTGGAGAAACACGACCAGATTTTATAGCCCAGGGTCGGTGAGAGCCATCGAACCGGTGATTAAGGGCTCGGTATAGGTGATACCGGGGCATTTGGACCGAGTATTCAAGACCCAAAGAGGAAACCCAGATTGGCCCGAAGAATTGGAGCCCAATCGAAGTCCAAATAGTGGCCCAAATGAGTCGCCCGGCCAAAAAGGCTGGCGCCCGGAGGCGCGCCCGGCCGGGCGGGAGAAGCTTAGTCTGGCGCCCAGTGACGCGCCCGGCCGGGCGCGAGATTGCTATTAGAGACAAAAAAGGCGCGCCCGATCGGGCGCGTGTTTTATTAGTTGATGTTTAACGTAGTTTTAATTTGTTTTAGCTTAAGATTTTTGTACGGAGTATAAATACTCCTCCGTAATACGTTTTTAGGATCTCTTCTACTTCTACTTCTTCCTCTCCTCTTTACTTTCTTTACTCTCTTAATTATTCTCTTAGAATTCTTTCTCTGAACTTTTGTCCTTAATTCTTCCATTAATTCCAGATTACTTTTTGGTAACAATTTCTTCCCCTTTAATTTCAGTTATTTTATTTACTCCCTTGATTATGCTTTTATTTATTTATTTGATTAGTTTAGTCATGATGATTTGTGAGTAGTTTAATTTCTAGGGTTTATGGGGATTTAATAAATAATATGAAGGGGTAAATTATTGTTGTTGATTATCAATGCTAGATTAATTTCCTATTGATTGATTTAATGCTCTGTGACTAGATTAGGCCTATCTTTTATGCATGAGTTTGACAATATTGATTCAAGAATCGAGAGATGAGAATTAATGTTTAGGTCTAGTTTCAATAGGCAAGTTAATTTATAAATGGTTAAGTCAAGATTCGAGAGATGAGATTTAATACCGGTAAATTAATTGTGTGATTGTAATACGTAGCGAGAGCCCTTTACAATCTGGTTAATTGATGCATTGATGATTGACTATTATTGATTATTGGTATTGCATGATAATTTTTTATTGGGTTGTTTCAACGTTTTACAATTGCGGCTTGTAAAAGTATAGCAATATTAAATTGATGAATCGAGCGGATGTTAATTTGATATTAAAGACTATTTTCAATAAGAACTTAGATCTAGTAAATTGCGAGAGCCTGTTAGATCTATGTTGGTTAATAAATTGCGAGAGCCTGTTAATCATGTTATTTATGTAATGTCAATGATTTATTACTATGTTTTACCCTGGAGTATTATTTATTGGTGAACCTATGCCCAAGATCCTTCCATATATTGTTATCTTCCTATTCTCAACCTTAGTAGTTTAGTTTCTTACTTAATTATAAATATTGGTTACTTAAATAATTTAGATTATAATAATAAATTAGAATTAAAAAGACCTGTTTCCCTGTGGAGTTCGACCCTACTTCCCTATCTACTTTAGTTAGTGATTTAGGTCACTAGGGTTTTTGCTTGTTACTTGAAGCATTTTCCCGGTCTCGCCAATTCCTAAATTTTGGCTCGACATTTGAGATTCTTCGACACTCGGAGCTAGAATTTCAAACGTCAAAATAAATATTACTCGGTCGACTCATTAATTCCTTTCGAATTAATTCGTCGCTTCGGCTAGTTGACTGCTTGGGTGTGACCCGAAGGGTTCAGCAAAGATTAAGCTGTAATATTAATTATGCTTTAATATTACTGATCGAAAGCGACCTTTACCCAGGCATTCCGATCACTTAACCTTACCGAATATATTAGCTTTTTAATAATTCTGAACCCATTACCAGAATAATACACTTGTTCGAAGGACACTATTCCTTTCATTTTTATGTCCCTTGGGAGAGTTACAACTTGAAGACTGGATTAGACAAGGATGCCTATACCTGCAAAACAAACGGAGCTCTAAATGGTCGGAGGTCCGCCTCCGAAGATTAAGTTAGTACAAAATCGGAGTAAAACGTGCGAAAAGTAAGTTATCTGCTCGGAATCCGAGCTCAGGTTTTCTCTATTTTAGAGAGCAATAAATGCCTTAATGATTAAGACGTAATGATTGAAAGTTTCAAGGTGCAAAAGTTGTCCCAATTATTGGGAGAATCTCCCTATTTATAGGGTCCTAGGAAAACATGCCCTACCCTAAGGTTTGATGACCTAGGGATTAGGGTAGCGTCGTTTTGCGTCACCTCTTGGGATTTGGGCCTTGAAAGCCGCAATTCCCAAGGGGCATATCTGATTGACACGTGTCATCCATCTGGGGGGTCCATTTGGTCACCTCCTAGAATGACACGAGTCATTCTCTCATTTGTCCACTTGGTGGTATTAAATACCCCAAATCATTTGCCCCTCACAGGGGTGACGTGGGATGCCACGTGACGCCTGTGATAGGTGTCGGACTCTGATTGGCCGAATTTTCACTTTTAACTATTGAGGGGAATCTAGGGTTTTTACCCTAGGTTTTCACCCCTCTATAAATAGAAGGTTGACTTTCCCTTGGATTCACACTTACGTGAATCTTTGGGAGATTCTTGAATCTCTGACTTTCAAAGACATGACTTATTCAGCATCCGACACTCGGCCAATCGTTCGCCTGTTCCAGCAGACTTAAAGACCAAGCGCCTCTAGTACCTTCTTCTAAGGTAACCGCCTGATCCTTTCTTAGCTTTATTTTTGCATTTTTCTTTTTCAAAAATTGTTTCCCAAATGCACCCGACACAACATAGGTTAGCGATCAGCCAGTCACCGGGGACGGATGAATCTAGAACTAGGAGTTCAAAATGCTCGTTCGAGGACTCCCTTTTGAGTACTTCTCCAAATCCGACCATGTCTGTGCCCTTGCAGGACACAATGGAAAGAACAAAGTAGGCCAGTCGGAAGTATAGGACGGATGGTACCTGATACCATTCAAAAAGTTCAACGGTCTACTCAGATGGCCCCACTAAGGCGCCTGTTTATGTGGTTCGCCATGATCCTCCAAGTAACGTTAGTATTCCAAGCTCCTCAATTCTAAGGGAGTTGGATGATGAACAACAAACCCTCGGGCCGAGTGAATTGGTGCCGGATGTTGAGAGGAGGGAGGACACTGCTGGCACCAGCCTGCAGGCCCCCATCTCAGAGGAGAACTCCGATGATGACTCTAAGTCATCATCTTCAAACTACACCTTCGTCTACTTGGAGGAGGCACGGTCTAAACTTGTGGATGCCCGAGAATCCTTTTCAGTAGATATAGGAGAAGGCTGAGCGGAACCGCCTGCTTTGTGGCGACAGGAACGTGCCCTTTGTTTTTTGCACGTTGCCGAGAGTAGGCATAAAATATTGACGGCCGACCTCGGAAAATTTCTTTCAACTCATGTCATGGGACATGGTTATCTGCTCTGTGCCGGATGGTGAGGACATGGTCACTTGGCCAGAGAAAGCCAGCTATGGTGATCAGTGCTTTAATTTGGATGCTACGAGGCGTCCATTCAGGCTGGACTACGCTTCCCTCTCCATCCGAACCTGGAGAGAATTTTGGACGGATAGCAGCTGGGTATCTGGAAACTAGCCCCCAATTCTTGGGTTAACATGTTGGCCTATGTTGCCGCCTGTAAGATGCTGGAGGTGGAGCCCAGCTTCCTAGCATTCACTCACATGCACTACTTGAGCAAGACTCCACACGCAAGCGGGGCCGACTGGTTTACTCTAACCAGCCAAAAAGGCTACAAGATGACGCTGGGGAACAGGCGGTACAACCGCTGGAACAAGGAGCCGCCCCTCCTTGCTGGAAAGAAAGCCCTACCGCCTTTCCCAAGGCTAGCACATGTTTTTGAACAAGATCATTGAGGGGCTTTGAAATGAGTGACAAATTCTTGATAAATCTTCTATAAAACCCAGCATGTCCTAAGAAAGATCTCATCTCTTTCACATTGACCGGAGTTGGAAGTTTTTCAATAACCTCAATTTTTGCTTTTTCCACCTCTATACCCTTATGAGAAATCTTATGGCCAAGGAATATGCCTTCTTCAACCATGAAGTGACACTTTTCCAAATTCAATACCAAGTTCACCTTCTCACACCTTGCTAGACATTTCTCAAGATTTTACAGGCATGCCTCAAATGAAACACCATCTACGGAGAAATCGTCCATAAACACCTCCATCTCCTCCTCCAACATGTCTCCAAATATACTCATCATGCATCTTTGAAATGCCGCCAGAGCATTAAAAAGGCCAAAGGGAATTCTCCTATAAGCAAATGTTCCATATGGACAAGTAAAGGTTGTTTTCTCTTGGTCATCCGGGTAGATAGGGATTTGGAAAAATCCCGAATAACCATCTAGAAAACAATAGAACTTGTGCCTCATTAGTCTCTCAAGCATTTGATCAATAAAAGGAAGGGGGAAGTGATCTTTCTTTGTAAATGTGTTTAGATGTCTATAGTTTATACGCATCCTCCATCTCGTGACCGTCCTCGTCGAAATGAGCTCACCTTTCTCATTCTCAACTATGGTTATTCCTCCCTTCTTTGGGATATCATGAATGGGAGAGACCCACCTAGAATTCGAGATGGGGAATATGATTCCCGCATCCAAAGGTTTGGTGATCTCCTTCTTCACTACCTCTCCCATTTGGGGGTGTAGCTTCCGTTATCTCTCAATAGAGGGAAGAACACTTTCCTCAAGGGTTATGTGATGTTTACATAAAGCGGGGCTTATACCCTTGATGTCATCGATGGTTTATCCCAAAGCACCTTGGTGCCTTCTCAAAACATCACATAACTCTTGAGTTTGGCTCTTGCTCAAAGATGCACTAATAATTACGGGATAAGTAGAATTTGGGCCTAAGAACTCATACCTAAGATGTGATGGTAGAGGTTTGAGTTCCACCATTGGAACACCTTTACCATCTTTTTTTTAAGCCGCTTGAAAAGCTTCTTGGCTTGAGATCATGCACAATTGCTTATCACTTCCTTCCAAGATCTCATCAATGACTCTTTCAAGGAAAGCCATTTCTTTTCCATGCTTCCCTATCTTTTCTTTGTTAAAAAAAATACTCAAGAGGATCATTAGAGGAGAGCAAGTGCTCTTGCATGGAATTCACAATATCATCTAAAATTTTGATTCTCATACAATTCTCTAAAGAAGAAGAAGGGTATTGCATACTCTCATTTAAATCAAATTCAATCTCTTCTTCCCCTTCTTTTAGAGAAATTTTAGCACTCTTACATCAATCAAAGCTCCCGATGTTGCAAGGAATGGTCTACCAAGAATGATGGTAATGTTGGAATCTTCTCCATATCAAGCACAACAAAATCTACCAGGATCACAAATTTCCCAACCCTTAAGGGAACATCCTCAACCTTACCTTTTGGGATTTTAATGGACCTATCGGCTAATTGTAAGGTAATGTTGGTAGGTGCAAGTTCTCCTGGCTCAAGTCTTTGATAAACCAAGTATCGCATAAGGCTAACACTAGTTCCTAGGTCACACAAGGCATTATCAATTTGTGTCTTGTTAATAGCACAAGGGATGGAAAAATTCCATGGATCCTTTAACTTAGGTGTCATCTTGTTCATTATGATAGCACTACAATTTTTGGTCAAACTAACCGTTTCCCCCAAATCACATGTTCTCCTACCACTCAAGATTTCCTTAAGAAATTTAGCATAATTCAGCATTTGGTCAATGACATTGGTGAATGGAAGGGTAAGGTAAAGTTGCCTAAGCATCTCTATAAACTTGCCAAATTGTTCATCTAATTTATGTCTATGAAACTTTTAGCGGTATCAGAGCTTAGGCTTGATAACTTCTCTTACTTTTTCTTTTGCTTTCTCAACTTGTTCCTCATCAACTCTCTTGATCAACGAAATCTCATCTTCCTCATGCTTAATAGGATCCTTATTAGGGCTCTCCTTCACATCACTCTTCTTAGAAACTCCACTCTTGAGAATCCTACCAATCCTAGTCACAATTGCACTCATAGGACTCTTAGGATCGAAACCTTGTGAAGTCAAAGAAGAAAGATTAGCAAACTTTTTTAACATACTAGCCAATTGAGAAATTTGGTTTTCTAACCCCTTACTATAAGTCATCATGTCATTAATCTTCTCATTACTAAGGGTTATATGAGAATTTAACATCTTAGTTTGGTTCAACATTTTTAACGCGGGTTAAGACTAAATCTTTGAAACTAATCCTCCCACGGTCAAAACTTAATTTGTAAACACTTAACCAACCCAAATACTAGTATAGACGCAAGTCAAAGGTAGAACCCAAGGGAGTGGAGGGAAGTTAACTATTCCTAAAGTTAAGCTATCTCGAAATCCAAGAAGGAATGTAGGTTGTCTAAATCAACTAAACAAACAAGCAAACACCAAGTAATAAATATATCGAACACTAGGGAATTAGGATCCACATATACTTGCAATGAATACACATTAATTGAGGTGGAGATTGATTAATTCGAGTATTGTGAGGGAAGAGAGATAATGCGATCAAAAGAGCTCGATAAGCTATCTCTTAGAGGTCAAACTAGCGCCAACTACGAAAGACTCTACTAGGAACGTCACAAGCCAAACTCAAGCAATTAATGCAAGCTACAGATCAATGGTCCGTATCAATGTAGACACACAATGCAATCTAGCATGAAGAACAAGGTTGATCACTCTTTCTAATCCATACACATGCATAAAATCAATCAACCAATTTAATCACAATGCTAAATCAATAAAAAAAACCTCCCAATTAGCTAATAATCAATCACTAATACATGCTTCACTGTATCCCTAGCAAGAAAACTAATCATTAAGAAAATAAAAAATAAAGGGAAATTCTACATGCTGGCCTCCAAGTTTTTATTTTTCTACGTTGAAGACACACTTTTTTCCAACTCTCTCAAGTGACACTATGGTTTTGCAAAATTATGTATAGTGCCCTTTTTTGGGTTTTATGGCTAACCTTTTGATTTTTTTGGTTAACCAAAATTAATTTTTTATAAAAAAAAAACAAATTCTTCAAAAAAAAAAAATAAAAAAAAATTTAAAAAATAAAAAAAATCACAGCCCCCAACCTAGGACCACCCTCCCCACCACCAACCCTAGCCACCGCCCCACTGCCACCATCAGCCGCGGAGCGTCAGTCGCCTTTCCTACCCCAACCCCCTTCCGTCGCAACTAAATCACCCCCAACCCCCTCGCGTGTTTCCACTAAACCACCACCAACCCAGATCCCAAGAAACGGAGTAATTGAAGGTAAGGGGGGTCGGAATTGGGAGGAAGAAGGGTAAGGGCGCCGGGATTGAGACGGAGAAGGAGTTTCGAGGGTGGAGGGATGGTTTTTCTGGGTTTTCGTGGGGGATGGAAAGGGGTTGGTGGTCCGATTCGTGGGGTAAGGAGGGGTAGGGGACGCCGCACTGGGGGAGGGGGAGTCTGGGCGCCAGTGGAGATGGGGGACGGGGCCGACAGCGCCGGCGCGTTAAAAAGGGATTCTGGGCGCCGGTGGTGTATGGGGGTTGGGGTTGTGGATGGTAGACAGGGTGGTGGGAGTGTGGACGTGGTGGTGGGAGGGTGGTCGTGGGTTTGGGGTGTTTTTTTTTTTTTTAAAAAAAATTCTTTTTTTTATTTTATTATTTAAAAATATAATTTAATTAATTTTTAAACCAAAAAACCTAAGGTTAACCATTGTAATTATAAAAGTTAGCCATAAACTAAAAAAAAGGACACTATACATAATTTTGCAAAACCATAGTGTCACTTGAGAGAGTTGGAAAAAAGTGTGTCTTCCACGTAGAAAAATAAAAACCTGGAGGCCACCATGTAGAATTTCAAATTAATCAAATTCATCAACATCATTTCAATTAATCAAATTCATCAACATCATTTCAATTAAATTAATTCAATCAATTAATCAATAAACTTGAACAATCAACAAAACAATTGAAATCAAAAGCTAAATATTGAATTAAAGAAAAGAAGATTCTTACAAGCTTGATCAAATAAAAGGTAATTCAAACCAACTGCAACTAACATTTATCACCAATGATCAATCTTCAATACTTCTCTTAGTGCAAAATTTAAAATCTAGAGTTTCTCTCTCTATGAAAATCAAACCTAAATCTAATTCTCAACTCTCTAATTCTTCCTTCTCTCTCTAAAATTCCACCTCTTTCTAAAAATAAAAGAAAAGTCTATATATAGTAAAACTAACAAAGAGAAATTAGTTAGATCGTCAAAAATAGACCCATACATGCACGAACATCTTCAAAAGAATGAGCGGTTGCGCAAAACTTGGTACGGAACAGGGAAAGTAGGCGGCGCGCCCGCGCCAGGGCCATGCGCACCCACGCCACCAGGCTGCGCGGCCACGACATAGATGCGCGTGCCCGCGCCTTGGAACAGGACAACCCCCTTCACCATCACTTTGATGCTCCTCATGCACTCCGCTCGATGCTCATGATAAACAAGGGACATGACAGACCAAAAATCCTCTCGACGGTGGGTTCAACACGAGAATTCATGCCCCCACGGCTTGAATGCACGACCTAAAGTCAAATGGAACTTGCACTTCTCCATGCTTGAGCTTCAAATAGAGAACATTAGGCATCCTAACCAATGACAAACTTGGGAAGAGGTCTCAGGATTCTTCGGATAACGACCTTAACCTGAAAAATCAAAGAAAACATGAAAATAAAATGGAAAAAGACAAGAAAAACCAAGAAATGCATGAAAGTGGAAAATAAATAATTAAAGAGCAAACTAAAGAAAAAAAGATCAAAACTAAGGAAAAAGGAAAGAAAAGAACTATAAAAGCAATCTTAAATCATCCTAAAAGAGAACAAATGAGTGCCATAAATGAAACTCATCAAATTCCGTTCTCAATTACATAATTTAACCATCTCCTAGATGAAGAAGGTTGATCATAGAAACTTAAGTGGCCTTGGGCCTTTGGAATAAATTCAAAAGGGGTACCTCTTTGAGCATTATTTTGAAAATTCCCCCTACTTTAATTACTCCGATTACCCCTACCTTTATTTTTGCCATGATTTTGATTACGGTTACCATAACCTTGGTTATGATCCCCATACCCTTGGCCATGACTTTGAAAATTATAACCATGGTTGTTATAGTAACCACGAAACCCTTGGGTTCTTTGGTTCCCATAACCACTATTTTGGTTATAATTATCATAGTTCCCATGGTTGTGATAATTTCTATTCTCAACATTCCTATAAACATCAAATCTAGGTCCAAAATCATTATTTGCAACATAATTTACAATCTCACTCCCATTTCCATCATACTCATCATTTCTATCACAAGAAACATAGGGGCAAAAAGAAGAATCATGATCATTCATTCCACATAGATCACAAAACCAACATTCACTAATCAAAAAACAAGAAGAGGGAAGAGTGTTAGGGTAACCAGATGTACCTCTCCCCTTAGTTTAAGAGGGAAGAATTGGTGCTTGTGAAGTTGCACCTTCGAGCTTAACCTTGATAGATACTACCTCTTTCCCTAAGCTAAATCTGAAATTTGCGTAGACAAATTATTAATAGCATTGAGTTGTTTAATTGAGCATCCCGTAGTGCTACTCTTGTTTATCGGCTCTTTCTCACCATCATTCCATTCTATGTACTGTCTAACTATATCCTTAATAATACCAACAACCTCTTCCTCGGTCTTGTTTATGATCGGTCCTCTGGCTCCGGCATCAAGACTTGACCTCCCTTGATGGCTAAAACCACCATAAAAATTTGGATAATTAGGTAAGTGGGAATTCGATGGAGAGGACATTCGCGTTGATACTCTTTATATCTCTCCCATGCTTCATAGAGGCTTTCACTAGACCTTTTCTTGAAACCTTGAATCAAAGCTCTTGCCTCCGCCGTTTTCTTTTGAGGGAAGAAACGGGAAAGGAATTCTTTATTGACTTCATCCCAAGTTCTCATGGAATTAGGCTTCACTTCCTTTTCTAGCCACTCTTGAGGTCTTCCAATTACAGAGAAAGGAAATAGCTTGAGCCTTATGAATTCTTGAGCAACCCCGTTCACCTTAATTGTGTTGCAATATTTCTCAAACTCCTTAACATGATTTAGGGGACTTTCATTTGTTCTTCCACTATATTGTCGCCTTTCAATTAAAGTTATAATTGCCGGCTTGATTTCAAAGTCACTTTTCGGGGTTAATAATGGAGCAATTACGCTCTAATACTTGTATGCACCCGTAGTTCCCAACTGCTTCAATGTTACTCTTGGGACTTCTCCCATGTTCACTTGCACACATAATCTCAAAGGAAAGTATAAGTAGTACAACTACAAATTTAGCCTAAATGAGAAAAATCTTTTTGTATTTTTCGGGATAAGGTGAAATACACTCAACAACAATAGGAAAAAACTACGCCATTCCTCGACAACGGTGCCATTTTTTATGCTCGGGGGTTAAGACTAGGTCATTGAAACTAATCTTCCCACAGTGAAAACAAAATTTGTAAACACTTAACCAACCCAAAAACTAGTATAGTAGAAAGTCAAAGGTCGAACCCAAGGGAATGGAGGGAAGTTAACTATTTCTAAAGTTAAGCTATCTCGAAATGCAAGAAGGAATGTAGGCTGTCTAAATCAACTAACCAAACAAGAAAACACCAAGTAATAAATATATCGAACACTAGGGAATTAGGATCCACATATACTTGCAATGAATAAACACTGATTGAGGTGGAGATTGATTAATTAGAGTAATGCGAGGGAGGAGAGATAATGCAATCAAAAGAGCTCGTCAAGCTATCTCTTATAGGTCAAACTAGCGCCAACTACGAAAAACTCTACTAGGAACGTCACAAGCCAAGCTCAAGCAATTAATGCAAGCTACAAATCAATGGTTTGTATCAATGTAGACACACATTGCAATCTAGCATGGAGAACAAGGTTGATCACTCCTTCAAATCCATAAACATGCACAAATTCAATCAACTAATTTAATCATAATGCTAAATCAATCAAAAACCTTCCAATTAGCTAATTTTCCATCACTAATACATGCTTCATCATATCCCTAGCAAGCAAACTACTCACAATCCATTAAAGAAATAAAAAATAAAGCTATACAATTCATCTAATTCTTCAACATTATTTCAATTAAACTAATTCAATCAAACAATCAATAAACTTGAACAATCAACAAGACAATTGAAATCAAAAGCTAAAGATTGAATAAAGAAAATAACATTCTTATAAACTTGATCAAATCAAAGATAATGTACTTGAATTCAAACCAATTGCAACAAACGTCAATAACTAATCATCAAACTACAATAATTATCTTACTACAAAATCTAAAATCTAGAGTTTCTCTCTCTAAGAAAATCAAACCTATATCTAATTATCAACACTCTAATTCTGCCTTCTCTCTTTGAAATTCCTTCTTGTTCTAAAAATCAAAGAAAAGTCTATATATTGTAAAACTAACAAAGAGAAATTAGTTATATCTTCCAAAATACACCCGTACAGGCGCGGTCTTCTTCAAGAGAATGAGCAGTCGTGCAAAATTTGGTACGGAATAAGGAAAGCAAGTGACAAGCCCGCGCCACTAGGCTGTGCAGCCACGCCAAAGTCGCGTGCTCCCGCGGATGGGAACAAGGTATCCCCCTTCACCCTCACTTTGATGCTCCGCGTTTGCTTTAATCGATGCTCTTGATAAACACGGGACATGACAGACCCAAAATCATCTCGACGGTGGGTTCAACACGAGAATTCGTGCCCCCACGGCTTGAATGCACGGCCTAAGGTCAAATGGAACTTGCACTTCTCCATGCTTGAGTTTCAAATAGAGAACACTAGGCATATTAACCAATGCAAAACTTGGGAAGGGGTCTCAGGAATCTTCGAATAACGACCTTAACCTGAAAAATCAAAGAAAACATACAAATAAAAAGGAAAAGACAAGAAAAACCAAGAAATGCACGAAAGTGGAAAATAACTAAGTAAAGAGAAAACAAAAGAAATAAATATCAAAACTAAGGGAAAAGGAAAGAAAAGAACTATAAAAGCTATCTAAAATCATCCTAAAAGAGATCAAATGAGTGCCATAAATGACACTCATCAAATTTCATTCTCAATTACATCCTCTAACTATCTCCTAGATGAAGAAGGTTGATCATAGAAACTATCATAGTGGCCTTGGACCTTTGGAATAAATTCGGGTGGGGTATCTCTTGAGAATTATTTTGAAAATTCCCCCTACTTTGATTACTCCAATTACTCCTACCTTGATTTCGGCCATGATTTTGATTACGGTTAACATAACCTTGGTTATGATCCCCATACCCTTGGCCATGACTTTGACAATTATAACCATGGTTGTTATAGTAACCACGAAACCCTTGGGTTCTTTGGTTCCCAAAACCACTATTTTGGTTATAATTATCATAGTTCCCATGGTTACGATAATTTCTATTCTCAACATTCCTATAGACATCAAATCCAGGTCTAAAATCATTATTAGAAACATAATTCACATGCTCACTCCCATTACCATCATATTCATCATTTCTATCACAAGAAACATAGGGGCAGAAAGAAGCATCATGATCATTCATTCCACATAGATCAAAAACCAACATTCACTAATCATACAACAAGAAGAGGGAAGAGTGTTAGAGTAAGAAGATGTACCTCTCCCCTTAGTTTAAGAGGGAAGAATTGGTACTTGTAAAGTTGCACCCTCGAGCTTAACCTTGATAGATTCTACCTCTTTCCCTAAGCTAAATCTGAAATTTGCGTAGACAAATTATTAATAGCATTTAGTTGTTCAGTTGAGCATCCCGTAGTGCTACTCTTGTTTATCAGCTCTTTCTCACCATCTTCCCATTCCATGTAGGGTCTAACTACATCCTTAATAATACCAACAACCTCTTCCTAAGTCTTGTTTATGATCGGGCCTCCGACTTCGGCATCAAGACTTGATCTCCCTTGATGGCTAAAACCACCATAAAAATTTGGATGATTAGGTAAGTGGGAATTCGATGGAGAGGACACTCGCGTTGATACTCTTTATATCTCTCCCATTCTTCATAGAGGCTTTCACTAGACCTTTTGTTGAAACCTTAAATCAAAGCTCTTGCCTCCGCCGTTTACTTTTGAGGGAAGAAATGGGAAAGGAATTATTTAGTGACTTCATCCCAAGTTCTCAAGGAATTAGGCTTTACTTCCTTGTATAGCCACTCTTGAGTTCTTCCAATTAGAGTGAAAGGAAATAGCTTGAGCCTTATGAATTCTTGAGCAACCCCGTTCACCTTAATTGTGTTGCAATATTTCTCGAACTCCTTAAGATGATTTAGGGGACTTTCATTTGTTCTTCCACTATATTGTCGCCTTTGAATCTAAGATATAATTGCCGGCTAGATTTCAAAGTTACTTTCCGGGATTAATAATGGAGCAATTCCGCTCTAATACTTTTATGAACCCGGAGTTCCTAACTGCTTCAATGTTACTCTTGGGACTTCAATGTTACTCTTGTTTATGATCGGACTCTAAGACTAGGTTATGGAAATTAATCCTCCCACGGTCAAAACTAAATTTGTAAACACTTAGCTAACACAAATACTAGTATAGAGGCAAGTCAAAGGTCGAACCCAAGGGAATAGAGGGAAGTTAACTATTGCTAAAGTTAAGCTATCTAGAAATGCAAGAAGGAATGTAGATTGTCTAAATCAACTAAACAAACAAGCAAACACCAAGTAATAAATATATCGAACACTAGGGATTTAGGATCCACATATACTTGCAATGCATACACACTGATTGAGGTGGAGGTTGATTAATTAGAGTAATGCGAGGGAGGAGATATAATGCAATCAAAAGAGCTCGACAAGCTATCTCCTATAGGTTTAACTAGCGCCAACTACGAAAGACTCTACTAGGAACGTCACAAGCCAAACTCAACTAAATATATCGAACACTAGGGATTTAGGATCCACATATACTTGCAATGCATACACACTGATTGAGGTGGAGGTTGATTAATTAGAGTAATGCGAGGGAGGAGATATAATGCAATCAAAAGAGCTCGACAAGCTATCTCCTATAGGTCTAACTAGCGCCAACTACGAAAGACTCTACTAGGAACGTCACAAGCCAAACTCAAGCAATTAATGCATGCTACAAATCAATGGTCTGTATCAATGTAGACACACTGATGTGTCTATTTTATATAGTGTTTTACCCCCGTCCCGTGGTCATTATTAGTAGTGTTTTTGGCTCTTTCGGGCCACTTTTATTACTAATATGTGTTTTCTAGTGTTTTCGTAGTTTTGGTTAAGTTTTGCAGGGAATTGCACCTTTGGAGCATTTTCCAGGGATTTTTATGAAGCGACTACGAGCATTGGAGGAACACGACCACTTTTGGAGCCCAAGGCCGGCTAGAGTCATCGAGCCGGTGATTAAGGGCTCGGTTATTTGGATCACGAGGCAATTGGACCATGGATTCGAGACCCGAGAGGAAATATGGATTGGGCCGAGAAATCTAGCCCAATCGAAGTCCAAGCCTCGAAGAAGAAGACCGGACACGATCGGGCAAGCATACGCCCGATCGGGCGGATGCGTGCAAGGGCAGGATGCGCAGCAAGCCGAGGCGCGCCCGATCGTGCGAGGCTTAGCACGATCGGGCGGTGCAGTGAGAAGAGCATGCGAGGAAAAAAAAAAGGCGCGCCCGATCGGGCGACCTCTAGCCCGATCGGGCGCGTGTATTTTTAGGGGACGATTAGCGTCGTTTTAATTTGTTTTAGTTTAGGATTTTTGTACGGAGTATAAATACTCCTCCGTAATACGTTTTTAGGTCGTCTCTTCTTTTGGGAGGAGATCTTCTTCTCTCTTCTTCTCTTAACCTTCTTTCTCTTAGACTTTCTCTCTCTACTTAGTATTTTTCTCTCTCTTAAATTCTCTCTAACTCTTGTACTTAATTTCTTCATTAATTTCAGATTTGTTTGGTACAATTTCTTCCCTTTCTAATTTCAGCTATTTTAATTGTTTTCTTGTTTATGTTTTTAATTGTTTATTTGATTGGATTAGCTATGATGATTAGTGAGTAGTTTAATTCTAGGGTTTAAGGGGATCCATAATTAATATGAAGGGATAGCTTGTTATTATTGATTGTTGATATTGCATGATAATTTCCTATTGAATTGTTTTAATTCTTTGCAATTAGAATATGAATCGAGCAGATGTAATTTGGTTGTGAATGTTTAGCAATATTGAATTGATGAATCGAGCAGATGTTGATTTAATATTAAAGGCTTTTTTTAATAGGAACTTAGGTCTAATAAATTGCGAGAGCCTGTTAGATCTATGTTGGTTAATAAATTGCGAGAGCCTGTTAATCATATTATCTATGCATTGTTAATTATTAATTACTTCGTTCTATCCCGGAATATTAATTATTGGTGAACCTGTGACCCTAGGTTTCCTTATTATTGATTCTTTTCTCCCTATACTCATTCTTCGTAGTATAGAATTCACATTCAAAATATTAGTTACTTGGATAATTTAGATTATATTAATTAATTAGAATTAAAAAGACTTGTTTCCCTGTGGAGTTCGACCCTACTTCCCTATCTACCTTAGTTAGTGATTTAGGTAATTACTTTTGATTAGGGGATACGACTTTACCCTGTCAAAAATTGGCGCCGTTGCCGGGGAAACGGTTTTATTTTTATTTCTAATTATTATTAGAGTCTAGATTATTTTTAATTTATTTTTTTTATTATTATTATTTTTTTTAATTTATAATTTTATTTTTTTTTATGATTTGAAAATATCCATGCTTATGTCACTACAAGAATTATATAATTTTTATGCAGCACCTAACTACTGTAGTTGTCAACGTCTTTGTCATGAAAATCCTAAATGCCCTTATAGTGAGTTTTTTGTGCGTGCTCCGGATGATTTTAGAGTCTTTCCATATACATATGATCATATTCGGAAACGATTAGTTGCTAATGAAAGTTATTGGAAGGATCTTGATGAAAAAGTCTACGGACACTATAATAATATGAATGTTATTGAGGATGAAGAACCGTCGGTTATAGAATTTGTGGTTGAAAAATCATTGGTTGACGAATCGGTGATTGAAAAATCATTAGTTGTAGAAACGGTGGTTGATAATTCCTTTGTTGATGATGAGGTTATTTGTGACGGTAAAATTTTAAAGTCATTATTGGAAGATCAAGACAATGACTACCTCCATGTTCGTTCTATTAATTCTAAATTTTTAGCGGAGGAAGTAGAAGGTTGTGGTGTATTTTCATCTCCCTCTTTTGATTTTTCTTTCTACCTTGAGTTCTCTTTATGTGCTCCTAACTTTCTCTTTGTAGGGATAAATGTGCTTGCTATTAAGCCCTATATAGTGCTTAATGAAATGTTTGCAGGAGCGTTTGATAAGTTACTCAAGGCATTGAATTCTTCCGATTGAGAGAAGGAGTATGGTCGAGCGGGACCTTGATAAACTAGCGCTTTGCGAAAGGCAACCCGTATTTTGTTGTTTTTTTTATTTAGTTTTTTATTTATTTATTTGTTTGTGTGTTTTCTTTTTGTTTTGTTTTAGAGAGGTAGAGGAGAGTATATCTTATATTAGTGGGAGTGTGTTTTTGTACAGGTATAGGTTTAAGAGGTCAAAAGACTTAGAAGAAATTGAAGACGAAGAAAAACAAAGGAAACGACTGGGCTCGCGCCCGATCGGGCGAAGCTCGCCCGATCGGGCGCGCAAGGAGGGTTAATTTTCATGCCTCCACTCGCCCGATCGGGCGAATTTGCGCGATCGGGCGCGAGAAGAGAGCTGGAATCGAGCCTTAATTAGCCCGATCGGGCGGAGTCGCCCGATCGGGCGCGCAAGTGCAGTCAGAAACTCGAGCAAATTTCGCCCGATCGGGCGAGGTTGCCCGATCGGGCGCAAATCGAGTTAAGGAAAAGATATATCGGGCAGAGCTCGCCCGATCGGGCGCGCGTACGTGTCAGCAACTTTGTCAACTTCGACAGGCCATAACTTTTGCGTTTCTTATCCGATTTTTGCGTGTGACCTGTCGTTGGAAAGCTCTTCAAGTCTTATTTCTAATGCAATTGGAATAACTGCATTATCATTTATATATCAAAAGTTATGATCAGAATAGTGCACCTGACTCAAATTTGAACTTTTTCCCACTAACACTTTGTTTCTTTCTTGCCCAATTTTGTTCCAAAGAGATGTATTGCAATCCTCGAGACTTTGGTGACATTGATGTGGTGATGATGAAGAGTAGTCACCTTGACTACTAGCTTCCCTTTAAGACAATGAGGACATTGTCTGATTTAGCTTGGGGGGAGGTTCTCGTGTTCGTATGGTACATCTTTCACTCTCTCTCTTCTCTTTTTATTTTTATTTTTCTTAGTATAGATTTTATTACTTTCTTAGGTTAGTTTTGTTCCAATGAATTGTAAATCATGCTTCCCTGTGCCCCTTACTTGAGAAAATTGTTCTGATTCTTGGTATTTGATGATGAATATTGTGGATTTGTTGGTCATGATTTGAAGTCTAATTGTTTGGATTCCTTAACTTGCGTCAATTTTGTCCAAACTACTTGTGAATATAGTGCTTGACTAGTTGATTTGGTAAGGAATGTGTGATAGTTCCATAATTCCTGGTATGTCAATGAATTTTAGTATTGGTTTGCAACTATAAGTAATGTTTATATGATTCATTATTATGCACATTGAGGAGGACGAAGGCATTTGTTCTTTTAGGTAGCCTCCAGATGATTGTAGATACATTTGTTCCCTTCTTGCTACCCATGTTGTTGCCTTGACTTTTTGTTGTTTATTAGCCATATTACAAGCCTATTTTGCCCCATTGGTTACTAGTCCCAAGCTTGGCTTGGGGGAGCTATTAGTGAGTGAGGTGAGGGAGTTGTAGTGTGCTTACTATTTGCACAAATTTGGGTGGGATTTGAGAAGTTGTTTTGTTGTTATTCATGTTTATTTTTGATGAGTTTCAGAGTTATATTTTCTTGAAAAAATAAAGCATGATGTTATGAAAAAATAGAAGTTCAAAGAAATAAAAAGTGCGAAAAAAATAAGTGAACTTCGAAAGAAAAAAAAATGTTCAAATGTTCTATTTGGAGGTTGATCAAAGAAAAATAATTTTGAGCCTCAATGAAATATTCAAGTTGGGAAAATAAAGTTTGTTTATTCACTCTACTTCTTCATTATTATATCTTATGAGTGAAATTGAAGAGTTGGGATTATTTATTATGATTGGAGTTTATTTGATTGATGTTAGAGTTGGTTATGTAGGAGATGTATGATCATTATTTATTTTGATCATGGGTTTTATTAGGATATGGCTCCTTTAAGCATAGCTTTTCTCTCACTTATTCCCAAATTTATCCTACCCTTTACCCTAGCCTTACATTACAAGCTTTAAAGACCTTCTGACCTTTGTGCATAGAATTATATGAATGTGAAAGTGTTGTTTATCAATGCAAGTTATGATTTGGCATATTTCGAGTCGACTAGTAGGATTGAGCGTTCATTGTTTTATACACACGAGAGTGTGAGTTGGGAGGGCATTGTTCACATTAAAGGGGTGGTTGGAGAGCGATCGAGTACATATTTTACTCGCCACATAAATGAGAGTCGAGTGTGTGAGCAATAGTCTTGAATTCTATATGCTCTTGTGGTTTGCTCTATTTGACAATTGTTAGGGAAGAAAGGTAATTGGATGGATTTGATTGGTTGACTTTGAAGCATGTTTATTTGATTTACCCTGGATCATTTGTGCTTGATTTTTACTTTTTGGGGTGAAGCATATTTATTGATTCATTGATGAGATCTTTGCTTAGGGACAAGCAAAGGTTTGGCTTGGGGGAGTTTGATGTGTCTATTTTATATAGTGTTTTACCCCCGTCCCGTGGTCATTATTAGTAGTGTTTTTGGCTCTTTCGGGCCACTTATATTACTAATATGTGTTTTCTAGTGTTTTCGTAGTTTTTGTTAAGTTTTGCAGGGAATTGCACCTTTGGAGCATTTTCCAGGGATTTTTATGAAGCGACTACGAGCATTGGAGGAACACGACCACTTTTGGAGCCCAAGGCCGGCTAGAGTCATCGAGCCGGTGATTAAGGGCTCGGTTATTTGGATCACGAGGCAATTGGACCATGTATTCGAGACCCGAGAGGAAATATGGATTGGGCCGAGAAATCTAGCCCAATCGAAGTCCAAGCCTCGAAGAAGAAGACCGGACACGATCGGGCAAGCATACGCCCGATCGGGCGGATGCGTGCAAGGGCAGGATGCGCAGCAAGCCGAGGCGCGCCCGATCGTGTGAGGCTTAGCACGATCGGGCGGTGCAGTGAGAAGAGCATGCGAGGAAAAAAAAAAGGCCCGCCCGATCGGGCGCGTGTATTTTTATGGGACGATTAGCGTCGTTTTAATTTGTTTTAGTTTAGGATTTTTGTACGGAGTATAAATACTCCTCCGTAATACGTTTTTAGGTCGTCTCTTCTTTTGGGAGGAGATCTTCTTCTCTTAACCTTCTTTCTCTTAGACTTTCTCTCTCTACTTAGTATTTTTCTCTCTCTTAAATTCTCTCTAACTCTTGTACTTAATTTCTTCATTAATTCCAGATTTGTTTGGTACAATTTCTTCCCTTTCTAATTTCAGCTATTTTAATTGTTTTCTTGTTTATGTTTTTAATTGTTTATTTGATTGGATTAGCTATGATGATTAGTGAGTAGTTTAATTCTAGGGTTTAAGGGGATCCATAATTAATATGAAGGGATAGCTTGTTATTATTGATTGTTGATATTGCATGATAATTTCCTATTGAATTGTTTTAATTCTTTGCAATTAGAATATGAATCGAGCAGATGTAATTTGGTTGTGAATGTTTAGCAATATTGAATTGATGAATCGAGCAGATGTTGATTTAATATTAAAGGCTTTTTTTAATAGGAACTTAGGTCTAATAAATTGCGAGAGCCTGTTAGATCTATGTTGGTTAATAAATTGCGAGAGCCTGTTAATCATATTATCTATGCATTGTTAATTATTAATTACTTCGTTCTATCCCGGAATATTAATTATTGGTGAACCTGTGACCCTAGGTTTCCTTATTATTGATTCTTTTCTCCCTAAACTCATTCTTCGTAGTATAGAATTCACATTCAAAATATTAGTTACTTGGATAATTTAGATTATATTAATTAATTAGAATTAAAAAGACCTGTTTCCCTGTGGAGTTCGACCCTACTTCCCTATCTACCTTAGTTAGTGATTTAGGTAATTACTTTTGATTAGGGGATACGACTTTACCCTGTCACACACATTGCAATCTAGCTTGGAGAACAAGGTTGATCACTCCTTCAAATCCATACACATGCACAAAATCAATCAACCAATTTAATCACAATGCTAAATCAATAAAAAACCTCCCAATTAGAAATTATCATCCATCACTAATACATGCTTCACCAGCAAGCAAAATACTCACAATCCATTAAAGAAATAAAAAACAAAGCTATACAATTCATCAACATTATTTCAATTAAACTAATTCGATCAAACAATCAATAAACTTGAATAATCAATAAGATAATTGAAATCAAAAGCTAAAGATTGAATAAAAGAAAAGAACATTCTTACAAACTTGATCAAATAAAAGATAATGTACTTGAATTCAAACCAATTGCAACTAACATCAATAACTAATCATCAATCTATATACAAAATCTAAAATCTAGAGTTTCTCTCTCTAATAAAATCAAATCTAAATCTAATTCTCAACACTCTAATTCTTCCTTCTGTCTTTAAAATTCCATCTTGTTTTAAAAATAAATGAAAAGTCTATATACAGTAAAACTAAGAAAGAGAAATAAGTTTGATCGTCCAAAATAGACCCGTACAGGCGCGGTCTTCTTCAAGAGAATGGGTGGTCGCTCAAAATTTAGTACGGAATAGGGAAAGCAGGCGATACGCCTGCACCACTAGGCTGTGCAGCCGCGCAAAAGTCGCACGCGCATGGGAACAGGGCAACCCCCTTCACCCTCACTTTGATGCTCCGCGTGTGCTCTAATCAATGCTCTTGATAAAAACGGGACATGTTAGACCCAAAATTATCTGAACGGTGGGTTCAACACGAGAATTCCTCCCCCCACGGCTTGAATGCACGGCTGAAGGTCAAATTGAACTTGCACTTCTCCATGCTTGAGCTTCAAATAGAGAACACTAGGCATCCTAACCAATGCCAAACTTTGGAAGGGGTCTCAGGAATCTTCGGATAATGATGTTAACCTAAAAAATCAGAGAAAAAATGCAAATAGACAAGAAAAACCAAGAAATGCATGAAAGTGGAAAATAACTAAGTAAAGAGCAAACTAAAGAAATAAAGATTAAAACTAATGAAAAAGGAAAGAAAAGAACTATAAAATCAATCTAAAATCATCCTAAAACAGAACAAATGAGTGATATAAATGACAATCATCAAATTTTGTTCTCAATTATATCCTCTAACCATCTCCCAGATGAAGAAGGTTGATCATAGAAAATATCACAATGGCCTTGGGTCTTTGGAATAAATTCGAGTAGGGTACCTCTTTGAGCATTATTTTGAAAATTCCCCGTACTTTGATTACTCTAATTACCCCTACCTTGATTTTGGCCATGATTTAGATTACGATTACCATAAACTTGGTTATGATCCCCATATCCTTGGCCATGACTTTGACAATTATAACCATGGTTGTTATAGTAACCACAAAACCCTTAGGTTCTTTGGTTCCCGTAATCACTATTTTTGTTATAATTATCATAGTTCCCATGGTTGTGATAATTTCTATTCTCAACATTCCTATAAACATCAAATCTAGGTCCAAAATTAGTATTAGCACCATAATTCACATGCTCACTTTCATTTCCATCATATTCATCATTTCTATCACAAGAAACATTGGGGCAAAAATAATCATCATGATCATTCATTCCAAATAGATCACAAAACCAACATTCACTATTCATACAACAAGAAGAAGGAAGAGTGTTAGGGTAAGCAGATGTACCCTTCCCCTTAGTTTAAGAGGGAAGAACTGGTGCTTGTGAAGTTGCACCCTCAATCTAAACCTTGATAGATACTCCTTCTTTCCCTAAGCTAAATATGAAATTTGCGTAGACGAATTATTAATAGCATTGAGTTGTTCAACTGAGCATCCCTCACTTTAATACTCCCGCGTGTGCTCCAATCGATGCTCTTGATAAACACGGGTCATGACAGACCCAAAATCATCTCGACAGTGGGTTCTACACTAGAATTCGTGCCCCCATGGCTTGTATGCACGGCCTAAGGTCAAATGGAACTTACACTTCTCCATGATTTCGCTTCAAATAGAGAACACTAGGCATCCTAACCAATGCCAAACTTGGGAAGGGGTCTTGGGAATCTTTGTATAAAAACCTTAACCTTAAAAATCAAAGAAAACAAGAAAATAATAGGGAAAAAGACAAGAAAAACCAAGAAATGCATGAAAGTGGAAAATCAATTAAGTAAAGAGAAAACTAAATAAATGAAGATCAAAACTAAGGAGAAAGGAAAGAAAAGAACTACAAAAGAAATTTAAAATCATCCTAAAATAAAACAAATGAGTTCCGTAAATGACACTCATTAACATACCATCAAATTTCAAATTTTAGCCTACCCTCACCCTTCTCGCCTTTACATTACAACCCTTTCCTAGACCTTTTGACCTTTGTGGTCGAGTCATTAGTCGGTGGTGGGAGATGTAGGTTAAGCTTGTAGAGTGGTATGCAATGGTTGAGACATTGAGTACCCTCAAATCTCTTTCTTTTTTCCGGTTCCTTCGAGTAACCTTTGAGATGCTCACTAAAGGTAGATTTGAATATAATTGGGAGAAAGTGCTAAAAAAATTTGAGAAAGTGAAATGTGTCTTGATAGTTCTCTATGTTTACCATGTTCTATGTTTCAATCAACCTTAGATATCTCTGAACGTGCTTACCATAGTTTTTTTAGAAAGCTTGGTATCAACTTGTGTTTTGTCTACATGCAAAAGTCCATTGTAAGAGTATTTTCTTCCTTTTGGTTTTAACTTTCTCTTTTCTCCTTTTTTTTTCTGCTTTGCCTCATTTTCCTTAATAGTCATGGGTTATTCTCTTAGGAAACCCTTACGAGAGCATTACTCGTCCTCTGGAGCGATCTAGGAGTTTAAATGGCTTGTCTTTTGTTGCTAAAATTGACCGTGACTCCTACAAAATTGAGTTAGTATACATTCTCATATCCTCTAGTTTTCTTGTTTATTGCTTTGCTTAAATAATGTCATCATTTCTCCTTGGGTTTGATTTTGTGTTGCTCGAGGACGAGCAAAAGTCTAGCTTGGGGAATTTGATGAGCGTCATTTATGGCTTGCAATAGAGTAGCTTTTGATTCCTTTTTCTATATTTTCTCGCTTTATTTTCTTATAATCTTTCTAGTTGTCTTTTATTTTCCGTCTTTATAAATCATTTTGGTTTTTCGTTCATTTTTATGAGTTTTTCATGATTTTTGTTCTTATTTAGCTATTTTAGTTTAATTTCTATTCTTTTTGCTTTCTCTCTTACTTTTACTTGAATTCTTGCAAGTGAAGTTTCGAAATCTTATTTGCCGCTCTCTTATGGATGTTTTCTCATTGATTTTAGTTCGGGAATGTGCAAATATTTGAAGATCAAAGGCTACCCTCTTCACGGGCATCACCTCGAGAGCACCGACGATGGGGATGCACGAGAGCGTTAGGAGCAAAGGCTTTACGCAAGGATCTACGAGCGAGCAAGGGGAGCCAAGCACATGCAACACCACAGCAGGGGTGCGCACGCGCAGGCCCCTCTATGCGTGCGCGCAGACCCTGCTGTGCATGCGCACAGCTAGGTGGTGGGTGCTCATGGGCCTGCTCCGATCCCCTTCGCTTGATTTATTATACATACCCTTTACTTTTTCTAATTTAGGGGAGGACAATTTTATATGTACTTGAGACTTATTTCCAGAATAGTAGAGAAAGAAACTAGAGATACAAACTTGAGATTACTTGTTTTGTACTTTAGTTTCATCTTTGAGCTTTGATTTCATCTTCAATCAATGAAAATTTGTTAGATTAGTTGTGCATGTGATCAATTTGTCAGATTAGTTAAGCATGTGATTAATTTGATTAGGAGTGATCAGCTTATATTATTAATCTAGATTGCATATCAAATTTCAATGACATGAACCCTTGATTTGAGAATTGCTTTAATTGGTTGAATTTGATTGTGATTTTCCTTGTTAGTCATTCTTAGTGAACCGTAGCTTGGCTTATAGGAGATAGCTTTTTGAGTCAATTAATTACAACTAATGTTTGTCCTTTGCAATGTTTGAATCGATCGAGTCATGATCATTGAGCTTGCATGTGGAACCTATATCCTTAGTCTTTAGCATAATGATTTTCTTTTATTTGTTTAGCTAGTTGATACATTAGTTACAAGTCAATTCATCTTACAATATTCGAAGTAGTTTGACCCTAGGTAGGAGGTTAGCCTCGAGTAACCAGAAACGAACTCATGAAATTCGTGACAAGTTTCAAGGGTAAGATCAAGGACCTAATCGAAAAGTGGACGGCTGGCTCTAGCAATGGTCAGTCGGCCAAAAAATCCCCTCAAGCTGCAAAGAGGAAGTCAGTTAGAGATAGGTAGCTTACTCCACATCCAAAGGAGAAGACTACACTTGCCATTGACTGGACAAAGATCCTTCTGCCGAGACGGGCACAAGGAAGGTCATCTGTGTTGTTAAGCCGGATGACAGCAAGAAAACATTCACTGATGCTCGACATGTTATCGAGCAAAATCGTAAACAACAACTGTCTAAGTCAGCTTCTACGTCGAGCTTTCCGGACTGTTTAAAAAATACATCCATAAGGAATACTCAGTCCTTGCATGAGATCAATACAGGCGGCAAGTTCGTCCATTCTGGCCCTCAAATGATTGGGAATGCTTCGTACGTGCCCCAGCTGGCATACGGGCAGTACTCCCCTCATTTCATGCAACCGGCCCTCTTTGGGGGGCAGGCGACATATAATGTCCAACCTTTGGACTGGCAGCTTCGTCTGCATTTACCAAGGGGACAACCGAGGTGGCATAACCGGCCAGGGTTAAGAATGTGTTGGTTGTTGCCTATGATAGTACATCAGACCCGGAGGATCACCTCATGGCCTACTCCAACCTTATGCACATGCAGAGGTTGAAGGATGCTATGTGGTGCCGATGTTTCTTGGCTACCTTGAAGGGCGTTTCCTAATAATGGTTCGGCAACCTGCCGGCCGAATGTATTGATAGCTTCAAGAGGCTTGCCTTCTTGTTTTCTTTAAACTTCTCGATGAACATCCCTGGCAAGAAAACAAGTCTCGACTTGAGCACTATTTGGCAGGGGGGAGAGAGAGGGGATCCGCTCCTACTTCAGGCGGTTCAATCTTGTGAGAATCCAAATTAAAGGACTGTTTGACGAAGTTGCTTACACAGACTTTTATAAAGGTCTGAAGGAGAGGTATACTTTTAAGTTTGACCTTGTCAAAAAGAGGGTTTTCACCCTTCAAGAGGCGTTAATAGAGGCGGAGAGCTTCATACAAGCAACGACCTCTGCACGTCAAGCAATCAATCAGACTCCAAGAAGTCTAACAAACAAAAGGAGATTCGGTCTGCTCAGCCGGCTCTCAAGGCTTATCAGAGGAAAAAGACAAAAGAAGTCTGGGCGGTTGAAGAGTCTGAGAAGAAAAAAGGAATTCAAACTGTATGCCCTAAAGGTACGAGTTTAATAAAGACTGCTACTCCATCCACATGTAGATGCAAGACCAGGTAACTATTGAGAAGCCCGCGGCCATGAAAGGTTTCGCCAAGAATCGGAATAAGAATAAATATTGTAAGCTCTATGAGGACATTGGCCATGACAACAATGATTGCTTCAGCCTCATGCGGTTGTTGGACCGTCTAGCTGATCAAGAGGAGTTGAAGTCATACATCCTCAATTCTAAGGCCAACTTGAAGACAAACAAGGGGAAGCCGTCCAAAAAGACTCCCCATCCTACTATTATCTCGCACACCGACAAGGATTCGGTTTACACAATAGCAGGCGGTTTTGCTAGTGGTGGCCCGACCATTTGGGATACCAAGGACTATCTGAAGAAAATGATTCACTCAGTGCATGAAAGATAGGCGTCTACCAGTGGTACATTCCCAGACATCCTCATCACTAATAAGGATCGGGGAAAAGTCCGCCAACCGCATGATGGCCTGGTCGTCATTGAATGTAAAGTCGTCAACTAGTTGGTAGGTCGGATCCTTATCAAAACTGGTATCTCCTCTGATCTTATCAGCTACAAGTGTCTGTCCAAGCTGAATTATATGCTAGAAAATCTGCGCAACGTCTCCTATCCCCTTGTTGGCTTTGGGGAAGGGGTCATGCACCTAGTCGGAAAAATTGACTTACCTATCTGGCTGGGGAAAAAGGGGAAAGGGCGACATATGATCGTCCGGTTTTTAGTGGTTGAAGAGCTGACCGCCTATAACATCATTCTAGGTCGACCCACTCTAAACGAGTGCAAGGCTGTCATCATCCCAACTCTCATGTTACTAAAATATTAAAAGGATAATTGCTCTATTGGCTCCCTCAACGGGGATAAGAAGACAGAAAGGGAGTGCTACCTCCCAAAAGTCAAACCAACGGCTGCTGCAACCGATAAGCCAAAAGAGCATATAGACCTTGACAATGTCAAGGACTCCGACCCAGCCCCACCCTGATAAGTGACTTTTATGCCACTTTTTAGGGTGTTTATTGAGTCGTTTTTCGGCTTATTTTTCCAATAATTTAACCCTTTTTGTCCTTTATTTCTTTATTTACTTATTCTTGTCTTTTATCTTGATTTCGAGTATTTAAGTGGTTTTTAATAGTTTTTAGCTTATTTTCTTAATTTATTTAATTTATCTTCTTTGTTTTTATTTTGATCTCCATGCTTTGGTTTTGTAGGAATTATGCGCCGAAAGAAAGAGGATATCAAGAAGCCAAGTTATCTGTTGTGCGCGGGGTGCTGTGCGGCTTATGCGCGGGCGCACATGTGAGGCTGTGCGGGCGCGCAGCCCTGTCAGAACCCGCACAGCCAGACTGAAGAAACAGAGCAAAACCAGAGAGTTTGCGCGACCCTATGCGCGACCGCTGTGCGGGCGCACACACCTTTGCGCGGGCGCGCATGACTCATGTGCGGGCGCGCTTATTTTCCCCGTACCCACAAAGTTGCGGCCGCACACTACGATGAGAGGGCGCACACACATTGTGTGCGGGCGCACAGGACTCATGTGCGGGCGCGCACGACTGGGTTTACGATTTATTTGCGCCTTGTTGTCCAAGTCTCTTTCTTTTGTGTGGAGCCACATATATATAGACGGGACTCTTTGTAAAAAAGGGGGGATCTATTATGCTATTTTCTTAGTTAGTTTAGGAGAGCTTCTCTCTCTTAGGGTTAGATTAGGAGTTTCTCTCTCTAGTTTAGGAGTAGTTTAGAGAGAGAAAGCTTGGAATTTTCATGGAGTTTTTGGGATTTTGAAGAAACATTTTGTGGATTTTTCCTCTCATAAATTCAATGAGTCTTCCTAACTTTCTCTCACATTTATTGCTTTCATTTATTATTGTTTTTGCTTATTTATTTGTTTATTTAAGTAGATTAATTAGTTTAGTGGTTGATTCTTGCTTTTATTATTATTTTACCTTGTTTTCCATATTTTTGTTCATTATGTTAGTTTAGGTTTTGTTCTAGGGAAATGGATGAAGGTTATGTTAATTAATTTAATGATTGATTGTGGTTAGTATGAAATTGTTTCTTGATTATTGTGTATGGATGATGCTTTTATGGATTAGAATCTTTCTAGCTAATTGATTCTATGCTTTTAATTGTGTTTTCAATCAATTGTGCGAAAGTGAGTTGTTTGAGAACCCTAAATTCCTCCATATCTTTGGTAGGCTAGTTGCACGAGAGTGAATTAGTCTAGTAGGATTATTAACATGTTTAATTGCGCGAGAGTGAGTTAAATGTGTAAATCGTCCTAATTGAGGTCATTTTCATCTAATTGTTTGATGTTGTTGAATGCATTGATGTAATTGGATTCCACTTTCCCTAGTTTTAGTTATTTGCTCTTAGTAGTGTTTAATTGAACCTCTCTTACCTCACAAGCTTTCCTAGTAGTCTAATTAGCATAGATTGATACACTTAGTCCTTTTGGGTTCGACCCTTTACTTACCCCTATACTCGTATTAGGGTAGTTTAGGTATTATAAATTGTTAATTTGATTAGGGTTAGTAGACTAACGACACTATCTAATTCTCGATCACACCCGCAGCCGAAAAGAAAAGAAAAGCTGATCAGCTGGTTGAGGTGAAGAAGGAGAAGAAATAGCAATCATTGACCGGGGAACGATTATATGAGCTTCTTCCCCAGCCGGCTGGTGAGCACATTGATATTCCTTTTGATGACAGTTGTCCGGAGCGAATTGTTAAGGTGGGGACGACTTCTTTTGAAAGGTTAGGTGCATAATTGCACCTCCTACTTAAAGAATTTAAAGACATCTTTTCCTTTGTAGTGGAAGAGATGTCAGGCATCAGTCCAGATCTTGCTGTCCACAAACTCGCCGTGGATCCTAAAAAGAATCCCATCCGGCAAAAGAAAAGAAACCATGGAGAGGAGAGAATTCAGGCATTAGCTGCCAAGGTCAAAAAGTTGTTAGACAATGGGTTTATTCGGCTATGTAACTTCCCTGATTGGCGTGCGAACGTTGAGCTTGTAAAGAAGCTGAATGGTACTTGGCGCATGTGTGTAGATTACACTGACTTGATAAAGTCATGTCTTAAGGACATTTATCGCTCCCAAAGATTGACAGTTTGGTCGACTCTATAGCCGGGCATGCGTTAATGCGTTTTATGGATGCCAACTCAGGCTTCCACCAGGTACCCCTGTGGGAAAAAGATCAAGAGAAGATTGCCTTCGTCACTGATCAGGGGTTATTCTGTTATACGGTGATGCCAATTGGCATGAAGAATGCGCCGGCTACTTTCTAACGGATGATTAATATAGTCTTCATTAATCAGATTGGGAGGAATGTAGAAGCATACATTGATGACATGATAGTCAAATACTAGCTACAGACATATCACCTTTCGGATCTTCGAGAAACATTTACAACACTCAGGCGGCATAAGGTCATGTTGAATACAAAAAAGTGTGTTTAGTGTTCAGTCTAGGAAGTTTCTTGGATTCCTAATTAATCAAAGGATGATAGAGGCTAACCCAAAGAAGATACAGGCGGTGATTGACACGAAGTCACCCCGCACTGTCAAGAAAGTTCAGAAGCTCACTGGTTGTCTGGCTGCGTTAGGGAGATTCCTCAGCCGTTCAGGTGAAAAATGCCTTTACTTCTTCCAAGCAATCAGGAAGAAGACTAGATTTGAATGGGGAGATGATGATGAGGCGGCCTTTCAAAAATTGAAAGAACATTTACACTTTTTGCCAAGGCTTGTTAGCCCTCTTCCCAAGGAGACGCTTTACATGTACTTAGTCGTCTTAGATTATGCCCTCAGTGTCATCCTCCTTACTAAGAGAGACGACATTAAGCTCTCGGTCTATTTCATTAGCCATGTTCTCAGAAATGCTGTACTACGGTACCCTATGGTTGAAAATTTTGGCCTTGCCCTTTACATGGCTTTCAAGAATTTGAAACCTTACTTCCTGGCAAATCCGGTTGTGATCTACACAAACCAACCTCTCAAGCGGCCAATGACAACCTTGGAGTCATCCGGTAAAATGCTCAAATGGGCTATTGATATGCAAAGTCTTGAAGTCACTTATAAACCAACAACAGAAGTGAAGGGTCAGGCATTTGCCGAATTTATTGTCGAAATGACAAGATCGGTTACTCCGGACAATCTTGATCAAGTTTGGAAATTGTATGTAGATGGGAGCTCTACTATGAACGATTGTGGTGCAGATGTAATCAGTCAGTCTTCTGAGGGTGACAAGTATGCACTACGGTTTAAGTTCCAAGACTCAAACAATGAGGCAGAATATGGCCGGCATCCGCATGTGCAAGGCTGCAGGGGCAACAAAAATTGACCCCTGCTCTGATTCTCATTTGGCTGTTAGCCAATACCATGGTGAATATGAAGCCACCTATACGGCAATGATCAAATACCTTCAGGCGGTCAAAACTGAAGTCGGGACACTTAAAGATTTTCATCTAAGTCAAGTGCCCAGGTCTAAGAATAATCGGGCGGATGCTCTGTCAAAATTGGCATGTTCCGCCTCCTATAATATGCCTCGGTTAGTCTTCTGGGAAGTGATAGAAAAACGAAGTATATCTAATGAAGAACCCATTAGAGTACTTGACCGAAGCTATAACTGGATGGATGGCATCCGGGCATATTTGACAGACGCTATGCTTCCTGATTCACCCCATGAGGTAGTCAACTAAAGAAACGTGCTGCAAACTTTGAGATGAGAAACGGAAAACTCTTTAAGGCGGGTTTCCTAAAACCTTTGTTGAAGTGTGTTACCTAGAAAAAGGGAAAGAAGTTCTCGAAAAGTTACACTCGGGATGTTACGCCTCTTATATAGGCGGCAGGTCTCAATGTTACTTCTGTCCTACTCTTGAGTGCGACGCCATGGAAATGGTAAAAAAGTGCGACAAGTACCAAAGATTTGGCAAGCTCATTCATTAGCTGGCAACCAATCTGATAGCAACTCACAACCCAATCTCGTTTTCTAAGTTGGGCATGGACATACTAGGTCCTTATATGCCTGCACCAAGCAGAAAACACTATATTCTGGTGGCTATGGATTATTTCATCAAGTGGGTGGAGGTAGAGGCAATCAAGGGCATCAATACAAATGATGTCATCTCTTTCATTTAGAAGAACATCATCACCCGATAAAGGGTACCTATGTCTATAATGTTCGATAATGGCCCTCAGTTTGAGACACCTAAAATCAAGACTTGGTTAGGAGATCAAGGGATCTCACATTGTTTTGCATCAGTCGGCCGACCCCAAGAAAAGGCCAATTTAAAGCCTTAAACAAGCTAATCTCTTACGGCATCAAAAAGCATATTGAAAGAGCCGGTGGTTTATGGGCAGAGGAATTAATTCATGTCCTATGGGCTATCCGAACAATTGAAAAAGGGGCGACTGATGAAACCCCATTTCTTATGGAATACAATGATGAAGCCATCTTTCCCACCGAGCATTTTTAGCCGACTCTACGAGTCATGCTATACGATGAAGAGGCAAACTGGGACGCCATGCGGCTAGAACTGGACTCACTCTTGGAGAGCAGGGGCAATGCCGCCTTGCACCATGAGATTTATCATATGAGAATGACTTGTTCCTACAACAATAAAGTACACAAAAGGCCCTTGAAGATTGGGGATTTCGTGTTACGAAAAATGGAGGCAACCGGTAGGGCCAACGAGCATGGAAAGCTAACTCCTAATTGGGAAAACCCCTACTGGATCTATGAAGAAGTAAGATACGGTACCTATCGCCTGGAAACTCCAGACGGCAGACGGCTGCCCAAACCTTGGAATGTAGACAACTTAAAAAAAGTAAGGGTTGTAAACTTTTGTAAATGAAAAAACTTATCAGTGAAAAAGTTCTTTTCGTTTTCACTATTATTGTTTATTCCTTGGTATACATGCGTAAATTTATAAGTACCGCCTATATAAGGTACGAACATTGCTCATAACCGAACAAAATAAGGCCTCAAGCCAGATGATAAACTGAGTTAAAAACTCGGTGGCTCAATAGATGTCTACCAGACATGAGGCTTATGGCTGGATTATATTAAATTTTATAATTCATCTTCTCTAACATGAGAGAGGCGTGCGGCGACGCCCATTCGGGTGGAATCGTCACGGAGAGTAACTTCCATCTGGGTGACAAAGTGTTGTACAACAACATATAAACGGCAAAGATTGAAGATCAAATTGGTCAACTCATGGTCATTTAACGAAAGTAATCTAAAGAGAATACAAGTGGACTTTGATCGAGGTTGTGTCTAATAACACATTCGAAATTTTCATAATGCCCATAATTAGATTACGGCTTGAAATTACTAACCTATACAAAGTATTCCCATTGGGATGGACGGATGGGTGTATAATTGGATAATAACAACTTCGCTTGAGAATAGGTGATCCCCCTATTTGGAATAACATTCGGGTGGTTTTATTGCATTGAGTATAACTTCAATAAAGTTATTGCTTTCAATATATACAGACGGCCTAGACTGAGTAGCCTACTTGATTCACTCATAGCCGTCTGGATTAATAACTAATGAGGATTAAGTATACCCTTCGTACCTGTATAAGTGGGGCAGGCGGCCCCTATATGGTCGCCTGTTATACCTCAAGCATTGTAAAGCCGTCTATATTTGCAAATAAAGCAAACAAGCGGGCGAAGAGCAGATAAAACATTTTATTCGCCTCCTCATTTTGAGCGTAATGGCGAGAATTTAAGGGCTAAGGCTCAAATATTATAAGTCATTCGGCAACCTAGAATAACGTTCAAGGCCGATTGTCCAAAATAGCCGGATGCACAGTGGCCGGTTGTACGCTTGGTATGGGGAAATCACCATTGTGATTGAATGACTTTAGAAATTAGTCATACTCTTTTAAGTATCAAAAATTTCCAAGTCAATCAACCCTCTCTTGAACCCAATTATAGAGCCGTCCAAGGGCAATAACACCCGGTATGCCGCCTGTATCAAATAAGATGCAATCATTCATGCAAACATATAAAAGAGCTTAACTTTTAAATAAAGGCCGACCATATAGCCGACTGATTTTTAAATAAAAGCTGACCCCTTGGCCAGAAAAATCAAATATTTTTATCCGGAATACATTCGGGAGAAGCATAGAAATTGTTGAATTAACCCGACTCCTTAGTCGGTAAAAACAAAGATACTCGGCATGCGGGTCGGAAATGTATTTGAAATGTCCATCCGGCGGTAGAAAAAACTTAAACTAATTAGCTTCATTTTCATCTGCCACTTCCTCATTGGTCGGATGCTTCTCATTATGCTCCTTGTCCTCATACACATCCTAGACATCCGCTCCGCCCTCCACCTCCTGGTCCGCTTGTGCATCAAGCTCATCAGTAGCTTGCTCATAACAATACTCCCAGACAAAGTAATCGTCTTTGGGGAACAGAGACTTCCACTGAAAGGAATGGTGTCCTTTGAAGAAGCGTATTATTTCGATACAGGGTTCGGAATTATTAGAAAGCTAATTATTCAGTGAGGTCAAGTGATCGGAATGCCTGGGTGGAGGCCGCTTCCGATTAGTAATATTAATGAATAATTAATATTACAGCTTAATCTTGACTGAACCCTTCGGGTCACATCCAAGAAACTAGAGAACCGAAGCGACGAATTAATTCGGAAGGAATTAATGAGTCGCCCGAGTAATTAATATTTAGACGTCAGAATTTCGAGCTTAGAGCGTCGGAAGTCGAGTCGAAAATAATGAGAAGACAAGACTAGAAAAACTAATAAATCAACTCATTCCCAAAAATACCCTTAGCATCCGAATGCCCCAAGAAAACCGAGTGCTAGGGGCATGGTGGCTACCAAGCGCACCAAGCCGAGCCTATGGCTAGCTGTTGCATGCTAGTGTACCTGAGCTAGCATTGTTGTCGCGGCCATGTGTCCATATGGCCAGCAGCAGCCCTCGGCAGCAGCCCGTACATATGGTGCAAAGCATGCTGGCTAAGGGAGCTAGCAGCAGCCCACGGCTGTAGCAGCCTACACGCTCATGCTAGGCCTGTTGGCCGTGGATCGCCTAGAGAAATAGGGGAAGCATGGAAGCCCACTTGGGGTGCCTTGATGCCCAAGTAGGAATGCCATGTGGCGCATAGTAACAGAGGATGAGAGGTGTGGGGTAACTGTTTTTAGGAGAGGAGTAGGGAGAAAAATTGGTCCCCTTTCCTCCAAATGGTCCTCACCTAACCCACTCATGTGAGTGATATGTCTAGTTTATATAGTGTTTTATCCCCGTCCCGTGGTCGTCATTAGTAGTGTTTTTGGCTCTTTCGGGCCACTTTTATTACTAATTTGTGTGTTCTAGTGTTTTCGTAGTTTTAGTTGTATTTTACAAGAAATCGCACTCTTGGAGCATTTTCCCGGGCCTTATTGGATCGACTACGGAAGCTAGTAGGACACGACCACTTTTGGAGCCCAAGATCGGTGAAAGCCGGTGATTAGGGGCTTGGTAATCAGGATCACGAGGCATTTGGACCAAGTATTCGAGACCCGAGAGGAAATATGGATTGGGCCGAGAAATCTAGCCCAATCGAAGTTCAAGCCTCGAAGAAGAAAACCGGGCCCGATCGGGCAAGCATACGCCCGATCGGGCGGCTGCGCTCAAAAGGGACCTTAAGGGAGAAGCGCTCCCGATCGGGTGAGCGTAGGCTCGATCGGGCGCGGCACATCAGTGAAGGCGTTGTGAAAAAAGGCGGGCCCGATCGGGCGGCCCTTCGCCCGATCGGGCGCGTATTTTCCTAGAGTCTGATTAGTTCAGTTTTAATTCGTGTTTTAGGAAAGGTTTAAATACGTTTTGTATGAAATTATTAGTTACCTCTTTTCTTAGACTTTCTCTCTCTACTTAGTATTTTTCTCTCTCTTAAATTCTCTCTAAACTTTTGTTCTTAATTCCTTCATTAATTCCAGATTTACTTTGGTACAATTTCTTCCCTTTTTAATTTCAGCTATTTTAATTGTTTTCTTGTTTATGCTTTTAATTATTTATTTGATTGGTTTAGTTATGATGATTAGTGAGTAGTTTAATTCTAGGGTTTATGGGGATCCATAATTGATATGAAGGGATAGTTTGTTATTATTGATTTTTGATATTGCATGATAATTTCCTATTGAATTGTTTTAATTCTTTGCAATTAGATTATGAATCGAGCAGATGTAATTTGATTGTGAATGTTTAGCAATATTGAATTGATGAATCGAGTAGATGTTGATTTAATATTAAAGGCTATTTTTAATAGGAACTTAGGTCTAGTAAATTGCGAGAGCCTGTTAGATCTATGTTGACTAATAAATTGCGAGAGCCTATTAATCATGTTATCTATGCATTGTTAATTATTAATTACTTCGTTCTATCCGGAATATTAATTATTGGTGAACCTGTGACCCTAGGTTTCCATATTATTGATTCTTTTCTCCCTAAACTTATTCTTCGTAGTATAGAATTCATACCTAAAAATATTGGTTATTTGGATAATTTAGATTATAATAATTAATTAGAATTAAAAAGAGTTGTTTCCCTGTGGAGTTCGAACCTACTTCCCTATGTACTGTAGTTAGTGATTTAGGTAATTATTTTTTATTAGGGGATACGACTTTACCCTGTCAAAATTTGGCGCCGTTGCCGGGGAAACGGTTTTATTTTTATTTTCTGATTATATTTTTTAGTCTAGATTATCCCCCCTTTTTGCCTCAGAGAACATTAGTTCTTTGAGGCAAATATCATATTTGTCTTTAGTTCTTTGTTTATGCCCACGTGTTCTAGATCAGGTGACATCCCTTTTGATCCTGAGATCGAGCGTTCTTTTCATAGGCAAAAGAGATTCTATAGACAAATGCTGGCGGGTTCTAAGGAGGACAACGATCGAAGAGATCCTCCCCCTGATTCTAGTGATACAGATATTCCTTCAGATTCAGAATCAGAGATAATCCTCAGTGATTATTCGCAACCGAAGCTCACAGATTTCCCGCACCTTACTCCCACTCCGGCTCTAGATGGAGTTCAATTTGAGATCAAGCCCCAATTTATCACTATGATAGAGAGGAAGCAGTTCAGTGGAGCTAAGGGTGAAGATCCCAATCTTCACATCGCAGATTTCTGCCAATATTGTAACACCATTAGACAAGCCGGGGTCACGCAAGACCAAATCAGGGAGATTCTTTTTCCCTTTTCATTATGTGGCAAAGCAAAATTATGGTTTAATGGTTTGAATAGAACTGCACTTGGTATTACTGACTAGGAAACTCTTGCTTTGAATTTCTATAATAAATATTATCCTGCAGAGAGAATAGCGGTGCTAAGAAGTGCTATTCAGAACTTCGCTCAAGAGGCCGACGAAACACTATATGAGGCTTGGGAGAGGTTCAAGGATCTACAGAGAGAGTGCCCCCTCCACAATCTAGCACAATGGCAATTGATCCAAGCATTTTATAATGGACTTGGAAATTCTTCTAGATCAGTACTAGATTCGGCAGCTAGTGGGAGATTTATGAATTTAAATGTGGATGATGCTGGACAGGTTATCGAAGACATGGCAATACACAATTCCCAATATGGGAATCCGAGGGGGTTTGCAAATAAAGGAAAACATAATGTCGATTCCGTATCCTTTTTGCAAGCTCAATTAACATCTATTTGTGAAAAATTAGATAATCTTACTGCTGCTCCTAACTCTGTAGCTAATGTTTTTGTTGTTGCTAACCATGAAGCTTTTTGTGAAAATTGTGGAATTGTAGGTCATTGGGAGCAAGATTGTAGGAGCTCTATGGAACAAGTTAATGCCTTTCAAACCTATAGGAAAAATAATCCCTATTCCAATTCCTACAATGCCGGTTATAAAAATCATCCTTATCTTTCATACCGGAGTACCAATGTACAAAACCCTCCACCTCCACAACAACCACAATAGCAAACACCACCACAGCAAAAATATTATCATCCTAATGCCGGCCAGAAAAGCCAAGCATCACCCTCATCATCTTCCGACCCTGCCATGACAGAAATTAGAGCAATGCTTGCCAATATGCAAAAGCATATGGAGAGTAGGGATGCGCAAATTGATTCTATTCTAGCCCATAATAAAATCATGGACAATCAAATTGCACAACTTTCATCTACCCTACAATCCCGTCAGCAGGGAGCTCTACCATCACAACCTATCCATCCTACAGATCATGCCAATGCAATCACTCTAAGGAGTGGTTCACATTATGATGGACCTCCTATGCCAAAGGAAGATAGACCAGTTCCTGATCTAGATTCCTCTATACCAAACGGTAATCCTGCTAGCCCTGCAGGGCTACAAATAGATACTAACCCTACTAATGTTTCTGTGCAGGGTAAATCGCAGGATAAGGGAGGAGATTTGCAGAGCCCAGTTATCAAGCTTCCATTCCCTAATAGACAACTGAAGAGTAAGCTTGATAAACAATTCGGTAAGTTTTTAGAGGTTGTGAAAAACCTGCAGGTAACAGTTCCTTTCACTGATTTAATCACTCAAGTACCTGCTTATGCTAATCTCATGAAAGACATTCTGACTAGGAAAAGGGCCTTTAATGAAGTAGAAACAGTAGCTTTCACAGAGGAGTGTAGCACTTATTTGCAAAATAAATCCCCTCCTAAATTAAAGGATCCCGGTAGTTTTTCTATCCCTTGTCACATTGGGAATGTTTTTATCGATAAAGCTTTGTGTGATTTGGGTGCTAGTTTCAGTGTCATGCCATCTTCTATCTACGCTAAATTAAATATGGGAGAATTAAAAATTACTAATATAACTTTGCAAATGGCAGATCGTTCGGTAAAATACCCCTTAGGTATTTAGAGGACGTACCTGTCAGAGTTGGTAAATTTTTTATTCCTGTTGATTTTGTTGTTTTAGACATGGCAGAGGACACGCAAATACCCATTATATTAGGTAGGCCTTTCGTCCACACTGCAGGAGCTATTATTGATGTGAAAAATGGTAAAGTAACCCTTTCTGTAGGTGACGATAATGTTACCTTTAATCTAGGGAAGGTTTTGAAAGGGCCTATGTTAGAGGAAAATTGTTGCTACATTGATACAATTGATATAATGGACGATATTTGTGATGATAGCTTACCACAGGTTCTTGCGAAGGATCCCTTAGAGGAAGTTCTCTGCGGGAATTTATCTAGCGACAATGCAAGCGTTTGGGGTAATGAGGTACAGGATATTGAAAAGGCTCTTTCCTTAGAAGAGTTAAGCCCCAAGGAGACAATGAAGGTAGTAAATTTAGTTCAGGAATCAAAACCTTCAAGGGTCAAGAAACCTGAGCTAAAACCTCTCCCTTCTCATTTAAAATTTGTTTTTCTCGATGAACAGGAACTACACCCCGTGATCATCAGTACTACACTCACTGACCTACAATCTTCCCAACTTTTAGGGGTCCTCAAAACCCATAAGAAGGCTATAGGGTACAGTATTGATGATCTCAAGGGTATTAGCCCTGATTTTTGCATGCACAGGATTCATCTAGAGGAAAATTACTAGCCCTGCATTCAACCCCAACGAAGATTAAATCCCAACATGCAGGAAGTAGTCAAGAAGGAGGTGATGAAATTACTTGATGCAGGTATTATCTATCCTATTTCTGATTCCAAGTGGGTAAGTCCTGTGCAGGTAGTACCGAAGAAAGGTGGGATGACTGTGATAACAAATGAAAAAAATTAATTAATTCCCACTAGAACTGTAAAAGGGTGGCTTATGTGCATAGACTATCGTAGATTAAATATCGCCACTAAAAAGGATCACTTCCCTCTTCCCTTTATTGATCAAATGCTTGAGAGGTTAGCCAATCACAAATTCTTTTGCTATTTGGACGGGTATTCGGGATTTTTCCAAATTCTGATTCACCCTGAAGATCAGGAAAAGACCACCTTTACATGCCCTTATGGCACTTTTGCATATCGTAGAATGCCCTTTGGTTTATGTAATGCACCCGCTACCTTTCAACGTTGCATGATGAGCATCTTTTCTGATTTCATAGAGTCTATTATGGAGGTCTTTATGGATGATTTTAGCATATATGGTTCTTCATTTGATTCATGTCTAATTAATCTCGCTAAAATTTTGAAAAGATGTGAAGAGTGCAACTTAGTACTTAATTGGGAAAAATGTCACTTTATGGTGACAGAGGGAGTAGTCCTTGGCCATATTATATCTGATAAGGGCATACAAGTAGACAAGGCTAAAATATCAGTGATTGAGCAATTACCTCCCCCAGTCAATGTTAAGGGAGTTAGAAGCTTCTTAGGTCATGCGGGGTTTTATCGCCGCTTTATCAAAGATTTTTCTAAAATTGCTAAACCACTGACACAGCTTTTGCTCAAGGATGCCCCATTTATTTTTACTGACGAGTGTCTTAAGGCTTTTAACAGGATTAAGCAGGCCTTGATATCGGCACCCATCATATGTGCTCCCGATTGGAACCTTCCTTTCGAAATCATGTGTGATGCAAGTGACTTTGCACTAGGAGCCGTGCTCGGACAGAGGAAGGACAAGGTTTTGCATGCTATTTATTATGCTACCAAAACCTTGGATGAAGCCCAAGTCAACTATGCCACCACAGAAAAGGAGTTTCTTGCTGTTATTTATACTTTAGAAAAATTTAGATCATATCTAGGTGGTTCTAAAGTTATTTTTTTTACTGATCATGCAACATTGAAATACTTGATAGCCAAGGCGGAATCAAAGCCAAGGCTACTCCGGTGGGTTATCTTGCTCCAAGATTTCAACATAGAAATAAAAGATAAAAAGGGAGCAGAGAACGTAGTGGCAGACCACTTGTCACGTATCAGGTATGATGAGGGTAAGGATTCTTTACCTATAGATGATTCTTTCCCTGATGACAACCTGTATGCAGTTGTAGAGCATCACCCTTGGTATGCTGATTTTGCTAATTATATAGTGGGTGGTACTCTACCTCCTGACGTGTCCTACAAACAGAAAAAGAAATTCCTTTATGATGTTAAACATTATTTTTGGGATGATCCTTTTTTGTTTCGTGAGTGTGCAGTTGGATTATTTCGCAGGTGTGTTCCCGAATGGGAGGTTCACGGCGTCCTTACCAGTTATCATACCTCACCCTACGGTGGACATCATGGCCCCACTAAAACGGTGGCTAAGATCAATGAGTCGGGCTTCTTTTGGCCTACTATGTTTAAAGATGCTAACACTTTTGTGCAGGCTTGTGACTCTTGCCAGAGGACTGGCAACATTTCGCGGAGGCATGAGATGCCCCAAACTTGGATTCTCGAAGTTGAAATATTTAATGTTTGGGGTATCGATTATATAAGGCCGTTCCCATCCTCCAATGGGAATTGTTACATACTTGTAGCCGTCGATTATGTGTCCAAGTGGGTAGAAGCCATAGCTTCACCAACAAACGATTCTAAGGTAGTCATCAAGCTCTTCAAGAAGATCATATTTCCCAGGTTTGGTGTTCCACGAGCTATTATTATTGATGGGGGTACCCACTTCCATGAAAAACAATTGGATAACCTCCTTAAGAAGTATGGCGTATATCACAGAACAGGGCTTAGTTACCACCCTCAAACTAGTGGTCAAGTTGAGGTCTCTAATAGGGAAATCAAGGCGATCCTAGAAAAGGTAGTAGCCAAGTCAAGGAAAGATTGGAGCATGAAGCTTGATGACACACTTTGGGCATACCGAACAGCATTTAAGACACCGATTGGTACTTCACCTTATAGATTGGTTTATGGTAAGGCATGTCATCTTCCCGTAGAATTAGAGTACAAAGCCTTTTGGGCGATCAAAGAGGTTAATATGGATTCTAAGGCCGCGGGTAAGAAGAGACTTCTTCAACTCAATGAGTTGGATGAGTTTAGATTGTCGGCATATGATAGTGCGCGGATCTACAAGGAGAAGACCAAGAAGTGGCATGACAAGAGGATCTTACCAAGAGAGTTTGCACCAGATGATAAGGTCCTTCTCTTTAACTCTAGATTGAAGATTTTCCCAGGAAAGTTGAAGTCTAGGTGGTCCGGTCCCTTCACTGTCACAAAGGTGAACAAATTTGGTTCGGTGGAGTTGGTGAATGACAAAGGTGAAGAGTTCAAGGTAAATGGCCAAAGGTTGAAAGTGTATCATGACGGTGCTACCATTAGAGATGTGGAGGAGACTCTTCTAACTCCACTTCCAACATGATCTTCAAGGTGGTAAGAAGGTCGTGCGGGACATAGATAAACCAGCGCTTTGAGGGAGGCAACCCGTATTTCATGCTTTCTAGACTAGTTTTCCTTTTTCCTTATTTTTGTGTTTTTTTAGAGAGGCGAGGAGAGTGATATTTCACCAGTTTTAAGTGTTGTTGTACAGGTATGAATTTGACAGGTATAAAGACTTAGAAAAAATTTGAAGAAGAAAAGAAATCGGAGAAAAAGGGCTGCTCGGGCCCGATCTTGCGAGGCTTGCCCGATCGGGCGCGCAAGCAACCCAGAATTTAGCAGCAAATTTGCCCGATCGGGCGCGCAAGCATGCTAAAAATCGAAACCATTTTCGCCCGATCGGGCGAAACAGCCCGATCGGGCGCGCAAGCAAGGTTAAATTCAGAGACTATTTTCGCCCGATCGGGCGAGCTTGCCCGATCGGGCGCATTTTTTGGAAAATCGAGTGAAAAGGAAAAGATATGTCGGGCGAAGCTCGCCTGATCGGGCGAGAAAAGGGAGAAATTTTGTTCGCGTTCGCGCCCGATCGGGCGGAGCTTGCCCGATCGGGCACGCAACTTGAGTTCTGGAATTTCCCGCTTTTGCCCGATCGGACGAGGCTCGCCTGATCGGGCGCGCCATCAGTCCGTCCCCCTTTTATTTTCTTTTCTCTTCTTTCTTTCCCCACTTTCTCCTTATTTCATCTTCTTCATTTCACTTTCTCTCTCTAAAACCTCCATTTTCAAACCTTCAACTTACACTTCAATCCAAGATCTCCGCCAATTCTTCCATCCAAACTCAAATATTCTTACATATTCAATCTCCCCTCATCGTCCTCTACAATCTACACTATTTTTCCCCTATTTTCTCTCAAATTTTCTCAAACCCTAAGAGAGAAAAACCTCCAATTTACCACTATTTTACAAGAAAATGGCCTCAAAGCGTTCAAGGAACCAAAGGGGTGAGAGTTCAAGTGCACCACAACCAACAATCAATCCGGATCTTCAAATTCCGGGATGGGAGGAGGTTGTCATCACCTTGGAGGAGCAACGGGTTAAGATGGTCAACCTCATCGATCGTTAGGTAATCTCTACCTGTTTTATTCATCATCCCATATTAGCTAGGTTATGCCTTGATAAATATGTGGAAAATTTGTTCAAGGGTATAGGTTTGAGTGGTTTTTTTCAAATGTGCCATGATACATATGATTATTTAACATTGGAATTTATCTCAAGTTTTAATGTTATTAAAATGAATGCACTAATCACTCATGTACAATTCCGATTATTAAACAACGATGTGAGACTAACTCTAAAAGAATTTGGAAAGTTGTTTGATTTAAAATCGGATAAACCTATTGAGCCCTCTCAAGACCACACCGTCGTGGTCTATAAGAGGTTAACTGGGGAGGATTTAGTGAACCTCCAACATGCCAAAGGGACGTGGATTCAACATCCCGTCCCAAAACTTTGGCAAAGATTTATCGGCCTCACTATTTTTAGGAGGCATGAACCGGCAAATGTTAGGAGAGATGAATTGGAACTATTGGCATCCTATATAATTCCTAATGCTGAAAAATTGAACATACCCCATAGGATAGCCAATCACTTCCAAAGGGCGGCCAATGCGGCCGAGGCTAGTAGGTCTAGAGCACCTATTTACTTTGGGGGGTTAGTGACCCATATTGCTAGGAAACACCTAGGTTGGAACCCCGATGGGCATAAGAAAGTTGTGGGATCGAACCTCATGGACCTACCCTATTTAGGGAGCTTGAACTGGGTGCAACCGGTGGGGAGTGATACTTGGTGGATTGTCCACCGACAATCGGGTAGGAGAGACCAAGCCTTTACCTTACCCAACCCCGCCTTGACCAAATTTGAGAGGGGGAAGCCCTCCTATACTTTCGAGATAAATGGTCAAGGTGAGGTTAAACCACCTCACCCCTCACCACAACCCCACCATTCCCCCATTCACTACTCACCACACTACCAACCACCTCCACCCTTCACCTATGGCATGCCTACTTCCTCGGTCGATTACAACGTCGACCCAAATGCCCCATATGACTTTTCAGCTTTTAGGAGCCAATTAGACCGCATTGAGACGGGGCAAGGGAGGGTTGAGGGTATGATGCAAAACCTAGACTCTAGGTTAAGCACCTTAGATGGGCGGGTTGGTCTTATTGAGAGGAACCTAGGGAGGGGCCTTTACCCCATGTATGATGATTATGCCCGTCGGGGGGCTATTCCTCCCGATTCACTTACTCCCGATTGGTTCCAATACCCCCAAGGAGGGTATTCTCACCCCGGTGCGTATGGTACTTACGTGGACTACTCTTTGGTCCACGGATATGGGGGTGATGCTCCTTTTGGGGGTATGGGTGGGAATGCAGACCCTAACTACTATGCCGGTGGTTCGGGTTATGGAAGTGGCTCTAGCGATGGAGGAGCCGGTTCTAGCCACGGCGGGGCTATTCTAGGATGGATGAGGATGAGGAGTAGGATACTCTCCCAAGTCAATGAGGGCATTGCTTGATTTGGCTTGGGGGGGTGTTCTTTCACTTGGTAATTCTCTTCCTTTTCTCTCTTTATTTGCTTTCTAGTGTAGTTTTTATTTGCTTTATAGTGTAGTTTTTATTGCTTTCTTTTATATGAAAAATACAAAAAAAAAATGAAAAAATACAAAAATCCAAAAATACGTTCCAATGAATTGTAAATCATGCTTCCCTGTGCCCCATACTTGAGAAAATTTGTTTTGATTCTTGGTATTTGATGATGAATATTGTGGATTTGTTGGTCATGATTTGAAGTCTAATTGTTTCGATTCCTAAACATGCGTCAATTTTGCCCAACTACTTGTGAATATAGTGCTTGACTAGTTGATTTGGTTAGGAAATGTGTGATAGTTCCATAATTCCTGGTATGTCAATGAATTTGAGTATTGATTTGCAACTATGAGTAGTGTTTCATGACTTATTATTATGCACATGAGGAGGACGAAGGCGTTCATTCTTTTAGGTAGCCTTCAGAGTATTTAGATACATTTGTTCCCTTCTTGTTACCCATGTTGTTGCTTGTGCCCTTTTATTGTTTATTTAGCCACATTACAAGCCTATATGAGCCCCATTGGTTACTAGTCCCAAGCTTGGCTTGGGGGAGCTATTAGTTGGTGAAGTGAGGGAGTTGTGGTGTGCATATTATTTGCACAATGTGGGAATAAAAGAAGAGTTATTGTTCTTTGATTTTTGATTGGAAAATATTGATGTTGTGTTTCAAAGTTGAAAATTCCAATATGAAATAAAAAGAAACAAAGAGCAAAAGAAAAAAAATTAATGCTCAAATGTTCTATTTGAAGGTTGTTCTAAAGAAAAAAAAAGAGGAAAAAATTCAAGTTTGAAAGAAAGAAAAAAAGAATGAGTTCAAAGTTTGTTTTTCACTCAAAGTTCTACATTATCATATTATTATGAATGGAATTGTAGGTGCTGGGATTGTTTTTACTGTTTGGAGTATATTTAGTGGATTGTTGTTTGGAGTTGGTTGTGTTGGAGATGTGTATGATCATTATTTTTTTATCATGGGTTTATTAGGTTTTGGCTCCCTTAATGCATAGCTTTTCTCTCACATAATCCCAAATTTATCCTACCTTTACCCTAGCTTTACATTACAAGCTTTAAAGACCTTCCGACCTTGTGCATAGAAGTTATGTAAATGCGAAAGTGTTGTTTTTCAATGCAAGTTATGACTTGGCATATTTCGAGTCGACTAGTAGGATGAGCGTTCAATGTTTTTATACACACGAGAGTGTGAGTTGGGAGGGCATTGTTCACATTAAAGGGGTTGGTTGGAGAGTGATCGAGTACATTATTTACTCTCCACATAAATGAGATTTGAGTGTGTGAGCACTAGTCTTGAATTCTATATGCTCTTATGGTTTGCTCTACTTGATAATTGTTGGGGAGGAAGGGTGATTAGATGAATAAGATTGATTGATGTTGAAGCATGTTCATTAATTTTACCTTGAATCGTTGGTTTTTGATTCGATTATTGGGGTGAAGTATGTTTTATATGTTCATTGATGAGCTCTTTGCTTAGGGACAAGCAAAGGTTTGGCTTGGGGGAGTTTGATATGTCTAGTTTATATAGTGTTTTATCCCCGTCCCGTGGTCGTCATTAGTAGTGTTTTTGGCTCTTTCGGACCACTTTTATTACTAATTTGTGTGTTCTAGTGTTTTCGTAGTTTTAGTTGTATTTTACAGGAAATTGCACTCTTGGAGCATTTTCCCGGGCCTTATTGGATCGACTACGGAAGCTAGTAGGACACGACCACTTTTGGAGCCCAAGATCGGTGAAAGCCGGTGATTAGGGGCTTGGTAATCTAGATCACGAGGCATTTGGACCAAGTATTCGAGACCCGAGAGGAAATATGGATTGGGCCGAGAAATCTAGCCCAATCGAAGTTCAAGCCTCGAAGAAGAAGACCGGGCCCGATCGGGCAAGCATACGCCCGATCGGGCGGCTGCGCGCAAAAGGGACCTTAAGGGAGAAGCGCGCCCGATCGGGTGAGCGTATGCTCGATCGGGCGCGGCACATCAGTGAAGGCGTTGTGAAAAAAGGCGGGCCCGATCGGGCGGCCCTTCGCCCGATCGGGCGCGTGTTTTCCTAGAGTCTGATTAGTTTAGTTTTAATTCGTGTTTTAGGAAAGGTTTAAATACGTTTTGTACGGAATTATTAGTTACCTCTTTTCTTAGACTTTCTCTCTCTACTTAGTATTTTTCTCTCTCTTAAATTCTCTCTAAACTTTTGTTCTTAATTCCTTCATTAATTCAAGATTTACTTTGGTACAATTTTTTCCCTTTTTAATTTCAGCTATTTTAATTGTTTTCTTGTTTATGCTTTTAATTATTTATTTGATTGGTTTAGTTATGATGATTAGTGAGTAGTTTAATTCTAGGGTTTATGGGGATCCATAATTGATATGAAGGGATAGTTTGTTATTATTGATTTTTGATATTGCATGATAATTTCCTATTGAATTGTTTTAATTCTTTGCAATTAGATTATGAATCGAGCAGATGTAATTTGATTGTGAATGTTTAGCAATATTGAATTGATGAATCGAGCAGATGTTGATTTAATATTAAAGGCTATTTTTAATAGGAACTTAGGTCTAGTAAATTGCGAGAGCCTGTTAGATCTATGTTGATTAATAAATTGCGAGAGCCTGTTAATCATGTTATCTATGCATTGTTAATTATTAATTACTTCGTTCTATCCCAGAATATTAATTATTGGTGAACCTATGACCCTAGGTTTCCTTATTTTTGATTCTTTTCTCCCTAAACTTATTCTTCGTAGTATAGAATTCATACCTAAAAATATTGGTTACTTGGATAATTTAGATTATAATAATGAATTAGAATTATAAAGACTTGTTTCCCTGTGGAGTTCGACCCTACTTCCCTATCTACTGTAGTTAGTGATTTAGGTAATTATTTTTTATTAGGGGATACGACTTTACCCTGTCAGTGAGCTTGACACTTGTTGATTTATTAGTTTTTCTAGTCTCGTCTTTTTGGAATGAGTTGATTTAAAATAAAAAGAATAAAATCAAAATCTCCCACATGGAATGGTGATGGGATTTTTGGGAGCCTTTGCCTATAAATACCAACCTAAGGAGCTGAGAATTCTTTACTTGAGTAAGTGTTGAAAAATGCATCATAGTGTGAAAACCTTTGAACACTAATTACTCGGGTTTTAAGGTCGGGCCTTGGTAACTCCAAGGCATTAGACCGGTTAAATGCTCGAGTTAAGGGTGGACCTTGAAGGAGGTCGCCGTGTGAGCGGGACTTGAAGGCTTTCAAGTAAGAGCTCGTTTTAGAGAGCAAAGCATGTTACAAAGGTACTAATTACTTAGTCTTTTGTTTATGTTAATTATGTTTGTGGTTATAATTATTGTGATTCTGGTTTTGGGGTTTGGTTTCCTTCCGTGGTGGGTCTGACTCACCGAAACGCAACAGCGATTTTGGAGCCTTGCTCATTTATTTTTATAATCATATTTTTCAATGTCTTTTTATGGCTTTATTTTTCTGATTTTAAGTTGCTAATTAGATTAGTAGCCATTTTTATTAATTTAATCATGTATTAGAGCCGACTTCAGCTCCCGAACTCAGATTTTCGCCAAAAAATAGTAAATTTTGGGTGGAAAAGGCGTTTTGGAAATGGCTTTCCACTCTTAGGATTGTGTTTTTAGCCAAAAAAAACGACCAGAAATGCATTTTTCAAGGGTTTTTTTGTTTAGAAGAAAATTTTTAAGTCTTTCTAACCTTGAAAATTAATTGCATATTTATGGTGGTTATGCAATTGGTTCATTCCTTAATTTATATGTAATTTTAAACCGTTTTAGGCATGATTACTTAGTGGTAATTTGTGTTTAAAAGTTTGGTTTTATTTTTTACATAATTGCAAATTAATTGCATTAAGTGTGAAATGTTTGTTATTTGTTGCTTCCAAGTACTAAAGATTCAATCTTTAATTATTTTAAGTGATTGAAACTTTAAGTTACTAAATTCCATGAACTGTTTTGTTCAACTTTTGATTTAATCATGTGTTAAGTTGATTGGAATTAAAAGTTTGAAACTTGTGATAGAAATTTGTGTTATCTTCATATTAGAAGATATAATTTTTCAAGGATTCACAAGTATTAAAGTTGGAATTTTATTTATTGAACTTGTGTTCATTTTTCCAAATCCCTTTTGATTTGGGTATTTTATACCCTGCCAAGTGGCCTAATCAGAGCATGACACGTGTCACTGGAAGGGGGCACTTAGTTGGACCATCCAGATGGTGACACGTGTCGAGCAGATATTGCCCCCTGGGATTGGCGACTTTCAAGGCCAAAATCCCAGGGGGCCCTTAAAAAACGGCGTGCCCTAATCCCTAGGTCACCAGATCCTAGGGAGGGCACACTTTCCAAAAGGACCCTATAAATAGGGACATTCTTACATTTATGACAAGACAGAGAATATACACGCAATACGAGACAACACGTCACTGACCACAGAGCTGTCGTTTTCAAGGAACACACAACACTTTACCCGAGCTTGGAATCCGAGAAGATAAACTTTACTTCCGCACGTTTTATTACCGAACGCTTACTAACTTAATCTTCGAAAGCGGACCACCGACCATCCGGCGGTCCGTTTGCTTTGCAGGTGCAGACGTCCTTTGTTGAATCTAGTCTCAGTGTTGTAACTCTCCCAAGGGACAAAAACCCCCAAAACATTTGGCGCCGTCTGTGGGGAGAGTACCTCTGAAATGGCTTCACAAGCACCTGTACTGAACCCAGAGGCCAATCGGCCTCCAGAAGACGTAGAGGTCCAAACGGATCATGACTCAGCTGGTGACGACGCTGATGTCGAAACCTATGTGGATCCAAATGGATCCCTCATCTCTAAACGCATCCGCAGTAAGGAGTGGCGGGAGCGCCACCATGACTAGGCAGGCCCAAGCAAAACTACTGGTCAGCCAAAGAAGCCCTCGGGGCGGCCAGTTGATCCTTCCCAGGCGGCAGGATCGACTCCCGTCACTCGAGATGAACTAATGACACTCCTGAGCAGCCTCAGGGGTGAAATGAAACAACTCGCCTCAAAGAAGTCGCCTGCTCCTAGAAAGGAGCAGTAGGCCAAGAAGCCAGCCCAAGCTGGCAAACAGAAGTCGGTCAGGGACCGTCAGCCAACTCCTCATCCTGCCCCTAAGGAGAAGGCCCGACCCCAGTTTGACCTTACTCGGCTCCGTTTCCCAGAAATGGGCACAAGAAAAGCCATCCGGCACATACAGCCGGATGGTAGCAAGAAAACGTTCTCTGACGCTCGGCAATACATTGAGGAGAAGAGAACCCAACTATCAGAGTCGGCTTCAACGTCGACTTATCATGATAGCTTTCGGAATACCTCTGTGAGGTGTTCCCAGTTTGTACATGAGACTCCAGCAAGCAGCCAACGGGTTCAGTCTGGTCCTCATATGATTTAGTCGACCTAGTACATGGCACAACTATTGTACCAGGCGCCAGTTTTACCTTACATGCAACCTGCCCTCTTTGGAGGACAGGCGGCATACGGCTATCAGCCGATGGACTGGCAGCTTAGGCTGCAACACCTTGGAGATCAACCCTCTGCTTTCTCCAGGGAAATAACTGATGTCGTACAGCCGGCTAAAGTTAAAAACGTTCTGGTTGGAGCCTATGACGGGACCTCCAAGCCAGAAGACCACCTGCTAGCATACACCCACCTCATGTATTTACAAGGGTTGGATGATGCCGCATGGTGTCGTTGCTTTCCAGCCACCCTGAAGGGCATAGCCCAGCAGTGGTTTGGCAATCTGCCGGCTGGTTGCATAAATAGCTTCAAGACGCTTGCGTTCTTGTTTGCTTCAAACTTCTCTATGAACATCCCTGCCAAAAAGACAAGTCTTGACTTGGGCAATGTACAGCAGGGAGATAGAGAAGGCTTGCGTTCCTACGTCAGGCGGTTCAATCTGGTCCAAATCCAGATTCATGGGATGTCTGATGAGGTCGCTTTCACAGACTTCTTTAAGGGTTTGAAGGACGGGTCTACTTTTAAGTACGAACTCGTCCGCAAACAAATCTTTACTCTGCAAGGAGCCTTGCGAGAGGCGGAAGCCTATATACAGGCGACCGAACTCTGCTCCTCCAATAAGCAGTCGGACCTTAAGAAGTCCGACCGGCAGAAGGAGAATCGGCCTGCTAAGCCGGCTCCTAAGCCATAAGAGAGAAAAAAGAAAAAGCAAGTTTGGGTCATTGATAACTCTGATCAACCGGCCTAGAAGAAGAAAAAGGAGTGGAAACCGTACGTCCCAAGGTACGAATTCCACAAGGACTGCTGCTCCATCCTCTTGGAAATTAAGGATCGATTGACTCTTGCAAAGCCGACTCCTATGAAAGGTTCCGCAGAAAATCGGAACAAAAACAAGCATTGCCATTTCCATGAGGATGTTGGCCATGACACGAATGACTGCTTTAGTCTCAAGCAGGAGCTCGACCGTCTGGCCGACAAAGGACAGCTAAAGTCCTATGTGAAGTCCAAAGTGACTTCAAAGGAAAATCCGGGGCAGTCCAAGAAAAAGACTCCCCAGCCTGCTATGAGTGCCGAAACTGATGAAGATCCGGTATACACCATAACAGGCGGATTTGCCGGTGGTGGCCCGACCATTCGGGGCACCAAGGACCATCTGAGAAAGATGGTCAATTCTGTTGAGGAAGGGGATGCGGCAGGCATATCCACCTTCCCTAAAGTTGTCATCACCGAGCAGCACAAAGGCAAAGTCCGTCGGCCGCATGATGACCCTGTTGTCATTGAGTGCAAGGTCGCCAACCAGTTGGTTGGCCGAATTCTTATTGACACAGGAAGCTCCTCTGACCTCTTCAGCCTCAAATGCTTATCCAATCTCAAGTACAAACCGGATAGCAAGATGGAGGTCTCCCACACCCTTGTTGGGTTTAGGGGAGGACTTGTGCACCCAGTCGGACGAATTGACTTACCTGTACGCCTGGGAAGCAGGGGAGACGGTTGGCACATGACCATCCGTTTCCTAGTGGTTGAAGAGCTCACAGCTTACAACCTCATCTTTGGCCGTCCCACTCTTAACGAGTGTAAGGCCATCATCATCCATGCTCTCATGCTACTCAAGTATGAGAAGGATGATGGAACAGTCGGCTCCCTTAATGGGGACCAAAAGACGGCTCGAGAGTGTTACCTCTTGGACTTCAAGCCCGCGGTCGTAGCATCCGGTCGGGGCAAGCAAACAATCGATCTCGACGATGTCGAGGAAGAACAGTCGGCCCCACCAGCCGGAAAGAAAAGAAAGACTGATCAGCTGGTGGTGGTCAAAAAAGAAAAACAAAAGCAATCACTGACTGGGGAGCGGTCGGATGACCTCCGTCCCCAGCCTACTGGTGAACACATTGATATCCCTCTGGACGACAGCCGGCCAGAACGGACTGTTAAGGTGGGGACGGTTGCATTTGCAAAGCTGGGTGAAAGCCTTCACCAACTCCTGAGGGAATTCAAAGATATCTTTGCCTTTGAAATGGAGGAGATGTCAGGCATCAGCCCGGATCTTGCTGTCCACAAACTCGCCGTGGATCCTAAAAAGAAGCCCATCCGGCAAAAGAAAAGAAACCACGGCGAAGAAAGAAGTCAGGCGGCAGCTGCCGAAGTAAAAAAGCTTTTAGATGCCAAGTTCATTCGGCCGTGCAGTTTCCCTGAGTGGGTAGCTAACGTTGTGTTAGTAAAAAAGCCGAATGAAACTTGGCGGATGTGTGTTGACTACACAGACCTCAACAAGGCATGTCCAAAGGATAGTTAACCATTGCCTAAGATCGACAGTTTGGTCGACTCAACAGCCGAACATGCCTTGATGAGTTTTATGGACGCCTATTCAGGTTTCCATCAGATCCCCCTGTGGAAAAAAGATTAAGAAAAGACGGCATTCGTCACTGATCAGGAGTTGTTCTGTTATACGGTGATGCCGTTTGGTTTGAAGAATGCTCCTGCTACTTTCCAACGAATGATTAACACGGTCTTCATTAATCAAATCAGAAGGAATGTAGAGGCGTACATTGATGACATGATTGTCAAATCCAAACAACAGGCGGATCATCTTGCTGATCTCCGAGAAACATTCTCCACACTCAGGCGGCATAAGGTCATGCTAAACCCAAAAAAGTGTGTCTTTGGTGTTGAGTCTGGGAAGTTTCTCGGATTTTTGATTGACCAAAGGGGAATAGAGGCCAACCCTGAGAAAATACAGGCGGTAATCAACATGCAGTCGCCCCGTACTGTAAAGGAAGTGCAAAAACTAACAGGTTGTCTGGCGGCCTTGGGGAGATTCCTCAGTCGGTCAGGCGACAAGTGCCTCTACTTCTTCCAGGCAATAAAAAAGAAGACCAACTCTGAATGGGGGGATGATGCAGAGGCGGCCTTTGAAAAGCTGAAAATTCATCTGCACTTTTTGCCGAGGCTTGTCAGCCCTTTGCCCAAAGAGAAGCTCTTCGTGTACTTAGCTGTCTCTGATCATGCCCTCAGTGCCGTTCTCTTAGCTGAAAGAGACGGCATCCAGCTCCCGGTGTATTTCATTAGCCATGTTCTGAGAAATGCGGAGCTTCGGTACCCCATGGTTGAGAAATTCGGCCTTTCCCTTTACATGGCCATCAAGAAGCTTAAACCCTACTTCTTGGCGCATGCGGTAGAAGTCTATACTGACCAACCGATCAAACGGCCACTCACAACCTTGGAGTCTTCTGGACGAATGCTCAAATGGGCGATTGAAATGCAAGGATCGGAAATCACTTACGAACCAAGGAAAGCAATAAAGGGGCAAGCATCCGCCGACTTTATTGTGGAAATGACAAGGCCGGTTGCTCCGGAGGATACTAGTCAGGTTTGGAAAGTGTATGTGGACGGGAGCTCCACTGCGAACGGCTGTGGTGTAGGAATTATCTGTCAGTCTCCTGAAGGAGACAAATACGAGTATGCACTACGGTTCAAGTTCTAGGTCTCTAACAATTAGGTCGAGTATGAAGCCCTACTTGCTGGCATTCGGTACTGTAAGGCAGCAGGGGCAAAGAAAATTGACGCCTGCTCGGATTCACAACTGGTCGTACTCCAAGTCAATGGGACGTACGAGGCCACTCATCCGGCCATGATTAAATACTTGCAGGCGGTCAAGGATGAAGTTTGGACACTTGAAGAATTCATTCTAACTCAAGTGCCCAGGTCTTCAAATAATCAGGCGGATGCTCTGTACAAGCTGGCATCATCCGCCTCCTGTGAAACGCCTCGGTCAGTTTTCTGGGAGGTCCTGGAAAGAAGAAGTATATCTGAGGAACACCCCATTGGAATTCTGTACCGAATCTCAACCTGGATGGACAGCATCCGGGCTTATCTTGCAGACGGCACGCTCCCTGACTCACCACAAGAGGCGGCTGTTTTGAATAAACGAGCGGCTAACTTCGAGTTGCGACAAGGAGAACTCTTCAGGACTGGTTTTTTGAAACCCCTGTTGAAGTTTGTAACCCCTGAGAAGGGTAAGGAAGTCCTCAAAGAGTTGCATTTGGGATTCTGCGCCTCCCATATAGGCGGCAGATCCCTCGCTACCAAGGCCAGGCGGCTTTACTTCTGGCAAACTCTAGAGTCGGATGCAATGGAAATGGTAAAAAAATGTGACAAGTGCCAAAAATTTGGCTAGCTCATCCATCGTCCGGCCACAGACCTGACGGCCATCCACAGCCTAATACCTTTTGCCAAATGGGGCATGGACATTCTGGGGCCATATACAGCTGCACCAGGCGGCAAGCGCTATATACTGGTGGCTGTGGATTACTTTATCAAGTGGGTAGAGGCGGAGGCAGTAAAAAACATCAAGACAAAAGATGTCATTTCCTTCATCTGGAGGAACATTATCACTCGCTTTGGGGTGCCCATGTCTATGGTTTTTGACAATGGTCCTCAATTTGAGACGCCTCAACTCAAGACTTGGCTAGGAGAGCAAGGGGTCTCAAGCTTCTTTACATCAGTCGGCCGGCCTCAAGCAAACGGCCAGGTCGAAGCCTTCAACAAGTTAATCTCAGACGGGATTAAAAAGAAAATTGAACGGGCTGGTGGTCTCTGGGCGGATGAATTACCACACGTCCTCTGGTCCATCAGAACGACTGCTAAAGGGGCAACTGGAGAAACCCCATTTCTCATGGTGTATGGAGCAGAAGCTGTTCTGCCCATTGAGCACTATGAGCCGACTCTTCGAATCATGTTGTATGATGAAGAGGCGAACTGGGAGGCCATGCGCCTAGCATTGGACTCACTTCCAGAGCGCAGGGGCAATGCTGCCTTGCGTCATGAGATATACCGTCTGAGAATGACTTGGGCTTACAACAAAAGAGTACACAAGCGTCCTCTAAAAGTGGGGGACTTTGTGCTACAGAAAATGAAGGCAGTCGGTAGGGTGAATGAACAGGGAAAGCTAACCCCAAATTGGGAAGGCCCCTACCGAATCTATGAGGAAGTAAGAGACGGCACCTACCGCCTGGAAGACCCAGACGGCAGGTAGCTGCCTAGAACTTGGAATGTAGATAACTTGAAAAAGTACTACTTCTAAGTACGAATGTAAAGACTTCAATCTTGTTATCTCAAGTTTTGTTAATGAGAATATGCCTTTATTTCCTAACTTGTCTTTTTATTTAAGTTTCTTAGTGTCGCCTGTACAAAGTACAGACGGCCAATGCGTTTGGAAAGCATCTGTCCCAACAGCAGACGCCCCAACCCTTCTGAAGGAGCCGATTGCTTTAAAACAGTCGTTCCTACGAAATTCATTAAGTTAATATCGACACTTAACAAATATTTACTCAACCATTTAAGAGGCCTAAGGCCAGATAAAATAATGATGAGGCCCATGACTGGATATTAATAAACAAAAGAGACCGAATAGTCACAGTCTGCTCCAACATGAGTATGACCGTCTGCTCCAACATGAGTCAGATAACCGGCGACGTCCATTTGAGGGAATTCGTCGAGGAGAAGAATCTCCCATTTGGGTGGCACATTACTCTACAAATATAACAAGCGGCCCTACCGAATGCTAAGGCAACATTCGCAGTCATTTGTTTTAATCGAAAGTGAAATCTAAAAGGCCTAAATTTTCTAACTGTTCTAGCACATCTCGAAAATGGTCACTGTTTCATAAGTAGAGGCTAAAGAGGCATTAAGGCGGATGCGCCTGTTTTTTCCCAGGGGCAAAGCAGGCGGAACATTCTTGTTAATATACAAGTTAACTACTTAAGCACCTAATGAGGCTTTTGACCAGATGACGCCTGTTCTTTGCTTTTGGGGCAAGACACGCGGACAATTCTTTTTAAAGACCATTTTCTAAGTTATAAACTTATCTTATCTCAAAGAGGCCTATGGCCGGATGCGCCTGTTTTTAACTTGAGTTTTGTTTGAGCCAATGGCCGAATGAAAACTTTAAGTTGCCAATTCTGAATGGACGTCTGCCGAGTGGTTTGGGGCAATCACCATAGTGATTGATTGACTTAGAAACCATGAATACTCTTCTAAGTATCAATAATTTCTAAGTCAATCAATCCAATAAACCGAAACCACTCGACATCCGCCCAGGGGCAAGAACATTTGCATGGTATACAGGTTATAATACTTAGCCAAAAACATGCAATGAAAAATTCGAAAAATTCAAAAATGCAACACAACAATATGAATAACTTCAGCCAAATGACCAAATGATTTAAATTAAAAAGACCAATCGCCATCAGACGACTGGTTAAGATTGTTTTCTGGCAAAGCCAGAGAAATTGTCAAAGTACCCGACCCCTCGGTCGGTAAAGAAACATCAATACTCGGCACGCAGGCCAGAAAAGAAAGTACATGGCCATTCGGCCGCAGAAAAAATAAAAAGCTTAAGTGATCAGGGGAGAGCCTCTTCATTGGCAGCCGGCATGTTGCCCTTCGGCTGCTCTTCATCATTTTTCTCTCGCTCCTCCACCTGATCTTCCTCCTCTCCACCAGAGGACGACTCCCCAGAAGAGTCGGACCCGGAGCTTTCCTTGGCCTCAGCATCAGCCCTAGCTTCATTCTCAGCCTCGTCAAGAAGGCGAACGTCGAATGCTTTGCTGGCTTCATCAAACTTAGATTTCCAAGTCTGATAGTCCGAGTCCGGCTGCACACCCGCCCAAGTGTCCCGCATGATGGCATCATAGTCGCTCATCATTTGCTTCACAAGAGCTTCTCTCTCCTGTTCAGATACGGACTCAAACTTGGTCTTCGGCTGATGCTCCTGGTTAGAGAGGCGCTGCTTCAGGCGGCCCACCCTCTGCTTGGCTCTCTCGGCCTCTTCCTTGGCATCCTGAAGAGGCTCGAGCTTCTCCTTAAGACTTGTGATTTCTTTCTTAAGGGAAGTGATGTGCAGGCGGGCCGAGTCCAGATCCTTCTTCACCTGCATATTGGCTTCCGCCTGCGAATACATCATATCCAGCGTCAGAACTCATTTTGAGCAATATCAAATTGAGATCGATCCAAGGCGGACTCGGCCTGAGCTTTAACGGCTGTTACCTCTTTGGACTTGTCCTTGAGGGGTAGCCTGAGCCCTTGGACACGCAGCATGGCCTGCAAAAAGAGACGAATGGTTAAAACCAGGCGGATGAAGACTTGAGCAAAAAAAAAAAAAAAAAAAAAAAAGAAGAGAATTGCTTAAGTTAAGACTCATACCTTGCAGAGGTTCCCCAAGATGCCATCCAAGTCCAGAGTGCCGACCCCTCTGACAGACGCTTTGTCGTCAGGATCAACCGCCCTCAGCATGGACTTGGCCATCTGGATTACAGTCGGTCTCTGCACAGGGACTGAGAAGGAAAGAGAGTAAGAAAAATAACACAAATATATCTGAAAGGAAGAACAAAAAAGGCGAACGATTTTTACCGTCGTCCTGTGGTTCCTCCTCTTTCCCCAAACTCCTTGTCTCTCCTGCTGAGCCGACAGCAGTGGTGGGTTGCTTGAAGCCACCCTTCGATGTCCTCTGGACATCCGGTTTGCTGATCCCCCTATCAGCTTTGAGAGAAGAGGCGTTTAGGCCTCTCTTGGGCTTCTGAGCAATGTGCTTCCTGCCGCCCTTGCCGGATGCGCTCACATCACCCGCCCTTGTCTTTTGGATTTTAGGGTCGGATGATTTTGAGGGAGATTTGGTAGGGGCACCCTACATCAGCAAGATAAAACAAGTCAGAAATCATTCGGACAAGTTTAACATTAGTCAGAAATGGCAAGTATAACAGGTTCTCACCTTGGGGGTTCCACCAGTTTTCTGCTCATCCACCTTGATATGGGTGGTTGCCTCTGCCCTATTTAGGACATTTGATCTGTATCGAGCAGCAGATATAGCCTGCTTCCTTGAGGCCGAGAGCTTCTCCATTGCCTTGTCTGCAAAAATGAACAAGTGATAGCACCATCAAACAAGTATTGAAAAGCAAAATGAAATTGCATATTAAACAAACGGCCGACTACCTCTCGGCATTTCAGAGCTTAGCCCACAGGCGGCTCAGAACGTTCCCTCCTCAAACCATTTGTACAAAGGGAGATAGCATTGAGGGGTGACCTCCTTTTCCCCCTCATCATTCGTCCTCACGGACACGGTAAACAACCCTTTGTCCATGATCTCCTCATTTGCCCGCCTAGGAAGAGGCGGCAATGCACTCCTGCTTGCTAGGAGAGGTGGATTCTTATTCCACCTGTTATACTTTTTGTTCAGGCGGCTGTCGGCAGATTTGACTATGTAAAACTTAGTCCTCTAGTCTTTCCACTTGTTCTCTTTGCCAACAGCCATCATGTACCCCTTGCAAGTGGTCAAGGTGTACCAGCCCTCACCGCCCCTAGCAGGCGCCCTGCTCAGATAGTGCATGTGGGCGAACGCTTCAAAGCTCGCCTCCACCTGCAGCATCTCACAGGCGGCAACGTACCCCAGAATATTAATCCAGGAGTTGGGTACAAGTTGCCAGATACCCAGTTGGTATCCATCAAAGATCCTCTCCACGGCCGGATGGAAAGGGAAGCGGAGGCTAGCTTGGAAGGCCGCTTCATAGCAGCCGAATGCTCTGTCCTCATAGCTGGCCAGGCTCAACCAGGTAATGGTGTCGTCCTTGTTAGGGACCGACAAAGTATAGCCATAGCCCAGAACGACCTTGCGCCTAAAATTGGCAAGGCCAGATTCCATGGAGTTCCGCCTGCTGTGCGGAACATGATGATAGTAAAGGGCTCTCTCCAAGCGCCTGGAAGCTCTCGGCTCGGCCTAGCTTTCCCCCTTAACCACTGCCAGGGACTCCCTGGCAGAATCTATTTTCGTTCTTGCCTCCTTCGAGGTTATGGAGGCGTTCTCTGAAGAAGATGACGAGGCCGACTCGTCATCAGAGCTCTCATCAGAACTAGGGGACCGCCGACTGGTGCCAGTTGGGTCATCCCCTAGATTGTCTTCCAACGCCTGTCCAGAAGGCCCGGGTTGATATTGTTCATCCGCCTCCTCCGGGATTCCATCACTGGGAGTTCCACTAGATGTGGGCGAATGGTAATAGGGGGGGGGGGGTTGGAGGAAGATAAGAAGGGCTGTTAGGATGCTCCGACACCTAACTTCGAGGTACTCTTATTGATCCGTCTGAATATACATTCGACCCATCCGAATGGTAGAAAGTTCCATCGGAGCTATATTGTCTTACTGTTCTTTTGGTTCTGGCCATAGTGTCCTGCACAGACACGGAAACAGTTGGATTCGAAGAAGTTCGCAAAGCAGGGTCTTTGGCCAAGCATTCGGCACTGCTAGTTCTAGATTCAGCCGTCCCCGGTGACCGGCTGATCACTATCCTATGTCGTGCCGCATGCGATAGGGAAACCATTTTTTCGAAAAAAAAAAGAAGAGAGAAAATGAAGAGTAAAATGAAGAAAAAAAAACAGGCGTTACCTTTAAAAGAAGGGTGAAAGACGCTTGGTTGGCTGAAGAACGGTCGAACAGTTGGCCGAGTGTCGGATGCTTGAAAAGTTAAAACGCTTAGGGAATTTTGAGATTCTTTAAGTCAAAAAGTCCAAGATTCTCCAAAGATTCGCAAAGGTATGAATCTAAAGGGGGGGGGGGTCAAACCTTACTATTTATAGGGAGGTAAAACCCTAAAAATTTTCCCTCCAACAGTAACTTTTTGAATCCGACCACTCGGATACTGACACCTGTCACAGGTGCCACGTGGCCTAATCAGAGCATGACACGTGTCACTGGAAAGGGGCACTTAGTTGGACCATCCAGATGGTGACACGTGTCGAGCAGCTATTGCCCCCTGGGATTGGCGGCTTTCAAGGCCCAAATCCCAGGGGGCCCTTAAAAAACGGCGTGCCCTAATCCCTAGGTCACCAGATCCTAGGGAGGGCACACTTTCCAAAAGGACCCTATAAATAGGGACATTCTTACATTTATGACAAGACAGAGAATATACACGCAATACGAGACAACACGTCACTGACCACAGAGCTGTCGTTTTCAAGGAACACACAGCACTTTACCTGAGCTTGGAATCCGAGCAGATAAACTTTACTTCCGCACGTTTTATTACCGAACGCTTACTAACTTAATCTTCGGAGGCGGACCACCGACCATCCGGCGGTCCGTTTGCTTTGCAGGTGCAGGCGTCCTTTGTTGAATCCAGTCTCAGTATTGTAACTCTCCCAAGGGACAAAAACCCCCAAAACACCTTTTTATTTTTTCAAAATCTCATGATTAATTTAAATTAATTAAATTAATAGTGAGTGATTGCCCTTATTATTTTATTGCACCAAGTTAAACCAATTTTATTAAAGAATGGTCCTTGGAAATAATTTTACTTGTGTGCACATTTTGTGAAATTTTAATTAAAGTTGTACTTGTTTAATTTTTCTTTTTTTTTTCTCACTTAATTAGTTCTAAAATTAATTTAGAATTTAATAAATTGGTCACGGAAAAACTCGAATTTTAATCCTGAGAGTGAGGCACGCAAAACCAAGCAAAACAACTTGGCTAGTCGGGCTGCACAGGAGCCCGCATGTGGCTACCGAGGTGGGCTGCTTGGTGCGTGCCATACATGGCAGCGTGGCTGTGTCTGTGTACCTAACCAGGGCAACCGAGCAACAGCGTGCTATGGTTGTGCGTGCGTGCGTGCGGGCTGTTGTGATGCGTGGGTCGTGGGCTAGTGCATGCTTGATGCTTGGTACTTTGGTGCAAAGGGGCAAGCATCCATGGGGCATGTGCCTAGCACCAGGTAACCCGTAGAAAACGCTACTAGGGTAGACCAAGCTAGTGCTACATGGGGTGGTGGAGGCACATGCACCAAGTCGCATTGCATATGGCACGCATGTAGTGCGTAAGCCACTTGAGTGAGGTTGGCTTCATGTTTTCTTATTTTGCCGTTTTAATTATATTTTATTTAATTAATTTGGTTTAAATATTTTAATAAATGTTGGAGGCTAGGCCTCTGTTTTTTCTTAGCACCATTTACAAAATTTAATTTTGGCAAATAATTTAGTTTACTGGCTTAATTAATTGGATTAATTAAGATGGATGAGGAATTTAGTGGGATATTCAATAATTAATTGCGTTAAATTACATATTTAATTAAATGACTTGGACTAGTTTTTAATAGACATGTTAATTGGATTAACGACCTAAATTAGTTACTAGTTTATGCGTGTTTTATGCATTTTTACTTGTTTTATCGTTGTAAAATGCATGGGCCATTCAAAAAAAGTGAATGGATGAATGGATGTATATTCTCTCAGAGGTTTTAAAAAATGGCAACTAGTGGGGCCCAATTAGGATAGAAAATACGGACTGCGATATGTGATGTAATTTTTTAAATCAAAATACGGTCTGCGAACCGCTGAGTATTTTTGTACCTTAATATATGTAGATTGTCCTAATCATAGATACTATTTTTTTCATAATTATGGTCATGTCTTGAAGACCGAGGTTCTTGGAAGACGAAGCCACGAAGTTGCAAAAGCCGTCCCTTGAAGACTTGAAGATTCAAGGGGTCATGCTAGTTCTAAAATGCATATTTATTTATGTTTTCTATATATATTTATGAGTATTTATATATGAAATGTAAGTTAGATGCATATTTAGGATTTCGAATGTTGGGATGATTAATTAAGTTCAGTTAAATCAACAAACATAGAAACCCTAGGTCCCTAAAATATAGAGTAAATTTTGTCATTCCAAAACAACAGTTATCGACCTATTGAGAGTATTGATGGGCTATGCCAAAGCAAGGCATCACAATTATTCCCTAGGATACGTAAGGTATGTGGATGGGTTTGCCAAAGCAAGACAATGCATACTAGTGGGTTTTGGTTGTACTCAACGATATGAGTGATAATGTCCTAACATGTCGTGGCAAAGTGAATAAATTGTTGAGAGATCATTAGATGCGACGATTTATTCAACCAAGTGTGGCTTGGAGCCATTAGCAAAGAGTTGCTTACCTTAGGAGATTGAGTGCAAAGACAAGTCAAAGCGTGATTAACCACTCTTTGTTTCTTTGGATCGTGGAATCGACTTATTCTCGCCAAATGGGGACAAATTTAATGCGAGTATAAGACGTTTAATGAGATTGAAAAGTTGCATAAATACTTTTTTTGAAACTTATTATGTTATTTACTTGATAAATGGTTATACTTTGCACTTATATTTATAGAATTCCAAATCAAACTATATTGTTTTCCATGATTGGTAAAGGAAATCTATGAGAATGGTTATGAAAGAAAGGAAAAGCAATTCTAAAAATACAATTCTTATAAATGACTTTTATAAGTACAAAAGGACGGTTGGACATCATGTATTCAAAATACTAGGTAGTTTTTATAAACATAAAGTATTGAGTTTGACACTCAAAATTGTCAATGCTGGACAACCAAGATATCTTTTCATTTGCTTTATTGCTGGTGAGTACAACTCATTGATGTAGTACGAATTAAAGGAAAAGATGGAACTTTTTTTTATACGGCGCATTAGATGCTTAATTATGCCTAACAAAGTCAAAGACTCTACAAGAAATGATTCTGAAAAATTATGAGATAAAGTGTGATAAGAATTATAGGAATCGAGGAACAAAGAAAAGGAATAAGATTCAATTTCTGCTAAAGAGTTCATGTTATTCTAATTATCTTAGCAAGTTATTAACTTCACAAATATCAGATACTGCTTGAGTGTTCCACTTTGAAAGTGACCTCAAACTATTGAAGATAAGCTAAGTAATTGAGTTACAAGCTAAGAATGAAGCAAGTGGTGCATAATCAGTTGTAAGGTCATATGCTTTGGCTAAATACCTTTTTAGCTTAGGCTAGAAAAAATAAATGATTATTATGTTCCATAATTAACAAACAATCCGTTAACACAAGGTAAGACTCAAATTCAAAGTATAGAGCAATAGTTGTGAATTTATTTGAATGGCATGGTTGTCTAAACCTTGAGTCAAGAATGCTTGATTATAAACAAACATTTTCCTAACATGAAGACTCATAAAAGTTTAAATCATAGTCATGATTTGTGTTCTGAACATCTTTAGCAATGTTACATTGACAAGAACGTACTTATGGATATATAGGCTCTTGACAAATTATCAATTCGGAATCATTCTAAGACAAGCAAGTCTTACTTGTTAAAAACAGACAAAGTAAAGAACTATTGTTCCTTGTATAGACAATTGACTCCGAAAGTTAAAGAGGATTCAATTTCTTCAAATGTTTCACAAGGAATTTGAAAGAATATGGCTATTTTCATCAAATGTGAACAAACTTGACCTTTAATAGTTTAAGAGTTCTGTTTAGGGTAAAAATACCCTAGACATGTGGACCAATGAGAGGATGCCACGTGTCAAGTTCAGGATGGCCCAAGTGGCCCAATGCCAACTTAACACGTGTCCCCTTCAGATAAGCTCCTAAAATGGCGGCCTTCAAGGGACCAAATCTCAAGAAGCGCCGTAATTCGGCGCAACCCACTAAAATCTAGGTCAAGTGACCTAGATTGGGGCACACCTACTAATGAACCTATAAATAGGGAGATATTTCCCGATTTTGGGGACACATTGAATCATTTATTACACCTACTTTCTCTCTCATCAAAGAAACACCTGAGCTTGGAATTCAAGCTGATCCCCACCTAAATTTTTTTACTCTTTATTTTCTTTCAAGTTACTAACTTGATCGTTGTAGGCAGAGCTCCACCATCCGGAGTCTACGTTGTTTTTGCAGGTACAGCATTGGCCGGACCAATCTTTGTGACATAACTCTCCCGAGGGACAAAGACACACAAAACATTTGGCGTCGTCTATGGGGAGAGAACCTCAAGGATGGTTCAAGAATCTGTACCGCCTCCTGAGCGTCTGGTAAATGAACCGGATGTTTTTACTGAACAGGAGGATGATGATCCTCAGGTCGAGTAGTATATAGCCAGTGATGGCTCTTTGATAACAAAGCGCGTCCGGCCCAGAGACACTCTGGAGCGAGGTATCAGCCAGGCGGGTACAAACCCACCCCTTGGACAGCCGGAAGGGGAAACCCATATGGCCAGTGGATAAGCTCTTGTCACTCGAGACGAACTCATGAAGTTCATGACAACTTTCAAGGGTGAAATTAATGATCTGATCACAAAGAGTCGGGCTGGCCCAAGTAGGGGTCAGTCGGCAAGAAAGACTCCTCTAGAGAAGGGGAAGTCAGTCAGAGATCGGCAGCCAACTCATCATCCAAAGGAGAAGGCAGCCGAGACCATTAATTGTTCTAAGATTCTTCTGCCTCAGTGGAATACTAACAATTCCCGCCGGACTCAACAGCCGGTGGGAAAAAAAAAAATCAACCATTGACGCCCGGGAGATTATCACCCGCAAGAGAAATCAGCAGCTGTCTGAGTCGGCTTCTACATCGAGCTTTCCAGACAGCTTCAAGAACACATCTACAGGGAATGTACCTTCCTTGCATGAGAGCCATACAGGCAGTAATACCATCCATTTTGGCCCTCAGATAATTAGGAATGCACCGTATGTACCACCTCTGGTCTATAGTCCATATTCTCCCCATTTATGCAGCCGACCCTCTTCGGAGGTCAGGCGGCATACAACAATGTCCAGCCACTGGACTGGCAGCTTCGTCTGCTCTTCTTGGGTGAACAACCTTCAGCGTTCACCCGAGAGATAACCGAGGCGGCGCAGCCGACCAAGGTTAAAAATCTATCGGTAGGTACCTATGACGGTACCTCCAACCCGGAAGATCACCTTATGGCTTAAACCAACCTCATGTATTTACAGGGGTTGAATGATGCCACTTGGTGTCGATGCTTTCCGGCTACATTGAAGGGCATTTCCCAACAATGGTTTGGCAATTTGCCAGCTGGGTCCATTGATAGTTTCAGGAAGCTTGTCTTCCTGTTCGCTTCGAACTTCTCAATGAACATCCCTGCGAAGAAAACAAGTCTTGACTTGAGCACCATTAAGCAGGGAGAGAGAGAAGGATTGCACTCCTATGTTAGGCGGTTCAATCTGATCAGAATTCAGATTCAAGGACTGTCTGATGAGGTAGCTTTTACAAACTTTTTTAAGGGTCTGAGAGACGGTTCTACCTTTAAGTTCGACCTAGTTAGAAAAGGGGCTTTCACTTTACAAGCGGCCCTGAGGGAGGAGGAAAGCTATATTCAAGCAACCGACCTCTGCTCGCTTGGTAACCAGTCGGACTCCAAGAAGTCTAATAGGTAGAAAGACAGCTGGCCTACACAGCCGGCCAAGAAAAAAGAAGAGAGCAAGAAGAGAAAAGAAGTCTGGGCGGTTAGTGATTCTGACCAGCCGTCCTAGAAGAAAAAGAAAGAATTTAAACCGTACGTTCCTAGGTACGAGTTTAACAAGGACTGCAACTCTATCCTCATGGAGATAAAGGGTCGACTGTCTCTAGAGAAACCAAATCCAATGAAAAGTTCCATTCAATCAAGGAACAAAAATAAATTCTGCCAATACCATGAGGAAGTTGGCCATGACACCAACGACTGCTTCAGCCTTCAACGGGCGTTGGACCGTCTGGCTAACAAGGGGATGTTAAAGTCCAATATTTCTAAGTCCAAAGGGACTAATAAGAAGAACCTAGGGCAGTCATCTAAGACACCCGAGCCTGCTAGTAGTTCGGACACTGATAAGGAGCCGGTCTACACCATAGCAGGCGGGTTCTCATGCGGTGGCCCTACCATCCGGGGCACCAAGAGCCATCTTTGAATGATGGAAAATGATGATGATGATGATCAAGCGGCAAGAAGTTCCTCCTTCCCAGACGTTCTGATCACTAAGAAGGATAGGGGCACTGTCCATCGTCCGCATGACGACCCCTTGGTTGGCTTTGGGGGTGTGATGGTTTACCCAGTCGGTAGGATTGATTTACCAATCTGGCTAGGTAAAAAAGGAAAAGGACGACACCTAATCGTCAAGTTCTTGGTCGTTGAGAAACTGACCACCTATAACATTATCTTAGGTTGGCCAACCCTCAACGAAGCTAAGGCTGTAATCATCCCTTCTCTCATGCTCATCAAGTATGAGAGGGATGATGGCTCTGTTGGTTCCTTGAATGAGGATCAAAAGACGGCCCGGGAGTGTTACCTCTCAGCCGTCAAGGATACGGTGGCCCCAGACAGCCATGGCCAATAACCAATAGACCTTGACAATGTCAAGGATGCCGCCCCAGCCCCACCAGCATCCGGGAAGAAAAGAAATGTTCCTCTGCTGGTGGAGGTGGAAAAAGAGAAAAAAATAGCATTCACTGACCGGGGAACGGTCAGCTGAGTTCTGTCCCAAGCCAGCTAGAGACCATATTGATATACCTCTGGACGACATCCATCAAGAGTGTACTATTAAGGTTGGGACGGCTGCTTATGCTAAGCTGGGTGACGGCCTACACCTATTGCTTAAAGAATTCAAAGACATCTTTGCCTTTGAAGTGGAAGAGATGCCAGGCGTCAGCCCAGATCTTGCTGTCCATAAACTCGCCGTGGATCCAAAAATGAAGCCCATCCGGCAAAAGAAAAGAAATAACGGCGAGGAAAGAAGCCAGGCAGCAGCTGCCGAAGTAAAAAAGCTGTTGGAAGCCGGGTTCATTTGACCATGTAATTTCCCTAACTGGGTGGCGAATGTTGTGCTTGTAAAGAAGCCGAATGGTACCTGGCATATGTGTGTTGATTACACAGACCTCAACAAGGCATGTCCCAAGGACAGTTATCCGCTCCCAAAGATCGACAGTCTAGTCGATTTAGCAGCCGAGAATGCCTTGATGAGTTTCATGGATACCAACTCCGGCTTCCATCAGATACCCCTGTGGAAAAAAGATCAAGTGAAGACGGCCTTTGTCACTGATCAGGGGTTATTCTATTACACTGTGATGTCGTTCGTCTTGAAAAATGCGCCGGCTATATTCCAACGGATGATTAATACAGTCTTCATTAATCAAATTGGGAGGAATACGGAGGCGTACATTGATGATGTGATAGTCAAATCCAAGCAGCAGGCGAATCACCTTGCTGATCTCCGAGAAACCTTCACCACACTCAAGCGGCATAAGATTATGCTAAATCCTAAGAAATGCGTCTTTGGTGTTGAGTCTGGGAAGTTTCTCGGATTCTTGATTGATCAATGGGGGATAGAGGCTAACCCCGAGAAGATACAGGCGGTAATTGACATGAAGTCACCCCAAGACTTGGTTCGGAGATTAGGGTATCTCACATTGTTTTTCATCAGTCGGCCGACCCCAAGCAAACGGCCAAGTTGAAGCCTTCAACAAGCTTATCTCAGACGGCATAAAAAAGAAAATTTAAAGAGCTGGTGGCTTATGGGCAGAAGAGCTTATTCATGTCCTATGGGCCATCCGGACAACTGCCAAAGGGGCAATCGGTGAAACCCCATTTCTTATGTTATACGGTCCTAAAGCCGTCTTACCCATTAAACATTACGAGCCGACTCTCATAGTCATGCTTTTGTATGAAGAGGCAAATTAGGAGGCCATGAGGCTGGCATTGGAGTCCCTCCGGGAACGCAGGGGCAATGCTGTCCTGCGCCATGAGATGTACCGTCTGAGAATCACGAGAGCTTACAACAAGAAAGTACACAAGCGTCCTTTGAAAGTTGGCTAACCCCTAATTGGGAAGGCCCCTACCGAATCTATGAAGAAGTCAGGGATGGCACCTACCGTCTGGAAACTCCAGACAACAGATGTCTACGAACTTGGAATGTAGATAACTTAAAAAAGTACTACTTCTGAGAAATGTAAATTTTTTGTAAACGTCGAGTCTATCAATGAGAAATCAAGCTTTGTTTGCAAAATTGTTTTGTTATTTTTATAACTATTTATCCGTCTGGGTTATACTTAGACAGAATTTTTGCTTAGCTATCTAAGTTTGATGCTTAGTGTAATTTAATGTTATAGTCACTTGTCCGCCTGGGTAATACTCAGATGGACTACTTGTTTGACCAACTATGTTTGATACTTAGTGTCATTTAATGTTATGATTACCCGTCCGCCTGGGTAATACTCAGACGGACTAATTGATTAACCAACTAAATTCAACATTTAGTGTAAATTCAATGTTAAAATAATGCGTGGCCAATGGCCAGATTGAAAAAACTAAGCACAAAAACACTTAGTGGCTATACAACGGTTTCAAACAAGACCAAAGGCCAATGGCCGGATGGTTGCTTATTTTATAAAACCGCCTGTCCCAACATGGACGGTGGCGTCCGGCGACACCCCTCCGGGTGCATTCGTCGCAGAGAGCAGACTCTTCGTCAGTTCTACGTACCTATGCAGACGACAAAGATTGAACGACCAAATTGGTTAACTCATAGTCGTATGACCAGAATAATCTACAAGAACGATTAAGTTTTCGAATACCGGACGCCTTGAGGCATCAGTAGGTTACCGGCTGAAGTTTTCAATTAGATTATTTATTCCAAAGTTACACTCTCTCTCCCAATTGGGGCAAAAGAGTTTGTGTATGGCTATGAAATAATCCTAGGCGGAATATTACCTCCTGTGTAAGAGGCTAGAAGCATCTCTTCTAATAGCCGGCTGTGCACTTGGTTTGAGGCAATCACCATTGTGATTGATTGGCCTAAAAACACTTCATACTTCTCCACGTATCAAGTGTTTTCAAGCCAATCAATCTATTTGGAATGAAACTAACCACACAGTCGTCTAGGGGCAAGAGTAGCCGGATTACAAAACGACACCATCACAAGCAACAAACACTTTGTTCTCGGATTTGTTGTAGAAGTAATACCCTTTGGTTTCTTTTGGATAACCCACAAAGTAAACCTTGTCAGATTTCGGATGAAGTTTGTCAGAAATGAGTTTCTTGGCATATGCTTCGCATCCCCAAATCTTGAGAAAAGACAACCTTGGAGGTTTATTTGTCCATAATTCATATGGAGTCTTTTCCACTGCCTTTCACGGAGCACGATTCAGTGTAAGTGCCGCAGTTAAAAGTGCATGTTCCCAGAAAGAGATTGGAAGTTCACTAAGAGCCATAGTCGATCAGACCATGTCTAACAGGGTTCGATTCCTCCTTTCAGATACTCCATTCCATTGAGGAGTTCTCGGAGGTGTCAACTCTGAAAGTATTCCATGTTCTTTCATATGGTCATCAAATTCTTGGCTCAAATATTCGCCACCTCGATCCAATCGAAGAGCTTTGATTTTCTTGCCGAGTATTTATAATGCGCCTCTCGCTCATTCCTTGGCTATCTCTGATGAGGAAAATGAGGTTGACCCCTCGTCTCTCATCAAACCTGTTAAAGAAATCCATCCCATCGAAGAAGAGGAGGAGATCTTTTTCGACGCCATGGATAACCTTCCAGAACCAGCTAGTAAAGAGGACATACAATCGCTCACACTGTCTACGATGGAAGGATCGCACTTGCTACGTGAAACTCTCAAGGCTATAAAGGAAATTTAGAAGAAATATGACAAGGTTCCACTCCCGAAAAATGAACCTAAGAGAGAGTTCACACCCTTGGGAACGACTTACAAGGCGAAACGTTTTCCTTTAAAGTACCCAAGAAGAGTAATAGACTCTACACTCCAATTGGGATCCCATATATACAAATGTTCGAAATGCTCTCCGAGAGTGGCGAGATCAAACCTCTCGAACCGAGACCATTCGAATCATTGAAAAGGACATATAGATATTACTGTCAGTATCAATCAGGAGGTCACACTATCGAAAACTGTTTTAAATTCAAGGATTTAATTCAAAAAATGATTGATGAAAAGAAACTAGTCCAAGTTCCACAAGAAGAGGATGCAAGTATTAATGGAGTTTGGGACAGCGATGAAGAAGACGTCTATTTAAAAGACATGGTAGGACCACACCTTCAGTGTCATACGCCATGGATGACTTTTGGGTTGAAGAAGATTCATCAATAGACGTCCTCACAGAATCTGGGAGAATGCAACCTCCCGTTTCGACACAACCCATGCCAACCACACAACAAGTTCCCATACCTATCATTGAAGATAATGACATCGTCAAACAATTCAAGAAAAGAAAAGTTGAAATGAACGTATGGAAATTTATGGCGACATCCCGAGAACATAGGTTAGCTGTAATGAATGCCTTGGACAAAATAGGGATAGATTCTGACACCACTCCTGAGGGGTTGGATAACTTCCTCACGAGTGATCTACCTAGTCCCATCAATTTAATCACCTTTTCTGACAAGGATTTGCCCCCAGAAGGTGACAAACACTATAAGGCATTAAACCTCACAGTAGTTTGCAAGAGAATGAACGTCCATATGACTCTTGTAAACAATGGATCAGCCATTAACGTCTGTCCACTTAGAACTGCGAGGATTCTAAGCATAAGGGATGAAGACTTAACCCCGTCAACACAAGGAATAAGAGCCTACGACAACACTCGTCGTCAAGCTCTTGGCAAAATTACCATAAATGTAACGGCAAGAGCGATAGAGCACGCTACCACTTTCCAAGTAGTAGATATCAAGGCTTCATTCAATTTATTGTTGAGACGCCCTTGGCTTCATGACCTAAAGGCCGTCCCCTCATCTCTCCACCAACAAGTAAAAGCCATAGTTGGGGGAATTCCTATCACCATCGATGCTTCACCTATGAGAATCAAGTCTATAGAAAATCCAATAATTAACGTGGAGCACGACGAGGATGATGAAGATTTATGGGGCTTTAACGAAGAGGTCTCCTTAATCCAGGAAGATGAAAGGACCCTTCTCTACCACGACCCCCATTCTAACATGATCGTGAATGCTGTTCTAAAGAAACAAGAACATTTTCCTGGGATGACCCTAGGAAAGAAAAGGGGAATAGCAAAACCACTGGAGTCACATGGCCTCCCTAAATTAGATACTTTCGGACTTGGTTTCGAACCGACTCAGAAAGATCTTAAGCGAGCCCAGGAAAAATCGAAGGCACGTAAGGACGCTCGCATTCAAAAGAAAGCAATCCCAATGGATCAGTACTCTCTTACCCTTAATGGTCAATTCATAAAAGAAGGAGAGGAATATCCATGCCACAAATTTCCCGAACAATTTGTCGTAAATGGCATAAGGCAGCCGGGATTTGAAATTTTCTTGGATTGCTATTTCACAGATGAAATCCCAACTCCTGTCTATAAGGAGAAAGCACCCCCATGCTTTGATTTTAACGTCATGGGACTACTATTTGGGCTAGAAAAGGATGAGCCAACATACAATGAGGATAATTCCTCGCTCATTCAAACGGTCCTACATAGCGAAAACTTCGTTCCCTCGAAGCTAATCACTCCAGCGGAAGGATCACTACAACGGTGGCATAAGACCGTCAAAGTGACTACTCCAAGTGGAAGGAAGATACCCATCACGACAGGGCAAGGACCAATGTTCGAAGAGTCGTCTGAGTCAGAGTCTCTCCCTATAGAGTCATCTAGGTCTTTAGTAGTAGAACCTTCCCCTTCTATCTCTTCTCCTAGAATAGTTAGTGATCAAGTCCCTGAAGACATATCACTCTTTGATGTAATGATCTTAGAGTATAATAATATAATTTCTTCTCCTTACTTCTTGTGTTATTCTTTGACCCAAGATGACGAGCATTGATTAACTAACAATGAAAAAGATAAAGAACTTATTAAAGCAATGGAAACACTTGAAAAGAAAACACCGATAATTGAAGAAACTAAGACGGTTGATATCTCAAATGATTCAACCAATAAAAGAGAAGTTAAAATCGGACTAACACTTAATGAACAAGAAAGAACCGATTTAATTAACTTACTTAAAGAATTCATTAATGTATTTTCTTGGTCATACGAAGATATGCCAGACATTAATAGAGACATAGCTCAACACACTATACCATTAATTCCGGGAATGAAACCTGTAAAACAAAAAATACGTCGAATGAAACCCGACGTAGCACTTAAAATAAATGAAGAAGTCCAAAAACAGATAACTGCAGTTTCATCAAGGTATCTAAATACCCCGAATGGGTCACCAACGTCGTCCTAGTTCCGAAAAAAGACGGAAGGGTAAGAATGTGTGTCGACTATCGAGATCTAAATAAGGAAAGTCCAAAAGACGACTTCCCTTTACCAAACATCGATATTCTGGTGGATAACACAACAAATCACGCACTTCTCTCGTTCATGGACGGATACGGAGGTTATAATAAGATTCTCATGGCGGAAGAAGACATGGAGAAAACAACCTTCATAACACCAAGGGGCACTAACTTCTACACAGTAATGCCATTCGGGTTGAAAAACGCGGGTGCCACTTACCAACGTGCAGCGACTGCCTTACTCCATGACATGATGCATAAAGAAGTCAAAGTATATGTGGACGACATGATTGTAAAATCAAAAGACTGCCCAGGTCAACAAGTAGCCTTGAAAAAAAATTCCGAAAGGCTAAGAAAATATAATATGAGGTTGAACCCGTCTAAATGTGCCTTTGGAGTCACCTCAGGCAAGCTTTTGGGTTATGTCATAAGCTTTAGAGGAATAGAGATAGACCCTACCAAAATCAAAGCAATCATTTCAATGCCACCGCCCAAAACCGAGAAGCAGATTCAAGGATTTATCGGCCGGTTGCAATACATAAATAGGTTCATATCAAATTGACGACGATATGTGAACCAATCTTTAAAAATCTTAAGAAGAATGTACCAGTAATAGGGGATGACGAGTGTCAAAAAGCCTTTGAAAAGATCAAAGCCTATCTCGGAAATCCTCCCGTATTAGCACCAGCACTTCCCGCAATACCTCTTAGGTTGTACTTAACAGTTACCAATGAGGCAATGGGAGCTATGCTAGGACAAGAATTAAAAGGCAGAGAAAACGCAGTCTACTATCTAAGCAAGAAAATGCTCGAATATGAAGCACGTTATACGCCACTTGAGAAATTGTGTCTCGCCTTGGTGTGGGCTACAACCAAGTTAAGACATTATATGTTAGTTCATCCCGTCTTTGTAGTCTCCCGATTAGATCCACTCAAATATCTATTCGAGAAATCTACGCTCAATAGACGCATATCGAGATGGATAGTCAATTTAGCCCAGTTTGATGTAAGGTTTATGCCACAAAAAGCTATCAAAGGATCTGTAGTGTCAGACTTTCTAGCGGACTTTCCAATAGAAGACTCGACGCCAATACAAGACAATGAATTTCCATACGAAGACTTAATGGTCACTGAAGATGATACTTGGACCTTATACTTCGACGGAGCCTCAAACAAAAAGGGATGTGGCGTTGGAGTATTACTAGTATCACCTAAAGAAGAGCATGTTCCAATCTCCATAAAGCTTGATTTCGACGTTACCAACAACGCTGCTGAGTACGAAGCATGCGTGGTAGGCCTTGAAACAGCTTTGGCATTGGGAGTAAAAAGTTACGGATATTAGGGGACCCTTCATTAATCATCAATCAAATATCCAAAAGGTGGAAAGTAAGGAGCGAAAGTCTGGCCCCTTACCAAACCTAGCTGGAAACTCTTACTAATCAGTTAGAGAAGGTAGAATACACATATATTTCTAGGGAAGAAAATTAATTTGCTGATGCCTTGGCAAGACTAGCCTCGATGGTTATGATTCCCACGAAATCGAGCAAATGCTTCTAACTATAGAGAAAAGGCACAAACCAGCATATATTCAAGCTATAAAGAATGATGAAGTAATCTAACACGAAGAAGAAGAAGAAGAAGAAGAAGAAGAAGAAGAAGAAGAAGAAGAAGAAGAAGAAGAAGAAGAAGAAGACGAAGAAGAAGGAGAAGAAGAAGGAGAAGAAGAAGAAGAAGAAGAAGAAGAACCGTGGTACACAGATATATTCAATTATGTCACCAAAGGATAATACCCTCCCCATGCTGACAAAAGAGCAAAACGAGCATTAAGACTCTTGGCTTCCCAATATGTACTCATAGACAACGAGCTACATAAAAGGGTACCTAAGGGTCGAGCTCTCTTATGTGTAGGAAAAAAGGATGCCCAAAGAGCAATAAGGATAGTGCACGAAGGAATCTGTGGAACTCACATAAATGGCAAAATGTTAGTCCAAAAGATAATGCGAGAAGGATATTATTGGACTACAATGAATAGGGATTGCCATCAATACGTAAAAAGATGCCCTAAGTGCCAAATCTATGCCAATTTACAACATGTTCCTCCATCCTTGATCTACACCTACACGTCGCCATGGCCGTTCTCTACATGGGGAATTGACATCATCGGCAAAATCACTCCCCCAGGAACAGGAGGCCACGAATATATCCTAGTGGCAATTGATTACTTCACAAAGTGGGTCGAAGCGCAATCATACGCTAAACTCACTTCAAAACATGTAGCACTCTTTATCGAGAGAAATATTATTTGTCGATACGGAGTCCCACATGAAATGATAAGTGACAATGGAACTCACTTTCAAGTCGAATGTGAAGAGTTGCTACAAAAATATGGCATTCAACATCATCATTATTTCCCTTATAGGCCTCAAGCAAATGGAGAAGACGAGGCAGCTAATAAAAATCTAAAGACTATCATCGAGAAAATGACTGAAAATTATAAGGATTGGCCTGCCAAACTTCACTTCGCATTGTGGGGTTATCGCACGTCAATTCGCACATCAACAGGAAATACGCCATTTTCCTTGGTATATGGAATGGATGTCGTACAACCTGTCGAACTAGAGATTCCATCTCTACGCATCGCGTTAGAAAGTAAACTGGATGAAGTTGAATGGACTAGGGAAAGATATGAAGAGTTAATTCTACTCGATGAAAAACGACTAGAAATTCTACATCATACTCAGTGTTATCAAACTAGTATGGCTAGGTATTTTAATAATAAGGTTAAGACAAGAAAAATCAAAGTAGGAGACTTGGTGTTAAAAGCATTAAGGAAAAATGTTTTAGATCCAAGGGGAAAATTTAGACCTAATTGGTCTGGACCCTACATTGTCAAAACAATCCTATCAGGAGGTGTAGCAAAATTAACTGATATGGATGGCAATGAGTTCTCGAACATGACAAATCTTGACCAACTTAAGAAATACTACCCATAATTACTTGAGCAGGACACTGAAGAGAGCTACGTTTGGCCTTATTCCTTAAGAAAGGATACGTAGGAAACCCTTTACGGGTGCCGCCACTTTATTTTTTAAAATCTCACATCCCAGAATTAATAAAAATTCGACAGAAGATCGACGCAACATCAGCGTCACAGAAAAAATTATGGCGCCAGGTGATGAATGTTAGCGCCAGACGGCGGAATCCGTCGTCTGACGCCAGACTGCCGCAGTCGGCGCCAGTCGCAAAATTGTGGCGCCAGTTTACGGTCACAAGTCTGGGAATATTTCGGTGTTTTTCGGAAAATTTTCGACTTCCGTACTCGAAAAAAATTTCTGGAAAATTAATTCGGTTTTCATTGCTTTAATAAAATAAATTTAAAGTAAATAATTTAATTAAAAAGCTGGAATTTCATTAATAAAATAAACTACATTTATTGATGGAATTTAAATAAAGCTTGAATAAATTAACTTTAAATAAAAAAAATAAACTAAGTCTAATGATTGGAAATTAAGCAATGCTCTTAATCTTCTTTCTCTTTCTTATCCCTTTTCCAATTTTTGTCTACTTCTTCTTCCTCGTCAATAACCTTAGCTAGTAGGTGATGTGTCTATTTTATACAGTATTTTACCCCCGTCCCTCGGTCATAATTAGTAGTGTTTTTGGCTCTTTAGAGCCACTTGTATTACTAATTGGTGTTTTCTAGTGTTTTCGTAGATTTGGTTGACTTTTGTAGGGATTTATGCTTTTAGTGTATTTTCCCGAGATATTTTGGAGCAATCACGAACATTGGAGAAGCACGACCAGATTCTATAGCCCAGGGCCGGTTAGAGCCATCAAACCGTTGATTAAGGGCTCGGTATAGGTGATACCGGGGCATTTGGACCGAGTATTCAAGACCGGAAGAGGAAACCCAGATTGGCCCGAAGAATTGAAGCCCAATCGTAGTCCAAATAATGGCCCAAATGACCCGCCCGGCCAAAGAGGCTGGCGCCCAGAGGCGCGCCCGGCCGGGCGGGAGAAGCTTAGGCTGGCGCCCGGTGACGCGCCCGGCCGAGCGCGAGATTAGTAGTAAGGAGCAAAAAGACGCGCCTGATCGGGCGGTGCCTCGCCCGATCGAGCGCGTGTATTTCTTAGGAGACTATTAGCGTCGTTTTAATTTGTTTTAGTTTAGGATTTTGTACGGGGTATAAATACTCCTCCGTAATACGATTTTAATATCTCTTCTTCTCCTTTTTACTCTTTCTTTACTCTCTTAATTGTTCTCTTATATTTCTTTTCTCTAAAAACCATTGTTCTTAATTCTACTCTTAATTTCATATTTACTTTGGTAACGATTTCTCTTCCCTTAGTCTCAGTTATTTATTTTATTCTTTTTATCATGTCTTTCTTTATTGCTTTGGTTAGTTTAATTTCTACTATGTGTGAGTTGTTTTATTTCTAGGGTTTATGGGGATCCATAAATAATATGAAAGGGTAATTTGTTGTTGTTAATATCAATGCTAGATTAATTTCCTATTGATTGATTTATTGCTCTGTGACTAGATTAGGCCTGATCTTTTATGCATGAGTTTGGCAATATTAATTCAAGATTCGACAGATGAGAATTAATGTTTAGGTCTAATTTCAATAGGCAGGTTAATTTATAAATGGTTAAGTCGAGATTCGAAAGATGAGATTTAATACAGGTAAATTAATTGTGTGATTATAATACGTAGCGAAAGCCTTTTATAATCTGATTGATGTATGCTTTGATGAATGATTATTATATTTTACCCTGGAATATTATTTATTGGTGAACCTATGCCCTAGATCCTTTTATATATTGTTTTCTCCCTATTCTCAATCTTAGTAGTTTAGTTACTTATTCGAATATAAATATTGGTTACTTAGATAATTTAGATTATATTAATTAATTAGGAGTAAAAAGACTTGTTTCCCTGTGGAGATCGACCCTACTTCCCTATCTACTTTAGCTAGAGGATTTAGGTATTACTTTTGATTAGGGGATACGACTTTACCCTGCCAAAATTTGGCGCCTTTGCCGGGGAAACGGTTTTATTTTTATTTCTGATTGTTTTTGTAGTCTAGATTATTTCCCTTTTGTCTCAGAGAGCGTTAGTTCTCTGAGGCAAATCTCACATTTGCTTCTAGTTTTTGTTTATGCCCAGGTGTTCCAGATCAGGTTACATCCTATACGATCCTAAGATCGAACGTTCCTTCCATAGACAGAAAAATCTCTACAAGCAAATCCTGGCGGATTCTGGTGATAATAACAATAATCACCGCGATCCTCCGACTGGTTCTAGCGATTTAGAGGCATCATCAGACGCAGAATAAGAGATGACGGCTCCAAAGAAGCTTAGTGATTATTCATAACCAAAGCTTACGGATTTTCCACATCTCACCCCTACTCCGGCTCTTGATGGGGTTCAATTTGAAATTAAACCTCAATTTATAACGATGATAGAGAGGAAGCAATTCAGTGGAGCCAAGGTAGAAGACCCGAATCTTTACATTGCCGACTATTGTCAATATTGCAACACCATCAGGCAAGCCGGGGTCACTCAAGACCAAATCAGGGAGATTCTCTTTCCCTTCTCTTTAACTGGAAAAGCTAAATTGTGGTTTAATGGCATAAATAGAACTACACTTGGTATAACTGACTGGGAAACTCTTGTTTTTAATTTCTATAACAAGTATTATCCTGCAGAGAGAATAGTCGTACTACGGAGTGTAATCCAGAACTTTGCCCAAGAAGCCGATGAATCTTTATATGAGGCTTGGGAGAGGTTCAAGGATTTACAAAGAGATTGCCCCCACCATAACCTAGCACAATGGCAGTTAATCCAAGCCTTTTATAATGGCCTTGGATTTAGACTCTGCAGCTAGTGGGAGATTTATGAATCTTGATGTTGATGATGCAGGTCAGGTTATTGAAGACATGGCGATACACAATTCCCAATATGGGAATCCTAGAGGATTTGCGAACAAGGGGAAACATAGTGTTGACTCTGTATCCTTTTTGCAAGCTCAACTGACCTCTATTTGCCAAAAAGTAGATAACCTGAGCACTGCTAATGTAGCTAATATTTTTGCGATTAAAAATAATTCTAATGAGGCTTTCTGTGAAAATTGTGGTATTGTAGGTCATTGGGAGCAAGATTGCAGGAGTTCCGTGGAGCAAGTTAATGCCTTCCAAGCTTATAGGCAGAATAACCCATACTCCAACACTTACAATCCCGGGTATAGGAATCATCCGTACCTTTCCTACCGGAGCACTAATGTTCAAAATCCACCACCACAAGAACCACAGGCGCCACAGCAACAGCAGCAGAAATATTATCATCCCAATGCTAGCCAGAAGAACCAACCACAACAACCCTCCTCATCTTCTGACCCTTCTCTGGTGGAAATTAGAGCAATGTTGGTTAATATGCAAAAGCACATGGAGAGCAGAGATGCGACAATTGATCAAATTCTAGCGCATAATAAAATTGTAGATAATCAAATTGCGCAACTCTCCGCTACTCTACAAGCCCGCCAACAAGGAGCTCTGCCGGCAAAGCCAACTCGGCCTACGGATCAAGCATTTGCAATTACTCTGAGGAGCAATTCAAACTATGAAGGGCCCTCTATGCCCAGAGTTGATGAACTTGTTTTATTACATAATGCTAATCTTGATTCCGTTAAACCAAACAATGTAGTTGATAGCCCTGCAGGGCTAAAGGATAATACTAACTGTATAGGGTATTTTTACCCTAGACACGTGGACCAATGAAAGGTTGCCACGTGTCAAGCTCGGGATGGCTCATGTGGCTCAACATCCTCTTGACACTTGGCGCCCTCAGATGTGTTTCTGAAATGGCGGCTTTCAAAGGCCCAAACCCCTAGGAGCGCCGTAAAACGTCGCAACCCACTAGAATCTAGGTCAAGTGACCTAGGTAGGGGCACATTTTCCAACGACCCTATAAATAGGAAGATATTTCCCCATTTTGGGGACACACATTGAATCATTTATTACACCCTTACTCTCTTACATTAGAGAAAGACTTGAGCTTTGAATCCAAGCAGATACCCACCTAAATTTCCGTTCTCTTTATTCCGTTTCAAGTTACTGACTTGATCGTCGGAGGCGGAGCTCCAACCACCTGGAGTCTCCGTTGTTTTGCAGGTACAGCTCAGCCGGATCAGACTTTGTGACGTAACTCTACCAAGGGAGAAAAACACCCAAAACATTTGGCGCCGTCTCTGGGGAGAGTACCTCGAAGATGGTTCAAGAGTCTGTACCACCCCCTAACCGTCTGGGCGAAGACCCAGAAGTCTTTACAAACCATGAGGATGAAGATCCTCAGGTCGAAACCTTTACAGCCGAAGACAGCTCTCTCAAAATCAAGCGCATCCAGCCCAGAGAGACTCAGGAGCGGGGTGCCTCCCAGGCGGGTCCAAGCAGACCCACTGGGCAGCCGGAAGGGGAAACCCAAACGGCAGCTGGATCAGCCCTTGTCACTCGAGACGAACTCATGAGATTCATGACAAGTTTCAAGGGTGAAATTAAAGAGCTAGTCACCAAAAGCCGGGCTGGCCCAAGTAAAGGTTAGTCGGCGAAGAAGACTCCTCCAAAGAAGGGGAAGTTAGTCAGAAACAGGCAGCCCATTCCTCATCCAAAGGAGAAGGCAGCCGGGACCATTGATTGGTGAAGAATTCTCCTTTCTGGGAAGAATACCAATAACACTCGCCAGACTCAGCAGCTGGTGAGAAGTAAAAAATTAACTCTTGATGCCCGGGAGATCATCAACCGGATAAGAAACCAATCGCTGTCTGAGTCGGCTTCAACGTCGAACTTTCCAGACAGCTTCAACAACATTTCTGCAGGGACTGCACCCTCCCTACATGAGAGTCAGACAGGCGGTAATACCGTCCATTCTGGCCCTCATATGATTGGAGCTGTCCCGTATGTGCCTACTCAGGCTTACGGGCAGTACTCCCCTCCCTTCATGCAACCGGCCTCCTTTGGGGGTCAGGCGGCATATCCAAATGTCCAGCCATTGGACTGGCAGCTTCGTCTGCTACGCCTGGGTGAACAGCCTTCTGCGTTCACCCGGGAGATAACCGAGGCGGCCAAGCCGGCCAAGGTTAAGAATGTATTGGTTGGTACCTATGATGGTACCACCAATTCGGAAGACCACCTCATAGCTTACACCAACCTCATGTATCTGCAGGGGTTGGATGATGCCACTTGGTGTCGATGCTTCTCGGCTACATTGAAGGGCATTGCCCAACAATGGTTTGGCAATCTGCAAGCCAGGTCCATCGATAGTTTCAGGAAGCTTGCCTTCCTGTTTGCTTCCAACTTCTCAATGAACATCCCTGCTAAGAAAACAAGCCTTGATTTGAGCACTGTTAAGCAGGGAGAGAGAGAAGGGCTGCGCTCATATGTCAGGCGGTTCAACCTGATCAGAATTCAGATTCAGGGGCTGTCTGATGAGGTAGCTTTTACAGACTTTTTCAAAGGTATGAGAGACGGGTCGACCTTTAAGTTCGACCTAGTCAGAATAGGGGCTTTCACCCTGCAGGCGGCCCTGAGGGAGGCGAAAAGCTACATTCAAGCTACTGACCTCTGCTCGCCTGGAGGCCAGTCGGACTCTAAGAAGTCTGACAAGCAGAAAGACAACCGGCCTGCTCAGCCGGCTAAAAAGAAAGAGAAGAGCAAGAAGAGAAAAGAAGTATGGGCGGTTACTGACTCTGACCAGCCGTCCCAGAAGAAAAAGAAAGAGTTTAAACCGTACGTCCCCAAGTACGAGTTTAACAAAGACTGCAACTCCATCCTCATGGAGGTAAAGGACCGGCTGTCCATTGAGAAGCCGAATCCTATGAAGAGTTCTGTCCAGTCACGGAACAAAAATAAATTTTGTCAGTTCCATGAGGAGGTTGGCCATGACACCAACGACTGCTTCAGTCTTCAGCGGGCGTTGGACCGTCTGGCTGACAAATAGCTGTTGAAGTCCTACATTTCTAAGTCCCCAGCCGGGGCAAAAAAGAAAAACAAGGGTCAGTCCTCCAAGACTACCCCCCAGCCTGCTAGTAGCTCAGATACCGACAAGGAGCCGGTCTACACTATAGCAGGCGGGTTCTCATGTGGTGGCCCTACCATCCGGGGAACCAAGAGCCATCTTCGAAAGATGGACAAAGATGATGATGAGCAGGCGTCTGCCAGCTCTTCCTTCCCAGACGTCTTGATCACTGAGAAGGATAGGGGCAGCGTCCGCCGCCCTCATGAGACATCATCAGCCCTCATGAGAAGGATAGGGGCAGCGTCTACCCGGTGGTTATTGAATGTAAGGTTGCCAACCAGCTGGTTGGACGGATCCTTATAGACACCGACAGCTCATCAGACATCATCAGCCTCCGGTGCCTGCAAAAGCTGAAATACAATGTCAGCAGCATGCACCCGGTCACCCACCCCTTGGTTGGTTTTGGGGGTGGGATGGTCTACCCAGCCGGTAGAATTGACTTACCCATCCGGCTGGGGGAGAAAGGCCAGGGACGACATATTGTCATCAGATTCTTGGTCGCTGAGGAGTTGACTGCCTAAAACATCATCCTTGGCCGGCCAACTCTCAACGTAGCCAAGGCAGTAATCATCCCATCTTTCATGCTCATCAAGTATGAGAGGGATGACGACACTGTGGGTTCCCTTAATGGAGATCAGAAGACGGCCCGAGAGTGTTATCTCTCAGCCGTCCGAGATACCGTGGCCCCAGGCGGTCAGGAACCCATAGACCTTGACAATGTCAAGGATGCCGACTCATCTCCTGCCCCACCAGCAGCCGGAAAGAAAAGAAAAGCACCTCTACTAGTGGAGGTGAAGAAAGAGAAAAAATAGCAATCACTGGCCGGTGAACGGTCAGATGAGCTCCGTCCCCAACCGGCTGGCAAAAGCATTGATCTCGTTCTGGATGACAGCCGTCCAGAACGTACTGTTAAGGTTGGGACGGTTGCTCATGCTACCTTGGGTGCAAGCTTGCACCTTCTGCTGAAAGAATTCAAAGAAATTTTTGCCTTTGAAGTGGATGAGATGCCAGGCGTCAGCCCGGATCTCGCTGTCCACAAACTCGTCGTGGACCCCAAAAAGAAGCCCATCCGGAAAAAGAAAAGAAACCACGGCGAGGAAAGAAGTCAGGCGGCAGCTGCCGAAGTCAAAACGCTGTTAGACGCCAGGTTCATTCGGCCTTGTAATTTTCCCGACTGGGTGGCCAATGTGGTCCTTGTTAAGAAACCGAATGGGACCTGGCGCATGTGTGTTGATTACACAGACCTCAACAAGGCGTGTCCTAAGGACAGTTTTCCGCTTCCGAAGATCGACAGTCTGGTCGACTCTACCGCCGGTCATGCCTTGATGAGTTTTATGAATGCCTACTCCGGCTTCCATCAGATACCCCTGTGGAAGAAAGATCAAGAAAAGACGGCCTTTGTCACTGATCAGGGGCTATTCTGTTACACGGTGATGCCGTTTGGCTTAAAAAATGCGCCGGCTACGTTCCAATGAATGATTAATACTGTCTTTGTTAATCAAATTGGGAGGAATGTAGAGGCATACATTGATGACATGATAGTCAAATCCAAACAGCAGGCGGATCACCTTGCTGATCTCCGAGAAACCTTCACCACACTCAGGCGGCATAAGGTCATGTTAAATCCTAAGCAATGCGTCTTTGGTGTTTAGTCTGGGAAGTTTCTCGGATTCCTGATTGATCAAAGGGGGATAGAGGCTAACCCTGAGAAGATACAGGCGGTGATTGACATGAAGTCACCTCGCACTGTCAAGGAAGCACAGAGACTAACCAGTTGCCTGGCTGCTCTGGGGAGATTCCTCAGCCGGTCAGGCGACAAATGCCTTTATTTCTTCCAAGCAATCAGGAAGAAGACCAGGTTCGAATGGGGAGATGAGGCTGAGGCGGCCTTTCAACGGCTGAAAGAACACCTCCACTCTTTGCCAAGACTTGTTAGTCCATTGCCTAGGGAGGTGTTATACATATACTTAGCCGTCTCAGATCATGCTCTCAGTGCCGTTCTCCTTGCTGAGAGAGACGATGTTCAGCTTCCGGTCTATTTCATTAGCCATGTCTTAAAAAATGCTGAGCTCCGGTACCCCATGGTAGAAAAATTTGGCCTTTCTCTGTATATGGCTTTCAAGAAATTGAAGCCATACTTCCTGGCTCATCCGGTGGTAATCTACACCGTCCAGCCCCTCAAGCGGCCAATGTCTACTTTGGAGTCATCCGGAAGAATGTTGAAATGGGCTATTGAAATGCAAAGTCTTGAAATCACTTTTGAACCTAGAAAAGCAGTGAAAGGTCAGGCGTTTGCCGACTTCATTGTTGAAATGACCCGACCGGTGCAACCGGATAATTTTGACCAGTTTTGGAAAGTGTATGTAGATGGAAGCTCAACAAAGAACGGCTGTGGTGCAGGAATTATATATGAGTCCCCAGAGGGGGACAAATTTGAATATGCACTGCGGTTTAAGTTTCAAGCCTCAAATAATGAGGCGGAATATGAAGCCCTGCTAGCCGGAATCCGCATGTGTAAGGCAGCAGGGGCAACAAAGATTGACGCCTATTCTGATTCACAGTTGGTCGTTAGCCAGTATGAAGGAGCATATGAGGCAACTCATCCGGCTATGATCAAATATCTTCAGGCAGTCAAGGAAGAGACTGGGGCACTTGAGGAATTCCGTCTGAATCAAGTGCCCAAGTCGGATAACAGCCAGGCGGATGCCTTGTCCAAATTGGCTTCATCCGCCTGCTGTGATACCCCTCGGTCGGTCTTTTGGGAAGTTCTTGAAAAGAGAAGCATACATGAAGAGCCCATTGGAACCTTAGATCGAAGCTCCACCTGGATGGATGCCATCCGGGCCTATATTTCAAAAGGCACACTTCCTGATTCACCACAAAAAGCAGCCGTCCTGAAGAAGAGAGCTGCAAGCTTCGAGTTGAAAAATGGAGAACTTTTCAAGGCAGGATTTCTTAAGCCCCTGTTGAAGTGTGTCACCCCAGAAAAGGGGAAGGAAGTTCTCGAAGACTTGCACTCGGGATTCTGCGCCTCTCATATAGGCGACAGGTCCCTAGCCGTCAGAGCCAGACGACATTACTTTTGTCCCACTCTTGAGGCAGACGCCAAGGAATTGGTGAAGAAATGTGACAAGTGCTAAAAGTTTGGTAAACTCATTCACCGTTCGGCTACTGATCTGACGGCCATCCACAGCCCAATCCCGTTTGCAAAATGGGGTATGGACATTCTAGGTCCTTACACGCCTGCTCCAGGCGGAAAGCGTTACATCTTGGTGGCTGTGGATTATTTCACCAAGTGGGTGGAGGCTGAGGCGGTTAAAAACATCAAGACCTCAGACGTAATTTCCTTCATTTGGAAGAACATCATCACCTGGTATGGGGTACCTATGTCTATGGTGTTTGATAATGGCCCTCAGTTTGAGACTCCTAAGCTAAAAACTTGGTTGGGAGATCAGGGGATCTCAAGCTATTTTGCATCTGTTGGTCGGCCCCAAGCAAACGGCCAAGTTGAAGCCTTCAACAAACTCATCTCAGACGGCATTAAAAAGAAAATAGAAAGAGCCGGTGGCTTATGGGCAGAAGAATTAATCCATGTCCTATGGGCCATCCGGACAACCGCGAAAGGGGCAACCGGTGAAACCCCATTTATCATGGTTTACGGTGCTGAAGCCGTCTTGCCCATCGAACATTACGAGCCGACTCTCAGAGTCATGCTGTATGATGAAGAGGCAAACTGGGAAGCAATGCGCCTTGCATTGGATTCACTCCCAGAACGCAGGGGCAATGCCGCCTTGCGTCATGAGGTTTACCGTCTGAGAATGACTAGAGCCTACAACAAAAAAGTACACAAGCGTCCTTTGAAAGTAGACGACTTAGTGTTACGAAAAATGAAGGAAACCGGTAGGGCCAATGAGCTGGAAAAGCTAACTCCAAATTGGGAAGGCCCCTACCGGATCTGTGAAGAAATAAGGGATGGCACCTACCGCCTGGAAACCCCAGACGGCAGGCGTCTGCCTAGAACTTGGAATGTAGACAACCTAAAAAAGTACTACTTCTGAGATTGTAAACTTTTTGTAAATAGTGAGTCAATTAATGAAGATTCAGACTTTGTTTGCAAAATCGAGTTATTGTTTAATCATCCATCCGGGTAATACCCAGGCGGATTCTTCTTTAACTAACTTAGTTTGACACTTAGTAAAGGTTATATTCGTTGGACCGCCTGGGTACTACTCGGATCCCTTGGTTATTTAAGTTTGATACTTTGTTTATTAAACTGCCTGATTATTTGCGTGGGTAATACCCAGACTGACCCGCTTGTTTAAAAAACTAAGTTTGATACTTAGTGTAAATTCAATACTGACTATAAACTAAGCACAATAACATTTAGAGGCTATAAAACCGGTCTCAAACAAGACCAGAGGCTAAAATAGCCGGATGGTTGCTCATTTTATAAAATCGCCTGTCCCAGCATGGACAAAGGCGTCCGGCGACACCCATCCGGGTGCAATCGTCGCAGAGAACAGACTATTTGTCGGTTCTACGTACCCATGCAGATGGCAAAAATTGAACGACCAAGTTGGCCAACTCATAGCCATCTCACCAAAATAACCTATGAAGAACGAATAAGTTTCCAGATACCGGATGCCCACAGGCACCAGTCGGTCATTGATAGAAATTCTTACTTGGGTTATTTATTCCAAAGTTGCACTCACTTCCCCTATTGGGGCAAAGGGTTGTGTAATGGCTACGCGTTAACCCCAGACAGAATATAACCGCCTGGGTAAGAAGCTCAAAGCACCCGTTTTAATGGCCGGTTGTGCACTTGGTTTGGGGCAATCACCATTGTGATTGATTGGCCTAAAAACACTCCATACTTCTCCAAGTATCAAGCGTTTTCAAGCCAATCAATCAGCTTGACATAAAACCAACCACACAGCCGCCCAGGGGCAAGAGCACCCGGATTGCAAATTGCCGCATGCTTTTTTAAGTTAGGAAAAATACTAAAGAATTGCATACACATGAAAAATTCAAATTGAAAACAGACATATATAAAATCCGACTGAGTCGGAATACTTCATTTATATTTGAAATGGCACAAAGGCCAGAATAATTGTTAACCGGACACATCCGGTGAAGAAAGAAAGTAAAAATGTTAACCCAACCCCATGGTTGGTAAAAAGATACAACAAAACACGGCATGCAAGCCGGTAAAAAACAATGATTGGCATACTACCGCAGAAAGGTGGGAGGCACGCCTAAGGCTGAGGCGGAGTCTTCTCCGGCTGAGTTTGGCTGGCTTGGCCCTCTTGATGATCATCCGCCGGCTCCTCATCATTAGAGACTTCATATCCCTGCTCAGCAGCCCAGTCTTGGAAGCGAGGCGGAGGAGCATCACCCAGTTGTTGGGCATCATACACCTCAGTGGCATAATCATACCTCAGCTTATAGACCTCAAAGTCTATTTCTGGGTAGAGGAGGCCCCAGGTGATCTTCAGCCGGGCCAAGTTGTCCCGTTCATTCTCCTCAGTCAGCCGGGTCTGCTCCCGGGCCAGCTCATCCGACTGCTTGTTGCGCTGGGTCATGAGCTCAAGCCTCAGGCGGTCATTGTCAATCCGGAGTTGGGCATTCTCCTTGTCAGCATCTTCTAATGCCTTGAGATCAGATTTGGCATCTTTCAGCTACTTATCAAGGTCATCAGCCCGGCTGTTAGCTTCATCGTTTGCAGCCGTCAAACTCTGGATCAGCTCCTCCTTTTTCAACTCTACTGCTTTAATCTTTAAATTACACATATAATCAGAATGTTCAGAAAAGTTGAGGTTTTCTAGAGCCCTCCGTTTGGCGTCATTTACCTCTTCTTGCTTCCGCCTGAAGGGACCCCGGAGATTATCCACTCTCACCATAGCCTGAGTCAATAACAGCCAGTTTATGAGTTACTTAGTCAAAATAAAGATTAAAGACATCAAGATAGAGGAATTATGTACCTCAGCCAGAGAGCCCATTATCCGGTCGAAGTCCACGACCTGCAGATTAGGTATGAAGGCCTTCTCAGACCGAGTGACAGTCCTCCCCATCCGCTTCGCGAAGCTTGCGAGATCCGGCGGGTTAGGAGTCAGATCTGCATCAAAAGTAGTTCTTTGTGAGGTAGATGCAGCGTAGCTGGCATTCATCCGTTGCCGGCTGCAGACTGACCCTTTTGAAGAATCAACCTTAGTCTTGATTCTCATAAAATCAAGTGGCCAAGGTATTTCAGTTCGTTCCTTACCGTGACCTTCCGGATGGGTCTCCGGCTTGTTCTCCTCCCCTGTGGTTGCCGCACCGCCTGCAACCTTAGGTGGCTCGCCACCCTTCGATGCCGTAGAGGCTTCCAGCGCTTTCTGCTGTTCTGAGCTTTCACTCAGTTTCTTCAGAACAGCAGGGGATTTGCCCCCAGTCGTTGGACGACCGGATTGGGCAGAACTTTGCTTCTGGGGGGGGATCCTTCCTTGCGGCTTTGGCAGCCGGAGCCTTCTCCAGATCATCTCCCTGCCTTTTGAGAAGCTTGGAGAATGATCGAGGGATTCTCTTGGCGGACTCCTGAGAAAGAAGCAAAATATAAGTATACCCAACCGGTATATATAAAAAATAAATAAAAAATGCAAACATAAAGTCAGGCGGTCTTACCCCGCCTTTCTTCGTATCTTTAGCCTCGACGGCTGCCTTTTTGACAAGGGCCGCCTCCTTGCGCAGTTGCGCCGCAGATTTAGCAGGAGTCTTATCCTGGTCAACCATCCTCAGGGCTTCTTCTGCAAAAACAAGAATGTCAAGTTAGAAAGAATTAAGGAAAGTTTGCAATAAAAATAAAATGACAATCATTCCGGATGAGAAGTATTCTACCCCTGGGAAACATCGTACTCAGTCCGCAGGCGGACAAGAAGCATTCATCTTTGAAGAAGTCCGGATGGGGGATCCAGTTCTTGGGAACAATAATGTGAGTCCCATCCCCCATGGGCTCAGTTGTGGTTTCAAAAAATCCCGGCTCCATGATTTGCTCCCGGGCTTTAGTAAATAGTGTCGGGAGAGGGCATTTACGTCCAAGAAGAGCCGGCTCTGTATTGTACCGGCGCAGTGTCCGGTTGTGTCTTAGGGTTGGAGAGGAAATCAAATAGAACTTGTCCTTCCACCCGGATCATTTGGACACTTTGTCCAAAGTCATTAGATATTGGGGCAGGGTAGTCAGCGTATACCATGCCCCATGGCCGCCTGGAGCCTTGCTCAAGTAGTGCATGTGAGCAAAGGCGGAGAAACTGGGGTTCAAGTTTTGGAATTCGCAGGCGGCGATGTAACTTAATATGTTCACCCACGAGTTAGGGGTGAGCTGCCAAACCCCCAGATCATACCCCTTGAGGATTTTCCTAATCCCGGGGTGGAGGGGGAACTGGAGGCCGGCTTCTATAACCGCCTCAAAGAAGATGAAGTAGTCATCTGCATGGTCAATGTCGTCCCCCCAGGCCATCACAGCATCAGCCGGAGGGACAATAACTTCCCAACCCCTTCCAAATGGATGTTTCTCTTTAAAGGCCCTGAACCCGCTATTAAGAAGGGCAATGTTACTCGGCAGCATCCGGGTTCTTTTGGGGTTGGGATGGTCAGCAACTTTGGGCGGCTGCTGATAGTCAGCCGCAAAATCTCCCTGGTAAGAGCCGGAGGATTCCGCTCTTGATCCCTGGCCGGCTTCAGCGTCGCCGGCTTCATTTGAGGAGGCGGCTCCTTCGCCATCCATTTCTCTTACTCAAGAGCTCCCAGAGGTAGAGGGAGCCTCTTCGTCAGATCCGCTCTCCTCCCAATTCCTCGGATCCCCTTCCGGGAAAACCTCATCGGCTAGCACTCTCATGGTGCGCCGATTTTTAGACCGCCTGGCCGTTTGTTTCGTTCTAGCCATTGTGTCCTGCACAGACACGGAGAGGGAGGAATTCGGAGATGAGCATATTGGTTCTGACAGTCCAGAAGAGGCACCCCCTGTTCTAGACTCAGCCGTTCCAGGGGATCGGCTGAGTGTCCTAGGTAGTGCCGAGTGGGTGGATTGGGAACTCATTTATATTTTCTATTTTTCTAAAAGAAGACGGGCATACAGGAGGAAAAAATGATATGTAAATTGAAGGGGAGAAAAGCTAAAATGGTTACCTTGCTTTGACTCTGGAAAATCTAAAAACCGCTTCAGCCGGTGAACCGGGTGATGTACTGCTAGCACTCGGAAGCCTGAAACTTGCTGTTATGCAGGCGGGAGCAGAGGAAACTCTCTCTAGAAATCTCTCTTTCTCTCTCTAAAAAGTCAATATGAACGTAAGGTGTGAAAAGGAAGGGGGGTAACTTTCTATTTATAGAAAGTAAAAGCGGGGGGAAAATTTTGATTTGAAATTTAAAATTTTACCCGTTACTGTTCACCTATGAAAGGTGGACACGTGTTACAGGCCCCACGTGACATGCACGTGCGACCTGTGAGGGGCAAATGTTTAGGGTATTTTTACCCTAGACACGTGGACCAATGAGAGGTTGCCACGTGTCAAGCTCAGGATGGCTCATGTGGCTCAACATCCTCTTGACACTTGGCGCCCTCAGATATGTTTCTGAAATGGCGGCTTTCAAAGGCTCAAACCCCTAGGAGCGTCGTAAAACGGCGCAGCCCACTAGAATCTAGGTCAAGTGACCTAGGTAGGGGCACATTTTCCAACTACCCTATAAATAGGGAGATATTTCCCCATTTTGGGGACACACATTGAATCATTTATTACACCCTTACTCTCTTACATCAGAGAAAGACCTGAGCTTGGAATCCGAGCAGATACCCACCTAAATTTCCGTTCTCTTTATTCCGTTTCAAGTTACTGACTTGATCGTCGGAGGCGGAGCTCCAACCACCCGGAGTCTCCGTTGTTTTGCAGGTACAGCTCAGCCGGATCAGACTTCGTGACGTAACTCTCCCAAGGGACAAAAACACCTAAAACACTAACATATCTAATTCTACACTGCAGGGTACAACTCCAGAGAAGGTGGCTACTCCAGACAAGAGTAATAATGCTCCAAAGCCAATTATAAAAATTCCTTTCCCCAATCGTCAATTGAAGACAAACTTGGATAAGCAGTTTGGTAAGTTCCTAGAGGTGGTAAAAGATTTGAAGGTAACAGTTCCCTTTACTGAATTGATCACACAAATCCCCTCGTATGCAAAATTTATGAAATAAATATTGACGAGAAAAAGGTCTATTAGTGAAGTAGAGACGGTAGCTTTCACTGCAGAGTGTAGTGCCGTACTTTAAAATAAGTCTCCACCTAAATTAAAAGATCTGGGTAGTTTTTCTATCCCTTGTCATATTGGCAATCTCTTGATTGATAATGCACTATGTGATTTGGGTGCTAGTGTTAGCGTCATGGCATTATCTGTGTGTTCTAAGTTAAATATGGGTAAATTAAAGGTACCAATATAACTCTACAAATGGACGACCTCTCTTTCAAATACCCCTTAGGTGTTTTAGACGATGTCCCCTTTAGAGTAGGTAAATTTTTTATACCTGTAGATTTTGTTGTTCTTGATATGGCTGAGGATACGCAAACCCCAATTATTTTGGGTAGACCATTCCTTAACACTGCAGGAGCAGTCATAGAAGTAAGAAGTGGTAAGTTAACATTATCAGTAGGGGATGATAAAGTTGTTTTTAATCTGAATAATGCCCCTTAAAGCTCCATGACTGAGGAGAAATGTTTCAGTGTTAATGTGGTTGTAAATTATTCTAACAAGCCCCAAGCTCTTGAAAAAGATCCCTTGGAGGCGGTATCTTGTGTTGCATCCTTTTCAGATGAGATAGACAAATGGCAGAAGGAAGTCGATGCAATAGAAAGAGCACTCTACACTGTTGGTCTTGGTTTCGAGGATGAACAAATGGAACCGATCGAGCAAGTTGTGCAAATCGAGCCTACGGTAAGTGTTCCGCCAGATCGAGTTGCAAGTGTTGAACACAATGACAATTTGAAGCAACCTTTGATCGAAGAAGGATTTTTAGTGCGTAGCATTGAAGATCCCCCAGTCTAAGTCAAGAAAGATCCACCAGATAAGGTGATTTGGCGTCCCACAGGGTATGTCAGGAAGCCGCATCGCAGCCTGAACACCGCTAGACTGGGTGAGAAACCACCCGATCAAGCGTTAGGCCAAGGGTCCTAGATATTGTACTTGGTAAGAAGGTCGTGCGGGACCTAGATAAACCAGCGCTTTGCAGGAGGCAACCCGTATTTTTAATGCTTTTTAGACTACTTTTTCTTTTCTTTTTCTTATGAGAGGAAAGATGAGAGAATTTAACGAGTTTTATGAGTGTTTGTACAGGTTTGATGAAAAGAGTTAGCTAAATTTTGGAGATAAGAAGAAGAATGATAATTAGACAATTTAGCCTCGGGCCCGATCGGGCGAAGCTCGCCCGATCGGGCGCGAGAGCAAGGTCTAAAAATAGAGTAATTTCGCCCGAACGGGCGCAAAACTTGTCGTTTACGGAATAAATTGTCCGCCCGATCGGGCAAGCCTCGCCTGACCGGGCGCGAGAAGGGCGAAATTTTGAACCTCAAGATCGCCCGATCGGGCGAAGGGCGCCCGACCGGGCACGAGACCAGGAGAAATTTGGCAATATAGATCGCCCGACAGGGCGAACGGCGCCCGACTGGGCGCGAGAATTGAACAAAAATCGACTGAAAGATTGCCCGACAGGGCGCGAGTCCACCCGTGGCCTTTTTCTTCCTCTTTCTTCACCTTTTCTCATTCTTTCTTCTTTCTCCATTACTTTCTCTCTCTAAAACTCAAATTCTCTCTACCTTCTCTCTAAGATTTCTCCTCCATTTCTTACCAAAAATCAAAACTCGTTACATATTTGTGATCCTCTCTTCATCCTCTACACTTTCATATAATAATTTTTCAGTTTTAATTCAATAAATTTTCAAACCCATTTCTTAAACATGGCTTCAAAGAGGGCTAGGTCCATTTTTGGTAGGAGCTCCAGTTCGAGGGAGGAATACGACCCGGACTTGCAACTCCCGTACTAGCCGACGATCCGGATTGTGAGCCGAGAACAAAAGGAACGGCTAGAGCACTTAATCGGTCGTGAGGTAATTCCTTCTCGGTGGTTACACCGCCCTACCCTAGAATCATTTGGTTTGTATGATTTTGTAAAACAATTTTTGAATGACATTGGCATGAGAAAATTTGTTGATATGCACTATCCTACATACCGAGAACTTACCTGTGAATTCCTGTCAACTTTCCATGTTGTTAGTAGTAGAAATGGGCCAAATTTATTTTTCAGGTTAAATAATAGAAATATTAGTTTAACTTTTTGTAGAATTTTGTAAAATTTTTGAATTAAATTCTGAATTATCTCACCAGTGGCATGCGGACTATAAAATGGGTGACTTATATTATGCTTTGACTGGTTTGCCTACCCCCGACCCCCAGCATGCTAGTACCAAACCTATTCACCACCCTGTCCCAAAAATCTGGCAAAGATTTGCGGGTTTGTGTTTTTTAGGTAGGGTCGAGCCTCATAATGCTCAATCTAACGAACTAGCTGTCATAGGACAATATGTGTACAGGTACGGGAAATTGAACATAGGTAGGTTTATAGTTCACCATTTGAGTAGGCATGCCACAGCCAGCACCACTTCCAAGACCCCTATTCGTTTAGGTGGCCTTATCACTCGAATAGCAGTGAAAAAGGCCGGTTTTGTAGTAAACGGACCCCACCAGCTGACCAATTGTGGCCCAGATACCTATATGACTGCTAGGTATTTTGAGGATGTGGGGTGGGTTAGACCAGATAGCGAGCAGACACCCTTTTGCTGTATTCGGACTGGGAGCGAGCAACCTTTGCCCATTTTTCCCCTACCAAGTCCTGACTTGACCGCCTTTCCCCAAGGGCAACCTTCTTACACCTATGATGTTTTAGTTGCCAACGCTAGGGGGCAGGCACCCCCATCACCAGTTCCACCACCCCAGCCTCAGCCTGAGGTGGCTTTCTCTCCACCTCGTATATCCCACTCCGTCCCTCATGTTGACTCTGACCCAGTTTGGGATCTTCAGAGTATAGGTCAGGCCCTGGGACGTATCGAACATTCACATACTGACCTTAGGAGGATGGTAGGCTCCATAGACCAGAGGTTAGGGTACCTAGAGAAAAACAAGGGTATAGCTCTCTACCCTATGTACGATGGTTATGCTCGTCGGGGCAACATTCCCGACGACGCTATTAACCCTGACTGGTTTCAGCCTCCACCCTAGGGATATGATAGGGATCCCACTGTCCGTGTTATTTACACTGACTATTCTTCTTTCTTCGGGTATGGCCAGGACATTCCTTTTGGGGGACCGGCAGGGGGAGGGAGTTTTCACGCTGATTATTTTGGTGGTAGCTCTTCTGGTGCAGATGGTGCAGGTGGCAGTGGAGGTGCGGGTTTCGGCTCGATGGATGAGGATGATGAGGACTAGCTATGCTGGGCTAGTTCCCGAGCCAATGAGGACATTGTCTGATTCTGACTTAGGGGAGATTTAGGTTTGGTATATTTCTTTTTCTCTTTTCTTTTATTTTTGGTGTGTTTTCTTAGGTTAGATTTCTTGCTTTCTAGGTTAGTTTTATTGCTTTCTTATATATATAAAATTACAAAAAAATTGAAAAAAAAATAAAATTCAAAAATACGTTCCAATGAATTATAAATTATGCTTCCCTGTGCCCCTACTTGAGAAAATTGTTTAGATTCTTGGTATTTGATGATAAGCATTGTGGATTAGTTGATCATGATTTGGTGTTTGATTGCCTTGAAACCTTAATATGCGTCAATTTTGTCCAACTACTTGTGAATATAGTGCTTGACCAGTTAATTTGGTAAGGAATGTGTGATAGTTCCATAGTTCTTGGTATGTCAATGAATTTGAGTATTGGTTTGCAACTATAAGTAATGTTTATATGATTCATTATTATGCACATTGTGGAGGACGAAGGCATTTGTTCTTTTAGGTAGCCTCCAGATATTGTAGATACATTTGTTCCCTTCTTGCTACCCATGTTGTTGCCATGACCTTTTGTTGTTTATTAGCCGCACTACAAGCCTATTTTGCCCCATTGGTTACTAATCCCAAGCTTGGCTTGGGGGAGCTATTAGTGAGTGAGGTGAGGGAGTTTGTAGTGTGCTTATTATTTGCACAACTTGGGTGGGACTTTGAGAAGATGTTTTGTTGTTATTCATGTTTATTTTTGATGAGTTTGAGAGTTATATTTTTCTTGAAAAAAAAAATTTAGCATGATATTATGAAAAAAAGGAGAGAAGTTCAAGAAAAAATTGTGTGAAAAATAACTGAACTTCAAAAAGAAAAAAAATGTTCAAATGTTCTTGTTAGAGGGTGATCAAAAGGAAAATAATTTTGAGCTTCAATGAAAAATTCAAGTTTGGAAATAAAGTTTGTTTATTCACTCTACTTCTTCATTATTATATTTTATGAGTGAAATTGTAAGAGTGGGGTTTATTCATTATGATTAGAGTATATTTGGTTGATGGTAGAGTTGGTTATGTAGGAGATGTATTATCATTATTTATTTTGATCATGGGTTTTATTAGGATACGGCTCCTTTAAGCATAGCTTTTCTCTCACTTATTCCCAAATTTATCCTACCCTTTACCCTAGCCTTACATTACAAGCTTTAAAGACCTTCCGACCTTTGTGCATAAAATTTGTATAAATGTGAAAGTGTTGTTTATCAATGCAAGTTATGATTTGGCATATTTCGAGTCGACAAGTAGGATTGAGCGTTCATTGTTTTATACACACGAGAGTGTGAGTTGGGAGGGCATTGTTCACATAAAGAGGTTGGATGGAGAGCGATCGAGTACATCTTTTACTCGCCACATAAATGAGAGTTGAGTGTGTGAGCACTAGTCTTGAATTCTATATGCTCTTGTGGTTTGCTCTATTTGACAATTGATTAGGGAAGAAAGGTAATTGGATGGATTTGATTGGTTGACTCTCACTACTACAAAAAGAGTGATTTTTGGACACAATTGGTTCGACGCTGTTGAAGGAGCGTCAGTCTATAATTTTTGGTTCCGTCTTTTTGCGACGCTTTTTGTAGTCGGAAATTTTCTCAACACTTAAAAGCGTCGAGAAACTCACGTGTATGCACGTGAGTAAGGTTGTCCGCAATTTTGAATTTTTTTAATGAAATAATTAGCGGGTTTGTGTTTCACCCTCAGTCGAAATAGGTTCCCAATTAAACTGCCCATCTATTCTGCTCTCCTCTAAACTTGGACTCCATCATCACTTTCATCAGTGACAAAAAAAATCTCAAATTTTAGGGGTTTTGTGGCTCGTCAGTTTCTGGGTTAATTTCGGGGTTTGGCTTGCTAAATTTCAAGGAATTTGGGGTTTTGTGGCTCGTCAGTTTCATAAATTTGAGGTATTAATTTACGATTTGCTGAACAATATTGTTGCTAGGTATGTATCTCTATCGTTATTGGCACCTAATATATCATAATTCTCTAAATTTTCTTTAAAATTGGGAATTATTTGTTTGCATGTCTTCGATTTTGCGTTGGTGATGAAGAACAAGAATCAATCTCTTTTTGCGAGGTAATTTTTTGCCCTTTCTTAGATAAATTAATTTCTTTTTATGATTTTTTTTTTCGTGAATTCTGTTTTTAAATCCAAGTTTTCATGTTTTTTTTTTCAAATTGTTTTTTGGTTTTTGTTATGATTTTTATGGCGTTTTAGGGTTTTAGTTTGGAATGTTATGGGATTTTTATATGAATATTATTATAGGCTTTGAATTTTCTGGTTTTTGATATGAATTTTGTAGGCTTTGAATTTTATGGGTTTTAGTTTGTAGACTTTGAATTTTATGGGTTCTTGATGATACCTGTAAAACAAACAATTGCTTCTGGTTCATCAATATGGAAAGGAAAATTCAAAACTTATTTTAATGATTGAGAGAGAGAAAAAGAGATGAAGACTTTCGTTTTCTTATAAAATTGATGTAGAAATATTTAAATCACATGTAAAAAAATTAAACGAAAAGAAATGTATGGTGAAATATTTATTCAAAATCATTAAAGAAAAAATAAAGTTTTTATGTGATTCACCTGGAAGGGAAGAATTGTGGACCAAAGTTAAAGTTGGTGATGCTTGAATGTGGAAGTGTTCCTGGGACTCATATAGTGTGATGTTTATTTTGGTAACTGTAGGGAATAATTCAAGCCTTTAATCCCACTAGCTTGAACCCCACTGTGATCATACACTAAAGTACGGTGGCGTCCAAAAGGGAAAAAGATAGAGCAAAAGAGTCGCCAACAAGTTTTTAGGAACTTGTAAACCGTTCATAGGATGAAGGTTACACCCCTTAACGATCCAAGAGATCGTCAACTCCATAAGGTTGTGAACCAAATAAGGGTTCGGGGATGATGGTACAAATCCAACCTAAAAGAGATTGAACCTGCCCTAATAATAGGCCTCTACTTTATTCTGATCGTATTCATGTGCGCTTTCTGACTAACATGCAATCAATAGATTTACCCTAAACCTGTTTAATCGATGTTGGTTGAATATAATGCACATATAAACTATTATTGGTGATCACTTGAATTTATAATCACAATTAACCCTAACAAGATTATTCATTATCTTATTAAGCGTGATGACAATTACCAATTCCCTTTAAACATGCATAAAAAGTGTGATCAAGCAATAATAATAAAATAATGTACCAAGCAACATAATAATAATGAATATCATGAATAATAATTATAATAAATAATAATAAAATAATCATCATCAAAATAATAATAATAATAATAATAATAATAATAATAATAATAATAATAATAATAATAATAATAATAATAATAATAATAATAATAATAATAATAATAATAATAATAATAATAATAATAATAATAATATTCATAATCATCATAAATTATAACAATTATAATCATAATCTTGTTCATGTTAATATTAAAGCATAATAGTAGCAAGATCCTAGGCATGATACTAACAAGATTAATAACAAACCCTAGCATGTCACTAAGCAACAAAAATCAAATCTGTAACCCTAACATGATACTAACATGAATAAATATTAGGAAGAGAATAAAAGGCATCATAGCAATCATATTTAATATTAAAAATACCCTAGACATGATACTAGGAATATCATAATAACAATATAAACATGATTTCTACGTCATAACATCAATTAAATACCATTAAAGTACGTACTTTGATGCCTCGTATCTCTTTCTAATAACAAAATACACACGTTAGTAACTTCAAGGAAAATAATAAAACAAAACAATTAAATTAAATAATTGAAATAGAGATTTGGGACCAAACCCTCAGAAATTAAACCTTTCACGTCTAGAGCGAAGGCAACTTCGAATATGGCTAGGTGTATCTAAGTCTTGCAAATGCGGAAATTTGTATGTGAAAACAAAGTTTAGAAAAGGAAAGAGACAGATATGAAATAATCAAGAAAACTTGATGAGAGTTGGTGAATGAAAAGAATTGGTGAAATCTGGTTATCGAAAACGGAGTTTTTAATACGTTATTTATAGAGAAAATCAGCCAAAAAGATAAAATTAACAAAACAGAGTTTGGCGCACGCAAAATGAGGTTGGCGCCAACAATTGGCCATTGGCGCTAGGCGCCAATGGCTAGCACCAGGCGCCAATGGCTGGCGCGAGGCGCCAAGCCTGGTTCCAAGCGCCAATGCCCGGAGTCAGGCGCCAAGCCTGTTTTTAACACGTTTTTGCTTTTATCATATCTTTTGATCCGAAAGTCCAAATAAGGCATATAATATGTCGTTGGAAAGCTCAAAAAGTCTACTTTCCAACCCAATTAGAATCAGATTTAAATATTTTGTAGATAAAACGATATGGCCAAAATAGTGGAAGGGTGACAGTTTTGGATAAAGTTTCATGTCTCATTCATATCTTTTTCGTTATAATTCGGATTTAATATTATAATATATCATTGGAAAGATAATTTCAAGATCTATTCAACCATATAAAATTTTGATAAATATTATGAGGCACAAAAATAAAATCTGAATATATTCCACTTCGTACAAAACAAGGATTCTTAAAAGGAGTAGTTTTATTCACTTTCAAACTCCTTAAAACATAATTATCAATCCTAACTCCATTAGGATTTAAAAGAAGCTAATAGAGTATTCTAAAATACTATAATAAATCCTAATAGCTTTAGGAATGATAATTAATAATAGGCCCTCCTCTAGATCATTGGGCCGCATATAAAGCTCAAATCGGGACCAGTTTAGTAAATTGGCCATAACTTCCTCAATATTCGTCGGAATTGGGCTTATAATATATCGTTGGAAAGCTCTTGTCAAGCCCCATCCAAATACACTACTATTGGACCCATATCATGGACCAACCAAACTGGATTGGCTGTTTTCTTAAAATAAGTTTTCAAAAACAGAGAGAAGAGAAAAGAAATTAAAACTATCCGCAACACTAAACTTTCCACACTTTCACTTCATTCGATTATGATTCGACGTGAAAGTTACTCATCATTGGGTTTGGTTTTGGGGATACACAAATGAGTGTCTATAGAAGCCCCCACTTTGACTGAGTTTTGAGAAACGCAAGTTTCGAAAACAAAAGTCAAAGTATCGATAGGGACGGAGAATGATTCAGAACGTTCTGCGATCCTAAATCAATCTTGTAACGCCGATACCTGCAAACTAACGTTAGTTAAACAGATAAAAGAGTTAAGAAACGCGTATCTTGCACCGTCGAGCACACGTCTCTGAAAGTAACCGATTTGCTGCCGATTTACTGTTGTTTTGATGACCTTTTGCAAGCTAGAGAATTCCATCCCGCTTGAAAAACGCTACGCCTGTAACTGCTTCCAAATTAGAAGATTGCTTCACTTGAAACGATCCTCCTCCGCTATGATAGTATTCCACATCCAAGGGAATACTATCGAAGATTGCTTCTCTTGAAACAATCCTCATCCGCATTGATAATATTCCACGTCCAAGGGAATACTATCGAAGATTGCTTCTCTTGAAACAATCCTCAGTTTCTTTTTGACAACTTTCCACAATCTATGGAACGCCATCTCGCTGCTTGTTTTGACAATCTTCCGCAATCTAGGGAACGCCGTCGATCAATGTTGCTACATCTTGAGCCTTTTCTTGAGTCATAGTGACAACCTTTCCAATCATAGCAAAAGTCGTCGAAGACCGCCTCATCATGAACCGCTCTTCTCATATCTTGGTGACAACCTCCACAATCTTAGCGAACGCCGTCAAAGACCGCCCATCTCGTGCTATCTTCTCAAATCCTGGGTGACAACCTCCACAATCTTAGCGAATGTCGTCGAAGACCTCCCATCTCGTGCTATCTCCTCAAATCTTGGGTGACAACTTCCACAATCTAAGCGAATGCTGTCGAAGAGCGCCCATCTCGTGCTATCTTCTCAAATCTCTAGTGACAACTTCCACAATCTTAGCGAATGTCGTCGAAAATAACTTTACTTGAAGTCATCCTCAGTTGTTGCGATAATATTCCGAAGAAAATTACCCAAGACCAACACTTGTCGATCTTTAAAGCTCGCTTTGCTTCTGCTAAAACCAGTATGTTGGTGTCATGATGAGCCAATTCTTAGGCGCTTTAAGCTAAGTGAGACGATCTTTCATCAGGTCGACCACTTATTGTGATTGTAATCAAACTGACTACTTAATCATATCAAAATTTCTTATAGGGGCTAATTGGCGTACCAAGGAACCCGAAATTGCTGTATGAGGTCGAAATCACCTTTCTGAGAGGCTTCGAGCTCTGTCGCTGCTGGAATATCTCTGGCGCCAAGAATTGACTCTGTCGCCGAACACTGTGATAGGGTCTTCCCTGTTCTGCTGCACCTGTATTTATTTTGACTATAGAACTTTGCCAATCTTTTTAATTATCTTAGGGTTGACCTAAGGCTTAATGTTGCTTGACTCATCGACTTGACATGACTCAAGGTATAAAATTAACTCGATATGATTGACTGACTCGCGGTTGACTCGACTCGAAGTGAAATGATACATGTGTTAGACTCATGACCCGTGTGTGCATAGTGTTGATTATGCGACTCGAAAATGTAAAAAAGCAAAAAAATTCCGTCATTTTTGGAGGGTACCGACTTTCTTCCGAAAAAGAAAGACGTGAAAAAGAAGAAGCGAAGTTTGAAGATGCATGTTGAATGAGCTTAGTCAAATGTTGTTTGATACTGTCTCTCAAGGTTCAAGGATTAATCCATCCTAGGCTATCTCAATGGTTGACTCAATGATGAAAGTCTTTGGGTAACTTAGGCACGGAGGCTAAGCACTTCATACTTCTATGTAATGACAATTATGAGTGATGAGTGATGTGACAAGGCATGCTTCATCGTTATGTTAAGATTTCATGACAAAGGGTTCCTAAGGGAAGTATATGGTCATGTATCTGTGATGTGTGTGATAGTGACACTAAAGTTAGGCCGCAAGGGCTAAGTGTGTGGAAAAATATATTGAAAAGAGTCAAATGGTGGTGACTCTTAGGCTAGGTAAGCTAATGATGTAGGGATCAAGCCCCTAAGTCTAGCTCTAAGTGAATAGGGATGAGCATTGGAGATCCCTTGATATGATCATGGTGTAAGTGTGTGAATATGAATGCATGTTTATTACGGCCGCACCTCGATGTGAGATTGCCTACGTATCCGTTAGGAATCAGGCTGAACGTAGCTCTAGCCGAACCTCGCACAAGTGTGTATACCTCAAAAATGTCTTTTAAGGGTTGTAACGCGGTTAGGCTAAAGGTTATAGAAGAAAGGGATAAAGGCTCAAGACCCTAGATAAGCCCCCCAAGGTGTGCAGCTTTGCTTTTGAATATTTGTATTTTCATGCTTGAGGTTTTCTACTCTTTTTTTAGCTCTTTCTTTTGCTTTAGCATTTATTTCATTTTTATAAGTGTGAGCAATCTCGATCATGTGGTCTATCACTTACTTGGCATTCATGTTTCTTAGGCACGGTACCGAGCACTCGATAAGAGACGCAATCTTAGACGTGTTCTTATCAAAGATACTTTCATATCAAAGACATTGGAACACTTACCCTTTTGTACACTTTTATTTATTTTTTGCTCTTGCTTATTTTTGCTATTTTAATTTTTTGAATCACTCAAGCCTTTTAGAATTTCATAAGTTACACACCATCCCATCCCAAGGTTAGGTAGATGTTGGTTGAAAAAAGAAGGGTCTATCGTTAGACGAGGCTCACAGTGGTTTATGAAGAAAAGATTGTAAATTTGAAAGGTGAAAGGAGATATGATGTGGCTACAAGGGGTGCCTCAAATCATTGGTATACCTTGTGCTTAATTCGACATGGATTTTTTTTTTTTTTTTTAAATGCAATATAATGAAATGATCATATGTAAGGAAATAAATGCTCATTTTTATTAAAAGAAAAGAAATAAAGAATCTACAAAAATAATCTAAGGGAAAAGAAAGGTGCCTATGCTAGACTTATTGGGAAAGGAAAAAATGAAAAAGAAATAGAAAAAGAGGTCATGGGATCCTGTCGTTGAAGCTCGCCTCTGCCTTGCCTTGTGTCATTCGCTTCATCATCATCCAGTCTTCTCGCTAGCTAGAGGCAATGGGATCTTGTTTGCTTCTATGAGATCTTGAATGAGGTTTTAAAACCTGTAGCATTCATCAGTAGTATAACCGCGCCCTCGATGGTACTTGCAATAGGAGTTTGGATTCCATCTCGAATATCGATTTTCTGGCGTTGGATCCTCGGTAAGGCCAATAGGTTTGATTAATCCTCGATCATAGAGACGATCGAAAGCAGCATCGTAGGTCATTCCAATGGGTGTGAACTCTCTCTTGGGTTTCCTTTTAGATCCTTGATTGTCCATGGCTAAGACATCATTATGGTCAAAGGTACTAACATTATTACTAGAGTGGGCGTTTTCGGAAGAAGAAGGATTGTCGTTCTTCTTTCCTTTCCTGCCACCGTGGTTACTATTGTTAGTAGCTTTTTGCTTTGCGAGGTCATCTTCGATTTCAATTCCAATGTCATAAACGGCCTTGAAAGTACTCAAATTGTGTTGATATTTTAAGTGCTTTGAATACTTCTCTTGGAGATTCTTGATAAACATCCTCACAGATTCCTTTTTGGTGGGGACTTCAATCATTTTGGCGGAAGTTTCTCTCCATTTATTAAAGAAAGAAGTAAAACCTTCATTCTCTTTTTGTCTTAGCATCTCAAGTTGTCGATGATCGGTTTCAACTTGAATATTGCACTTGTACCTATCAATGAAAGCGTTTACTATCGATTCCCAGGTAGAGGTTTTCTCTTTGTCAAGGGAGAAGAACCATTGTTGGCAAACGGTTTCAAGAGATAGTGGGAACAGAGAGGGGAAAACCTTCTTATCGATACCCTTAATGTTCATTATGGTTTCGAAAGCTCTTAGATGAAAGTAAGGGTTATCTGTTGCCTTGAATTTAGGGATTTCAGTGGCGTTGAACTTATGCGGAAGAAGTTCCTTGTCCAGAGAGACCCCTTGTGAACTCATGCCCTGAAATTTATAGTCACTAGATAGCTTGCTCAAGCTTTCTTGCATGAAGTTCATTTGTTGTTGCTTCACAGGGTCATCGACTTTAAGTGTGAGGAGCTTCAACGTTTCAGTCATGGTGACCAGTTTGTTCCTAAGCTCATTTACTTCCTCTTGAGTTGCCATTATCTTCTTAGCCTTCCTCTTTTGACGAATCGGTTTATCAAAAAGCGAGACCTGAATAAAGAGGTTGTCCTTGATTAATCGCCCTTCTCTCCTCGACCAAGTACTGTGGAAAAGGAATTTGGGGATATTCATTGTTAATTATTTAACTCAAACTCTATTCAACATGCAATGGAAGGAGGAAGTGAAGAAAGATTGTAATGGAGTGTGAAAGAAGAAAAGGATGATGGAGGGATATGAAGAATTAGGAATAGAATGTACCCCCCAACTCAAATAATGGAAAAAGACCGACTCATGCATGAACCTAAGACATGGCCATGGTGACATATACTCAAAGTGTGTGCTAAGACTAGTGAGTGTAGATGGTACGTTAATACTCGTGTCATGACCATGTGGCTAGACTATGTGACTAGACTCAAGCAAAGACTAAGTTAAAACTTCACGTATATGCATTCAACTGGACAGACTGTGGTATTTTAGTCATAACCTTTTATCTGTGACTCTGATTTGGATGAAACCAACGCCAAATTAAAGATAAAATTCGGGGCTACAGATCCATAGGTTGTACGACTCGTAGCTCTTCCTAGAACTCCGGCTATGACTAAAACAAGTTGACGCTTGTGCAGTATACGGGAATAAAAAATTCGGGTTGACTTAAAGGAACTATGACTCGATTTTATATTTATTTATTAGCTCAAATTAATTAATTAATTAATTAAACAAAGTCCTTTAGTCATTAATTAGTTTATTTTGGCTTAATCACAAGTTAAACAAACGGTTAGGAAAAATCACATAGAGTATGCACAACAAATAATGCACAATTAGTCAAGTAGGCACAATATGATGCAATGAGTTTGCAACCTAACCATGGATCTAGTTTTCTAAAGTTCGGGATATGGTTTAGTCAATAGAGGGTCCATGGTTAATTGTCCGGATGCACCGCGCGGAAGCCTAACCGTGAAGGGTTGGCGCGAGTGGATGGGACACCGCGAGTTTTAGAAAAAACTCGCTTCCATGGTTTGGTGAATTCAACAATCTCGGATGTACCCTTTGTTGCATGGAGCGTTCAATTGGGTAGATGGAGCATGAATTCCTAGAGGATTATGTCCATATGTAGAACACATATGGGTTTCAGAAAAGTGAGAAAAAATTCAATCAGGAAGTAGGATCGAGCAAACAATACGAAAAACTGGTCGAAATTAGAACGCATATTTCTTGCTCGGTATTGGGGGAAATTGACGCCAGCAAACAGAGACTGGCGCCAGCTTTTAACTGTAGCGCCTGGCACCAATACTGGCATCTGGCGCTACGACTAAAATGCTGGCGCCAAGCTCTGGCCCCTGACGCTACTTCCCAAATGCCTCAGCAGCTTTCTGTGCTCGATAAAATTTTCCAGTTTCGCGCGGTGTTATTTCAGTTCTATTGAAATTTCCTACCTGTAAAATCCTATGTTTTTAACTCATTACGGATGGTCTTTCCAATGAGATCTTTTTTATGCATATGACAATAATGTTAATCAAAATTAGGCACATGAAATACTTAGAACTTTTCAAGTCTCATCCACTCATTCTAAATCATTGCCGAAACAAATTCAGGAATTGAAATAGAAATCCTGCCCACTGGAGTCGCCAAAAACTGTAGGGAATAATTCAAGCCTTTAATCCCACTAGCTTGAACCCCACTGTGATCATACACTAAAGTACGGTGGCGTCCAAAAGGGAAGAAGATAGAGCAAAAGAGTCGCCAACAAGTTTTTAGGAACTTGTAAACCGTTCATAGGATGAAGGTTACACCCCTTAACGATCCAAGAGATCGTCAACTCCATAAGGTCATGAACCAAATAAGGGTTCGGGGATGATGGTACAAATCCAACCTAAAAGAGATTGAACCTGCCCTAATAATAGGCCTCTACTTTATTCTGATCGTATTCATGTGCGCTTTCTGACTAACATGCAATCAATAGATTTACCCTAAACCTGTTTAATCTATGTTGGTTGAATATAATGCACATATAAACTATTATTGGTGATCACTTGAATTTATAATCAAAATTAACCCTAACAAGATTATTCATTATCTTATTAAGCGTGATGACAAGTACCAATTCCCTTTAAACATGCATAAAAGGTGTGATCAAGCAATAATAATAAAATAATGTACCAAGCAACATAATAATAATGAATATCATGAATAATAATTATAATAAATAATAATAAAATAATCATCATCAAAATAATAATAATAATAATAATAATAATAATAATAATAATAATAATAATAATAATAATAATAATAATAATAATAATAATAATAATAATAATAATAATAATAATAATAATAATAATAATAATAATATTCATAATCATCATAAATTATAACAATTATAATCATAATCTTGTTCATGTTAATATTAAAGCATAATAGTAGCAAGATCCTAGGCATGATACTAACAAGATTAATAACAAACCCTAGCATGTCACTAAGCAATAAAAATCAAATCTTTAACCCTAACATGATACTAACATGAATAAATATTAGGAATAGAATAAAAGGCATCATAGCAATCATATTTAATATTAAAAATACCCTAGACATGATACTAGGAATATCATAATAACAATTTAAACATGATTTCTACGTCATAACATCAATTAAAAACCATTAAAGTACTTACTTTGATGCCTCGTATCTCTTTCTAATAACAAAATACACACGTTAGTAACTTCAAGGAAAAGAATAAAACAAAACAATTAAATTAAATAATTGAAATAGAGATTTGGGACCAAACCCTCAGAAATTAAACCTTTCACGTCTAGAGCGAAGGTAACTTCGAATATGGCTAGGTGTATCTAAGTCTTGCGAATGCGGAATTTTGTATGTGAAAACAAAGTTTAGAAAAGGAAAGAGAGAGAGATGAAATAATCAAGAAAACTTGATGAGAGTTGGTGAATGAAAAGAATTGGTGAAATCTGGTTATCGAAAACGGAGTTTTTAATACGTTATTTATAGAGATAAAATTAACAAAACAAAGTTTGGCGCACGCAAAACGAGGTTTGCGCCAGACATTGGCCATTGGCGCCAGGCACCAATGGCTAGCACCAGGCGCCAATGGCTGGCGCCGGGCGCCAATGCCTGGAGTTAGGCGCCAAGCCTGTTTTTAACACGTTTTTGCTTTTATCATATCTTTTGATCCGAAAGTCCAAATAAAGCATATAATATGTCGTTGGAAAGCTCTTAAAGTTTACTTTCCAACCCAATTAGAATCAGATTAAAAAATTTTTGTAGATAAAAAGATATGGCCAAAATAGTGGAATGGTGTCAGTTTTGGATAAAGTTTCATGTCTCATTCATATCTTTTTCGTTATAATTTGGATTTAATATTATAATATATCATTGGAAAGATAATTTCAAGATCTATCCAAACATATAAAATTTGGATAAATATTATGAGGCACGAAAATAAAATCTGAATATATTCCACTTCGTACAAAACAAGGATTCTTAAAAGGAGTAGTTTTATTCACTTTCAAACTCCTTAAAACATAATTATCAATCCTAACTCCATTAGGATTTAAAAGAAGCTAATAGAGTATTCTAAAAGACTATAATCAATCCTAATAGCTTTTATACATTTTATATTTAGTCTATATATGTAGTCCTAGTAGACTCCTACTGTTGTCTAGCAAAGATAGATTACCAAAATGGATGTGTGTGAGTTAGTTTGATTTGAATAGCTGCATGCCTCGACTTACCTTTTTTTATTCACTATCTACGACACTACATGTAAGGCCGTGGACAATTGTATTAAGGAATTTCAGAATTGTTGCATTTTGTCTTCCTATGAGCTCTCACTCATTCCCTTGCCTAATACTCATGACCTGCTGCTGTATTGGTGCCTTGGTGCCTGTTTTCTATTTAAAATCTATGTTTATCAAGGGTTTAATGTTGTATATTCTATTAAAGCCGGTGGTTATGAATATAGGGTTGTATACTCTATTTGTAAACTTTTTTTTGTTGTTGCATGTTTCTTTCTAATTTACTTCTTTCACCCACAACAAGTTTGTAGGCTTGAATTACTTAATGTCATTGTTTTTGTTTGGCAATTAACTATATACTTCTTTGTAGACATGGATACTAGTTGGATTAATTTACCAAGAGGTGATCTTGGTTAATTTAAAGGTTGCATGAAATTCTTGGAACTTGCTAAAGAGACTCTTTTACCAAATACATGGGAAAGTAAATGCCCATGTAATAAGTGCAAGTTAAATAAAACGAATTCTGTAGAAGAAGTTGGAGGGCGTATTTTATTTTATGGTTTTTATAAAAAATATAGAAATTGGATATTTCATCGTAAAGATGAAGGGAGTAAGACCTATGATCTAAGTGATGATCAAGTGAATGCAGTAGGTCGAGATGATATGGACGGCTTACTAAGAGCAGCTTTTAGATTTAATACACAACAAACTGACAAAACTCAAGATCCATCATTTAATGAACAAAGTATTGAGGATGACAATTCATATGACATAGATGAGGCGTTTACCATTTATCGTGAGGTAGATGATGAGTATCAATCAACTTTCTCAAATGAAGAACAGGCAAAGTATAAAAATCTCATGGAAGCTTCTGAAAAAGGCCTATACGAGGGGTGTACTACTTTTTCGAAACTTTCATTTCTATTGCATTTGTTTCACCTAAAGTGTATGTTCCATTGGTCTGCAGAGTCATTTAATAAATTACTTGAACTTCTAATTGACGCATTTCCCATTATTAAGAATTTTCCATCGTCCTATTATGAAGGCATGAAGATAATAAATGATTTAGGGTTAGGATATGAGAAAATCCATGCATGTCCAAATGATTGGATGTTATATTGGGGCGAATTCGCAAATAAAAGTGAGTGTCATATATGCAAGACATCAAGGTGGAAAAATGTGAAAGAAAAGGAGGGTGATGTAAATGAAAAAGGAAAAGAAGCATGTAAGAAAGGCGAGGCAGCTAAAGTAATGCGGTACTTTCCCCTTATCCCTAGATTAAAGAGGCTTTACATGTCATCTAAAACTGCAGAGGACATGAGATGGCACTTTAATCGTAAGGATGATAAGATTCTACGACACCCTGCTGATGGCGAGGCATGGAAAAAATTTGATGAAAAATATACAGAGTTTGCCGCTGATCCTCGCAGTGTTAGATTAGGCCTAGCGAGTGATGGTTTTAATCCATATCGTCTTATGAACACAAATTATAGTACATGGCCGGTGGTCCTCATTCCTTATAATTTACCACCATGGCTTTGTATGAAACCATCCTCCTTTATTCTTTCTATAATTATTCCTGGTAAATTTGGTCCCGGTATGGATATTGATGTGTACTTGCAACCACTAATCCATGAACTGAAATTATTGTGGGAAGGTGTTGATGCTTTTGATTCTTATAGTGGAAGCAACTTCAAACTGCGAGCAGCCCTACACTCTACTATTAATGACTTTCCGGCTTATGCTATGCTGTCAGGTTGGAGTACGAAAGGCTACAAAGCTTGTCCTTCTTGCACTCATTCTACTTATTCAGATAGATTTGGTGGCAAATTTATCTACACTGGGTATCAAAAATGGTTGCCTATTGATCACCCATATCGTTCACAAGCTAATTTGTTTGATGGGAAAGAAGAATATGGTATTGCTCTGATTCGTACTAGCGGGACCGAAGTTTTGAAGCAATAAGAAGGAGTAAAGTATGTATATGGGAAGACAAAAAAAGTTCCTAATAAAAAAAGAGGGAAAAGAGCTGCCAATGAACTTGATGATGATTGTGATCCCGATGGTGATCATATTCTTTGGAAAAAGAAAAGTACATTTTTTGAATTAGAGTATTGGGAGCATAATCCTCTTAGACATAATTTAGATGTTATGCACATTGAAAAGAATGTGTCCGATATTTTATTAGGAACTCTTTTAGATATGGATAATAGTAGGGATGATGAGAGTGGCAGAGAATCCCTAAAGAATTTGAATATAAAACCTCATCTATGGATCAACCCTCAAGGTTACATCCCGCCGGCTGCATACACCATGTCTAACGAGGAGAAAGAACGATTTTTTAAAGTCTTGAAAAAGATGAAAGTTCCTGATGGATATGGATCTAATTTGCAAAGATGTGTGAATCTAAAGCAACGGAAACTTATTAATATGAAAAGTCACGTCCATCATATTCTCATGCAAGATATCCTCCCGGTTGCTTTAAGGGCGTCGAATGCCACAAGAGTTATTGACTTGCTTGAGGAGTTGTCTGACTTTTTTAAAAAGATATGTTCAACTTCTATAGATACAAGAGAATTAGATACCATTCAATCAAAGCTCGTGTTGACTCTTTGCAAGTTTGAAAAAGAATTTTTACCAACATTTTTTACAATCATGGTTCATCTACTAATTCATTTAGTGGAAGAGGTCAGACTAGGCGGACCGGTTCACTATAGATGGATGTATCCTGTTGAAAGGTACTTATTATTACTATTATTATAATTATTATTATTATTATTATTATTATTATTATTATTATTATTATTATTATTATTATTATTATTATTATTATTATTATTATTATTATTATTATTATTTATTTTTATATAATAATTTTTCCTATTCTTTCACATTCACATACAAAATCGTTACTATATTTCAAGGTACTTGGCCTTTTTGAAATCTCATGTAAGCAATAAAGCGCAACCGGAAGGATCTATAGCGGAAGGTTACCTTTTGTGGGAGACAGTTGCATTTTGTTCGAGATATTTAGAAAGTGTTGAGACAACTAGAAGGAATGAGGATGGTGTATCAAACATTGACAACTATTTGTATAACTCTGGTGGTCGTGTTGTTGGAAAGAAAGAAAATGTTCGTTTGGATGATAGAAGTTTAAAGCAAGCTCATCGTTATGTTTTACTTCATTCTGATGAACTAACCCCAGTGCTCAAGTAAGTAGCATTATGTGTTTAGTTAAAGCGTCCAATATATACTTGTTACTAACATAAAATTTACAATCTCGATAGTGAGTTCCTAAAACTAAAGAGGCAAGAGAATGACGTTGGAGGAAGTCAAGCTGATGAATCTATTGAAAATCAGTAGATAATTGATGAATTTGCAGATTGGTTGCAAAGCTAGGTCATATGCTTTTACATTTAGGGTCTTTTTATTTTCATACTATACAACTTTCTAATTCTAACTTTATTATTCTCGAATTATAGGTCCATAATTTAGATGATACCACGGTAGATGGAAAGTTAAGAAAAGCCTTAGCCGGTGGCTTGAGTAACCGCGGGAAAAGGATGAAAAGTGTTATTATCAATGGTTACAAATTTGATATTGTGGATCGTGAGCGATTTCGAGTAACTCAGAATTCAGGAATCATGGTGGAAGCAGAGGGTCACAAATATTATGGAAAACTCAAAGAAATTTTGGAATTAGATTTTTATGGTTCTTATAAGGTTGTATTGTTTCGTTGTGATTGGGTCGATATCCGTAGGGGTATTAAAACAAATCCGAATGGAAGTGTTCGTATTAATTTCTCAAAGTTGATGCACACTGGTCGATTTTTGCGTGATGATCCATTTGTTTTCTCATCTCAAGCAAAACAAGTTTTTTATATTGAGGATGAGATACAAAAAGGGTGGTGTCATGTTGTGAAAACTAAGCCTAGGGACTTGTTTAATATACCTGAATAATTTGTTTACAACTTTTATAATTTATTATAGATTTGAGTTCATAAATTTGGATGGGTGTGTATTTTTATATTTCATTTAGTTATTCTAATCATCAAAGTTTGTATTTTATTAACTTAATTTCTGTTTTTATGGTACTACATAGTATTATCGTGTTGGTTTCTTATTGGTCAAATAAGAACTTAAATCAGATCTGAATACCAGAACTGAATTCAGAGCCGAAATCAGAACTGAAATCCAGAACTGAATTCAGATCTGAATTTCAAAACTGAATCCAGAACTGAATTTAGAAGTGAATGCAGAGCTGATCTTCAGAACTGAAAATCAGTTATGGAATTCAGTTCTGAATTGCAGCTCTGAACATCAGAACTTGTGTGTATGATATTATATTTCAGAGCTTGTGTGTGTGTGTGAGTCATCAAATTTTGTCTTTTTGATCAAATATATTTCTTGTTATTTTAAATATGATGCATTGATTTTTTTTTGTTCTTATTTTGTATTTTAGTTTAGATGTACATATAGTGTCTTGTTTTTATATCAGTTTTGTCTTAATATATTGTCTTTACTTTCCACTGATATTGTGATGTATAGTTTGTATTTAAGTTTATGTCTTGTCTTTATATCATTTTTGACATACTAATGTAGCTTGTCTTATGGTTTTATCAGGTAAAAGATGACTTGTCGAAGCAAGAGAGCAAGGGAAATACTTGCTGCCACAGCCAAGTCAAATGCTACTAAAGTTGTTTCACAACCCACCAAAAAACAAGCTACTAAGTCACCACAGACTGAGGTACTTAAGGATGACAAATGGGGACCTTTTTCTCCACCCAAATCCACAACAAAATCTGACCAACAACCACCTAATAGTTTGGGATCCGTTTGGAAAAACCATTCTGGTTCAACATCGAGTTCAGTCAAAGAGGCAACTACATCAGGTTATCATAATAAATACCCAGCAAAAGTCCCACCTAATATCCCACCTAATATCCCACCTAATATTCCACAATGAAGTAGACCAAACTCATCATTGAACTCCCTTTCTACTTCTCATAAACCTCCCGAGCAAGCTGTGAGACGAGGAATTCAGAACCTTTAGACTGGTGCTGTTAAAACTTCAGCAACAGCTCCGCAGAATAATCAAGATCGACAAAACAGTGGGAAAGAATCAGAGAAGATCCCGAAACAATCTAAGTCTTTACGACCAAAAGCACTTCCGAATTGGCCCGTAGACATAGATTTTGACGACAAGGAGGAGGTTCTAACCATAGGTAAATATTTTTATTAAAGTTGTCTGCTGCTTGTTGTTGTTGTGGTGTGTTTCTGCCTTGTTGCTGCTGCTTGTTGTTGTTGGGGGGGGGGGGTATGAAATTCTGAACTAAAGAAATTCTAAACCTTTAATTGTATTTTTGTTGTATTTATGATTTGATAATTAGGTTCCTAATTACAGTTGGTAGTCTTGTATTGTTGCTGCAGCTAAGTAGGACCATTAAAATGTATACATAGAATCAAGTTTTAAAATCGATCAGTGAAGTTTGGAAAAGATTTGGACCAATTTTATTGATGTGGTCCTAAAACTCCTATTATAATCAACATGATCTTAGGTCTTGTTTTCAAAAACTTTGGTCTTTGATTTTGGTATGGAACCTACCCTTTCTATTTTTCTAAAGATCGTTCAATTGCCATTTTCGACTATTACAATAACAAAAATATGTTTTAAGCCATTAAAATCTTCATTTGAGCGAAGGATGTTTGTTGAAATAAGGTGGACAATAACCTACTGAATTCAGACCTGATTTTTTGGGAGTTTGAATTCAGAACTAAATTGAGAACTACATCAAGAACTAAATTCAGAACTGAATTCATAATTGAATCCCCTGCTGCTTGCTGCTTGCTGCTTGCTGCTTGCTCCCCTGATTTGCTCCCCTGCTACTTGTTGCACTGCTCCCATGCTGCTTGTTGTACTGCTCCCCTGCTGCTAGCTGTCTTGACATGTTATCTTCCATCTTTTGCTGCTATATTTGAGCCTAAAACCATGAAATAAAGTTGTTGTGACTAACATAAAGGAAGACCTGCTGAGATAATGGGAGTGTTGCCAATATAGGCATATAGCTGAGAAAACTAGTGACCACGAAGTAGCTTGCTTTGCTGTTCATACAACAAGGTTTCAGCAAATTTATTCTTTGTTTTTGTATCTCTTTCAGTCACACTTACACTTACAGGCAGCAACTAGCAATGTTATAAACTTCACTACACCAAACAAATATATACACCAAAAAAAAAAAAAAAAAAAAACTGGAAAATGGAGTAACAAGCACAAGGGTAGCTTTATGGTTTGGAACTTCTGATTTAATATATCTTTATAAGTTTTGTTTTATTGTTTGCTTTAAGGTGCAAAAGTTATTTTAAGATGTTTGGAAAGGTTGCCTTACAAATTACTAGCTCTGAAATTTCCAGAATGTTCAATAGTCTTTTTCTATTTGGTTTGAGGTATAACTGATAATATTACTATTACTTGCTGCTTGCCACTTAATTTGTTTGCTAATCAACTTAAACTGATTATTTCTTTTAACTTAATTTTGTTATTTTATTTAGATGCCAAGGGTAATACTACATTAGTAAGTGGTATTATTCTGCCAATTGATGTATGGAGTAATAACGACGTCCAGTACTATGTCGAATTCAATGATTTATGCCAGCCAATTAGGAAGGGTGGACATATTTTGGTTAAATTCATTAGTATGATTGCGTAGATGGAGTCACATTGTCCAGTTGGGGAAAAAAGATTGGAAAGCAATCGACAAGCATTTTAAAGAGAAAATAATTAAAGACATAAGAGTAAGTATAATCATCCCTAAGACATCCCCTTGTCATTGCCTAAACACACATACTTAGCCGGTCTCTTACTTCTAATAGATTACTTACTGATTTATATTTTTAACTAATTATTTTTACTGAAGGACCGTTTTGTGATTCCTCCTGGTGTGGAATATGACAACCAAGCTCTCAAGCGTGCCAATAAATGTTGGAGGCAGTTCAAATATTCTTTGAAACTGATTCATTACAAGCCACTAGAGAAGAATTTCGATGATATGTGTAATAATGTGCCACATGGAATTACCAGTAGTAACTGGGTTAAGTTGGTAAAATATTGGGATTCGGATTACGGGAAAGTAAGGACAATATTTACCTTATTGTTTACTCTATTAAACGTTATTTAATCTCTAACTAAAAAATCTGAAAATGTGATTGCAGACTATGTCAGAATGCGGTAAAAAGGCACGAGCTTCTCTAAATTAGATTCATACATCTGGCTCTAAAAGTTTTGCAAACCAACAAGCTGATTATGTATGGAATATATATATGTCATTTTATATTTACTTAGGATATTAGTAAGAGCAAAGCCAAGTTATATGCGTTATATACTATTGTACACATATTTAATGCTTGGTTTGCCTTATTTTTTATAGGAAGATGAACATGGACAAAAAATGAGCTTGTTAGCGCTGTGGATTAAAACCCATGCGGGTAAAGACGGAAAATTTCTTCCTGAAACAGTCACTCAAGATTTTGTGGTATGGTTTTGTGACAGATTTCTGGTATCATTTTGTGTAGATTTTGTGGTGTGATTATATGTTATTTGTGGTCTTACATTACTCTTAAATGTTGGAATAGGATGATGTTAAAGCTAAGGTTGAAGAGTTGAGGATAGTGCACCCTAAGATGTCTGAACAAGAGCTCGAAGATGAAGCATTTCAGCAAACTATGTATGGCAATGAGATTCTCGATCGTCCGGTGGGTTACGGACAAGGGGTTAAAAAGGGGGACATTTTCGGAGTACATGGTGTGTTAAGGAAGGAAGGCTATGGAAAAGTTCAAAAGAGGACTATTGTGATGGATAGTGTTAAAGAAGAAGTGAATGCTTTACACAAAAAAAATGATACACTATCTCAAGAAAATGAAAAGCTGAAAGACGAGGTCGGACACAACAATCTTCTTCTTAAAGCGCTTGTTGGACAATTTTCTCAGATTGTAGGTGCAGTTCGTCAAGGGAATGCATCTCCGGGTCTTCTAAACAAAGCATCTGAATTCTTAGGAAAGGAAAAACATCAGGTAACATTTAGAGCTTGTGTGAATGCTTGCTTGTGATGTGTGTGTGTGTGTGTGTGTGTGTGCCCTGCTCCCCTGCTGCTTTTATACTACTTGTCTTAACTTGAGCTTGTGTGAACATCAGAACTTGAGTTGTTGCTCTTATTTCAGAACTAACATCAGAACTTGAATTTCAGAACTAAATTCAGAACTGAATCCAGAGCTGAATTCAAGAACTGAACTCAGAACTGAATGCAGAGCTGATCTTCAGAACCAGTTCTGGAATTCAGTTCTGAATTGCAGCTCTGAAAATCAGTTCTAGAATTCAGTTCTGAATTCAGTTCTTGTTATTTCAACTATGATGCATTGATATTTACAGCAGCACATACATTCACTAAAATAGCCATACAAATAACTAATTTAAGCCATGTAACACATCAGAATCGCAGGGTTCGAGTCAGCAACAGAGGATGCATATCCCTTTCTCCAAATCTATTAAATTTCAACCGTTGAGCAACAATGACTAAAATTTTTGTGTAGAATGAAATTGAAATATAAATTAAGGTCAGATTTGTGTCTATAATTATCAGGAAAGTACAGAATCAAATGTGATTGATATAATTATATTTGGTTAGCTCTCAATAATTATACAATAATTATACAAGTTTAAGGATCTCTTAGGAATGTCAGCTTTTATTCAAGAAGTTCTGTTTTAGTAAACATTATGACGTGTTTGGTGATTTTATTAGAACTTTTGATGACTTTTATGGAGGAATTGGGGTTGATGTTTCAGCTGTGACTTTTAGTTACATAGATTTTGCTCCATCCAACCCCACTTCACATTGGAATGGAGGAATTCTTTGGGTAATCCTTTTATTTAACGAGATTATCTAAATAATAGTAATTTAAGTAAAAAAAAAAAGTAATAATGTTGTATAGATAATGATTTGGCAGATCTGTGACAGAGAAACCCAAACTTCACATATGGAAGAGCAAGTGAGAGAGAGAGAGAGAGAGGCTCTATTAATTTAATCAACTTTTGGATGAAAACACTCACTATTTTTTTCTTTCTTTCTGATGCAAGCCGAGAATAATTTAGAAGTAGAAAGATTTCAGAGTACAACTAAGTTAGAGAGGTCTATCCTCCATCATTACATTAGATAAGAAATTCAGGTTATTGTTCTCTGAATTGAAACAATAATTTGTGGAGTCACTTAGCCTACACTTCTTAGCTATAATTACATTAGATAAGATTTGTTGCTTTATTGCATCCTCCAGGCTCATAGCTAATTTGAATATTAGGCGAAGCCTTCAGCGGGTCCCTGCATTGTTTGATAATAAGCAATTTAGCATCTTTAATTTGATCCTCTTACAGCACCCTGTTAATTGCTTGTTGAGAGTCAAAGCAAATTTGGATGGTGGACTAGCCATTTGATTCAATAATAAAAAGCCCAATATGAATTGCCTTTAGCATCCTGTTAATTTGCTTGTTGAGACTTTTAGTTGCTGTTTGCTTTTGTTAGTTTGCTTTTAGCTATCATCAATTTGACTATGAGCTTTATTATGGCTGAAGTTTGGGGATAAAAATGTCTTTGTTGTTAGAGTTGTTACCTCCCCCATTTTGAATTTGTTATGTGATTGTTGAGGTCTGATGATTTTACTTGCTCTAATTTTTACAAAAAAAAAATACAAAATTTCTCATAAAAGATGGATGAATAAATAAGACAAGTAAAATGAAAGTGAGATGAATTCAAACAAAGCTAATGTTTCCTCATCCTTATGCTGCTATCAACAACTCTGCTGCTGCTATCTTTTATTATTATGCTGTAATGCTTCTGTTTTTAGTTTATGTATGTTGTTTTAGGAAGTACTTTGAAAGTTTAGTGTGGTATCATATGCCCTATACTTTCCTTTTGTTAGGATTGTTGGTTAAATTCAGCAACTTTCCTTCTTTTGTTCTGATTTCATCAGTTATATTATGATATAATATGAATGTGCTTCCTTTGTGTTAAAAAATATATGAAGTATGAACTGAGTGTGATCAAGTTATTCATTTGTGTAATGGTGGTTGCTCTGGTAAAAAATGATTTAGACTAATTTATACTTTGTATTTTTTTTTTTTTTAAGATTGGAAAAGGCAATGTAGGTGCAACAAAAGAATAGGTCGGGACACTTGAGCATCAACAAGCGACTATATCGATCAATGTGGCCATCATCTATCTATTTTGGTTTTTAGTCTTATATTAGTGATGTATTTATTTAGGGACAAGCTACATACTATAATATGCGACCATTTTTTTTTTATTGATCGATTGTACTGTGTTGATGTTTTCTTTTCTAAATTTGGTAATTAACTACGTACTCTTTTTATTGTTGATTAATTATTGTTTTTTTTAATCTAGTTATATAGAATTTTTGTTTATTTTTATTTTAATGTTATTAATTAATTTAATTTATGATAAATTTAAATACTTATAATGTATTTATGATGATAAATTGATAAAAGAAAAAAAAAGCTTAAAAAATAAATCTAGACGCTTTTTAATGTCTACATAATAGCACATTTTCAAATTTCAAAGACTTTCCCGCCATACCATAAGCTGACACGAATAAACGCAAGACAACAAAAAACGTCGCTAAATTTGATTATTTGGACAGGAAAAAGCATCACTAAAAAACTACATACATTTGGGATAATGCACGAAATACGTAATTTTCGACGCTTCGTATATTACTTTGGACAATAAAAAGCGTCGCGAATCTCGACACTTTTTTGTGTCTCCGAAAAATTTTTGACTCATGGATTTGCGACGCTTTTTTGCAGCATCGAGAAATAATTTTTCGACGCTTTTTAGCGTCGAAAAAAGGCCTAAAAAGCGTCCAAAAAACACGCTTTTTGTAGTAGTGCCTGAAGCATGTTTATTTGATTTACTCTGAATCGTTTGTGCTTGGTTTTAACTTCTTGGAGTGAAGTATATTTATTGATTCATTGATGAGATCTTTCCTTAGGGACAAGCAAAGGTTTGGCTTGGGGGAGTTTGATGTGTCTATTTTATACAATATTTTACCCCCGTCCCTCGGTCATAATTAGTAGTGTTTTTGGCTCTTTAGAGCCACTTTTATTACTAATTGGTGTTTTCTAGTGTTTTCGTAGATTTGGTTAACTTTTGCAGGGATTTATGCTTTTAGAGTATTTTCCCGAGATATTTTGGAGCAATCACGAACATTGGAGAAGCACGACCAGATTCTATAGCCCAGGGCCGGTTAGAGCCATCGAACCGGTGATTAAGGGCTCAGTATAGGTGATACCGGGGAATTTGGACCAAGTATATAAGACCGGAAGAGGAAACCCAGATTGGCCCGAAGAATTGGAGCCCAATCGTAGTCACAATAGTGGCCCAAATGAGCCGCCCGGCCAAAGAGGCTGGCGCCCGGAGGCGCGCCCGGCCAGGCGGGAGAAGCTTAGGATTGCGCCCGGTGACGCGCCCGGCCGGGCGCGAGATTAGTAGTAAGGAGCAAAAAGACGCGCCCGATCGGGTGGTGCCTCGCCCGATCGGGCGCGTGTATTTCTTAGGATTTGGTACGGGGTATAAATACTCCTCCGTAATACGATTTTAATATCTCTTCTTCTCCTTTTTACTCTTTCGTTACTCTCTTAATTGTTCTCTTAGATTTCTTTTCTCTAAAAACCATTGTTCTTAATTCTACTCTTAATTCCAGATTTACTTTGGTAACGATTTCTCTTCCCTTAATCTCAGTTATTTATTTTATTCTTTTTATCATGTCTTGCTTTATTTCTTTGGTTGGTTTAATTTCTACTATGTGTGAGTAGTTTTATTTCTAGGGTTTATGGGGATCCATAAATAATATGAAGGGGTAATTTGTTGTTGTTAATTATCAATGCTAGATTAATTTCCTATTGATTGATTTATTGCTCTGTGACTAGATTAGGCCTGATCTTTTATGCATGAGTTTGGCAATATTAATTCGAGATTCGACATATGAGAATTAATGTTTAGGTCTAGTTTCAATAGGCATGTTAATTTACAAATGGTCAAGTCGAGATTCGAAAGATGAGATTTAATACCGGTAAATTAATTGTGTGATTATAATACGAAGCGAAAGCCCTTTATAATCTGATTGATGTATGCTTTGATGAATGATTATTATATTTTACCCTGGAATATTATTTATTGGTGAACCTATGCCCTAGATCCTTTTATATATTGTTTCTCCCTATTCTCAATCTTAGTAGTTTAGTTACTTATTCGAATATAAATATTGGTTACTTAGATAATTTAGATTATATTAATTAATTAGGAGTAAAAAGACTTGTTTCCCTGTGGAGATCGACCCTACTTCCCTATCTACTTTAGTTAGAGGATTTAGGTATTACTTTTGATTAGGGGATACGACTTTACCCTGTCAGTAGGCATCCTTTAGAACACCTACATTCAATCTTAGAGTAAATAGTTTCTCCCTCACCTAGGACTCCATGCTTCTTTTCTGCCCAAGCTTTCTTTTCTGTGGTGTCAGCTTTCCTTTTTCCTTTATCTTTCGCAGTTCTCTTCTTCTTAGGCATTATAGGTGTTTTGAACACAATTCTTTCACCTAAGCGTTCTTTGACAGGAATCACCTTGTCACCTAGACGACTCTTCACATCAGTTTTACTCTGATTTTTCTTCACGTCCTTTGAAGGTTTCTTCAGAAGCCACTTTTTCACATCATTGGGCAAGTAAGGAGGAACCTTTTGGGTAATTACTTCCCATAAAGGTCTAGCGCCCCAATAAGCATCAAATTTGTCTACTTCCTGGGAGACAGGGAACTCGTAGGGACGACGAAGATCACTGGAAGGAATAGTCTGTAGTAGGCCGTATTGCCTTTTTACCCTGCAGGGATAATAAAAAGTCATACGGGACAAGCTTGGAAGACGGCAGAAAGGTTTCTTGTTGACACCAACCATCCTTTCTATTTTCCACCAAGGGATGACCCACTTAATGGCAAAATTACAAGACTTGAAAACCTTCTTCCATTCATGGCGCCCCATCTTAGAGAAGCGTTTCTTCCTCCTCACGAAGCAATTTGGAGTATACTTCTCAATGTTGTCTGGAGGGCTAAGTAACTCCAGTCTTTCCATTAGCCACATCTGTAAAAATTGCAATGCAAATAAATAATTATTTCTATACAAAAATATATCTTTGATTTCTGTAATTAAAAATATTATTTTTCTACCAGTAATAAAATTGGAGAGCCCCGAAAAGGTGCTTTTGGATTTCTCTTTAGATCATCAAGACTAAGCATAGTCTCTCCAACTATTAAAGGCATTGGATTTCTCCCTGATTCAATTTGTTCTAAAACAGTGGATATAATTGATTGACCCTCATTATTTTTACCACTAGTAAGTAAAAATTGATTAAGCATGCAAAACAAGAAAGCCCTTCTTCTATAAACATGAAAAGATTCAGAATAAGGTCTATCAAAATAATGGCGAGCAAATTCTTTCAAATTAACTATACTATCATCTACTATTTTTGATAGATCTCTGTCTTTTAAATTGAAGAAGCGTTCAAAATCCTTATAATAATATTCATTTATTCTAGGGATTACTACAAGATCTAGTGCAGGGAAGCCTAAAATAGCACAAAATTTCTTCCGGCAAAGGGCTAATTTCACCATACCCTATTCTAAAGCAATGAGTATCTACATCCCAATATTCTAGAGCGGTATGAATAAAATCCGAATCAAGATCTACCCCTTTGATGCCATAAATACCCCCCAAGTGAAACACATCTAATTCTTTTCTCTCTTTGGCATTAAGAGACCGACACCATTTATGGGTGTAGTTGGTAAAACTTTTGGAGACTAGACAACATGATGTTATTTTTCTAAAAGCTAAGAAATATTTTATTTGCTGAAATTATGAAGAGAATAGGCTGGGTAGGGGGCTATTATGCACAAAATCGGAGCAGTTTTAATCCAGGAAGGATTCGGAGTCAGCGCTCTTTAGCGCCAGATGCCGGCTATTGGCGCCTGACACCAGAGCTGGCGCCAATCGCTAAGTGTAGCGCCTGGCGCTACACCAAAACGCGTGGCGCCAGCTGGCGCCAATATGCCTTATCGTACGCGCTTTCTAAAAAACCGCATTTTAGACTTGATTCGAGTCTGCTAATGACTTTACGGTTTCCTTATCTTTTTCTAAATTTTCATTTATTCCTCCTTTTTAATTAATATAGCTATTATATTAATTATATTATTTTTCTTATTTTATTTTGACTAACTTCCAAGTTTTTATTTTATTTGACTTTTCCTTTTTTGATTTTTTCTTTTTTGGGGGAGAAAGTCGGATACCCTCCATCAATAATAAAAATGACGTAATTTTTGCGCAAAATTATATTCACATTTCCTTGCACACACAAACATGCACATAATAATAATAATAATAAAAAATGAAAAACATGATAAATAAAAAATAAACTCATAATAGTATGTATGTACAAAACATATTTAATAATGAGTCTAATAAAAGGCAAAGATCTATACAAAGTCAAAATAAAATAATAAAAAGCACAGGAATAAGATACGGCGCCGGGGGACGTACACCCATCATCTCATAAAACTGCGTCGTACGAGGAGTAACCTCTCCACCAGCTCTGGCTCCAGCTCCAGTCTCCTCGGGGGGAGGAAAGCTCAACACAGGACCCGTCCACCCAAGATCAACCTGAGGCTGAGGTTGCGGAGGCTGCTGCGATGACGAGCCAACCTCGTACATCCCACCACCTCTAAGAGCCGAGGTAGCCTCTCCCTGGCCTACCGGCGCAACATGTGCACCCTCAGAGGAAGAGCCTGAGCCCTCTACCTCCTCGGTACGAGCAGCCTCAGAACGACCGCCCTGACCTCCCGAACCAGTGCGGCGACGTCTCGAACTAGACCTCGCTAGATCCGTCCGTGCCTCAGGTCTCGTGCGAGTACGAGAAGGAATGGGCTGATCCTGCAAAAGAAACTAAGATCAGAAAAAGGCAAAATAAAAGCGGTAATACAAAAACATATGAAGGGAAGACTACCTCCTGAACAGCGTCCTCTCGACGGCAGGTAGCCACGTTCCCCATTCGGACAAGCTGGCTCCGGAAGGCGTCTATGCATCGTGCCATCGCCGAAACCACCTCGCGTGATAACTGTAAAAAAAAATAAGTCAGTAAACATGCATAACATATATGGACAAAAGTTGCAGATAAACAAGCTTACCCGAGTCTGGTGGCGAGGAATCGACCGCTCCACAAATCGCTCGTCCTCAGGAGCCGGAGGAATCATCTCCTCAATCGGCCCATATGTCCCCTGATAATGGATAGACATACGGGGTGGCACGAACTCAGCATTATCATCCTAACAAGGCAAAAAAAAATCAGTAAAGCATCACTTGGGGGCTACTTAACGAAATGTAAAAGCTGAAAATCATACCGCCACATCCTTGGCAGGTACAGGAACTAGAGCTAACAACGGCAGTAGCTCCTCCCCATAGCACCGCACAGGGATCGTGTAAGATCGCCAAGGGGTACCAGCTCCCTTCGATATGCTCACCAACCTCGTGGCGTTAAACATGTGACGTTGTGGAGGAGCAGGAACGACAAAGGTGTCTGAGGAATGCTGAATAGCAACCCTCTCTCCAAGATACGCTGCCGCTCCGTAGGTCCCCAAGAAATAGCGACGCTCAGAAGAATACTGCGCGGCTAGCCCAGGAACTGCCAGGTCGACCTACGGTCGGTACAACACCTCAGGCTCCTGCAAAGAGCGTCAATCAGGCAAGAATCTATATAAGGCATCACAAAATGTCAAATAAGAAAGAATCATACCGAGATGATCCAATCTCGGACATAGGCAGTGGACATCCCCACACGGCAGCTACCCTAGGAAGCGCTAACTGGAAGCCTGCGCGGCGACGGTCTCGCCGGCGCAGCTGAGGGGAAGTACTCGTAGAACCAGATCTACAAGAAGCTAAAATTATCAGCAAGTGCTAACTAAAATGTAGAGCTAAACTTTATAGGGAATAAAGGATACCTCTACGACCCTCGCCCCGAAGGACCGATGTCGACACGAGTCCTGCTTGGATGAAATCAGCATAGGCCAAGCCGGCCAAGTCCTAATTCCTAATCCAGTGTAGATCGCGGACGGCAGGAAGGTAGTAAAGTAGCGCCCTACTACCCTTGTCAGGGGAGAACGTCCCTGACAGCAAGATAAGTGCAAAGATGCGCACCCGCTGCTCTAGGGTAGTCGCACCATCGTCTAAAGCCGCTGCTAGAGTCGAGCGGCGAATCCCCCTAGCACTGAACTGAGTCGACTCTGCCTCAGCTCGAGCCCGAATAGCAATCGGACCCAACAGCTGTCAACGATTGATATTCGATCCCGCTGTCAAACGGTAGTGGCACGGAGCTAAACTTCAGTCCTGTGATGAGACTGAAGTCGGTAGGAGTGACCATCATCTCACCCCAGGGGAAGTGGAAAGTGTTGGTGGTGTCCCAAAAGAACTCCACCAGAGCATGGACTACATGATGACCCCCGCTAGAGGCAACCATTGCCTCGGAGGTCTCGAACAGCGTAGTAAGCCCACAAGACTCCCATAGAAGTCTCGTATGATCGTCTCTGGCGATGTACATCTTGTGCAGATCACCCATACCGTCACAACCGGAACCATGACAACAGGTCCTCCAAACAGTGATGCCCCGTCTCACCCTCTCATAAATGTGGTGGACGGGAGAAAAGTACAAGGTCCGCTCATCCCACTCAGGGAGTCGGCTGAGCAAAGTGGATGGTTCGGCATCGTCCTCTACGAGCTCATGCTCCCGTTGAACGTCTCGGGACCGTGAACCGGAACCTCGCTGTCTAGCCATGCTACATTGTGAAGAATTATCATAAATTAAGGTTCTATGGTATCTATGGTTCTCCAAGCCGCATGATACTATGTTCGCAAAAAAAATAGAGTACGTAGTACTAAAACAGAGCACAAATTCAAATTGAGCATAACGGCATTTTTCAAGAAATCAAACAATTTCTGGCAATACTATAGTAATTATTGTGACAAATTGGACAAGAATTGCTAGCAAAAACATCAAGAACAAGCCACATTGTTTTCCCGACCTTAAGAGGTCCAACAATGGTGGTTTGTTCATTTCTTCACCAAATTGAGTCAAACAAGTCTCAAATTACTCCCAAGACAATATATAAATATAATCAAGCAATTTAATGGCATAAAATTTGATAAACAAAGAGAATTTAGCATTCTAAATTTCGAATTTTTAAGAAATTCGTGAACAAATACATGCAAAACTCATTAAAACTGCTAAGAGTTTGAAGGAAACTTACATAGATCGGGAAAATGGATGGAATAAGCTTTGATTTGCAACAAATTTTAGCGAATTTGGTTGAGAAACGAGCAAGAACGAGTGAATTGAAGTTTTGAGAATTCTTGAGCAAGAAACACGAACAGCAACAGCAGAAATGAGGAAGAGAAGGGTATTTAAGGAAAACCTGACTCTAGCGCCAAGCGTCATACCTTGGTGTCAGTCGATAGTCTTTAGCGCCTGGCGCTAGCTCCAGCGTCTGGCGCTACAGCCAGATAGGTGGCGCTGACGTTATTTTAGCGGCGCCAGAACATTCAGCCTCTCAGTACGGTTCTTCCAACCTTATGCAGTATATTTTGGGTTCCTTGGTACGCCAATTAGCCCCTCTGAGCAATTTGACACGATTTTTAGTAATCGGCTTAATTACATAAAGTGATCGGCCTGATGAAAGATTGTCTCACTTAGCTTAAAGCGCCTAAGCACTGGCTCATCGCAAAAGGCACCGACATACTGGTTCATTCGAAAAGGCACCGACATACTGGTTCGTAATTCAGTAAAAGGCACTAACATACAGGTTCCAAGAAGCAAAACTGCCGACGTACAGGCATAGCGAAAGCAAAGTTCAAGCAAGCTTTTTAAAGATCAATAAGCGGGGGTCTTCGGTAATTTTCTTTGGAATATTATCGCAACAAATGAGGATAGCTTCAAGCTAGGGTATCTTTGGCAGCATTCCCTACCTTGCGGAGAGTTGTCACAAACAACTGAAGGTGATTTCAAGCGAAGTTGTCTTCGATTGTGTTCCCTAAGATGTGGAAGATGGTCACAAAGCGGAAGAGGATTGTTTCAAGCGAAGCAATCTTCGATAGTGTTCCCTGGCTTGTGGAAGATTATCATGGCGGAATTGGAGGCAGTTATAAGCGTAGCAGTTTTCAAGCGGGATGACATTCTCTAGCTTGCAGGAGGTCATCAAAACAGTAAAGCAACAACATATCGGTTACCTTCAGAGACGTGTGCTCGACGGTGCAAGATACGCGTTTCTTAACTCTTTTATCTGTTTAACTAACGCTAGTTTGCAGGTATCGGCATTACAAGAGTGATTTAGGATCGCAGAACGTTCTGAATAATTCTCCGTCCCTATCGATACTTTGACTATTGTTTTCGAAACATGCGTTTCTCCAAACTATGTCAAAGTGGGGGCTTCTATAGACACCCATTTGTGTCTCCCCAAAACCAAACCCAGTGATGAGTACCTTTCACGTCAAATCATAATCGAATAAAGTTAAAGTGTGGAAAGTTTAGTGTTGCTGGTAGTTTTAATTTCTTTTCTCTTCTCTTTGTTTTTGAAAACCTATTTTAAGAAAACAGTCAATCCAGTTTGGTTGGTCCATGATATGGGTACAATAGTATTGTAGTTGGATGGGGCTTGAAAAGAACTTTCCAACGATATATTATAAGCCCAATTCCGATGAATATTGAGGAAGTTATGGCCAAATTACCGAACTGGGCCCGGTTTGAGCCTTATATGCGGCCCAATGATCTAGAGGAGGGCCTAATATAGATTTATCATTCCTAATGCAATTAGGAATGGTTTTAGTCTTCTAGATTCTTCTAGAAAGTTCTTGTCATTCCTAATTCAATTAGCATTGATAAATTGACTTTTGTTGACTTTTTAGAGTTTTAATCAGAATAAAAGAACTTTTTTGAGGAAAATACAATTTTATCCTCCTGTACGGCAATTTCTATCTGATTTTAAGAAAACGCTTCAATAATTAAGTTAGCGCCAAACGCGAGCATTAGCGCCTGACGCTAAGCTTGGCGCCTGGCGCTAGCGTTAGCGCCTGGCGCTAATGTCAGCGTCTGGCGCTAACCTCGTTTTACGCGTCAGAACTCTGTTTTGAATTTTTATTTTTTTGGCTGATTTTCTCTAACAATAGCTTCCTAAAAACCCCGTTTTCATTCACCAACTCTCATCAAGATTTTCTTGATTACTCTCTCTCTCTCTCTCTCTTTTCTAAACTAGCCTTCTCTCAAATATAAAATTACGCATTCGCAAGACTTAGATACACCTAGCCATATTCGAAGTTGCCTTTGCCCTAGCCGTGAAAGGTTTGATTTCTGAGGGTTTGGTCACAAATTTCTCTTTCAATTTTTTAATTTAATTGTTTTGTTTATTATTTTCCTTGAAGTTACTAATGTGTGTATTTTGTTATTAGAAAGAGGTACGAGGCATCCAAGTAAGTACTTTAATGGTTTAATTCAATAATTAAGTTAGCGCCAAACGCGAGCATTAGTACCTGACGCTAAGCTTGGCGTCTGGCGCTAACCTCGTTTTACGCGTCAGAACTCTGTTTTGAATTTTTGTTTTTTTGGCTGATTTTTTCTATCAATAGCTTCCTAAAAACCCCGTTTTCATTCACCAACTCTCATCAAGATTTTCTTGATTACTCTCTCTCTCTCTATCTCTTTTCTAAACTAGCCTTCTCTCAAATATAAAATTCCGCATTCGCAAGACTTAGATACAGCTAGCCATATTCGAAGTTGCCTTCGCCCTAGACATGAAAGGTTTGATTTCTGAGGGTTTGGTCACAAATTTCTCTTTCAATTTTTTAATTTAATTGTTTTGTTTATTATTTTCCTTGAAGTTACTAATGTGTGTATTTTGTTATTAGAAAGAGGTACGAGGCATCCAAGTAAGTACTTTAATGGTTTAATTGATATTATGATATAGAAATCATGCTTAGATTGTTATTTTGATCCCTAGTATCATGTTAGGATGTTTTCCTTAATTTGATGTTTAGGGTGACAACAATAAATTCCTAGTATCATGTCTAGGGTAATTTTAATATTAAGTATGATTAAAAAGTATGGTGCTTCCTATGTTCTTCCTAATATTTATGATTTTTAGTATCATGTTAGGGCTAAATATTTGATTTTTAATGCTTAGTGACATGCTAGGGTTTGTTATTAATCTTGTTAGTATCATGCCTAGGATCTTGCTATTATTATGCTTTAACATGATTATTTTTATTATAATTGTTATTATGATTATTATTATTATGTTGCTTGATATTTATTGTTATTGCTTGGTCACGCCTTTTATGCATGTTTAAAGGGAATTTGTACTTGTAATCACGCTTATATAAGATAATTAATAATCTTGTTTAGGGTCAATTTGATTATAATTCAAGTGATCGCTAATAATAGTTTTATTTGTGCATTAATATTCAACCAATATAGATAAACAGGTTTAGGGTTAATCCTATTGATTGCATGTTAGTCAAAAAGCGCACATAAATACGATCAGAATAAAGTAGAGGCCTATTATTAGGGCAGGTTCAATCTCTTTTAGGTTGGATTTGTACCTTCATCCCCGAACCCTATTTGGTTCAAGACCTTATGGATTTGACGATCTCTTGGTTCGTTAAGGGGTGTAACCTTCACCTCATGAACGGTTTACAAGTTCCTAAAAAACTTGTTGGCGACTCTTTTGCTCTATCTTCTTTCCCTTTGGACGCCACCATACTTTAGTGTATGATCACAGTGGGGTTCAAGCTAGGGGTTAACTCTTGAAATATTCCCTACAGGGATAAACTTTCACTCCTTACTTTCCATCTTTTAGGTATTTTATTGATGATCAAGGAAGAGTCTCCAAATATTCGCAATTTCTTCACTCCCCCCAATGCCAAAGCTGTTTCGAGGCCTACCACGCATGCTTCATATTCAGCAGCGTTGTTGGTAACGTCGAAATCTAACTTTATAAAGATTGGAACATGCTCTTCTTTAGGTGATACTAATAGTACTCAAACGCCACATCCCTTTTGGTTTGAGGATCCGTCGAAGTATAAAGTCCAAGTATCATCTTCTGTGCCCATCAAGTCTTCATTTGGAAATTCGTTGTCATGTACTGGCGTCGAATCTTCTATTGGAAAATCTGCTTAGAAGTCCGAGACCACAGATCCTTTTATGGCCTTTAGAGGCATGAATCTTACATTGAATTGGGCTAAGTTGACTATCCACCTTGATATGCACCCATTGAGTGTAGATTTTTCGAACAAATACTTAAGTGGATCCATTCGAGAAACTACAAAGATTGTATGCACGAGCATGTAATGCCTTAACTTGGTTGTGGCCCACACTAATGCGAGGCACAATTTCTCAAGCGGTATGTAGCGTACTTCATACTCAAGCATTTTCTTGCTTAGGTAGTAGATTGCATTTTCTTGTCCTTCTACTTCTTGTGCAAGCATAGCCCCCATTGTCTCCTTGGTGACTGTTAAGTACAACCTAAGAGGAATTCCTGGAAGCACTGGTGCTAATACGAGAGGATTTGCGAGATAGGCTTTGATCTTTTCAAAGGCTTTTTCACACTCGTTGTCCCATATTACTGGCACATTCTTTTTGAGTTTCTTGAATATTGGTTCACATATCGTTGTTAGCTTCGATATGAACCTACTTATATATTCCAACCGGCCAATAAACCCTCGAATTTGTTTCTCGGTTTTGGGCGGTGGTATTGACATAACCGCCTTGATCTTGGTTGGATCTATCTTTATTCCTCTAGAGCTTATGACATATCCCAAGAGCTTGCCTGAGGTGACTCCAAAAGCACACTTAGATGGATTCAACCTCATGTTGTATTTTCATAGCCTTTCGAAGAATTTTCTCAAGGCTATTTGATGTCCTAGGCGATCTTTTGATTTCACGATCATATCGTCCACATATACTTCAACCTCTTTGTGCATCATATCATGGAGTAGGGAAGTTTTTGCTCGTTGGTAAGTGGATCTCGCGTTTTTTAACCCGAATGGCATTACTGTGTAACAGTAAGTACCCCAAGGTGTTATGAATGTCGTTTTCCATGTCTTCTTCCGCCATGAGAATCTGGTTGTATCCTGCGTATCCATCCATAAATGAGAGAAGCGCGTGATTCGATGTATTATCTACTAAGAGGTCGATGTGTGGTAAAGGGAAGTCGTCCTTTGGACTTACCTTATTTAAATCTCGATAGTCGACACAGATTATTACCCTTCTATCCTTCTTTGGAACTGGAACCACATTTGCTACCCATTCGGGGTATTTGGATACCCTAATAATACCTGCAGTTATTTGCTTTTGAACTTCTTCTTTTATTTTAAGAGCTACGTCGGGATTCATTCGACGCAACTTTTGTTTCACAGGTTTCATTTCTGGAATTATTGGTATGGTGTGTTGAGCTATTTCTCTATTAATACCTGGCACATCTTCCTATGACGAAGCAAATACATCGATAAATTCTTTAAGTACATCGATAAGTCCTTTAGACATGCTTTAACTCTTGTGTAAGACCATGGGACTAAGTGCTTAGACTCAATTAAGGACTAAATAAGGTTACTGCCATTAACAAAATAACCAAACTGATTAATAAATTGTTTAATTAGACTCATCGTGATGACTCGAGCAAAATCTGAACTGCCGCCAAAGCAACAGGGCTGTCGCCGCACACTGCACTGCAACGCCTGACGACATAGTTGTCGCACGGCATTGCACAGCAGCGTTTGGTGCTGCAGCCCAAATTTTTGCGCCATTACTGGAACATTAATCTGGGACTGCTTTCAGTATTTTCACTCTACGGGACAGGCCTAAAGTCGTACTAAGTAAGTTTTGATTAATTCATTGATTACTCAAATTTATTAGTTAATTCATTAGGCAATGTCCTTTTAGTCATTAATTAGTTTATTTAGGCTTAAACACAAGTCAAACAAACGGTTAGGAAAAACACATAGAGTATGCACAACAAATAATGCACAAGTAGTCAAGTAGGCACAATATGATGCAATGAGTTTACAACCTAACCATGGCTCTAGTTCTCTACAGTTCGGGATATGGGTTAGTCAAAGTGGGTCCATGTTTATGAGTCCGGATGCACCGCACGAAAGCCTTACCTCTGGAAGGGTTGGCGCATGTGGATGGGACCCCGCGAGTTAAACTCGCTTCTATGGTTTGGTGAATTCAACATTCTCGTATGTACCCTTTGTTGCTCAGAGCGTTCAATCAGGTAGATAAAGCATGAATTCCAAGAAGGTTATGTCCATATGTAGAACACATATAGGTTTCAAAAAAGAGAGAAAAACTCAATCAGGAAGTATAATTGAGCAAATAGATCTAGAACTAGTAAAATAAAAGGCAGATTTCTGGCTCGGTATTGGAAGAACGTAGTGCCAGCCAACAGAGTCTGTCGCCAAGATATGAGCCCTGTCACCAGACGATAGAATTGTCGCCAGGCGACAGAGCCATATCTTCGGCGACAGGCTTTGTTTTCTAGACGCTAGTTCCTACAAGCCTCAGTAGTTGTGTGTGTTCTTAGAATTTTCTAGTTTTCGTAGTATTATTTCGATTCTAGTTGTGAAAAATATTCCTCAAATTTCCTACGTGTAAAAATCCTATGTTTTTTACTCATTACGGATGGTCTTTCCAATGTGAACCTTTTTTATGCATATGACAATAATGTTAATCAAAATTACGCACATGAAATACTTAGAACTTTTCGAGTCTCATCTGCTCATTCTAAATAATTGCCAAAATAAAATTTAGGAATTGAAATAGAAATCCTCCCCAGTGTAGTCGCTAAAAACTGTAGGGAATATTTCAAGCATTACCCCAAACATGAACCCCACTGTGATCATACACTTAAGCATGGTGGCGTTCAAAAGGAAAGAAGACAGAGCAAAAGAGTCGCCAAAAGTTTTAGGAACTTGTAAACCGTTCATAGAGTGAAGGTTAAACCCCTTAACGATCCAAGAGATTGTTAACTCCAATAAGTCTGGAACCATGACTGGAAATTCGAGGATGAAGGTACAAATCCAATCTAAAAGAGAAAGAACCTGCCCTAATAATAGGCCTCTACTTTATTCTTCTCGTATTCATGTGCGCTTTCTGACTAACATGCAATCAATAGAATTAACCCTGTTTATCTATGTTGGTTGAATATTAATGCACAAAAAAAAAACTATTATTGGCGATCACTTGAATTATAATCATATTAACCCTAAAAAAGATTATTAATTATCTTATTAAGCGTGATTACAAGTATCAATTCCCTTTAAACATGCATAAAAGGTGTGATCAAGCAAAAACAATAAAAATCAAGCAACATAATAGTAATAATCATAATCATAAAATGATAATCATAATTAATTATAATCAAAACAATCATGTTAAAGCATAATAATAGCAAGATCCTAGGCATGATACTAACAAGATTAATAACAAACCCTAGCATGTCACTATACAATAAAGATCAAAGCTTTAACCCTAACATGATACTAACATGTTATTAGAAAAGAAAATAGAAAGCATCCTATTAATCATACTTGACATTAGGAATCAAAATAACAACCTAAACATGATTTCTATATCTTAATATCAATTAAAACAATTAAAGAACTTACTTAAATGCCTCGTACCTCTTTCTAATAACAAAATACACACGTTCGTAACTTCAAGGAAAATAATAAAATCAAAGAATTAAATTAAATAATTGAAATAGAGATTTGGGACCAAACCCTCAAAATATCAAACCATTCACGTCTAGGGAAAAGACAACTTCGAAATTGGCTAGGTATGTCTACATCTTGTGAATGCGGAATTTTGTTTGTGAAAAGTTGGTTTCGAAAGAGAGAGAGAGAAAATCAAGAATTTCTTAATGAGAGTTGGTGAGAATTAATGAAGGTCTAAGGATGCTATTTATAAAAAAAACCGTCCGGATTAGATAAAAAAGAATCGGAGTTTGAAGAGGAATAAAACACGCCTCTGTCGCTAGGCAACAGCCTGATGTTCGGCGCTACAGGAGATTTTCCCACGCGTTTTCTATTTTTTAATAATTAAGTCGTAAAAGTCCATACGAGGGGTAAAATCGTAATTTCATTTAAAACACTCCTTTTATTCCAAATAAAACTCATAAAACTTAATTATCAATCCTTATCCCATTAGGATTCAAAAGAACCTTCTAGAAGATTCTAGAAAACTATAATCAATCCTATTTGCATTAGGAATGATAATTCATAATAGGCCCTCCTCTAGATCATTGGGCTGCATATAAAGATCAAACCGGGCCCAGTTTAGTAATTTGGCCATAACTTCCTCAGTATTCATCGGAATTGGGCTTATAATATATCGTTGGAAAGCTCTTTTCGAGCCCTATCCAACTACACTATTATTGGAACCTTATTATGGACCAACTAAAATGGATTGGCTATTTTCATAAAATAGAGTAAGTTTTCAAAAACAGAAAGAGAGATTTTTAATAAAAACTAACTGCAACACTAGAATTTCCACACTTTCACTTCATTCGATTATGATTCGACGCAAAAGGTATTCATAACCGGGTTTTGTTTTGGGGAGACACATTTGGGTGTCTATAGTATGGATATTGTTTCCATTTGTAAGCAAGCTTGTCTTGTGTATATAGTGAATAATGGCAAATGAATGTTGAAAAAAGCCGTCCAAAGTTTAAAAAAAAAGGCAAGGACATAATAAATGCAAAATTGTAAGAGCCGCCCTTAGTTAAAAGAGGCGAGGACAATTGCTTTGAGAAAAATGAAAACAACAAAAACAAAAATAATAAAAGTGAAAATGAGAAAATTCAAAAATATTTTGATGTGATGTTTTTCCCCTTTTCAAGCATTGAGGACAATGCTTCCTTTAAGCTTGGGGGAGAAACGTTTACGCTTTTTGTATATATGATTGTGGTTATAACTTTGAATAAGCTTGGGGGTGTTAGTTCGTTTTTGTTTAGCGATTGCTTGGTTATGAGGAAAAGGTTGGATCACCCTTTGCTTCACTAATTAGGAATACCGCCAAATTTTAAAATTTTAAGCCTTCCCTTACCCTTTTTGCCCTGATGTTACAACAATTGGGTAAGACCTTTTGACCTATAGGTTGAGTCGCATATCGAGGAAGGGCATTATGAGTTAAAGCCTAACGAGAGGGGATGCAAAGTCAAACTGTCGAGAAACCTCAAATCTATTTGTTTTTTCCGGTTCCTTCGAGGAACTATAGAGACGCTCGCTAAAAGTAGATTTGAAGCTTATTGGGAGAATGTGCTAAAATGTTTTGAGATGAAAGTGAATTGTGTTTTTTTAGTTCTCTATGCTTAGCATGTCCAATGTTTCAATCAACCTTAGATATCTTAGAACGTGAACTCCCTTACTTGTTTAGAAAGATTTGCATTCATTTATGCTTGTAACGTTTGGAAAAGTCATATCATGAACATTTGTTTGCTTTTCTTGTGTTTTGGTTTCTTTTTCGTGATTTTCCTTATTTGTATCATTACGAGAGTTATAGGTTAATCTCTTAGGAAACCTTTACGAGAGCATCACTCGTCCTCTTGGGCAATCTAGGGGTTTAAATGGCTTGTCTTTAGTTGCTAAAATTGACCGTGATTCCTACGAAAGTGAGTTAGTGTATATTCTTGTCTCTTCTCTTCTTTTAGTTTGTTTAAATAAGCTCATCACTTCTCCCTTGGTTTTATTTTGCTCGAGGACGAGCAAAAGGTAAGCTTGGGGGTATTTGATGGGTGTCATAAATGGCACCCATTTTATGAGCATTTAGGTTTTTTTCTTCCTCTTTGCATAGCTTTCATGCTTAATAAATGCCTAATTTTATGCATTCGATCTCGGTTTTACCTTTCCTTTCTTATTTTGTAGCTTTGGTGCATTTTGTTGGTTTTTCTACTCTTTTCTCTTTTTTTTGCTCTATTTTCAGGGTTATAGGTATTGTACGAGGTCCGGGTCTTGTTATTGGTGATTTACTAAGGTGGAAGATCCTTTTGGAGCAAACTCATGGCAATTGGAAAGCTCAAGATGCAAGGAAGTGGATTCTCCAAGTTCTAGCTCTTGCACTATCAAGCTGTGCTCTCATGAAGATGGGGTGATGAACCCTCAATCAAGTGCTTTTAGGACTGCCTCTCTTAGTGTTCATCATTATCATATTACGCGTTCATTTAAAGACCTTAGCGAACACACGAAGCCGCGAGAAAGATCAAAGAAACCCAGATCATCACGGGCGCGCAACACACGAGCGCGCGCGCAATGCCACTACGCGCGGCCGCGCCTCTCTTGGTATATGTCTTGCTCGGATTTTGCTCGTGCCTCCTATATGTCCTTGTAACCCGATTTTATGGTCAAGTTTCAAAGCAAGTTTCAGTTTAGATTTAGATCATAATTTTAGCTTAGTTGAGAGCTTCTCTCTCTAGTTTTAGGGTTAGTTTTAGGAGTAGATTTTATAGATAGAAAGTGAGGAATTTCATTAGTGATTTGAGTGATTGATTATTCAAGGTGACAATTATTTTGAAGAACATCAAATCAATCAATGAGGATTTCTAACTCTATCTCCTTTTATTTCTTTGTTTGATTTCTTATTTATTTGGTTTGATTTTGATGATTTGATCTTTGATTAGTGTAATTGTTCTTCATATTTTGATGATTCTTGATTTCCTTAGTTGTTTGTGACTAGTTCATGATGTTTGAGTAGTTGTTTGGCTAGGGATAGGGTGAAACTTGTATGATTGATTGATTGTGCTTAATTTGGGAATAGTGTTGATTAATTGTTGAGATTAAAGTGATTAATGGAATTTTTCATGTGTGTAATTCGATTAGGCCTTGAGAATTATGCTAGATTGCATTGTGAGTCTACATTGATACGAACCATTGATTTGTTGCTCATAATTGTTGATTGAGCTTGATTAGTGATGTTGTTAGAGTCTCTCGTAGTTGGCGCTAGTTTGACCTCTAGGAGATAGCTTGTTGACTCTTTTGATTGAGCTTGCCATTAGTCTTCATAACCATTGATTTGCATATTGTTCCCGAGTTGCTACAATTGTCACGATTACTTGTTAATCCTTGTTCCTAGTGTTATATTTGTTTGGTTTCTTTATTTGGTAGTTGGTTAGTGTTCTCCCTTTTATCCTTAGACTTCGACCTAGATTAGGCGCATAATTGAGAGCACTTGAACATTACCGTTCCTTTGGGTTCGACCCTTGACTTGCCTCTATACTAGTATTTAGGTTAATTAAGTGTTTTAAATTTAGTTCGATCGAGGGAGGATTAGTTTCAATGACCTGAGTTCACCCTCGTTAGTGATATTAATGAATAATTAATATTACAACTTAATCTTGATTGAACCCTTTGGGTCACACCCAAGCAACTAGAAAACCAACGACGAATTAATTTGGAAGGAATTAATGAGTCGCCTGAGTAATTAATATTTAGACGTCGGAAATTCGAACTTAGAGCGTCAAAATTGAGCGTCGGAAGTCGAGTCAAAAATAATAAAAAACGAGACGAGATAAACTAATAAATCAACATATTCCCAAACATATCCCTAGCATCGAAATGCCCCAAGTAAACCAAGTGTTAGGGGCATGGTGGCTAGCAAGCGCACCAAGCCGAGCCTATGGCTGGCTGGTGCGTGCTAGCACACCTGAGCTAGCATTGCTTGCCGCGACCATGTGCGCATATGACCAGCAGCAGCCCTCGGCACCAGCCCGCATATATGGTGCAAGGCATGCTAGCCGAGGGAGCTAGCAGCAGCCCACACGCTCATGCTAGGCCTGCTGGTCGTGGGTAGCCTCGAGCAATAGGGGAAGCATGGCAGCCCACTTGGGGTTCCTTGGTGCCCAAGTGAGGCTGCCATATGGCGCTTAGCAACAGAGGATGAGAGGTGAGAGATAGCGGTTTTTAGGAGAGGAGTGGGGAGCAAGTTTGGTGATAGGTGTCATAAATGGCACCCATTTGATGAGCATTTAGGTTGTTTTTACCTTCTTTTCATTGATTTCCATCTTAATAAATGCTTAGTTTTATGCTTTTGCTCTTTGTTTTACCTTTTCCTCTCTTATTTTGTGGTTTTATGTATTTTAATGGTTTTTCTAGTGTTTTCTCCTTTATTTGTTCTCTTCTTGTGGTTGTAGGTATTGTATGAGGTTCGGGTCTTCATATGGATCGATTACTAAGGTTGAAGATGTTTTTGGAGCAAGCTCATGGCAATAGGAAAGCTGAAGATGCAAGGAAGTGGGTTCTCCAAGTTCTAGCTCATGCGCTCTCAAGTCGTGCTCTCATGAAGATGGGGTGTTGAACCCACTATTAAGTGCTTTTTGGGACAGCCACTCTTTGTGTCCATCATCATCATTTGGTGTGCTCATTTGAAGACCTTAGCGAACGCATGAATTTGCGAGAAGAATCAAAGAAACCCAGGGGAGCGCGGGCGCGCAGCCCTACTGCGAGGGCGCGTCTCCCTGGGTATTCACCTTGCTCGGTTTTGTTTCGCGCCTTCTATAAATACTATTGTAACCCGATTTTTGGGGCATGTTTACAAGGAGACTTAGATTTAAATTAGATGATAATTTTATCTTAGTTGATAGTTTCTCTCTCTAGCTTTAGGTTTAGTTTAGGAGTAGATTTTAGAGAGAGAAAGTGAGGAATTTCGATGGTGATTGAGAGATTGAAGATTCAACGGTGACAGTTGTGTTGAAGATCTTCTTTATTATCAATGAGCATTTCTCACTCTCTATCATCTTTATTGCTTTGTTTGATTTCATATTCATTTTTTTTTGTTTGATTTTGATGTTTGATTGTTGATTAGTGTAATTGTTCTCCATATTTTGTTTATTCTTAAATCCTTTAGTTGATTGTTGATAGATGATAATGTTAGAGTAGTTGTTTGGCTAGGGATTGGGTGAAACTTGTATGATTGATTGATTGTGCTTAATTTGGGAATTATGTTGATTAATTGTTGAGATCAAAGTGATTAGTTAAAATTGTGCATGTGTGCTACTCGATAGGCCTTGAGAATTATGCTAGATTGCATTGTAATTGCTAATGATACGGACCATTGATTTAGGAATTGCAATTATCGATTGAGTTTGATTGTGACGTTCCTAGTTAGTGTTTCTCGTAGTTGGCGCTAGTTAGACCTCTAGGAGATAGCTTGTTGAACTCTTTTGATTGCTCTTACCATTAGTCTTTGCGACCATTGATTTGCATATTGTTCCCAAGTTGCTACAATTGTCATGATTACTTGTTGATCCCCGTTCCTAGTGTTGTATTTGTTTGGTTCTTCGTTTTGTTAGTTGGTTAGTGTTTACCTTTTATCCTTAGACTTCAACCTAACTTAGGCGCATAATTAAGAGCGCTTGAACATTACCGTTCCTTTGGGTTGGACCCTTGATTTGCCTCTTTACTTGTATATAGTTTTGTTAAGTGATTATAAATTTAGTTTGATCGAGGGAGGATTAGTTTCAACGAACTAGTTCACCCCTCGTCATTTGGTCCTCCCTCCTCCAAATGGCCCTCCCCTAACCCCTCATGTGAGCTTGACACTTGTTGATTTATTAGTAGCTTGCTTATTTATTTTATTTTAGATTAAAAATAAAATGAATTAAATCAAAATTTCCCACATGAAAAGATGATGGGAATTTTGGGAGCCTTTGCCTATAAATACCAACCTAAGGAGTTGGGAATTCTTCACTTGAGTAAGTGTTGAAAACGGTATCATAGTGTGAAACCTTTGAACACTAATTACTCGGGTTTTTAGGTCGAACCTTGATAACTCCAAGGCATTAGACCGGCTCGGTGCTCGCATTGCGGGTGGACCTTGAATGAGGTCTCCGTGTGAACGGGACTTGAAGGCTTTCGAGTAAGAGCTCGTTTTAGAGAGCAAAGCACGCTACAAAGGTAATAATTACTTACTTAGTCTTGTGTTTATGTTAATTATGTTTATGGTTATAATTATTGTGAGTTTGGTTTTGGGGTCAGGTTTCCTTCCGCGGTGGGTCACACTCACCAAAACTAAACATCCACGCCATATTCATGCGAGTGACGCATTCGGCCTCGTTCTCCAGAATGAGCAGCCTCTTCTCTTCTTCAACTCGGGCGATCCACTTGGACGTGAGCCACTTCTCCTAGTTGGCAAGCTTATTTTGCAACTTCTCATTTTGGCGCTTGAGACTGCTTCTCCTAGTTGGTAAGCTTATTTTACAACTTCTCATTTTGGCGCTTGAGACTATCCGTCTCCCTGCCAACATCTTGAAGCTTCTCCAACTCAGTTTTGGTCGTCTTCATCTCTGCCTTCAACTCAGTACCTTCTTCTAGGCCACCTCTAAATCTTTTTTGACTTGCAAATTCGCAGCCGCCTATGAGTACAAGATATCTTGAGTCAGCAACTCATTCTTATTTACATCATACATGGTTTTGTCAAGATTGGAAGCGACCCTTAGGTTTGCAGCCCTTACCTCTTTTTGCTTGTCGTTGAATAGTTTTTAAAGACCATTCACCCTGAGCATGGCCTACATCTAGTCGGAAGAAGAGGTTATTAATATGCAGTCGACCAAATTAAATTTGAAAAATAATCTAACTTAAAAAGAAAGTTACCTCTGCCAGATTTGCCAGTATGGCATCGAAGTTGAGGGAGCCGACTCCTTTAATGGAGTCACGCTGTTCAACAGAGATGGCCTTGAGCATGTCCTTGGCTATTTGCCAAGCATCTGGCGTCTGAGGAGCATCTGCACATGCAACATTTGGTGAAAGGCTGGCATAGATCCGGCCAATAGACCAGATGGCTTCAGAGCTTGTTAGCAACTGGCTATATGTCTTAATCCTGTAAAGGTGAGGCAAAGGGTCAAAAGCGGAGGTACCTGGAATAATGACCAGATCCTGGGTATGTTTGTCCTTCCACCTGTTATAAAGACCGCTTGGAAAGCCAACAGTACCAGCAAGAGGCTTATCCATTGAAGACTTGGACTCCTCTGCCAGCTTGAGGGCAGCCATAGAAGCCAGGGACTTGCCACCTGTTGATGGGTGGGATTCGGATTGGCTCGCGGAAGGTTTGTGAGCAATCGTCGTTCGATGCTTTGTGGGTGTTGGCCCCTTCGAAGCAAGTCGTATGGGGGCTTTCGCTCCAAAGCCAACAGCATAGATGGCTACACAGATTCTTCCTGAAAAAGCACAATACTTAGCAAAATCATAAAATTCAAAGTCCAAAAAGAAATTGGCGGATGCTAGGGAGCTTACATACTCCAGTTGATTTTTTTGAAGATTTGGCTATTCTGCTGAACCATCTGGCGGCATGCAAAGGCGGTGTTGCCTGGATTTTTGCTAAGGTCCAGTTGAGACATCGCTTCTTCTACAAAAAGGCTGACTGGGTGGCTAGTAAAACAACCAAAGTAAAGTTCTAACAAAATGCTCTACAAAACACTCATCCGGCTGCCCACCTCTTCCCTTTTCTGTGTTGATCTGTAAGCCATTCAAACTTAGGGATGTAGCTATTTGGGATGATCTCCTTCTTAGATCCCCCCTTTAGCGTTTTTATTTCAACCTCAAACAGCCCAAGCGTCAAAATCTGATCCTACCCTTCATTAGACGCATGCATGCTTTTTTACCCAAAAGATAAGGGTTCTGGTTTCAAGAGTTGAACTTCTTATTCCGGATGGTGTCTGGGGAAGAGATGATGTAAAACTTGTTCCTCCCATCTTTCCACTTATTCTCTATCCCCAGAGTCATCATGTAACCTTTGTTACAAGATAAAGTGAACCATCAGGGCCTGGATGACTTGGGAACTTTACAAGGGTAATGCATATGAGTGAATGCCTCAAAGCTAAGCTTAACTCCCTACATCTTACAGGCGGACACAAATCCTAAAATATTGACCCAAGAATTGGGTACTAGCTGCCATACCCCCATGCGATACCCGTCAAGGATCTTTTCGATGGTCGGATCCAGTGGGAACCGAAGGCCCGCCTGTATTGTGGTCGCATAGCATCCAAAGTAAGAATCCCCATAGCTTTGGTCAAGCGGCAAGATGACTGTGTCATCAAGGGCTGGGACGTATATTCTATAGTCGGCCCCCATCACAAAGGTGTCCCAGATTAATTCTAAGATTTTTCTGCATAAGCCTTTGTGTGGCAACAGATATGTGGGTGAAGTATGGGGTGTACTTCTCTTGAAGAGAAGAAAAAGTCTCCTCTTGGCCTCGCTCAACAGAGGCGGCTTCCTCTACATATTCCTCTTCAACAGCCTTAGGCGGCCTCTCTTCGCTTTTAGGGCCGCTTGAGATAGCATTCGACTGGGACGACCCCTGTCCAGAGCCGGATGTCTCTTCACTACACTCACTTTCTAACTCCTTTAAAATAGAGTCATCCGGCGTAGTTGGGATGCCAGACGGATGATATGAGACTTCATTTCTAGGACCCTCATAGGACTCTCGTCCTTGTCATCACTAGGCGCCCGAATCGTCCTCTTAGTTCTGGCCATAGTGTCCAGCATAAACACAAACATGGTCGGATTCAGGGACGAAAGCAGATTGGAGTAGGCAGCACCCCTAGTCCTAGATTCAGCCCTCCCAGGTGACCGGCTAATTGCTATCCTAGGTCATGCCGTGTGTGTTTGTGATACCATTTATAAAAAGAGAAGATCAAACACAGACAAAAAAGCGAAATATAAAGAGAGAGAAAGAGCAGGCAATTACCTTGTGAAGGTATTGTTGAAAGTTGCTTGAGCCGGCTGTGTCAGACTAATGAAAGCAAGCGGCAGGCGGAAATGTTCTTGTAAGAAAAGTTAAAGATTCCCTCAGATTCTCTCAATTGTTTTTTCGTGAATATGCGAAAAATGAGGGGTAATGATGATATTTACAGAGGGTGAATCCAGGGGCAACCTTGTAAATTTTCCAGATGGTGAACAGTAAAACTGACCATTGATATGTTTATTTTATGTAGTGTTTTAACCCCGTCCCTTGGTCATAATTAGTGGCTCTTTCGAGCGACTTTTATTACTAATTGGTGTTTTCTAGTGTTTTTGTAGTTTTGGTTGAGTGTTGTAGGAAATTGCACTTTTGGAGAATTTTCTCAGGTTTTCATGGATCAACTACAAAAATTAGAGGAGCACGACCATCTTTGAAGCCCAAGGCCGGTTAGAGTTATCAAGCCGGTTATTAAGGGCTCGGTAATCGGGATACCGAGGTATTTGGACCGAGTGATCAAGACCCTAAGTGGATATCCGGATTGGACCGAAGAAATAAGCCTAATCGAAGTTTCAAGCCTCGAGGTGAAGCAAGGGCCCGATCGGGCAAGCATGTGCTCGATCGGGCGCAGCAGTTTAGCAGGGTACGCCGAGAAAAAGGCGCGCCCGATCGGGCGCGTGTTTCTGGAGCTGCTCCTTAGACGAGCAGCTAGTTTCTAATTAGGAGTTGTTTAGAGTTTTGTTTAAGTACGTTTTAGGATTATTATTTTCACAAATCTCTTTTCTTAGATTTTCTCTCTCCACTTCGATTATTTTCTCTCTCTAGACTTCTCTCAACTTTTATTCTTGTTCTTAACTCAACTTTGTAGTTCCGTCATTTTCGGTAACGATTTCTTCTTTATTAATTTTAGCAATTTTACTTCTTTATTCTATCATGTCTTCTTTTATTGCTTTGATTAGTTTAGATTTAATTATGCGTGAGTAGATTTCTTTCTAGGGTTTATGGGGATCCATAAATAATATGAAGGGGTAAATTATTGTTGTTAATTGTCAATGCTAGATTAATTTCCTATTGATTAATTTAATGCTCTGTGACTAGATTAGGCCTGATCTTTTATGCATGAGTTTGACAATATTGATTCGATATTCGAGAGATGAGAATTGATGTTTAAGTATAGTTTCAATAGGCAGGTTAATTTATAAATGGTTAAGTCGAGATTCGAAAGATGAGATTTAATACCGGTAGATTAATTCTGTGATTGTAATACGTAGCGAAAGCCCTTTATGATCTAATTAATTTACGCATTGATGATTGATTATTATGTTTTACCCTGGAATATTATTTATTGGTGAACCTATGCCCTAGGCCTTTATTCATTGTTTTCTCTTTACTCTTAATCTCCGTAGTTTAGTTTCCTTTTATTATAAAATATTGGTTACATTATAATTTAGATTACTTTAATTAATTAGGAATAAAAAGACTTGTTTCCCTGTGGATTCGACCCTACTTCCCTATCTGCATTAGTTAGAGGATTTAGGAATTACTTTTGATTAGGTGATAAGACTTTAGCCTGTCAACCATCCAATGCATGTGTGACAAATGTCACAGATGCCCCGTGGCAAGCCACGTCACATCTATGAGGGACAAATGTTCTGGGTAAAATTACCCAAGACACGTGGCCCTATCAGAAGCTCACACGTGTCAGCCTCAGAGAGGCCCAAATGGATCTGTCACCTAATGACACGTGTCACGCCAAACAAATGGGAGAAAATGCTGCCTTTCTGGCCCAAATCCCAAGAAAGTCGTATTGAAATGGTCCCAAAAGTGAGTAAATGGTCATTTTTCATTGATTTCAATTCATGGAAACCAAAATATGAGGTAATTATGGATGTTTTGAGTTTTATTTCTATAATTTGGACTAATACATGAAAGATGGGAAAGATAGAAGTCCCTTAGGAAATTTTGAAGCCTTTTTTGCTCTAAATTCTCCCGAAAGTGAGTAAATGGTCATTTTTCGTTGATTTCAATTCATAGAATCATAAATATAAGTTAATTTTGGATGCTATGAGTTTTATTTCTATAATTAGGACTAATATATGAAAAATGGGAAAGATAGAAGTTCCTTAGGCAATTTTTACGCCGTTTTGGCTCTTAATGCTCCTAAAAGTGAATAAATGGTCATTTTTCATTGATTTCAATTTATAGAAATCAAAATATAGTTAATTATGGATATTATAATTTTTATTTCTATAATTTGTACCAATACATGACAGATGGGAAAGATAGAAGTCCCTTAAGCAATTTTAAAGTCTTTTTGCCTTTTAATGCTCCTAAAAGTGAGTAAATGGTTATTTTTCATTTATTTCAATTCATAGAAACAAAAATATAAGTTAATTATTGATTTAGGAGTTTTATTTCTATAATTTGGACCAATACATGAAAGATGGGAAAGATAGAAGTCCCGTAGGCAATTTTAAAGCCTTTTTTTGCTCTAAATGCTCCGAAAAGTGAGTAAATGATCATTTTTCATTGATTTCAATTTATAGAAACCAAAATATAAGTTAATTATGGATGTTATGAGTTTTAATTCTATAATTTGGACCAATACATGAAAGATGGGAAAGATAGAAGTCTCTTAGACAATTTTGAAGTCTTTTTGGCTCTAAATGCTCCCAAAAGTGAGTAAATGGTCATATTTTATTAATTTCAATTCATAGAAACTAAAATATAAGTTAATTATGGATGTTATGAGTTTTACTTCTATATTTTGGACCAACACATGAAAGATGGGAAATGTAGAGTGGTATTTCTTTAATATGAAATATGGGAAAGAAAACAATTATTCTAATGATTGTTTTTTTTTTTTTGAAGGATTTTTGTCCAAGGAAAGCCCCTTATGATGTTGAAGAGTTAAATGTGGTTCGAGAACAACGTGCACAATAGTTTAGATATAAATATTTATTGAATGCATAACTATTAGGTAGAACAATATAATATTATTAGTGTTGTTGTGTGTGTTGGATAAACTTATACAAATTTTTATTTGTAATGTTTTACTTATATTTTTATATTATGTCTTATTAATTTCTACGAATGTTTGTTCGGTATAATTGTTTATTTCTACGAACAGGTTTATTATAACAGGTTCTAATTAATATATATTAATTATATACTCCCTCTGTCCCTTTTTTATAGTCACTTTTGGTAGAAAATCACAAGAATTAATAAACATAAATAAGAAGTAGCAAAAGTATATTGAAAATGTAAATTTACATTGGGTATGCAAAAAAGTAGAAAAGTACATTGAAAAAGTAAATTTACATTGGGTATGCAAAATAGTAGAAAAGTACATTGAAAAAGTAAATTTACATTGGGTATGCAAAAAAGTAGGAAGAGAAAGTAATTAAAGTACATGGAAAAAGTAAAATTTACATGGGAAAGTTAAATTTACACAAATATTTTTGCAAATAGAAGAGAATTTTGGTAAAAAAAAAATATATTAATGGTACTTGAAAAAAGCAAATGTGGCTAACATTTTAGGTCACTAAAAATGGCATAAGTGACTATCAAAAGGGGACGGAGGGAGTATATAAATAAATGCTGCCAAATTTAATCAAAAAATAATAATTTACAGAATATTTGTATCGGGCGGCAGAATTGCCAGTTACAAATAACAACTTATTCGTAAAGGGCATTTTTGTTGCCCGTTACAAATAAGGATTTATTAAAATACAATATATCCTTATTCCTAACGGGCATTTTGATATGTCCATTTTATATAGTAATTTACGCCCGTCCCTTGGTCATAATTAGTAGTGTTTTTGGCTCTTTCGAGCCACTTTTATTATTAATAGGTTTTTTCTAGTGTTTTCGTTGTCTTTGTTGAGTTTTGTAGGGAATTGCGCCTTTGGAGCATTTTCTCGGGTTTTTCATGGAGCGACTACGGGAATTAGAAGAGCACGACCATCTTTGAAGCCCAAGGCCGGTTAGAGTCATCGAGCCGGTGATTAAGGGCTTGGTAATCGGGATACCAAGGTATTTGGACCGAGTATTCAAGACCCGAAGAGGAAATCCGGATTGGGCCGAGGAATCAAGCCCAATCGAAGTCCAAGCCTCGAAGAGAAGCAAGGGCCCGATCGGGCAAGCTAGCACGATCGGGCGCGGCGTGCAATGCTGGTGTGTGGCCTACAGCGCGCCCGATCGTGCGAGCATCTAGCTCGATTGGGCGACGCTGCTGAAAAGAAGCGCAAGGAAAAAGGCGCGCACGATCGGGCGCGTGTTTTTCTCAGACCTGATTACTTTAGTTTTAATTTTTGTTTTGAGGAATGTTTAAGTACGAATTATGTACGTAATTATTGTTTACCTTCTTTTTTAGATTTTCTCTCTCTACTTAGGATATTTCTCTCTCTAAAATTCTCTCTCAACTCTTGTTCTTAATTACTTCCATTAATTCAAATTTCCTTTGGTAACAATTTCTTCTCCTTTAATTCCAGCTATTTCATTTACTTCTTTGATTATGTTTTGTTTTATTTATTTGATTAGTTTAGTTATGATAATGTGTGAGTAGTTTCATTCTAGGGTTTATGGGGATCCATAATTAATATGAAGGGATAATTTGTTATTATTGATTATTGGTATTGCATGATAATTTCTTATTGAATTGTTTTAATTCTCTGCAATTAGATTATGAATCGAGCAGATGTAATTTGATTGTGAATGTTTAGCAATATTGAATTGATGAATCGAGCAGATGTTAATTTAATATTAAAGGCTATTTTTAATAGGAACTTAGATCTAGTAAATTGCGAGAGCCTGTTAGATCTATGTTGATTAATAAATTGCGAGAGCCTGTTAATCATGTTATTTGTGCAATGCTAATTATTAATTATTATGTTTTATCCCGGAATATTAATTATTGGTGAACCTCTGACCCTAGGCTTCCTTATTATTGTTTCTTTTCTCCCTAAACTTATTGTTCGTAGTATAGAATTTATTCCCAAAAATATTGGTTACTTAGATAATTTAGATAATAATAAATAATTAGGAGTAAAAAGACTTGTTTCCCTGTGGAGTTCGACCCTACTTCCCTATCTACTTTAGTTAGAGGACTTAGGTATTTACTTTTGATTAGGGGATACGACTTTACCCTGTCACATTTCAGGTGCCCGTTACAAATAACAACTTATTCGTAACGGGCATCTGATATGCCCATATGCCCGTTACGAATAATGGGTTATTTGTAACGGAATTTTCAGGTGCTCGTTACGAGTAAGGACTTATTTTAATACAATAACTCATCATTTGTAACGGGCAACTGAAATACCCTTCACAAATAACCCATTATTCGTAACGGGCATATCAGGTGCCGATAAGAATAAGTTGTTATTTGTAACGGGCATCACCCGTTACAAATAAAAAAAAGTCATCCGTGATGGCCACATACGTAACGGTCGATGCTCGTTTCGGATGACCTTTTATCTACTAGTGTACCAAGCAATTTTGAGGTTCAAACATGGCAAACACATGAAAATGTATATACTTCACGCCATTTTTTCGGATTCAAAATTTTCAAAACTTTATTCATGAAAGTTATTGTAGTTCTAATGCTATAACTCACTTCATAATCAACAATTATAACCAAAATGAGAAAGCAAAACAACAAATTCGAGCCAAAATTCGAAGAAATATGCAATAACAAACTTAAACAAAGAAATGCTCATACAAGGTTCAATAGTCAACCATTTTTCGTGAAATTTGTTGCAAAACGCTCCTTAAACATAGCACAACAACATGGAACAAACAATTTCAAGAATAATGGAACAAATCAAAAACCCCTAAATTCGAAAATTGGGGTTTTGCGGCTCAAACATCCCCCAAATTCAGCCAAAAAACGAAAGAAAAAACCGTGATAGTTTTTTGCATTACCTGCATGCACACCGTGCTTTGTGCCTGCCCTAAACATACGTTTTGGACGTTTTTCGTGAGCGTGTCTTAAGACGTTCCATAGTGGTGCTTTACGTAAAAGCTCCCATAGATAGGTTTATCATTTTACTGTACTGACTTCAGAAATGTCACGTTCTTTTCTTTCTTTTTGGCGTCCACAGCAAAAAGGATGGTGTTATCGTACAACAAAAAATTATATGGCGTAGGTGTTGTGTAAAATTTCACCTCTTCCCAGCAACATGATCTACCTCTCGTAAATAAAACGGTAGAATTTCTGTCTTTCTGTAGGCGTTAGCTAAAACAAGTGGACTGGCGCGCCGAACCATCGAGAATAGAAACTTCTCGATTGGAAGCAAATACGGTAGTTAGTGAGCTTACTGGCTTACCGGACACTTAGGGAGTCCGTCCACCCCTATATAAAGAGTGACATGCGATGTCGCATCTATTTAGGCACGTGCCCCCAGTGAGACACGTGTTTTCATCTTGTGGACAAAATTGCTTAGAGAGTTGCTGATTTTCTTCTCTCTCACTAGATTTGGGTGCATGCCTCTGATGGGTGTCATAAATGGCACCCATTTGATGGGAATTTAGGTTGTTTTTACCTTCTTTTCATAGCTTTCCTTCTTAATAAATGCATAGTTTTATGCTTTTGGTCTTGGTTTTACCTTTCCTGTCTTATTTTGTAGCTTTTGCGCATTTTGTTGGTTTTTCCTACTATTTTCTCCTTTATTTGCTATATTTTCATGGTTGTAGGTATTGTACGAGGTACGGGTGTTGATATTGGTGATTTACTAAGGTGGAAGATGCTTTTGGAGCAAGATCATGGCAATTGGAAAGCTCAATATGCAAGAAAGTGGATTCTCCAAGTTCTAGCTCTTACACTCCCAAGCTGTGCTCTCATAAAGATGGGGTGTTGAACCCGCTGTCAAGTGCTTTTTGGGACTGCCACTCCTAGTGTTCATCATTATCATATTGCGCGTTCATTCAAAGATCTTAGCGAATGCACGAAACCGCGAGAAGAGCCGAAGAAACTCAGAAAAGCGCGGGGCGCAAGGCAAGGGTGCGGGCGCGCCACAAGCTGGCGTGGGCGCGCCTCCTTGCCCACGCGGGCCCGCTCCCCTGGGTATTTTCTTGCTCGGTTTTTGCTTCGCGCATCCTATTTATACCTCTTTATAACCCGATTTGGAAAGGAAGGAATTCACAATTTTAGATCATAATTTTAGCTTAGTTGAGAGCTTCTCTCTCTAGTTTTAGGGTTAGTTTAGGAGTAGATTTTAGAGAGAGAAAGTGAGGAATTTCAATGGTTATTTGAGAGGTTTAAGATTCAAGATGACAATTGTATTGAAGATCTCCATTATCAATCAATGAGGATTTCTCAATCTCCCTCTCCTCTTTATTTCTTTGTTTGATTTCATATTTGTTTGGATTGATTTTGATGTTTGATGCTTGATTAGTGTAGTTGTTCTTCATATATTGTTGATTCTTGATTCCTTTAGTTGATTGTTGATAGATGATAATATTAAAGTAGTTGTTTGGCTAAGGATCGGGTGAAACTTGTATGATTGATTGATTGTGCTTAATTTGGGGATTATGTTGATTAATTGTTGAGATCAAAGTGGTTAGTGGAAATTGTGCATGTGTGCTATTCGATAGGCCTTGAGAATTATGCTAGATTGCATTGTAGTTTCTAATGATACGGACCATTGATTTAGGAATTGCAATTGTCGGTTGAGCTTGATTAGTGATGCTCCTAGTTATAGTCTCTCGTAGTTGGCGCTGGTTTGACCTCTAGGAGATAGCTTGTTGACTCTTTTGATTGAGCTTGCCATTAGTCTTCACAACCATTGACTTGAATGTATTTCCGAGTTGCTATAATTGTTATGATTACTTGTTGATCCCCGTTCCTAGTGCTTTATTTGTTTGGTTTCTTTGTTTGTTAGTTGTTAGAGTTCTCTCTTTACCCTTATCTTTGACCTATCTTAGGCGCATGATTGAGAGCGCTTGAACATTACTATCCCTTTGGGTTCGACCCTTGACTTGCCTCTATACTAGTATTTAGGTTGGTTAAGTGTTTATAAATTTAGTTTGACCGAGGGAGGATTAGTTTCAACGATCTAGTTCCACCCCTCGTCAGCCTCCAGTCATGAGACATGTATTTCTATCTTGTGGACACCGAATATTGCGTTTTGACTAGCGAGTGTCAAGAACTTTATTCATGTGTTAAGCTACGAATGCCAAAACACCTCTCCTTTTATCATCTTTTTAGCTTGTCGAAATTAGACTAAAGTTTCAATGACATATCGAGGGACTTTAGATCAAAGATGCCTTAATTGAAAGGATATCATACTTTTTACTCTTTTAAACCGATATCTTCTCATGACATAAAATCACCCAGGACAGTCTTTACTTGTAAAAGCGGTCTACATTTGCAAATGATCAATCTAGATTCTTTAGCGCGTTAAGACTAGAAAATACTTTTTCTAGCCTTTATAGCTACTTGTCTTAAACACTTAGAGAATCAAGGATCGTTTCGACATCCTTAACACTATTTAAAGATTCTCTATTCTTAGGGAACTTTGCAGAATGAGTCTCAAATTTATTTCCTTGACTACTTTTATCCTCGTCTATTCTAGACTCAATCAAAGTGGGGGCTAATTGTAGACATCTACTTTTGGCCTCCTATCCCGACAGGAAGTGCTATGACGATAAATAAAGCCATCTTTGTGTTGGATCAACATGAGGAATGCTTATAGACAACAAATTAAGTCACAAAAATGCAAAATAACTAGCCAAACCCAAAACAAAATGAATTAAGGTCCAAGTCAACTAAGCCAGTCATAATTAGGCTTAAGCCCGAGGTTAAAACCTAATTATGAGGGATTTAGAGGCTCCTAGGTTAAAAATCAATGCTGCTACGGAGAAATCCCCGCGCATCTCAATAAATAACGCTGGTCTGACGTGCGCAACTCACAAGGTTGCGCGTGACACCCAACGCAACCTTTAGTGATGCGCTTGTAGAAGATTCAGAATTTCATAAAAATATATAATCGAATCTTACAATAATACCGCGCGCAAGACATTCAGTTACGCTGATATGTGATATGTCCATTTTATATAGTAATTTACCCCCGTCCCTAGGTCATAATTAGTAGTGTTTTTGGCTCTTTCGAGCCACTTTTATTACTAATTTGTGTTTTCTAGTGTTTTCGTAGTTTTAGTTGTATTTTTCTGGAAATTGCACTTTTGGAGCATTTTCCCGGGTTTTATGGATCAACTACGAAAGCTAGAAGGACACAGGCACTTTTAAAGCCCAGGATCTGTGAGAGCCGATGATTAAGGGCTCGGTATGAGACACCGAGGTTATTGGATCGTTTAATCAAGACCCGATGAGGAAACTTAGATTGGGCCGAGGAATTGAGCCCAATCAAAATCCGAGCCTCGAAGAAGAAGACCGGGCCCGATCGGGCAAGCATACGCCCGATCGGGCGGCTGCGCGCATAAGGACCCTCAAGGGAGAGGCGCGCTCGATCGGGTGAGCATAAGCTCGATCGAGCGCGGCACACCAGCAGCGGGCAAAGCAAAAAAAGGCGGGCCCGATCGGGCGGCCCTTCGCCAGATCGGGCGCGTGTTTTTCTCAAAGTTGATTAGATTAGTTTTGATTTTTGTTTTAGGGAATGTTTAAGTACGAGATTGGTACATAATTTTTTATTACCTTATTTTTTAGACTTTCTCTCTCTACTTAGAATATTTCTCTCTCTTAAATTCTCTCTCAACTTTTGTTCTTAATTACTTCCATTAATCCAGATTTCTTTTGGTAACAATTTCTTCTCTTTTAATTTCAGCTATTCTACTTACTTCTTTGATTATGCTTTGCTTTATTTATTTGATTAGTTTAGTTATGATGATGCTTGAGTAGTTTTATTTCTAGGGTTTATGGGGATCTAATAAATGATATGAATGGGTAATTTTGTGATTGCTAATTATCAATGCTTGGTTAATTTCCTATTGATTGATTTAATGCTATGCAATTAGTTTTGGCCAGATTTAATTGTATGAGTTTAGTAATATTAATTCGAGATTCGACAGATGAGAATTGATGTTTAGGCCTAGTTTCAATAGGCGGACTAATTTATAAATGGTTAAGTCGAGATTCGAAAGATGAGATTTAATGCCAGTAAATTAACTCTGTGATTAAAATACGTAGCGAAATCCCTTTATAATCTGATTAACCAATGCTTGATGATTGCTTATTATGATTTGCCCTGGAATATTGTTTATTAGTGAACCTATGCCCTAGGTCTTTTAATATTTGATTTCCCCCTACTTTATTTCTTTCGACCTTTTTCTCCGTAGTATAAATTTTATTCACAAAAATATTGGTTACTTAGATAATTTAGACTATAATAATTAATTAGGATTAAAAAGACTTGTTTCCCTGTGGAGTTCGGCCCTACTTCCCTAGCTACTTTAGTTAGAGGACTTAGGTAATTATTTTTTATTAGGGGATACGACTTTACCCTGTCAAAATTTGGCAGCATTGCCGGGGACACGGTTCTATTTTTGTTTTCTGATTATTTTTTGTAGTCTAGATTATCCCGTTTTGTCTCAGAGAACGTTAGTCCTTTAAGGAAATTCTCATATTTGTCTTTTAGTTCCTTGTTTATGCCCAGGTGTTCCAGATCAGGTTACATTCCATTCGATCCTGAGATCGAGCGCTCTTTTCATAGGCAAAGGAAAATCTATAGACAAATTCTGGCGGGTTCTGAGGAGGACAACAGTCTAAGAGATCCTCCCTCTGATTCTAGTGACACAAATATTCCTTCAGATTCAGAATCAGAGATGACGGCCCAGAAGAAACTCAGTGACTACTCGCAGCCGAAGCTCACAGATTTCCCGCGCCTTACTCCCACTCCGGCACTAGATGGAGTTCGATTCGAAATCAAGCCCCAATTTATCACTATGCCAATATTGTAACACCATTAGACAAGCCGGGGTCACGCAAGACCAAATCAGGGAGATTCTTTTTCCTTTTTCATTATGTGGCAAAGCTAAATTATGGTTTAATGGTTTGAATAGAACTGCACTTGGTATTACTTACTGGGAAACTCTTGCTTTGAATTTTTATAAAAAATACTATCCTGCAGAGAGAACAGCGGTGCTAAGGAGTGCTATTCAGAACTTCGCTCAGGAGGCCGACGAAACGCTATATGAGGCTTGGGAGAGGTTCAAGGATCTATAGAGAGAGTGCCCCCACCACAATCTAGCACAATGGCAATTGATCCAAGCATTCTATAATGGACTTGGAAATTCTTCTAGATCAGTGCTAGATTCTGCAGCTAGTGGGAGGTTCATGAATTTAAATGTGGACGATGCAAGACAGGTTATCGAAGACATGGCAATACACAATTCCCAATATGGGAATCCGAGAGGGTTTGCAAATAAAGGAAAACATAATGTCGATTTCGTATCCTTTTTGCAAGCTCAATTAACTTCTATTTGTGAAAAATTAGATAATCTTACTGCTGCTCCTAACTCTGTAGCTAATGTTTTTGTTGTTGCTAACCATGAAGCTTTTTGTGAAAATTGTGGAATTGTAGGTCATTGGGAGCAAGATTGTAGGAGCTCTATGGAACAAGTTAATGCCTTTCAAACCTATAGGCAGAATAACCCATATACCAATTCCTACAATGCCGGTTATAAGAACCATCCATACCTTTCATACCGGAGCACCAATGTAAAAAAAACTCCACCTCCACAAAAATCACAACAGCAAACCCCACCACAGCAAAAATATTATCATCTTAATTCCGGCCAGAAAAGCCAAGCATCACCCTCATCATCTTCCGACCCTGCCATGACAGAAATTAGAGCAATACTTGCCAATATGCAAAAGCATATGGAGAGTAGGGATGCGCAAATTGATTATATCCTATCCCATAATAAAATCATGGACAATCAAATTGCACAACTTTCATCTACCCTACAATCCCGTCAGTAGGGAGCTCTACCATCACAACCTATCCATCCTATAGATCATGCCAATGCAATCACTCTAAGGAGTGGTTCACATTATGATGGACCTCCTATGCCAAAGGAAGATAGACCAGTTCCTGATCTAGATTCCTCTATACCAAACGCTAATCCTGCTAGCCCTGCAGGGCTACAAATAGATACTAACTCTACTAATGTTTATGTGCAGGGTAAATCGCAGGATAAGGGAGGAGATGTGCAGAGCCCGGTTATCAAACTTCCATTCCCTAATAGACAACTGAAGAGTAAGTTTGATAAAAAATTCGGTAAGTTTTTAGAGGTTGTGAAAAACCTGCAGGTAACAGTTCCTTTTACTGACTTAATCACTCAATTTCCTGCTTATGCTAAATTTATGAAAGACATTCTGACTAGGAAAAGGGCCTTTAATGAAGTAGAAAATGTAGCCTTCACAGAGGAGTGTAGCGCTTTATTGCAAAACAAATCTCCTCCTAAATTAAAGGATCCCGGTAGTTTTTCTATCCCTTGTCATATAGGGAATGTTTTTATTGATAAAGCTTTATGTGATTTGGGTGCTAGTGTCAGCGTCATGCCATCGTCTGTCTGTGCTAAAATTAATATGGGAGAATTAAAAGTTACTAATATAACTTTGCAAATGGCAGATCGTTCGGTAAAATACCCTTTAGGTATTTTAGAGGACGTCCCTGTCAGAGTTGGTAAATTTTTTATTCCTGTTGATTTTGTTGTGTTAGACATGGCAGAGGATACACAAATACCCATTATATTAGGTAGGCCTTTTCTCCATACTGCAGGAGCAATTATTGATGTTAAAAATGGTAAACTAACCCTTTTTGTAGGTGACGACAATGTTACTTTTAATTTAGGGAAGGTTTTGAAAGGGCCTATGCTAGAGGAAAATTGTTTCTATATTGATGTAATTGATATAATGGATGATATTTGTGATGATAGCTTGCCACAGGTTCTTGCGAAGGATCCCCTAGAGGAAGTTCTCTGCGGGAATTTATCTAGAGACAATGCAAGCGTTTGGGGTAATGAGGTACAAGATATTGAAAAGGCTCTTTCCTTAAAAGAGTTAAGCCCCAAGGAAACAATGAAGGTAGTAAATTTAGTTCAGGAATCAAAACCTGTAGAGGTCAAGAAACCTGGGCTAAAACCTCTCCCTTCTCATTTAAAATATATTTTTCTGGATGAACAAGAACTACACCCCTTGATCATCAGTACTGCACTTACTGACCTACAAACTTCCCAACTTCTAGGGGTTCTCAAAACCCATAAGAAAGCTATTGGGTACAGTATTGATGATCTCAAGGGTATTAGCCCTGACTTTTGTATGCAAAGGATACATCTAGAGGACAATTATAAGCCCTGCATTCAACCCCAACGAAGATTAAATCCCAACATGCAGGAAGTAATCAACAAAGAGGTTATGAAATTACTTGATGAAGGTATTATCTATCCTATTTCTGACTCCAAATGGGTAAGTCCTGTGCAGGTAGTGCCAAAAAAGGGTGGGATGACTGTGATAACCAATGAAAAAAATGAATTAATTCCCACTAGAACTGTAACAGGGTGGCGTATGTGCATTGACTATCGTAGATTAAATATCGCCACTAAAAAGGACCACTTCCCTCTTCCCTTTATAGATCAAATGCTTGAGAGGTCAGCCAATCATAAATTCTTTTGCTATTTGGAAGAGCATTTTTTCTGATTTCATAGAGTCTATTATAGAGGTCTTTATGGATGATTTTAGCGTATATGGTTCTTCATTTGATTCATGCTTAATTAATCTCGCTAAAATTTTGAAAAGATGTGAAGAGTGCAATCTAGTTCCTAATTGGGAAAAATGTCACTTCATGGTGACAGAGGGAGTAGCCCTAGGTCACATTGTATCTTATAAGGGCATACAAGTAGACAAAGCTAAGATATCAGTGATTGAGCAATTACCTCACCCATTTAATGTTAAAGGAGTTAGAAGTTTCTTGGGTCATGTGGGATTTTATCGCCGTTTTATCAAAGATTTTTCTAAAATTGCTAAACCACTGACGCAGCTTTTGCTCAAGGATGCTCCTTTTATTTTTACTGACGAGTGTCTTGAGGCTTTCAACAGGATTAAGCAGGCTTTGATATCGGCACCCATCATATGTGCTCCCGATTGGAACCTTCCTTTCGAGATCATGTGTGATGCAAGTGACTTTGCGCTAGGAGTCGTGCTCGGGCAGAGAAAGAACAAGGTTTTGCATGCTATTTATTATTCAAGCAAAACTTTGGATGAATCCCAAGTCAACTATGCCACTACGGAAAAGGAGTTTCTTGCTGTTATCTATGCTTTAGAAAAATTTAGATCATATCTTGTTGGTTCTAAAGTCATTGTTTTTACTGACCATGCAGCATTGAAGTACTTGATAGCTAAGGCGGAATCAAAGCCAAGGCTCCTCCGATGGGTTCTTTTGCTCTAAGATTTCAACATAGAAATAAAAGATAAAAAGGGAGCAGAGAACGTGGTGGCAGACCACTTGTCACGTATCAGGTATGATGAGGGTAAGGATTCTCTACCTATAGATGATTCTTTCCCTGATGACAACCTTTATGCAGTTGTAGAGCAACACCCATGGTATGCGGATTTTGCTAATTATTTAGTGGGTGGTACTCTACCTCTTGACTTGTCCTACCAACAAAAAAAGAAATTCCTTTCTGATGTTAAACATTTTTTTGGGATGATCCTTTTTTGTTTCGTGAGTGTGCAGATGGATTATTTCGCATGTGTGTTCCCGAATGGGAAGTCCACGGTGTGCAAACTAGTTGCCACACCTCACCATATGGAGTACATCATGGCCCCACTAAAACGGTGGCCAAGATTAATGAGTCAGGTTTTTATTGGCCTAAGATGTTTAAGGATGCTAACATTTTTGTGCAGGCTTGTGACTCTTGCCAGAGGACTGGCAACATCTCGCGGAGGCATGAGATGCCCCAAACAGGAATTTTAGAAGTTGAAATTTTTGACGTTTGGGGTGTTGATTACATGGGACCGTTCCCCTCTTTAAAAGGGAACCGTTATATTCTTGTCGCCGTCGACTATGTATCCAAGTGGGTTGAGGCCATCGCCACTCCTACCAATGACGCCAAGGTCGTCCACAAACTTTTCAATAAGACATCTTTCCAAGATTTGGTGTACCCAGAGCTATAATAAGTGACGGAGGATCTCACTTTCATGAACGGAAGTTGGACACCCTCCTCAAAAAGTATGGTGTCTACCATAGGACAGGTTTAGCCTACCACCCCCAAACTAGTGGCCAAGTTGAGGTTTCTAACCGTGAGATCAAAGCCATTCTAGAGAAGGTGGTGGCAAAGTCAAGGAAAGATTGGAGCGACAAGTTGTACGACACCCTTTGGGCGTACAGAACTGCATTCAAGACCCCTATAGGTACTACTCCGTATAGACTCGTGTACGGAAAATCATGTCATCTCCCGGTCGAAGTGGAATATAAGGCATATTGGGCTATTAAGGAGCTCAATCTAGATGCCAAACTAGCGAGAGAAAAGAGGTTGCTTCAACTTAATCAACTCGATGAGTTTAGGTTGACGGCCTATGATAGTGCTCGAGTCTACAAAGAGAAGACGAAGAAGTGGCACGACAAGATGATCCTTCCGAGGGAATTCAAGGAGGGTGATAAAGTGTTACTATTCAACTCACGACTTAAACTTTTCCCAGGAAAGTTAAGGTCAAGGTGGTCGGGTCCTTTTATCGTAAAAAAGGCCAATAAATTCGGTTCTGTGAAGGATTTCGACGAACATGGTAACGAGTTTAAGGTTAATGGCCAAAGACTCAAGCTATATCAAGAGGGGGATACAATTGGTGCAGTTGATTTACTTCACCTAAGCGGTTCCGATTCACTCTGAGTTTCACTGTGGTAAGAAGGTCGTGCGGGACCTAGATAAACCAGCGCTTTGCGGGAGGCAAAACCGTATTTCTTGCTTTCTAGACTAGTTTTCCTTTTTCTTTATTTTTATTTTTATTTTAGAGAGGCGAGGAGAGTGAAATTTTACCTTTTAAAAGTGTTTTTCTACAGGTATAGGTTTAAGAGGTAAAGAGACTTAGAAAAATTTGAAGACAAAAAGAAATCGAAGAAAAAGCTAACGAAATCTGACTGGGCACGGGCCCGATCGGGCGGAGCTCGCCCGATCGGGCGCGAAAGCGAGGACAATTTCCAGCTCTTAATTCGCCCGATCGGGCGCGCAAATGGAGTTGGAAATTGGAGCTTAATTCGCCCGATCGGGCAAGGGTGCACAAGTGAAGTTAGAAATTCGACCTTAATTCGCCCGATCGGGCGAGGCTACCCGATCGGGCGCAAATCGAGTGAAGGAAAAGAAATGTCGGGCGAAGCTCGCCCGACCGGGCGAGTGAAAGGAGTTCGCCCGATCGGGCGCGCAACCACACATCAGGAATTCAGTATTTTCGCCCGATCGGGAGAGGCTTGCCCGATCGGGCGCTCCTATTTTTGGCCGTCCCTTATATCCTTTTCCCTTCTTTCTTTCCTCACTTTCTTCTTCTTTCATCTTCTTCACCACTACTTTCTCTCTCTAAAACCTTCATTTTTACACCTTCAAACTCCCTTATTTTCAAGATCTCCTCTAATTCTTCCATCAAAACTCAAAAAATTTTGCATACTCTTAATCCTTTCATCTTTCTCTACAATCTACACCTAATTTCTACCACTTTCTCTGAATTTTCTCAAAACCCTAAGAGAGAGAAAGTCTTCAATTCCTACCTTTTCTCATCAAAAATGGCTCTCAAAAGATCTAGGACCGTAAGGGGGGAAAGCTCAAGGCAACAAGAGCCTAGGATTGACCCGGAGTTGCAAGTTCCGGGATGGGTGAGGGTGGTCATCACCACCCAAGAGAAAAAGAAAAGGATGATCAATCTCACGTAGAGGCAGGTAATTCCTACACGTTTTGTTCATCACCCCACCCTTGCTAAATTAGGAATTGATAAACCCGTAGAAAAGTTGTTTAAGGGAATTGGCATGAGTGGTTTGTTTAACATGCATTATGATACTTATGATTACTTGACCTTGGAATTCATTTCTAGTTTTAATGTCATAAAATCTAATGCTTTGATTTCTCATGTTTAATTTAGATTACTTAATAATGATGTTAGATTGTCTTTGAAAGAATTTGGAAAATTATTTGAGTTAAAATCGGATAGGCCAATTGAACCTCCTCAAGACAACATTGTCGTTGTCTATCAATCCCTTACGGGGGATGCTAATTTGAACCTCCAACATGCCAAGGACACTTGGATACAACATCCCGTGCCAAAGTTTTGGCAACGGTTTGTTGGCCTTACCATCTTTGGGAGGCATGAACCCGCCAATGTTAGGCGGGATGAGCTAGAATTGTTAGGGTCATACATGATACCTAGGAATGATAAGCTCAACATTGTCCACAAGATGGCCAACCACTTCCAAAGGGTGGCCAATGCGGCCGAGGCGGGTAGGTCTAGAGTACCCATTTATTTTGGTGGTCTAGTAACTCACATAGCGGTCAAACACCTTAACTTTGTCCCTAACAACGACGGGAAGGTAGCCGGCCCAACTATTATGGACCTACCCTATTTAGGTGGCCTAAATTAAATAAATGTCATGGGAGGTGAGACTTGGTGGGTGATTCAAAGGGAATCGGGTAGAAAGGACAATGCTTTTACTTTGCCCAACCCCACCTTGACCAAATTTGAGAAGGGGAAGCCTTCTTATACTTTCGAGATTAACGGTCAAGGTGAGGTTCAACCACCTCACCCTTCACCACAACCCCACCAATCTCCCCTAGACCACTCCCCTCATCACCATTCACCACACTACCCACCACCTCCACCCTTCACATATGGCATTCCCACTTCCTCAACCAACTACAACATTGACCCCAACGCCCCTTATGACTTTTCGGCTTTTAGGAGCCAATTGGATAGGATTGAGATGGGGCAAGGGAGAGTCGAGATTATGGTTAGGGATTTGGACACTAGAGTTGGGTCTCTAGATAGATGGGTGGGGTATGTGGAGAGGAACTTCGGGAGGGGTTTGTACCCCATGTATGATGATTATGCACGCCGGGGGGCTATTCCCCCCGATTCACTTGTTCTCGATTGTTCCAATATCCGCAAGGTGGATACACGGACCCAAGTGCCTACGGTACCTATGTGGACTACTCATCGGTCCATGGTTATGGGACCGATGTTCCTTTTGGTGGGCTTGGGGGGAATGTAGACCCTAACTACTTTGCATGTGGTTCGGGTTATGGTGGTGGTGGTTCGAGCCATGGAGGAGCTGGTTCTAGCCATGGAGGGGGCTATTCGAGGATGGATGAGGATGAGGATTAGGCTACACTCCCAAGTCAATGAGGGCATTGCTTGATTTGGCTTGGTGGGGTGATCTTTCACTTGGTAATTCTCTTCCTTTTCTCATTTTATTTGCTTTCTAGTATAGTTTTTATTTCTTTCCTAGTGTAGTTTTTATTGCTTTCTTATATATGAAAAATACAAAAAAAATTGAAAAAAAAATTCAAAAATGCGTTCCAATGAATTGTAAATCATGCTTACCTGTGCCCCTTACTTGAGAAAATTTGTTTTGATTCTTGGTTATTGATAATGAGCATTGTGGATTTGTTGGTCATGATTTGAATTCTAATTGTTTGGATTCCTAAACATGCGTCAATTTTGCCAACTATTTGTGAATATAGTGCTTGACTAGTTGATTTGGTTAGGAAATGTGTGATAGTTCCATAGTTCCTGGTATGTCAATGAATTTGAGTATTGGTTTGCAACTATGAGTAGTGTTTCATGACTTATTATTATGCACATGAGGAGGACGAAGGCGTTCATTTTTTTAGGTAGCCTTCAGAGTATTTAGATACATTTGTTCCCTTCTTGCTACCCATGTTGTTGCTTGTGCCCTTTTATTGTTTATTTAGCCACATTACAAGCCTATATGAGCCCCATTGGTTACTAGTCCCAAGCTTGGCTTGGGGGATCTATTAGTTGGTGAGGTGAGGGAGTTGTGGAGTGCACATTATTTGCACAATGTGGGAATAAATGAAGAGTGATTGTTCTTTGATTTTTGATTGGAAAATATTGATATGTTGTGTTTCAAAGTTGAAATTTCCAATATGAGTTAAAAAGAAAAAAAAAAAAGCAAAAGAAAAAAATTTAATGCTCAAGTGTTCTATTTGAAGGTTGTTCAAGAAAAAAAAAAAAAAAAAAAAAATCAAGTTTGAAAAGAAAAAAAAAAAAAGAGAATGAGTTCAAAGTTTGTATTTCACTCAAGTTCTACATTATCATATCTTTATGAGTGAATTTTGTCAGTAATGGGTTTGTTTATATTGTTTGGAGTTATATTTGGTGGTTTTTGTTGGAGTTAGTTATGTCGATGGAGATGTATGATCATCATTTATTTTGATCATGGGTTTATTAGAATTTGGCTCCCTTAATGCATAGCTTTTCTCTCACATACTCCCAAATTTATCCTACCCTTTACCCTAGCCTTACATTACAAGCTTTAAAGACCTTCCGACCTTGTGCATAGAGTTGTGTAAATGTGAAAGTGTTGTTTATCAATGCAAGTTATGACTTTACATATTTCGAGTCGACTAATAGGTTGAGCGTTCATTGTTTTAAACACACGAGAGTGTGAGATGGGTGGGCATTGTTCACAATTAAAAGGGTTGGTTGGAGAGCGATCGAGTACATCTTTTACTCGCCACATAAATGAGAGTTGAGTGTGTGAGCACTAGTCTTGAATTCTATATGCTCTTGTGGTTTGCTCTATTTGACAATTGTTGGGGAGGAAGGGTGATTAGATGAATAAGATTGATTGATGTTGAAGCATGTTCATTAGATTTGCCTTGAATCATTTGTGCTTGATTTGATTAATGGGGTGAGGCGTGTTTTATATGTTCATTGATGAGCTCTTTGCTTAGGGACAAGCAAAGGTTTGGCTTGGGGGAGTTTGATATGTCCATTTTATATAGTAATTTACCCCGTCCCTTGGTCATAATTAGTAGTGTTTTTGGCTCTTTCGAGCCACTTTTATTACTAATTTGAGTTTTCTAGTGTTTTCGTAGTTTTAGTTGTATTTTACAGGAAATTGCACTTTTGGAGCATTTTCCCAGGTTTTATGGATCAACTACGGAAGCTAGAAGGACACGGCCACTTTTGAAGCCCAGGATCGGTGAGAGCCGATGATTAAGGGCTCGGTATGAGACACCGAGGTTATTGGATCGTTTAATCAAGACCCGATGAGGAAACTTAGATTGGGCCGAGGAATTGAGCCCAATCGAAATCCGAGCCTCGAAGAAGAAGACCGGACCCGATCGGGCAAGTATACGCCCGATCGGGCGGCTACGCGCATAAGGACCCTCAAGGGAGAGGCGCGCCTGATCGGTTGAGCATAAGCTCGATCGGGCGCGGCACACCAGCAGCGGGCAAAGCAAAAAAAGGCGGGCCCGATCGGGCGGCCCTTCGCCCGATCGGGCGCGTGTTTTTCTCAGAGCTGTTTAGATTAGTTTTAATTTTTGTTTTAGGGAATATTTAAGTACGAGATTTGTACGTAATTTTTGATTACCTTCTTTTTTAGACTTTCTCTCTCTACTTAGAATATTTCTCTCTCTTAAATTCTGTCTCAACTTTTGTTCTTAATTACTTCCATTAATCCAGATTTCTTTTGGTAACAATTTCATCTCTTTTAATTTCAGCTATTCTACTTACTTCTTTGATTCTGCTTTGCTTTATTTATTTGATTAGTTTAGTTATGATGATGCTTGAGTAGTTTTATTTCTAGGGTTTATGGGGATCTAATAAATGATATGAATGGGTAATTTTGTGATTGCTAATTATCAATGCTTGGTTAATTTCCTATTGATTGATTTAATGCTATGCAATTAGGTTTGGCCAGATTTAATTGTATGAGTTTAGCAATATTAATTCGAGATTTGACATATGAGAATTGATGTTTAGGCCTAGTTTCAATAGGCGGACTAATTTATAAATGGTTAAGTCGAGATTCGAAAGATGAGATTTAATACCGGTAAATTAACTCTGTGATTATAATACGTAGCGAAAGCCCTTTATAATCTGATTAACCAATGCTTGATGATTGCTTATTATGATTTGCCCTGGAATATTGTTTATTAGTGAACCTATGCCCTAGGTCTTTTAATATTTGATTTTCCCCTACTTTATTTCTTTCGACCTTTTTCTCCGTAGTATATATTTTATTCACAAAAATATTGGTTACTTAGATAATTTAGACTATAATAATTAATTAGGAGTAAAAAGACTTGTTTCCCTGTGGAGTTCGACCCTACTTCCCTATCTACTTTAGTTAGAGGACTTAGGTAATTAATTTTGATTAGGGGATACGACTTTACCCTGTCAATATGAGCAGCGCATCTAAATCACTTGCAATGGGTTGTTGCGCGCAACCCATTCAGATGCGGGCGACACCTGCTGCGGCAGAATACGTGAAACCCCAAATACATCCATTCCCTATAAATAGAGTTTTAATACGAGGCTGAGATCTTCTAGGAAATCTCCCTATTTATATATTCATTGGAATGTGCGCTCATTAGGTCATTCTGACCTAATGGGTTGCGCCGCTTTTGCAGCTTTTCTCGAGAATTGGGCCTTGAAGATCGACATTCCTTTTGTCATCTGAGGCTGACACGTGTTAGTGAGGGATTGCCCCATGTTGGACCTATCCAAGAATGACACGTGTCCCTCTCTGATTGGGCCACGTGTCTAGGGATTTTTACCTTAAACATTTGCCCCTCACAGGGGTGACGTGGCGGGCCACGGGGTTCCTGTGATACGCGTCCCCCTATAAGTGGTGAACAGTAACAAACGGTTCACCTTTGGTTAAGTGACAGGGATGCCCTCGTTTTAACCCTTCTATAATAGGGTTTTACCCCCCCCCCCACCCCACCCCCGCTCCTCTCCCATCTTTGACCATTTCACGAGTCTAGAGAGAGAAAGAGAGAGAGAGAATTTTCTAGAGAGAGACACTATGTTACCTCCTGCAACTACTTTTCAAAAAAAATTCCGTCTACAGCGTTCGTAGACTCAACCGGCCATCGTTTGAGGCAATGTTTCCACAGAGGTAACCATCTCTTCTCATCTCAACTCTTTTAATTTTTTTCCGCTTGTATATATGTGTAAGGAGAGTGTGCCCATCGTAGAGGATTCTTCTCCTTAAATGTCCATGGCCCTTTAAAAGCGTAGGAATTTTGAATTAGAATTAATTCTATCATTATGTTTTTTTTTTTTTTTTTTTTTTTTGCAAGAAACAAGTAGGAGTCACCATAAACCTTGTTCATGTCTCTCTCCCTAGTAGAGTTCAAGGGATATTTAGCACAAATTGTAAGTTTACTCATGCTCAAATTGGTCTATGTGTACTAGAAATGAGTTCGGGAGCGAGGGTACTAAAATAACGTTCTTTTTAGGGAAGATCCGCTATCCTAGTCCTAGTGCTCTTCCTTTTTTATATTTTCATCACCAAACAATGTATGCATTGTGATACCTAAAACTAATTTAATTGATTTTATTTACAAGCATCAATCATGTAGGAATTACATTGCGAAGGTCGTTATTCTTATTTAATCAATATTCGTGAAAAGAGTGATAAATAAACAAGATTCGCCTTAACTTAGGTGATCAATCAACAATTAATTACTTTTTTTTTTTTTTACTTTTCACTTTTTTTAGAGAGAAAACATGTTCTCTAAACGTTAGTTACAAGTTTCTGATTGACGTCAATGGCTACGTCTGTTTTGGGTGTTTTTTGGTCCCTCGAGAGAATTACATCACCAAAACTGATTCTACGCGGTCTATACCTGCAAAACACGAAGACTCCGGTTAGTAGAAGCCCCGCCTCCGACGATCAAGTTAGTATTGGTCGCAAGAGATGAAAAGGTGCGGAAAAGGTAAAAGTGTTGTTTTGTTTTAGTAATAGTTGATAGATAGATTGTTGTAGATTTGCATCTATTTATAATTTATTTATTTAATTTTTTTTACCATTAGATTCCGTGTAACTTAATATATTAGTAGTGATTGTTTGCGTAGGAAACCATTGAAAATATACGGATTAGTTACATTTAATTAAAAATGAATGAAGTAATGTTAAAAGTAACAATTGGGTTATCTGATTGGATTTAAGCCATTGTTTGACAAGTTTTGGGTCTAAGATAGTTTAACCTATTGTGAAATATAGACGTTCTCACTGTTCCAGCTATATTTTTTGCAAGTTAAGTCAATTTGAGAGTGTTATATTAATTCTAGTTGGGTTAATGCAGTGCTCTTAGTCCCTTTGTTCAATGGTAATTGATAAACCTTACAATTGTTTTAAAATTTAAATTTGATGTGTATGAAATGAACTAATTCTAGTGTGATACAAAGCAAGTCATTTTAGCAATTTACTACATCCATTTCAAGATAATGTTTACAATTTGAATTTTGCTAGTATTCATGAACTGCACTTTTGACCATTCTTTGTGGTATATAAAGATTGTTTTGAAACACTTCGTGGTGTATATATATAATAATAAATACTAGAGATCTTGTTAGATTCATCTCCATCTAATTATTTCAAATATCAAATTTCAAATTTTATAATTAAAAATACATAACTGGAGAAACTAATGCACAAAGTTGTACATTGACAAGTGTGAAAAACAAGTGTCACCATTATATAAAACGGGAGGGAATATGATGATATGATTACATGGCACCACAAGAAGAAACAGAGCTATCCAGAGAAGGTTGGCATTTTTGTTGGGAAGGGGATCAAATTATCTAAAGTAATGATCATTAATTAAACCTATATATCCAGCCAGAAATAAGTTATTGCAATATTAGTGCTACATAATTTTTTCAATCAATCAAACAAGAGTAACTGAAAAAACTCCTGTATACCTTAGTGTATATATTTATTGCCAATCTCTGTAAATAAACTATAACCATAAAACTCTCCAATAAGGGAATAATAACAGAAAATTACATAAAGGTTACTCTGCTACCTGTGAGAATCTTCCATATCACAGCAGCATCATCCAGGATATAGCATAGGGCATCAATCTGCAGCGCTGATACCACAAAAGAACTCCGTCAATAATCAGACAAAAAAGTTACCTAGAATGAGACAGTTTTATCGAGATGAATTCTCAGAACACGACATGAAGGAATGATTTATAAGAAAATAATTTGTTTTGAAGTTGCATTCCATCTCATTAAATCTCTTTAACAGCAGGGAAAACACCTAACTAACTTGAGCAAATCAAGTCTCTCTACAATACTCATACAGTATGGCAAGAGCTTTGTGAATGAAATTAAATTGTTCACTCCAACTCCAAACACAAACTTCCTAGCAAGTGATGTTCTGTGATTGACTTTGCTGTCATCTTTCTTGAAAGGCAACCTAAGACCAACCCTTCGTAAGAAGAACCATTCATTCTGGAAACACAAGATCGCAGATAAATTCAAGGATAAGATGGTAAGAATAGCCACCTTCCAAACAACCAAGTTCAACCCCTGAGAGCCACAATCCTTGGCAAGTCATCCTGTTACAGGCCTTACAGCAGGAAATGGATAAGGATTACAAGGATTAAGATACAGGTGGGGGTCCTATGGTCATGGGGTTCTAGATAGAGTTAAGTAGTCTTAGGCATGACATATAGATGGGTAGCAAATTGCACAATAAAGTACATATTGTACCTTTCATGCACAGTACGTGGTTCTAGAAATGAGATTTTCAGTTACGTTCTTACATAACAATTCACTGCCTCCATTTGAATTTTTTTTTTGTTTTGGTATACCGACTTTCTGTTTAGAGTTGCTTTTTTTTGTTTCTATCCCTTACCCAGTTCTAAATTCAATTGTACCTCACTTACCCTACAATAACTAACCTTTCTATTCACTGTACTTAACCTGCCTTTTTCTTACACCTTACTAATTTATATTCCATCTCTCTAAGGGGCCGTTTGGTTTGCAAGGTGGAATCGGAATGGAATGGAGAAAGGGTATCAAAAAGAATGGAATGAATCCCTTTCCATTTAGCATGTTGTTTGTTTTATAAAAAAACACAAGGGAATCACCTCCACCACAGCACCGTGACCATAGCAACACTCTTTTTCTTCATTTCCCAGCCACCCTACACCCCAACCACCACCTCCCCGGAACTCGCCCCCTCCCCATAGCGAGGTGGCTGGGTGGTGGTTATGCTGTAGAAGGTTGCTAGCTGGGGTGGGTTTGGTGACTAGGGAAAGGGAATGGAAAAGTCTAAGGGGGGTGGGGAATCATTTTAGAGCAAAAATGGGTAAAGTCAATAGTGAAAGAGGGTAAAGGGAATGATTGATAGTGACAAACAAACAACAACAAAGGGAATGGGGCCTGTTCATTTCCTTTCCCTTTGATTATTACTCCCAACCAAACGGTCCCTAAATTTACCCACAATTTTCAAAAAAATTTCACTTTTTTCAAACCTTTATAGAAGTCTACATTGACTATGGCCAAAAAAAAAAAAAAAAAAGAAAAAGAAAAGAAAAGGTATCTTCAATAAACTGTACAACTGTACAAGTGGTCATTTGTAAGAAAATCTAAGAAGGATAGGGGTGTTACTTGTTAATGGGGTTCATGCAAGAAAAAGTAGGAAAGAATGTTTTGTGAATGGGGTTGTATAAATTAAAAAGAGCAATTTCCCTATAAATGTAAAGATGACTAAATTACCTAAAATACATTAAAGGAATGGGAGATAATAGAATAGCTACTAAAATTGACAGTCTGCAATTAAACTTGACTGCATATCATTTCAGCTGAAAATAACAGAGGGAGACCTTTCAAGTATGCTCAAGAGGCAATTATAAAAAAAAAAAAAAATAAAAAAAAAAAAACAGCTAAAGGTATACTCTACACCAAAAGCTTCAATGAGGCAATGTTATGTTATTAAAAAACATCAATACGAAATGTATGGAGTTTGAAGCTTTTTCAAGGATATTATATGTAAAGTTCCTTGTAGACAACTGATCAAATGAGAAACTTGCTCATAAATAAATAGACACAATCTGATTGTTTTAGAACCGAAACTGATGGAGTCCTTTGTTTCCACCAATCCTTAAAGATGGGGAGCTGCTGAATATATAGATTATTAATAAATTAATGGGAGATATTGATAGTATCCTTTGGTTTCAGTGATGAGTGGTGGGCTGTTGTATGTTTTTGTACTCCATTTCTGGCTAATTAATGATTTTTTTTATATATAGTTTCGCTTTATTTCATCTTTTAGAGTTGGGTCCCCCACTCAATTTCTACTCTAGTTTTTCACTTGTATATTCTGTACAAAATCCTGTGCAAAAATCTAGAGAACATCATGATTTTTTCTTATCTACAAAGTTTACACTCTTCCACCTAGTTCTTCCTATGCCATTAAAATCTAAACCAAACCATGCTGTTGACATCTAAACCACTCAATAAATCACACAAACCACAAAATTTCAAATAAAAAAACACATACTATACGCATCAGATTCCTACCCTCAGGTTCCTATGTCTATCCACAACATCAAGTACACAGCATGACAGGACCTCTAGAAACTTGTATACGATAGAACAGTCTTAAAATTCTTAATGCAAGCAACACCGGAAATTGGGATTACATCACAACTCCAACTAAATTAAATCACAATGTGGTTGAACATAAGCACAAACATAAAATATAACATCTTTTTATTTCATAAACTGAAATAGAAAAGTGGACACTTTAGTTGCTGCTAACAAAGACAGATCTTGGGCACCTCAATAGAAATGGGTGGTAAGATAGACCGTGACTCCGTGAGCAGGCTAGGCTTTAAGTGTGTGAAACATTCTCCTGTATAAACCTTATTGTTGGCATCATTTTTTGGTAATGGGATATAAATTAGTTTTAGACTTTTAGTACCCCTCTTTGATTGCAAGAACATCCATCATTGGCATGGTGATTTTGCACCAAAAAAGAATAAAAAATCATTGGCGATGATTAAGAAGGATTAAGAAGGCACTTGAGTCAATTGCTACTTAAGTATTATGAGGGGTCCTTTTATTAAATTATTTATTATATAGTAGAGAAAAGATGAAGGAGATTTTACAAGAGAGTCACTAGCACAAGAACCCTGATAACTACACCATAAAAGTGATATTAGAGATTACATAATCATGAAGAACAGTCTTCTGTATCACAGTGAGCTTACCTGCATAAGCATAACTCATGCTGTGCTTATGATTCAAGTTCCACTTTGCCCGCGGCTTTTGCTGAAGGAATTGTGTGCTACAAGTTTATGGCTAGAAGTTAGGTGATCATCCTACCAGAAAATAATTAAGCTGATATCAGAATATTTCAATAACTGAAAAGGCAAAACATTTAATAGCATTTCCAATTATGAAACAACCAAAAGGTCAATTTACTTAGCTTATCTAGTTGTTCACTAACACTATTCAACAGTATTGATCCACTTCACTTTGACCATCCTTTGCTATATATATGTAATAAAATCAAACTTATGTTGGATCTTATCAGATTCATCTCAATAAAGATTTTCAAAAACCATTTTTATAATTACACAATGAAAGATATTAAGGGTAAAAGTTGCACATTGGCAAACTTGCCAAGTCAAAGTGGAACAACTAAGGAAAAAACAGAGGAAGTAGTTTGCAGCAAAATTAGACATGCATACGGGATGCCAAAACTAGCAGAGCTTCCATTTTAGATACTCCCGTATTTTGTTTTGTAAAGTGTTATACTTGCCTTAATCAACCATTTAGTTTAAGTGTTATACACTTTCTTTTTTGGCAAACTACTACATTTTAATACTCCCTCCTCTCAAGTTCCCCACTCCAACTTTATTTTGTTTAAAAAATTCATTTTCTCCTCTCTCATCGTTCACTTTTCAATTAACTATTAACTACACTATCGTTTCTTACCTTTATATATATATATATATATATATATATATATATATATATATATATATATATATATTCCAACTACCTCACTAACATCTTGTTATATTAAAGTCAATTAAACTACCTTAAACTATGTGCCGGTCAAACTGCACAACTTGAAAAAAAAAAAAAATACACAGGAGTACAAACAAAGAAAGCTGCACTTTAGTCTATACAATCTCAAACACCAAACAAAGAATATTATGAGAATAACCACGGACTTGAGCAAATTGTAAATGACGGTAAACCCAAATATCATAACAATTACGAACCAGCAAAGAACATATATATACAGCAAAGCCTCAACCCAACAAACAAGCAAAGTAGGCGTCAGTATACATAATCCCTATTCCCTAACAACATCAGCAATATTTAATACTTCCCCCGTTTTTTAATACTTGCAACACTTCCCTAAAATGGAAATGTCACAATACTTGCAACACACTATAAATGGAAAGTTACTTTAGGGAAAAACTATACTATTTCCCTCATTTAAAGCATATGGCCCACTAAATTACACTCCTAACAACCACTCATTCTATTTTGAAGAGCATTATACCCCACCTTTCTTAAATACCGTGAAAAAGTGTGTTGCAACTATTAAAAAACGGAGGAAGTAGCAATTGTTTAATTTGCAATGGTAAACTGCAAGAGACATACCTTATACAGTGATGCTGCAGACTCGGATTCCACAGCTTGAACTGGAATATGCCCCAGGGATTGAAAAGCGTCCAGAGCATCAAGGGTAAGCTGCCAGCCACAGAGAGCTACAACACCAGCCGAGGAACTGGCAACAGTGCTGCAACCAGCTGCAGCAACATTTCCATTCACCCAAGGACAGAAACTATTGTGATGCTTAATTGGATCAAATTCAGCACCTTCAAAGTTACTAGCTCCATTTGGAGGACCTGCATGCATTGACCGGGAATAGCTATATTAGCTAAAAGGTAACTTGAAATTAAGTATATAAGGAAAGCCATTCGGAGGCCCTGCATGCATTGACCAGGAATAGCTATATCAGCTAAAAGGTAAACTTGAAATTACGTATACAAGGAAAAAGGCTGAAAGCTCCAGAATTAGCTACTAAGTTTTCCAGATAACTGACAATATATTAGCGCTGAAAAAATAAAAATAATACGGCAAAATTGGTTTGAACTTTTAACAAGGGGTGCATAGCAACATGAACTATGATTAGTTGGCATAAAAACACAAACTTCTTCGTTATGTGCGCGAAACATCATAAATGAAATCATGCATCGGAGATTCTACTAGAGTCTAGAGATGGGGAATCTTTAATATTTATTGTTTTTTTTTTTTTTTTTTTTTTTTTGCCAATTTTGAGTTCAAATTTGACCCTTATGGTCCAAAACTCCAAATAGACCCCAAGCCCTTAACTAAGGCATTCTAGAGCACCCAAATCGATGCGTTATGGTGTCTTTTTTTTGCTATATTTGATCTTAAAATTGATCCTTAAGGATTATTATGACCCGTGTAACCTTAAATGATCAACCTTCCCGCATGTCAATCGAGGTAAGCAATGCAAGGCGCTTTTTGATAATAATAAATTACTAAAGATTCCCCTTCCCCGTCTCTGATTGAATCTCTAGTACCGAGTTTCATTTATGATATTTTGTGCGCCTAATGACGAAATTTGTGCTGCTACAACTACTAGTTAAAGTTCATGTTTGTGCTGTTGAGGCCATTTTTGCCAAATAATAACAATAATAAATAAAAAAAATTGTTTCACTGATCTTTGCTCTTTCATCTCCAAGATACATTTCACAAGAATCACAACCAAGATCAAGTTTATTCAATTACATTGTCAAAAAACAGAAAATGATGGTAGAGAGACAGAAGTAAAAGGGGGAAAATAAAACATGACAACCTAAACACTCACAAAGAACTGATACTATATCAAAATCCTAAACCTTAAGTAGACACCATTGAGAAAACCAAATCTGCGTCAGGCCCTGAATTTTATAGGAAAAAGAAACATTGAATAAACTAGCGTGATTATATTTTTGAGCCTGCTGCTGAATTAACAGCTTAGGGTTAGATCAATAACCTCACATGCATGCCTGATATGAAAAAGTTTCGTCCTAACTTATGGTTCCAAACTTCCAGGAGCAATAGCATGAAAAACTACGGTTAAAATAACACCAAAATTTACCTGTCCCATTGGTCGTCATATAATCTGACTCTGGATATGCACCCTCGTCAGCAGGTGACTGCTTACCTCCTTGAGATACTTCTTCCTTAGACGCCTCAATGCCTGAATACATAATAGCATTGCAAGATAGAGAAGGATGAACACTAGGTTCCTGGGCTAATACTTGCATCTCACTATTCTTCTCGCCACTTTCTACAGATTCCGCTTTCCTTGAACCAACAACTTTCGACCCACTATCTGCCCTACCCATTGAGCGTGATACAACGTCTTGACTATCTCCATGAGGATCCTCTTTATTCATCACCTCAACAAAACCATCTCTGGATCTACGTTCAGGGGCAAATTCACCGGTCTGTCCCTGATTTTCAACAACCTCAGCTATAGGCTCCACATCACCAACACCACTGTCAGACCTATTTGCAAAAACATCAGTCCCATGAATCTCAGCTTCGTGACTTGCACCCATCCCAACACTTCCACCACTTACACCTATACTAGGGCCATCCCTAGCTGGCGCAGTAATTGTATCTGTGTTCAGTACTTCGTCGTCATCATTTGTGCTACTTACACCAATTTCTCCACCAGCCCGAGCAGCTGCTGGTTGAAAACAGGCACTTTGTTGTGCCTGATTACTATAATTTAGGTCTGAAGTGTCAATCATATCAGCATTCTTATCCATGGCCACTGAAGGAAAATTAATATCATCAACATCTCCAGGATGATTTTCAACACTTTCCATAGAATCATCATCTGCACTGTGACAAATAGTATCCATTGCTATAACGGAGGATGCATGTGTTGAATCTCTAGTAGCAGGAAAGCGGTGAACTTCGTCATTTCCTTGTAATACATCTATTCTTCTTTCATCTACTTCAATATCAATGCCTTGCGAGTTGCTAGGGCCTGCACCAGATGAATCTCTCCGAAATGAAGACCCACACCTTTCAATAACATCAGACTCACGAGCACGCTTTGAGGGCTCAGCAAGATACTGCTTACCATCATCAACTTCATCAACATCACGGTCAATAACTGATCCCTCAACACTATCAGCCTGTTGCATCCTCAAAATTGGCCTGTCTACCGTGCTTCCACCCTCATCCAAGCTTCGTTTACGAGTACTTGGTCCTCGCGATTCATAGGAAGCAGCACGATCACCAACCTCGCTGTTAGAAGGTTGTCCAATCATTAGATCTTTCCCTAAGTCGGCATCACGATATTGCTGAGAGATTTCAGGCGCATGAGCATTTCCTGATAACAAGCCACCAGCCATAGTTAGATTTAAATCAACAGCTGCATTTGACGTGAGCTTTCCCTCAACTATAGTAGCAGCTTCATCATGGTATTCGGCCTGCTCTTTCTCCATGCCATCACCATCCACCCATCCACTGATTCCACTGGCTGCACTCACACCGCGAGTTAAAACCATCTTTTTACTTGTCTCAGGGATCTCAATGCCATTGGGCAGTACACAAACAGGGCGAGAAATAGTAATGAAGTTCCAGATTCTCACAGTAGCACCACATAAGCTGCAATCCAGCAACGGTGACCTAGACTCGCATTTAGATTCAGGACCCATAACTTCATTCTTGCCAGAATCTTTTTTGGCTGTACTTGAGAAAGCTTTCTTGCTAGGACCAGGATCATTAGGATGACCACATTTCATAGACAGTCCTACAGAATACCCATTTCTAGCAGATTGAGCAGAATGGTCTTCACAATCCTGGATATCTGGAAGCCATCTAGGTTCCCATCCACACAAGGCTATCAGCTTTTGTGCCTACAAGATATTTAGAGAAGAAGAAAAAGTAAGGAAACAAATAGTAGAACATATACTGTCCAATAAATAAAGTAGGTTTAAAGGCATCATACACGAGAATATAAAGAGAACGCCTCTTCTTTAGAGGGATCCATCCCTGAGAAATTTTCTGACTTAATGCTTGGCTCCCCGATCAAAAAGTTAACGAAGTTAGCAAGAAACCGATCAATTTGTGGCCCATGGGAAATGCGCATCTGCTCAATTGCAGAAGCAGCTACCACTGGTAGTGCAGCAAACTGCAAGAGCCCATCACACCGATCTTTGTATCCTCCGATCAGAGCTGATGGAGGAGTTGGAGGAAACTGCACCAGGCTCTCTGGACAGATATTTCCTCTCCAAGGGCAGGTTCCCTTGTGTCCTGAATCAAGCTGTTTGGAAAACTCTTCAGCTGCACCATCAGCTTCATTGAAAACATAGAACAAAGTGATTTATTATGATATTTGAGAAACTGAGACACAATAACGCGACTTTAAAAAGACCTAGGTGACGAGAAGATAAAGTATAATCAGAGATATGAAGCTGCAGAACACACAGATGTTAAGCAACAGAGACAAAGTTTCAAAATCCAAAGAGACGAAAAGCACAACAATATGCCATTTGTTAAGGCAAAGAGCACATTAATTTAATCACACCTAAGGAAACAACAATACAACTAGATTTCTACATATAGGGTCAAATGAGAAGTTCTTTAAAATGAGAAGGATGATAAGGATTTTATGTGCATATTTTTTGTACTGAATGTTGAGCATCTAAGGAGCACATTAAAAAAAAAAAAAGGGAGGTTACATAAATGCGCTTGTTAAGATGGATGTGCAGAAACACTCTAAGAGATAGAATCAAAAATGAAGTTATTAGCAAGAAAGTGGGGTCGCAAGCATTGCAGACAAACTAAGGAAAATCTTCTGCTTTGGTTCAGGTATGTGATACGGAGACCCAAGGTGCACCAGTACGAAGAGTGGGATCATGGAGAGGTAGAGAGAGACCGTAATTGACTTGGTTGGAAGGACTTTGGAAGGATATGAAGTATATGGATTTGCATAAGAATGAGATATTTGATCGTAAGGGGTGGAGGAGGAAGATTTTTGTGGATGACTATACAAAATAATCACTTTTGGTTCATGTAGCTGACCCTACTTATGGGATTAAGGCTTTGATTGATTAATTGATAGATATTTTGTACTAAATGTGCAAATATTTTTTAACTCAAAATTAGATGTCCATAAATTTTGAATAATGGTGTTGTGAATTACGCCATAGTGAAGTGCAGCACTAAATTAACTAGGTTTTAGGTAGTTAACGCATTATCATTGTAATATGGAATGCTGAATAAAGCATATCCTAAAGAACAAAATCCTACCAAAGTAATAATAAATTATTCTCTTTGTCCCAAAATAAGTATTTTCTTAAAACCTCAAAATAATCATCCATTATTATTCTCATCTAAAATTCAAAATTGCTCCTTAATTTACTTCTTCACGTCTTTCTATTCCCATTAGAGGTTCATCCTTCAATAGCATAATTTCACTCTCTTAAAGGAACGTGCAAGTTACAGTTGTGTTGCTGAGAAATTAATGCTGTCATAATGTACTTGCAGATGATTGGAGACAATAAAAAAATTATTTTGGCTATTACTGGTTTAGGTTTCAGTATTCCCACTTAGGGTACCTTAAACTCAAAGTTACAAAGTCATACAACATATTGAAACAGCTTAAAGAAAAAAAAGACGAAATAAGCAATAGCCTTTACTTTTAAATCTTAGATTTCAACAAAAAAAAAAAAATAATAATAATAATAATAATAATAACGATAATAATAAAATAAATAAATTGGCAGGAGACTGGAAAGTGCAAAGGATGTGGAAAAGAGCACCAGTGCAAATGTCAGAATAGGAATGGTTTTCTGCTAGATCTCAGATGTCAAAATACATGAATTATATCTTCATCTTCTAAGGTCAATCAAATTCTAGATACTTTACTAAGGCTACTAACACTATTAGTTAAAAACCCAACCCAACGAAAATGAAAATAGATGATTAACCAAGACTTCCCATAACAAATAGATTATACTCCATAAATGAGAGGAGAAAAACGAAAAACAAAAAAACAATAAGGGCTTCTAGGTGCAGGCCATGTTACACCTCTAAATAAAGAAAGAAATGTTGCTCACAAGCGACGAAATTGGCTTGTTTATAAACTTACACTTATATAATTGGCTGAAAGCCAAATCAATCTATACATATGGCATATTGCTACCCAAATGCTCAAAAACACACCACTTGTGTCCGTCGAGGAAAATAAAACTTGGCTATTATTACTTCCTCTCTTCTTAGTTGACAAATTTCATTTATCACATTTGCCAACAAACAATTTTAACAGTTAATATTTCTAATTATGAACATGTATATATTTGATATTAATAAAACATACATTGAGATAATTCAAACAAGATCCCACATGATTGTTTTCTCATAGCTATAAGTCACAAAACTAGTCCAAGTACAATTTGCGAATAGTATCCAAAATCAAAGTGCACATTAAAAAAAATGAAGTACAATATTTCAGCTGTTAAATTTAAGAACAGTTATTGTTAACAATGGATGAAACAACATTGGGAACTCGGCAATCCATTCCACTTTACTGTGAGATCCCAATTAAGAACAACTCAACTGCAACTGCTTTATTTTCTTCTCATGGTTTTCGTATTAAAAAAGCAAGTAAGCAAAGTTTGCCAACCCACCAAAAGAGGCTTCATTAATGAAGTACTCCATATAAACATAAGAAATCATAATTAAAAAAATAAATAAATAAACATTCATAAGCAGAAACCTTTCCTAGACTCAACAAAAAAAATTTAAGAAAATAAATAAATAAAAAATAAAGAACTTGTGAAAGACTAACAGATTGAAAATTAATCATCTACAGAGATTCCAGAAGTTTTCCAGAGATTGACCTCATCAAAAGCACGCATAAGGAACAAATTAATAGAAGCAGTTTATATAGTTCTCTCACAGGTTCCAAACTGACACTAAATAGCCAAAGATATTGTTGAATTCCCTCACAAATATGTGTCAAGCATCATAAAAGCAGTTAATAAATAAACAAAATGCAAAGCCAAAGCTAAAAACAAGTATTCACCTTCAGAAGACATCCAGCCAGCAGTCGTAACATATTTAAGGCTTGCACCACACGTCTCACATTCAATCTTATCAATACCAATATTTACCCATCCTCTACGGGCACAAGCTAATGAACTAGCAGCCTGCATTTACACATGAAAGACTTACAATTTACAATTTAAGAAAACACACACAAAAACACTATTAGTTCAAAAAAACAGAAGCCTGCCTGCATTTCCCTCTACTGCAAAAGAGTCTACCAATAATCAGAAGTATCTTCAGCATTCTTATTTTTATATATATAATAATAAGAAGAATTACTCTCTAAAGAAGAAGAAGAATTACTCTCTACAGCATGGAATTCCAATATGAAATTCATTATCAAATAGTATAATGAACTACCTGCAGCAAAGCAAATGTGAAGCCAACACCTAAGCCTACTGCCTACCTTCCTCTCTTTAGCATGAACCTTTTCTCAAGCCACTTCACATGTCATAGGATGCGGATTACAAGTTATACATGATCTCTCCTTCGTCAACTATTCTAATCTCCTAACTTAAAAAGGAGTGAGACTCAAGCGTCCCAGGGAGCATCTTTGTGAGCATTGTTGACACCTATGTTACATTGACACGGGTACGGGTATCCGATTTTGGTATGGATCCGAGTGTCCGATACATCATTTTAGGACACGGGGACACCGTCTTTAACTTTGGACTCAAGTACGGATACGGCAATAAATTTTTTAAGGAAAAAATAATAACATCAACAAGAAAAACGTTTTTATTTATTTATTATTTGGCAAAGATCAAAAATCTTTTGAGTCAATATTTATTCAATAAATTTTGATACATAACTTTTAAATAACTAAGATAAATAATATAATATTTAATTTAAACATTATAAACTCTTATGAAAGCCTGTTTGGGAAGCCAACCAGATTTATTATTAAAAAAATGAGTACCACAAAGCTTTTATGAACCAATTTCTTGGAAACCCCAAAGCCTTTTTAAAAATAAATGTATATTACATCTCTTTCTTCGGAAATCAGAAAGCCTTTTTAAAAAAGAGTTATTCCTCAATATGATTAAAAAAAAAAAAAGATAATGAAATACTTAAAACCCTTCATCTTTCTTTAATGGTTGCTTTCTTCGTTCTTCCCTCTCTACTCTCTCTCTAAAAGCTTCTTTTCTTCAATGGCTATTGTGACTCCATCTTCCTCCCTGCTTCAAAACAACATAGCCGTAACCCATAGCTAGACGGCGAGTCCGGAACAGATTTCATAACCGGATCTGTGTGACCCGGGTATGATGGCAAAAATGCCGCGTCCTAGTAACATAGCTTGACACACAAGCATTCCTGATCATCGTAAAGAAGATCTAAAAATGAGTTGTAATGAGGTTCTTCCGTGCATGAGTGGATTTTAAGATATCAAGAGAAATTTTAGGATCAACTTATACTAATCAATCATATGTTGAGCCATATATAAGTGGGATGTGATCCTTGTGGACTCCATATGCTAAATGAGTTTTATATTATCATTATACTCTATCATTTTTTTGGAATTATTATAGAGTATTATTTGTACAAGTATTCAAATATATGCTTCCCTTAACCACTTCTATAAAAAAAAAAAAAATTAAAAAAAGACACTCTCTAACAGCCAATTAATTATCGGCTTTTAAGGGTGTAGACTTGCAGCTTGCACCTATGTACAATTAGAAACTGGAATTGGAGGAACATACTAGGTAACTGATTGGCTTATTCTAGGAATTGATCTTTTCACCTAAATAAAGGTTAGTTCTTGGAAAAAGAAGTCTCAATATAATCCAAAATCTTCAAGGAAACTTCCAAATTTCTTAATTTTATCCCTTCAGAATACTATTTATAGAATTGTATGAAATTAGGATAAGATTAAGATAAGGCAATAAAAGGGTAAAACATTAACTTATTAATCACCAAGTTTGATGAAACAAGGTTTAAAATGATCTCATGTGGATAAGCACTCAGAGATGAAAAGTAATGCTCAACTCTTAAGCTAGCAAGTTCTTTTCTCAATAATCTAAAGTCTGGTTTTAAGCTAATACATCCCTTTTTATAGGGTGGCTACTACTACTACTTAAGGTATCTCCAAATAAATTTTTAATATGAGACCTTGGTAATTGCAAAGGAAAGGCTAAGATCATTTTACTTAAACTAAAGAAAATCCAAATTTTAGCTGCAATGTTGTCGGTGCATAATTGTGCATACATTAAAATTTGCATTAATGCTTGTGTTGCACAATTTGCACCGCCAATTGTGCAACTAGTCAGCTTCAGCAGTTCAAATTGTCATATCTCACTCTGAACATTGAAGTCGAATTTGTGCATATGGCCAATTGATGGAAGCTCTTGAACACAAATAACATCTTTAAGTGGTCTCACATTTAAGAAGATAAAAAAGATATTGTTGTCTAAAAGTTTAACCATCAATAAACGATCAAGCTCTTGCCCTTTTTTTCATCCCCTTAGGCACTTGCCCTTTTACTAACTCTTGAACACTACCATCCTATTATGCCTAAGCCACACCAATCATGAGATAAAAAAATCCACTTGGGCCACAGTTGGGTCGAATATAAACCAAAAAATCAAGGTCCAGACCACTTCAAGCGTGAAACATAAAGGATTTATCACAGTATCAAAAGCAATGTTGAAAAAAAATTAGCCCCAAAAACCCCTTAACATATGAACATCAAAGTGTCCTTTCAAAATGATATCAAACGAGTGAACGAATAACATTCTAAAGGCAGGGTCAATTATAGTTCAGAGAGTAAGTATAACACATTAAACATCATGTGACATTGCATGACAAGAGAAAGAAAGCTAAAATCAAAGGCACATCATTAGTAACACAAGGTACGAACCTTTGGTTTCCCAAACCAATTCCCTGGATTAAATGTGGCAAGTCGCCTGAGTAGGTCTCCTCTTTCCCAAGGTCTGCATGAAGGCTGTGATGATCCAAGTGCAGAGCCACCAGCGCTCGTGCTCAATGAAGTCCGAGGCGGTTGTGTAGCAATCCCTGATAGAGAACCTGTCTTAGAGCCCGGGCCATGACCAGACCAATCTGCTCCACCAAAGTTTGGAGGAACAGTAGGTGATGATGCTCCTGCAGAACTGATAAACACAGCAAATTCAAGTTCGGAAATAAACAAAAACGCGACTTTATCAATCTCAATATTCGCATCTCTACTACACTCATTTTCATAACATACTCCTTCGTAAATGCCGAACATTCTGACCTATAACCTCAACTCTTAAACTAAAGAACAAGTTCAATTCTAAAATTCTACCCAAATTAACACAATCGAAAACACGAAACATTTATCACCCACTGATTAATTAAATAATAATACTTCGTAGAAGTGATTATATACATATATATAAATCAATTATTTGTAATTTTTCCTCGTGTAAAACCCTTAACAAAATTAATTTCATTCATATTTACTTTCCTATTGAAATAAAATAATAAAACAATCACAAATTAACATCAAAATTAGATAAATTAGGTAAGAGAATTAGAGAAAGTAAGAGAGAGAAGCTGACTTAGCAGAAGGGCCACTGAAGGCGCGACTAGCGGGCTGAGCAGGGCGGCGTCCACTCATCCCCGCAACTGGCACGCGCGTCAGGAAAAGTTTAGGTTTTCAGATCTTGCGAGCTGAAAGGGGTTTTAGATCGAGAGAGATGAAGGAAAGGCTGAGGTTTTAGATCTTGTTGTTGATGAAGAAGAGAGATTTCTGAATTTTGGGGTTTTCATGAATTTGAGTGAAGATTTTGACAATCAAGGTGGAGGACCTCCGCTTTGTTTTACGCTATAATTGTGACTGAAAGAGAGTGAGAAGTTGAAGAGAAAGGGGGGACGAGAGTCCAGGAGACGGTGTTGTTTGGTTGAGATGGGATTTTTCCCACCAATTGCATTTCATTGGAATTAATTTTCTAGGAATTGCATATATTTGTTTGGTTGTTTTAAAGGAAATTATAATTCACGAGAATTTTGAGTTACCAAGGGAAGCCTTGGTAATTTATTTCTCACATTTTGTAGCAATTGGAAATTCCCATGAATTTGCAATTCCTACATATTTCACTTTTTATAGTCAACCAAACAATTCTCATGATTTTTCAATTCCCCCATTTTTTTTGTTCAACCAAACAAGGCCTATGTTTTGGGTTCCCAAACCCGAAATTGGATAAGGTGGGGTCAGTTTTGGGTATGAAATTGGACATCAGTTGGAATATTTATTTTATTATTACTCCCTCCATTTTTAAATACTTGTTCTATTTCTATTTTTGCACTATTCATTTGTCTTACTAAATGTTTGTGATTTATACATAAGAAAAAAATTTAGTCTTGTGGGTACTTGTTGAAATCATCTCAATGAATCGATTATTAATTTTCAATTGTTACAATTTATACTAATTGATAATTAAAAATATTAGTGATCAAAGATTAACATTGGCATGCGTGTCCAAGAGAGATGGAGCAAGTATTTAAAAACGGAGGGAATATCCGTATTATTTTTGAAAGGATAAAGATTAAAGATTTTAGTAAACTTAAATTTTTTTTACAGAGAGAATCTAGCTCTTCCTTATAATCTTTATTCTACTTTGGTGGGATTTCTGCTGAAGTACAGACTAAACTTAGAGAGCTTCTTATAGTGTCTCAAGGGTCTATTCCTTTTAGATATCTTGGGGTTCCTCTCTCTTCTAAGAAGCTTACAATTGCACAGTGTAGACCTCTTGTTAAGAAAGTAACTACAAGAATTCAAGGGTAGATGGCTAATGTATACACCTAATTGTGTTTCCCCAAAAACCAAACCCAGTGATGAATATCTTTCACGTCATTTGATTATCAAACGAGGTGAAATGTGAAAAGTCTTGTGATGCGGTCGTTTTAATAAAAATACTTCTTTCTGTTTTCGAAAATATTTCTTTTCTTAATCTATTTATAAAAAACGTCCAATTCATTTTAGTTTGATCCATGACAAGAGTCCAATAATAGTGTAGTTGGATGGGGCTTGAAGATATCTTTTCAACGATATATTATAAGCTCAATTCCAATGAATAATGAGGAAGTTATGACCAAAATACTAAAATGGGCCCAAACCGGATTTTACCAGCGACCCAATGATCATGTGGAGGGTCCAAAGGTTTAATCCCATTCCTAGACTAATTAGTATTTAATTAGAAGTTTCTATAAGATTCTAAAAGATCTTAATTATCCTTTTTTAAAAGATAAGATCATAGAATTTGAAATTGAATAAAAACTTTCCTTTTAAAGTCCTAATTCTATTCGAATTTAAAGATTTTCAAAGACAGTCAGATATTATTTTCGTTCCTCATAATCTTTATCCAAATCTTATATGGTTGAATAGATCTTGAAATTATCTTTCCAATGATATATTATAATATTAATTCCGAGTTATAACGAAAAAGATATGAATGGGATACGAAACTCTATCCAAAACTGACACCCTTCCACTATTTCGGTCATATCTTTTTATCTACAAAATATTTTAATCTGATTTTAATTGGGTTAAAAAGTAGACTTCAAGATATTTCCAACTACATATTATATGACTTATTTGGACTTTTGGATCAAAAGATATGATAAAAACAAAATCCGCAAAAACTGTCTTGCAGCGCCGGGCGACAGGGTCCTATTGTTGGCGACAGAAGCGTGTTTTAGTCCCTTTGAAATTTTTATCCGTTTCTATCAATTTCGGACTATTTTCTTATAAATAGGGTCCCTAGACCTCCGTTTTCAATAATCAATTCTCATCAAAAAATAACCAGAATTCTCTTCTCTCTCTCTCTAAGCTAAAGTTTATTCTCTTTCTCTCTCTTTCTAAGTCTAGCCTTTTACAAACACAATTCCTCATACATTAGCACTAGACACACCTACCCAAGTTCAATTTGCTTTTGCCCTAGACGTGAAAGGTTTGATATTTCTGAGGGTTTGGTCCCAAATCTCTATTTCATTTATTTAATTTCATTATTTAATTTTATATTTTCCTTGAAGTTACTAACGTGTGTACTTTGTTATTAGAAAGAGATACGAGGCATCCAAGTAAGTGCTTTAATTGTTTTATTGATATTAATATAGAAATCGTGCTTAGATTGTTATTTTGATTCCTAGTATCATGTTAGAATGTTTTATTGCTTCCTAGTATCATGTTTAGGTTTAATTAATATTTCTAATATCAAGTATGATTAAAAGAATGCTTCCTATTTTCTTTCCTAATGTCATGTTAGTATCATGTTAGGGCTAAAGCTTTGATTTTTATTGTTTAGTGACATGTTAGGGTTTGTTATTAATCATGTAAGTATCATGTTTAGGATCTTGCTATTATTATGCTTTAACATGATTATGATTATTTTTATGATTTATGATTATACTTGTTATAATTATTGTTATGATGGTTATTTTAATTATAATTGTCATTATGATTATTATTATGTTGCTTGATTATATTTATTGCTTGATCACACCTTTTATGCATGTTTAAAGGGAATTTGGTACTTGTAATCACGCTTAATAAGATGATTAATAATCTTGTTTAGGGTTAATTATAATTCAAGTGATCGCCAATAATAGATTTATTTGTGCATTAATATTCAACCAACATAGATAAACAGGTTCAGGGTAAACCTAATGATTACATGTTAGTCAGAAAGTGCACATGAATACGAGAAGAATAAAGTAGAGGCCTATTATTATGGCAGGTTCTTTCTTTTTTAGATTGGATTTGTACCTTCATCCCCGAACTTCCAGTCTTAGTTCCAGACCTATTGGAGTTAACGGTCTCCTGGATCGTTAAGGGGTGTAACCTTCACCTTGTGGACGGTTTACAAGTTCCTAAAACTTGTTGGCGACTCTTTTTCTCTAGCTTCCTTCCCTTTGGACGCCACCATGCTTTAGTGTATGATCACAGTGGGGTTTAAGCTTGGGGTAATGCTTGAAATATTCCCTACATTTACCCATGCTCAAATTGGTCTATATAAACCAGGAAATGAGTTTGGGAGTAAGAGTACTAAAAATAACGTTCCCTTTAAAGGAGAATCGCTATTATTCTAGCCCTAGTGCGGCCTCTACTAGCTCTTCTTTTTTCACAATTTCATCACCAAACAATATATGTGTAAGGAGGGTGTTCCCATCATAGGGGATCTTCTCCTTAGATGCCCATTGGCCCTTTAGAAGCCTAGGACTTTACACTTGTTAGGGTGTATTAGGATTTGAATTCCTGACTGTTTGGGGGACCTTGAATTAGAATTGATCTTGTCATCACGCTTTTTTTTATAAGAAACAAGTAGGGAATCGCCAATGAGTTTTAGGAAAACTCATAAACCTCGTTCATGCCTTCTCTCATGTGGAGTTCATGGGATAATTAGCACGAATCGTAAGTTTATCCATGCCCAAATTGGTCTACATAAACCATAAATGAGTTTGGGAGCGAGGGTACTAAAATAACTTTCCTTTAGGGGGCAATCGCTATCCTAGCCCTAGTACGGCCTCTACTACCTCTTCCTTTTTCACAATTTCATCACCAAACAATATATGCAACGCGATACCTAAAACTAAGTTAGTTGATTTTATTTACACGCATTAATCATGTAGGAATTACATTGCAAAAGTCTTTATTCTTATTTAATCAATATTCGTGAAAGAACAATAAATAAACAATATTCGCCTTGTCTTAAGTGATAAAACAACAATTAATTATTCAAATTCTAGTCATGATTAACGAAATAGTACTATGTGAACTAATTAATTAAAAGTTTGTTTAAAGTGATCAAACAACACCAATTAATTAATTAGACTTATTTAAACAATAAAAGAAAAGTGATTATCTAAGTACTCAGGAAACTAATCGTTCTTCTTTTATGTTAAATCTCCATTTAATGTGTTTATGGACTTTCTTTCTTCTTCGTACCTCCAAGGACTCAATGGATTCAATTAGGGTTGGAAAGTATTTGAGAAGAGAGAAGAAAAAGTAGTATGATAGTAAGAGAAGATGAGAGATTAGGGTTTTGAGAATACTAGGGTTTTAATTTTGAATTTTCTGTGTGTTTAGTGTTGAACGAAAACCCCTATTTATAGACGTAGGAATCTAGGTTTAGGGTTTTAGAGCCACAACGTCAGGTGGTGCGCGCAACTCTCTGAGTTACGCTGGGTGCCGCGCGCAACTGATTGAGTTGCGCTGGTTTGCTGTTTGCCTTATGCGAAAACACGTTTTTAAAACTTCCATAACTTTTGATTGCAAAGTTGGATTAAGGCGTGTGAGATATAATTGAAAATATCTGAATGTCTACTTTCCAATTATGTTGGAATTAGGTTAAAATATATTATGGGTCAAAAGTTATGGCCATTGGAGTGCAAGGGTGTCGGTTTTAAGGCCCGATTTAGTGTTTTGATCATAACTTCTTCGTTTTAGCTCAAAATTGGGCTTATAATATACCGTTGGAAAGATCTTTGAAAGAGCTATCCATATGTATAGGCCTTGCATGAGATTTTGATGTTTGGTTCATCTGTTTGGCTCGGTTTTTCAACAATGTAGGTTCCATTGGATCCAATCATTGCACTTGACGCATTTGGGTCCGTTATTAATCAAGTTTAAACACGTTTTAGGCCTAATTAGTAATCGGACAAGGCTCTAAGATAAATTGGTCTTGAATATGGGTTTCAACTTACTTCATAATTTCGTAGTCCATAAACACTTCAACTTTGATTTAGCATGAAGAACGGATTTTTGTAACATCATCGCACTTCCTTTCAGGACAAGAGGCCAAAAGTAGGTGTCTACAGTTAGCCCCCACTTTGATCGAGTCTAGAATAGACGATGATCAAAGTAGTCAAGAAATAAATCCGAGACTCATTTTGTGAAGTTCCCTAAGAATAGAGAATCTTTCAGAAATGTTTAAGGATGTCGAAACGATCCTTGGTTCGCTAAGTGTTTGAAACAAGTAGCTATTAAGGCTAGAAAAAGTTATTTCTAGTCTCAACGCACTAAAGAATCTAGATTGATCCTTTGCATTTCTAGAACACTTTTACAAGTAAAGGTGTTCTAGGTGATGTCAAGTCATGAGAAGAGATCAGTTTAAAAAAGGAGTAAAAGGGATGATTTCCTCTCAATCATGTCATCGTTGGTCTAAAGTCCCTCGATATGTCATTGAAACTTTAGCCTGACTTTAACAAAGTAAAAAGATTAAAAAAGATGTTTTCGGCATTCTAGCCTAAATGTTTCGGCATTCGAGCCTAAATGTTTCAGCGTTTGAGCCTAAATGTTTCGGCATTTGAGCCTAAATGTTTCGGCATTCAAGCCTAAATGTTTTGGCATTCAAGCTGGATATCCACCAGATAGAAATACATGTCTCAGGACTGGAGGCACATATCCAAATCCAATGAGAGAGAAGAAAGTCAGCAACTCTCTCAGCAGTTTTGTCCACAAGATGAGTACACGTGTCTCGGGACTGGGGGCACGTGACTACTTAGGCGCGACATCGTCTCGTCGCTCTTTATACAGGGGGTGGACAGACACCCTAACTGTTCAATTGTAATACCCCGTATTTTTATACGTATTTTATTTAAAATATTATTTTGTAAAAGTATTTAAATAATTTTAATATTTTAATTATGCTATTTTAATTATTTATTCTATATAAGTTTGCAAATATTTTATAAAAAGGGAAAGTTTATTGAATTAATTATTTTATAAAAGTTGGGGTTTATTTTAGGAAAGTATGATTTTAAAAATTTTATTAGGGAAGGGAATAGGAAAAGTTAAAAGAGGAAAGTTTGGGAAAAAAGGTTGGTAGAGAAGGGGTATAAATATCCCTCTTATGAGGCAAATCAACTTTGCCCAGAGTGGAGAAAACCCAAGGTAAACTTCTCTCCCTTCTCTCCTTATTTTTCTTCTTTCTTTTTTTTCCTTTCTTCTTCCCCTTCCTCTTTTATTTTCGGACCACCACCGCCAGCCGGCAACCACCAGCAGTCGGTGGGCCGTCGACCACCAGCCACCTAGCCGGCAGCAGCGGCGACCACCAGCGCTGGCAGCAGCCGGCAGTGGCGCTCCCTGCTGTCAGCAGCCCCTTGTTTTCGAAAAAAAAATTAATTTTTATTGCTCTAATTCAATCTATGTTTAAACCTTATTGTAAATTATGAGTTTTGAGACTTGATTTTGATGTGTGGGTATAAGTAATATGTTGATTAATTTTCAGATTTTGTTTTTAATTAAAAAGCCCCAATTTTTGAAACCCTAGGTTCTTGATTTATGAAATAATTGAAGGATTATGATGTATTATGGTTTAGATATTTAATTAAAATGTTTTAAGGCTTAATTACAGCAAGTTTTAATTAAAATAAAGTGCTGGAATTTTTAGTAGAGTATTTAAAACTAAGTTTCTTTAAAAAATTTCAATTATCCATTAATTAGGACTTAAGTATGATGTTTTAAACATAATTTCAGCTTATTTTAATTAAGTTATGAGGGGTTTTATAATAGTATATATTGCTGGAAATTTGTTTAGTTTTAATTAAGTTATGATGGGTTTTATAATAGTATATATTGCTGGAAATTTGTTTAGAGTGGATTTTATTACTCTACTATGATTTTAATGTGTAGGAGACTTTGAAGTAAGCAATTTTTATTAGTCGTGGCGATTTTAAGATCGTACTCAAGGTACGTTCGTGTACTTAGCATATTTTGGTGATGTAGTATCATGCTAGGCTTGATTTAAATCAATTACAAGTAGTATCATGCTAAGGTCTATGTTTGGAATTGTGAATTATTGGTGTTGGTGTTTGAATTGTAAACATGATTTATTTGTGATGGTTTATGGATTGGAAAATTATATTTTGGCATGATTATAAGAACTACACTTTTATTTATGGCATGTTAGAATGCATGTTTAGTTAACTACATGTTTAATTTAGCTTGGAATATTGAAAAGGAATTTTATTATGGTTCATATAATTTTTATACATGCTATAAGCATGAGGAAGGAGCTATATAAGTGTCTATGTACACGAGGAATAAATTGTATGTTGGTGCCTTAGTGCACTTAAGGTGTTTTAACACCGAGGGATAGGATTTGCGGCGCTTTATGCGTTTAAGGTGTCTTTGACACCGAGGTAGATTTAAAAAAGGTTCAACATTAAATATTATGTGGTCACTAATTATTCAAGAATTAAATTGGAATGTTTGATGGTTTGAATAATTACCATTGACTGAATTACTATGCTTTGAGAGTCATCACCAAGTTTAATAATATGTAAACAACGTAAAGAGAAAGAGATTACGCACCAAAACTCTTGGAACGTATATACCTTGAGTATGAACATATGGGGGGAGTTATGTGACTTTATATTTGATCATAACTTCTAATGGAGTACAGGACGTTGTACATTCCTTTTTATTATTATTATGCGCTGGAATTCCGCCACCTACGTGTGGTTTTGTGTCGGCACGGTTAGCTCCTGTGTAAGTTAACCTTAATTTATTTGGGGGAGGTAGAGTTGGAAACCCGTTCGATGCGTGATCAACGCTAAATAAATTATTTAGTGGTCTAGTTGAAAAGTCTTGTTGAATGTTGTGTGTGCTTGTAAACAGGTGCATTGAGGTAAGAGTGTGTTGATAGGAGAAAGCATGTTAGTGTGTTTATTTACGCTTATGTACTCAGCTTTGCTGATTGTGTGTATGTGTGTTTTGGCCATGTCTTTATCTTGGGCCTATGATGACCAATTTTTAATGGAGAGTAGTGGAAACAAGTAGAGATAAGCTTTTCAGGTATTGAAGCATATTCATGACGGGGCATGAGTGAAGAGCGAATCATGCTAGTTTTCATTAGTTACGATGTGTTTTATGCTTTACTTATTTATGATATTATTTATACGTGGAACTAACGTTAAGTTTTGGATTTGATTCGGTTTTCAATAAGGGCCTTTAATGGTTCCAAGTTGTAGGTTGACTTATATTTGATTTTGTTTGATTTGGTTTAAACATTACTTTTGTTTGGATGACTTTTGAGTTGACTTGTTTTAAATGGTTTTTGTTTTTAAGTCTTCCGCTGTGTATCTTTGATAGTTGCCTTAGTCGTTTTCACGGTGGTGGTAATGTCTTAGATATTCCTAAATTTTATTTTTAAAGAGTAAAATAGGTATTTAAAGGAAAGGAATTTCTAGGGTGTTACACCGGTAAGCTAGTAAGCTCACTAACTACCGTATTTGCTTCCAATCAAGAAGTGTCTGTTCTTGATGGTTCGGCGCGCCTGTCGACTTGTGAGCTAACGCCTAAAGTAATCCTCTAACTTTTAGTTCCGAGAGGTAGATCTAGCAAAGCTTGGGCTGAAGTGAAATTTTACGCAACACCTACGCCATACAATTTTACGCTGTACGATACACCTTGCATTTTTACGCTGCATGATGACGCCTTCCTTTTTGCTTTGGACGTGAAAAAAGAAGAAAAGTCGGACATTTATAACGTCTGTACAGTAAAATGACAAACCTGTCTATGGGAGCTTTTACGTAAAGCACCACTACGGAACGTCTTAAGAAACTTTTACGAAAAATGTTCAAAACGTATGCTTAGGAAGGCACAAAGCATGGTGTGCATGCAAGATGATGCAAAAAACTATCAAAGAAGAAAAGAAACTACTGGATGCAAAACAATTTTAAAAGATTTCGATAATTCGTGCGTTATTACGTCTAACAACGTACAAAACCGTTGGGAAAAAAAATCAAAACATATCGAAATCTGAGTACTGGTCTTTTACGTGACCGGTGTCCGTGCGCAACATATTAAGTCGCGCTGGACAGGCACGCGCAAGAAACTAAGTTGAGTTGGGATGCCACGCGCAACTTGATGAGTTGTGCGCAACATTTGAATTAGTAAAAAGATTTGGAGAAGAGCGATCTGCAACTCACTCTCTTCTTCTCCTCTTTCTCTAATTTTGATCTCTTTCCATTTTGGTTGTCGTTTTAAAGCTAGAGAAATTAAAGTAAATCTTGCTCCTTTTATTTACCAGACTTTGATCTAGGTCAATAAAATGAAGAAATCGAATGAAGAATCTTAACTTGAAGTTGGGGGTTTTGATTCGACTTGTTTTCATGAATTTGTTTGTTTGTTGTTGTTTTAAGAAATATATTGCAACAAATTTCATGCGAAGTTGTAAAGTATTGATCCTGTATGAGCATGTCAAGCATATATGTGTTTTTTTTTTGTTCATTCTAATTTTGACTTTGTACTTGAACTTTATTTTTCTTTTTTGCTCACATAGACTATACTTGTTAATTTTAATGTAAATTGAAGTGTTTAGAACAACAATTATGCATTAAAATTATAAATGAAATTTTGAAATTTTATAATAGCATGAATTTGTTCTTGCGACTAATGTTTTTTTATTTCATGCGTAAGTTGCAAAATTGGTTTTATCAATAATAAAAAATAACCGATGGTTATTATTATTCACTTATAAAACTGTAATTTCAAGATTTCCACAAAACTAATTAGTTTTAGGAAATTCTTGAAGAGATCATCGAACTGGAATAGTTTGGCTATACTTCGGGCTTTTGAGACCCCATTTTATGTTTTCGAATATTGTAGCCCCCAATGTTGGTGACTTCGATGACTTGTTTGTTTTTTAATAATTAGACCCTTTCATGTTGCTTGAAATGGGTCTAGAAATCACGTGTTTCGTCTTATTATGATAACAACTAGGATCTTAAAAACGATTAAACTAGTGTGTTTAAATTATTTTTTGACCATTCATAGTTTTAACAAAGAAATTTGCTAAGTCTAGTAATATTGGTCATTCATTAGAACAAGTAAGGGGAAAAATGAAATGTTGTTCAAATTTTTCGTCTATTCTTGCTACTTTTGAATTCTTTCTTTTGAGTTCAAATTTTGTCACTGTTTTGAAGCTCGAGAAAGTAGATGTTATCCTCCTTGCGAAATTCCAATGTGTGCAACAATGGAGAATAATTTAGAATGAAGACTCCTTAATTTCGAATTTAGGAGTATTTTGTTTACATTTTCACTCATGAAATTGTTTGTCTTATGTTAATAATGTGTCTTGATACAATTTTCATGATGAATGATTGAGTACTAAACTTTCGTATGAGCAAGTATCATGATTTTGTTGCTTTATACTAGTCATACTCTCTAATCTCTAGAGTAAATTGAAGTATCAAAGCAATAATTAGGCACTAAGATTAGTTTTTGAAGTTGAACTTGAAAATGGCTCGAATATGTAACATGTTTAATGGCCAAGTTCAGTTGCAAACTTAATTTTCAAAGGAACAAAATGATCATTAAATCATTGTGATGAATTTGAAAATTGTAAGGCTCGAGATCTACCTAAACCATTTGTAGCTTAGGTGGTTCCCGAAAGTAGTTGGAATGGCATGAATATGTCATTTATTTTTTTCTTGTGGATATTGGAGCCCCCATGTATCGGGTTATGCACATTCTTGCTATTTCACAAGTCTTGGAGCCCCCAATTTGGGTTAGTTCTAATGACTTGCTATTGTTTAGGCCATTCATATGATACTGAGATGGACCTATGTATATGTCCTATTTTTTTTGAGATATTTAGGACAATGACATGGCTTTCGCATTTTAGTTAAAGTCATGTTCAAGAAAGCATGTTAGTTCTTTGCTTGTTTATAAACCAAAACAATTGTGTTTAAGGTTTAGTAATCTTACCTAATGTCTAAACGTTGTAAAGATCATTGCGGTGATTTTATTCTCAAAGTTGATTTAGAACATCAAATATTTTCTTTGTTCTTATCAATCTTTGATTTTGGTCTTGTAGGTGGTTTTTTTTTTTTTTTTTTTTTTTTTTTACCATCCCTTAGCCAATATTCGCAGGGGAACTAAGCGAATAAGCTCGAGTCAAGAAGAAGTCGAATCTTAATTCATTCCTTTTGGAAATATTTATGTATATAAATGTATTATCCAAACGGTTATTGAGAATATGAAAATTTATTTATTTGAGAAAATGAAGCAAAAATTTAAAAAGGAATTTTGAATACTATTTTTTTGCTAGAAACATATTATTTCGAACTAGAATTCAAAATTTGAAAAGGGGTCTAATAACTATATCATTTTCAAAACTGGACCTAAAATGGAAAGAAAAGTCTAGCTCGTAATTGAGTGTGACTTTTTTGTCCAAGATTGATGAAGATAAGTTGTTTTGCAACTTATTTCAACAAAGATATGAAAATGTGAGCAAACTTTCGTATATCTGATTTTGTTTATGTTTTTCTGTTTGTCATCATTGTCATATTTTGCTAATTGAAAGTGAATTTCTTTCAATTAAATAAGCACCGTAGTTTGAAAATGAATGTTTATCAAACCTAGGTTTGGTGATGTGTTAGAATAATTTATAAAATCATTCAAATCACTTTCCAAAATATGGTCTCATTTTAAAATGAAAGTTAAGCTGAGACCTATATTATTAATTTGAATCCCCCAAGTGTAGACTCAGGTGGCTTTTGGAATTCATGTATACATATGCTAGGGGATGTTTCTCATGTTTATTTAAGGCCCCAGGATTTATATTTTCAATTTGCGGAATATTACATATGTTTATCATAAATTGTTTGATCAAGTAACATAATTAATTATCTTGGTCAAATAATAGGAAGTGGTATTCTTCCCTTTGTCATTTAAAGTTATTAAGATGGTTCGTAATAAGCTTTGCATGACATTGATTTTGCAGCATATATAAATAGCGTGTTCAAATCTGTAAATAGAGAGAAGTGGGGATGTCCTGGCTTTTTTAAGCCCTTAATTTGAGGCAAAGAGAAGAAAAATTATACTATTTTCGAGTATTTTAGTTGCCAAATGGGAGGGATCATCCCGACTTACCCCCTAAAAAAGAAATGAACAAAAAGACGGATTTGTATAAAAAGGAAGGGGAATCCAACTTTCCCATAAAAGAATAAAGAAAATTAGACATGTTTTCGAAAAGTAAGGATTATTGACTTAATATTTGAATCATTGTAATGACTTGGAAGTGAGGTATACGTGTGATAGCGATAACGATCATTTTTTCCATGTAGCGATCATGTTCAATCAATGTTCCTCGCTTAGAGAAGATGGAGATATCCCACGTAGGCGGACATATTAGTTGCTCATGATAAGTGAGAAGACCAATGCTCAAGAGTTGTAAAAGACATCTAAAGTTGATGCCAAGGCTGTCGATATATCAAATCAATTTATTGTGTTAACTCTTTTTCTTTCTAGGCAATGTATATAAAACCTGAATTACCTTGGTAATAAATAGCCATATTATTAAAAGAAATAAGATGATTTTTTTTAAAGTGATAATCATCTCATTTTTCTTTAGAAAACATCGAATTTAGTTTGATTCGATTGCTTTACTAACATGATGTAATCAAGCCAATGGCTATCAAATAATCCAAATCATTTGAATTTTTTTATATGATCTTGTAATCATAACTTCATTCATTTTATATAACTACTCAATAGTAGGTCCATATGTGCAAAGGCCTAAGATTGACCATATTTTCATGGAATGATGATTTTGGTATATGGTTATGGTCTACCTCAAGGAGGGCCTTTCCAAGGTTGTAACGTGGCTAGGCTTAGGGTTATGAACAATGGACAGACTCAAGTATACTCCCAAAATCCCTTACTTTTGGTGCTTCTCAAATTTAAACCTTTATGCTTTGTGTGGCAACTTCCTACATTAGGTGCCTTTTCCTTGTCATCTCTCTCTCTCTTTTTTTTTTTTTTTTTTTTTTTTTTTTTTTTGACAAGTTTTGTTTTGGGTTTGGAACGAATTTTTTTTTCTTTTGCATTTGATCTTTCCTTTTGGGTTTAGACTAACTTTGTGTCCCCCTCTTATGCTTCGTTCCCCCAATTTCCTATTTGTATCTTTGCACCATTCCTATCCCAAGGTATGGAATAATATAGGTTGAATAACTAAGGCTCAATTGACGAGGCTTAAAAGGGCTGCCAAAAACATGGATTTTCTCTAAGGTTAAGAACATGGGATTATATTTGTGGAGTTTCAAGTTGCCTCCCGTGTTGGCGAAATCATCATATCCTTTCTTTGTGGGCCTAAGATGGGCCTCTTTTCATTCAATACATCTTGTAAGCCAAAGCTCATCAAAATTCTTAAAGTGTTGAGTATGTATGCCTTTTGATATTGCCTGTTTGTATGTATACGTTTTATTTAATTTAAGTTGATAACAATAAAGAGATTGAAAGGAGAACAAGATAAACGTACTTGAAAATATATTTTTTATTCATTAATTAATGAGAGTACAAAATAAGTAGATTCGACAGCATGAATCTCTTAGTCTATCATAAAAAAACAAAGGAAAGAAACAAAGCAAGACCTAGGGTGATACATCTTGAATTGTTGACAACTTCTTGAGATTGCGTCTTTGAGCTTTTTCCGTTTCCGACGTAAGTGAAATCCTCTCTAAAAATCAAGTCCATCTATATGATTCATGGTTTCATTTATCAAGTCCCTTTCAATTAATATTCCCACAGCATAGACTTTTTGAAATGTGTCTAAACCAAGGTATTGTAAATGACACTTGTATGGTGGAGACATATTGTCTATGAACTTTGGGATAAGTTCATGATCCGGAGGTCTTTGTGAAATAAGAGCAACCTTTGATCGCCACCTGGAAAAGAAGTCAATGAAGCCTTCTTCTTCCCCTTTCTTAAGCAATTCGAGATCACGCAAGGTAGTTGTGAGCTCGATGTTATCTCCATATTGGGTCAAAAACGCTTTTACAACGTCACTCCAAGTGGAAGTTTATTTTGCATCGAGGTTATAAAACCATGATCTAGCAGTTGGGTCCAATTAAAGAGGAAAAGTATATGCATATAGGCTTGGTTCAGTACTTTCAATGCCATAATTCTAATAAAGCTCATTAAGTGAGTCCTAGGATTGTCTGTAACCTTAAAGGTTGGCAAATCCATAGTCAAGAACTTTTCTTGGAGAGTCTTGCCACTAGGTTGTGGTGCAAGCTCATAATTGAAGTACTTATTCCCTGAGTTAGCTCGAAGGACAAGTTTCTCCAAGGCCTCTACTCTTTCGGCTCTTGCTTTTTCTTGCAGAATGTTTTCTTTTTCTTTTTTCTGCTTTTATTTTAGCCTTTTCTGCTTTTTTATGAGCCTTCATTTGGGCTTCTTCTTCTCGTAGGGCCTTTAGGTTTTGGAGTTCCTCTCTAAGTTTCTCCAATGCTTCTTTGTCACCCATGATTGGACTAGTATGCGGATGTGGAAGATGATCTAGTAATGTGTATCACGAGAAATTAAGTGCGTTCACTTAAACCTTTTCTGCCAAGCATTCAAAAAATGAACCAAAGTCAAAATGATTGTTGTATTTTTTTTTATCCTTGTAATACGAATTCACTTTAAGCAATTTGTTGATGAAAAATGTCAAAAAAAATTCACGAACAATCATTAATGGAACGTCATGATTTCTGTTGACTTCAACAAGGTAATCATCTAAGGATTTTACTTTGAATGAATTGTTTTCGAAAAAGGTAGAAGAGAAAGACAAGAAAGTTGGATTGAAAATGCTCATCAAATATTAATCGACTCGAACACACTCCTTAAAATGATCAAATATACTATGGTATGTGTTGATCACTTAGATTGCAATAGAGATCTATATCATTTTTTTCAATTATCATTCTCCTATTGCTCATCTTTAAAGGATAATATTTTACTATTTGCTTAAAAAGAATGATGGCCTCCGAATGTAAAATCCAAGAAATAATTAAATCATTTTCTTGGTTTTATCATTCATTATCTTCTCTCTCTCTCTCTTTTTTTTTTTTTTTTTTTTTGTGAGGCAATCATCCCAAGTAAAGTTCTCGGGATTTTCTTTTTAAACCGTAGAAGAGTTAAATCAATTATACTCTTAAATAAGGGTTTACCAATTACAACTAAAAAAATGATGAACACGAAAATAATCACGTTTAAGAATAAACATATTGATGACGTCCTATTAAGAGATGCAAACTTCTAATGACAAACCTCATAAGAAGTAATGTCATTAGTTCGATTATAAAGTACGTAAACGAATTATCATAATAAAAAATAGTAACGCGCGCAATATTCCGTCTTGTGCTAAGGTGGAAAGTGCAACTTCAAGAATAGCATCTGCCACATGCCTTTTTTTTTTTTTTTTTTTTTTTTTTTTTTTTTTGCGTAAACGCAAAAAGAACGAAATAAATAACATGTTTTTGGATTTTTGAAAAAAAAACAAAAAAAAAATGATCAAAGTAAGAGTAACTAAATTAGACAACGTTGTTAGCCAAAAAGATATTTTTAGCACCTAGTTAGCGATTAACCTTGAAGCGGTAATATCGTTTTCTCCGTATGATATTGTTCGTAACGAGTCAAAGTCAACGTTAAACAGTGGGCGCACGCAAGACACAGAGTTGCGCGGAGATGCCATGCACAACTTCTGAACTTGCGCTTGGAGGGCGCGCGCAACTTTGACAGTTGCGCGTGCCACCTGGTAGGTTCGACAATTTTTCTTTTTTAAAATCGATGTGCAATTTTTTTTTTTTGTTGAACCACAATTTTTGCAATTTTTTTTTAATTATATCTCTAGGTAACAAGTTGGAATTAGTTAGATAATACACGAAGCACATATTCATGTAGTCACATAAGCACATATTCATGTAGTCACATAAGCACATAAAAGAAACCGTCAAAGCATACAATGTCATTCTAAGATCAAGGCTTGGGTGTCCAAAGGTACCATATATTAAGAAACGACGCACAAATCAATCACTCAACGTGTTGACTCATGTCATCGCTCTCCCAACATTTTGTTGGTGATATGGGTGGGATGATTGTTATTGATTTCGGGATATAAGCCTAGTGTTGGCGACCCCTAATCAATGAGCCAATCCCCAAAGGTTGAAGTGTGCTATGATTATGCATGATGCAATGCTGCTTGTTTGGTTTTTACTTTTGTGCAAAAGGAAGATATTATGCGTTCAAGTCTTGCTCTCTAACTAGAGATTATACAAGTTAATTCCCGTTACAACCCATAGGCAACCTAGTATTGGAAACCTTGGACCATAACTAAGAACTAATCATGTAACCTCTAAGTCCCCAGTAGAGTCGCCACTATAAGGAGGGTGTTCCCATCGTAGGGGATCTTCTCCTTAGATGCCCATTAACCCTTTAGAGGCCTAGGACTTCACACTTGTTAAGGTGTATTAGGATTTGAATTCCTGACTATTTGGGAGACCTTAAATTAGAATTGATCTTGTCATCACATTTTCTTATAAGAAACAAGTAGGGAGTCGCCAATGAGTTTTAGGAAAACTCATAAACCTCGTTCATGCCTTTCTCCCATGTGGAGTTGACAGGGTAAAGTCATATCCCCTAATAAAAAATAATACCTAAATCACTAACTATAGTAGATAGGGAAGTAGGGTCGATCTCCACAGGGAAACAAGTCTTTTTACTCCTAATTAAATATTATAATCTAAATTATTTAAGTAACCAAAATTAAAGTTGAATAAGACTAAACTAAAAAGAGTAGGACAAGGGAGAAAATAATATATAAAGGATCTAGGGCATAGGTTCACCAATAAATAATACTCCGGGGTAAAATAGGGTAATCAATCATTGACATGGCATAGGTAACATGATTAACAGGCTCTCGCAATTTATTAATCAACATAGATCTAACAGGCTCTCGCAATTTACTAGATCTAGGTTCTTATTGAAAATAGCCTTTAATATCAAATTAACATCTGCTCGATTCATCAATTTAATATTGCTATACTTTTACAAGCCGCAATTGTAAAACATTAAAACAATCCAATAAGAAATTATCATGCAATACCAATAATCAATAATAGTCAATCATTAATGCATCAATTAACCAGATTGTAAAGGGCTTTCGCTACGTATTACAATCACACAATTAAATTATCGGTATTAAATCTCATCTCTCGAATCTCGACTTAACCATTTATAAATTAACCTGCCTATTGAAACTAGACCTAAACATTAATTCTCATCTCTCGATTCTTGAATCAATATTGTCAAACTCATGCATAAAAGATAGGCCTAATCTAGTCACAGAGCATTAAATCAATCAATAGGAAATTAATCTAGCATTGATAATCAACAACAATAATTTACCCCTTCATATTATTTATTAGATCCCCATGAACCCTAGAAATTAAACTACTCACACATATTAAAAACTAAACTAATCAAAATAATAAAATAAATCATGATGAAAGAAATAAAATAAATAACTAAGATTAATGGAAGAGAAATCGTTATCAAAATAATCTGGAATTAATCAAAGAAATAAAAACAAAGGTTTAGAGAGAGAAGTCTAAGTAGAGAGAGGAAGTTTAAGGAAGAAGAATTAAGAGCAGAAGAAGAGGTCTAAGCCAAGAGACCCCTAATTATTCTGCACAAAACGTATTTAAAACAAAACTAAAACAACTCCTAATTAGAAACTAATTGCTCGTCAAAAATGGTTCTCCAGAAACACGCGCCCGATCGGGCGCGCCTTTTTGCTCGCTCAGGTCTTCTCATAGCCCCGCCCGATCGTGCTAAGCCTCGCACGATCGGGCGCGCCTTGGGCCACGCACCAGCATGCATCTCGCCCGATCGGGCATATGCTTGCCCGATCGGGTCCGGTCTTCTTCTTTGAGGCTTGGACTTCGATTGGGCTAGATTTCTCGGCCCAATCCATATTTCCTCTCGGGTCTCGAATACATGGTCCAATTGCCTTGTGATCCAAATAACCGAGCCCTTAATCACCGGCTCGATGGCTCTAGCCGACCTTGGGCTCCAAAAGTGGTCGTGTTCCTCCAATGCTCGTAGTTGCTTCATAAAAATCCCGGGAAAGTGCTCCAAAGGTGCAATTCCCTGCAAAACTTAACCAAAACTACGAAAACACTAGAAAACACATATTAGTAATAAAAGTGGCCCTAAAGGGCCAAAAACACTACTAATAATGACCACGGGACGGGGGTAAAATACTATATAAAATAGACACATCAAACTCCCCCAAGCCAAACCTTTGCTTGTCCCTAAGCAAAGATCTCATCAATGAATCAATAAATATGCTTCACCCCAAAAAGTAAAAATCAAGCACAAACGATCCAGGGTAAATCAAATAAATATGCTTCAAAGTCAACCAATCAAATCCATCCAATTACCTTTCTTCCCTAACAATTGTCAAATAGAGCAAACCACAAGAGCATATAGAATTCAAGACTAGTGCTCTCACGCTCGACTCTCATTTTTGTGGCGAGTAAAAGATGTACTCGATCGCTCTCCATCCAACCCCTTTATGTGAACAATTCCCTCCCAACTCACACTCTCGTGTGTATAAAACAATGAGCGCTCAACCTACTAGTCGACTCGAAATATGTCAAGTCATAACTTGCATTGAAAAACAACACTTTCACATTTACATAACTTTTATGCACAAAGTCGGAAGGTCTTTAAAGCTTGTAATGTAAGGCTAGGGTAAAGGTAGGATAAATTCGGGATTATGTGAGAGAAAAGCTATGCATTAAGGGAGCCAAATCCTAATAAATCCATGATAAAAAATAATGATCATACACATCTCCAACATAACCAACTCCAAACAACAATCCACCAAATATACTCCAAACATAATAAATAATCCCAACACTTACAATTTCACTCATAAGATATGATAATGTAGAACAAGAGTGAATAACAAACTTTGAACTCATAACTTGAAATATTTACATTGAAACTCAACTATTTTTTTCCTTTCTTTTGATCAACCTTCGCTTAGAACATTTGAACATCAAGCATTTTTTCTCTTTTTTTTCTTAGAAGTTCACTTTCTTTTTTTTCAAATTTCTCACTTTTTTTTTCTTTGAACTTCCTCTTATTTTTTCCATCACACTTTTATTTTTCTCAAATATTTACAACTTTCTACCTCATAAAAACAAAAATATGATCAAAACAAATTACTTCTCAAAACCCACCCAAATTGTGCAAATAAAGTGCACACTACAAACTCCCTCACATCACTCACTAATAGCTCCCCCAAGCCAAGCTTGGGACTAGTAACCAATGGGGCAAACAAGGCTTGTAATGTGGCTATAAACAATAAAAGGGCACAAGCAACAACATGGGTGACAAGAAGGGAACAAATGTATCTAAATACTCTGAAGGCTACCTAAAAGAATGAATGCCTTCGTCCTCCTCAAGTGCATAATAATAAGTCATGAAACACTACTCATAGTTGCAAATCAATACTCAAATTCATTGACATACTAGAAATTATGGAACTATCACACATTTCCTAACCAAATCAACTAGTCAAGCACCATATTCACAAGTAGTTGGACAAAATTGACGCATGTTAAGGAATCCAAACAATTAGACTTCAAATCATGACCATCAAATCCACAATATTCATCATCAAATACTAAGGATCAAAACAATTTTCTCAAGTATGGGGCACAGGGAAGCATGATTTACAATTCATTGGAACGTATTTTTGAATTTTTTATTTTTTGAATTTTTTTTATTTTTCAAATATAAGAAAGCAATAAAAAACTACACTAGGAAAGCAAATAAAAACTATACTAGAAAGCAAATAAAGAGAGAAAAGGAAGAGAAATTCCAAGTGAAAGAACACCCCCCCCAAGCCAAATCAAGCAATGCCCTCATTGACTTGGGAGAGTAGCCTACTCCTCATCCTCATCCATCCTAGAATAACCCCCGCCATGGCTAGAACCGGCTCCTCCATGGCTAGAACCACCACCATACCCCGAACCACCAGTATAGTAGTTAGGGTCTACATTCCCCCCACACCCACCAAAAGGAGCATCAGTCCCATATCCATGGACCGATGAATAGTCCACATAGGTACCGAAGGAACTTGGGTCCGTGTAACCCCCTTGGGGGTATTGGAACCAATCAGGGGCAAGTGAGTCGGGGGGAATAGCCCCCCGACGGGCATAATCATCATACATGGGGTATAAACCCCGCCCTAGGTTCCTCTCCACAACCCCAACCCTAGCATCTAGGGCTCCTACCCTAGAGTCCAAATTCCTAACCATACCCTCCATCCTCCCTTGCCCACTCTCTATCCGATCCAATTGGCTTCTAAAAGCCGAAAAGTTATATGGGGCATTAGGGTCGATGTTGTAGTTGGTTGAGGAAGTGGGAATGTTATGTGTGTAGTGTTGGGGTGATGGTTGGTGGAATTGTTGTGGTGGTGAGGGAGGTGCTTGGTGGTGTGCTTGGGCCTCCCCTTGGTCTCCTAATTCAAAGGTATAGGAGGGAAGACCCTTCTCGAATTTGGTCGAGGCCGGGTTAGGCAAGGTGAAAGCGTTGTCTTTCCTACCCGACTCCCTATGAATCACCCACCAAGTCTCACCCCTATCACATTTATCCAGTTAAGGCCTCCTAAGTAGGGTGCGTCCATTATGGTTGGTCCGGCTATCTTACCATCATCATCAGGGGTCCAACTAAGGTATTTGACTGCAATGTGGGTTACTAACCCACCAAAGTAAATTGGGACCCTAGACCTACCCGATTCGGCCGCATTGGCCACCCTCTGAAAGTGTTGGGCCATCCTATGAACTATGTTAAGCTTGTCACTCTTAGGAATCATGTATGATCCCAATAGTTCTAGTTCATCTCTCCTCACATTAGCCGGTTCATGCCTCCCAAAGATGGTGAGGCCAACAAACCGTTGCCAAAGTTTTGGCACGGGATGTTGAATCCAAGTGCCTTTGGCATGTTGGAGGTTTAGGTTAGGATTCCCTGTTAGAGCACGGTAGACAAAAGTAATGTTGTCTTGGGGTGGTTCAATTGGTCTATCGGCTTTCAATTCAAACAATTTACCAAAATCCTTCAAAGACAATCTAATATCTTTATTAAACAAACGAAATTGAACATGAGAGATTAGAGCATTTGATTTTATGACACTAAAACTAGAAATGAATTCTAAAGTCAAATAATCATATGTATCATAATGTAATTGGAACAAACCACTCATGCCAATTCCCTTGAACAATTTCTCAACATATTTATCAATTCCTAGTCTAGAAAGCGTAGGGTGATGAATAAAACGGGTAGGAATTACCTGCCGCGTGACGAGGTTGAGCATCCTTTGCCTTTGCTCTTGGGTGGTGATGACCACCCTCTCCCACCCCGGAATTTGCAGCTCCGGGTCAATAATAGGTGCTTGTTGCCTCGATCCTTCACCTCGAACAGTCCTAGACCTCTTGAAAGCCATTTTAGTGTGAAAATAGTAGGAATTGAAGCTTTCTCTCTCTTAGGGTTTGAGAAGAAATTGAGAGAAAGTGTTGAAAATTTAGTGTGGATTGTAGAGAAAGATGAGAGGAGTTGGAAAATGTAAGAATTTTCAAGTTTGGATGGAAGTATTGGAAGAGATCTTGGATTGAAGTGTGAGTTGAAGGTATGAAAATGGAGGTTTTAGAGAGAGAAAGTGAATGAAGGAGATGAAATAAGGAGAAAATGAGGAAAGAAAGAAGAGAAAAGAAAATAAAGGGGAGAACGGCCTGAGGGCGCGCCCGATCGGGCGTGCCTCGCCCGATCGGGCGAAAGTGCGAAATTCCAGAATACAAGTTGCGCGCCCGATCGGGCGAGCTTCGCCCGAACGGGTGCGGACGCGAACGAATTTTCGCCCTTTTGCTCGCCCGACATTTCTTTTCTTCTCACTCGATGAGCGCCCGATCGGGCGACCTCGCCTGATCGGGCGAAAAGAGAACTTGTTTCCAGGTCTCCTCTCGCGCCCGATCGGGCAGCCACGCCCGATCGGGCGAATAATAGGCTGAAATCTGGGTTGCTTGCGCGCCCGATCGGGCAGATTCGCCCGATCGGGCGGATTGTGCTCCGATTTTTGCCTCACTTGCGCGCCCGGTCGGGCGAGCCTCGCCCGATCGGGCCCGTACCAAGCCCTGCTTTCCGATTTCGTTTCTTCTTCAAAATTTTTCTAAGTTATTATACCTGTCAAATTCATACCTGTACAAAAACACTTAAAACTGGTGAAATATCACTCTCCTCGCCTCTCTAATAAAAATAAAATAAGAGAAAAGGAAAACTAATCTAGAAAGCATAGAATACGGGTTGCCTCCCGCAAAGCGCTGGTTTATATAGGTCCCGCACGACCTTCTTACCAAGTATAATTCCTAGGACCCTTTACCTAACGCTTGATCGGGTGGTTTCTCACCCGGCCTAGCGATGTTTAGGCTGCGATACGGCTTCTTGACATAACCTGTGGGACGCCAAGTCGCCTTATGTAGTGGATCCTCCTTGACTTGGAATGGGGGATTTTCAATGCGACGCACTAAAAACCCTTCTTTGATCGAATGTTGCTTCAAATTGTCATTGCGTTCAACACTTGCAACTCGATCTGGCGGAACACTTACCGTAGGCTCGGTTCGCACAACTTGCTCGATCGGTTCCACTTGTTCATCCTCGAAACCAAGACCAACATTGTAGAGTGCTCTTTCTATTGCATCGACTTCCTTCTGCCATTTGTCTATCTCATCTGAAAGGGATGCAACACAAAATACCGCCTCCAAGGGATCTTTTTCAAGAGCTTGGGGCTTGTTAGAATAATTTACAACCACATTGACACTGAAACATTTCTCCTCAGTCATGGAGCTTTTGGGGGCATTATTCAGATTAAAAACAACTTTATCGTCCCCTACTGATAGTGTTAACTTACCACTTCTAACATCTATGACTGCTCCTGCAGTGTTAAGGAATGGTCTACCCAAAATAATTGGGGTTTGCATATCCTCAGCCATATCAAGAACAACAAAATCCACAGGTATATAAAATTTACCTACTCTGACGGGAACATCCTCTAAAACACCTAGGGGGTATTTGAAAGAACGGTCGGCCATTTGCAGAGTTATATTGGTAGCTTTTAATTGACCCATATTCAACTTAGAACACACAGATAATGGCATGACGCTAACACTAGCACCCAAATCACATAATGCATTATCAATCAAGAGATTGCCAATATGACAAGGGATAGAAAAACTACCCGGATCTTTTAATTTAGGCGGAGACTTATTTTGAAGTACGGCACTGCACTCTGCAGTGAAAGCTACTGTCTCTACCTCACTAATAGACCTTTTTCTCGTCAATATTTCCCTCATAAATTTTGCATATGAGGGGATTTGTGTGATCAATTCAGTAAAAGGAACTGTTACCTTCAAATCTTTTACCACCTCCAGAAACTTACCAAACTGCTTATCCAAGTTTGTCTTCAATTGACGATTGGGGAAAGGAAGTTTGATAATTGGCTTTTGAGCATTCTTCTCTTTGTCTGGAGTAGCCACCTTTTCTGGAGTTTTACCCTGCAATGTAGAATTAGATATGTTAGTATTATCCTCTAGCCCTGCAGGGCTAGCAACTACATTGTTTGGTTTAATGGAATCAAGATTAGCATTATTTAATAAAATAGGTTCATCAACTCTGGGCATAGAGGGCCCTTCATAGTTTGAACCGCTCCTTAGAGTAATTGCAAATGCTTGATCCGTAGGCCTAGTTGGTTGTGCCAGCAGGGCTCCCTGTTGGCGTGCTTGTAGAGTAGCGGAGAGTTGCGCAATTTGATTATCTACAATTTTATTATGCGCTAAAATTTGATCAATTGTCGCATCTCTGCTCTCCATGTGCTTTTGCATATTGACCAACATTGCTCTAATTTCCCCCAAAGAAGGGTCTGAAGATGAGGGGGGTTGTTGTGGTTGATTCTTCTGGCTAGCATTTGGGTGATAATACTTCTGCTGCTGTTGCTGTGGCTGGTGTGGTTCTTGTGGTGGTGGATTTTGAACATTAGTGCTCCGGTAGGAAAGGTATGGATGATTCCGATACCTAGGATTGTAAGTGTTGGAGTATGGGTTATTCTGCCTATAAGCTTGGAAGGCATTAACTTGCTCCACGGAACTCCTGCAATCCTGCTCCCAATGACCTACAATACAACAATTTTCACAAAAAGCCTCATTAGAATTGTTATTAATTGCAGAAACATTAGCTACGCTAGCAGTGCTCAGATTATCTAATTTTTGACAAATAGAGGTCAGTTGAGCTTGCAAAAATGATACAGAGTCGACGCTATGTTTCCCTTTATTAGCAAATCCTCTGGGATTCCCATATTGGGAATTGTGTATTGCCATATCTTCAATAACCTGACCTGCATCATCAACATTAAGATTCATAAATCTCCCACTAGCTGCAGAGTCTAAAATTATTCTAGAAGAATTTCCAATGCCGTTATAAAAGGCTTGGATTAACTGCCATTGTGCTAAATTATGGTGGGGGCATTCTCGTTGTAAGTCCTTGAACCTCTCCCAAGCCTCATATAAAGACTCATCGGCTTCTTGGGCAAAGTTCTGAATCGCACTCCGTAGTACTGCTGTTCTCTCTGCAGGATAATACTTGTTATAGAAATTTAAAACAAGAGTTTCCCAGTCAGTTATACCAAGTGTAGTTCTATTTAAGCCATTAAACCACAATTTAGCTTTTCCAGTTAAAGAGAAGGGAAAGAGAATCTCCCTGATTTGGTCTTGAGTGACCCCAGCTTGCCTGATGGTGTTGCAATATTGACAATAGTCGGCAATGTGAAGATTCGGGTCTTCACCCTTGGCTCCCATGAATTGCTTCCTCTCTATCATCGTTATAAATTGAGGTTTGATTTCGAATTGAACCCCATCAAGAGCCGGAGTAGGGGTGAGATGTGGAAAATCCGTAAGCTTTGGTTGTGAATAATCACTAAGCTTCTTTGGAGCCGCCATCTCTGATTCTGTGTCTGATGATACCTCTAAATCGCTAGAATCAGTTGGAGGATCGCGGTGATTATTATTATTATCACCAGAATCTGCCAGGATTTGCTTGTAGAGATTTCTCTGTCTATGGAAGGAACGTTCGATCTCAGGATCGAATGGGATGTAACCTGATCTGGAACACCTGGGCATAAACAAAAACTAGAAGCAAATATGAGTTTTGTCTCAGAGAACTAACGCTCTCTGAGACAAAAAGGGAAATAATCTAGACTACAAAAACAATCAGAAATAAAAATAAAACCGTTTCCCCGGCAACGGCGCCAAATTTTGACAGGGTAAAGTCGTATCCCCTAATCAAAAATAATACCTAAATCACTAACTATAGTAGATAGGGAAGTAGGGTCGATCGCCACAGGGAAACAAGTCTTTTTACTCCTAATTAAATATTATAATCTAAATTATTTAAGTAACCAAAATTAAAGTTGAATAAGACTAAACTAAAAAGAGTAGGACAAGGGAGAAAATAATATATAAAGGATCTAGGGCATAAGTTCACCAATAAATAATACTCCGGGGTAAAATAGGGTAATCAATCATTGACATGGCATAGATAACATGATTAATAGGCTCTCGCAATTTATTAATCAACATAGATCTAACAGGCTCTCACAATTTACTAGATCTAGGTTCTTATTGAAAATAGCCTTTAATATCAAATTAACATCTGCTCGATTCATCAATTTAATATTGCTATACTTTTACAAGCCGCAATTGTAAAACATTAAAACAATCCAATAAGAAATTATCATGCAATACCAATAATCAATAAAAGTCAATCATCAATGCATCAATTAACCAGATTGTAAAGGGCTTTCGCTACGTATTACAATCACACAATTAAATTATCGGTATTAAATCTCATCTCTCGAATCTCGACTTAACCATTTATAAATTAACCTGCCTATTGAAACTAGACCTAAACATTAATTCTCATCTCTCGATTCTTGAATCAATATTGTCAAACTCATGCATAAAAGATAGGCCTAATCTAGTCACAGAGCATTAAATCAATCAATAGGAAATTAATCTAGCATTGATAATCAACAACAATAATTTACCCCTTCATATTATTTATTAGATCCCCATGAACCCTAGAAATTAAACTACTCACACATATTAAAAACTAAACTAATCAAAATAATAAAATAAATCATGATGAAAGAAATAAAATAAATAACTAAGATTAATGGAAGAGAAATCGTTATCAAAATAATCTGGAATTAATCAAAGAAATAAAAACAAAGGTTTAGAGAGAGAAGTCTAAGTAGAGAGAGGAAGTTTAAGGAAGAAGAATTAAGAGCAGAAGAAGAGGTCTAAGCCAAGAGACCCCTAATTATTCTACACAAAACGTATTTAAAACAAAACTAAAACAACTCCTAATTAGAAACTAATTTCTCGTCAAAAATGGTTCTCCAGAAACACGCGCCCGATCGGGCTAGAGGCCGCCCGATCGGGCGCGCCTTTTTGCTCGCTCAGGTCTTCTCATATCCCCGCCCGATCGTGCTAAGCCTCGCACGATCGGGCGCGCCTTGGGCCACGCACCAGCATGCATCTCGCCCGATCGGGCATATGCTTGCCCGATCGGGTCCGGTCTTCTTCTTTGAGGCTTGGACTTCGATTGGGCTAGATTTCTTGGCCCAATCCATATTTCCTCTCGGGTCTCGAACACATGGTCCAATTGCCTTGTGATCCAAATAACCGAGCCCTTAATCACCGGCTCGATGGCTCTAGCCGGCCTTGGGCTCCAAAAGTGGTCGTGTTCCTCCAATGCTCGTAGTTGCTTCATAAAAATCCCGGGAAAGTGCTCCAAAGGTGCAATTCCCTGCAAAACTTAACCAAAACTACGAAAACACTAGAAAACACATATTAGTAATAAAAGTGGCCCTAAAGGGCCAAAAACACTACTAATAATGACCACGGGACGGGGGTAAAATACTATATAAAATAGACTAGAAATAATTCCATTATTTTGCTAATTTTTAGCCTTGAGGTAAATTTTTAACATATAATAGAGAATGCAACTTGAGGTAGCTGTTAAGTCGCTTTTGAATAAATAATTAAATAACTTAGGAAATGATGCTAAGTATTTAGATTTTTGTTTTTGTTTGAATGTAATAGCATGCCTAGAACGGGATCGCGATCTTTCTACTCGTGGCCGGCGTCAGGATTTTTGAGAGGACACTCCCACAGTTTCCGAGGGAATGGACGACGATGCCTTAGAGACTGAGCCTCGCCCTTCTACGAGTAGGGGTAGGTGGGTTCCACCTCCGTGGACACCAGACGAGTTGGTTTTTTGTCGTGAGAACCACGTTTCTCAACGTCCACTTACCAGCGTAGCCGATGGCACGCTTCACCATCATGTATCAGGAGCTGGAGATTTGATTCCCCGGCTACATAGGATTATCACGAGGGATCCTGTCACTAACGCCTTGTGGGAGTCTGCTGGTTTAGGGGATTTTTATTCAGCGGTTGTAGGATTTCGCAGCCCCCGAGGTTGTGGTTCGACAGTTATTCGTGCATTGTTGGAGTAATTTTGGGATACTACCAACACTTTTCACTTTGCTTGGTGGGAGATGACAGTGACCCCTCTGGATTTTAGCCTGATCTACGGCTTACGCTTCACCGAGCGGGCCGTACAGCAGATTCCTGAACTCACTTGGGCGACGGCTGCTGTAGAAGATTTGTTAGGTCCGGTCGTTCAGCATATCAGGACTCATCTGGTTCCTCGAGGTGGTCCTAAGAGCAGGCGATCAGAGTTGGATTTTGTTCTTTCTCTTGGCTTTGACATGGCTGAGACGACACCTGAGCAGCGAGTGTGGATCTTTATCTTAATTCTCATTTCCGGGACTCTTTCTCATGATAGGAGTTCACGTGCGCTCGTTTGCTACCTTCCTTCTCTGGTCCTGATCAGCAAGATAGGATCCTATAGTTGGGCTAGCATTCGATATGCCTTTACTCTTGTCGTTTCGTCATGGCTGCAGGCAACTGAATGACCAGGCCCCTGTCGCTGGCAACGGTTTATGGAGAGTCATAGAGGTGACAATTTTTCTTCTTTTTGTCTTGTTTTAACCAGTTTAACCTATGTGCTTAGAAATTTCTTTTTATTACAGTTGTGGTTCTATGAGTACTTTCCGCGATTGGCCCCTCGACGGCGTCGCGAATGATTTCTCTGTTGGAGCCAGCTGGCGTGACCGAGGCGAGTCATGAGTGGAATCCGTATCGGCGCTGCGCGGGCTGCTGCGCCGAGGAACCTCTTCTGTTGGTGTAAGAATTGATCTTGCAGCATGTTATCTCTACCTTGATGTTATTTTTTGGTATTCATTGCAACTTTTTATGGTTTTCAGGTTGCTGTTGAGATCCAGTATCAGCCTTGGGCTGGGATGACTGATCTTCCCGAGGCCTTGGAGCTTTCGGCGTGCCGTACTGTTTTCGTTGGTACAGCACGCTTTGTTTTGTATTTTGGGGAGCGCGTTATTCGTCAGCACAGTGCTGCCCGCTTTCTGGTGCCTTTGCCTCCACCGGTGTCGATGCTGGACTCACGTTTGCTTGGGGCGTTGATGAACAGGGAGAGCGCTACACATTTCCTTGGCAGGAGCTTGTGCGTATGGAGGGCGATTATTTACAGGACTTGCTTCCTTCTTTGGCTCCTCCACCCCGTCTTCCCAAGGTATGATTTCCTTTGAGAATTTTGTCCCTAATCTCTGTTTAAACCGTCGAATAACCTGATTATTTGATCATGTTTCCAAACCACTGCTCGTCATAGGGGGAAGGTTGAGGTCCCGCCTCAATATGTCCGTTACCTGGGGCCGATCAGTATTACTGAGGATCATATTGCTGACGCACCAGAGGGTTTTAGACAGGCACAAGAGTCTCTGCCCGATGTGTTTGAGCCGGTAAGCGTTTTGACACGTTATTCATCTTTTTTAATACCGCATGTTACTGATTTTTCTTTGTTCTCAATCTACGCACTTGGAAATGATGGAATTTATGAAGTTAGTTGATGTTGTGAAGTACTGCATCATCAAGCTTCGACGTGGTGCAAGTTGTCGGGGCGGTTCTGGTGATGTTCTCGAGGTATATTCACTTGTTTTCCCATATTTATCATTTGCTCTATCTTGCACTATTAACATCTTTTCATTTTGTGTCTTTCAGGAGCGACGGAGGTCTCGCTCGTGCTCGAGGCATAGAGACTCGGACGAGAGGGAGCCTAGTCACCGCAGACGATCTCCTGAGATTCGTCGGAATTCTCAGTATAGCGGCACCTTTGGCCTTCTCAGCTGTTTCAGGAGGCTTAGCGGCGGAATCCTCAGTCTTCTCAGCCATTCCAGCATTATTTTCAGGGTCAGTGGAAGCGACCTTCATCTTCCCAGCCATTCCAGCCTTCAGAGCCTGAGTTTAGGCTAGTCATTACTCTCGTGGACCAAGGTTTATACTCAGTTCCATTGCCTGGGGCAATGCCTCCACTGGTGCAGGGCTTATTTTCAGTTCCATTGTCTAGGACGATGCCTCCACCGACGCTTCCTACCTCTTGGAGTCAGCCTATGCCATTTCCTAGCTGGACAGGTCCTGCTTTGAGTTTGTCTTCTACTGGAGCTATAGGGACTATTAGGGATACTACTCCTCGTACCCGGATGATAGAGGTACTCTTTGGTCCATCGTTCTCGTATTCGCAGGCTCGCGATGACACTGATCCTAACTCTTCTAGTTCTGGAGATTTTTTGAGCGAGGGTTTTTATTATGTACTTTGATTGATGACACTTGACACTATTTATGTATCATGACTCACTTTGTATATTTTATTCACACTTTATACATTTATTAGTGTGTGTATTAGTGTGTGCTTGAGACTCATTGTGTGTGATTGTGTATTTATTAATGACGTGAAAAAAAATCGTAAGTGGAGGGTACCGACCTTCCCCAAAAGAAAAAGAGAATGAAAAATGGGACAAATTTTGCAATTTCCCCAAAAGAAAAAGAAATAAAAATGAAAATGGGACAAGTTTTACAACTTCCCCAAAATAAAAAGAAAAATTAAAATAAAATAAAATAAAGATAAAATAATAAAAAATAAAATAAAAAATAAAATAAATGGAGAATTTAATTAGGCATGAAACTCTCGAAAAACAAGATTAGAAGATAAACGGTGAAGGAAAAACAATCAAAATCCAGATAAAATAGGTAAAGGATAAAAATATGAAAATGCGTGGGCACCGCGACACGACAGTATATACCGTGTCACGACAATACATTCCGTCTCGCAACACAAATTTTCGTGACACGGTGGGATTTTCCGTGTCACGGTGCACGTATTCTGTAGCGGTAGTGTAGTTTATGCGTATAGAAAGATTGATTTTGAGTGATTTCGAGCGTTTTGGCTATAAAATAGGACCAGTTTATTTGTGATATGCATAATTACGAAATATAAAATAATTAGAATTTCATATTTCAATAATAATGTCTTAGAATTTTGATAACACATTGCGTGACTGGTCCTATTCTTTGACCAATGCAGACAAAAGAGAGCTCGAATTGTTTCATGTCAGCTTGGCTTTAAGGCATGTAGCAATTGAACATGATTTTCTTAGGGCAGCTTTAGATTATTGGAGTCCAGAAACTGATTGCTTCAAATTTGATTATGATGAAATCTGTCCCCTGGCGGAGGAATTCGGTGCCATCTTTGGTTTTCCTGCTAGAAATCTCATTGCAATGCCTACCCTGCGTGAGTTTTATTACTAAGATTTTGAACGTCATCTGAATCTGACTGATCCAGATTTAAATAAAATTGTGTGTGGTAATGAATTAGATATATAAAAGCTTGCAAATTTGTATTTCAATCGTCCTGTCTGTGAGTCTTATCATGTATACCGTAGAAGGGCCTATATTTTTTGCATGTTTAGCAAGCTTTTATTTGCAAACAGTAGGGTAGGACATGCTTGTTTAGCGTCTTTGCTTGAACATGTTTAATCTGGAAGATCTTCTATGCCTACTTGCCTTGGAGAAACTTTGCAAGGCCTTGACGAAGCAAAAGCTGACCGAAAAGCCATCAGGAAGGGCTCCCTAGTACTATTGCAGGTAAAAATGCGCCTTGATTAGCCCCTGTGACACATAGAAAGCACTGTGTCATGGTATATGGATGCCGTGACACAGTGCATTCTACCTTGTCCCGGTGCTTTTCTGCATTTTTTTTACTTTTTTTTTTACTTTTTTTTGCAGATTTGGTTGATGGAGCATTTAGAACTCTTTGAAGCCCCCGACGATATTGAAAAATATGGTCCCAACGATCTAGTCCGTAGGAAGAAAAAATAACTCTGCAAACATGTCGTATGGTGATTGAAAGGTCTTCTTTGCAAAGAGAGAATTTTCCATTCGGTGGGTGGTGCCTTAGTGGAGGCTTACTAGGATGGTTGGCACGAATGATACTCCGTAATGTCGCGTTTCTAGTATTTCAAAGTTGACTTTTTATTGTCCTTCCCGATTGATGCGACAATATGGACTTGAACAAGTAGTTCCACGCTATAACGATAGTCCTCGTGAAGTATCGTTGCATGAAAGTAATGTTCACAAGTACGAGACTTATTGGATTGGAAGGCCTTTATGGACCGTTTCTTCGAGTAACCAAGCTCCTACTCTCTTATCTAGTGCATACAAGGCATGGTTGAATCCTAGAAGTAGAAGGGATCGAGTTAGATCACGCAACTTTGATGTGAAGGGACGTCTTGGAAGTAAGAAGGCGCCTCCTAAAGATCGTCTAGGTCTGATAACACAAGGAATTGAGTTTAAGACTCCTATAATGCCTAAAAAGAAGAATTATGTGAAAGGAAAGGGTAAGGAAAAGATGGTGTATAGAGAGAAGCAACCTAAGAATTCTAAGAAAGGTGAAAGGGGTGAAAGTTCAACTAGAGGTGTAACGGTTTGGGCTACAAAAGACACATTAATGGTGAAGGCCGACCTAGTTGATAAAGAGAAGGAGGTTCCTAAAGTGAAGAAGGATTAGATCGACATTGCTTTGCTTATATGATTTACATTTTATTTTTTTAAATGAGGCGCATGATGCCAATAATTTAGTCACATTTATTTCAATAATAATAGCATATTTATTTTCGCCTTAAATAAAAATTTCAATGACTTTTTATTTTATTTTTATTTTTTTTATCCGAGTCAAGAATTCGGACGCAATGGAAGAATAATAACAATCTTCAAATAAAATATTCGTAAAACAATAAAATGCAAAGTCCAAGGTCTGTCGCACCATGGAAAATTATGTCGCGTTAAGCTGGAAAATATCATGACGCGGGGATATTCTGGAGTATTTTGTAACTGGAAATCCACCGTGTCACAGTGGAATTTGGTGTGACACGGTGACAGTTGCCATGGCACGGTGAGACCTGGTGTGGCGCGAATTTTATTTATTTTATTTTTTTTACCGTGCCACGTTGTTTGTTTCCGTGCCACGGTGACTGTTGCCGGGGCGCGGTGGACGTTGACGTGGCGCGATAGCTGCTACTGTAGGATTTTCTTGATTTTAGCTCCATTTTGCTGTCTTGTGTGTTATACTTGGTCGACGAAGGAAGGATTTTATTTTTAAAGTGGCCGGGCCTCCTTGAGGAGTTGCCTACGTATCCTTAAAAAAGGAATCAGGCCAAACGTAGCTCTATCGGGTCATGAACCCATGCAACTAGGCATAAAATTTCTTGAGTTGATCCAAGTTGGTTAAATTGTGAAAACCGTTACTGTCCATGTCTACCAATTGTGCTGCTTCACCAGACAAAATGGATTTAACCATGTACGGACCTGACCAGTTTGGTCTAAATTTTCCTCTTAGATCCAACACATTTTTGCAAAGTGCCTTAAGCACCTAGTCACCTTCCTTGATGTTCCTAGTCTTGACTTTTTTTTTATTGAAAATGTCGTGCCATACGCTGTTGGTAGGTTTGGATATGATGCAAAGTTGCCAAGCGTTTTTCGTTAAGTAAGACTAGTTCGTCATATCTTGCTCTAGTCTAGTCAATTTAATCTAGTAGGCTTTCCAACGCGATTCGGAGAGAAGAGATTTCGAGCTCTTTTGGTTGTACAACTTCAACTCCATTTACCAAAGAGAAAGGGGTAGCCCCCGTTGATGTACGAATAGAGGTTCGATAACCCCAAAGGGCAAAATGCAGCTTACTTGGCCAATCTTTGTAATTTTCCGTCATCTTTTCGATGATAGTTTTTACAGTCTTGTTGGCCGATTCAACCGCACCATTTGTTTGTGGCCTGTAGGGTGATGATCTGTGATGCTTGATATGATATTTCTTTAATAGTTTTGCGCACTAGGCTTGGAAATGCGTTCCATTGTGACTGATCATCTCATGGGGTACCCCATAGCGACATATGATATTTTTCTCAATGAATTGAGCTACATGTTTTGCTGTTAGCTTAGCATATGAGGCAGCTTTGACCCATTTGGTGAAGTAGTCGATTGCTACAAGGATGAACTTATGTCCCCCTTGTCCTGGTGGCGTTATCTTTCCAATGATGTCGATACCCCAAGTAGAGAGAGGCCATGGAGAAGTATATGTGTAGAGAAGCGAAGGTGGAACGTGCTGTAAATTTGCGTAGACTTGACACTTCATACATTTCTTGACGTATTCATGACAGTCCCTCTCCATGGTAGTCCAATAATAACCTTGTCGTTGATCTTTTGGACTAACATTTTAGCATTCATATGCGTTCCACATATTCCATCGTGGAGGTTTTCCATGGTTTTGCGCTCTTCACTCTTCGCTATGCATAAGAGATTTCTCCCTTGAGCGGTCCTTTTGTGGAGTTCTCCTCTAATGAGCACATACTGTGAGACTAGGAGCCTCAAAGAAAAGTGTGCCCTTTTATCAGTATTAGGAGGGTATTCTCCCTTCGTCACGTAATTTAAGATATCTATATACCATGGCTCTTCATCTTCTTCTTGTGCTTCTTTTTCATCATCAAGTGCATGAACATAAGCCGGCTCATATCTTCTTTCTATTGTTAATGGCAATCTGATTGTGTCCGTTGGAATTCGCACCATTGATGCTAATTTAGCCAGCGCATCACCAAACTGGTTTTCTTCTCTCGACAAGTACGTATATTCCACTTCATCTAGTTGCTCCGTGAGAGTTTTCAGATGAGCTTGATACGTAGCGAGACTTTCATTTCTCACCTTCCACCTTTTGGAGATCTGGTTGATGATTAGTGATGAGTTGTCGTAGATTTTGAGTTTCTTAATTCCAAGGGCCACAGCTGTTTCCAATCCCAAGATGCATGCTTCATATTCTGCAGCATTGTTGGTGACATCAAAGTCGAGCTTCATGGAAATCGGAATGTGTTCTACGTTGGGTGATACAAGCAAGACTCCCACACCATAACCCTTTTGGTTTGAAGCTCCATCGAAATATAGCGTCCAGCTATCATCTTCGATCATGAGTCGATCTTCATCAGGGAAATCATACTCTTCTTCTTCTTTTTCAACTTCTTCTAGTGGGAAATCTGCTAGAAAGTCCAAAACCGCAGAACCTTTAATAGCCTTTTGTGGTACGAATTTTAAGTCAAATTGAGCAAGGTTGACTATTGTAGACACCCAAATGTGTCTCCCCAAAACCAAACCCAGTGATGAATACCTTTCACGTCATTTGATTATCGAATAAAGCGAAAGTGTGAAAAGTCTAGTGATGAGGATGTTTTTATTAAAATATCTATTATTTATGTTTTTGAAAATATTTCTTTTCTTACCCTATTTATTAAAAACGTGCATTCCAGTTTAGTTTGGTCCATGACAAGGGTCCAATAATAGTGTAGTTGGATAGCGCTCGAAAAGAGCTTTCTAACGATATATTATAAGCCCAATTTAGATGAATAATGAGGAAGTTATGACCAAAATACTAAACTGGGCCCGGTTTGGTTCTTACATACGGCCCAATGATCTAGAGGGGGGCCTATTATTACTTATCATTCCTAAAGCTATTAGGATTGATTATAGTGTTCTAGAATACTCTAGAAGGTTCTTTTGAATCCTAATGGAGTTAGGATTGATAATTATGTTTCAAAGAGTTTGAAATTGAATAAAACTACTCCTTTTAAAAATCCTTGTTTTGTACGAGATGGAATATGTTCAAATATTATTTTGTGCCTCATAATCTTTATCCAAATTTTATATGGTTGGATATATCTTGAAATTATCTTTCCAATGATATATTATAATATTAATTCTGAGCTATAACGAAAAAGATATGAATGAGATATGAAACTCTATCCAAAACTGACATCCTTCCACTATTTTGGCCATATCATTTTATCTGATTCTACAAAAGATTTTAACCTGATTCTAATTTCTTTGGAAAGAAGACTTCAAGATCTTTCCAACGATATATTATATGCCTTAATTTGGACTTCTGGATCAAAATATATGATAAAAACAAAGTCCCCAAAAACTGTCTTGCAGCGCCGGACGACTGGCTTGTCGCGCGGCGCTGCACTCTGTCGCACGGCGACAGATGCAAGTGCGGCGACAACGTCGTTTTTTATTTATTTTCGAAATCTGATTCTTTTTTATCATATCCGGACTGTTTTCATTATAAATAGCATCCTTAGACCTCCTTTTTTAATCACCAACTCTCATCAAGAAATTCTTGATACTCTCTCTCGCTCTTTCTAAACCAACCTTTTTACAAAAAAAAATTCCGCATTCACAAGATTTAGACACACCTTGCCCAATTCAAAGTAGCCTTCGCCCTAGATGTGAAAGGTTTAATATTTATGAGGGCTAAGTCCCAAATCTAGTCTAAACTTTCTTAATCTCTATTTCAATTATTTAATTTAATTGTTTTGATTTATATTTTCCTTGAAGTTACTAATGTGTGTATTTTGTTATTAGAAAGAGGTACGAAGCATCCAAGTAAGTACTTTAATTGTTTTATTGATATTTTGATATAGAAGTCATGTTTAGGTTGTTATTTTGATTCCTAGTATCATGTTAGGATGTTTTTTCTAGTATCATGTTAGGATGCTTTTCTTAGTATGATGTTTAGGGTGACAACAATAAGTTCCTAATATCAATAATGATTTCTGTGATGCTTCCTATTTTCTTTCCTAATAGCATGTTAATATCATGTTAGGGTTAAAGTTTTGATTTTTATGTTTAGTGACATGCTTGGGTTTGTTATTAATCTTGTTAGTATCATGCCTAAGATCTTGCTATTATTATGCTTTATTGTTAACGTGATTATTATTATGATGATGATGCTTTTTATGATTGTTATTTTAATTATGATTATTATGATTGTTATGAATATTATTATTATGTTGCTTGATGATTTTTATTGTTATTGCTTGATCACGCCTTTTTTGCATGTTTAAAAGGAATTTGCACTTGAAATCACGCTTAATAAGATAATTAATAATCTTGTTTAGGGTTAATATGATTATAATTCAAGTGATCGCCAATAATAGATTTATTTGTGCATTTAATATTCAACCAACATAGATAAACAGGTTTAGAGTAAATCTATTGATTGCATGTTAGTTAGAAAGTGCACATGAATACGAGAAAAAAAAAGTTGAGGCCTATTATTAGGGCAGTTTCTTTCTCTTTCAGATTGAATTTGTACCTTCATCCCCGAACTTCCAGTCATGGTTCCAGACCTATTGGAGTAAACGATCTCCTGGATCGTTAAGGGGTGTAACCTTCACCCTGTGAACGGTTTACAAGTTCCTAAAACTTGTTGGCGACTCTTTTGCTCTAGCTTCCTTCCCTTTGGACGCCACCATGCTTTAGTGTATGATCACAGTGGGGTTCAAGTTTGGGGTAATGCTTAAAATATTCCTTATAGTTTTTTGGCGACTCCGCTGAGGAGGATTTCTATTTTAATTTATGAACTTTATTTCGGCAATGATTTAGAATGAGTGGATGAGACTCGAAAAGTTCTAATTATTTCATGTGTGTAATTTTGATTAACATTATTGTCATATGCATAAAAAAGGATCTCATTGGAAAGACCATTCGTAATGAGTAAAAAATTTGGGATTTTTTTACACTTAGGAAATTTGAGTAATATATTTCGCAACTAGAACCAAAATAATGCTGCGAAAAATTGGAAAATTTTACGACCACAGAAGGCTGCTGAGGCATGTAGGAACTGACGTCAAGAAAACAGAGCCTGTCGCCGAAGATATGGCTCTGTCGCTGATCGACAATTTTTTCGCCAGGCGATAGGGCTATATCACAGCGACAATCCCTTATGGCTGGCGCTGTGTTCTTCCAATACCGAGCCAGAAATATGAGTTTTAATTTCGACCAATTCTAGCACTTTTGGCTCGATTCTACTTCCTTATTGAGTTTTTCTCACTTTTCTGAAACCCATAAGTGTTCTACATATGGACATAACCCTTTGGGAATTCATGCTCCATCTAACTAATTGAACGCTCTGAGCAACAAAGGGTACATCCGAGAATGTTGAATTCACCAATCCATGGAAGCGAGTTTAACTCGCGGGGTCCCATCCACTCACGCCAACCCTTCCAAAGGTAAGGCTTCCGTGCGGTGCATCCGGACTCATAACCATGGACCCTCTTTGACTAACCCATATCTCGAACTTTAGAGAACTAGAGCCATGGTTAGGTTGCAAACTCAATTGCATCATGTTGTGACTACTTGACTACTTGTGCATCTCTTACTTGTGCATACCTATTATTTGACTAAACTAACCGTTTGGTTTGACTTGTGTTTGTAAATAAGTCTTAATAAACTAACCAATGAATAAAGGGCTTTGCTTAATTAAATAATTAATTGGAACCAATACATATGCCTTAAATCGAGTCATAGTTCCTTTAAGTCAACCCGGATTTTTATTCCCGTACACTGCACAACCGTCAACTTGTTTTGGTAATAGCCGGAGTTCTAGGAAGAAATACGAGTCGTACAACCTATGGATCTGTAGCCCCGAGTTTTATCTTTAATTTGGCGTCGGTTTAGTTCGAATCAGAGTCACAGATCAAAAGTTATGACTAAAATACCATAGTCTGTCAAGTCTAATGCGTATATGTGAGGTCTTAACTTAGTCTTTGCTTGAGTCTAGTCACATAGTCTAGCCACATGGTCATGACACGAGTCTTAATATGTCACCTACACTCACTAGTCGTAGCACACACTTTGTGTATATGTCACCATGACCATGTCTTAGGTTCATGCATGAGTCGGTTCTTTTCGTCATTTGAGTTGGGGGGTACATTCTATTCTTAATTTTTTCATTTCTCTCCATCATCTTTCCATTCTCTACATGCTTTCTCCATATCACAACCTTCATTTTTCCTACCTTCTTCCATCCATGCATGTTGAATCGAGTTTGAGTTATGTGATTGACAAACAAAAAAAATGAGGGTAATGATGAAATAAATACACAAGGCAAGCCTCTCACCAAGATTTCATGCTTTCTTCTTCTTTTTTTTCAAACCCCTTCATCAATAAGTCTAACATAGGCACCCTTCATCCTCCTTGAATTTATTTCTTAGAGTTTGATTTTTACTCTTCACTTTTTAAATAAAATGAGCATTTATTTCCTTACATATGATCATTGCATTGAAAAAATAAAAAAAAATTGTCGAACTAAGCACAAGGTATACCAATGATTTGAGGCACCCCTTGTAGCCACATCATATCTCCTTTAACCTTTCAAATGTGCAATCCTTTCCTAATAAACCACTTTGAGCCTCATCTAAGGATTGACCTTGCTTTCTTCAACCCACATCTACCTAACCTTGGGATTGGATGGTGTGTAACTTATGCAATTTTCAAAGAACAAATGCTTGAGTGATTCGAAATATTAAAATAGAAAAATAGAAATAATAAAGTGTACAAAAGGGTAAGTGTTCCAATGTCTTTGACATGAACATGATGTCTTTGATATAAACACGTCTCAGATTACGTCTCTTATTGAGTGCTCGGTACTGTGCCTGAGAAACATGAATTCCAAGTGAGTGATAGACTGCATGATCAGGATTGCCCACACTTATGAAAATAAAATAAATGCTAAAGCAAAAAAAAGAGAAAAATATAAACAAAAAAAAAAAAAGAGAGAGAAAAGAGAGCTAAAAAAGAGTTAAAAGCCTCAAGCATATTAATAGAAAGATTCAAAAGCAAGGTTGCAATCCTTGGGGGCTTATCTATGGTCTTGAGCCTTTTATTCCTTCTTCTTCAACCTTTAGCCTAACCATGTTACAACCTTTCAAAAGACCTTTTTGAGGTATACACACTTGTGCGAGGTTTGGCTAGAGCTACGTTCGGCCTGATTCCTAACGGATACGTAGGCAACCTCACATCGAGGTGCTGCCGTAATAAAAATGCATTCATATTTACGTTCATAATTGATCATATCTAGGAATTTCCAATGCTCATCCCTTTTCATTTAGAGCTAGACTTGGGGGCTTGATCTTTACATCATTAGCCTACCTAGCCAAAGAGTCACCATCATTTGACTCTTCATGAAAAATATATTTTTCCACACACTTAGCCCTTACGGCCTAACTTTAGTGTCACTTTCACACACATCACATATACATGACCAAATAATCTTACCTTTAGGAACCCTTTGTCATGAAATCTTAAGACAACATTGAAGCATACTTCGTCATAACAAAATCACTCATCACTCATCATTGCATCACAAAGTTTGAAGTGCTTAGCCTCCGTGCCTAAGTTACCCAAATACTTTCATCATGGAGTCAACAATTGAGATAGCTTAAGATGAATTAATCCTTGCACAACATTTGACTAAGCTCATTCAACATGCACCTTCAAAAACTCCGCTTCTTTCTTTTTTTGCGTCTTTCTTTTTCGGGAGAAAGTCGGTACCCTCCACAAAAATGACGGAAATTTTTTGCTTTTTCGCATTTTGAGTCAAGCACATCATAATACAATGCACACACGGGTCATGAGTCACACGTGTCATTTCACCTTGGGTCAACCTCAAGCCAGTCAGTCACATTGAGTCAACCTCAAGTCAGTCCAATCACCTTAGGTCAACCCTAAGAAAAAACATCAAGCCTTAGGTTAACCCTAAGAAAAGCACTAGCAAAGTCTTTTGGAAATCTTTTGATTTTTACAGGATACCACCATTCAGCAAAGCTCCTGTTCGCAGCCAACCGAACGATCGCAACAAACATTCAAGTATCAAAGATCAATTGCTCAGAGATGCGTGGACAATCCTTTCAAGCTCTTTTGTTTAGAGAAGCGTGGACATATCATTCAAAGCTCTTTGTTCAGAGACGCGTGGACATATAAAAAAGCTCTTTTGCTCAGAGACGCGTGGGCACATTATTCAAAGCTCTTTGTTCAGAGACGCGTGGGCACATTATTTAAAGCTCTTTTGTTCAGAGACGCGTGGACATATCATCAAAGCTCTTTTGTTCAGAGACACGTGGACATATCAAAAGCTCTTTGTTCAGAGACGCGTGGACATATCATGAAAGCTCTTTTATTCAGAGACACGTGGACATATCAAAAGCTCTTTGTTCAGAGACACGTGGACATATCATCAAAGCTCTTTTGCTCAGAGACGCGTGGGCATATCATTTAGAAGCTCTTTGTTTAGAGACGTGTGGACATATTAAAAAGAAGCTCTTTGTTCAGAGACACGTGAACATATCCAGAAAAGCTCTATTGTTCAGAGACGAGTGAACATCAAAATAGCACGATGGCGTTCCCTAGCTTGTGGAAGGTTGTCACAACGGCAAATGCAGCAACAAATCGGTTACCCCAGAGATGTGTGCTCGATGGTGCAAGATACGCGTTTCTTTAACTTTCTTATCTGTTTTAACTAACGCTAGTTTTGCAGTTATCGGCGTTACAAGAATGATTTAGGATCGTAGAACGTTCTGAATCATTCTCCGTCCCTGTCGCTACTTTGACTTTTGTTGTCAAAACTTGCGTATCTCCAAACTCAGTCAAAGTAGGGGCTTCTGTAGACACTCAAATGTGTCTCCCCAAAACCAAAACCAGTGATGAATACCTTTTACGTCATTTGATTATCAAATAAAGCAAAAGTGTGAAAAGTCTAGTGATGAGGATGTTTTTATTAAAATATCTATTCTTTCTGTTTTTGAAAATATTTCTTTTCTTACCCTATTTAAGAAAACGTGCATTCAAGTTTAGTTTGGTCCGTGATAAGGGTCCAATAATAGTGTAGTTGGACAGGGCTCAAAAGGAGCTTTCCAACGATATATTATAAGCCCAATTCCGATGAATAATAAGGAAGTTATGGCCAAAATACTAAACTGGGCCCGGTTTGGTTCTTACATACAACCCAATGATCTAGACGAGGGCCTATTATTAATAATCATTCCTAATGTTATTAGTATTGAATATAGTCTTCTAGAATACTCTAGAAGGTTCTTTTGAATCCTAATGGAGTTAGGATTGATAATTATGTTCAAAGAGTTTGAAATTGAATAAAACTACTCCTTTTAAGAATCCTTGTTTTGTACGAGATGGAATATGTTCAGATATTATTTTCTCGCCTCTTAATTTTTATCCAAATTTTATATGGTTGGATAGATCTTGAAATTATCTTTCCATTGATATATTATAATATTAATTCCGAGCTATAACGAAAAAGATATGAATGAGATATGAAACTCTATCCAAAACTGACACCCTTCCACTATTTCGGCCATATCGTTTTTTTTTTACAAAATATTTTTATCTGATTCTAATTGTGTTGGAAAGTAGACTTCAATAGATTTTTAACGACATATAATATGCCTTATTTGGAATTATGGATAAAAGGATATGATAAAAACAAAATCCGCAAAAACTGTCTTGCTGCGCCGGATGACAGGCTTGTCACGCGGCGACAGATGCGAGTGCGGCGACAGCGTCGTGTTTTATTCCTTTTCGAACTCCGATTCTTTTTTTTTATCATATCTGGACTGTTTTCATTATAAATAACATCCTTAGACCTCCGTTTTTAATCACCAACTCTCATCAAGAAATTCTTGATACTTTCTCTCCCTCTTTCTAAACCAACCTTTTTACAATCAAAATTCCGCATTCACAAGATCTAGACACACCTTGCCTAATTCAAAGTAGCCTTTGCTCTAGACGTGAAAGCTTTGATATTTCTGAGGGTTTGGTCCCAAATCTAGTCTAAACTTTTTAATCTTTATTTCAATTATTTAATTTAATTGTTTTGATTTATATTTTCCTTGAAGTTACTAACGTGTGTATTTTGTTATTAGAAAGAGGTACGAGGCATCCAAGTAAGTACTTTAATTGTTTTATTGATATTTTGATATAGAAATCATGTTTAGGTTGTTATTTTGATTCCTGGTATCATGTTAGGATGTTTTTCATAGTATCATGTTAGGATGCTTTTCTTAGTATGATGTTTAGGGTGACAACAATAAGTTCCTAATATCTATTATGATTTCTGTGGTGCTTCCTATTTTCTTTCCTAATAGCATGTTAGTATCATTTTAGGGTTAAAGTTTTGATTTTTATGTTTAGTGACATGCTAGGGTTTGTTATTAATCTTGTTAGAATCATGCCTTGGATCTTGCTATTATTATGCTTTATTGTTAACATGATTATTATTATTATGATGATGATTTTTATGATTGTTATTTTAATTATGATTATTATGATTGTTATGATGATTATTATTATGTTGCTAGATGATTTTTATTGTTATTGCTTGATCACGCCTTTTTTGCATGTTTAAAGGGAATTTGTACTTGTAATCACGCTTAATAAGATAATTAATAATCTTGTTTAGAGTTAATATGATTATAATTTAAGGGATCGCAAATAATAGATTTATTTGTGCATTTAATATTCAACCAACATAGATAAACAGGTTTAGGGTAAACCTATTGATTGCATGTTAGTTAGAAAGCGCACATGAATACGAGAAGAATAAAGTTGAGGCTTATTATTAGGGCAGTTTCTTTCTCTTTCAGATTGAATTTGTACCTTCATCCCCGAACTTCCAGTCATGGTTCAAGACCTATTGAAGTTAACGATCTCCTGGATTGTTAAGGGGTGTAACCTTCACCCTGTGAACTGTTTACAAGTTCCTAAAACTTGTTGGCGACTCTTTTGCTCTAGCTTCCTTCCCTTTGGACGCCACCATGCTTTAGTGTATGATCACAGTGGGGTTCAAGTTTGGGGTAATGCTTGAAATATTCCCTACAACTATCCACCTCGATAATCTACCATTGAGTGTTGCTTTTTCGAACAAATATTTGAGAGGGTCCATCTTGGATACAACATTCACTCTATGAGTGAGCATGTAATGTTTTAATTTCTGCGCAGCCCATACGAGTGCAAGACACAACTTCTCAAGTGGTGTGTACCTAGTTTCATAACCCTGAAGCTTTTTACTCAAGTAGTAGATTACATTTTCCTTACTTTCGATTTCCTGTGCTAGCATTGCCCCTATTGTTTCTCTTGTGACCGTAAGGTAGAGTCGAAGAGGAAAATCAGGCATTGCTGGTGCTAGAACGGGTGGGTTCGCCAAGTATTCCTTGATCTTGTCGAAAGCTTTTTGACAATCATCATCCCATGTAACTAGAACGTTCTTCTTAAGCTTCTTGAATATAGGTTCTCATATCGCAGTGAGTTTGGATATGAACCTACTTATATATTGCAATCTTCCGATAAAACCCCTAATCTCCTTCTTAGTTTTGGGTGGTTGCATGGCCATGATTGCTTTGACTTTTGTGGGATCAATTTTGATTCCTCGAGAACTGATCACATAGCCAAGTAGCTTGCCAGATGTAACTCCAAATGCACATTTTGCTAGATTCAACCTCATATTATATTTGCGGAGTCTTTCAAAGAATTTGCGAAGTGCAATGATGTGGCCTGGCCGATGTTTTTATTTGACGATTATATCGTCAACATACACCTCTACCTATTTATGCATCGTATCATGTAATAATGTTGTGGCTGCTCTTTGGTAGGTGGCACCCATGTTTTTCAACCCTAATGGCATTACCGTATAGCAATATGTACCCCATTGTGTGATGAATGTAGTTTTTGCCATGTCTTCCTCGGCCATTAATACTTGATTATATCCAGCGTTGCCGTCCATGAATAATAGGAGTGCATGGTTTGCTGTGTTATCGACCAGAATGTCAATGTGAGGTAGAGGAAACCCATCTTTCGGGCTTGCCTTGTTGAGATCCCTGTAATCAACACACATTCTGACCCTTCCATCCTTGTTCAGAACTTGAACCACATTAGCTATCCATTCCGAATACTTGGATACTTTGATGAAACCTGCAACCAATTTCTTTTTGATTTCTTCCTTGATTTTGAGAGCCACATCTGGTTTCATACGACATAGCTTTTGTTTGACAAGCTTCATACCTGGAATGAGCGGTATTGTATGCTGAGCTGTATCCCTGTCAATTCCTAGCATATCTTGGTATGACCAAGCAAATACATCAACAAATTCACTAAGCAAGTTAATTAGCTCTTTGCGTTCGTCTTACCTTAGTGTTAATCCAATTTTAACTTCTTTGATAGTCGTATCATTGGAAATATTAACTGTTTCTGTATCTTCGATGATTGATGTTTTATTTTTGTGTTCTTCCATTGCTTTTATTATTTCTTTGTAATTTTTATCATTAGCAAAGCAATATTGATCAGGGTTAGGGAAATGACACGCATCGTAAGCAAAGGTACTCATTTCATTGAATTCATTGGTCATTACATCAAGGAGAGCAAGTTCAGCTGTGACCTCGCCGAAATTATTTGGGATAGAAAGAGGAGACTCAACAAGAGACTCATGATGAGCGTTATTTATGGCGCTCAAAAGAATAAGATTTAGGTTCATTTTCTTTATTTTCTTTCATCATTTTCATAAAATTTTCTTAGTTTTATTTGGTTTTCCATCTTTATAATTCATTTTGGTTCTCGATTAGGTTTTACGAGTTTTTCATATTTTTATATGATAATTCATAGTTTTAATTTTAGTTTTATTTTGTTATACTTTCTCTTTTAGTTTTATTTGTGTTTTGTAGGTGAATAATCAAGTCAATTTTCTCTATTTAGGACTGCCTTGCTCGCGGGCATCATCTCGAGTGCACTGATGATGGGGATGCTCGGGAGCACGGAGTTTGATCAAGCAAGCGAAGGAGCCAAGGCCTCGTGCACCACAAAGGGGTGCACGCACGTGGCACAGAGGTGCGTGCGCGCAGACCCAACTGTGCGCGCGCGGCTGGTGGGTGCGTGTGCACGGCCCTGTACAGCCCCCTTCGCTCGGTTTTTCTACTTATAGCTTTTGACTTTCTTTTTTTAGGATGACTTAACTTTTGTACTTGAGATATAATTTTCCAGAAATAGTAGAGAGAGAAAGTAGAGAGAGATGCTTAAGATTTACTTGTTTGTACTTGTAGACACCTAAATGTGTCTCCCCAAAACCAAACCCAGTGATGAATACCTTTCATGTCATTGATTATCGAACAAAGTGAAAGTGTGAAAAGTCTAGTGATGAGGATTTTTTTATTAAAATATCTCTTCTTTCTGTTTTTAAAAATATTTCTTTTCTTACCCTATTTTTGAAAAGCATGCATTCCAGTTTAGTTTGGTCCATGATATGGGTCCAATAATGATGTAGTTGGATGGGGCTTGAAAATACCTTTCCAACGATATATTATAAGCCCAATTCCGATGAATAATGAGGAAGTTATGGCCAAATTACTAAACTGGGCCCAAACCGGATTTTACCTACGACCCAATGATCATGTGGAGGGTCCAAAGGTTTAATCATATTCCTAAACTAATTAGTATTAATTATAAGCTTCTATAAGTTTCTAAAAGATCTTAATTATCATTTAAAAAAAGATAAGATTAAAGAATTTGAGTAAATAAAAACTTTCATTTTTAAGACTTTCCTTTTCTTAAATCCTAATTATATTCGAATTTAAAGATGTTCAAAGATAGTAAGATATTATTTTTGTGCCTCATAATCTTTATCAAAATCTTATATGGTTGGATAGATATTGAAATTATCTTTCCAATGATATATTATAATATTTATTTCGAGTTATAACGAAAAAGATATGAATGGAATACAAAACTCTATCCAAAACTAACACCGTCCTGATATTATATGCCTTATTTGGACAAAATATCTTTTTATCTACAAAATATTTTAATCTTATTCTAATTTATTTGGAAAGTAGACTTCAGGAGCTTTCCAACTATATATTATATGCCTTATTTGGACTTTTGGATCAAAAGATATGATAAAAACAAAATTCGCAAAAACTGCTGTCCATCGAGTTTTATGTCGATTCGAATTCGGATTCTTTTCTTATTCTTCGACCCTCTATTTTCTCTATAAATAGAGGTCATATCTCCCCCTTTTCAAATCACAAACTCTCATCAAGAAATTCTTGATATTCTCTCTCTCTTTTCTAAACTAGCCTTTTCTCAAATACAAAATTCCGCATTCACAAGATCTAGACACACCTAGCATAGTTCGAAGTTGCCTTATCCCTAGACGTGAAAGGTTTGATTTCTAAGGGTTTGGTCCCAAATCTAGTCTAAACTTTCTTAATTCTTTATTTCAATTATTTAATTAAATTGTCTTGATTTATTATTTTCCTTGAAGTTACTAACATGTGTATTTTGTTATTAGAAAGAGGTACGAGGCATCCAAGTGAGTACTTTAATTGCTTTATTGATATTATGATATAGAAATGATGTTTTGGGTAAAGAATATAATGTCAATTATGATTTCTATGATGCTTCCTATTTTCTTTCTTAATATTCATGTTAGTATCATGTTAGGGCTAAATATTTGATCTTTGATGCTTAGTGCCATACTAGGGTTTGTTATTAATCTTGTTAGTATCATGCCTAGGATCTTGCTTATATTATGCTTTAACATGATTATTTTTATGATTATGATTTGAATTATGATGATTGTTATGATTATTATTATGTTGCTTGATTATATTTATTATTATTGCTTGATCACAACTTTTATGCATGTTTAAAGGAAATTTGTACTTGTAATCACGCTTAATAAGATAATTAATAATCTTGTTTAGGGTTAATATGATTATAATTCAAGTGATCGCCAATAATAGTTTTATTTGTGCATTAATATTCAACCAACATAGATAAATAGGTTTAGGGTTAACCTATTGATTGCATGTTAGTCAGAAAGCGCACATGAATACAAGAAGAATAAAAGTAGAGGCCTATTATTAGGGTAGGCTCAATCTCTTTTAGGTTAGATTTGTACCTTCATCCCCGAACTTCCAGTCATGGTTCTAGACCTATTGGAGTTAACAATCTCTTGGATCATTAAGGGATGTAATATTCACCATGTGAACGGTTTACAAGTTCCTAAAACTTGTTGGCAATTTTTTTGCTCTATCTTATTTCCCTTTGGACGCCACCATGCTTAAGTGTATGATCACAGTGGGGTTCAAGTTTGGGGTAATGCTTGAAATATCCCATATAGTTTTTCGCGACTCCACTGGGGAGAATTTTTATTTCAATTCCTAAATTTTATTTTGGCAATGATTTAGAATGATTGGATGAGACTCGAAATGTTCTAAGTATTTGATGTGCGTAATTTTGAGTAACATTATTGTTATATGCATAAAAAAGGTTATCATTAGAAAGACCATCCGTAATGAGTAAAAAACATAGGATTTTTACACGTAGGAAATTTGAGAAATATCTTTCACAACTAGAATCGAAATAATGCTGCAAAAAACTGGAAGATTTAAGAATACAGAAAGCTGTTGAGGCATGTAGGAACCGGCGTGTAGAAAACAGAGCCTGTCGCCGAGGATAAGGCTCTTTTACCGAGCAACAATTTTGTCGCCAGACTACAGGGATCTTATTGCGGCGACAGTCCCTGTTGGCTGGCGCTGCGTTCTTCCAATACCGAGCCAGAAATATGAGTTCTTTTTTTCGACCAATTCTAGTACTGTTGGCTCGATTCTACTTCCTGATTGAGTTTTTCTCACTTTTCTGAAACCCATATGTTTTCAACATATGGACATAACCCTCTAGGAATTCATGATCCATCTACCTGATTGAACGCTCTAAGCAACAAAGGGTACATCCGAGAATGTTGAATTCACCAAACCATGGAAGCAAGTTTAACTCGCGGGGTCCCATCCACACGCGCCAACCCTTCCAAAGGTAAGGCTTCCGTGCGATGCATCCGGACTCATAACCGTGGACCCTCTTTGACTAACCCATATCCTGAACTTTAGAGAACTAGAGCCATGGTTAGGTTGCAAACTCATTGCTTCATATTGTGACTACTTGACTACTTGTGCATCTCTTACTTGTGCATACTTATTATGTGACTAAACTAACCGTTTGGTTTGACTTGTGTTTGTAAATAAATCTTAATAAACTAACCAATGACTAAAGGGCTTTGCTTAATTAATTAATTAATTAATTAGAGCTAAAAAAATTAACTTAAAATCGAGTCATAGTTCCTTTAAGTCAACCCGGATTTTAATTCCCGTATACTGCACAAATGTCAACTTGTTTTGGTCATAGCCGGAGTTCTAGTAAGATTTATGAGTTGTATAATCTATGGATCTGTAGCCCCGAGTTTTGTCTTTGATTTGGAGTTAGTTTCATCCCAATCAGAGTCACAGATCAAAAGTTATGACAAAAATACCACAACCTGTCCAATTTAATGCATACACATGAATTCTTAACTTAGTCTTTGCTTAAGTCTAGTCACATAGTCTAGCCACATGGCCATGACACGAGTCTTAACATGTCACCTCACTCACTAGTCGTAGCACAAACTTTGTGTATATGTCACCATGACCATGTCTTAGTGACAAGGGAATAAACGTGTCGTCAATTGTCTATCCCTAGATCAAATACAATTTATACAACCTAAACAAACCTGATACGAGTATAAGGCAAGCATAGGGGTCGAACCACAGAGAACGAATAAACACCACCAAATGTTATCGACAATTAAGCTAGTCCGGAATAGGAGATAAATAAACTAAAGTCTAAAGATGCTAAAACAAGAAATAAAACATTAAGGCACCAAGGGAAATGGGTAGGTGAAGTTGACGCTTGATCATGCAATAACAAAGTAGCAAATCAATGGTAAACTAAACATGCATGAATACCGAAGTAAAGGGTCCAATCTAGCCGCCTTCCGGGGTCAATTGGCTTCTCCTAACATAGCCTCTATGTTTCCACATTAGAACCATATACTAGGAGGTACTATTAAATAACAATCGATAGTAATGAATCTCAACTAAGTCAACTTCCGTTACTTGTTAGTAAAGACTCATCTTTGATCAACTAACAATGTGCACTTGCAAGAAAGACCAAAGAATATCAAGCATGCAAAGACTTTAATCACCATTAACATAACCCCAACATTAAAAGCATGAACAATTAGCAACTACACCATCCCCACACCCTTGGCTAGGTGACTACTCACAAATCATGTTGAAAACAATATCAATCATCAAATCAATAAGCATCAACATGATTAATAAGCAAAGAAAAAAAATAAAAGCAAATAAGCAAAATAAAAAAAACAAAGGTAAAGAGAAAGAGTAAGAGATTGCTCATTAATTGAAGATGAAGGTCTACAAAGGATTGAACAAGCTCCTTCTTCAAGATCCAAGTTCATTAATGAAGAAAACCACACTCTCTCTCTCTACCAATGAAGACTAATCCTAACCTAACCTAACCTAAAACTAATTAGAGAGAAGAATAGATAGTTCTTCCATATCCAATTACCCCAAAAAATGGGTATTTACACTAACTTAATAAAACTAGGAAAAAAATAGAAAAAGAAAATAAAATAAAATAAATTAAAAGGAAAACTAAAAAAAAAAAATCAGAAACTAAAAAATAAAAATAAAATAAAAGAAAGAAAATAAGAAAAGGGAAAAGAAAAAGAAATAAAAATAAAAGAAAAAGAAAAATAAAAATGAACCCACCAATCCCCACCAAAAACCATCAGCAACCCATTTTTTCTTCGACCTTAATGGCTGCTCTGATTTTTTTTATCATCATACCACCATCATCAATGGCTCAAAAATCATCATCGACATCTTCATCAACCAGCAATCAATCAAGGCCGTTCAATTTTCATTAAAACTCGCGTGAGAAGCTCGTGAAGTGGTTCGGTCGAACCACGGGTTGGTGCGGCCGAACTACGGGGTTGGTTCGGTCGAACCATGGGTATGTTCGACCACTCCTCTTCGAATAACAAAACCCCCAAAGTCTCTGACTCGACGTTTGGCCGAACACTCATTGGTTTGCTCGAACTTGATTAATTCGCTAATTGTTCTGATTTTTTGGTCGATTGGTTGCTTAATTGGTGGTGGTTGTTGACGGTGGTGAAGGTGCGCTGATTGTGGTGGAAGGAGGAGGTGTTGCGAATTGGAGCAGGGGATAGGAATGCGTGGTTGGTTTGGGCAATTGCGGGTTGGTGGTGGTGCGGCTGCTGTTACGGCTGGAGGTATGGTTGTTGCGGCAGCTGTGCGGTGGTGTGAGGGGTTGCAGGCTGGTTTGGTGGTGAGTGGTAAGGCTGGACTGGTGGTGAGTGGTGTTGTGTGGCTGGTTTGGGTGCTGTGAGGGGCTGCTGTGGTCAGGTGGTGTGAGTGGAAGGAAGAGGTTAATGTTGTTGTTGGTGAAGGTGGTGTTGCGGGGTGAAGCAGGGGAAGAGTGCTGCTTGTGTTGTTGGTGTGTGTGTGGTGGAGGATAAGGTGTGGGGTGTAGGATAATGCTGGCAGCATGGGTTGGCTCAAGTTTTGCGCCTCGAACCTTGGACCTCCGAACACGAATATGACCTTGAAACCCGGGACACCTACAACCAAAAACACGAGGGTATTACTAAGAGATAAAATAAAATAAAATAAAGAAAAGGTAAAATAAAGTAAAATAAAATAAGATAAATAACACTAAACTAATAAAAATTAAATAAAACTATACAAGTAAAGAAAGTGAAATAAAATAGACTCAAAACTAATTAAAATAAATGAAAGTAAATTAGAATACTTTCAAGGAAAAATAAAGAACGAAATATAACAAATCAAAAGCAAATAAAATACGAAAATAAACTAATTCTAATAAAAACTACGAAAAGAACTAAAACACGACAAAATTACCAAAATAAACAAGAAATGTTATTAAGAGAAAACAAGAGAAAGAAAGGAAAAATAAGATAAAATAAACGCGAAAATGACTCTAAAAATACTTCCTAAGAGTGACATAAATGTCACTCATCACTTAGGTTCATGCATGAGTCGGTTTTTTCCGTCGTTTGAGTTGGGGGTACATTCTATTCCTAATTTTTTTCATATCTCTCCATCTACATCATCTTTCCATTCTCTACATGCTTTCTCCATATCACAACCTTCATTCTTCCTACCTTCTCCCATCCATGCATGTTGAATCAAGTTTGAGTCATGTTATTGATAAAAAAAAAAGAGGGCAATTGTAGGGAATATTTCAAGCATTACCCCAAACTTGAATCCCACTGTGATCATATACTAAAGTACGGTGGCGTCCAAAGGGAAAGAAGATAGAGCAAAAGAGTCGCCAACAAGTTTTAGGAACTTGTAAACCGTTCACGAGGTGAAGGTTACACCCCTTAACGATCCTGGAGATCGTTAACTCCAACCATGACTGGTAGTTCGGGGATGAAGGTACAAATCCAAGCTTAAAGAGATTGAACCTGCCCTAATAATAGGCCTCTACTTTATTCTGATCGTATTCACGTGCGTTTTCTGACTAACATGCAATCAATAGGTTTACCCTAAACCTGTTTATCTATGTTGGTTGAATATTAATGCACAAATAAACCTATTATTGGCGATCACTTGAATTATAATCATATTAACCCTAAACAAGATTATTAAATATCTTATTAAGCGTGATTACAAGTACTAATTCCCTTTAAACATGCATAAAAGGTGTGATCAAGCAATAACAATAAATAAAAATCAAGCAACATAATAATAATCATAATAACAATAATCATAATTGAAATTACAATCATAATAATTAAAATAATCATGTTAAAGCATAATAATAGCAAGATCCTAGGCATGATACTAACAAGATTAATAACAAACCCTAGCATGTCACTAAACAATAAAGATTAAAGCTTTAACCCTAATATGATACTAACATGAATATTAGGAAAGACAATAAAAGACATCATAGAAATCATAATAAGCATATCTGATATTAGAAATTATAGTTGTTACCCTAAACATGATACTAGGAAGATCAAAACGCCCTAACATGACACTAGGAATCATAATAACCTAGACATGATTTCTATATCATAATATCAATGCAAACAATTAAAGCACTTACTTGGATGCCTCGTACCTCTTTCTAATAACAAAATACACACATTAGTAACTTCAAGGAAAATAATAAACAACAATTAAATTAAATAATTGAAAGAAAGATTTGGGACCAAACCCTAAGAAATTAAAACCTTTCACGTCTAGGGCGAAGGCAACTTTGAATTTGGCTAGGTGTTTCTAGATCTTGTGAATGCGGAATTTTGTATGCAAAAAGCTAGAGAGAGAAATCTTGAAAACTAGAGAGAATAAGAAAAATAATTGTTGTTGACGATTGAAAACGGAGGTTTTAGGAGGCTATTTATAGAGAAAATCAGCCGGATGGACAAAAAAAAAACGAATCAGAGTTTCGAAGAGAATAAGACAGATTAGCGTCAGGCGCCAAGCATTAGCGCCAGGCGCTAATCCTGTCGTCAGGCGCTAGAAACCAGCTTCACGCGTTTTCTTAATTTTGATAAAATTTAGCCGTACAGGAGGGAAAAATCGTATTTTCCTTAAAAACACTTCTTTCATTCTGATTAAAACTCCAAAAAGTCAACCAAAGTCAATTTATCAATGCTAATTAAATTAGGAATGAAAACAACTTTCTAGAAGAATCTAGAAGACTAAAATCAATTCTAATTGCATTAGGAATGATAAATCAATATTAGGCCCTCCTCTAGATCATTGGGCCACACATAAATGTCAAACCGGGCCCAGTTTAGTAATTTGGCCATAACTTCCTCATTATTCAACGGAATTGGGCTTATAATATATCGTTGGAAAGTTCTTTTCGAACCCCATCCAACTACACTATTATTGAACCCTTGCTATGGACCAAACCAAACTAGATTGACTATTTTCTTAAAAATAGGTTTTTAAAAAACATAGAGAAAGAAAAGAATTAAAAACTATCCGCAACACTAGACTTTCCACACTTTCACTTCATTCGATTATGATTCGACATGAAAGATACTCATCACCGGGTTTGGTTTTGGGGAGACACAAATGGGTGTCTACACTAATGATGAAACAAATGCAAGGCAAGCTTCTCACCAAGATTTCATGCTTTCTTCTTCTTTTTTTCAAACCCTTTCTCCAATAAGTCTAGCATATGCACCCTTCATCCTCCTTGAATTTATTTCTTAGAGTTTGATTTTTACCCTTCACTTTTTAAATAAAATGAGCATTTATTTCTTGCATATGATCATTTCATCGCATTGCATTTCATTAAAAAAAAAACATGTCAAACTAAGCACAAGGTATACCAATGATTTGAGGCACCCCTTGTAGCCACATCATATCACCTTTCACCCTTCAAATATGCAATCCTTTTTTGATAAACCACTTTGAGCCTCGTCTAACGATAGAAATTTCATTTTTCATCCCATATCTACCTAACCTTGGGATAGGATGGTGTGCAACTTATGCAATTTTCAATTTCATAAAAAGCTTGAGTGACTTTAAAAGATTAAAATTGCAAAAAATAAGCAAAAAAATAAATAAAAGTGTACAAAAGGGCAAGTGTTCCAATGTCTTTGATATGAACACGTCTCAGATTGCATCTCTTATCGAGTGCTCGATACCATGCCTGAGAAACATGAATGTCAAGTGAGTGATAGACCGCATGATCGAGATTGCTCACACTTATAAAAATAAAATAAATGCTAAAGCAAAAGAGAGAGCAAAATATAAACAAAAAAAATAGAGAAAAGAGAGCTAAAAAAGAGTTAAAAGCCTTAAGCATAAAAATATAAAGATTCAAAAGCAAGGTTGCACACCTTGGGGGCTTATCTAGGGTCTTGAGCCTTTATCCCCTTCTTCTTTCAAACCTTTAGCCTAACAATGTTATAACCCTTAAAAAGACCTTTTTTGAGGTATACACACACTTGTGCGAGGTTCGGCTAAAGCTACGTTCGGCCTGATTCCTAACGGATACGTAGACAACCTCACATCGAGGTGCGACCGTAATAAAAATGTATTCACATTCACATTCACATTCACACATCATGATCATATAAAGGGATCCCCTGTGCTCATCCCTATTCATTTTGAGCTAGACTTGGGGGGCTTGATCCCTACATCATTAGCTTACCCAGCCTAAGAGTCACCACCATTTGACTCTTTTCAATATATTTTTCCACACACTTAGCCCTTGCGGCCTAGCTTCAGTGTCACTATCACACACATCACAGATACATGACCAAATTTACATCCCTTAGGGACCCTTTGTCATGAAATCTTAACACAACACTGAAGCATGCCATGTCATATCAACATCAATCATCATTGCATCACAAAGTATGAAGTACTTAGCCTCCGTGCCTAAGTTACCTAAATACTTTCATTATCGAGTCAACTAGGATAGTCTAAGACGTTACAATCCTTGTACTATGAGAGACAACGTTAACAAATTAAGCTCATTCAACATACACCTTCAAAAACTTCGCTTCTTTCTTTTTTCGTGTCTTTTTTTTTCGGGAGAAAGTCGATACCCTCCACAAAAATGACGGAAATTTTTTGCCTTTTCATTTTGAGTCAAGCACATCACAATACAATGCACACACGAGTCATGAGTCACACGTGTCAACTCACCTTGGGTCAACCTCAAGTCAGTCACTCACATTGATCCAACCTCAAGTTAGTCAATCACCTTAGGTCAACCCTAATTACAAGAGCAAAGTCCTATAGTGCAAAATGTAAATGCAGGTACACTAAGTCCCAGACGGACAGGTAAGCTTTACAAAAGGTTTGAAGCAAAATAACGCAAACAACTTAGCAAATCAACTAGAGTCAGCTTGATTGCAATCATATTTGATTGTCAATCGGCCTGATGGCGGTCATATTAATCGATTGGGTTCCTTGGTACGTCAGTTAGCCCCTATAAGCAAATTGACATGATTAGTAGTCGGCTCAATTATAATCACAGTAAGTGATTGACCTGACGATGATCGTCTCACTTAGCTTAAGTGCCTAAACACTGGCTCATTACAAGCACCAATGCATCGGTTCAAAAGCAAGCACTTATACGACAATTTTTCCAAGATTGGATTGTCATCCCCAACTGATAATATTTCCAAAATATGGATTGTCACGCATCTTCTTAAACGATAATTTTTCAAGATTGGATTGTCATCTCTGGCAAAGTTTCCAAGCGTGGATTGTTGTGCTCCTGCTGTGTCTGGCAATTTTTTCCAAGTTTGGATTGTCATCGCTGGCAAGTTTTTCGAGATTGGATTGTCATACACCCAGTTCCCTATGGCAAAATTTCCCAAAGGATTGTCGTAGGTCTCTACTCATCATTAATTTCGGCAAAGGTTCCTCAACGTGGATTGTCATTCATTTGAATAACTGGAAAATTTTCCCGAAGTGGATTGTCGATCAACTGTTTTTTGCAAATGTTCCAAGACGCGGATTGTCAATTGTGGCAATATTTTCCTAAAACGATTGTCGCATAGCATTGGAAAATTTCCAAGGTGGATTGCTTTCAAGAGTTATATTCCAAGATGTGGATTGTCGATGGTATCAAAGTTCTTATGACAGATTGTTACGAAGCATTGGCAACTTTTCCCAAAATTGGATTTTGGAAAATTTTCCGAGATATGGATTGTCGCTTCATCGTGGCAACATTTCCAAGGATGGATTGTTACGTGGCATTGAAAACTTTCCCTAAATCGGATTGTCATACTTTATACAATAGTTGTGTTGGCAACTATTCCCAAAGAAAAGTGGATTGTCATCACCCAAAGCATCGATAGCAAAGTTCAAGCAGCATTAAGGATCGACAGGCGTTGATCTTCGGTAATTTTCTTTGGAATATTTTCTTTGATAGTGTTCTCTGGCTTGCTGAAGACTATCACAGCGGGAATTGGAGGCATTTACAAGCGTAGCAGTCTTCAAGCAGTATCCCCTAGCTTGAGGAAGATCGTCAAAGCTCTTTGTTCAGAGACGCGTGGACATATCAAAAAGCTCCATTGTTTAGAGACAAGTGAACATCAAAACAGCAAGATGGTATTCCCTAGCTTGTGGAAAGTTGTCACAACAACACATGCAGCAACGAATCGGTTACCTCCAGAGGCGTGTGCTCGACGGTGCAAGATACCCGTTTCTCAACTCTTTTATTTGTTTAACTAACGATAGTTTGCAGGTATCAGCGTTACAAGAATGATTTGGGATCGCAAAACGTTATGAATTATTCTCTGTCCCTATCGCTACTTTGACTTTTGTTTTCGAAACTTGCGTTTCTACAAACTCAGTCAAAGTGGGGGCTTCTGTAGACACCCAAATGTGTCTCCCCAAAACCAAACCCAGTGATGAATACCTTTCATGTCATTGATTATCGAACAAAGAGAAAGTGTGAAAAGTCTAGTGATGAGGATGTTTTTATTAAAATATCTCTTCTTTCTGTTTTTGAAAATATTTCTTTTCCTTACCCTATTTTTGAAAAACGTGCATTCTAGTTTAGTTTGGTCCATTATATGGGTCCAATAATGGTGTAGTTAGATGGGGCTTAAAAAGACCTTTCCAACGATATATTGTAAGCTCAATCCCGATGAATAATGAGGAAGTTATGGTCAAATTACTAAACTAGGCCCAAACCGGATTTTACCTACGACCTAATGATCACGTGGAGGGTCCAAAGGTTTAACCCTATTCCTAAACTAATTAGGATTAATTAAAATCTTCTATAAGTTTCTAAAATATCTCAATTATCTTTTTTGAAAAGATAAGATTAAAGAATTTGAGTTAAATAAAAATTGTCCTTTTTAAAACTTTCCTTTTCTTAAATCCTAATTCTATTCGAATTTAAAGATGTTCAAAGACATTCAGATATTATTTTTGTGCCTCATAATATTTATCAAAATCTTATATGGTTGGATAAAATTATCTTTCCAATGATATATTATAATATTAATTTCGAGTTATAACGAAAAAAGATATGAATGGAATATAAAACTCTATGCAAAACTGACACTGTCCTACTATTTCGGCCATATCTTTTTATTTACAAAGTATTTTTATCTGATTCTAATTAGCTTGAAAAGTAGACTTCAAGATCTTTCCAACTATATATTATATGCCTTATTTGGACTTCTGGATCAAAAGATATGATAAAAACAAAATCCGCAAAAATTGCCATCCATCGAGTTTTATGTCGATTCGAATTTGGATTCTTTTTTCTCTATAAATAGAGGTCATATCTCCCCTTTTTCAAATCACCAACTCTCATCAACAAATTCTTGATATTCTCTCTCTATTTTCTAAACTAGCCTTTTCTCAAATACAAAATTCCGCATTTACAAGATCTAGACACACCTAACATAGTTCAAAGTTGTCTTCGCCCTAGACGTGAAAGGTTTAATTTCTGAGGGTTTGGTCTCAAATCTAGTCTAAACTTTCTGAATTCTTTATTTCAATTATTTAATTTAATTGTCATGATTTATTATTTTCTTTGAAGTTACTAATGTGTGTATTTTGTTATTAGAAAGAGGTACGAGGCATCCAAGTAAATACTTTAATTGCTTTATTGACATTATGATATAGAAATGATGTTTAGGGTAAAGAATATAATGTCAATTATAATTTCTATGATGCTTCCTATTTTCTTTCCTAATATTCATGTTAGTATCATGGTAGGGCTAAATATTTGATCTTTGATGCTTAGTGACATGCTAGGGTTTGTTATTAATCTTGTTAGTATCATGCCTAGGATCTTGCTTATATTATGATTTAACATGATTATTATTATGATTATGTTTTGGATTATGTAGATTGTTATGATTATTATTATGTTGCTTGAAATTATTTATTGTTATTGCTTGATTACACCTTTTATGCATGTTTAAATGGAATTTGTACTTGTAATCACGCTTAATAAGATAATTAATAATCGTGTTTAGGGTTAATATGATTATAATTCAAGTGATCGCCAATATTAGTTTATTTGTGCGTTAATATTCAACTAACATAGATAAACAGGTTTAGGGTTAACCTATTGATTGCATGTTAGTTAGAAAGCGCACATGAATACGAGAAGAATAAAAGTAGAGGCCTATTATTAGGGCAGGTTCAATCTCTTTTAGGTTGGATTTGTACCTTCATCCCCGAACTTCCAGTCATGGTTCCAGACCTCTTGGAGTTAACGATCTCTTGGATCGTTAAGTGTAACTATAAGGAGGGTGTTCCCATCGTAGGGGATCCTTCTCCTTAGATGCCCATGGCCCCTTAAAGCCTAGGACTTTACCCTTGTTAGGGTGTATTAGGATTTGAATTCCTGACTGTTTGGGAGACCTTTGAATTAGAGATGATTCTATCATATACGCTTTTTTGTAAGAAACAAGTAGGAGTCGCCAATGAGTTTTTGGAAAAACCCATAAACCTCGTTCATGCCTTTCTCCCAAGTAGAGTTCAAGGGATATTTAGCATGAATCATAAGTTTACCCATGCCCAAATTGGTGTAGAAAATCAGAATTGAGTTCGGGAGCGAGGGTACTAAGATAACGTTCCCTTTAGAGGGGAATCGCGATCCTAGCCCTAGTGCGGCCTCTACTAGCTTTTCCTTTGCACAATTTCATTGCCAAACAATATATGCAACGTGATACCTAAAAACTATGTTAATTGATTTTATTTACACACATTAATTCACATAGGAATTACATCGTAAGGTCGTTATCTTATTTAATCAAATTCGTGAAAAGAACAATAAAATAAACAATATTCGCCTTGACTTAGGTGATCAACCAACAATTATTTTATTCAATTCTAATCTTGATTAACGAAAGAATACTATGTGAAATCAATTAATTTATTATTTTAGGGCGATCAAACAACACTAATTAATTAATTAAAGTTCTTTTAAACAATAAAAATAATGGTGATTTAACTAAGTGCTCGGGAATTTACCACTTCTCTTTGCTAGATCTCCGTTTAGAACACTTATGGACTCCTTCTTGTTGGGGAACCTCCACCTTAGTAACAAAATATCGAAAAGGGTGAGTGTTTAGGACAAGAGGGTTTGGATGCACAAGTTCACAAGTATTCTGCCAGCGTTTAGGTTAATATTTTTGTCTTGAAGCCTCGGATTAGGGTCTTATTTATAGGGAATGATTAGGTTTAGGGTTTAGAGCATTCTGCCGCAGCAGGTGTCGCGCGCAACTGAGTATGTTGCGCGCGGCTGTCGCGCGCAAGTGAATAGGTCGAGCGCGGTATACGCGCACAACTATTTGTTTTGCGCGTAGCTCTATGGTAAGATTCGATTTTCCAATATTTTAATATTCTGAATCTTACGCGAGCGCATCTCTGAAAGTTGCGCGCGACTGCTGAGCGCGACTTTGTGAGATGCGCGCGATATTTTCCGCGACAGCTTTTATTTTAACCTAGACGCTCCTAAATCCGTCATTATTGGGTTTTAAGCACGGGCTTAAGCCTAATTATGATCGGGTTTAGTTAATTTGGACCTTGTGTTGGCCTTGTTCTTTTATCTGGGCTAGTCTTTTGTGTTTTGTGGCTTAACCAGTTATCCATAAGCATTCTTTACTTTGATCCAACACAAAGATGGTTTTATTTATCGTCATTGCACTTCCTGTCGGGACAGGAGGCTAAAAGTAGATGTCTACAGTTAGCCCCCACTTTGATCGAGTCTAGAATAGACGATGATCAAAGTAGTCAAGGAAAAATCCGAGACTCATTCTGCAAACTTCTCCAAGGCTAGAGAATCTTTCAGTAAGGTTTAAGGATGTCGAAACAGTCCTTGGTTTGCTAAGTGTTTGAAAATAATAGCTATTAAGGATAGAAAAAGTTTCCCCTAGTCTTAATGCACTAAAGAATCTAGATTGATCCTTTGCAATTTTAGAACGCTTATACAAGTAAAGGTGTTCTGGGTGATGTCAAGTCATGAGAAGAGATCGGTTTTAAAAGAATAAAAGGGGATGATTTCCTCCCAATCATGTCATCGTTAGTCTAAAGTCCCTCGATATGTCATTGAAACTTTAGCCTGACTTTAACAAAGTAAAAAGAATGAAAAGGGGTTTTCGATATGTGAATCGAAAAGGGGTCCGGTATTCGTGTCGGATGTCCACAAGATAGAAATACATGTCTCAGAACTGGAGGCATATATCCAAATCCAGTGAGAGAGAAGAAATCCAGCAACTCTCTCAGCAGTTTTGTCCACGAGATGAGTACACGTGTCTCAGGACTAGGGGCACGTGACTACATGGGTACGACATCGTTCCGTCGCTCTTTATACAGGGGGTGGACGAACACCCTAACTGTCCGATAAGTTAGTAAGCTCACTAACTACCGTATTTGCTTCCCTTCACGAAGTGCCTGTTCCTGAAGGTTCGGCGCGCCTGTCGACTCGTGAGCTAACGCCTACAGTTAATAGTCTACCTTTTAGTTCCGAGAGGTAGATCTCGCAAAGCTTGGGCTGTGGTGAAATTTTACGCAACACCTATGTCGTACAATTTTACGCTGTACGCTACGCCATTTGCATTTTTACGCTGCATGAAAACGCCTTCCTTTTGCTTCGTACGTGAAAAAGAAGAAAACCCGGGCACTTATATTGTCGGTACAGTAAAATGACAAACCTGTCTATGGGTGCTTTTACGTAAAGCACCACCACGGAACGTCTTAAGGCATGCTTACGAAAAACGTTCAAAACGTATGCTTGGGGAAGGCACAAAGCACGGTGTGCATGCAAAGATGATGCAAAAATCTATCAAAGAAGAAAATAAACTACAAATGCAAAGCAATTTAAAAAGGATTTTGATAATTCGCGCGCTATTACGTCTAATAACGAGCGAAAACCATTGAAAAATGATCAAACGGATCAAAATCCGGATACCGGTCATTTTAGTGACCAGTATCCGCGCGCAACTCAGTAGGTCGCGCTGGCCAGACGCGCGCATCTTTCTGAGTTGCGCACGTGTGTCACGCGCAATTTCTGAAGTTGCGCGCGACATTCAGTTCAGCAAAAAGAAAATCGCAGAAGCGATTTTTCATTTCGCTTTCTCTCTTTTTCCTTCCTCCATTTTCGCCCCTTTCTCTCTCTGTAGAGCTCGGATTTTCGTGATTTTCGAAGCTAAAGGAAGAAAATTTTGTTCTTAATTCATCTTTGCCATAATCCAATAATGTAAGTCTTTTGCCATTTTTTGCTCTTTTTTGGCTGAATTCGAACGATTTTCGAATCGTTAAACCCCAATTTTCGAATTTGGGGTTTTTTTTATTTCTTCCATTATTCTTGAAATTTTTTGTTCCATGTTATCATGCTATGCTTAAGGAGTGTTTTGCAACAAATTTCATGAAAAAATGGTTAAGTATTGAACCTTGTATGAGCATTTCTTCGCTTAAGTTCGTTCTTGCCTTTTTTTTTTTTGCTTGAATTCTGCTCGAATTTGTTTTTTTTCTTGCTCATTTTGGTTATACTTGTTGATTATGAAGTAGATTATAGTATTAGAACTAACATTACTTTCATAATTCATATTTTGTAAATTTTGAAACTGAAAAATGGCGCGAAGTATATACTTAGTTTGTTTTTGCCATATTCGAACTTCAAGATTGTTTGGTAGACGATAATTGCGTTTTGTTGTTACTATTTTTCGTCTGAAAATAATTGATTCCTTGAGATTTTGATATATAATTTCTTGAATACTTAGTTGAAACTGGTATAGGATGGCTTTTGTGGGTGTTTGAAAGCCCCCATTTACTGAGTTTAATTACAGGATCGTAGCCCCCAAGCATGGGTGGCATTCGATTTTCGTGTTTCATCCTATCGATAGCCGTTATGCTGCCGAAATGGATCTAGAACACGTTTATTAGCTTAGTTTAGAAAGTAAACTAATAGAGAAACCTCGTTTATCATAGCATGGACTCGCCTCCATTTGTCGATGCTGAGGAGATTTTAGTAGGTCCTGACGAGGTAGTTCATCCTCGAAAGAGGGTGACCAGGCCTCATGAGGAGGTTCAAGAGCGACGTGCCGCTGCTGATCGGCGTCACCAGGAGGATGTGGTCTGGGAGGCTCCTCCTAACTGGGACCCTAGGGTCCTTAAGTGGGAACCAGACCATCACATCTCGGTTCGAGGGTGGCGTGGCATCGTGAGTTTCTTACGCCTCTTTTTCTTTCCCTCTTTTCTTTTAGGAACCGTCTTTTATTATCTTGGTTCTTCTTCTATTTTTTTAGGGTGAGTCTAGCATGAGACTGTATGGTTCTGGTGACTTGCTGACCCGTTTTAGGAGCTTACCCGACGTGGTAAGGGACATTGTGGAGCTTTCTGGGATTGGTCGCGCGCTGGCGGCTCTTCGGGACTTATCGAGTCAGTCTGCTTCGTCAGCTTTCCTTCGCGGATTGCTGGAGTTTTGGTGGGATTCCACCAACACTTTTCACTTTCTGTGGGGAGAGATGATGGTCACCCCATACGACTTCTCTATTATTACGGGTTTCCCTTTTGTAGGCGAGTCTGTAGTTATAGAGACCGTAGCGGGGTCGGACTCAAGACTGAGGGACCTCGTGGGGGATCGTCTAGCGGCGGTCCTTCATGTGTATCCTCAGACTTGTCCGTACTCGATTCTTGCCAACGAGTTGTCGGCTGATGAGGTTGATCGGCAGTGCACACCTGAGCAGCTGGCTCGGATATACATTGCCCACATTCTTTCCGTCACTCTCTTGAGTGATCGGGGAGAGCGTTTCCCTATCGGGTTACTTACTTGCCTCTCAGACTTGGGGTAGGTAAGTAGCCTGAACTGGGCAGAGGTGTCGTATGCCCGTATGCTTAGAGCTATGGGCAAGGCGACCCGGGTAGTGGATCCTGCGGCAGCTATTGAGGTGCCTCGGATTTCCCTTACATGGCATGGTCGTATCCTTGAGGTATGTACCTTTAAATTTTCCTTTTAACTCATATATACATTTTATTTCTTTCTAAGCCATTTTTCTTTTTGTTTAGGCTTGGGGATACTCGTACCTGCCTTTCTTAACCCCCAGGGTGCTCGGGGCTGCTTGCTTTCCTATCGACCATCGACTGGCCATGGTTAAGAAGAAGCGAGCTACTTCAGCCGACGACTTTTGCTAGAGGATTCTTTCGGCGACTCGTGCGTCGGTGAGTATTTTGACAACACATGTATATCTCTTTTTTTTTTTTTTATGTTTTTCATGTGATTGTATTAGATCGATCTCCGTCCTTGGAGTTTGATCGTTGGAGTTCTTGAGGAAATCCCGTTTGGCATGGTTCGTTGCCAGTTCTGGGTTCTCTACTCGGGACTTCCAATGCTGTAGAGGACGGACGCTTGGTTTTTAGGCTAGCGCGTTCTCTGGCAGCATTCGTTAGAGGAGCATGTGGTCCCTATGAATCCTCCGGTCCGGATGCTACGTCCGGATTTGCTATCGACCGAGGATCGAGCTCAGGCGATCCTTGGTTATCCAGCGGATCAGCTGGTGTTGCCGGATGCTTCCTATCCGGCTTTTATTGCATCCAGGCTGACTCCTTTCCCAGCATTTGTTCCGGTTAGTATCTCGATTTGTTTATATATATTTTTTTTCGGAACTTCGACCCTCTTTTTTATCGTTTTTTTTATATTTTTTAGCGGGTCAAGCTAGGTGGTTATCAATGGTACCCACTTGCTGCAATTTATTAAAATTTTCTACTGCATTATCAGATTTAGAATCCTTAAATCTAGCAGTTAAATCAACTACAAATTCAGTCCAGTCAACACTACTCTTCCCAGCCAAATAACTAGCTACCCATACTTCAGCCTTACCAATCATATTCAAGCTAGCAAGGTCTACCTTCTGTTCATCACAAATCTTGCACAACTTAAAGTACTTGTTGCATTTCTTGATCCACATTCTACAATTCATGCCATCAAACTTAGGGAATTCAAGTTTAGGAACATACCCAAGAGTCCTGGTTGGATTGGACCCTCCATCAAAGGATTTCGAAGTTAAAACTGGAGTAGAAACTGAGGATTTGGTCCCAACTTCATCCAATTTTGCGCTCAAATCCTCCATCATCTTCAACACACGTTCTTGAAAAACTTAGCTAATCTTATGCTGCTCACCCAATTGCAATTCAAGATCCTTAACTTGCTGCTCAATAGACACCATCCTTTTTACTGAAATTGGTGCCAGGATTACGCCCAAGAATCTCCAAGAAGCAAGAAATTCAGCGGAAAATTGAAGAAAATCTAAGTTAATCGATTTGGGTATTTTCAATCAAACTGGGTATTTTCAAGAATTCAGAATTCTTGAAATGGGTTTGCTCTGATACCAATGTAACAGTAGACGAGAGATGTACTAGAATCTCAAGCTAAAATCACTAAGAATTAGCGATTTCAATAGAGAACCTCCATTAATGAACTGAGAAGAATACAGAAGAATATCAAACGAAAGAGAATATAGAGGAAACTTTGGGGATTTTATTTCACAAATTGAATGAATGAATTTATTACATTGATTACAGCATTTATACTCTGTACAAAAATACCCATAAAGCTAAAAAGATATTAGAAAAAATATCTCTAACAACTTTAGCTGACTCATTATTACTATGCTGACTCAGCATAACTAACCTCCTATTACAGTGATGGTGGTATTGTGAGGTGGAGATAGAGTTTGGTGATAGCAAGTGAGGGAGCAGGGGAAGTGTGAGTTGTGGGTTTAGTGCGTGGTGGAGGATAAGTGAGGTGTGGTGAAGGTTAACGGGCAGCAAGAAGGGTGGAAATAGGAGATTTATTGGATCGGACGAAGCCTTGGGGCTCAGTTTGAATTAGAACCCATGCCTTGACTCGAACATTCCTACAAACAAAACCAAACACGAGGGAGAAGTAATTTGGTAAACAACATACCAAACAAGATAGGAGAAGTAATTTCTGGAAACTACTCTGGAAGTTAGACGTTCTACCAAAATGGAAGGTCTTTGTATGGAAACTTGCTCAGATTATTCTACCATCAAAAGATAACCTAAGAAAGCGAGGAATCCTTGTGGAGAGATCCTTCCCCCTGTGCAAATGTGGGGAAGAAGATCTGAATCATCTATTCAGAAAATCTCAGAAAAGGTTTGGAGAGGCTCACACCTTGGTATTGTTTCAACTAACCCTCTATCTATTTCTTGCAAGGAATGGGTCCTTAACTTTTTGAAGTACTTTATGACTAATTCAGCTCTAGAACAACTGGTTGAGTTCTTGGCAATCCTATTGAGTATATGTTGTCATCGCAATCAAATCATATTCAGGGCAGCCACAAATAATCCAAGTTGCATTCTAGAAGCAGCAAGGGGACACATCAGGGGATATTGGAAAGCTCATGCACTGGTCAAAAGTCAAGCGGAACAGAAGAGCACAGTAAAAGTCTTACCATTCCAAGGTATTTAGTGCATAGGAAAGCCATCAACCCAACCTGTTATGTTTGTCTGTGTTGATGCCGCATGGAAAAAATCTCTCGGTGAGGGAAACGCTCATGGCAAGCGGCCACCGCATGGTCTGCTGAAGGTCCTAACCATTCACAAGCTCAAAGTTTCTCTAGAGTCTTTGCCACATCCCCTGCCCAAGCTGAAGGACTAGCAGTGTTGAAAACTCTATAAGAGGTAGATCAATCTATCAGAAACCTTATCATCAAGACAAATTCCTTACAATTCATTCAAGGGACGAGGAATCTAATAGAGAGCCTTGAGGAGCTGAAGAACATCATTCGGGACATCATCTCAGCAGCTATAAAATAAATTAAGAACATTATCAAAATAAATAAATTACGAAAATAAACTAAAAACTATTACGAAAATAAATTAAGAATTATAAAATAAATATCAAATATAAACTAAAAACTATTAAAAACTACTAAAATAAATTAAGAATTATAAAATAAATTACGAAAATAAACTAAAAACTATTAAAAACTACTAAAATACACAAAATAAATATCAAATAAGGAAAATAAGAAAGAGAGAGAAATAAAGCATAAATTAGGGAATTTATTTAGAAACTAAACCGAAAAATAAGCATAAAAATACCCTAAAAGTGACATAAAAATCACTTATCAAGAAGCCTTTGCCAATAGGGAAAAGCTTGCTCATTTCCCGACCATTGAGGGACCCAACCATGTTGCGGTAACCAATAAGGGTAATTAGCTGTGGGAGTGATCTCCCCCTACTCACGGCAGCATCATATGAAGCTTGGGTTTGGAGGAACATACCTTATTGGTTCTTAATTAAAACTTACATGCCTAATTGCATGCTCCTCAGTTGTTGCTGAAGGCTTTGCATGCCTTGATGATGTTGATGTTGTTGAAATTGTTGTTGTTGTTGTTATTCCTCGTAACCACCTTCTAACCCTTCTCCCATGTTGGCATTGGGAAAATCCCCATTGTCGAGCACACTAGTAGAAAAATACAATAAGGCACCCCCATAAAGGCACCGTTTCAGGCCAAACTGGTGCCCTAAACAGGCCCAAAATTGGGCCCAATTATATACAAATAGAAAAGGCACCGGTTTAGCCCAAACCGGTGCCAAAAATAAAAAGAGCACCGGTTTGAACCGGTGCCTTTACGAACCGATTCATTTAAATTTAAAAAAAAAACCGCCCTTATAACTACCCCCCCAACCCTAATTCATTCTCGGCCGTTCTCTCTCCTCTCCTCTCCTCTTTCTCTCTCCTCTTTCTCTCTCCTCCTCTTTCTCTCTCCTCTCCTCCTCTTTCGCCGATCTCCTTTAATCCTTCATTCTTTATCTTTCTGGATCTCCTCCTCCTTTCTATCATCACTCGAAAACCACCAACAATTCGAAGACAACAACATGCAACACGGATTTTGAGGTTTTTCAATCGAATTTAATAGTTTTTTTTTCGATTTTGATTTTTTTAATTTCAAACTCTTCTTTCAATTGATTTTGATTTTTTTTCAGCGATTTCTCGGTTTTTTTTTTTTACGATTTCAATTTTTTTTTCTGGGTTCTTGATTTTTCTTTCGATTTCAATTTTGATTTTGTTTTTCGATTTCTGGGTTAATTTTCGGTTACAATAATCGATTTTGGGTTAATGCATGCGTTTTTGGTTTTTTTTTTTATGGGTTTGTTCGAAGTTGATTATTTTGGGTTAATACAAGTTGATTTGGGTTTTTTTTTTGGTCGAACTTTTGTGATTTGTTAATTTTGGAATTTTTGTTTGTTTTGTGGGTTTCTGGTACCCGGAAATGTGTCAAAGATGCAAGATTTGTTCTGGGTTTGTTGATTTTTTTTACTTGATTTAGATCCGTTAAAGATGCAAGATTTGTTCTGGGTTTGTTGTTCTGAGTTTGTTCTGGGTTTGTTGTTCTGAGTTTGTTCTGGGTTTGTTTTGGGATTATCTTTTTTATTTTTCGATTTAAATTCGAAATTTTTTTATTTTCTGAGTTTTTTTTTTACCTGATTTTCGATTTTGGTTTTTAATTTATGGGTTCAATTTTGGTTTTTAAATGATGTTCTGGGTTTTTTTTTTCTTTTCAACTGATTTTCTTTTTTATTTTTCGATTTTTTTTTATTTTATTCGATTTAAATTCGAAATTCTTTAATTTTCTGGATTTTTTTTCCTGATTTTCGATTTTGGTTTTTATTTTTTGGGTTCAATTTTGGTTTTTAACTGATCTTCTGGTTTTTTTTTTCTTTTCAACTGATTTTGTTTTTTATTTTTCGATTATCTAGTTTTTTTTTTTTTTTTTTTTTTGTAGCTTTATTAAATCACTTTAATTGATTTATTTTGGTTGTTTTTAATTGGTGCAGGTACACTTAAATCAAAGAATCAAGATGCAAGTATATTGATTTAGATGTTGTATGGGGTTTTTTTTTTTTTTTTATTGTGAAATTGTATTTTTTTTTTATTTATATTGTAATTTATTTTTATTTATATGTTGTAATTTTTTTTATTTTGATTTATATGTTGTAATTTTTTTTATTGTTCTATACTGTAAATTTTTGTTGATGATTATATATATATATTGAACAGATTATATTATATTGATTGTGATGTTCGATTTTTTTTTATTCTCATTTTATTTTAGTTTATTTAATTTATAAGTAAAAAAAAAAAAAAAAAAAAAATTAATATGTTGGCACTTTTGGCACCGGTTAACCGGTGCGAAAAACTGTTAAATAAAATTTTTTGGTACTTTTTGGCACCGGTTAACCGGTGCCAATTTCAAGTTTTGGCACCGGTTTGAACCGGTGCCTTTTTAAACTCCTTTTTGGCACCCCCCACATTGGCACCGGTTCAAACCGGTGCCTTAGGTCGGGTTTGAACCGGTGCCAAATTCGTTTTTTCACGTTGTGCGAGAGCTATAAAAACCAAACGTTCCTTATATTCCTCCCTAAGGATGTGCGGCTTAGGTTGGGGAGGATGCATCAGTGCTTGTGGCTCACGAGCCAATCAAAGTAGTTGTTGATATCATCGGTGAAGGCTATGAAATCCAACTTCTTGAGTTGGCCAAATTAAGATATATCTCATTCTCACCACCCCCAGAGTGCAGGCAGGGAGTAGGTCCCCATGGCCTATCAAAAATTTTAATTTCTTTTCTTACCATATAAACACATATAAAATAGATTTTCCTATCACTTAATTGTTTCCATTAAATTTTTTCTCGATTTGCGTGCCGAAAAATTTGCGTTGCGGTTTTAGGGGTCATCTTATTTCTTAAGGATCCAAATTGAGCTCGCAATTAGCAAAAAAAATAACGTAAATGTCTCGCTTTGCATGTCAAAAAATGTATCGATTTATACAACTATTCTTTTTGCCGCGAATATTACTCGGGTTAAGGGTCATTTTAGTCTTTAAAGATCCAAATTGTACTTGGAATCGCCAAAAAAGTTACTTAAATGTCTCATTTTGCGTGTTTAATTACGTCAATTTCGAGCTTAATAATGTCAACATAGACACGCTCAATTTGGTCTCTCATAAATTAAAATGGCCCCTAAAACCTTACCTAAGCAATTTTCATGGCAAAATGAATAAGTGCATGCAACGCGATGCATTTTTTTACACACAAAACAAGGTACTTCTTTTTTTTTTTTGTCAATTCCAAGCTCAATTTGGTTTCCCAATGACTAAGATGACCCCCCTAAAACCTTAACGGAACATTTTTTGGCATGAATGAGAAAAATTAATGGATGACCACTAACGGAAATGGTTAAGTGATAACAAAATCTCTTTCTTTTTTTTTTTTTTTTTTTTTTTGGGTTCTCCGTGGTAATAAAATAAAATAACATTTTAGGAAAGTAGCCAAATTCAAAATAGTGCTTTTTAGTGGCAGTAAAAGTCAAATTTTCCTTATTTTTATTGTATGTTACTACCTATTATTTTGAAGAAAAAAAAGTGCATAAATTTGATGTGTCAACTACAAAAATAAGTAGAAAGAGCTTGAAGTTTTAGAAAAAGGTATCTTGTGAGACATCTATCTATTGTGGTATAGCATCTATCTATTGGCTTTCGGACAGAAAAGACTTTAGCGTGAATAAAATGTGAGATATACAATTTGGAGATATGGTTACTGAAGCAGGCAATATTTCACCTTCTTTCCTTTATGACTTTGAAGATCTTTTCCTTTACAAGGTGGATACTATAACTGTTACAAAATGCTGTCAGCAAAAAAAATGTGGAGGAACTTTGACAACTACATTAGAGAGAAGCATATGAATGTGATTCACATATACCACTTATGTACAGCATGATCTCATACAGAATTGGCTAAGCAGCTCATTGAACATCCACTAAGGATCGAATGCTCGGAACAAATAGATCATAGCTTTTGGAATTTCAAGGACGCAGGAGCGAGGTGATATCTTCGCTGAGGTGAAATAACCAGTCTTGCCTTGATATTGTACAAGAGCACTGTGTTCATTCATATTCATCGAGCCATGCTAGTTCCTTCAAGTGCAGCTGTTACCTGAGCTGAAGCCTCCTCAAGGGTTCGTTTCTTTTGCACTGTATTGAATGCCTCAAGTCTATCACCAACCTCAAAATCATCATAGTCCACCAATCCAATTCCACACTCAAGCCCATTGTTTACCTGAAAAGTGAAAAGAACGAAATGAATATGTACATTCAATCAAAAGAACGATGGAAGAGCCGATCCAATATAAATATATAATAAAAAGAAAAAACTTATTAAATACTAAGCTCAATACGAAATGAAGGAACATATTAGTAAGTGGTTACAAATTAGATTTCACTTGGGCCCCGTTTAGTTTGATGTAAAATATTTTTATGGAAAATAATTTTCCCATTTTCCTTTGTTTGGTTTGTGAAGGGGTGGACAATAATTTTCCCAATATTGGAAAACTGCATCCATAATGGTGGAAAACATTTTCCTCCCTTCTCCTTATCTCCTTTTTACTTTTCTCTCATCCATCCCCATTTCCACTCTTATTTTTTATATCTCTTTACCTTTTCCTGTAATAACCAAACAAAGGAAAACTATCTTACAAGTTTGGTTTTTCTTGAAAATAAGCTTTCCATAAAAACTTATTTTTCATCGAAAATGTTTTACATCAAACCAAACGGGGCCTTAAAGGGATATAGCATGCTTTTACAGCAGGAAGATTGAAGTGAAAGATCAACATTAAATAATTCCTAATGCCTCAAATAGGTTCCTTCCCTGCAAACAAATTAAGAGGCCGTTTGAAAATGACCATCTATAACACTAAAACACTACGATTCATTAAGCCCAGTTCACACAAGGCTTCATAACATGAAGTAGAAATCGAGAATGGAGTTGTGTCCATTGAAGGAACTTCAAGCTAGAAAGACGCACTATTCTCATCTCTAGACTACTACCTCCGTTAACAGTTATTTGCAACATTTACCAAAAAAAAAAAAGATGGTGACTATTATTTGCAACAAACTTATTTATTTCCTAATTCAGTAACTTTTTTCTGTCAAAATGACCAAAATACCCTCATTTCAAAATTATTAGCACATAATACTACACATAATTACAAACATTATAACCTTAATCTAAATTAATTATCTCTCTCCTCCTTCATCTCTCATTTCATCTTCTTCATCTCTCATCTCTCTTCAAATTCCAATCAATCCTACTAGTGGGTTTCAGATTTAGTTATTCATGGGTGGTTTGCAAGATTCGTGGTTGGATTTGGTGGCTTGTGGGTGGATTTGCAAGTTTGTGGGGGTGGTTCATTGGTGGGCTTGGTTATCAAGGTGGTTCAGGGGTATTGGAGGGGTGTGGGATTCGGTGGTTCGTCGGTGATTTTGGTGGTTTGTGGGGGTGGTTCTACTTCTAGTGGTAGTTGAAGGTTTCGGGGGGTTTGTTGGTGATTCTGGTCAAACGAACACCTCCGTTAACAGTTATTTGCAGTGTTCATAAATTTGCGGGTGGGTGTTAGATGGTTTGTGGGTGGCTGTTTCATGGTTTGCGGATGGATGTTTCGTGGGTGGGTATCGGAGGTGATGATTCTGGCCGTTCGTGGGGGTAGTTTGTGGGTGGTTTTCGTGGTTCTTGGGTGGTTTTCGTGGTTCTTGGGTGGATTTCGGTGATGGTTGGGTGGATTTCGGTGATTTGTGGGCGACGTTGGTGGTGGTTTGTGGGTTCTAGGTGGCATTGGTGGTGGTCAGGGGTGGCTTGTGATGGTGGTTCTGCGCAATTCTGTTTTAATTGTAATTGCTTTTATTTTTTATTTTTTTATTTGATTAATAATTAATTACATATCCATAACTTTCAATAATCATATTTTGAAGTTTTGCCTAGGAGTCCGCGCTGACCCTTTTGTTGCAAATAAATGTTAAACGGAGGAAATATTAAAATAAGATATGTAGAAATGGGGGTGAAAAGGTGACTTGATGTTTTCTCCAATGCCCAAGAGCAGAGAAGTGACAGAGTGACAATCCCCTACTTATTACCAACATCAGTGATCTAAAAACGTGGAAAAAAAAAAATCGATATGTACCTCTTCAACGTTTTCCTTCACCCGACGCAAAGAATCAAGGAGTCCAGCATGAACAGTTTTACCCTTACGTAAAACTCGAATCCCACAGCCTTTAGTAATTTTTCCCTCAGTCACCATACATCCAGCAACACGACCACTACCACTGCTAAACGTTGCCCGGACTTCTGCTGCACCAATTGTAACTTGTTCCTACATTCATATTCCATAGAACTATTTAGCTGAAATTTAAATTTCAAACATGGAAGCGCAAACACAATTCTGAAAAAAGAATTAATAGACGCTTCAAGAAAAGAACACGTAAATTCCAGGATGGAAACATAACAGTTCGTGTAAACTATATATAACTAAAGGTGACATATATCAATATGCATGCTTACTTTCAACATGACAATCTTTCATCGTAAGCAATACAGCTTCAGAGAATCTTTTTGTTTAACAATACTCCATTCTTTTATATATAGCACTTACAAAATTGTGGCTAGTCTACACATACTATGATCTTAGTTGAAAAGCATATGGGGCTTTTTGGTAATTTGTCCGTAAACAATGATTAGGTAAAATTTATTACTAATACATACCTGTATTAAAATACTCCTCCATCCCAAAATGGCAAAATATACCAACATTACAATACTTTCTCATTCTTTCCTCGCATCATGTACAGATTTTTATTCAACTATATTATCTACTTCTACAAGCATACAACAATTGTGAAACCTTGTGCCAAACCAACCATGAAGTTTAATTTGAGAAAGAGGGAATAATGTTTAAGCACCAAAGACTTTTGGAAACATATATTTAGTGCCCTGTTCTTAAAAACTTATTTTAATTTTGTGATGAGGGAATAAATCTTCTTATTTTTACTATATGTATCCATTTTTATCTCTCTTGGTCAACTTTTATTTTTTTTTTTTTTTTTTTTAATTATTTACATACATGCTAATAGTCTTAAAACATGAGCCAAAATCAAATAGTTAATTTCACGATGGAGCCCATGGAGGAAGCAATGTTTAAGCGGCTAAGTCTTTTGAAGAAAATCTTTTGTGCCCTATATTTAACATGACTACTTGATAATATCATACAATTATCAAGTCGATGTAACATTCTCATGAAATTTGATCAAAAATTATACTCTCTACACTCCATAATTTTGTCAACCCGACTAATTTTCTCATTACATATAACCTACCACTTTATCAATACACAATTACTTCTTAATTCAAATTACCAACTCAATGTAATTGGAAAGTTTTGAATACCAATGCATTCCTAAAAAAAAAAAAGCAGACCCCATTGAAGATGAACCATTCTTTGTAGAGGAAGGCTAACTGCTTGCTGGCTGGGAGCTGTACAAGCAGTAACCATAAGACCCACATGACCACATCCACCGATTAACTTTTTCTATCTATTTTTTGCCCTCAAGTTTCTTGCCCTAATTCCGAGTTGGGATGAAGAGGGCAATGCATTACCAAGGCAATAGAAGTTTCAACACATAATTTTCATCAACTTCACTAAACCTTAGATAACTGACTATTATCGTTTCAAATAAGGGAAAGCAAAGTGTAATAACTATGCTTGAATCGCTTGATAAACCTATGCCATACTTTTGATCAATGATGTTAATTTGTAGATAAGGTGGACTAATTCCTTATTATGTTACATACCTGACCCCTATCCATAATCAGCGTACACTCTGCTTTTAATAATGAGCTAGTGACAACTGAAGATCCCACTCCTCACTGGTGAGTCTAACCTATGTACAAACACAGGGAGAGGGCTAGTAAACACCTAGGTTACTTTCACTATTCAATACACCTAAATACTTCTGTCAAAACTCCACACATCAGTGAGTACGAATTCTTGAGCTAAGAGTTAAATCAACTAGATTCCTCAGTTACTTTAGAACCATGAGGAAGATATCCTGACACATAGAAGAATAATTGGACAATGTGAAGCAGAAGACTGTTTTGGCTGTTCTGTCAGCAGTTGTATACCATATCTGGTTTGCCAGAAATAATGCTTTTTGGCAAAAAGCTATTATTCACCCAAACAAGCTCTGTAAAGCTATTGGCAGAGTGAGCATGGATAGAGTCAGGCAGCTCATAAACAGGAAATGGAGCAGACAGCATTGCAAATGGGTCTATGGTCTATGTAGCAGCATTCCTAGTTAGATTATTTTTGTGGTGAGGTCTGTTTTTTTGTTTTCTTGATGTTTGAACAATTGGGGTGTAGTTTGTAAATGCCTGTTTTGTTTTGTTTTGTTTGTCCCAAGTGATAGGTCTGGTTGTTTGGACCTTATTGGGAAGGTTTGGGTGTTTGTTCTGTTCCTGTCAGCTGTCTCTCTTTGGCCTTCCTAGAAGGTTGCAGTTTTGCTTCTCACAGGTTAGTTCCTGTGCTCCTAAGATGAACCCTTCCTAGAAGGTGGCCTTTTAGGGGATAGGAACTTTGGTGGTTGTGTGGCCCTTGTGGTCTTGTGTAGATTGGGGGTTGCCTGGTTTCTCAGGCTTGTAACTTGTACATTTGTACAGCTTGTTTGATAGTAATACATTTACTTACCAAAAAAAAAAACACTATAAACTTCAAATGTTGATACCATTACCTGTAAAAGAAAGGCATGTGAAAGAGATACTTATAATCAGATATATATTTCCACATTCATGTCAGTTTTAAGGATAGTAACCATGTTTCCGAAATTGACAGTACCACTTATAACTGAATAAGGGCAACATAGGTGAGCCAATATTATAGTTGAACTTGACACCAATAATAATTAATCTTTGATTTTCATTAGGAGCTTCTATGCTGATTTAGTATGTTCAATATCATGACATTTACAGGTGCGTCCTATATCTATTCACCTAGAAGAAATTTAATATAAAGCCAAACCTGTAATGTCTTATCATTCAGAATACTGGGTTTCATTACAACAGCTATGCATTGCAAGACCCTCACCCAACCACCTCCAGCAATCAACCCCTTCCCCCCTCCGAAAATTATACATTTAATTAAATTAACACACACAAAAGACCACCAGATGTCTAACAAGATTTCCTACACCATAAATGTATATATCCGCAAAACACATGTACCCAATTAGCAGAGTTCAACAAAATTACCTCTACAGGATCCAACAATCCTTCCATTGCACGTCGCATATCATCAATTAGATCATAAATTACTTTGTATAGCCGAATCTCAACACCTCTGTTATCTGCATATTTTTGAACAGAACCAGGTGCCTTTACATTGAACCCCAAAATTATAGCTTGACTAGCAACTGCAAGATCAACATCACTAGTACTAACATCTCCTGTTGCTTGCAAGAGAAACTTCAAAGAAACATTAACTTGAGGAAGAACCTCAAGAGCCTGTCTCAGTGCTTCAATTGAGCCCTGTAATAGGTAGTGCAAAATAGCAAATGGATAAGAGAAACACCCCACGATGATATAAAATATATATAGAAACCAAAAGCAGAAGTTTACTTATAGAACTAACAGACACAAGCTCACTAATAGTTCTGCATCCTAAACAGCCAAAAGTACATCAAGTCAACCAATGAATACACAATTCTCTAATTAAGTCGTTATGAAAGTCAAGCTGTTACTATAACAAGATATGTTTCTGAGAAATTCCCTTGGTCTCATTCTGAATATGAACATACATAAAAAGATATATTTCACATATATATTCATTGTGATGTTACAGTAAAAATCTCCAGATTCATAATCAATAAAACATTATTATGTCAAATTATCTAAAGCCTGTCAGCTTAAATCAAGCATGTCTTTGATCCAGATTGTTTTACAGCTCTGCCTAAGGGTGAAAGACTGTTTTACAGCAGCAGCTCATGATTTAAAGGTATAGAACTTCAATATCATATATCAATCAATCAAAGCCTTAATCCCATAAGTGGGGTCAACTACATGAACCAAAATTGATTATTCCGTAGTCATCCACAAAAATCTTCCTCCATCCCTTACGACATATACTCCCTTACGATCACAGCACGATAGAGCAAGTAAAGCAGTACAACAAATAATAACTTCCAATTTCATTTCGATAGCCACTAATGGAAGACCTCTTTAAATAAAGAATTGTTCCAATTATGTATTCAGACAAAAGAAAAGTAATTCTAAGGGTATAAAATTGGGTATACTCAAACAACTGAGTCGTCTAAAATGTACTGTCCACTAAAGAAGAGGGTCATTGCCTCTAAGATGCCTCAAGGAGCTTTGGACACATCAAGATGCCGTTTTTATTTTATTTTATTTAAACTTTGAGACCTACAAATGTTATTTCAATTTATCTCAAGGCATTACAATAACTTAAAACCCACTTTGAAAATTAGGTTGCAGAGAACTCAAGGCTGGTTTAACATTGAGTCCTCTGCAGAATCAAATAAAAAAATTTTATAGATTCAATACAGCCAGAAAGGGACTATATAAAGATGAAGAAAGTAAACAAGGAATATTATACATTCAATATAGCCCAGGACTATGGTTTGGATACCTATTGTAGCAAAATCTTTTGAGGGTAATTTAACATAGCTAGTAAATTAGCCCTTGTCTTTTTAGTAAGTGATTCAGTGATTCTAAGTAAGATACTTCCTCCATTTTTTTGCAACATGGCCTCATGGAACACACTTTGAGGAAGTGAATAGAAAAGATTAACAGATAACGTAATCTGTATATTTCGGACAAATCTATAGGAGCTTGTTGCAACATACTTCGGTCCCAGTTCCGAGAATTTTGACAGGTACCTGTGTTTCATACCCCCTTTTACGTATTGACAACTAGTTGACATCATTTCTTTTAAGCATGACTGATATACCTTTCTACATTGTTTCTTTCTACGTTGTTCAATGTTATAGAATCTCTGTCTCTCTCTCTCTCCCAGATATTCTAATCACTAAGAGGAATCGTAATAAAAAAAATTAAGAGGTTATTTTACTATAGTGGCCTTCAAATCCATGATAGTGATATAATATACGAACTACTAAGCATGTTTTCTAATGTGGTGCCCCTGTATGTTTTCCTTTTTTACATAGCATATAGCCATATACATGTTTTTTTCAAATGCATGAGGTGTGTCATTTGAAAAGAAAAAAAAAATCAACAAGTCACACGCCTAATTTGTCCTTTCCCTTCTCCCTCAAATAGAATAAAGTTAGTAGTTTGATATCCACGGTAACCAGAAAGTCAAGTGCCAGCTCTAAATCTGAAAAGTGAAAGATAGATCGAGTCCACAGCTTAATCAAATACTCCGTAATATTTTTTAGAAATTGAACACAAGCATAAAGGAGATATGTAGATTTTCGTATCAGAAATATACAAATAAAAGGATTATTAGAACTTCTTCGTTTTCCTTGGGTTATTATACTGTGGTGATGAGGTTGAACTTAAGTTTCACATATAACGCTAGACAAGCAATACAAGTTGAAATCTGCGCAACTTGTTTCCCATCTTAACAAGCAAAACATGATGCAATGGAGTTATGGATCAACAACTAACTAATTCACATGAAACACATAATTAATCTTTGATAACCTATGCAGATCAAAGCTTCAAACGTTATCAAGACTCAGCCAGCTTTTACCGCACAAGAATTGCCATTTTCTAAACCAAATTACCAAACCACAAGAACCTACAGCATCCCAAAAAATTTATTAGGTACATAACCATAGTACAGCAGATTTTTTCACGCCAATGAATCCTGGATAAGGCACTAAGGTGTAAATTAGGGGCACTGACAATGGCAATGACAAATTAATGGCATGCTAATTATTTAAAAAAAAAAAAAAAAAAAAAAAAAAAAAAAAAAAAAAAAAAAAAAAAGCTGAAGACCACGTTAAAACATACACAAACTTTTTAAAATTAGTTGGAAACTAATCAACTATAAACATATTAACATAAAAATAAATAAAAAATCAGTCCATCCCCTGAAACTCAAACCCCCAACAGTTATGGCAATAAAAACCATCACGCATACATTATTAATAATTACTACGGCAAGAAAAACAATGACACCTTACCTGGAGATCAACCTTTAGAATAATATTTAGCTGGTGCAAGTCCAAACCAGCCATCTTCCCAGATGAAACTGCTGAAGCCAGAGATGACAAGGTAACCTTACCATCTCCAGCCTTAGTAGCTATACGCTCATCCCTTATAGAGACTGCACGAGCCTCTGCCTTTTCACGAGCTATGTCAAGAGAACTCACTACTTCAAACTCATCACCAGCGAATGGAACATTATTCAATCCAATAACCTGGTAAGAATTTGCTCGTAGGTAAGAAAATATTGTCGGAGAAGTGGTCCATCCAATGAGCCACAAAGGTACATTATTAGAAAGACTGGTTCAAAAGGACTATCAGTTAGTCTTTTGTGCACTTGCGTCCTGTAGGGTAGGCAGTGATACATACTGGCAAATTGGTAATGGCATCACGGGAATCAACTAGAAATTAGTTTGCATAGGCAAATTTGCCATTCATTTTTAGATACCCAATTATTCTTAAATTTGTGGATGTTAATTACCATAGTTGGTTTAATTCTTTGGAGATGGTAAAGCATCACCAGGGAAAAGAAAAACACACACACACATACACACACGAATTAAAAACAGCTATGCATAAAGCAAACCTGAACAGGGATAGATGGACCAGCTTCATCCACACGATTCCCTCCATGATCAAATAAGGCACGCACCTTCAATCAGAAAAATCAAGTGAGTAAATGTCTAATGGTAACTCTCTAAGAACTAAAGTTCACAGCCATTGTTACCAACCTTCCCAAATGCTTCACCACAGACAATTGTATCCCCTTTTCTTAGGGTGCCTTTCTGCACAATAAAAGTGGCAATAGGTCCTTTTGATTTGTCAAGACCAGCCTCAATTACAGTGCCCTTTGCACTCCTGTGAGGATTTGCCTTTAACTCTTGCAGCTATAAACATAACACAGAAAGAGAAAAGAACAATATAAGAAAGAGAGAAAAAACTATGAAGTGACACTGTGACACTGTGTAGGTAGGGGGGTAAGGATCTCTTCAAAAATAGCTACAAATTATTAAGCAAAGGAGTGCGTAAAGCTAGCAAGGAATCAACACAATAACAATCAGGTGTAAGAAAAATTAAACATAATTTTGCATCATGTAAGAAGACAAGACCCCTCATCTGCATCAGAGTTGCATATATAGCAATACAGGACATTTAAAAAGGATAGCCAAATTAAGGATACAACCTACAGGAAACTACCTAAAAAAACATATTCATTGTCTCATTGAACACCATATCAACAACTCAAAATATATATTGAAAATCTAAATAATTATCTTTTTTATATTAAATAATTAAAACTTTCCACTGTGTTAAATATGCATGATTTCTCAACACATTCCCGCCATCATATTTCTCCTAAAATCGTGGACCAAAAATAATGAGTAAGCTGTGGGACAGAGAGAGTAAACTTTTAGAGAGACAAGAGTATATGTAAGTAATGTAACTCTAAATATCTAGGTGTAGTTCTGTTATGCAATAAATTTTAGAGATAATGAGTTTCACCAACCTAATATAGAATTCCAATTCAGATAATTAAGAAGAACTAATGAAGAAATAATAGCTTCTACTAATTTAAAGAGTGCATTAGCAGATGAATATATTTGCCTCAAACTAAAATTCCTTTCCTTCAAAACTTAATAACAATAAAGATGTGCAGAAAAAAGTAAGCCAGAAATAGTAAGAGTCCTTCAGAAGTATACGACATTGTAACTTACCATTAATATAGAATTGAAATCAATCTTAAATAAGAACCATTAGCTTTATCTTACCTCTGCAACAAGCATGGATGTCTCTAGTAATTCATCCACATTTTCACCTTTGAGTGCACTGATCTGTAATATGGAGGTACAAGGATGAGCATCCACTCAACATCACCCCCCCCCCCCTACCAACCCCCTCACACACCCCAATAAATAGGGATTGGAAAATAAAAGAGAAATAAAAAAGTAGCTGCCAAAGGATTTCGTTGAAAAATTAATTTTATATACTCCCTTTGAATTTCATTTTAAAAGTAACATTTTGACTTTTGCATAATTTATACACTAACTTTGACTTGATTATCTTACTAATTTACATAATGCACATGGTGTGTAATATGTTGTTGGATTGGTCACAATGTATATTTCCATTATATTTCCTCCATTTTTTTAAATTGTCCTATTTGAAACTCGCATGGTTTCTAATGAAATATTGTGCTTAAAATATTTTAGGCTACGTATTACCAACAAATATAAATTTTATATACTTTCTCCGTGCTTTTTAGTTGCTACACTTTCATTTTCACGGTCCCCTAGACAGTTTTTTAGGAGGAGAGAGATAGAGAGAAAAATAAGATGGACCATGTGGGTAGGAGAGTGATAGAGAGAAAAGAATGTCAAAAATGGAAAGTGTTGCAACTAATTAAAAATTTCCAAAATAGGAAAGTGTAGCAACTAAGAAGAAACGGAGGAAGTATTTGGATATCAAAAATCGACGAATCTAATAAGATCCCACATGACTATGTTCTAAAGTATTATCTATCTTTAAAATATTAGATTCCAAGTACTTGGTGGGACAAGTAAAAAGGAACGAAAGAATTATTAATTTTTTATAATAATTACAAATACACAATTACGGATATTCATGGTCAAAGTTATGTCCCCCCAAATGTGTTGGTCAAATTATTGCATTAAATAAAAAATTAAAGGAATTTTTTAAATTATTATTAAAAAAAATTACCTTGACCATTGGGATATCACCACCCCAATCCTCTGCCATCAAACCAATTGATGAAAGGTCTTGCATGACACGATCAGGATTAGCCCCGTCTTTGTCTATCTGTAACAACCAAAAAGAATTAGTTAAGATAAACTAATTAAAATTTAAGTGCGCATTACAATGCAAATATAACAAGTCAACCCATTTAATTCAAGCAATCCTCATCACAAGTTCACAAACTATGCCAATTGCAAGCTAGATGGGAGCATAATTTTCAAGATAGTGTCCAACATCTGCCCTTAGAAGGTCCGATTGAAATTTAGGCTATATTGTACTCAAAAACTACCAAAAAGAACCTGCTATAGCAGAGTATGATGGTTACCTTATTAATTGCAACCACAATAGGTACACCAGCTGCTTTCGCATGTGCTATGGCTTCATTTGTTTGAGGACGGATCCCATCATCAGCAGCTACAACAATAATAGCTATATCCGTCACTCTTGCTCCACGAGCCCTCATTGCCCCAAAAGCCTACAAGAGGAAAATATAAAATACATCAATTAACATGATTGATGCAACTGATTCATATTCGCAGACATATGTGCCACGAGATAAATTATCATATACTGTGCTTGTTAAGAGAGCAGATTTGGAGCATATATGAAAAAATGAGTATACATAATACCAAATTGACATATAAATTAAATTTAGAGCGGAGCCTTCAGTTAACCTCGTGACCAGGAGTGTCAAGAAAGACACAAGGTAGCAACTTGCCATCAACTGGTACATCCACTTTATAGGCTCCAATCCCTTGTGTAATCCCTCCTGCTTCAGAAGCTGCAACCTGCAAAATAAAGTAAAATCTAATACAAATCCCAACAGATCCATGAATTTGAAACAAGGATTGGCATCGATAATTTCTCAAAATTATTATATATTCAGCTATGTCACTCTTCATTGCAAACTTGCACAGCAAACCTAATGACGCAGTTATAAGATCAAATGAAGTAAAGACATTAGACTAATGGATAGGCCAAATAGACATTCTATAAATAACACTTTATGCACAGTCTTATGAGTAATTATTATAGGATACATAAAATAACTGAAAGAGTAATACTTCTATACAGCTAAGAATATGCAAACAGATAAGGGAAGGATGAAAGTAAAATGATCATCTGCCAGAACGAAAAACTCTTGTTTTGAGACATTATAAATGCAGCTATAATGACAAAAATAAAAACACAGTCAATGCTTTGGTTGAACGTTTACCTTGCTCTTTCGTATATAATCCAGGAGGGTTGTCTGCCAAGATAGACCAACCATGTTAGATAGTTGTTTGTAAGAAATGAGCAATCTTAATTACAATTTTTTTTAAAGAGATTGTCGCTTACTCACCTTTCCATGATCAACATGACCCATGATAGTAAGCACAGGAGGCCTATCTTCAAGTTTGTCAAGGTCATCTTCATCAAAAGTTTCCATTTTCCGAGCCATGTCTCCCAATTCATCAGAAACCGCATCCAAAACTTCAACTTCATACCGTTCACAGATCATCTTTACCATTTCCTTATCGAGAGTTTGTACCCCATCAGGTTTAATCCCCTTGGAATATAGGTAACCAAGAATTTCACCTTCACTGATAGCCAAGTTGTCTGCCAATTCTTCTGTTGACATGCCCTTTTCTCCAACCTCTAAAATATCCACTTTGACAGGAGCTGCATCTCTCGCTGCTTGACGTCTAGCAGCTTTACGACTTGCCTTACTCCATTTCCTCCCTTTTCGAGCTGTAGCACCAGCAATGGATACTCCAAGTTCTGAAGTATCTTCATGCATATCATCATCATTAACCATACGCCTCTTTGCTCCACCAGCTGTAACACCCTTCTTCTTGTAGTCATCTTTAAACTTTCCTGAAGGCATTTTCGCAGGTTTAGGCGGGGCAATTACAGCTTGAGCAATCATTGGATCAACAGCTGCTTTCTTTGAGGCAAACTTGTCAACCAAAATTGGTTTTCTCTCTTTTGATTTCACAGCCTGGTCCTTCCCATCAACTGGGGAGGACATCCCCACATCCTTCAAAACCGGCTTTTTCGGCACTGGTGGAGGAGCCACAGACGGCCTTGCCTGCAACTTGATATCAGGCCTCTGCGGTGGCAATGGAGGTCTCAAGGCCTGAGGTGATTGATTGTCGAACTTTTCTTCTCCTGTAGTCCTACTTTCAGTTCTCTCAACCTTTTCAATCTTAGGAGGTTCTTTTACTACTTTTTGCACTGTGGCAACCGGATTCCCCTTTCGCCAAACACTCTTCCCACCGCTAGGCTTCCCTTTTGCCGAGCTATTTACAGGTTTACCATTTGCTGAAGTACTTAAACTGGGAGATGGTTTATTTACAGGTTTGCTCTCATTTTTACTATCTAATTCCGAGCTTCCGATTTCTAGTCTCTCAGCCTTCTCTAATACCTCATCTAGTGATTCAATAACCTTCTTCCTCTCCTCCACATTGCCTAATTTCCCATTACTCGAGCCTGCATCAATTTTCGATTCCTCCCAACCTCCCGAACTTTCCCCCAATTTACGATTCCCATTAGACCCCGATTGTAATACCGGTTTAGGAGAAGGTTTCAAGATAAGGTCCTCATCTTTACTCCCTTTATATGTATTCTCAAGAGAAACAGCATTTCCTTGCTCAGAAATGTAATCAGTAACAATAGAAAGCTTACACACCGATACGTATTGCCATCTCCTTCCCCCTCCTAAATGCCGAAAATTACAACTACAAACCCTTCTAGGAATCGAAATTTTATTAACTAATGAAAAGGAAACCTCCAAATTTCCTGAACAACTCGTTCCAGAGCTTCCCAAAGTCACTAAGGAAGCCATTGTTGCCATAATTATTATTGTTCTTACAGATTAAGGATTCTAATCATCAGAATTTGCATTTAATCAATCCCAAGTGTAAGAATTTCACAGCAACAGCACAAATTCTTGTAAACCTAACTATAAACTACTCAACAAAGTGGCATTACAGTCCCAAAACAGTCATACACTATTCACTGAACAAACAGATAAATATGCAAAATTTAAGGATAAAATGAACAACCCACAAAAAGAAAATGCCAAATTTTATGGACTATAAAGTTTTTGAATTAAGATATTACGTGAATTCATAAGAAATGAAAACAAAATATATAAAAATCGTACCTTATTATGGCTAGAATGAAAGCAGGAAAATTTATGAGGTCAGAAAAATAAGAAGAAGGAAATAGGCGGATGTTAAGAAAGAAGGTGAGGTGAGTTGAGCGGTATTTGGCTAAGAGAGGTCTACAAAAGCTTGTGTGGCTCTTTCTCTACCTGTCAAATTGAATTTTCGTGATAAGGCTTTATATTTTCATCTACAATTTCTTATGTTTTTTTTTCTCTCCATCCATATACTTTTTCCCTAATTTAAGTTTAATAACCTAATTTCGAGATCATATCCATTAATAGACATTTAACAGTGTTAAAATGGTTTGACAATTTGGCTTTTGTTCAGTTTGAAACAAGTCGGTTTCAATTAAGTTCAAATTATTATTGGTTCGATTTTGTTTCAGTCTAGATTTGTACGATTTTAATTTAATTGGGAACGGGTTTACCAAGGTTCAAGGAGTTTGAAATCATACGTTCGGATAATAACATTTCTACATCATAATATCAATAAAACAATTAAAGCACTTACTTGGATGCCTCATATCTCTTTCTAATAACAAAATACACGAGTTAGTAACTTCAAAGAAAATATAAAATCAAACAATTAAATTAAATAATTGAAATAGAGATTTGGGACCAAACCCTCATAAATTAAAACCTTTCACGTCTAGGGCGAAGGCAACTTTGAATTACGCTAGGTGCTTCTTGGTCTTGTGAATGCGGAATTTTGTTTGAGAGAAGGCTAGTTTAGAAAAGAGAGAGAGAGAGAGTAATCAAGAGATTCTTGATGAGAGTTGGTGATGAAAAACGGAGGTTTTATGAGGCTATTTATAGAGAAAATCAGCCAAACGGATAAAAAAACAAATTAGAGTTTCGACGAGGATAAAACAGATTAGCGCCAAACGCTGAACATTAGCGTCAGGCGCCAAGTATTAGCGTCAGGCGCTAATTATTATTTTCACGCGTTTTCTTAATTCAGATAAAATTTAGCCGTACAGAAGGGCAAAATCGTATTTTCCTTAAAAACACTCTTTTATTCTGATTAAAACTCTAAAAAGTCAACCAAAGTCAATTTATCAATGCTAATTGAATTAGGAATGAAAAGAATCTTCTAGAAGAATCTAGAAGACTAAAATCAATTCTAATTGCATTAGGAATGATAAATCCATATTAGGCCCTCCTCTAGATTATTGGGTCGCATATAAGTATCAAACCGGGCCTAGTTTAGTAATTTGGTCATAACTTCCTCATTATGCATCGGAATTGGGCTTATAATATATCGTTGGAAAGCTCTTTTCAAATCTCATCCAACTACACCATTATTGGACCCTTTCTATGGACCAAACCAAACTGGATTGGATGTTTTCTTAAAATAGATTTTCAAAAACAAAGAGAAGAAAAGAAATTAAAATTATCCGCAACACTAGACTTTCTACACTTTCACTTCATTCGATTATGATTCGACGCGAAAGGTACTCATCACCGGGTTTGGTTTTGGGGAGACACAAATGGGTGTCTACAGAAGCCCCCACTTTGACTGAGTTTGAAGAAATGCAAGTTTCGAAAACAAAAGTCAAAGTAGCGATAGGGACGGAGAATGACTCAGAACGTTCGGAGATCCTAAATCATTCTTGTAACGTCGATACCTGCAAACTAGCGTTAGTTTAACTGATAAAAGAGTTAAGAAACACGTATCTTACACCGTCGAGCACACGTCTCTGAAGTAACTGATTTGCTGCTACATTTGTTGTTATATTTTTTACGACCTCCTGCAAGCTAGAGAATGCCGCCGAAGACTGCTACGCTTGTAACTGCCTCCAATTCCCCCATGATAGACTTCTGCAAGCTAGAGAACCCCATCGAAGATTGCTTCGCTTAAAACCACCTTCTAGCACTTTGTGACCATCTTCCACAAGCCAGGGAACACGATTGAAGACAACTTCGCTTGAAATCACCTCCAGTTGTTTGTGACTGCTCTCCGCAAGCTAGGGAACGCTGCCGAAGATATCCTCGCCTGAATCTATCCTCATTTATTGCGGTAATATTCCGAGGAAAATTACCGAAGACCCACGCTTGTCGATCTTTAAAAGCTCGGTTGAACTTTGCTTCCGCTATGCTAGTACGTCGACGCTTTTGCTGCTTTTGAACCTGCATGTCGGTGCCTCTACTGTTTATGAACCAGAACGTCGGTGCTTTTTGCTGTATGAACCATTATGTCAGTGCTTTGCGATGAGCCTATGCTTAGGCGCTTTAAACTAAGTGAGACGATCATTCATCAGGTCGATCACTTTATGCAATTGTAATCGAGTCGACTACTTAATCATGTCAAATTTCTTAGAGGGGCTAACTGGCGTACCAAGGAACCCAAAATGTTGTAAGAGGTCGAAACAACCGCACTGAGTGGCTGAACAGTCTGTCGCTGCTGAAATATTGCTGGTGCCACATATTTTGATCTAGCGCCATGCGCTAAACCTTATCGTCTGGCGCCAAGGCCTGTCTCTTCACGCTAGAGTCGGGATTTCCATGTATACCCCTTTCTTCTTCATTTTCGCTGCTGTTGTTCATTTTGCTCGAGAAATCGCCACAGAACTTCAATTTACTCGTTCTTGCTCGTTTCTCAACCGAATTCGCTCAAATTTGTTGCAAATCAAAGCTTATTCCATCCATTTTCCCGATCTATGTAAGTTTTCTCCAAAATCACTCCGATTTTAATGAATTTTGCACATGTTTGTTCACAAATTTCTTGAAAATTCGAAACTTAAATTGCTTAATTCACTTTGTTTGTCAAATTTTATGCCATGAAATTGCTTGATTATGTTTATATATTGTCTTGGGAGTAATTTGAGACTTTTTTGACTCAATTTGGTGAAGAAACGAACAAATCACCATTGTTGGACCTCTTAAGGTCGGGACTACAATGTGGCTCGTCCTTGGTGTTTTTGCTAGCAATTCTTGTCCAATTTGTCACAATAATTACCATAGTATTGCAAGAAATTGTTTGGATTCTTGAAAAATGTTGTGTATGCTCAATTTGAATTTGTGCTCTGCTTTAGTACTACATACTCTGTTTTTTTGCGAACATAGTATCATGCGGCTAGGCGAACCTTAGATACTATAGAACCTTAATTTATGATGATTTTGCACAATGTAGCATGGCTAGATAGCGAGGTTTGGGTTCACGGTCCCGAGACGCGCGACTGGAGCATGAGCCCGTAGAGGAGGACGCCGACCCGTCCACTTCTCTTGGTCCTCTCCCTGAGTGGGATGAGCGGACTCTGTACTTCTCCCCCGTCCACCATATTTCTGAGAGGGTGCGACGTGGGATCACGGTTGGTAGGACGCACTACCACGGCTCAGGTTGCGATACCCTGGGCGACCTGTACAAGATGTACATTGGCATTGATGGAGAGGTGAGACTTCTCTAGGAGTCTTGCGGGTTGACTGCGCTTTTTGAGACCTCGGAGACCATGATTGCCTCTAGTGGGGGTCAGCACGTGGCTCATGCCCTGGTGGAGTTCTTTTGGGACACCACCAACACTTTCCACTTTCCTTGGGGTGAGATGATGGTCACTCCAACCGACTTCAATCTTATTACGTACGGGACTAGAGTTTAGTTCTGTTGCGCTGCCATTCGACAACGAGATCAGCGTCTTTTCTCCTGAGGTTGAGGAGTTGTTGGGTCCGATTGCTATTCGGGCTCGTGCTGAGGTAGAGTCGACTCAGTTCAGCGCCAAGGGCATTCGCCGTTCGACTCTAGCGTCGGCTTTCGAGGATGATGCGACCACCCGAGAGCAGCGGGTGCGCATCTTTGTGCTTATTTTGCTGTCAGGGACGTTTTCCCCTGACAAGGGTAGTAGAGTGCTGCTTTACTACCTACCTGCGGTTCGTGATCTACACTTGATCGGGACTTATGACTGGGCCAGCTTGGCCTATGCTGACTTTGTTCGAGCGTAACGAGACTCGTGTCGACACCGGTCCTTCACGGGAAATGTCGTTCTGTCCTGATTCTGGAGAGTCGTAGAGGTATACTTTATCTCCCATAAAGTTTAGCTCTAAGCTTTGGTTAGCGTTTGCTGATGCTTTTTGCCTTTTGTAGATCTGGTTCTACGAGTACTTTCCCTCAGTTGCGCCGGCGAGACCGTCGCCGCGCAGGTTTCCAGTGAGCGCCTCTTGGGGAGGCCGCCACGCTGGGATGTCTACTGCTTATGTTCGAGATCAGATCATCTCGGGATGGTTCTTTGTATAGTTGAACATTTTCGTATTACCTTTGGTAGATTCTTATCTGATAGGCATTCTTTGCAGGAACCTAACGTGCAGTACCGGCCATGGATCGACTTGGTTACCCCTAGATTAGCGCTATTTCTTAGGGACATATGGAGCAGTCGCATATCTTGGAGAGAGGGTTGCTATTCAGCACTCCTCGGACACCTTTGTCGTTCTTGCTCCTCCACCGCGTCACATGTTTAACAGCGCGAGGTTGGTGAGCATGTCAGAGAGAGCTGGTACCCCTTGGCGATCTTATACGATCCCTGGGCGGTGCTATGAGGAGGAGCTACTGCCGTTGTTAGCTCCAGTCCATGTACTGGCTGAAAAGGTGGCGGTATGATTTTCATCTTTTACCTTCAGTTAAGTAGCCCCCAAGTAATGTTTTACTAACTTTGATTTGCTTTTGTCAGGCTGGACCTACTGAGTTCGTGCCACCTCGTATGTCCATCCATTATCAGGGGACATACGGGCCGATCGAGGAGATGATTCCTCCGGCTCCTGAGGGTGAGCGCTTCGTGGAGCGGTCGATTCCTCGTCACCAGACTCGAGTAAGCTTTATTTATTTGCAATTTTTGTCCGTATATGTTATGCATTATTACTGAATTTATTTCCTTGACAGTTCTCGCGCGAGGTGGTCACGGCTATGGCACGATGCATAGATGCCTTCCGGAGCCAGCTCGTTCGGATGAGGAATGTGGCTACGTGTCGTCGCGACGACGCCGTTCAGGAGGTAGTTTCCCTTCTTATTTTTGAATTACTGCTTCTATTTTAATTTTTTTTACTTAGTTTCTTCTTGCAGGGTCAACCCATTCCTTCTCGTATCCGGACGAGACCTGAGGTGCGGAGAGAGCCAGCGAGGTCTAGCTCGAGACGTCGCCGTACTGGCTCTTGCGGTCGGGGCGGTCGTTCTGAGGCTACTCGGACTGAGGCGGTGGAGGGCTCAGGCTCTTCATCTGAGGGTGCACATGCTGCGCCGGTAGGCCAGGGAGAGGCTACCTCGGTTCTTAGAGGTGGTGGGATGTACGAGGTCGGCTCGTCATCGCAGCAGCCTCCGTAGCCTCATCCTCAAGTTGATCTTGGGTGGATGGGTCTTGAGCTGAGTTTTCCACCTCCTGAGGAGACTGGAGCTGGAGCTAGTGGAGAGGTTACTCCTCGTACTGCGCAGTTTTATGACATGATGGGCGTACGTCCTCCTGCGCCGTAGTTTATTCCTGTGCTTTTTTTTATTTTGACTTTGTATAGAACTTTGCCTTAATTAAACTCATTATTTAGACATATTTGTATATACATACTATTATGAGTTTATTTATTTAACAATTTTTTCATTTATTTTTATGTGCATGTTTGTGTGTGCAAAGAATTGTGATAATTAATAATTTTGCGCAAAAATTCTGTCATTTTTAATATTGATGGAGGGTATCATTATTGATGGAGGGTATCCGACTTTCTCCCCCAAAAAGAAAAATGAAAAAATAAAAATAAAAATATTGGATTTACAAAAACTTAAAAATTAAGTCTAAATAGAATCCAAAAAATATATATATAATTAATATGATTGATATATAAATTAAATTAAGAAGAAGGAAGAAAAAAAAAATTAGAAAAAAGGGTATAAAAATATTAAAAGATAGTAAAGTCATTGGTCAGACTCGAATCAGGCAAAAAACGTGGTTTTTCAAAAAGCTCGTATGATAAGACACGTCAGCGCCATCTGGCGCCACGCGTTTTGTGTTAGCGCCATACGCTAACTCTTAGTGTTTGGCGCCAGGCTCTGGCGTCAGGCGCCAATGTCTGGCGTCTGGCGCTGATGAGCGCTGACTCCGAAACCTTTCCGGATTGAAATTGTGCCGATTTTGTGCATAAATAGCCCCCTGCTTGGCCGATTTTCTTCATAATTTCAGCAGATTAAATATAACCTTAGGTTTTGAAAAAATAATAATCATGCTTTAGTCTCTAAAAGTTTTACCAACTTCACACATGAATGGTGTCGGTCTCTAATTGCCAAGGAGAGAAAAGAGTTAGACTTTTTTCATATGGGGGGTATTTATGGTGTCAAGGGAGTAGATCTTGATGTAGACTTTATTCATACCGCCTTAGAATATTAGGACGTGGATACTCATTGTTTTAGATTAGGGTGTGATGAAATTAGCCCTTTGCGGGAAGAATTCGATGCTATCTTAGGCTTCCCTGCATTAGATCTTGCAGTAATCCCTAGAGTAAATGAATATTATTATAAGGATTTTGAGCGCTTCTTTAATTTAAAAGACAAAGATCTAACAAATATAGTAGATGGTAGCATAGTTAATTTGAAAGAATTTGCTCGCCATTATTTTGATAGACCTTATTCTGAGTATTTTCATGTTTATAGAAGAAGGGCTTTTCTTTTTTGCATGCTTAATCAATATCTTCTCATAGTGGTAGAGCTAATGAGGGTCAAGCAGTCATATCAACTGTTTTGGAGCAGATTGAATCTGGGAGAAATCCAATGCCATTAATCGTTGGAGAGACTATGCTTAGTCTTGATGAATTGAAAAGAAATCCAAAAGCACCTTTTCGGAGCTCTCCAATTTTATTACAGGTAGAAAAATAACATCTTTAATTACAGAAATCAAAAACATATTTTTGTATAGTAATATTAATTTATTTGCATTGAATTTTTTTACAGATGTGGCTAATGGAAAGACTAGAATTAATTAGTCCTCCGGGCAATGTTGAAAAATATACTCCAAATTACTTTGTGAGAAGGAAGAAACGCTTCTCTAAGATGGGGCGCCATGAATGGTAGAAGGTCTTTGCCTCTTGCAACTTTGCCATCAAGTGGGTCATCCCTTGGTGGAAAATAGAAAAGATGGTTGGTGTGAACAAGCAACCTTTTCTGCCGTCTTCCAAGCTTGTCCAGGATGACTTTTTATTATCCCTGCAGGGTAAAAAGTCAGTACGACCTACTTCAAACAATTCCTTCCGGGGATCTTCGTCGTCCCTATGAATTTCCTGTCTCTCAAGAAGTAGACAAATTTGATGCTTATTGGAGCGCTAGACCTTTTATGGGAAGTGATTACCCAAAAGGTTCCTCCTTCCTTGCCCAATGATGTGAAGAAGTGGCTTCTGAAGAAACATTCAAAGGACATGAAGAAAAATCAGAGTAAAACTGATGTGAAGAGTCGTCTAGGTGATAAAGTGATTCCCGTTAAGGAACGCTTGGGTGAAAAGGTTGAGTTCAAAACACCTACAATGCCTAGGAAGAAAAGCTCTACGAAGGATAAAGGAAAGAGAAAAGCTGACACTTCAAAGAAGAAGGCTTGGGTAGAGAAGAAACATGGGGTCCTAGCTAAAGGAGAAACTATTTACTCCAAAATTGAATGTAGTTCCTCTAAAGGATGACTACTGGCTAAAGTTATGGATGAAGAAGAGGATACAGACAAAAATTGGAAGAGAGCAAAGAAAGAGAAAAAAGATTAAAGCATTGCTTAACTTTCAATTATTAGACTTAGTTTTAAATTTAAAGTTAATTTATTTAAGCTTTATTTAAATTCCATCAATAATGTAATTGTTAGTTTATTTATTAATGAAATTGCAGCTTTTTTTAACTAAATCATCTTCTTTAAATTAAATTTATTAAAGCAATGAAAACTGAAATAAATTTCCAGAATTTTTTTTGAGTACGGAAGTCAAAAATTTTCCGAAAAACACCGAAATATTCCCAGGTACTTTGCAGAAAAATGGCGCCGCTCTTTTACGACTTGCACCAGCTGCGGTAGTTTGGCGTCAGGCGACAGACATTGTCGTCTGGCGCTAGAGTCAATCGGCTGGCGACGGGATTTTTACCGTGACGCCGATGCTTCATCGAATTTATGTCGAATTTATTCGTAAGTTTGGGATGCGAGGTTTGCAAAAAATAAAGTGGCCGCACCCGTAAAGGGTTGCCTACGTATCCTTTCTTAAGGAATCAGGCCAAACGTAGCTCTCTTGAGTACCCTACTTAAGTAATTATGGGTAGTATTTTTTAAGTTGGTCAAGATTTGTCATGGTTGAGAACTCATTGCCACCCATATCAGTTAATTTTGCTGCTCCTCCTGATAGGATTGTTTTGACAATATAGGGTCCAGACCAATTAGGCTTAAATTTCCCCTAGATCTAAAACATTCTTCCTTAATGCTTTTAACACCAAGTCTCCTACTTTGATGTTTCTTATCTTGACCTTCTTATTAAAATGCCTAGCCATACGAGTTTGGTAGCATTGGGTATGATGTAGAGCTTCTAGTCATTTTTCATCAAGTAGAATTAGCTCCTCATATCTCGCCCTAGTCCATTCAACTTCATCGAGTTTGCTTTCTAATACAATGCGTAGAGATGGTATCTTTAGCTCTACAGGTTGTACGACAGCCATTCCATAAACTAAGGAAAATGGCGTATTTCCTGTTGATGTGCGAATTGACGTGCGATAACCCCACAATGCGAAGTGGAGTTTGTCAGGCCAATCCTTGTAATTTTATGTCATTTTCTCGATGATAGTCTTTAAATTTTTATTAGCCGCTTCGACTGCTCCGTTTGCCTGAGATCTATAAGGAGAAGAATGATGATGTTGGATGCCATATTTTTGTAACAATTCTTCACACTCAGCTTGAAAGTGAGTTCAATTGTCACTTATCATTTCATGTGGGACTCCATATCGACAAATAATATTTCTTTCAATAAAGAGTGGTACATGTTTTGCAGTGAGTTTAGCGTATGATTGTGCTTCGACCCACTTTATGAAGTAATCAATTGCTACTAGGATATATTCGTGACCTCCTGTTCCTGGGGGAGTGATTTTACCAATAATGTCAATTCCCCATGTAGAGAATGGCCATGGCGAAGTGTAGGTGTAGAGTAGAGATGGAGGAATATGTTGTATATTGGCGTAAAATTGACACTTAGGGCATCTTTTTACGTATTGATGGCAATCCCTATTCATGGTAGTCCAATAGTATCCTTCTCGCATTATCTTTTGGACTAACATTTTGCCATTTACGTGAGTTCCACAAATTCCTTCGTGGACTATTCTCATTGCTCTTTGAGCATCCTTTTTTCCTACACATAAGAGAGCTCGACCCTTAGGTACCCTTTTGTGTAACTCGTTGTCTATGAGTACGTATTGGGAAGCCAAGAGTCTTAATGCTCGTTTTGCTCTTTTGTCAGCATGGGGAGGGTATTCTCCTTTGGTGACATAGTTAAGTATATCTGTATACCACGATTCTTCTTCTTCTTCTTCTTCATCTTGGCTCACTTCATCATCTTCTATAGCTTGAATATAGGCCAGTTTATGCCTTTTTTCTATAGTTAGAGGCATTTTCTCGATTTCCGTAGGAATCCTAACCATTGAGGCTAGTCTTGCTAAGGCATCAGCAAATTGATTTTCTTCTCTAGGTAGATAACAAGGGTCAGAACTAGGTCATTGGAATAATCCTTCCGAAGCCAAACAAAATTTATAAACACTTAAATAACCTAAATACAAGTATATAGGTAAGTCAAGGGTCGAACTCAAAGGAGCGGTAATGTCTAAGTGCTTTCAATTTGGGTGCCTAAGCTAGGTCGAAGACGAAGGAAAGGAGGTGACAGTAACAACTACCTAAACGAAGAAATCGAACAAATAAAGTGCTAGGGATTAGGATTCACATATAATAGCAATGAACATAGAAAATTAGGATAGGAAGTTGACGAAATCGAGCGATACGAGGGAAAACCAATCATGCAACCAAAAGAGCATATCAAGCTATTTTCCTAGAGGTCTAACTAGCATCAACTACGATAAACTCTAGCTAGGAACGTCACAAGACACCTCAATCGTTAAATGCAAGCTACAAATCAACGGTCTGTATCAATGTGAACCTATAATGCAATCTAGCGTAACAATCAAAGTTGCCCGTTCTTCAATTAATTACACGCATGCACATTATCAATCGACCAATTTAATCACATCATCAACTCCATCAATTATCCCCAATTTACATCAATCCATCACATCATATAAGCTTCACCATCACCCTAGCAAGCAAACTACTCTAACAACATCATCAAATCAACAAACAACTATAGAAAACAAGAATCAACAATCTATCAAGATCAATTACTCTAATCAAAGATCAAACATCAAAATCCAAACAAATCCAAAACAAATCAAACAAACATGAATATTAAACAAAGCAATAAATGAGAAAGAGTTTAGAAATGCTCATTGATAATAGAGAAGATCTCCAATACAATTTTCACCATTGAATCTTCAATCTCTCAATCACCATTGAAATTCCTCACTTTCTCTCTCTAAAATCTACTCCTAAAACTAACCCTAAAAACTAGAGATATAAGCTCTCAACTAAGCTAAGAAAATGATCAAAATCTAAAATAAAACTTGCTTGCGAAAATTGGGTTCAAAAGGGTATTTATAAGTGGCGCAAAACGAAGAAGATCGAAGCCGGAACCCGTAGAGGAGCGCCCGCGCAGCTACAGTGCGCGCCCGCGCATCAGGCCTGCGCGCCCACGCTCTTCTGGGTTTTTTCGGATCTTCTTGCGGCTTCGTGCGTTTGCTAAGGTCGCACGATTATGATGGTGATGAACACTAAAGTAGGCAGTAGCTTAAGCTCTAGATTAGTGGGTACACCACTTCTTAATGGTAGCACGGCATAAGAGAGCAAGAGCCAAGACTTGGAATTTCCACTTCCTTGCATCTTGAGCTTTCCAAATGCCGTGAGCTTGCTCCAAAGGCTTTCTGCACCTTAGTAGATCACCAATGTCAAGACCTGAACCTCGTACAATACCTACAACCACGGAAATAGATCAAATAAAGGAGAAAAGGCTAGATAACCAACGAAATACACAAAAGCTACAAAATAAGAGAGGAAAGGTAAAACTAAGCAACAAAGTATAAAACTAAGCATTTATTGAGCAAGAAAGCTATGAAAAGAGGATGAAATCAACCTAAATGCTCATCAAATGGGTGCCATTTATGACACCCATCAAATGCCCCCAAGCTTATCTTGTGCTCGTCCTCGAGCAAAACGTAACCAAGGGAGTGAAAATGAAGAGCTTATTCAAACAAGCCAAAGAGGAGAAGAGACAAGAATATACACTAACTCACTTTTGTAGGAATCACGCTCAATTTTAGCAACTAAAGACAAGCCATTTAAACCCCTAGATCGCCCTAGAGGACGAGTGATGCTCTCGTAAGGGTATCCTAAGAGTTTGACCCATAACTCTCATAATAATACAAACAAGGCAAAGCATGAAAAGAAATCAAGAGAAAAGCAAAGCAAACACATGTTCATGAAAGGAATTTTCCAAATGTACAAGCACAAGTGAATGCAAATCTTTCTAAACAAATAAGGGAGTGCACGTTCCAAGATATCCAAGGTTGATTGAAACATAAATATGCTAAGCATAGGAACTAGCTGTCGCAATTTACTTTCATCCCAAACTATCTTACCGCGTTCTCCCTACTAGTCTCAAATCTCCATTAGCGAGCATCTCAATAGTTCCGCGAAGGAACCGGAAAAGAAATTATTTTAGGCTACTCGACATCTTGACTATGCATTCCCTCTCCTTAGGCAATGACCCATGATTCCCTCTCCCGAATAGTGACTCAACTTCTAGGTCAAAAGGGCTTTCCCAAAGGTTGTAACGTAAGGGCATAAAGGGTGAAGGTAGGCTAAAATTTGAAAATTGGTGGTTTTCCTAATAGTGAAGCAAAGAATGGGCCCTTTGTTTACACCAAAACAAAGTAAACACCAAACAAAAACACCAACACCCCCAAGCTTATTCAAAGCTATAAATCACAAACATATACACAAAAAGCATGAGAACGCTTCCTCCCAAGCTTAAATGGAGCATTGTCCTCAATGCTCAAAAAGGGAGAATACTCACATCAAAATATTTTTGAATTTTTTCATTTTTCACTTTTTTTTTTCCTTTTTCTTGCTTAATAGTGCTTTGTCCTCGCCTCTTTTAACTTTGGACGGCTTTTTACAACTTTGCACTTATTTGTCCTTGCCTTTTTAACATGGACGACTTTTTCTATTATTCATTTGCCATTATTCACAAAGAAAACATAACACAATCATGCTTTCATAAGAACCAAACACTCCAGCTTATCCACCACAAACTCTATCAAGTATGATCAATTGCTTCACAAAAACCAAGAAAAGAAAGAAAATGAAACAAAAGGCCAAAGATCTAAAGATGTGGCTTGAAAATAAGATATAAGGCTCAAATGGTTGCAAGAAGGCAAATGTAAACCCAAAAATAAAGATGAAACGAACTATCCTAAAAATTAAAAATTACCACCCCGAAAAGATGCCTTTGTCCTCCCTAGATGGTTCGGTCTCGGGTTTAAGAATCATAGATCAAGCTTTCTAGATTAGGTCCGCGATAGTCAAGGATCCACGCCGCACATTCAAATTAGGTCGAAGGCTTGAAAAACAATGAACCTCACATGGATGTAGAAAAAATTCACTATTGGTGTCAAATCAACTATAGGGAGCAACTACCAAGCATGCCACAAACAAGTAGAATCCGGCTTCATGTTCCAACTAGTTCTAACCAACTACCTTAGCATGCTTTATCCTAGAATCAACCGAGCATACTCTCAAACCATGCACACCATTACCATTTAGGAAGAAAAGCATTCAATTATACAAGTCCAAATGTTAGTATGTCCAAAGCAAGAACAAAACAAAACACATTGCAAATTTTCCTTGAAAGAAACAAAATCTTTTTAGAGTTTTTCAAAATAAAAGAACATGGAAAAGCATATACAAAGGTGCATAACATATATGGATCAACATCCCACCAAACATGATAGAATACCCTCCCCAAAGCTTGAATGAGATAATACACTCAAACATAAATCATATAATCCGTGGGAGGGGAAAACAAGGACATCAATCCAACCAACTAACATATGTCCAACAAGTCATCATCCACTAGAGAAAGAGCAAGGGAGGATATTACCGGATATTAGGTGGGTGTAAATACCCGCAAATGACCCAATCAAACCTTTCAAAGCTAATTTCTCAAGAATTGAACCTTGTTTCCATATGCTAGCAAAAATAGGAGTCAACCTTCCTTGATTCTTAATCCAAATCGAAGCACCAAAGTATATCAACTCATGCACCTAGCAAAAGGCACACAAACATTTCCATGAGAGAAAATCTATTCTATAAAGAAGAGGAAAATCTAATCTAAAACACGGGTTACTTCCCGAGAAAGGCTTGCTTAAGGTCCAAGCTTGACCGCTTTAGTAAATAATATTGCAACGAACACAAGAGCTTGTTAAATGCACTACTACACATTTCATATGAAATCAAATATGCACATGAAAAAAATAAGGCATGCAACAAGCATAGTGCACACCTATGAGGAGAGAGATGCCAAGAGAAGGAAGAATAATCAAAAGAAAACTCAAAAAAATAAGAAGAAGAAGAAAAAGAAGGCAAACTCTCCTCAAAATATTTTTGGGTGGCAACATCACCCTTTTCCTCAATTAGAGACAAATGAGCCTCATACAAATCATCATAGACAAGGAGGTCCCCAATAGGCTCACTAACAAAGGAAGGGAGGAATAAATGAGTGTAGGAGATATGGTTGAAACTCCTTGAGAAAGGGGCGTTAGAGGAGGATATAGGGGCTATGGTCTCTCTAATGGACTCTTTCTCACCACCATGCCTCAAATCACATATAAGAGCATGGAAATGAATCATAGAATCCTCAAAAGAAGAACACTCATGATCACCATCTCCCTCAAACATCCAACTCCCAAGAGGAACCACAAAATCTCCTCCACTACATTCATGAACAACTACTCCTTCAACTTCCTTAAAGCCTAAAGTCTCAAATCCATGCATGAATGGATGCAAATTTAACTAAAAATCGTCTCTCTCCCATGAAGAATCCTCAATGAACTTGCTTAAAAGGCTATGGCTATTCCCTATACACTCAATAAACACATTTGACATAACCTTAAACGAGTCCAAATACTCATGGATAGAAGAGTCACATTCATACACTTGAGACCCATCACAATCAACAAAGGAAGAGATGTCTAGACTTAAAATATCATCAAAATCATCATCACTCTCGACTCTCTTTCCTTCACTCCTATGCTCAACAACAGGATCCTCACACACTTTTGGTTGCTCGAAATTATCATCATCACCCTCAACACACACATTGGATTTGAAATTTTCCCACACAAGCATCAAAGATGACAATTGGCTTTCTAGCTCTTCATTTCTCTTTCTTCCCTCCTCAAGACGCTCCTCACTTTTTTTCATCACCTCCAATTGACTTTTCATAGAATTAAGAATCGACTCCTTTTTAGGCCCAAGATCGTCATTAAGCTCATTATGCCTAATTTGAGTTTCCAAAGTGGCAATAAGAGATTCAAAAGGTGTGGGAGATTGAGGCTTAACAAGAGAAGGAGAATTACAACCAAAGGTAGGATCATCATCATTACAAACATGAGCATTTTCATTAAATAGGGGATTGGGAGCATTTTCAAATGTATGAGATTTGTTAGCTTTAACATGCAACTCATTATCATGAACAAAAGAGGAAATAGAATTGGAAGCATTTGTTCTAGGTTCAACTATGGGATCATGTGACACATCATGGTAAATCATGCTAACATTGGAAGAATTAACACATTGCACATCAAAAATAGAAGCACGATTACCCTTATTATAGACATCCCAAGCAAACTAAACATAAAATTCCCAAGAATCTTCAATAGAAAATGCTCTAAATCTATCATTATGCATTCCTTCAACTATATCCCTAGTTTGCTCATTCAAACCAAAATAACAAATCTCACAAGCCTCCCAAAGACTACAACGATTATAGTCAAGAAATCCCTTAAGTCTATTGAAATATTCACAAAAAGGCTCATCATCATATTGAGAAAAAGATAGACATGCCATTTTTACAAAGCAAACAAAAACAAATAAAAGAAAAGTATAAACAAAGACCTAGACTCAAGCAATCTAAAACACTCAAACATAGACACCGTTCCCAGGCAACGACGCCATTTTTACAAGGGTTGGAACTAGGTCGTTGGACTAATCCTCCCTAACCCAAACAAAATTTATAAACACTTAAGTAACCTAAATACAAATATAGAGGTAAGTCAAGGGTCGAACCCAAAGGAACGGTAATGTCTAAGTGCTTTCAATTTGGGTGCCTAAGCTAGGTCGAAGACGAAGGAAAGGAAGTGACACTAACAACTACCTAAAAGAAGAAACCGAACAAATAAAGCGCTAGGGATTAGGATTCACATATAATAGCAATGAACATAGGAAATTGGGATAGGAAGTTGACTAAGTCTAGCGATACGAGGGAAAACCAATCATGCAACCAAAAGAGCATATCAAGCTATTTTCCTAGAGGTCTAACTAGCGTCAACTATGATGAACTCTAGCTAGGAACGTCACAAGACACCTCAATCGTTAAATGCAAGCCACAAATCAATGGTCCGTATCAATGCGAACATACAATGCAATCTAGCGTAAAAATCAAAGTTGGCCATTCTTCAATTAATTACACACATGCACATGATCAATCGACCAATTTAATCACATCATCAACTCCATCAATTATCCCCAATTTACATCAATCCATCACATCATATAAGCTTCACCATCACCCTAGAAAGCAAACTACTCTAACAACATCATCAAATCAACAAACAACTATAGAAAACAAGAATCAACAATCTATCAAGATCAATTACTCTAATCAAAGATCAAACATCAAAATCCAAACAAATCCAAAACAAATCAAACAAACATGAATATTAAACAAAGCAATAAATAAGATAGAGTTTAGATATGCTCATTGATAATAGAGAAGATCTCTAATACAATTATCACCATTGAATCTTCAATCTCTCAATCACCATTGAAATTCCTCACTTTCTCTCTCTAAAATCTACTCCTAAAACTAACCCTAAAAACTAGAGAGATAAGCTCTCAACTAAGCTAAGAAAATGATCAAAATCTAAAATAAAACTTGCTTGCAAAAATTGGGTTCAAAAGGGTATTTATAAGTGGCGCAAAACGAAGAAGATCGAAGCCGAAACCCGCAGAAGAGCGCCCGCGCAGCTACAGTGCGCGCACGCGCTCTTCTGGGTATCTTCGGATCTTCTTGCGGTTTCGTGCGTTTGTTAAGGTCGCACGATTATGATGGTGATGAACACTAAAGTAGGCAGTAGCTTAAGCTCTAGATTAGTGGGTACACCACTTCTTAATGGTAGCACGACATGAGAGCGCAAGAGCCAAGACTTGGAATTTCCACTTCCTTGCATCTTGAGCTTTCCAAATGCTGTGAGCTTGCTCCAAAGGCTTTCTCCACCTGAGTAGATCACCAATATCAAGACCCAAACCTCGTACAATACCTACAACCACAGAAATAGAGCAAATAAGGGAGAAAAGGCTAGAAAACCAACGAAATACACAAAAGCTACAAAATAAGATAGGAAAGGTAAAACTAAGCAACAAATCATAAAACTAAGCATTTATTGAGCAAGAAAGCTATGAAAAGAGGATGAAATCAACCTAAATGCTCATCAAATGGGTGCCATTTATGACACCCATTAGTAGATACTTGTATTTCACCTTCTCTAACTGATTAGTGAGAGTTTCCAGATAAGTTTGGTAAGGGGGCTAGACTTTCGCTCCTTACTTTCCATCTCTTAGATATTTCATTGATGATCAATGAAGAGTCCCCGAATATTAGTAATTTTTTCACTCCCAATGCCAAAGCTGTTTCAAGGCCTACCACGCATGCTTCGTATTCAGCAGCGTTGTTGGTAACGTCGAAATCTAGCTTTATGGAGATTGGAACATGCTCTTCTTTAGGTGATACTAGTAGTACTCCAACGCCACATCCTTTTTGGTTTGAGGCTCCATCAAAGTATAAGGTCCAAGTATCATCCTCCGTGACCATCAAGTCTTCGTCTGGAAATTCATTGTCGTGTATTGGCGTCGAATCTTCTATTGAAAAGTCCGCTAGAAATCTGAAACCACAAATCCTTTGATAGATTTTTGAGGCATGAATCTTACATCGAACTGGGATAAGTTGACTATCCATCTTGATATACGCCAATTGAGTGTAGACTTTTTGAATAAATACTTGAGTGGATCCAATCGGGAAACTACAAAGACTGTATGCACGAGCATGTAATGTCTTAAATTGGTTGTGGCCCACACCAATGCGAGGCACAATTTCTCAAGTGGTGTATATCGTACCTCATACTCGAGCATCTTTTTACTTAGATAGTAGATTGCATTTTCTTTGCCTTCTACTTCTTGTGCTAGCATGGCTCCCATTGTTTCTTTGGTGATTGTTAAGTACAACCTAAGAGGTATTCCCGGAAGTGCCGGTGCTAATACGAGAGGATTTGCGAGATAGGCTTTGATCTTTTCAAGGGCTTTTTTACACTTGTCATCCCATATTACTGGTACATTTTTTTTAAGCTTTTTGAATATTGGTTCACATATTGTTATCAATTTTGATATGAACCTGCTTATGTATTGCAACCGGCTAATAAATCCTCAAATTTATTTCTCGGTTTTGGGCGGTGGCATTGACATGATTGCCTTGATCTTGGTAGGGTCTATCTCTATTCCTCTAGAGCTTATGACATAGCCCAAAAGCTTTCCTGAGGTGACTCCAAAAGCATACTTGGATGGATTCAACCTCATGTTGTATTTTCTTAGCCTTTCGAAGAATTTTCTCAAGGCTATTTGATGGCCTGGGCGATATTTTGACTTCACAATCATATTGTCCACATATACTTCAACTTCTTTGTGCATCATGTCATGGAGCAAGGCAGTCGCTGCTCGTTGGTAAGTAGCACCCGCGTTTTTCAACCCGAATGGCATTACCGTGTAGCACTAAGTACCCCATGGTGTTATGAAGGTTATTTTCTCCATGTCTTCTTCTGCCATGAGAATTTGATTATACCCTGCATATCCATCCATGAACGAGAGAAGTGCATGATTCGCTGTATTATCTACCAGAATATCGATGTGTGGTAAAGGGAAATCGTCCTTTGGACTTGACTTATTTAGATCTCGATAGTCGACACACATTCTTACCCTTCCATCCTTTTTCGGAACTAGGACGACATTGGAGACCCATTCGAGATATTTGGATACCTTGATAAAACCTGCAGTTATTTGTTTTTGAACTTCTTCTTTTATTTTAAGAGCTACATCGGGTTTCATTCGACGCAACTTTTGTTTTACAGGTTTCATTCCTAGAATTAGCGGTATGGTGTGTTGAGTTATTTCTCTATTAATGCCTGGTATATCTTCATATGACCAAGCGAATACATCGATGAATTCTTTAAGTAGATTGATTAAATCGGTTCTTTCTTGTTCATTAAGTGTTAATCCGATTTTAACTTCTCTTTTATTGGCTGAATCATTTGAGATATCAACCGTCTCAGTTTCCTCAATTATCGGCGTTTTCTTTTCAAGTGTTTCCATTGCTTTAATAATTTCTTTGTCATTTTCATTGTTAGTTAAGCAATGCTCATCATCTTGGGTTAAAAAAAAAGCACGAGGAGTAAGAGGAAGAAGACATATTATTAAATTTAGAAATCATTACATCGAAGAGAGATATGTCCTCAGGGACTTGATTGTTAACTATCCTAGGGGAAGAGATAGAAGAAGAGGGTGCTACAACTAAGGACTTAGATGAATCTACAAGAAAAGACTTTGACTCCGGCTCTGACTCAGACGACTCTTCGAACATTGGTACTTGCCTCGTTGTAATGGAGATTTTCCTTCCGCTTGGAGTAGTCACCTTGACTGTCTTGCGCCACCCTTGTAGTGATCCTTCCTCTGGAGTGATGAGCCTTGAGGGATAAAAGCTTTCGCTTTGTAGGACCGTTTGGATGAGCGAGGAGTTATCCTCTATGTGCGTCGGCTCATCTTTTTCTCGCCCAAATAGTAATCCCATGACATTAAAGTCAAATCATGGGGGTGCTTTCTCCTTGTGGATAGGAGTTGGGATTTCATCTAGAAATAACAATCTAGAAAAATTTCGAATCCCGGTTGCCTTATGCCATTTATGAAAAAAGGTTCTTGAAATTCGTAGCATGAATAGTCCTCTCCTTCTTTTATTAATTGTCCATTGAGGGTAAGAGGATACCGATCCATTGGGATTGCTTTCTTTTGGATGCAAGCGTTCCTACGTGCTTTTGACTTTTCCTGGGCTTGCTTGAGATCTTCCTGAGTCGGTTCGAAACCAAGTCCGAAAGTATCTAATTTAGGGAGGCCAGGTGATTCCAGCGATTTTGCTATTCCTTTCTTCTTTCCTAGGGTCATCCTAGGAAAATGTCCTTGTTTCTTCAGAATAGCGTTCACTATCATATTGGAGTGGGGGTCGTGGCAGAGAGGGGTCCTTTCATCCTCCTCGATTAAGGAGACCTCTTCATTAAAGCCTCACAAATCTTCATCATCTTCATCGTGCTCCACATTAATTATTGGATTTTCTATGGCTTTAATCCTCATGGGTGAAGCATCAATCGTAATGGGAATTCCTCCAACTATGGCCTTTACCTGTTGGTGGAGAGATGAAGGGACGACCTTTAGGTCATGAAGCCAAGGGCGTCCCAACAATAAATTAAATGAAGCCTTAATATCTACTACTTGAAATGTAGTAGCATGTTCTATTGCTCCCGCCGCTATATTCATAGTAATCTTGCCAAGAGGTTGACGACGAGTGTTGTCATAAGCTTTTATTCCTTGTGTTGACGGGGTTAGGTATTCATCCCTTATGCCTAGCATCCTCGTAGTTCTGAGTGGACAGACATTAATAGCCGATCCATTGTCTACAAGAGTCATAGGGACGTTCATTCTCTTGCAAACTACTATGAGGTTTAATGCCTTATAATGCTTGTCACCTTTTGGAGGCAAGTCCTTGTCGAAAAAGGTGATCAATTTGATAGGACTAGGGAGATCACTCGTAAGGAAGTTAGCTAACCCCTTAGGAGTGGTGTCAGAATCTATCCCTATCTTATCCAAGGCATTCATCACTGCCAATCTATGTTCTCGAGATGTTGCTAGAAGTTTCCATACATTCATTTCAACCTTGGTTTTCTTGAATTGTTTGACAATATCATTGTCTTCTATGATAGATATGGGAACTTGCTGCATAGTTGGTATAGGTTATGTCGAAATAGGAGGTTGCATTCTCCTAGATTTTGTGAGGACGTCTATGGATGAATCTTCTTCAACCCAGAAGTCATCCATGGCATATGAAACTGAAGGTTGAGGTCCTACCATGTCTTTTAAGTAGACGTCTTCTTCATCACTGTCCCAAACTCCATTAATACTTATGTCTTTCTCTTGTGGAATTTGGACTAGATTTTTGTCATCAATCATTTTCTGAATTAAATATTTAAATTTAAAACAATTTTCAATAGTGTGACCCCTTGATTGATGGTATTGACAGTAGAACCTATCTGTCCTTTTTAATGATTCAAATGATCTCGGTTCGAGAGGTTTGACCTTACCACTCTCGGAGAGCATATTGAACATTTTAGCATATGGAATCCCAATTGGAGTATAGAGTCTATTACTCTTCTCGGGTTTGTCAATTACTTATAGAGAAAAGGGTTTCTTCTTTGTGGATGGGACCTTGTCACACTTTTTCTTCGCATTGTTTCTTCGCAAGTTCTAGAGCTTCACGCAGCAAGTTTGATCCCTCCAACATGGACAATGTAAGAAATTGTATGTCCTCTTTACTTGCTAGTTCAGGAAAGTCATCCATGGCATCGAAAAAGATCTCCTCCTCTTCTTCAATAGCATGGATTTCTTTAATAGGTTTGATGAGAGATGAGGGATCAACCTTGTTTTCCTCATCAAAGATGGCCAAGGAGTGAGAGAGAGGTGCATTATCAATGCTCGGTTTCTTAATGGCAGGAGGCAATGGCAGTTTGTTGTTGTCGATTTAATCTTGGATAGCTTCCTTAAGCTTCCAACAATTTTCGGTAAGATGGCCCCTACCTTGGTGATACTTGCAATGTGCATTGGGGTTCCAGTTAGCCGTCCTTTTCTTGACCGGTGGGTCCCCAAATGGTCCAATAGGAGTTATAAGACCTTTTGCATTTAATCGGTCAAATGCGGTGTCATAACTCATACCTATAGGAGTAAAGTTCCTCCTAAATGGTTTCTTTTGTCCTTGATTATTCATAGCAAGGACTTCACTTAAGTTAAAGGTACTAACATTGTTTGAGTGAGTGGTTTTGGAAGAAGAAGGATTGTCGTTCTTCTTGCCTTTCCAGCCACTGTTGGAGTTACTGTTAGCAGCTTTCAGCTTAGCCAGGTCATCTTCAATATTGATTCCAATGTCATAGAGGGCCTTGAAGGTATGAAGATTATTATGATATTTGAGATGCTTGGAGTACTTCTCTTGAAGGTTCTTGATGAATAACCTCACAAATTCTTTTTCACTTGGTACTTCATTCATCTTAGCAGAGGTTTCTCTCCATTTGTTGAAGAAAGATGTGAAACCTTCATTCTCCTTATGTTTGAGGATTTCAAGTTCCCTATAGTCAGTTTCAACTTGAATGTTGCACTTGTATCTATCAATGAAAGCGTTTACTATAGACTCCCAAGTAGAGGTTCTTTCTTTCTCAAGAGAAAAGAACCATTGTTGGCAAACGGTTTCGAGAGATAGGGAGAAAAAGGAGGGAAACACCTTCTTGTCAATACCCTTAATGCTCATTATTATTTCAAAGGCTCTTAGGTGAAAATAAGGGTTGTCAGTCGCTTTGAATTTCGGGATGTCGTTGGCATTGAACTTCTGCGCAAGAAGATCCTTATCCACCAAGACCCCTTGTGAGCTAATTCCTTAAAACTTATAGTCACTAGACAGTTTGCTCAGACTCTCTTACATGAGGTCCATTTGTTGTTGCTTCATAGGATCATCGATTTTGAGGGTTAAAACCTCTAATGCCTCAGTCACAGTAATCAATTGGTTCTTGAGCTCATTAACTTCCTCTTGAGTTGCCATTATTATCTTAGCTTTCCTTTTACGAGCGATCGGTTTGTCGAAAAGTTGGACTTGAATAAAAAGGTTGTCTTTGATCAAACGCCCTTCCTTTTTGGCATAAATAAGGTGTACATTTTTGGGAGTTAAGTATAGGGCTCAAACAAGTGGTTTAATTGGAGGATTAATATCCGACTTAGCCCCCTAAAAAAATGACAGAAAATACGCGCATATGAGACTCTCTTAGACATGGTCAAAGTGTGCATTAGTGTGTGCTTTATGTGGTGAGTGTAAGTGACATGCTTTAACTCTTGTGTAAGACCATGGGACTTAGTGCTTAGACTCGATTAATGACTTGAAAAGGTATTATTACTAGTAAAAAAATTAACTAAATTGACTAGAAAACTGTTCAATTAGACATATGGTGATAACTCGAGCAACAAACCGAACTGTCGCCAAAATGACAGGACTGGCGCCTCTCTTTGCAGTGTAGCGCCAGACGACAGGACTGTCGCCAGACGCTACGCTCCACAATCTGGCGCTACAGTTTTAATCTTGGCGCCATTGCTGGAACGTCGATCTGGAACTGCTCTCGGTATTATTACTCTACAGGGTATGCCTAAAGTCGTACTAAGTCAACTCTGATTAAATTATTAGACTTTAATTACTCAAATTAATTAATTAATTAATTAGGCAAAGTTCTTTTAGTCATAAATCAGTTTTTTTAATCTTAACACAAGTCAAACTAACGGTTAGGAAAAACACATAGAGGATGCAAAACCAATAATGCACAATTAGTCAAATAGTCACAACATGATGCAATGAGTTTGCAACCTAACCATGGCTCTAGTTCTCTAAAGTTTGGGATATGGGTTAGTCAATAAAGGGTCCATGGTTAATTGTCCGGATGCACCGCGCAGAAGCCTAACCGTGAAGGGTTGGCACGAGTGGATGGGTGTAGAGACCCATTTGTGTCTCCCCAAAACCAAACCCGGTGATGAGTACCTTTCGCGTCGAATCATAATCGAATGAAGTGAAAGTGTGGAAAGTCTAGTGTTGCGGATAGTTTTAATTTCTTTTCTCTTCTCTCTGTTTTTGAAAACTTATTTTAAGAAAAACATCCAATCCAGTTTGGTTGGTCCATGATATGGGTCCAATAGTAGTGTAGTTGGATGGGGCTTGACAAGAGCTTTCCAACGATATATTATAAGCCCAATTCCGATGAATATTAAGGAAGTTATGGCCAATTTATTAAACTGGGCCTGTTTTGAGCCTTATATGCGGCCCAATGATCTAGGGGAGGGCCTAAAATAGATTTATCATTCCTAATGCAATTAGGAATGGTTTTAGTCTTCTAGATTCTTCTAGAAGGTTCTTTTCATTCCTAATTCAATTAGCATTGATAAATTGACTTTTGTTGACTTTTCAAAGTTTTAATTAAAATCAAAGAGCATTTTTTTGAAGAAGATACGGTTTTATCCTCCTGTACGGCAATTTCTATCTGATTTTAAGAAAACGCGTGAATTTCAAGATCATCGCCAAACGCAAGCTGTAGCGCCTGGCGCTACGCTTGGCGCCTGGCGCTAATGTTGGCGTCTGGCGCCAATAGCTAGCGTTGGCGCCAACTCGGTTTTATGTGCGCCAGAACTCTGTGTTGATATTTTATCTTTTTGGCTGATTTTCTCTATAAATAACGTTCTAAAAACTCCGTTTTCTATAACCAGCAATCACCTACAATCATCGATTCTCTCTATTTTCACCAACTCTCATCAAGATTCTCTTGATTATTCTTTCTCTCTCTCTTTTCTAAACTAGCTTCTCTCAAATATAAAAAATTCCGCATTCATTAGATCTAGATACACCTAGCCATATTCGAAGTTGCCTTCGCCTTAGACGTGAAAGGTTTAATTTCTGAGGGTTTGGTCCCAAATCTCTCTTTCCATTATTTAATTTAATTTAATTGTTGTTTATTATTTTCCTTGAAGTTATTAACGTGTGTATTTTGTTATTAGAAAGAGGTACGAGGCATCCAAGTAAGTACTTTAATGGTTTAATTGATATTATGATGTTGAGTTCATGCTTAGGTTGTTATTATAAATTCTTAGTATCATGTCTAGGGTAATTTTAATATTAAGTATGATTCCTGTAATGCCTTTTATGTTCTTCCTAATATTTATGATTGTTAGTATCATGTTAGGGTTAAAGATTTGATTTTTATTGCTTAGTGACATGCTAGGGTTTGTTATTAATCTTGTTAGTATCATGTCTAGGAACTTACTATTATTATGCTTTAACATGATTATTATTATGAATAATATAATTATTATTATGATGATTATTGTTTTGATTATTATTATGATTATTTTGATTATAATTTATTATTTGATATTATTATGTTGCTTGATTATATTTTATTGTTATTGCTTGATCACACCTTTTATGCATGTTTAAAGGGAATTTTGTACTTGTAATCACGCTTAATGAGATAATTAATAATCTTGTTAGGGTTAATTTGAATATAATTCAAGTGATCGCCAATAATAGATTTATTTGTGCATTAAATTCAACCAACATAGATTAAACAGGTTTAGGGTAAACCTATTGATTGCATGTTAGTCAGAAAGCGCACACGAATACGATCAGAATAAAGTAGAGGCCTATTATTAGGGCAGGAGTTGACGATCTCTATTACCTTCATCCCCGAACCCTATTTGGTTCAAGACCTTATGGAGTTGACGATCTCTTGGATTGTTAAGGGGTGCAATCTTCACCTCGTGAACGGTTTACAAGTTCCTAAAAAAAACTTGTTGGCGACTCTTTTGCTCTATCTTCTTCCCTTTTGGACGCCACCGTACTTTAGTGTATGATCACAGAGGGGTTCGAGATAGGGGATTAACGCTTGAAATATTCCCTATAGTTTTTTGGCGACTCCACTGGGGAGGATTTATATTGTAATTCCTGAATGTGTTTCGGCAATGATTTAGAATGAGTGGATGAGACTCGAAACGTTCTAAGTATTTCATGTGCGTAATTTTGATTAACATTATTTTCATATGCATAAAAAAGATCTCATTGGAAAGACCATCCATAATGAGTTAAAAACATAGGATTTTACACGTAGGAAATTTGAGAAATATCTTTCACAACTAGGACCGAAATAACACTGCGTGAAACTGGAAAATTTCATCGAGCACAGAAAGCTGCTGAGGCATGTAGGAATTAGCGTCAGCGACCAGAGCATTGGCGCCAGACATTTAATTATGGCGCCAGACGATAGACTTGTCGCCAGGCGCTACAGCTAAAACCTGGCGCCAGTCTCTGTTTCCTGGCGCCAAATTCTTCTAATACCGAGCCAGAAATATGCGTTCTAATTTCGACCAGTTTTTCGTATTGTTTGCTCGACCCTACTTCCTGATTGAGTTTTTCTCACTTTTCTGAAACCCATATGTGTTCTACATATGGACATAACCCTCTGGAAATTCATGCTCCATCTACCTGATTGAACGCTCTGAGCAACAAAGGGTACATCCGAGAATGTTGAATTCACCAAACCATGGAAGCGAGTTTTTCTAAAACTCACGGTGTCCCATCCACTCGCGCCAACCCTTCACGGTTAGGCTTCCGCGCGGTGCATCTGGACAATTAATCATGGACCCTCTATTGACTAAACCATATCCCGAACTTTAAAGAACTAGAGCCATGGTTAGGTTGCAAACTCATTGCCTCATATTGTGCCTACTTGACTAATTGTGCATTATTTGTTGTGCATATATATGTTTTCTTAACCGTTTGTTTGACTTGTGTTGAGATTTAATAAATTAATGACTTAAAAAACTTAGCCTAATTAATTAATTAATTTGAGCAAGTAAGGTCTAATATTTTAATCAGAATTGACCTAGTACGACTTTAGGCATACCCCCATTGATTGATCGAGAGAGACCGCGGGATTTGCCGGTTTCTTCTTTACCTATAAATAGAATTGTAATTCCTTTTTTAAAAAAAAACTTTTTGATAATATTTCATTAGCTTAGTTTTAGAGAGAGAATTTAGAGAGAAGTTAGAGAGAAGTTCTTGGTTTTGGATTTGTAACTCAACATTTGATCAATCAAGTTTGGATTTCTTCATTTTCAATCATCAATATTAGTGAGAATCTCTTCCTTCTTTCATCTTTTACTTACTTGCTATTTGATTTTTGCTTGTTGCTTGTTCTTCTTTGGATTTGGATTTGATATTGTTGAATATTTTGATTTCTCTTAGATTTTGATATAGAATGAAGATTAATGCAATTTCTAGTTATTTGTTCTTGAATTTCACCATGATTAGTGAGTAGATTAGTTGCTAGGGAAAGGGGGAAGCATGTTTGATTAATGAAATTGCTAGTTGATGCTCTTTGATTGATTGATTTGTTGAAATTAAATTGGTTGACATAGTTTTGCATGTGATTGATTAGACTAGGAGTGATCAACCTATAAGATTAATCTAGATTGCATTGCAACTCTTAATGACATGAACAATTGAATTGAAAGTTTCTCTAATTGATTGGGTTTGCTTGTGATTCTTCTTGATTTGCCTTTCATAGTAACACCTAGATTGACCTATAGGAGATAGCATTTGAACTCTCTTGATTGCTACTATTGTTTGTCCATTGCAATACTTGAATTAATTGATTGAGCTCTAAACTAGCATTATCATTGAACTTGCATGTGGAACCCATATTCCTAGTGTTTAGACCTTTGTTTTACTTGATTAGACTTGTTTTAGTTTACCATAGTGCCTACCATAATCTCAACTCCATCTTCGAGGTAGCTTGACTTAGACTCTAGTTTTCATCATTGCATTCCCTAGGGATCGACCCTTAACTTGCCCTATATTCATATAAGGTTGGTTAGGTGTTTACAAATTTTGTTTGACTTGGGGGAATGGTATATAACGACATACATTTTCCTCTTGTCAAAATGGCGCCGTTGCCGATTTTATTATTTCCTTCCAACTCTTCAATGTCAAACACACCATGAACCTAGCCGAGTTCAATGTAGCCCTTGGTTTCAACCCCAATGGTGATATCTTCGAGCCCCTTATCTCCCTAGTCCAAACTGAGTATAATGAGGTTTCTTGGTGGAAAACCATAGCCAACAGGAGGGAGTTTGATTTGAAGAAGTCCCTTGCTAGTGAAATTATCCATCCGGCCCTTAGGATCCTTCATAGAATTCTTGGGTTTTCGGTCTTTAATAAGCAAGATTTGGGGAAGTTATCTCGGGAGGAGATTATGGTGTTATAGATGGCTACCAAGCCGGAGTTAGGGTCAAGGATTAATTTTGGCTATATCTTCATGAATTGTTGTAAGGAGATAATGCATGGGGTCAAAACGGGGGAAATTCATTGTGGGGGCATGGTGACACGTCTTGTGTCGTATTTCAAGCAAGAGGGGTTCTTGAAGTCTTGCACTCCGGTTGGAAGGAGTGAAGACGTGTGGATTAGTTTGAAGCAAGTTAACACTTTGCGTTTCATAACTAGCACTAGGAGAGCCGACACTTACTCTTGGCTAGTGAGAAATACCCACCATTGCCTACTCCCTAACCCGGCCGCCACCTCCATCCTTCGTGAGGCTAGAAGCATTTGGATGGTCCCTAAGGACAATGGGAGGATTGATGATGAGATGGAGGAGGATGATGAGATTGATGGGGGTGATGGGAATGATGAGGAAGAGGAGGAAAGAAGAGGAGAAGAATATGATGAAGCGCAACAACAAGCGCCACTACAACAACAACATGAGCATTTTCATGATGATGCTCAAAGAAGAAGAAGAGAAAGGAGACATAAAAGACAACAACAACAACAAGATTTCCAAGGAGATGCTTATCTCCGAGAGATGGAGGCCATGAGAGCCAACATGGAGCGCATGCATCTGAGCATGCAAGGTATGTACTCGGACCACCAAACTTTGTCTTATCAAACTAGCGCCTTGTATGACGCTAGTGTGCGTAGGGGGGAGGTCACACCTCCGGTCAACTACCCTTATGTGCCGCCCCAACAAGGGTCGGTACCTTCATGGGGCGGTGACAACCTCCCTACGTACCCATATTGGCCCGGGGTGGAGGACCCCGATGTGCCAAGGCGCGACTTCCCACCTTATGATTATAGGGTCTCGGGGGGGAGTGATTATTGGGGTGATCCCGCATACTACTATGTTCACCCCCATCATCCCGAGCCCCTTGTTCAGCCTGAGCCCTATGACCAATTAACCCGATCCCAACTTGACCTATTCTAGGGTCACTATGGTTTTCCTCCCGGTTACACCGGAGGTTGGGATACGGGTGATGATGGTGCCGGCCCTAGTGGCCAATAGTCCCCTTATGCATGTTTGTTTCCCTTTTTGTTCTCCCCTTTCCCTATTTTGCATGTTTATAGGCATCGCGGTCGATGCCTTCATTTTGTGAGGGGGGAGGGTCAAAAAGGATGTTTTATGTTAGTTTGGGGAGGCACCTGGGGCTCGGTGGGAAGTGTTTGATAAGGCTTTTGGTGGATTTTTGCTAATGGTCTCGTTGGTCTGTTCCTTGTTGTTGTTTTGTTTCATTTCTTGATGTTTTTGGGAGTTTCTTGAGAAGAAAAAATAAATAAATAAAAATTTTGATGATGATGGTTTTTCTAGGTTTTTGTATATATTTTGTATCTAAGTGTTTTATTGTTTGCTTTTGTTTGGAAGTTACTAACAATTTCATTTTGTATATATAGCCTTTTTCTTTAACTCACCTTGCTCGTAGCCTATGCTTTGGATTGCGGAACCTTTTGGAGAAGCACGTTCCTACTCCTTGGGTACTTTAATTTAGCACGGATGCTTGGTGAGGCCTTTCTTATTTTACCTCTTTATTTTCACTTCTTCATTTTCTTGGTTGCTTAGATTAAGATTAGATTTAGGAGAAGTTGAACGGTTCGAGGATGTATGAATTTAACACCTAGTGTGTTTGGGGTCTTTGGCGATGTGGACATTAGACCGCTTGTATGTCGATTGAGATAAACGTGTTATGATTGCATTTTTGCCCTTTTCCTCTTTCCCTTTCTTGTCCTTGTCTAAGTTTTCCATCTTCTTCTTTTCTTTTCTTTCCTTTTCTTTTAATCTTGTTTGTGTGCATAACTTTTTGAGGCTTTATTTTCACTCTTTCTCTTTTTGAAAATTGGACTTGTATGCAATGGACTTTTGCTTTTGAATAATAGTCTTCTTAGGTAATAATGGTATGCACGGTTTGAGATTACGTTTGGTTGATTCTAGGATAAAGCATGCTAAGATAGTTGTCTAGAACTAGGGGGATCATGAAACCGGATTCTACTCGTTTGTGGCATGTTGGTAGTTGCTCCCTGTCTTTGATTTGACAACCTTAGTGAGTTTTTGCTACTACCATGTGAGATTTATATTTGTTCAAGCTTTCATCATAATCTTGCATGAGCGGCATGGATCCTTGATTTTCGCAAACCTAATCTAGAATCTTAGCGTATGATTCCTAAGACTGTGACCGAACTACCTAGGGAGGACAAAGGCAACTTTTCGGGGAGGTATTTTTCTTTTTCTAGGATAGTCCCTTTTTGTTTACTTTTTTTTTTTTTTTGGGTTTGGGATACATTTGCCTACTTGTTACCCCTTTGAACCTTTTTCCCTCTTTTCAAGCCGCATAATTAGATATCTTGAGCCTTTTGTTTCGTTCTCCTTCTTTTTGGTTTTTGTGAAGCAAGGGTCAATGTTTGGTGATTGTGGTCTATGAAGTTGGCGTTTGGTTCGAATTGGTATGCATAATTGAGTTGTTTATATTTGGTAAATAATGGCAAATGCTTATGTAAAAGCCGTCCTTAGTAAAAGAGGCAAGGATGTTAATAAATGCATATTTGAAAAAAAAAAAAAGCCGTCCGAATTGAAAAAGGCAAGGACTAATGATTTTAAGGAGTTCAAGAAAATACAAACAAATTTATAAATGAGAAAATGCAAATAAAAAAAAAAAGAAAAACCATAAAAATTCAAGTGTCTTTCTCCTCTCTATGCATTGAGGACAATGTTTCTTTTAGCTTGGGGGGAAAGCGCTTGCGCTTTTTGTTCTAATGATTGTAGATTGTTGCTTTGAATAAGCTTGGGGGTGTTTATATGTTTTTGTTTGGTGATTACTTAAGTTTGGTGTTGAGATTTGGCCGATCTTTGCTTCACAATTTAGGATAACCACCAAATTTTAAATTTTAGCCTACCTTAACCCTTCTTGCCTTGCGTTACAACCTTGGGGAAGACCTTTGGACCTAGGAGTTGAGTCTTTCATCGGTGGAGGGAATCATAGGTTGTAGACTAAGGAAAGGGGATGCAAAATCAAGATGTCGAGTAGCCCAAAAATTTGATCTTTACCGGTTCCTTCGCGGAATCTATGAGATGCTCACTAAGGGGAGACATGAGATTAGTAGGGGGAACGCGGTAAGACCGTTTGGGATGAAAGTGGAATGTGATAACTAGTTCCTATGCTTAGCATATTTATGTTTCAATCAACCTTAGGTATCTTATAACGTGCATACCATAATTCTCTTTAGAAAGGTTGTTATTCATTTGAATTATAGTCTCTTTGTAAAGTCCATTTCGTAAAGATTTTGTTTCCTTTTTCCTCTTTCTTTTCCTTCTCTGGTTTGCCTCTTGGGGGTTTCATGGAGAGTTATGGGTAAACTCTTAGGATACCCTTACGAGAGCATCACTCGTCCTCTAGAGCGATCTAGGGGTTTAAATGGCTTGTTGTAGCTAAAAACAACCGTGATTCCTACGACAGTGAGTCTTAGTGTAAATTCTCGCCCCTCTTTTTCTTTTTGCTTCGAATAAGCCCTTCTTATTCCTTTTTAGCCTTTGTTTTGCTCGGGACGAGCAAAAGTCTAGCTTGGGGGAATTTGATGAGTGTCATTTTGACAAGGGAATAAACGCGTCGTCAATTGTCTATCCCTAGATCAAATACAATTTATACAACCTAAACAAACCTAATACGAGTATAAGGCAAGCATATGGGTCGAACCACAGAGAACGGTAAACACCACCAAATGTTATCAACATTAAGCTAGTCCGGAATAGGGGATAAATAAACTAAAGTCTAAAAATGCTAAAACAAGAAATAAAACATTAAGGGAAATGGTTTAGGTATAGCATTCACTTGAACATAAACAAAGGTATAGAAATTGAATTAATTATGAAATAAACATGCTCGAATATCGAAATAAAGAATCCAATCTAGCCGCCTTCCGGGGTCAATTGGCTTCTCCTAACATAGCCTCTATGTTTCCACATTAGAACCATATACTAGGAGGTACTATTAAATAACAATCGATAGTAATGAACCTTAACTAAGTCAACATCCGTTTCTTGTTAGCAAAGATTCACCTTTAATCAACCAACAATGTGCACTTGCAAGAAGATTAAAGAATATCAAGCATATAAAGACTTTAATCACAAATAAATCAATTCTAAACCCTAGAACATGCTCAAGGTCCAACTACACCACAACCATCCCCTTAATGGGGAAATTACTCACTAATCATGATAATAACAAGATTAATCAACAAATAATCAAGAATCAACATGATCAACAAGCAATACCAACAACTAAAATAATAATCAAAATAAACAAATAAAAATAGAGGAGAGAGAGTAAGAAATTGCTCATTAATTGAAGATGAAGGTCTACAAAGGATTGAACAAGCTCCTTCTTCAAAATCTAAGTTCATTAATGAAGAAAACCTCACTTTCTCTCTCTACCAATGAAGACTAACCCTAACCTAACCTAAAACTAAAAACTAATTAGAGAGAGGAATAGATAGTTGTTCCTTTCTCTTCTAATTACCCCAAAATTGGGTATTTATACTAAGCTAATAAAACTAGGAAAAATAGAAAAATAAAAGAAGGAAATAAAAATAGAAAAAGAAAACAAAAGAGAAAAGAAATAAGAAAAGGAAAAGGAAAGGAAATAAAAATAAAAGAAAAAGGAAAAGAAAAATAAAAAAATCAAAATCAATTCCCCACCCAAAACCATCAGCACCACAATTTCCTTCTTCTTCTCCTTCACATTGGCTGCTCTATCTCCATTGAAGCTCATCTTATCACCACCGTTCATCAACCATCATCATCAAATCGAGGCCGTTCGATCCTCATTAAAAGCCATGTGCATAGCTCGTGAAATGGTTCGATCGAACCGTGGGTTGGTGCGGCCGAACTACGGGGTTGGTTCGGTCGAACCATGGGTATGTTCGTCCACTCCTCTTCGATTAACGAAACCCCCAAAGTCTCTGACTCGAAGTTCGACCGAACCACCAACGGTTTGCCCGAACCCGATTGAAATCGAATTTGCTTTGATTTGCTGCTGTTTTGTGCTGATTTTGGTGATGTTGGCTGTGATGCGAGGGACGATAGCAGGTCGCAGGCTGCTGCTATATGTGGAGGAGATGGTAGCTGGCGATTTTGGCGGCTGACAGTGGCTGGGTATTGGTGGTAATGGCTGCTGTGGGTTGCGTGAGGTGGAGCAGGGGTTGCGCGAAGGTGGATGAAGGTGGGTTGAGTAGTGCGGCTGCTGCAATTGGTTGGAGGTTGGAACGGTGGTGAGGTGGAGTTAATTGGTGGCTGCTGTTGCTGGTTTTTGCGGGGTTGCAGGCTGCGGATTGGAGCAGGGATTGCGTGGCTGCTGTTGTTATTGGTAAATTGGTGGCTGTGAGTGGTGGAGTTGCGTGATGGTTTTGTTGGGTGAAGTGCGGTGGCTGGGTATTGGTGTGTGTGGTTGTTGTTGATGTTGCAGTTGCTGTTGGTGTGTGTTGCGGTTGTGCGTGATTTGTGAGTGGAAAGCAGGGAGCAGCAGGGGAGGTGAGGTGGTGTTGTGTGGTGAAGGATAAAGAGGGAGGGTGGTGTAGTTTAAGCTGGCAGCAACAGGGCAGCAGCTTTAGAACAAATTTGCACCTCGAATCCCGGACTTTGAACTCGAACACGACTTTAAAACCCGAAACACCAAACTCGACCTACAACAAAAACACGAGGGCATAATCAAAAGACAAAATAAAAATAAAATAAATAAAATAGAGATAAATAAAATAAAATAGAAAATAAGGGACATAAAACTAAACTAATAAAAATAAAACAAAAACTATATAAGCAAACAAAGTAAAATAAAATACGAAAATAGACTAAAACTAATAAAATAAAGAAACTAAACCAAAACACTCCAAAATTACCAAAATAAACTAGAAACTTTATTAAAGAGAAAACAAGAGAATAAAAGGAAAATAAGGGAAAAATAAACACGGAAAAGACTCTAAAACTACTCCTTAGGAGTGACATAAATGTCACTCATCACATTTATGGCACTCATAGGGTAGTCTTTTAGGGTTATTTCTTTCCCTTTTTCATGCTTTCTTCTCTTATTTTTGGTCCTTTTTCCTTAGGTTTCTCTTTCTCCTCTTTTCTTTATGGTTCTCGTGTTTTCCTTTTATTTGGCTCTTTTTCCTTTTATTTCCTTTCTTTGTTTGCTTGTGTAGGTATTTGGAGAATCACCTTTGCAAAGGAATCAAGTTGGGGCCTTAATGATCAAGTAAGGAAGAAGCATTTGGCTAGAGAAGGCTTAGAGAGGCCTTGGAGAGGCCTCGGAGAGGTCTCCAAGGTATTTCCAGCAGGCCGCGGGCGCGGGTCAGTGGAGCCGCGGGCGCGGGCTTAAGAAGAGCAAATTGCAAGATTTTGGCAGGAGCTTCCCGCGGTTGCCCCGCGGGCTCTCCGCAGGCGAGGGAAATCTGGAGAGGGCGCTCCATCTCAGAGAGACCGCAGCCCCCTGATTGAGTTTTGGGAGCAGGGGATTGGCCGCGGGCGCGACATCTTTGGCCGCGGGCGCGTGTCTATCTTGCCGCGGGCGCGGGTGCTGCCCAGAAAGCCCGCGGAGGGTTCCGTACCCATTTCTCCGCGGCCGCGGATTCATCGAGAGAGACCGCGGGATTTGCTGGTTTCTTCTTTACCTATAAATAGAATTGTAATTCCTTTTAAAAAAAAAACTTTTTGATAATATTTCATTAGCTTAGTTTTAGAGAGAGAATTTAGAGAGAAGTTAGAGAGAAGTTCTTGGTTTTGGATTTGTAACTCAACATTTGATCAATCAAGTTTGGATTTCTTCATTTTCAATCATCAATATTAGTGAGAATCTCTTCCTTCTTTCATCTTTTACTTACTTGCTATTTGATTTTTGCTTGTTGCTTGTTCTTCTTTGGATTTGAATTTGATATTGTTGAATATTTTGATTTCTCTTAGATTTTGATATAGAATGAAGATTAATGTAATTTCTAGTTATTTGTTCTTGAATTTCACCATGATTAGTGAGTAGATTAGTTGCTAGGGAAAGGGAAAAGCATGTTTGATTAATGAAATTGCTAGTTGATGCTCTTTGATTGATTGATTTGTTGCAATTAAATTGGTTGACATAGTTTTGCATGTGATTGATTAGACTAGGAGTGATCAACCTATAAGACTAATCTAGATTGCATTGCAACTCTTAATGACATGAACAATTGAATTGAAAGTTGCTCTAATTGATTGGGTTTGCTTGTGATTCTTCTTGATTTGCCTTTCATAGTGACACCTAGATTGGCCTATAGGAGATAGCATTTGAACTCTCTTGATTGCTACTATTGTTTGTCCATTGCAATACTTGAATTAATTGATTGAGCTCTAAACTAGCATTATCATTGAACTTGCATGTGGAACCCATATCCCTAGTGTTTAGACCTTTGTTTTACTTGATTAGACTTGTTTTAGTTTACCATAGTGCCAACCATAATCTCAACTCCATCTTCGAGGTAGCTTGACTTAGACTCTAGTTTTCATCAATGCATTCCCTAGGGATCGACCCTTAACTTGCCCTATATTCATATAAGGTTGGTTAGGTGTTTACAAATTTTGTTTGACTTGGGGGAAGGGTAGATAACGACATACATTTTCCTCTTGTCATCATGACACGAGTCTTAACATATCACCTACACTTACTTTTCTTAGCACACACTTTGAGTACACATATCACCATGACCATGTTTTAGGTTCATGCATGAGTTGGTTTTTTCCGTCATTTAAGTTGGCGGTACATCCTATTCCTAATTCTTCATATCCTTCCATCTACATCATTTTTCTTCACATTCTATTCAAATCTTTCTTCACTTCTTCCATCCATTGCATGTTGAATAAAGTTTGAGTCAAATAATTAACAATGAATATCCCCAAATTCCTTTTCCACAGTACTTGGTCGAGGAGAGAAGGGCGATTAATCAAGGACAACTTCTTTATTCAAGTTTCACTTTTAGATAAACCAATTCGTCAAAAAAGGAAGGCTAAAAAGATAATGGCAAGACAAGAAGAGGTCAATGAACTTAGGAGTCAATTGACTGACGTGACTGAGGTGTTAAAGGCTTTAACCCTCAAAATTGATGACCCTGTGAAACAACAACAAATGAACCTTATGCAAGAAAGCTTGAGCAAGCTATCTAGTGACTATAAATTTCAGGGCATGAGTTCACAAGGGGTCTCGCTGGACAAGGAACTTCTTTCGCATAAGTTCAACGCCACTGACATCCCTAAATTCAAGGCAACAGATAACCCTTACTTTCATCTAAGAGCTTTTGAAACTATAATGAGCATTAAGGGTATCGATAAGAATGTTTTCCCCTCTCTATTCTCACTATCCCTTGAGACCGTTTGTCAACAATTGTTCTTTTCCCTTGACAAAGAAAAAACCTCCACCTGGGAGTCCATAGCAAATGCTTTCATAGACAGATATAAGTGCAACATCCAAGATGAAACAGACCATAGACAACTTGAGATGTTAAAACAAAAAGAAAACGAAGGGTTCACGTCTTTCTTCAATAAATGGAGGGAAACTTCCGCTAATATGGTCAAGGCTCATACCGAAAAAGAATCTGTGAGGATGTTTATCAAAAATCTTCAAGGGAAGTATTCAAAGCACTTAAGATACCAACACAACTTGAATACTTTCAAGGCTGTCTATAATATAGACATTGACATTGAAGATGACCTTCTGAAAGATAATAGTGCGAGAGGAAAGAAGAACGACCATCCTTCTTCTTCTTCTCCCATTAATGAGGTACATGCCACGAACGCCTCTAAATCACGAATCCAAAGGTCAAAAAGGGTGTTCACTCCACTTGGTATAAGTTATGAAACAGCTTTCAAGAAGTTACATCATAAAGGACTAGTCATGCCCATAGGGCCTATCAAAGATCCAGTTCCAGAAGCCATGCCACCCAAGTGGGACCCCAACAAGCACTGCAAATATCACCAAGGAAAGGGTCACGACACTGAGGAGTGTTGGAAACTCAAAGAAGCTATTTTAGATCTGATCGATGACAATAAAACTTCCGAGATTCTAGCCATCGAAGATCGAAGATGACCAAGCATCCTTCGATCCATCACTTCTTATCACGCGTGTAGGAGAGCCCATGATCGAGACAGCTTATATAACCTCTCTCGATGAAGTGGCCATGATTGAGGAGGATGAAAGTCTTTTCTTAGATAATACCAGGGAAGACTCGTCAACTCTAAAAGAGGACGTTCGAAAACTGCAAGATGTCGTTGCCATGCTCTTGAACGTGGTAGAAGGATTAGCAAATCGGGTGATGGCCATTGAACAAAATTCTCACCAAGGGTTTAATGAAGAATTCAATGCTCCTAAGCCACAGGCAAAACGGACCATTGAAGAATACACACCAATAGGAATGACTTACAATGAAGCTTTTGACTGTTTTCATGATCAAGGTCATATTCACTCCATTGGTCCTAGTCAAGACCCTCCATCTGAAAAATGTTTTCCCAATTGGGATCCAAATTCCTATTGTCGATACCGTAAAGGTCGCGGTCACACTACTGAAAAGTGTTTCGTCCTCAAGGATCGTGTTCAAGACTTCATTGATTCAAATCTCCTTCATGTTCCTCCGCGCGACAAGAAGGCCAAGATCAGTAACAATAGTAACAGTGGCAGTAAAGGGAAGAATAAAGACTATCCTTCTTCTGCTGAAAACACCTACTCTAGCAACAGTGTTGGTACTTTCGACCTTAATGAGATCTTAGGATTTAGAAAGCAACGGAAAAGGGATTTTACCCCTATTGGAATTAGCTACGATGATGCTTTCGATCGACTCCATGCCAAGGGACTCATTACTCCTATTGGACCTCTTCAAGATCCCCCGCTTGAGAAGAGAGTGCCTAGTTGGAATCCAAATGTGCGCTGAAAGTACCATCAAGGTAGGGGTCATGCTACTGAGAGCTGTTGGAAGCTAAAGGAGGCTATCCAACATTTGATTGATAATAACAGGCTCCCCATACCTCCAGTTAACAAGAAGAGCAAGTGATGATAAAGCAGACAACAGAGGCGAGCTTCAACGACGAGATTTCATGACATCTTTGTTCTTTTTATTTATTTACCCTTTCCCTAATAAGTCTAGCATAGGCACCTTTCTTTTCCCTTAGATTAACTTTGTAGATTCATTCTTTTCCTTAAATAAAATGAGCATTTATTTCCTTGCATATGATCATTTACTTACATTGCATTAAAAAAAAAAAAATCCATGTCGAATTATGCACAAGGTATACCAATGATTTAAGGCACCCCTTGTAGCCACATCATATTGCCTTTCACCTTTCTAATTTACAATCCTTTCTTCATAAACCACTTTGAGCCTCGTCTAACGATAGACCCGTCATTTTTTCAACCCATATCTACCTAACCTTGGGATGGGATGGTGTGTAACTTATGCAATTTCAAAAAGGCTTGAGTGAATTCAAAAAATTAAAATAGCAAAAATAAGCAAAAAAAAATAATAAAAGTGTACAAAAGGGTAAGTGTTCCAATGTCTTTGATATGAAAATATCTTTGATATGAACACGTCTCAGATTGCGTCTCTTATCGAGTGCTCGGTACCGTGCCTGAGAAACATGAAGGCCAAGTGAGTGATAGACAGCATGATCGGGATTGCCCACACTTATAAAAATGAAATAAATGCTAAAGCAAAAGAAAGAGCTAAAAAAGAGTAGAAAACCTCAAGCATAAAAATACAAATATTCAAAAGCAAAGTTGCACACCTTGGGGGCTTATCTAGGGTCTTAAGCCTTTATCCCCTTCTTCTATAACCTTTAGCCTAACCACGTTACAAACTTTAAAACGACCTTTTTGAGGTATACACACACTTGTGCGAGGTTCGGCTAGAGCTACGTTCGGCCTGATTCCTAATGGATACGTAGGCAACCTCACATCTAAGTGTGGCCGTAATAAACATGCATTCATATTCACATTCTCACACCATCATCATATCAAGGGATCCCCTGTGCTCATCCCTATTCATTTAGAGCTAGACTTGGGGGCTTGATCCCTACATCATTAGCTTACCTAGCCTAAGAGTCACCACCATTTGACTCTTTTAACAAATAATATCTTTCCACACACTTAGCCTTTACGACCTAACTTTAGTGTCACTTTCATCACAGATACATGACCGAATATACCTTCCCTTAGGAACCCTTTGTCATGAAATCTTAACATAACACTGAACCATGTCTTGTCATGTCAAAATGCCCAACATCTCTCATAATCATCATTGCATATTGAAGTATGAAGTGCTTAGCCTCTGTGCCTAAGTTACCCAAATACTTTCATCATTGAGTCAACCATCGAGATAGCCTAGGATGGATTAATCCTTGCACCTTGAGAGATAGTATCAAAAACATTTTACTAAGCTCATTCAACATGCACCTTCAAAAACTTCACTTCGATTCTTTTTTTTCGTGTCTTTCTTTTTCGGGAGAAAGTCGGTACCCTCCACAAAAATGACGGAAAATTTTTGCTTTTTTGCATTTTTGAGTCGCACAATCAACACTATGCACACACGGGTCATGAGTCACACGTGTCATTTCAGTTCGAGTCAAGTCAACCTCGAGTCAATCACAGTGAGTCAAGTTTATACCTTGAGTCGTGTCAAGTCAATGAGTCAAGTGACGTTAAACCTTAGGTCAACCCTAAGATGATTAAAGAGAAATTAGCAAAGTTCTATAGTCAAAAATAAATACAGGTGCAGCAGAATAGGGAAGACCCTACTCCAGCACCAGACGACAACATCTAGCGTCTGGAAATAGATTTCAGCGCTTGGCGCTAGATCTCAGCGTCTGGCGGCAGAGTCAATTCTTGGCGCCATAGATATTTCAGCAGCGACAGAGCTCGAAGCCTCTCACAAGGGTGAAACCTCATACATCAATTTCGGGTTCCTTGGTACGCCAGTTAGCCCCTATAAGCAATTTGACATGATTAAGTAGTCAGTTTGATTACAACCACAATAAGTGATCGACCTGATGAAAGATCGTCTCACTTAGCTTAAAGCGCCTAAGAATTGGCTCATCACGGGAACCGCCGACGTACTGGCATAGCGGAAGCAAAGTTCAAGCGAGTTTTAGAGATCGGTAGGTGTTGGTCTTCAGAAATTTTTTCTTCGGAATATTATCGCAACAAACGTTCAAGCATCGAAGCTCTTTTATTCAGAGACGCGTTGACAATCATTTCAAGCTCTTTTGTTCAGAGACGCGTGGACAATTATTTCAAGATCTTTTGTTCAGAGACGTGTGGACATATCATCAAGCTCTTTGTTCATAGACGCGTGGACATATCATCAAGCTCTTTGTTCAGAGACGCGTGGACATATCATTCGAAGCTCTTTTGTTTAGAGACGCGTGGACATATCATTGGAAGCTCTTTTGTTCAGCGACGCATGGACATATCATTCAAGCTCTTTTGTTCGGAGACGCGTGGACATGTAATTCAAGCTCCTTTGTTCAGAGATGCGTGGGCATCCTATCATCAAGCTCTTTTGTTCAGAGACGCGTGTACATTTCCTTCAAGCTCTATTGCTCAGAGACGCGTGGGCATCCTATTTTCAAGCTCTATTGTTCAGAGACGCGTGAACATTTCTTTCAAGCTCTTTTGCTCAGAGACGCGTGGGCATCCTATTATCAAGCTCTTTGTTCATAGACGCGTGGACACATCATTCAGAAGTTCATATTAAAGAAGAATATAATAAAGAAGCTCTATTGTTCAGAGACGCGTGGACATATTAAAAAAAGAAGCTCTTTGTTCAGAGGCGCGTGAACATATTAAAAAAAAGAAGCTCTTTGTTCAGAGACGAGTGAACATCGAAACAACAAGATGGCGTTCCATAGATTATGGAGAGTTGTCACAAACAACTGAAGGTAATTTCAAGTGAAGTTGTTTTCAATCATGTTCCCTTAGACGTGGAAGATGGTCCTAAAGCGGAAGAGGATCGTTTCAAGCGAAGCAATCTTCTATATTGGAAGCAGTTACAAGTGTAGCAGTTTTCAAGCGGGATGGCATTCTCTTGGCAGGAGGTCGTCAAAACAACAGAATACAGCAGCAAATCGGTTACTTTCAGAGACGTGTGCTCGACGGTGCAAGATACGCGTTTCTTAACTCTTTTATCTGTTTAACTAACGCTAGTTTGCAGGTATCGGCGTTACAAGAATGATTTAGGATCGCCGAACATTCTGAATCTTTCTCCGTCCCTATCGATACTTTGACTTTTGTTTTCGAAACTAGCGTTTCTCCAAACTCAGTCAAAGTGGGAGCTTCTGTAGACACCCATTTGTGTCTCCCCAAAACCAAACCCGGTGATGAGTACCTTTTGCGTCGAATCATAATCGAATGAAGTGAAAGTGTGGAAAGTCTAGTGTTGCGGATAGTTTTAATTTCTTTTCTCTTCTCTCTGTTTTTGAAAACTTATTTTAAGAAAAACAGTCAATCCAGTTTGGTTGGTCCATGATATGGGTCCAATAGTAGTGTAGTTGGATGGGGCTTGACAAGAGCTTTCCAACGATATATTATAAGCCCAATTCCGATGAATATTGAGGAAATTATGGCCAATTTACTAAACTGGGCCCGTTTTGAGCCTTATATGCGGCCCAATGATCTAGGGGAGGGCCTAATATAGATTTATCATTCCTAATGCAATTAGGAATGGTTTTAGTCTTCTAGATTCTTCTAGAAGGTTCTTTTCATTCCTAATTCAATTAGCATTGATAAATTAACTTTTGTTGACTTTTCAGAGTTTTAATTAAAATCAAAGAGCATTTTTTGAAGAAGATACAATTTTATCCTCCTGTACGGCAATTTCCATCTGATTTTAAGAAAACGCGTGAATTTCCAGATCAGCGCCAAACGCTAGCTGTAGCGCCTGGCGCTAATGTTGGCGTCTGCCGCCAATAGCCAGCGTTGGCGCCAACTCGGGTTTAGGTGCGCCAGAACTCTGTTTTGTTATTTCATCTTTTTGGCTGATTTTCTCTATAAATAACGTGCTAAAAACTCCATTTTCGATAACCAGCAATCACCTACAATCATCGATTCTCTCTATTTTCACCAACTCTCATCAAGATTCTCTTGATTATTCTTTCTCTCTTTCTTTTCTAAACTAGTTTCTCTCAGATATAAAAAATTCCGCATTCATTAGATCTAGATACACCTAGCCATATTCGAAGTTGCCTTCGCCCTAGACGTGAAAGGTTTAATTTCTGAGGGTTTGGTCCCAAATCTCTCTTTCCATTATTTAATTTAATTTAATTGTTGTTTATTATTTTCCTTGAAGTTACTAACGTGTGTATTTTGTTATTATAAAGAGGTACGAGGCATCCATGTAAGTACTTTAATGGTTTAATTGATATTATGATGTAGAGTTCATGCTTAGGTTGTTATTATAAATTCTTAGTATCATGTCTAGGGTAATTTTAATATTAAGTATGATTCCTGTGATGCCTTTTATGGTCTTCCTAATATTTATGATTGTTAGTATCATGTTAGGGTTAAAGATTTGATTTTTATTGCTTAGTGACATGCTAGGGTTTGTTTTTAATCTTGTTAGTATCATGCCTAGGATCTTACTATTATTATGCTGCTTTAACATGATTATTATTATGATTAATATAATTATTATTATGATGATTATTGTTTTGATTATTATTATGATTATTTTGATTATAATTTATTATTTGATATTATTATGTTGCTTGATTATATTTTATTATTATTGCTTGATCACACCTTTTATGCATGTTTAAAGGGAATTTTGTACTTGTAATCACGCTTAATAAGATAATTAATAATCTTGTTAGGGTTAATTTGATTATAATTCAAGTGATCGCCAATAATAGATTTATTTGTGCATTAAATTCAACCAACATAGATTAAACAGGTTTAGGGTAAACCTATTGATTGCATGTTAGTCAGAAAGCGCACATGAATACGATCAGAATAAAGTAGAGGCATATTATTAGGGCAGGTTCAATCTCTTTTAGGTTGGATTTGTACCTTCATCCCCGAACCCTATTTGGTTCAAGACCTTATGGAGTTAACGATCTCTTGGATCGTTAAGGGGTGCAATCTTCACCTCGTGAACGGTTTACAAGTTCCTAAAAGAAACTTGTTGGCGACTCTTTTGCTTTATCTTCTTTCCTTTTGGACGCCACCGTACTTTAGTGTATGATCACAGTGTGGTTCGAGCTAGGGGATTAACGCTTGAAATATTCCCTACAATGGGTCACCGCGAGTTTAGAAAAACTCGCTTCCATGGTTTGGTGAATTCAACATTCTCGGATGTACCCTTTGTTGCTCAGAGCGTTCAATCAGGTAGATGGAGCATGAATTCCCAGAGCATGAAAAACATCTATCAGGAAGTAGGATCGAGCACACAGTGCTAAAAACTGGTCGAAATTAGAACGCATATTTCTGGCTGGGTATTAGAAGAACTTGGCGCCTGGAAACAGAGGCCAACGCCATAATTTGGCTTTAGCGCCTGGCAACAGAAGCTGTCGCCTGGCGCTAACGTCAAATTATTGGAACTAGACTTTGTTCCCTGACGCTAGTTCCTACATGCCTCAGCAGCTTTCCGTGCTCGATAAAATTTTCCAATTTCGCGCAGCATTATTTTGATCCTAGTTGTGAAAGATATTCCTCAAATTTCCTACGTGTAAAAATCCTATGTTTTTAAATCATTACGGATGGTCTTTCCAATGAGATCTTTTTTACGCATATGACAATAATGTTAATCAAAATTACTCACATGAAATACTTAGAGCTTTTCGAGTCTCATCCACTCATTCTAAATCATTGCCGAAATAAATTTCAGGAATTAAAATAGAAATCCTCCCCAGTGGAGTCGCCAAAAAACTGTAGGGAATATTTCAAGCATTACCCCTAGCTTGAACCCCACTGTGATCATACACTAAAGTACGGTGGCGTCCAAAGGGAAAGAAGATAGAGCAAAAGAGTCGCCAACAAGTTTTAGGAACTTGTAAACCGTTCACGAGGTGAAGGTCACACCCCTTAACGATCCAAGAGATCGTCAACTCCAATAGGTCTGGAACCATGACTGGTAGTTCGGGGATGAAGGTACAAATCCGACCTAAAAGAGATTGAACCTGCCATAATAATATGCCTCTACTTTATTCTAATCGTATTCATGTGCGCTTTTGACTAACATGCAATCAATAGGTTTAACCCTAAACCTGTTTAATCTATGTTGGTTGAACATTAATGCACAAATAAAACTATTGTTGGCGATCACTTGAATTATAATCAAATTAACCCTAAACAAGATTATTAAATTATTTTATTAAGCGTGATTACAAGTATAAATTCCCTTTAAACATGCATAAAAGGTGTGATCAAGCAATAACAATAAATATATCAAGCAACATGATAATCATCATAATAATAATAATAATAATAATAATAATAATAATAATAATAATAATAATAATAATAATAATAATAATAATAATAATAATAATAATAATAATAATAATAATAATAATAATAATAATAATAATAATAATAATAATAATAATAACAAGTATAATAATCATCATAACAATAATTATGACAATTATAATCATAAATCATAAAAATAATCATAATCATGTTAAAGCATAATAATAGCAAGATCCTAGGCATGATACTAATAAGATTAATAACAAACCCTAGCATGTCACTAAACATATAAAAATCAAATATATTAGCCCTAACATGATACTAACATGCTATTAGGAAAGACAATAGGAAGCATACTTTTAATCATACTTGATATTAGGAATTTTTAGTTGTTACCCTAAACATGACACTAGGAAGATCAAAACACCCTAACATGACATTATGGGTCATAATAACAACCTAAACATGATTTCTACATCATAATATCAATAAAACAATTAAAGCACTTACTTGGATGGCTCGTATCTCTTTCTAATAACAAAATACACGCGTTAGTAACTTCAAAGAAAATATAAAATCAAACAATTAAATTAAATAATTGAAATAGAGATTTGGGACCAAACCTCAGAAATTAAAACCTTTCACGTCTAGGGCGAAGGCAACATTTAATTATGCTAGGTGCTTCTTGGTCTTGTGAATGCGGAATTTTGTTTGAGGGAAGGCTAGTTTAGAAAAGAGAGAGAGAGAGAGTAATTAAGAGATTCTTGATGAGAGTTGGTGATGAAAAACGGAGGTTTTAGGAGGCTATTTATAGAGAAAATCAGCCAAACGGATAAAAAAACAAATCAGAGTTTCGACGAGGATAAAACAGATTAGCGCCAAACGCTGAACATTAGAGCCAGGCGCCAAGCATTAGCGCCAGGCGCTAATGTCTGTCGTCAGGTGCTAATTATTATTTTCGCGCGTTTTCTTAATTCAGATAAATTTTAGCCGTACAAAAGGGAAAAATCGTATTTTCCTTAAAAACACACTTTTATTCTGATTAAAACTCTAAAAAGTCAATCAGAGTCAATTTATCAATGCTAATTGAATTAAGAATGAAAAGAACTTTATAGAAGAATCTAGAAGACTAAACTCAATTCTAATTTCATTAGGAATGATAAATCCATATTTCGCCCTCCTCTAGATCATTGGGCCGCATATAAGTATCAAACCGGGCCCATTTTAGTAATTTGGCAATAACTTCCTCATTATTCATTGGAATTGGGCTTTATAATACATCGTTGGAAAGCTTTTTTCAAGCCCCATCCAACTACACCATTATTGGACCCTTTCTATGGACCAAACCAAACTGGATTGGCTGTTTTCTTAAAATAGGTTTTCAAAAACAGAGAGAAAAGAAAAGAAATTAAAACTATCTGCAACACTAGACTTTCTACACTTTCACTTCATTCGATTATGATTCGACGCGAAAGGTACTCATCACCGGGTTTGGTTTTGTGGAGACACAAATGGGTGTCTACACTCGCTCTCATACTTGTATGCACCCGGAGTGACCAACTCCTTCAATGTAACTCTTTGAGCTCCTCCCATGTTCACTTGCACACAATCTCAAACAAAATTAATAGTAGCACGGCTACAAATGTAGCCTAAAGAAGAAAATCTTTTTGTATTTTTTTACAAATAAGGTGAAATAGACTCAACAACAATAGCAATCATCTACGCCATTCCCCGGCAACGGCGCCATTTTTGACCCTAGGTGGAAGTTAGGTCGTTGGACTAACTTTCCTATGTCAAAACAAAATTTGTAAACTCTCGACACACGTTCATACAAGTATAACGGCAAGTCAAGGATCGAACCCAAGGGAATGAGGCTAACTACTATTATCTAAGTCAAGCTATCTTGAAGTCAGGGGGGTAGGTGTGTGTGTAATCTAGGCAATTAAGCAAAACAAACAAGCAATAAAAATCAATATAATGAAACACTAGGGTTAGGATCCGCATGTACTCGGAATGGACATAGCTAATTGGGATTGGAGATGACTAAGTCAAGTGTTTCGAGGGAAAATCAACTAAGCAATCAAGAAAGTAAGGTAGGCTAATCTCCTATAGGTCAAGCTAGTGCCAACTACGAGAGACTCTAACTAGGAGCCTTGCAAACCTACTCAATCGACAAAAGCAAGACACATCTATTTTCCGTATCAGTGCAAGCCTACAATGCATTCTAGTGCAACAAATCAAAGTTAGCTACTTTTTAATTAATCACACACATGCACTTAATCAATCAACCAATTTAATCACAACATCAACTCCATCAATTTCCCCTAATTAGCATCAATCCATCACTCATACATGCTTCACCATTCCCCTATCAAGAGAACTACTCACAATCCATTGAAATTAAGATAAAAACTAAGCTAATCAACAATTTCATCATCATCATATCAATAGAACTAATTCAATCGCAAATTTAATTCAAACTTGAACAATCAACAAAGCAATTGAAATGATAAGCTAAAAATTGCATTAAAGTAAAAGAAATCCTTACAAACTTGCTTCAATTTAATGGAAGAAATGCTAGAATTCAACAATCTTCAATCAACAATCAACAATCAAGAACTTCTCTCTCTACAATCTAGAGTTTCTCTCTCTAAAATTCTAGCCTAATTTCTATTCTAATTCTGGAATAATTCCTCTTCAAATCCCTCTCTCTAAAAATATAGAAAGAAATCTATATATAGTTAAACTAACTAAGAGAAGTTAGTTAGATCGTCCCCAAATAAACCCATACAGGCACGGCCGACCATAAAGGGAGCGCGGCCGCGCAAAACTAGGTACGAAATAGGGACCCAGACAGGCGCGCCCGTGCCTAGGAGCAGGGGAGCCCTCTTCCCCATCATTCCGATGCTCCTCGTGCGTTCCACTTAATGCTCTTAATAAACACGGAACCTTGCAGTTTCTAAACTACATGTTTGCGGGTTCAATACAAGAAATCATGCCCCCACAGCTTGAATGAACAGCTCAAGGTCTTTAGGAACTTTCACTTTTCCATGCTTGAGCTTCAAATGGAGACCACTAAGAATTCTAATCAATGCCAAACTCAGGAAGAGGCTCGGGAAACTTTGGAAAACGATCTTAACCTGAAAAATAAAGGAAAACAAGCAAATAAAAGAGAAAATAAACCAAGAAATGCATAAAGGAAGAAATCAAACTAAGAAAATGCAACTAAAGGAAATAAAGGGTTAAATCTAGGAAAAACTAAGTAAAAAAGCTAAAGAATAGCATGAAATTCATCCTAAAAAGAACCAAATGAGTGCCATAAATGACACTTGTTTTGGGTGTTTTTGTCCCTCGCGAGAGTTACGTCACAAAGATTGGTCCGACTGAGCTGTACCTGCAAAAACAACGGAGACTCCAGGTGGTGGAGCTCCGCCTCCGAAGATCAAGTTAGTAACTTGAAGGAGAATAAAGAGTGCGGAAATTTAGGTAGGGATCTGCTTGGATTCCAAGCTCAGGTGTTTCTCTGATGAGAGAGAAAGTAGGTGTAATAAATGATTGAATGTGTCCCCAAAATGGGGAAGTATCTCCCTGTTTATAGGGTCATTGGTAGGTGTGCCCCTATCTAGGTCACTTGACCTAGATTTTAGTGGGCTGCCCCGAATTACGGCATTTTCTTGGGATTTGGGCCCTTGAAGGCCGCCATTTCAGAATTTATCTGAAGGAGCCACGTGTCAGATGGCTAGAGGGCCACTTGGGCCAGCGTAGTCTTGACAATTGGCCTTCTCTTATTGGGACACCTGTCTAGGGTAATTTTTACCTTAAACATTTTCCCCTCACAGGGGTCACGTGGATGTCATGTGGGGCCCTTGACACGTGTCCACCTATCAAAGGTGAACAGTAACAACGGCTAGTAAAATTTAAAATTCAAATGGGGTTGCCCCCGTTTTCACCTTCTATAAATTGAAATTTACCCCCCTCCTTTCTCTCACTTAATCTTCATTTGACTTTCTAGAGAGAAAAAGAGAGATTTTTAGAGAGAGATCCTCTGCTTCCGTCTGCATCAAATTCTCAGGATTTTCGTGTGCTAACCTTGCAACACCTAGTCACCGTCTGTAGCAGTTTTCAGAGTTTTCAGTGTTAAACGTAAGGTAACCGCCTGTACCATTTTTAGCTTTTCTTTTCCAACTTGTATACATTTTTTTTCCGTATGTATACATATTCTTAAAAATAAAATGAGCTCTCAATCTACACACTCGGCACTGCCTAGGACACTCAGTCGGTCTCCCAGAACGGCTGAATATAGAATAGGGGGTACCTTTTCTGGACTGTCGGAACTGCTGTGCTCATCCCCAAATTCCTCCCTCTCTATGTCTGTGTAGGACACAATGGCTAGAGTCAAACAGATAGCCAGAAAGTCTAAGAGCCGGTGCATTATGGAAGTGCCTGCCGATGAAGTTATTCCGGATGGGGAACATGAGGATTTGGAGGAGAGCAGCAATTCTAATGAAGAGGCTCCCACTTCTTCCGGGAGCTCAAGCGTACGAGAGGTAGACAGTGAAGAGGCCGCCTCCTCTAATGGATCTGGGGAAGGATTAGGCGGTACTGAGGCCGCTGAAGGATCGGGAGCCAAGGCTTCTAGCTCCAATCAAGATAATTTTGCGGCTGACTATCAGCAGTTGGCGAAAGTTGCTGACAACCCTGACCCTAAGAAAATTAGGATGCTTCCGGGTGACATAGCCTTGCTGAAGAGTGGCTTCAGGGCTTTCAACGAAAAGCACCCCTTTGGAAAAGGGTGGGATATAATCGTTCCGCCTGCGGACGCAGTGATGGCCTGGGACGACAAAATAGAGAATGCAGACAACTATTTTGTCTGCTACGAGGCGGTAATAGAAGCCGGCCTCCGGTTCCCCCTCCATACTGGGATTAGGAAAATTATAAAGGGGTATGATATGGGAGTCTAGCAGCTCACCCAAAACTCGTGGGTGAACATTTTAAGCTATATTGCCGCCTGCGAGCTCCAGAATCTTTCTCCTAACTTCTCTGCCTTTGCTTATACTTACTACTTGAGTAAGGCCCCAGGCGGTCATGGGGCATGGTATACTCTTACCACCTTGCCCCAATATTTGATTTCCTTGGACAAGGTGTCCAAGTGGTCCGGGTGGAAGGACAAATTTTATTTAATCTCCTCACCGACCCTAAGACACAACCGGACACTACGCCGGTACAATCAGAAACCAGTTCTTCTTTGCAGGAAATGCCCTCTCCCGGTGCTATCTACTAGGGCCCGGGAGCAAATAATGGAGCCGGGTTTCTTCGAAACCACTACAGAGCCCTTGGGGGATGGGACTCACATTATTGTTCCAAAGAAATAGATCCCCCACCCGGACTATTTCAAAGATAAATGCTTTCTGTCCGCCTGTGGGTTAAGCCCCATGTTTCCCAAGGGTAGATCCACTTGCATACGGCTATTCTGTAGTTTTTATTTTGTACTTGCAACTTTTATGATTCCCTCTAACTTTTGTTTTCTCCTTGCAGTCGACGCCTTGAGAGTTGACCCGGCTAAGACTCTGGCTAAGTCAGCAGCGCAACTGCGCAAGGAATGTGCGCTGTCTAGGAGAGCAGCTGTTGAGGCCAAGGAGGCCAAGAAAGGCGGGGTAAGACCGCCTGACTTTATCATTTTCTTTAAATTTCTTACAGAGGTTTTTGCCGGCTGGTAACATTTAGTTCTTGATTTGCAGGATGCCACTAAACGTGTTCCACGCTCCATCTCCTTCTGGCATGAAAATTCTGAGCGAAAGCTCAGAACGATCGCAGAAGAATGCGCCGGATGCTTCTACGACATAAAAGGGTGGCCAGCCACCTAATGTTGCAGCCGGTGCGACAACAACTTGGGAGGAGGATACTCATAAGCCCCATTCGGAGACCCAAGGTAAGAACAAGATTGAAATACCTTGGCCACTTGACTTTATGAGAGTCAAGACTAAGGTTGACCCTTCAGGGGTTCAGTCAGCAGCCGGCAACAAATGAATGCCAACTACGCTGCATCCCTCTCACCAAGTACTTCTTTTAGTGTAGATCTGACATTTGACAAGTCAGATCTTCCTAGGTTCGCCAAGCAGATGGTGAGGACCTTCACCCAGTCGGAGAAGAATTCCATACCTGATCTGCAAGTGGTGGACTTTGACCGGATAATGGGCCAACTGGCTGAGGTAAAAGATTCTTCAACGTAATTCTGATATTTTTTCTTCATTTTTACCAAGTGTTTCATAATTCGGCTACCCTTTTCTCAGGTAATGCTGAGGGTGGATGGGCTTTGGGGCCTCTTGAGGCGAAAACAAGAAGAGGTAAATGACGCTAAACGGAGGGCCCTTGAAAACCTCAAGTCTGTTGAATATGCTAATTATATGTCTGATTTAGAGATTAAAGCAGTAGAGTCGAAACAGGAGGAGCTGATTCGGAGTTTGACGGCTGTGAACGATGAAGCTACTAGCCGGGCTAATGTCCTTGATAAAAAATTAATGGATGCTAAGGGTGAACTCAAGACATTAGAAGACGCTGACAAGGAGAACACGAAGCTCCGAGCAGACGTTGCCTAGTTGGGGGTGGAGATGGTCAATCTGCGGAACCAACAGTCAGATGAGATTGCCAAGAAGAAGACCCGGCTGATGGAGGAGAATGAGCGGGACAATGCAGTCCGCCAGAAGATAGCCTGGGGGCTCCTTTATCCGGATGTAGACTTTGAGGTGTACAATCTTAGGTATGATCACGCCACTACGGTATATGATGCCCAAGTTTTGGGAGAGGCAACTCCGCCTCCCTTCAAAGACTGGCTTGTTGAGCTGGGATATGAATTCTCAGACAATGAAGGGGAGCCGGCGAAGGACGAGAAAAATGAACACAGCCAGCCTCAGGTGGCTGATAACCAATCAGAGGCCCTTCCAACCGGTCAAAACCAGCCGGGTCAGCAGCCTCCAACTCAGCCTTGAACCAGCCTCCCTAAAATCGCGGCAGTATGCCAAGTTTCTTTCTTTTCCGGCTTGTAAGCCGAGTATGTTGTATTTTTACCAACTGTAGAGTTGGGTAAACAATTATTTCTTTGCTTTCTCACCGGATGTGAGCCCGGTTAACAATTATTATGGCCTTAGTGCCATTCTTAATATTTATATGAAGTATTCTGACTCAGTCGGTTGTTTATACATGTTTGTGTTTGAATTTTTTGAATTTGAATTTTGCGTATATATTGCAATTCTTTAATATTTTGCCTAACTTAGAAAAGCATGCGGCAATTTGCAATCCGGCTACTCTTGCCCCTGGACGGATGTGTGGTTGGTTTCATTTCAAATTGATTGATTGGCTTGAAAACACTTGATACTTGGAGAAGTATGAGGTGTTTTTAAGGCCAATCAATCACAATGGTGATTGCCCCAAACCAAGTGCACAGCCGGCCATTAGAACGGGTGCTTCGAGCCTCTTACCCAGGCGGTAATATTCCGTCTGGGATTATTGCATAGCCATTACACAAACTCTTTTGCTCCAATTGGGAGAGAGAGTCCAATTTTGGAATAAATAATCTAAGTATGAACTTTATCCGGTACCGACTGATGCATCAGGGCATCCGTTATTCGGAAACTTAATCGTTCTTGTAGACTATTTTGGTCAGACGGCTATGAGTTGACCAATTTGGTCGTTCAATCTTTGCCGTCTGCATAGGTACGTAGAGCTGACAAAGAGTCTGCTCTCTGTGACGATTGCACCCGGAGGGGTGTTGCCGGGTGCCATTCTCCATGTCAAGACAAGCGGTTTTGTAAATTAAGCAACCATCCGGCCATTGGCCTTTGGTCTTGTTTGAATTCGGTTGTATAGCTAATAAGCGTTTTTGTGCTTAGTTTTTTTAATCTGGCCATTGGTCGCGTGTTATTTGAATATTGAATTTAACACTAAGTATCGAACTTAGTTGGATAAGCAAATAAGTCGTCTGAGTATTACCCAGACGGATAAGTAATTATAAAGATAACAAAAGAATTTTGAAAACAAAGTCTGATTTCTCATTAATAGACTCTTTATTTACAAAAATTTACAATTCTCAGAAGTAGTACTTTTTTAAGTTATCTACATTCCTAGTTCTAAGTAGGCGTCTGCCATCTGGGGTTTCCAGATGGTAGGTGCCATCCCTGACTTCTTCACAGATCCGGTAGGGGCCTTCCTAGTTGGGGGTTAGCTTTCCAAATTCATTGGCCCTTTCGGTTGCCTCCATTTTTTGTAACACAGAGTCGCCAGTTTTTAAAGGGCGCTTGTGTACTTTATTGTTGTAGGCTCTCGTCATTCTCAGACGGTATATCTCATGACACAGGGCAGCATTGCCCCTGCGTTCCGGGAGGGAGGGTCCAATGCCAGCCACATGGCCTCCCAATTTTCCTCTTCATCATAAAGCATGACTCTAAGAGTCGGCTCGAAATGCTCAATGGGAAAGACGACTTCAGCACCGTACACCATCAGAAATGGGGTTTCACCGGTTGTCCTTTTGGCAGTTGTCCGGATGGCCCATAGGACATGAATTAGCTCTTCTTCCCATAAGCCACCGGCTCTTTCAATTTTCTTTTTATGCCGTCTGAGATAAGCTTGTTGAAGGCTTCAACTTGGCAGTTTGCTTGGGGTCGGCCGACTGATGCAAAACAATGTGAGATTCCTTGATCTCCTAACCAAGTCTTAAGGTGAGGCGTTTTAAACTGAGGGCCATTATCGAACACCACAGACATAGATACCCAAAACTGGGTGATTATGTTCTTCTAAATGAAAGAGATGACATCCTTTGTCTTAATGTTCTTGACCGGCTCAGCCTCTATCCATTTGGTGAAGTAATCCACAGCCACCAAAATATAACGCTTTTCACCTGGTGCGGGCGTATAAAGACCCAAGATAACCATGCCCCACTTAGCAAATGGGACTGGGCTGTGGATTGCCGTCAGATCAGTAGCCGGGCGGTGGATAAGCTTGCCAAACCTCTGTCATTTGTCACACCTCTTCACCAACTCTTTAGCATCTGCTTCAAGAGTAGGCCAAAAATAATGTCGCCTGGCTATGACAGCTAGGGACCTGCCGCCTGTATGAGAGGCGCAGTATACCGTATGCAATTCTTCGAGAACTTCTTTACCCTTCTCTGGGGTAACACACTTCAATAGAGGTTTAAGGAAACCCTCCTTGAAGAGCTCTCCATTTCTCATCTCGAAATTTGCTGCTCGTTTCTTCATGACGGCTGCCTCTTGTGGTGAATCAGGAAGCGTGTCGTCTGTTAAATATGCCCGGATGCCATCCATCCAGGTAGAGCTTCGGTCTAGGATTCCAATGGGTTCTTCATATATGCTTCTTTTTTCAAGAACTTCCCAAAAGACTGACCGAGGCATATCACAGCAGGCGGAAGATGCCACTTTGGACAATGCATCCGCTTGGTTGTTATCTGACTTGGCACTTGACTTAGACGGAATTCTTCAAGTGCCCCAGCCTCTTCTTTGACTGCCTGAAGATACTTGCTCATAGCCGGATGAGTTGCCTCATATTTTCCCTCATACTTACTTACGACCAACTGTGAATCAGAGTAGGCGTCAATTTTTGTTGCCCATGCTGCCTTACACATGTGGATTCCGGCTAGCAAGGCTTCGTATTCCTCCTCGTTATTCGAGGCTTGGAACTTAAACCGCAGTGCATATTCAAATCTGTCCCCCTCAGGGGACTCATATATAATTCCTACTCCGCAGCCATTCTTCGTCGAGCTCCCGTCTACATACACTTTCCAAACCTGATCAATGTTATCCGGTGGTACCGGTCGCGTCATTTCAACAATGAAGTCGGCAAACGCCTGATCCCACTGCCTTACTGGGTTCAAAGTGATTTCAAGACTTTGCATTTCAATATCCCATTTCAACATTCTACCGGATGACTCCAAGGTAGACATTGGCCGCTTGAGGGGCTGATCGGTGAAAATTACAACCGGATGTGCCAGAAAATACGACTTCAATTTCTTGAATGCCATATATAGAGCAAGGCCAAAATTTTCAATTATGGGGTACCGGAGTTCAGCATTTTTTAACGCATGGCTAATGAAATAGACCGGGAGCTGGATGTCGTCTCTCTCAGCAAGAAGAACAGCACTGAGGGTATGGTCTGAGATGGCTAGGTACATGTATAACGTCTCTTTGGGAAGAGGGTTAACAAGCCTTGGCAAAGAGTGCAAGTGCTCTTTCAGCTTTTGAAAGGCCGCCTCAGCATTATCCCCCCATTCAAATCTGGTCTTCTTCCTGATTGCTTGGATGAAGTAAAGGAATTTGTCACCTGACCGCCTGAGGAACCTTCCTAGTGCCGCCAGGCAACCGGTTAGTCTCTGTACTTCCTTAACAGTGCGGGGTGACTTCATGTCAATTACCGCTTGTATCTTCTCAGGGTTAGCCTTTATCCCCCTTTGATCTATCAGGAATCCGAGATACTTCCCAGACTCAACACCAAAGACGTATTTGTTAGGATTTAACATGACCTTATGTCACCTGAGTGTGGTGAAGGTTTCTCGGAGATCAGCAAGGTGATCCGCCTGCTGCTTGGACTTGACTATCATGTCATCAATGTACGCCTCCACATTCCTCCCAATTTGATTAATGAAGACCGTATTAATCATCCGTTGGAATGTGGCCGGCGCATTTTTCAAGCCAAACGGCATCACACTGTAACAGAATAACCCCTGATCAGTGACGAAGGCCGTCTTCTCTTGATCTTTTTTCCACAGGGGTATCTGATGGAAGCCGGAGTAGGCATCCATAAAACTCATCAAGGCATGCCCGGCTGTAGAATCAACTAGACTGTCGATCTTTGAAAGCGGATAATTGTCCTTTGGACATGCCTTGTTGAGGTCTGTGTAATCAACACACATACGCCAGGCACCATTCGGCTTCTTTACAAGCACAACATTCGCCACCAAGTCGGGGAAATTACATGGCTGAATGAAACCAGCATCCTGCAGCTTTTTTACTTCGGCAGCTGCCGCCTGAATTCTTTCCTCGCCGTGATTTCTTTTCTTTTGTCGGATGGGCTTCTTTTTTGGATCCACGACGAGTTTGTGGATAGCAAGATCTTGGCTGACGCCTGCCATCTCTTCAACTTCAAAGGCAAAAATGTCTTTGAATTCTTTCAGCAATAGGTTAGGTCTGCACCCAGCTTAGCATAAGCAGCTATCCCAACCTTAATAGTACGCTCTGGACGGCTTTCGTCCAGAGGTATATCAATATGTTCTCCAGCCGGTTGGGGACGGAGCTCATCTGACCGTTCCCCGGTCAGTGATTGCTATTTTTCTCTTTCTTCACCTCCACCAGCTAAGGAGCTGGTGCTTTTCTTTTCTTCCCGGCTGCTGGTGGGGTTGGGCCGGCCTCCTTGATATTGTCAAGGTCAATTGGTTCCTGCCCTTGGCCGTCTGGGGTAATAGTATCCTTGACGGCTGAGAGGTAGCACTCTCGGGCCGTCTTTTGGTCCCCATTCAAGGAACCAACAGAGCCATCATCCCTCTCATACTTAATGAGCATGAGAGAAGGGATGATTACAACCTTGGCTTCGTTGAGGGTTGGACAACCTAGGATTATGTTATAGGAGTTCAATTCCTTAACGAACAAGAATTTGACGATCAGGTGTCGTCATTTTCCTTTTTCACCCAGCCGGATAGGCAAGTCAATCCTACCGAATGGGTAAACCATCCCACCCCACAAACAAACCAAGAGGTGGGTAACCGGATGCATGCTGCTGAGGTTGTATTTCAGCTTTTGCAGGCACTGGAGACTGATGATGTCCGACGAGCTGCCGGTGTCAATAAGGATTCGACCAACCAGCTGGTTGGCGACCTTACATTCAACGACGACTGGATCGTCATGCGGACGACGAAAAGTGCCCCTGTCCTTCTCAGTGATCAGAACATCTGGGAAGGAGGAGGAAGCTGCCACCTAATCATCATCATCATCATCATTCTCCATCTTTTGAAGATGGCTCTTGGTGCGCCGGATGGTAAGGCCGCCGCATGAGACCCTGCCTGCTATGGTGTAGATCGGCTCCTTATCGGTGTCTGAACTACTAGCAGGCTGGGGTGTCTTAGATTACTACCCCGGGTTCTTCTTATTAGTCCCTTTGGACTTAGAAATGTAGGACTCCGATGTCAGCCAGACGGTCCAACGTCCGTTGAAGGCTAAAGCAGTCGTTTGTGTCCTGGCCAACTTCCTCATGATATTGGCATAATTTATTTTTGTTCCTTGATTGAATGAAACTTTTCATTGGATTCGGCTTCTCTGGAGACAGCAGGTCCTTGATCTCCATGAGGATGGAGTTGCAGTTCTTGTTATACTCATACCTGGGGACGTATGGTTTAAATTCTTTCTTTTTCTTCTAGGACGGCTGGTTAGAATCACTCACCGCCCAGACTTCTTTTCTCTTTTTGCTCTCATCTTTCTTCTTGGCCGCCTGAGTAGGTGATGAGTCTATTTTATATATATATTTATTCCCCGTCCCACGGTCATATTTGTGCTTATTTGGGCTCTACGGAGCTATTTTTATTACTAATATACGTTTTCTAGCGTTTTTGTAGAGTTGGTATTATTTTGTAGGAATTTGAAGAATTATGACAATTCCCGAGCTTATTGAGCCACTATGAAAATATTAGAGATGATCGTACCTTATGACGAGTTTTTGAAGCCCAAGGTCGAGCTAATTAAATTTGGTTCGGTGATTAAGGGCTCGGTTTGTTTGGAGTATTAATTTTGTTGCAAGTCCAAGATAAATTAAGAAAATAAAAATTCAGCCCAAGTGAAAAAGGCCTGTCGAAGTTATGCCCAGATTATGAAGTCGAGGAAAAAGGCGCGCCCGATCGGGCGGCCCTTTGCCCGATCGGGCGCGTGTTTCCGGAAGTCGGTTTAAGCGTTCGTTTTATTTGCTTTAGCTTAGGTTTCGTAGATTAGTATAAATACTCTTTTGTGGAGCTAGTTTTAGTTGTCTTGGATCATTGTGTGAGACAATTTTCCTTAGATCATCTCTTTTCTCTCTTACTCTCTCTCTACTTTTCTCTCTCTCTACAACTCTTGGTTTATTCCATACTCTATCTCCTTTACTCTGGTAACTATTCCTCTCTCTTACTTAAATCTCTTTCTATTATGCTTTATTTAATTGCTTTGTTTAGTTTAGTTTTATTATGTTTGAGTAATTTAATTCTAGGGTTTATGGGGATCCATAATTAATATGAAGGGATAATTTGTTATTGTTGATTATTGATATTGCATGATAATTTCTTATTGAATTGTTTTAATTCTTTGCAATTAGATTATGAATCGAGCAGATGTAATTTGATTGTGAATGTTTAGCAATATTGAATTGATGAATCGAGCAGATGTTAATTTAATATTAAAGGCTATTTTCAATAGGAACTTAGATCTAGTAAATTGCGAGAGCCTGTTAGATCTATGTTGGTTAATAAATTGCGAGAGCCTGTTAATCATGTTATTTATGCAATGTCAATGATTGATTACCCTATTTTACCCCGGAGTATTATTTATAGGTGAACCTATGCCCTAGATCCTTTTATATATTATTTTCTCCCTTTTCTTACTCTTTTTAGTTTAGTTTCATATTCAACTTTTAATATTGGTTACTTAAATAATTTAGATTATAATATTTAGTTAGGAGTAAAAAGACTTGTTTCCCTGTGGAGATCGACCCTACTTCCCTATCTACTTTAGTTAGTGAATTAGGTAATTATTTTTGATTAGGGGATACGACTTTACCCTGTCAAAATTTGGCGCCGTTGCCGGGGAAACGGTTTTATTTTTATTTCTAATTATTATTAGAGTCTAGATTATTTTTAATTAATTTTTTTTTATTATTATTATTTTTTTTTAATTTTTAATTTTTTTTATTTTTATGATTTGAAAATATCCATGCTTATGTCACTACAAGAATTATATAATTTTTATGCAGCACCTAACTACTGTAGTTGTCAACGTCTTTGTCATGAAAATCCTAAATGCCCTTATAGTGAGTTTTTGTGCGTGCTCCGGATGATTTTAGAGTCTTTCCATATACATATGATCATATTCGGAAACGATTAGTTGCTAATGAAAGTTATTGGAAGGATCTTGATGAAAAAGTCTACGGACACTATAATAATATGAATGTTATTGAGGATGAAGAACCGTCGGTTATAGAATTTGTGGTTGAAAAATCATTGGTTGACGAATCGGTGATTGAAAAATCATTAGTTGTAGAAACGGTGGTTGATAATTCCTTTGTTGATGATGAGGTTATTTGTGAGGGTAAAATTTTAAAGTCATTATTGGAAGATCAAGACAATGACTACCTCCATGTTCGTTCTATTAATTCTAAATTTTTAGCGGAGGAAGTAGAAGGTTGTGGTGTATTTTCATCTCCCTCTTTTGATTTTTCTTTCTACCTTGAGTTCTCTTTATGAGCTCCTAACTTTCTCTTTGTAGGGATAAATGTGCTTGCTATTAAGCCCTATATAGTGCTTAATGAAATGTTTGCAGGAGCGTTTGATAAGTTACTCAAGGCATTGAATTCTTCCGATTGAGAGAAGGAGTATGGTCGAGCGGGACCTTGATAAACTAGCGCTTTGCGGGAGGCAACCCGTATTTTGTTTTGTTTTAGAGAGGTAGAGGAGAGTATATCTTATATTAGTGGGAGTGTGTTTTTGTACAGGTATAGGTTTAAGAGGTCAAAAGACTTAGAAGAAATTGAAGACGAAGAAAAACAAAGGAAACGACTGGGCTCGCGCCCGATCGGGCGCGCAAGGAGGGTTAAATTTCATGCCTCCACTCGCCCGATCGGGCGAATTTGCGCGATCGGGCGCGAGAAGAGAGCTGGAATCGAGCCTTAATTAGCCCGATCGGGCGCGCAAGTGCAGTCAGAAACTCAAGCAAATTTCGCCCGATTGGGCGAGGTTGCCCGATCGGGCGCAAATCGAGTTAAGGAAAAGATATATCGGGCAGAGCTCGCCCGATCGGGCGCGCGTACGCGTCAGCAAACTTAGTCAACTTCGACAGGCCATAACTTTTGCGTTTATTATCCGATTTTTGCGTGTGACCTGTCGTTGGAAATCTCTTCAAGTCTAGTTTCCAATTCAATTGGAATCACTGTATTATCATTTATACATCAAAAGTTATGATCAGAATAGTGCACCTAACTCAAATTTGAACTTTTTCCCACTAACACTTTGTTTCTTTCTTGCCCAATTTTGTTCCAAAGAGATGCATTGCAATCCTCGAGGCTTTGGTGACATTGATGTGGTGATGATGAAGAGTAGTCACCTTGACTACTAGCTTCCCTTTAAGACAATGAGGACATTGTCTGATTTAGCTTGGGGGGAGGTTCTCGTGTTCGTAAGGTACATCTTTCACTCTCTCTCTTCTCTTTTTATTTTTATTTTTCTTAGTATAGATTTTATTAATTTCTTAGGTTAGTTTTGTTCCAATGAATTATAAATCATGCTTCCCTGTGCCCCGTACTTGAGAAAAATTTGTTTTGATTCTTGGTACTTGATGATGGGCATTGTGGATTAGTTGATCATGATTTGATGTTTGATTGTCTTGAAACCTTAACATGCGTCAATTTTGTCCAACTACTTGTGAATATAGTGCTTGACTAGTTGATTTGGTTAGGAAATGTGTGATAGTTCCATTTTTCCTGGTATGTCAATGAATTTTAGTATTGGTTTGCTACTATTAGTAATATTTATATGATTCATTATTATGCACATTGTGGAGGACGAAGGCATTTGTTCTTTTAGGTAGCCTCCAGATATTGTAGATACATTTGTTCCCTTCTTGCTACCCATGTTGTTGCCTTGACTTTTTATTGTTTATTAGCCACATTACAAGCCTATTTTGCCCCATTGGTTACTAGTCCCAAGCTTGGCTTGGGGGAGCTATTAGTGAGTGAGGTGAGGGAGTTTGTAGTGTGCTATTTATTTGCACAATTTGGGTGGGATTTTGAGAAGTAGTTTTGTTGATTGTTCATGTTTATTTTTGATGAGTTTGAGAGTCATATTTTCTTGAAAAAGAATAAAGCATGATATTATGAAAAAAATAAGCGAACTTCAAAAGAAAAAAAAAAAGAAAAAGAAATGTTCAAATGTTCTAGTTGGAGGTTTGTAAAGAATAATTTTGAGCCTCAATGGAAATTTCAAGTTTGGAAAATAAAGTTTGTTTATTCGCTCTATTACTCCATTATTAATTTTTATGAGTGAAATTGTAAAAGTTGGATTTATTTATTATGATTGGAGTATATTTGGTTGATGTTAGAGTTGGTTACGTAGGAGATGTTGATCATTATTTATTTTGATCATGGGCTTTATTAGGATTTGCTCCCTTAAGCATAGCTTTACTCTCACTTGTACCCAAATTTATCCTACCCTTTACCCTAGCCTTACATTACAAGCTTTAAAGACCTTCTGACCTTTGTGCATAGAATTATATGAATGTGAAAGTGTTGTTTATCAATGCAAGTTATGATTTGGCATATTTCGAGTCGACTAGTAGGATTGAGCGTTCATTGTTTTATACACACGAGAGTGTGAGTTGGGAGGGCATTGTTCACATTAAAGGGGTGGTTGGAGAGCGATCGAGTACATCTTTTACTCACCACATAAATGAGAGTTGAGTGTGTGAGCACTAGTCTTGAATTCTATATGCTTTTGTGGTTTGCTCTATTTGACAATTGTTAGGGAAGATTGGTAGTTGGATGGATTTGATTGGTTGACTTTGATACATGTTTGTCAGATTTACCTTAAATCATATTTGTTAATTTAAATTGTTTTTGGGGTGAAGTATTGATTTATTTATTCATTGCTTTGCTTAGGGACAAGCAAAGGTTTGGCTTGGGGGAGTTTGATGAGTCTATTTTATATATATATTTATTCCCCGTCCCACGGTCATATTTGTGCTTATTTGGGCTCTACGGAGCTATTTTTATTACTAATATACGTTTTCTAGCGTTTTTGTAGAGTTGGTATTATTTTGTAGGAATTTGAAGAATTATGACAATTCCCGAGCTTATTGAGCCACTATGAAAATATTAGAGATGATCGTACCTTATGACGAGTTTTTGAAGCCCAAGGTCGAGCTAATTAAATTTGGTTCGGTGATTAAGGGCTCGGTTTGTTTGGAGTATTAATTTTGTTGCAAGTCCAAGATAAATTAAGAAAAGAAAAATTCAGCCCAAGTGAAAAAGGCCTGTCGAAGTTATGCCCAGATTATGAAGTCGAGGAAAAAGGCGCGCCCGATCGGGCGGCCCTTTGCCCGATCGGGCGCGTGTTTCCGGAAGTCGGTTTAAGCGTTCGTTTTATTTGCTTTAGCTTAGGTTTCGTAGATTAGTATAAATACTCTTTTGTGGAGCTAGTTTTAGTTGTCTTGGATCATTGTGTGAGACAATTTTCCTTAGATCATCTCTTTTCTCTCTTACTCTCTCTCTACTTTTCTCTCTCTCTACAACTCTTGGTTTATTCCATACTCTATCTCCTTTACTCTGGTAACTATTCCTCTCTCTTACTTAAATCTCTTTCTATTATGCTTTATTTAATTGCTTTGTTTAGTTTAGTTTTATTATGTTTGAGTAATTTAATTCTAGGGTTTATGGGGATCCATAATTAATATGAAGGGATAATTTGTTATTGTTGATTATTGATATTGCATGATAATTTCTTATTGAATTGTTTTAATTCTTTGCAATTAGATTATGAATCGAGCAGATGTAATTTGATTGTGAATGTTTAGCAATATTGAATTGATGAATCGAGCAGATGTTAATTTAATATTAAAGGCTATTTTCAATAGGAACTTAGATCTAGTAAATTGCGAGAGCCTGTTAGATCTATGTTGGTTAATAAATTGCGAGAGCCTGTTAATCATGTTATTTATGCAATGTCAATGATTGATTACCCTATTTTACCCCGGAGTATTATTTATAGGTGAACCTATGCCCTAGATCCTTTTATATATTATTTTCTCCCTTTTCTTACTCTTTTTAGTTTAGTTTCATATTCAACTTTTAATATTGGTTACTTAAATAATTTAGATTATAATATTTAGTTAGGAGTAAAAAGACTTGTTTCCCTGTGGAGATCGACCCTACTTCCCTATCTACTTTAGTTAGTGAATTAGGTAATTATTTTTGATTAGGGGATACGACTTTACCCTGTCAGTAGGCCGACTGTCTTTTTTTCTGTCAGACTTCTTGGAGTCCGACTGGCTACCAGGAGAACAGAGGTCGGTTGCTTGAATACAGCTTTCCGCCTCCCTCAAGGCCACCTGCAAAGTAAAAGCCCCTTTTCTGACAAGGTCGACCCGTCTCTCAGACCCTTAAAGAAGTCTTAAAAGCTACCTCGTCAAATAGTCCTTGAATATAAATTCTGGGTAGATTGAACCGCCTGACGTAGGAGCGCAATCCTTCTCCCTCTCCCTGCTTAACGGTGCTCAAGTCAAGACTTGTTTTCTTCGCAGGGATGTTCATTGAGAATTTGGAAGCAAACAAGAAGGCAAGCTTCTTGAAACTATCGATCGAGCCGCCAGGCAGGTTGCCAAACCATTGTTGGGCAATGCCCTTGAATGTAGCTGGAAAGCATCGACACCAAGTGGCATCATCCAACCCCTGTAAATACATGAGGTTGGTGTAAGCCATGAGGTGATCTTCCGGGTTGGAGGTACCATCATAAGAACCCACCAACACATTTTTAACCTTGGTTGGATATGCCGCCTCGGTTATTTGTAAGGTGAACGTAGAAGGTTGTTCACCCAGGCGGAGCAGACGAAGCTGCTAGTCCAGTTGCTGCATGTAATGAGGAGAATATGGGCCGTAGACCAAAGGTGGTAAATACGGTGCATTCCCAATCACCTGAGGGCTAGAATGGACGGTATTACCGCCTGTATGGCTCTTATGCAAGGATTGCACATTCCCTGCAGATGTGTTTTTAAAGCTGTCTAGAAAGCTTAATGTAGAAGCTGACTCAAACAACTGTTGATTCCTCTTGCAGGTGATGATCTCCCGGGCATTGTAGACACCCATTTGTGTCTCCCCAAAACCAAACCCAGTGATGAGTACCTTTCACGTCGAATCATAATCGAATGAAACGAAAGTGTGGAAAGTTCTAGTGTTGCGGAAAGTTTTATTTCTTTTCTTTTCTCTCCTCTCTGTTTTTGAAAACTTTATTTTAAGAAAACAGCCAATCTTGTTTGGTTGGTCCATGATATGGGTCCAATAGTAGTGTAGTTGGATGGGGTTTGCAAAGACCCTTCCAACGATATATTATAAGCCCAATTCCGATGAATAATGAGGAATTTATGGCCAATTTACTAAACTGGGCTCGGTTTGAGTTTTAAGTACGGCCCAATGATCTAGGGGAGGGCCTAATATGATTTATCATTCCTAATGCAATTAGGAATGGTTTTGATCTTCTACAACATTCTAGAAGGTTTTATCATTCTTAATTCAATTAGGACTCTTCAGAGTTTTAATTAGATCAAATAGCATTTTCGACTGAAATTATATTATTTTATCTTCCAGTACGGTAAAATTATTAGAATTTCGAAAACGCGTTGAAATCCGAATTGGCGTCCACCCCCAGGCTTTGGCGCCTGGAACCAGGATTGGCGCCAGCCGCCAGCATTGGCGCCTGGCGCTAGCCACTGGTCTTGGCGCCAATGAGCCAGGGCTGGCGCCAAGTTAGTTTTGTGGTCTTCAGACTCTGTTTTGATAAATTATCTTTTTTGGATGATTTTCTCTATAAATATCGTATCGAAAACTCCGTTTTCAATCATCAAGAGTCACCAATTCTCTTTATTCTTAAGTTTTCATCAATTACCATTCATTAATTCTCTCTTCATTCATCAAGCTTTCATTAATTCTTTATGCATTCTTTCTTCTTTGCTTTTTAATACAAAATTCCGCATTCACAAGATCTAGAAACACCTAGCCATATTCGAAGTTGCCTTCACCCTAGACGTGAAAGGTTTTAATTTCTGAGGGTTTGGTCCCAAATCTCTATTTCAATTATTTAATTTAATTGTTTTGATTATTATCTTCCTTGAAGTTACTAACGTGTGTTTTGTTATTAGAAAGAGGTACGAGGCATCAAAGTAAGTACTTTAATGGTTTAATTAATTTTATGATGTAGATATCATGCTTATATTGTTATTTTGATTCCTAGTATCATGTCTAGGGTAACTTTAATATTAAGTATGATTAAAAGTACGATGCTTCCTATGTTCTTCCTAATGTTAATTCATGTTAGTATCATGTTAGGGCTAAAGTTTTGATTTTTATTGCTTAGTGACATGCTAGGGTTTGTTATTAATCTTGTTAGTATCATGCCTAGGATCTTGCTATGCTTTAACATGATTATGATGATTATGATTATGATTAATATTATTGTTAATGATGTTATTTATTTATTATGTTGCTTGATATGCATATTATTTTATATTGTTATTGCTTGATCACCTTTTATTGCATGTTAAAGGGAATTGGTACTTGCAATCACGCTTAATAAGATATTAATAATCTTGTTTAGGGTTAATTGTGATTATAATTCAAGTGATCGCCAATAATAGTTTATTTGTGCATTAATATTCAACCAACATAGATTAAACAGGTTTAGGGTTAATCCTAATGATTGCATGTTAATCAGAAAGCGCACATGAATACGAGCAGAATAAATTAGAGGCCTATTATTAGGGCAGGTTCAATCTCTTTTAGGTTGGATTTGTACCTTCATCCCCGGACCCTTATTTGGTTCATGACCTTATGGAGTTGACGATCTCTTGGATCGTTAAGGGGTGTAACCTTCACCTCGTGATGGTTTACAAGTTCCTTAAAAACTTGTTGGCGACTCTTTTGCTCTATCTTCTTCCCTTTTGGACGCCACCGTACTTTAGTGTATGATCACAATGGGGTTCAAGCTAGTGGGATTTTAAAGGCTTGAAATTATTCCCTACAGTTTTTGGCGACTCCACTGGGGAGGATTTCTATTTTAATTCCTGAATTTGTTTCGGCAATGATTTAGAATGAGTGGATGAGACTCGAAAAGTTCTAAGTATTTTATGTGCGTAATTTTGATTAACATTGTGACATATGCATAAAAAGGTTCTCATTGGAAAGACCATCCGTAATGAGTCAAAAACATAAGGATTTACACGTAGGAAATTTGAGAAATGTCTTTCACAACTAGGACTGAAATAACACCACGCGAAACTGGATGATTTTATTGAGCACAGAAATCTGTTGAGGCATGTGGGAAGTAACGTCAGGGGCCAGAGCTTGGCGCCAAAATTTTAGCCGTAGCGCCAGACGCCAGTATTGGCACCAGGCGCTACAGTTAAAAGTTGGCGCCAGTCTCTATTTGCTGGCGCCAATTTCCCCCAATACCGAGCCAGAAATATGCGTTCTAATTTCGACCGGTTTTTCGTATTGTTTGCTCGATCCTACTTCCTGATTGAATTTTTTCTCACTTTTCTGAAACCCATATGTGTTCTACATATGGACATAACCTTCTGGGAATTCATGCTCTATCTACCCGATTGAACGCTCCTGGCAACAAAGGGTACATCTGAGATGTTGAATTCACCAAACCATGGAAGCGAGTTTTTTCTAAAAACTCGCGGTGTTCTATCCACACGCGTTAACCCTTCACGGTTAGGCTTCTACGCGGTTCATCTGGACAATTAACCATGGACCCTATTTGACTAAACCATATTCCGAACTTTAGAGAACTAGAGCCATGGTTAGGTTGCGAACTCATTGCATCATATCGTGCCTACTTGACTAATTGTGCATTATTTGTTGTGCATATATATTCTATGCTCCTCCTAACCGTTTGTTGATTTGTGTTGAGATTATAATTAATGACTTAAAGAACTTTGCCTAATTAATTAATTAATTAATTCGAGTCAATAAAGTTTTTTTCTTCTTTCAATCGGAATTGACCTAGTACGACTTTAGGCATACCCTAGTTGACTAATAATACCGAAAACAGTCCCAGACCGAGGCTCCAATATTGGTGCCAAAATTTGGGCTGTAGCGCCACTGTATGGTGTGTAGCGCCAGACATTTACCAAAAAGTCTGGCGCCAAACACCATATTGTGATGCCAGTCCTGTCGCTTGGCCGACAGCTCGGATTATTTGTCGAGTCATCACCTAATGTCTAATTAATCAGTTTCCTGTTTAATTCGGTTAATTTTGCTGGCAATAATACTTAATTGAATCGATATTCGAGTTTAGGCACTAAGTCCTGTGGTCTTACACAAGAGTCCAAGCATGTCACTTACACTCAATACACACACCAATACACATGTCTTGACCATGATTAAGGGAGTCTTGTGTGCGCGCGTCTTTTTTCGTCATTTTTTTAGGGGGGTAAGTCGGATATTAATCCTCCAATAATAATACTTAAGTTCCCTAAACACATGTACATTATTGCTCCCTAAAAATATGCATACCTTTTTTTTCTATAACAGCCATAAAGTCAAATTGATTCGAGTCAAGTAATTAAAACGCAAACTAGCTTAATTTACAGCGCGTGGTCAAGAAAGGAAGGACGATTAATCAAAGATAACCTCTTCGTACAAGTCCAACTTTTCGACAAACCTATAGCTCGCAAGAGGAAAGCAAGAGTTATAATGGCAACTCAGGAAGAAGTTAATGATCTCAAGAACCAACTGGCTACTGTAACTGAGACACTAAAGCTTCTCGCACTTAAGATCGAGGATCCCGCGAAGCAACAACAAATGGACCTCATGCAAGAAAGCCTAAGCAAGTTATCCAGCGACTACAAGTTTCAAGAACTCACATTCCAAGGAGTCTCGGTGGATAAGGATCTTCTTCCGCAGAAGTTCAGTGCCAACGACGTCCCAAAGTTTAAAGCAATCGACAACCCCTACTTCCATCTAAGGGCATTTGAAACGATAATGAGTATCAAGGGTATTGATAAGAAAGTTTTTCCTTCTCTGTTCTCGTTATCTCGCGAGACCGTTTGCCAACAATGGTTCTTTTCTCTTGAAAAAGAAAAGACCTCTACCTGGGAATCCATAGCAAACGCTTTCGTCGATAGGTACAAGTGCAACGTTCAAGTCGAAACTGAACATAGAGAACTTGAAATCCTCAAACAGAAGGAGAATGAAGGCTTCACATCTTTCTTTAACAAATGGAGAAAACCCTAAGCTAAAATGATTGAGGTACCAAGTGAAAAAGAGTCCGTGAGATTGTTCATTAAAAATCTCCAAGAAAAATATTCAAAACATCTTAAATATCAAAATAACCTTCATACCTTTAAGGCCGTTTATGATATTGGGATTAATATCGAAGATGACTTGGCTAAATCTAAAGCTGCCAACAATAACTCCAACAGTGGCTGGAAAGGAAAGAAGAACGACAATCCTTCTTCTTCCAAAACCGCCCACTCAAATAATGTTAGCGCCTTTAATCTGGGAGAAGTCCTCGCCATGAACAACCAAGGACAAAAGAAACCGTTTAGGAGAAACTTCACTCCTATTGGCATGAGTTATGACACCGCGTTTGATCGGCTAAATGCAAAAGGTCTTATAACTCCCATTGGACCATTTGGAGATCCACCAGTCGAGAAGAGGTCGCCTAATTGGAGCCCCAATGCGCATTGCAAATATCATCAAGGTAGGGGCCATTCTACTGAAAACTGTTGGAAGCTTAAGGAAGCTATTCAAGACTTAATTGACAGTAATAAGCCGTCGTTGCCTCCTGCCAGTAAGAAACCGAGTATTGACAATGCACCTCTAGCTCACACATTGGCTATCTCCGATGAAGAAGGTGAAGTTGACCCCTCATCTCTCATTAAGCCTGTCAAAGTAACCAACGTCGAAGAGGAAGAAGAAGAGACCTATTTCGATGTCGAAGATAATCTTCCAGAACCAGCAAATGAGGTAGAGATACGAATACTCACACTGTATCTGAGGGAGACATCACAACTGTTACATGAAAATCTCAAAATTTTGAATGAACTTCACAAGGAATATGATGAAGAACCTAAGAAATAATCCACACCAGTAAAAACGACTTATGAGGCAAAATACTTTCCCTTACAAGTCACCGAAAGACCCAAGAAGAGCAATAAAGTTTATACTCCAATTGGGATCCCGTATGCACAAATGTTTAAAATGCTCTCCGAGAGTGGCAAGGTCAAACCTCTCGAACCAAGACCATTTGAATCATTAAAAAGGACAGATAGATATTACTGTCAATACCATCAGTCAGGAGGACACACCCTAGAAAACTGCTTCAAGTTCAAGGATTTGGTGTAGAAAATGATTGATAGAAAAGAATTAGTCCAAGTTCAACAAGAAGACGATATAGATGTTAATGGAGTATGGGACAGTGATGAAGAAGATGTTTATCTAAAAGACATAGTGGGACCTTCACCTTCTGTATCATACACCACGGACGACATTTGGGCTGAAGAAGATTCATCAATAGACGTCCTCACAAGATCCGGGAGAATACAACCTCCCGTTTCAACACAACCTATGCCTACTGTACAACAAGTTCCCATACCTATCATCGAAGACAATGACATCGTTAAACAATTCAAGAAGACAAAAGTTGAGATGAATGTATGGAAGCTTTTAGCAACATCTCGAGAACATAGGTTGGCTGTGATGAATGCTTTGGACAAAATCGGGATAGATTCTGACACCACTCCTGAGGGACTAGCTAACTTCCTCACGAGTGATCTCCCTAGTCCAATTAATCTAATCACCTTCTCTGATAAAGATTTACCCCCGGAGGGTGACAAACATTACAAAGCATTAAACCTCACGGTAGTCTGCAAAAGAATGAACGTTCCTATGACTCTTGTGGATAATGGATCGGCTATTAATGTCTGTCCACTTAGGACTGCGAGGATGCTCGGCATAAAGGATGAGGATTTAACTCCGTCCACACAAGGAATAAGAGCTTACGATAATACTCGACGTCAAGCTCTTGGCAAAATAACCCTAAATGTGACGGCAGGAGCAATAGAACATGCTACTACTTTTCAAGTGGTAGACATCAAAGCCTCATTCAATCTGTTACTAGGACGCCCTTGGCTCCATGATCTAAAGGTCGTCCCTTCATCTCTCCACCAACAAGTGAAAGCCATAGTTGGAGGAATACCAATCACCATTGATGCTTCGCCAATGAGGATCAAATCAATAGAGAATCCAATCATCAACGTGGAGCATGACGAAGATGATGAAGACCTATGGGGCTTTAACGAAGAAGTCTCCTTAATCCAAGAGGATGAAAGGACATCTCTTTGCCATGACCCCCATTCCGACATGATTATCAACACTATGCTAAAGAAACAAGGACACTTCCCTGGGATGACCTTAGGAAAGAAGAAGGGGATAGAAAAATCGATAGAGTCACCTGGCCTCCCTAAACTAGATACTTTCGGACTTGGTTTCGAACCGACTCGGAAAGATCTCAAGCGAGCCCAGGACAAATTGAAAGCACGTAGGAACGCTCGCATTCAAAAGAAAGCAATTCCAATGGACCAGTACCCTCTTACGCTTAATGGTCAGTTTATAAAAGAAGGAGAGGACTATCCATGCCATGAATTTCCCGAACCAGTTGTTGTAAATGGCATACAACAACCAGGATTCGAGATTTTCTTGTATTGCTATTTCACTGACGAAATCCCAACTCCCGTCCATAAGGAGAAAGCACCTCCATGCTTTGACTTTAACGTCATGGGATTACTGTTTGGGCGAGAAAAGATTGAGCTAGTTTATGAGGAAGATAACTCCTCACTCATTCAAACGGTCCTACAAAGTGAAAACTTCGACCCCTCAAAGCTAATTACTCCAGCTGAAGGATTATTGCAAGGGTGGCGCAAGACTATCAAGGTGATTACTCCGAGTGGGAGGAAGATATCAATCACGACAGGACAAGGGCCAATGTTTGAAAAATCGTCAGAGTCAGAGTCAGAGTCTGAGTCAGAGTATTTCCCTATAGAATCTTCTGCGTATTTAGCTATAACGCCTCCCCTTCCTATTTCTTCTCCTAGGATAGTTAGTGATCCAGTCCCTGAGGACATATCGCTCTTTGATGTAATGATCTCAGAGTATAATCATATCGCTCATTCTCCTTACTTCTCGTGTTCTTCCCTAACCCAAGATGACGAACATTGCTTAGCTAACGATGAAAAAGATAAAGAATTTATTAAAGCAATGGAAACACTTGAAAAGAAAACACCAGTAAATGAAGAGACTGAAACAGTTGACATCACAAATGATTCAACTCATAAAAGAGAAGTTAAAATCGGACTAACATTGAATAAACAAGAAAGAACCGATTTAATTAACTTGCTTAAAGAATTTATCGATGTGTTTGCTTGGTCATACGAAGATATGCCAGGCATTAACAGAGAAATAGCTCAACACACTATACCATTAATCCCAGGAATGAAACCGGTAAAACAAAAGTTGCGTCGAATGAAACCCGACGTAGCACTTAAAATAAAAGAAGAAGTTCAAAAACAAATAACTGCAGGTTTCATCAAGGTATCCAAATACCCCGAATGGGTCGCCAACGTCATCCCAGTTCCAAAGAAATACGGAAGGGTAAGGATGTGTGTCGACTATCGAGATCTAAATAAGGCAAGTCCAAAGGACGACTTCCCTTTGCCACACATCGATATTCTGGTAGACAACACGGCAAATCACGCGCTTCTCTCATTCATGGACGGATACGCAGGGTACAATCAGATTCTCATGGCGGAAGAAGACATGGAGAAAACAACTTTCATCACACCATGGGGCACTTACTGTTACACGGTAATGCCATTTGGGTTGAAAAATGCAGGTGCTACTTACCAACGTGCAGCAACTGCCTTACTCCATGACATGATGCACTAAGAAGTCGAAGTATATGTCGACGACATGATTGTGAAATCAAAGGACCGTCCAGGCCATCAAGTAGCCTTAAGGAAATTTTTCGAAAGGTTAAGAAAATACAATACGAGGTTGAATCCATCAAAATGTGCTTTTGGAGTCACCTCAGGCAAGCTCTTGGGGTACGTCATAAGCTCTAGAGGAATAGAGATAAATCCAACCAAGATTAAAGCAATCACGTCAATCCCACCGCCCAAGACCGAGAAACAGATTCGAGGATTCATTGGTCGGTTGCAATACATAAGCAGGTTCATATCAAAACTAACAACGATATGCGAACCAATCTTCAAAAAGCTCAAAAAGAATGTACCAGTAATATAGGATGACGAGTGTTAAAAAGCCTTTGACCGGATCAAAGCCTATCTCGCAAATCCTCCCGTATTAGCGCCAGCGCTTCCCGGAATACCTCTTAGGTTATATTTGATGGTTACCAAAGAGAAAATGGGAGCCATGCTAGCACAAGAGGTAGAAAACAAAGAGAATGTAATCTATTACTTAAGTAAGAAGATGCTCGAATACGAAACACGCTATACACCACTCGAGAAATTGTGCCTCGCTTTGGTGTGGGCCACAACTAAGTTAAGACATTTCATGTAGGTGCATACCGTTTTCGTGGTATCTCGATTGGATCCACTCAAATACTTGTTCGAGAAATCAACACTCAATGGACGTATTTCAAGATGGATAGTCAACTTAGCCCAGTTCGATGTGCGGTTTATGCCACAAAAAGCTATTAAAGGATCCGTGGTGTCAGACTTTCTGGCAGATTTTCCAATAGAAGACTCGACACCAATACAGGACAACGAATTTCCAGATGAAGATTTGATGGTCACCGAAGATGATACTTGGACCTTGTATTTCGACGGAGCCTCAAACCAAAAGGGATGTGGTGTCGGAGTGCTACTAGTATCACCTAAGGAAGAACATGTCCCAATCTCAATAAAGCTTGATTTCGACGTTACCAACAATGCTGCTGAATATGAAGCATGTGTGGTAGGCCTTGAAACAGCTCTGGCATTGGGAGTAAAGAAGTTAAGTATATTCGGAGATTCCTCTCTAATCATCAATCAAATATCTAAAAGGTGGAAAGTAAGGAGTGAAAGCCTAGCCCCTTACCAAACTTATCTGGAAACTCTTACCGATCAGTTAGAGAGGGTAGAATACACATATCTACCTAGAGAAGAAAATCAATTTGCAGATGCCTTGGCAAGATTAGCCTCAATGGTTAGGATTCCCGCGGATATCGAGCAAATGCCTCTAACTATTGAAAAAAGGCACAAACCGGCATATATACAGGCTATAGAAGACGACGACCCAGTCCAAGATGAAGATGAAGAACAAGAAGAAGAACCATGGTACACAGACATTCTCAACCATGTCACCAATGGAGAATACCCTCCTCATGCTGACAAAAGAGCAAAACGAGCCTTGAGACTTTTGGCTTCTCAATATGTACTCATAGACAACGAGCTGCATAAAAGGGTACCTAAAGGTCGAGCCCTCCTATGTGTAGGGAAGGTGGATGCACAAAGAATAATGAGAATAGTCCACGAAGGAATCTGTGGAACTCATATAAATGGCAAAATGTTAGTCCAGAAAATAATGCGAGAAGGGTATTATTGGACTACCATGAATAGAGACTGCCATCAATATGTGAAAAGATGCCCTAAGTGTCAAATTTATGCCAATTTACGACACGTTCCTCCATCTTTGCTCTACACCTACACATCACCATGGCCATTCTCTACATGGGGAATTGACATAATTGGCAAGATCGCTCCTCCAGGGACAGGAGGCCATGAATTTATTCTAGTAGCAATTGATTACTTTACGAAGTGGGTTGAAGCGCAATCATATGCTAAACTCATTGTAAAACATGTAGCACTCTTTATCGAGAGAAATATCATTTGTCGATATGGAGTCCCACATGAAATGATAAGTGACAATGGAACTCACTTTCAAGCCGAATGTGAAGAATTGCTACATAAATATGGTATCCAACATCATCATTCGTCCCCTTATAGACCTCAAGCAAACGGAGCAGTCGAGGCAGCCAATAAGAATTTAAAGACTATCATCGAGAAAATGACAGAAAATTATAAGGATTGGCCTGACAAGCTTCACTTTGCATTGTGGGGTTATCGCACGTCAATCCGTACGTCAACAGGAAATACACCATTTTCTTTGGTATATGGAATGGATGTCGTACAACCTGTCGAACTAGAAATACCATCTCTACGTATTGCGCTAGAGAGTAAACTCGATGAAGTTGAATGGACTAGGGCACGATATGAAGAATTGATCCTACTCGACGAAAAACGACTAGAAGCTCTACATCACACTCAGTGCTATCAAACTCGTATGGCTAGACATTTTAATAAGAAATTCAAGACAAGAAATATCAAAATAGGAGATTTGGTATTAAAAGCGCTGAGGAAAAATGTTTTAGATCCAAGGGGAAAGTTTAGACCTAATTGGTCTGGCCCCTACATTGTCAAAACTATCCTGTCAGGTGGTGCAGCAAAATTAACTGATATGGATGGCAATGAATTCTCAAACATGACCAATCTTGACCAACTTAAAAAATACTACCCATAATTACTTGAGTAGGACACTCAAGAGAGCTACGTTCGGCCTGATTCCTTAGGAAAGGATACGTAGGCAACCCATTACGGGTGCGGCCACTTTATTTTTCGACATCTCCGCGTTCCAGAATCAACAAAAAGTCAACAAAAGTAAGAAAAGCCACTGGCGTCACAGAACAGAGTCTGGCGCCAGCCAAAAGCCATTAGCGCCAGACGATGGAATTGGCGCCTGGCGCCAGACCTCAATAGCTGGCGCCAATCTGCAATTACTGACGCCAATTCAGTCATAAAATCTGGGCGAATTTCGGTGTTTTTCGGAAAATTTTTGACTTCCGTACTCGAAAGGTTTCCGAAAATTAATTTTTTTCGGTTTTTCATTGCTTTAATAAAATAAATTTAAAGTAACAATTTAATTGAAAGCTGAAATTTCATTAATGAAATAAAATTGCATTGTTAATGGAATTTAAATAAGGCTGAAATAAATTAACTTTAAATAAAAATTAAGAATCTAATAAATCTAAAGCTAAGCAATGGTCTAGTCTTTCTTCTCCTTCTTTGCTCTTTTCATATTCTTTTCCGTTTCCTCCTCTTCATCCATTACTTTAGCTAGTAGGCATCCTTTAGAGGACCTACATTCAATCTTAGAATAGATTGTTTCTCCTTCAGCTAGCACTCCATGCTTCTTTTCCACCCAAGCCTTCTTGTCTGTAGCTTTCCTTTTCCCCTTGTCTTTAGTAGTACTTTTCTTCTTAGGCATTGTAGGTGTCTTGAACTCAATTCTTGCACCTAAGCGTTCCTTGGCCGGTGTCACCCTGTCACCTAGACGATTCTTCACAACGGTTCTACCCTGATCAATTGAAGACTTCTTCAACAACCACTTCTTTACATCATTAGGTAAAGAAGGGGGAACCTTTTGAGTAATCACCTCCCATAAAGGTCTAGCGCTCCAGTAAGTGTCAAATTTACCTACTTCTTGAGATATGGGATACTCATAGGGAGGACGAAGATCCCCGGAAGGAATATTTTGAAGCAAGCCATATTGTCTCTTTACTCTGCAGGGGTAATAATATGTCATGCGAGACAAGCTTGGAAGACGGCAGAAAGGTTGCTTGTTAACACCAACCATCCTTTTTATTTTCCACCATGGGATGACCCACTTGATAGCGAAATCACGTGATTCAAAAACTTTCTTCCACCCATGGCGCCCAATTTTAGGGATGCGCTTCTTTCTTCTCACAAAGCAAGTGGGCGTATAACTTTCAATGTCGTCCGGAGGGCTAATTAATCCTAGCCTCTCCATTAGCCACATCTGTAAAAAAATTCCAATGCAAATAAATTAATATTACAATACAAAAATATATTTTTTGATTTCTGTAATTAAAAATATTATTTTTCTACCTGTAATAAAATTGGAGAACCGCGAAAAGGTGCTTTTGGGGCCCTTTTCAATTCATCTAGACTAATCATAGTCTCTCCAACTATTAATGGCATTGGATTTCTCCCTGATTCAATTTGTTCTAGCACAATGGTTATAATTGATTGACCCTCGTTAATTTTACCACTACTAAGACAATATTGATTAAGCATGCAGAATAAGAACGCCCTTCTTCTATATATATGAAAAGATTCAGAAAGCGGTTTATCAAAATAATAGCGTGCGAATTCTTTTAAGTTCACTACGTTGCCATCTACTATTTTTGATAAATCCCTTTCCTTCAAGTTAAAAAAGCGCTCCAAATCCTTATAGTAATATGCATCTACTCTAGGGATTACTACCAAATCTATTGCAGGGAAGCCTAAAATATCACCAAATTCCTCTGGCAAAGAGCTAATTTCATCATACCCTATTATAAAACAATGTGTATCAATGTTCCAATATTCTAAAGCGGTATGTATGAAGTATATGTCTAGATCTACCCCTTTAATGTCATATAATGTGTATCAATGTTCCAATTCTTTTCTTTCTCTAGCATTAAGAGATCGACACCATTCATGAGAATATTGGGTGAAGGTTTTAGTGGCTAAAGACATGATTATTATTTTTTCTAAAGAGAAGAATAATTTTTTCGCTGGAGATATATGAAGAATCGGCTGAGCAGGGGGCTATTTATGCTCGAATTACGAGGATTTTCAATCTGAATGAAATACGGAATCAGCGTCAATTGGCGTCAGCCACCCAGAATTGGCGTCACCCATCTGCTATTGGCGCCACACGCTAGCAATAGCGCCTGGCGCCACGCGCCACAGGTTAGCGCCAGCTGGCGCCAAGTTAGCAGGACAGCCGCGCGCGCTCAGTTTGCGTTTTGATATTAAATTGGAGTTGGTTAATGACTTTATGGCCCCGTTTTAATTTCTTCTAAATATTTTTCTATCCTTTTATTAATTAATTAAATATAGCAATTATTTTTAGTTAATTTTTATTTTCTTTTGGATTTTTCCTTTTTATTTTTTCCTTTTAGGGGAGAGAGTCGGATAATACCCTCCATCCACAATGAAAATGACGGAATTTTTGCGCAAAATTGTTATCACATTTGCACACACTAACATACACTAACATAATAATAGATAAATTTACAATAAAGTACAAGTGTCTAAATAACAAGTCAAAGGCAAAGTTCTATAAAAAGTCAAAATAAAATGCATATACAGAAATAAACTACGGCGCCGGAGGACGTAGGCCCATCATGCCATAAAACTGCGCCGTCCGAGGAGTCACCTCTCCACCAGCTCCGGCCTCAGCACCAGCTCCAGCCTCCGTAGAAGGAGGAAACTCAAAACAGGACCGCTCCAGCCAAGGTCAACCTGAGGCTGAGATCGCGGAGGCTGCTGCGATGACGAGCCAACCTCGTACATCCCACCACCTCTGAAAGCCGAGGTAGCCTCTCCTACCGGTGCAGCAAGAGCACCCTCAGAAGAAGACCCTGAGCCCTCAGCAACATCGGCTCGAGCAGCCTCAGAACGACCACCTCTACCTCCTGATGAAGTGCGACGACGTCTCGAGCTAGACCTCGCCGGCTCTCTCCGCCCCTCAGGCCTCGTACGGGTGTGAGAAGCAATCGGCTGACCCTGCAAAAGGAATTAAATCAGAAACAAGGTGAAAACTAAAGCGTAGTGCAGAAATAATAAGTAAGGAAAAGTTACCTCTCGGACAGCGTCGTCTCGACGACAGGTAGCCACGTTCCTTATCCGGACGAGTTGGCTCCGGAAGGCATCTATGCATCGTGCCATAGCCGAAACCACCTCGCGTGAGAACTGACAAGGAAAGTTAAATCAGTAAAAGTGCATGATAACTGAATACAAGACTCTGAAGTAAAACTAGGCTTACCCTAGTCTGGTGACGAGGAATCGATCGCTCCACGAAGCGCTCGCCCTCAGGAGCCGGAGAAATCATTTCCTCGATCGGCCCGTACATCCCCTGGTAGTGGATGGACATACGGGGTGGCACAAAGTCAGTGGGACCATCATGCTAAGACAGAAAGAAATCAGCAAGGTATCACTTGGGGGCTACTCAGCGAAAAACAAAAGTTAAGGATCTTACCCTCACATCCTCAGCCGGTACAGGGGCTGGAGCTAACAAAGGAAGTAGCTCCTCAGCATAACTTCGCCCAAGGATCACATGGGACCGCCAGAGGGAACCAGACTCCTCAGCCATGCTCGACAACTCTCTCTCGTCAAACATGTGACGTGGTGGAGGAGCAGGAACAACAAAAATATCGGAAGAGTGCTGTCTAGCAACTCTCTCTCCTAAGTACGCAACCGCTCCATAGGTCCCCAAAAAGTAGCGACGCTCAGCAGAGTACTGTGCGGCTAATCCAGGGACTGTCCAACCACCCCATGGTCGGTATACTACCTCAGGTCCCTATAAGAATACCAATCAGGTAAGAACATGTATAAAACATCTCAGAAGAGCAAGATAAACACTAAAAAGTCGTACCGAGATGATCCGACTCCGGACACGTGCAGTAGACAGGTCCACATGGTGGCCGCCCCAAGAGGCGCTCACCAGATACCCCCTCGGCGATGGTCTTGCCGGCGCAATGGAAGGAAAGTACTCATAGAACCAGATCTATAAAAAAGGCTAACGCATGAGTGAATGCTGCCTAACATATAGGGTTAAACTTTATAGGGAATAATGTTTACCTCTACGACTTTCCAGAAAGCAGACAGAGCAACATTCGTCCTAAAGGACCGGTGGCGACACGAGTCCCTCAGTGCGCGAACGAAGTCAGTATAGGCCAAGCTGGCCCAGTCATAAGTCCCGATCCGCCGGAGATCGCGAACAGCAGGAAGGTAGTAAAGCAATGCCCTACTACCCCTGTTAGGGGAAAATGTCCCTGACAACAACATCAGCACAAAGATGCGCACCCGCTGCTCTCGGGTGGTCGCATCGTCATCAAGAGCCGCTGCCAGCGTCGAGCGGCGAATCCCTCTAGCGCTGAACTGAGTCGTCCCGACCTCAGCTCGGGCTCGAACAGCAATCGGCCCCAACAGTTCCTCGACCTCTGGAGAAAAGACGTCGATACCGCCATCGAATGGCAGTGGCACAAAAGAGAACTCCAGTCCTGTGATGAGACTGAAGTCTGAAGGAGTGACCATCATCTCACCCCATGGAAAATGAAAGGTGTTGGTGGTGTCCCAGAAGAACTCCACCAGAGCGCGTACTACGTGGTGACCCCCGCTGGAGGCAACCATAGCCTCGGAGGTCTCAAACAGGGCAACCAGTCCGCAAGACTCCCATAGGAGTCTCGTCTCTCGATCTCTGGCAATATGCATCCTATACAAATCGCCTAGACCATCACAGCCAGAGCCGTGATGCCGTGTCATCCCAGGCTCGGTTCCCCGTCTCACCCTCTCAGAAATGTGGTGGACAGGGGCAAAGAACAAGGTCTGCTCATCCCACTCTGGGAATTGACCAAGCGAAGTGGACGGTGTAGTGTCGTCCTCCACGGGCTCATGCTCCCGTCTAGTGTTTCGGGACCGTGAACCCGAGCCTCTTTGTCTAGTCATGCTACATTGTGCAGAATCATCATAAATTAAGGTTCTATAGTATCTAAAGGTTCGCCTAGCCGCATGATACTATGTTCGCAAAAACAGAGTGCGTAGTACTAAAACAGAGAACAAATTCAAATTGAGCATGACAGCATTTTTTCGAGCAATCAAAAAATTTCTTGCAACACTATAGTGATTATTGTGACAAATTGAACAAGAATTGCTAGCAAAAACATCAAGAACGGGTCGCATTGTTCTTCACGACCTTAAGAGGTTTAAAAATGGCGGATTGCTAATGCCATAAGTCTGGCGCTGATTGATTTTCAGCGACGCCAAAGCAGCCAGCCACCTGCTGGGGTTGTGCTAGCCTTCTGCAATATATTTTGGGTTCCTTGGTACGCTAGTTAGCCCCTCTAAGCAATTTGACATGATTAGGTAATCGGCTTGATTACGTAAAGTGATCGACCTGATAAAAAGATTGTCTCACTTAGCTTAAAGTGCCTAAGCATTGGCTCATTAGCAAAAAGCACCGACATACAGGTTCATTAGCAAAAAGCACCGACATACAGGTTCAAGAGCAAATAGCACCGACATACAGGTTCAAGAGCAAAGAGCGCCGACGTACAGGCATAGCAAAAGCAAGGTTCAGGCGAACTTTTAAAGGTCGACAGGCGTGGATCTTCGGTATTTTCCTTTGGGAGATTATCGCATCAAATGAGGATGACTTCAAGAGAAGATATCTTTGGCGGAAAGTTGTCATGGACAACTGAAGGTAATTTCGGGCGAAATTGTCTTCGATCATAATTCCTGAGGCATGGAGGATGATCGTAATGCAGATGAGAATTATTTCAAAAGAAATAATTTTCGATGATATTCCCTTGGACGTGGAATATTATCATAGCGGAGAGGATAGTTTCAGGCGAAGCAATCTTCTAATTGGAAGCAGTTACAAGGCGTAGCGGTTTTCAAGCGGGATGACATTCTCTAGCTTGCAGGAGGTCATCAAAACACAAACAACAGCGGCAACAATCGGTTACTTTCAAAGACGTGTGCTCGACGGTGCAAGATATGCGTTTCTTAACTCTTTTATCTGTTTAAATAATTCTAGTTTTGCAGGTATCGGCGTTATAAGATTGATTTAGGATCGCAGAACGTTCTGAATCATTCTCCGTCCCTATCGATACTTTGGCTTTCGTTTTCGAAACTTGCGTTTCTCCAAACTCAGTCAAAGTGGGGGCTTCTGTAGACACCCATTTGTGTCTCCCCAAAACCAAACCCAGTGATGAGTACCTTTCACGTCGAATCATAATCGAATGAAACGAAAGTGTGGAAAGGTCTAGTGTTGCGGAAAGTTTTATTTCTTTTCTTTTCTCTCCTCTCTGTTTTTTAAAACTTTATTTTAAGAAAACAGCCAATCCAGTTTGGTTGGTCCATGATATGGGTCCAATAGTGGTGTAGTTGGATGGGGTTTGCAAAGACCTTTCCAACGATATATTATAAGCCTAATTCCGATGAATAATGAGGAATTTATGGCCAATTTACTAAACTGGGCTCGGTTTGAGTTTTAAGTACGGCCCAATGATCTAAGGGAAGGGCCTAATATGATTTATCATTCCTAATGCAATTAGGAATGGTTTTGGTCTTCTACAACATTCTAGAAGGTTTTATCATTCTTAATTCAATTAGGACTCTTCAGAGTTTTAATTAGATCAAATAGCATTTTCGACTGAAATTATATTATTTTATCTTCCAGTACGGTAAAATTATCAGAATTTCGAAAACGCGTTGAAATCCGAATTGGCGTCCACCCCCAGGCCTTGGCGCCTGGAACCAGGATTGGCGCCAGACGCCAGCATTGCTGGCGTCTGGCGCTAGCCACTGGTCCTGGCGCCAATGAGCCAGGGCTGGCGCCAAGTTAGTTTTGTGGTCTTCAGACTCTGTTTTGATAAATTATCTTTTTTGGATGATTTTCTCTATAAATATCGTATCGAAAACTCCGTTTTCAATCATCAAGAGTCACCAATTCTCTTTATTCTTAAGTTTTCATCAATTACCATTCATTAATTCTCTCTTCATTCATCAAGCTTTCATTAATTCTTTATGCATTCTTTCTTCTTTGCTTTTTAATACAAAATTCCGCATTCACAAGATCTAGAAACACCTAGCCATATTCGAAGTTGCCTTCACCCTAGACGTGAAAGGTTTTAATTTCTGAGGGTTTGGTCCCAAATCTCTATTTCAATTATTTAATTTAATTGTTTTGATTATTATTTTCCTTGAAGTTACTAACGTGTGTTTTGTTATTAGAAAGAGGTACGAGGCATCAAAGTAAGTACTTTAATGGTTTAATTGATTTTATGATGTAGATATCATGCTTATATTGTTATTTTGATTCCTAGTATCATGTCTAGGGTAACTTTAATATTAAGTATGATTAAAAGTACGATGCTTCCTATGTTCTTCCTAATGTTAATTCATGTTAGTATCATGTTAGGGCTAAAGTTTTGATTTTTATTGCTTAGTGACATGCTAGGGTTTGTTATTAATCTTGTTAGTATCATGCCTAGGATCTTGCTATGCTTTAACATGATTATGATGATTATGATTATGATTAATATTATTGTTAATGATGTTATTTATTTATTATGTTGCTTGATATGCATATTATTTTATATTGTTATTGCTTGATCACCTTTTATTGCATGTTAAAGGGAATTGGTACTTGCAATCACGCTTAATAAGATATTAATAATCTTGTTTAGGGTTAATTGTGATTATAATTCAAGTGATCGCCAATAATAGTTTATTTGTGCATTAATATTCAACCAACATAGATTAAACAGGTTTAGGGTTAATCCTAATGATTGCATGTTAATCAGAAAGCGCACATGGATACGAGCAGAATAAAGTAGAGGCCTATTATTAGGGCAGGTTCAATCTCTTTTAGGTTGGATTTGTACCTTCATCCCCTGACCCTTATTTGGTTCATGACCTTATGGAGTTGACGGTCTCTTGGATCGTTAAGGGGTGTAACCTTCACCTCGTGATGGTTTACAAGTTCCTTAAGAACTTGTTGGCGACTCTTTTGCTCTATCTTCTTCCCTTTTGGACGCCACCGTACTTTAGTGTATGATCACAGTGGGGTTCAAGCTAGTGGGATTTTAAAGGCTTGAAATTATTCCCTACAGGCATCAAGAGGTGATTTTTTGTTTCTCACTGGCTGTTCACTCCAGCGGGTGTTGTTGGTGTTCCTCTTAGGCAGAAGAATCTTGGACCAATCAATGGTCCCGGCTGCCTTCTCCTTTGGATGCGGAGTTGGCTGCCTATCTCTAACTGACTTCCCCTTCTCCATATGAGTCTTCCTTGCCGACCGACCCCTGCTTGGGCCAGCCCGGGTCTTGGTGATCAAATCCTTAATTTCACCCTTGAAACTAGTCATGAATTTCATGAGTTCGTCCCGAGTGACGGGAGCGGATCCACTAGCCGTATGGGTTTCCCCTTCTGGCTGCCTAGGGGGTTGGTTTGTACCCGCCTGGCTAGCACCCCACTCCTAAGTGTCTCTGGGCCGGATGCTCTTGATTATCAGAGAGCCATCACTGGCTATATGAGTTTCGACCTAAGGATCGTCGTCCTCTTGGTCAGTAAAGACTTCCGGTTCGTCTACCGGACGCTCAAGAGGTGGTACAGACTCTTGAACCATCCTTGAGGTACTCTCCCCACAGACGGTGCCAAATGTTTTGGGTTTTGCTTGTCCCTCGGGAGAGTTACGTCACAAAGATTGGTCTGGCTGAGCTGTACCTGCAAAAACAACGGAGACTCCGGGTGGTGGAGCTCCGCCTCCGAAGATCAAGTTAGTAACTTGAAGGAGAATAAAGAGTGCGGAAATTTAGGTAAGGATATGCTTGGATTCCAAGCTTAGGTGTTTCTCTGATGAGAGAGAAAGTAGGTGTAATAAATGATTGAATGTGTTCCCAAAATGGGAAGTATCTCCCTATTTATAGGGTCGTTGGTAGGTGTGCCCCTATCTAGGTCACTTGACCTAGATTTTAGTGGCTGCGCCGAATTACGAGATTTTCTTGGGATTTGGGCCCTTAAAGGCCACCATTTTAGAATCTATTTGAAGGAGCCACGTGTCAGATGGCTATGGGGGCCACTTGGGCCAGCCTGGTCTTGACATGTGGCCTTCTCTTATTGGGACACTTGTCTAGGGTAATTTTTACCGTAAACAACACTCATCAGTCAACGAACACGGATTAAACCTCCACTAATGGGTGGTCCGTACGGTTGTACGGATGAGGGGAGAGAGAGAGGCGTGAGAGAGAGGGGTTGAGAGAGTTTGGTTGCATGCTTCACAATTTACTACTTAGGTTAATTGTGTCTTGTGTCAACCTTAGGCACGACCTCTATTTAAATATCATATACTTCCTCCGTTTCTATTTAGTTGACGTGCTTGATTTAGGCACATATATTAAGGAGAGGAGAGAGAGTGAGAGACAATGAAAAATCAAGTGGAATAGCTTGTAAATGCAAGGTAAAAAAGTTACCTTAAAAGGAAATGTGTCAACTAAAAAAACTTCCTAAAAAGGAATACGTGTCAACTAAAAAAATACTTCCTAAAAAGGAATACGTGTCAACTAAAAAGAAACGGAGGTAGTATATAATTAGAGTCTATGTAAAGCCTAAACTCCTAGCCCACTACTAACTACACTAGCCATACTCTTTACATGGCTTGTCATATCCTCATGAGGCCCATTAATTGGCCTCTTACTTGTTTAACCCAATACCCTTGTTGTGTGACCTCATAGGATCCATTATCTTGAGCTTTGGACTATTAGACTAGCCCAAAGATCATTTATCATATCTAGCAACTGACAATGACGACCCAAAAGAATGAACTTTTTATCTCCAAAATAGTGATCCTTGATATATCTAGTAATTGCACTTATCGAAGACATAATTCCTTCAAAGACATGGGAAGATATCCTCTCTTAGAGTCTTGCATCTTGAACTTATCAAGAACAACATAAGTCTCTTGATTTGGTCTAATCAATCTTCAAGATTCATTTCGTGGATCTTGATTCCCAATATGTACTCTACATCTCCTATGTCTCTCATATGGAAACAACTCTTTAACCATTACTTGACTGATTCAAGCATTGATATGTCATTTCACATGAATTGTATGTCATCTACATACAAGATTAAGAAGACTAATTGCTCCCACTAAACTTCTTGTCTACACAAGTACCTTTTTGTTCTTTAAGGAAATCAAACTGTTTGATTGCCTAATCGAAACAAATGTTTCAACTCCCTGATGCTTACTTCAATCCATGAATGAATTTCTGAAGTTCGCATAAAAACCCTTTGATTGTATCATATGCATATCCTTTATCAAGAAAATATCAGGAAGGGATTTTAATATCCAACTGCTAAACTTTGTAATCGAAAAATTTCAGCAATCATTAGAAGAATCCAAATAGGCTTACACAGCTAATAAGTTTGACCCATTTGTAAGACTGTCATGGACTATCACATCTTTACAGACATGAAGTCCATTCTGGATTTCATGGCCTTAAGCCACTTTATGAGTTGGTATTTACCAAAGCTTGCTTGTAGGGTATGCGTTCCAACCATTCCAATAAGAAAATTTTAGAATCCACCTTTTCTCAAAATTTTAACAAACTGTTTGTTTTGATCCTACATAACCTACAATAGATATAAGCAACAATAGAATTATTTAATTCAACTCTTTGAAGCCTTTCATTCATGTGGGATGATAGAAGCCTTGCTAGTTGAATTAGCTTGCTTCGACACATGATTTATCAAATTAGCTGATTTCATGCACCCTTGTCTCTGATGTAGTGTTATCCACATCCATTTGTTTCTCGTCTCGAATATCTTAGAGATCTAACTTTACTCCCACTTGGCTTTGTTGGAAGATATTTCTTTCTATAAAGAAACTATCGCGAGCAACAAACATTTTGTTATCTACGTGATTGTAGGAACAATACCTCTTAGTTTCCATGGGAAAACCCACGAAGAACTTTTATCTGATTTAGGGTGTATTATGTCATCTTTGTAAATAGTTTACATCATTTCCATATCCTTCAATACTGTTTAGAAAAGACAACTTTTGGAACATTTCCAATCCATAACTCTTATGATGTCTTTTCAACTACTTTGGTTATGTTTCTGTTTACTATATAAGCAATTGTTATTCTAATGCATATCCTCAAAAAGATATTTGTAAATCATTAAAGTTAATCTAAGATCGAACCATGGCAAGCAAAGTTTGATTCCTGCTTTTTAACACAAACTATTAATTGTAGTGTTCCTTGATTGTGAATTGATTCAACAATTCCTTTTTAGATGACCTTTAACTTCTGTTTTTTTGGTAAGTGACAGGGTAAAGTCGTATCCCCTAATCAAAAATAATTCCTAAGTCCTCTAACTAAAGTAGATAGGGAAGTAGGGTCGAACTCCACAGGGAAACAAGTCTTTCTATTCCTAATTAACTAATATAATCTAGATTATGAAATAACCAATATTTATATTTGAATAATAAACTAAACTACAAAGATTAAGAATAGGGAGACAACAATGAATGAAAGGATCTAGAGCATAGGTTCACCAATAAATAATATTCCAGGGTAGAATATAATAATCATTCATCAATGCATACATTAATTAGATTATAAAGGGCTTTCGCTACGTATTACAATCACACAATTAATTTACCAATATTAAATCTAATCTTTCGAATCTCGACTTAACCATTTATAAATTAACCTGCCTATTGAAACTAGACCTAAACATTAATTCTCATCTGTCGAATCTCAAATCAATATTGTTAAACTCATGCATAAAAGATCTGCGCAAATCTAGTCACAGAACATTAAATCAATCAATAGGAAATTAATCTAGCATTGACAATTAACAACAATAAATTACCCCTTCATATTATTTATGGATCCCCACAAACCTTAGAAATAAAACTACTCAGACATAATTAAATATAAAATAAACAAAACAATTAAAGGAGACATGATTAAAGGAATAGAATAAATAACTAAGATTAAGAGAAGAGAAATAGTTACCAAAAAAATATAGAATTAAGAATGAATTAAGAACAAAAGTTTAAGAGGGAGAGAATCTAAGAGAACAATTAAGAGGACAAAGAGTGAATAAAAGGAAAAAGAAGAGAGAGATAAAATCGTATTACGGAGGAGTATTTATACTCCGTACAAATCCTAAACTAAAACAAATTAAAACGACGCTAATCGTCTCCTAATAAATACACGCGCCCGATCGGGCGAGGCACCTCCCGATCGGGAGCGCCTTTTTTCTCGTCAGTACCAATCTCGCGCCCGGCCGGGCACGACACCGGGCGCCAACCTTAGCTTCTCCCGCCCGGCCGAGCGCGCATCCGGGCGCCAGCCTCTTTGGCCGGGCGGCTCTCTTGGGCCACTATTTGGACTACGATTGGGCCCCAATTCTTCAGGCCAACCTGTGTTTCCTCTTCCGGTCTTGAATACTCGGTCCAAATGCCCCTGTATCACCTATACCGAGCCCTTAATCACCGGTTTGATGGCTCTAACCGGCCCTAAGCTATAGAACCTGGTCGTGCTTCTCCAATGTTCGTGATTGCTCCAAAATATCTCGGGCAAATACTCCAAAAGCATAAATCCCTACAAAAGTCAACCAAATCTACAAAAACACCAGAAAACACCAATTAGTAATAAAAGTGGCTCTAAAGAGCCAAAAACACTATTAATTACGACCAAGGGACGGGGGTAAAATACTATATAGAATAGACGCATCAAACTCCCCCAAGCCAAACCTTTACTTGTCCCTAAGCAAAGATCTCATCAATGAATCAATAAATATGCTTCACCCCAAAAGTAAAAACCAAGCATAAACAATCCATGGTAAATCAAATAAACATGCTTCAAAATCAACCAATCAAATCCGTCTAATTACCAATCTTCCCTAACAATTGTCAAACAGAGCAAACCACAAGAGCATATAGAATTCAAGACTAATGCTCACGCATTCAACTCTCATTTTTATGGCGAGTAAAAGATGTACTCGATCGCTCTCCATCCAACCCCTTTATGTGAATAATGCCCACCCATCTCAAACTCTCGTGTGTATAAAACAATGAACGCTCAACCTACTAGTCGACTCGAAATATGTCAAATCATAACTTGCATTGATAAGAAACACTTTCACATTCATACAATTCTATGCACAAAGGTCGGAAGGTCATTAAAGCATGTAATGTAAGGCTAGGGTAAAAAGTAGGATAAATTTGGGAGTATGTGAGAGAAAAGCTATGCATTATGGGAGCCAAATCCTAATAAACCCATGATCAAAATAAATGATGATCATACATCTCCATCAACATAACCAACTCTAGTATCAACCAAATATACTCCAATCATAATAAACAATCCCGACTATTACATATCACTCATAAAAAATAATAATGAAGAAGTGGAGTGAATAAACAAACTTTATTTCCAAAGTTGAATTTTTCATTGAAGCTCTATTTTTCTTTGATCAACCTCCAACTAGAACATTTGAACATTGAACACTTTTCTTTACTTTTGAAGTTCACTTGTTTTTTTCACATTTTTTTTTTTGAACTTCTCTTTTTTTTCTTCATAACATCATGCTTTATTTTTTCAAGAAAATATAACTCTCAAACTCATCAAAAATAAACATGATCAACAACAAAACAACTTCTCAAAAGCCCACCCAAGCTGTGCAAATAATAAGCACACTACAAACTCCTTCACCTCACTCACTAATAGCTCCCCCAAACCAAGCTTGGGACTAGTAACCAATGGGGCAAAATAGGCTTGTAATGTGGCTAATAAACAACAAAAAGTCAAGGCAACAACATGGGTAGCAAGAAGGGAACAAGTGTATCTACAATCATCTGGAGGCTACCTACAAGAACAAATGCCTTCGTCCTCCACAATGTGCATAATAATGAATCATATAAATATTACTAATAGTTGCAAAACAATACTCAAATTCATTGACATACCAGGAACTATGGAACTATCACACATTCCTAACCAAATCAACTAGTCAAGCACTATATTCACAAGTAGTTGGACAAAATTGACGCATGTTAAGGTTTCAAGGCAATCAAACATCAAATCATGATCAACTAATCCACAATGCTTATCATCAAATACCAAGAATCAAAACACTTTTCTCAAGTAAGGGGCACAAGGAAGCATAATTTACAATTCATTGCAACGTATTTTTGGATTTTTTTATTTTTCAATTTTTTTTATTTTTCATATATAAGAAAGAAATAAAACTAACCTAAGAAAACACACCAAAAATAAAATAAAAGAGGAAAAGAAATATACCAAATCCAAAATCTCCCCCAAGCCAGAATCAGACAATGTCCTCATTGGCTCGGGAACTAGCCCAGCATAGCTAGTCCTGATCATCCTCATCCATCAAGCCGAAGCCCGCACCTCCACTGCCACCTGCACCACCTACACTAGAAGAGCTACCACCAAAATAATCAGCATGAAAACTCCCCCCCGCCGGTCCCCCGAAAGGAATGTCCTGGCCGTACCTATAGAAGGAAGAATAGTCAGTGTAAATACCATGGGCAGTGGAATCCCTATCGTATCCCTGGGGTGGAGGCTGAAACCAGTCAAGGTGAATAGCGTCGCCGGGAATGTTGCCCTGACGAGCATAATCATCATACATAGGGTAGAGAGCTCTACCCTAGTTCCTCTCTTGGTACCCTAACCTATGGTCTATGGAGCCAACCATCCTCCTAAGGTCAGTATGGGAATGCTCAATACGTCCCAGGGCCTGACCTATACTCTGAAGGTCCCAAACTGGGTCAGAGTCAACATGAGGGACGGAGTGAGACATGCAAGGTGGAAAGAAAGTCACCTCGGGCTGAGGCTGAGGTGGTGGAACTGGTGGTGGTGGTGCCTCCCCCCTAGCGTTGGCAACTAAAACATCATAAGTGTAAGATGGTTGCCCTGGGGGAAAGGCGATCAAGTCAGGACTGGGTAGGGGGAAAATGGGCAAAGGTTGCTCGCTCTCAGTCCTAATACACCAAAAGGGTGTCTGCTCGCTATCCGGTCGAACCCACCCCAACTCCTCAAAATACCTAGCAGTCATATAGGTATCTGGTCCACAGTTGGTCAGCTGGTGGGGTCCATCCACAACAAAACCAGCCATTTTCACCGCTATCTGAGTGATAAGGCCTCCTAAACGGATGAGGGTGCGAGATGTGGTTCTGGCCATGGCATGCCTACTCAAATGGTGAATAATAAACCTACCTATGTTCAATTTCCCGTACCCATACACATAGTGTCCTATGACAGCTAGCTCGTTAGATTGGGCATTATGGGGCTCGTTCCTACCTAAAAAACACAAACCCGCAAATATTTGCCTGATTTTTGGGACAGGGTGGTGAATAGGTTTGGTACTAGCATGTTGGGGGTCGGGAGTAGGCAAACCAGTCAAAGCATGATATATGTCACCCATTTTATAGTTCGCATGCGATTGGTGAGGTAGTTCAGAATTTAATTCAAATAATTTACAAAATTCTATAAAAGTTAAACTAATATTTCTATTGTTCAACCTTAAAATTAAATTTGGCCCATTTCTACTACTAACAACATGTAAAGAAGACAAGAATTTACAAGTAAGTTCTCGGAATGTAGGATAGTTCATATCAAGAAGTATTCTCATGCCAATGTCATTTAAAAATCGTTTTACAAAATCATACAAACCAAATGATTCCAAGGTAAGGCGGTGTAACCACCGAGAAGGAATTACCTCACGACCGATTAAGTGTTCCAGCCGCTCCTTTTGCAATCGGCTAGTAATACGGATCGTTGGCCAGTACGGAAGTTGCAAATCTAGGTCGTATTCCTCCCTCGAACTGGAGCTCCTACCGAAAATGGACCTAGCCCTCTTTGAAGCCATGGTAGAAAATGGGTTTGAAAATTTATTTGAATAAAATCTGGAAATTTTTATATGGAAATGTAGAGGATGAAGAGGGGATTACAAATATGTTAAAAGTTTTGAATTTGGTTGAGGAATGAAGGAGAAATCTTAAAGAGAAGGTAGAGAGAATTTGAGTTTAGAGAGAGAAAGTAATGGAAGAAAGAAGAAAGAATGAGGAAAAGGGACGAAGAAAGAAGAAGAAGAAGAAGTCGGGGTGTCGCGCCCGGTCGGGCGAGGGCTCGCCCGATCGGGCGATCTAATTTGTAATTTCTGCTGTGTTCTCGCGCCCGGTCGGGCGATCTCAATGCCCGATTTTCTCCAACTCTCGCGCCCGGTCGGGCGCCCTTCGCCCGATCGGGCGATCTATCGATCGAATTTTCATCTCTTCTAGCGCCCGGTCGGGCGAGATTCGCCCGATCGGCAGGACAATTTAGTTCATATACGACGAGTTTCGCGCCCGGTCGGGCGCCCATCGCTCGGTCGGGCCCGAGGCTAAATGTCGAATTTTTATTTTCTTCTTATTCCAAAATTTGGCTAACTCTTTTCCTTTAAACCTGTACAAACACTCATAAAACTCATTAAATTCCCTCATCTCTCATCTCATAAGAAAAAGGAAACAAAAACTAGTCTAGAAAGCGTTAAAAATACGGGTTGCCTCCCGCAAAGCGCTGGTTTATCTAGGTCCCGCACGACCTCCTTACCAAGTATAGTAACTAGGACCCTTGGCCTAACGCTGGATCGAGTGGTTTCTCACCCGGTCTAGCGGTGTTTCGGCTGCGACGCGACTTCTCGACATGCCATGTGGGACGCCAATTCACCTTATCTGGTGGATCCACCTTGACTTGGACTGGGGGATCTTTAATGCTACACACTAAAGATCCATCTTTGATCGAGGGTTGCTTCAAATTGTCATTGCATTCAACACTTGCAACTCGATCTGGCGGAACACTTACCGTAGGCTCAAATCGCACAACTTGCTTGATCGGTTCTACCCTTTCATCCTCGAAACCAAGACCAACAGTGTAAAGTGCTCTTTCTATTGCATCGACTTCCTTCTGCCATTTTTCTATCTCATCTGACAAGGATGTAACACAAGATACCGCCTCCAAGGGATCTTTTTCAAGAGCTTGGGGCTTGTTAGAACAATTCTCAACCACATTAACACTGAAACATTTTTCCTCAGTCATTGGGATTTTAGGGGTATTATTAAGATTGAAAATAACTTTATCGTCCCCTACTGATAGTGTTAACTTACCACTCCTTACATCTATGATTGCTCCTGCAGTGTTAAGGAATGGTCTACCCAAAATAATTGGGGTTTGCACATCCTCAGACATATCAAGAACAACAAAATCAACAGGTATATAAAATTTACCTACTCTAACGGGGACATCCTCTAAAACACCTAAGGGGTATTTAAAAGAACGGTCGGCCATTTGTAGAGTAATATTGGTAGCTTTTAATTTACCCATGTTTAACTTGGAACATACTGATAATGGCATGACGCTAACGCTAGCACCTAAATCACACAATGCATTATCAATCATTAGATTGCCTATATGACAAGGGATAGAGAAACTACCCGGATCTTTTAATTTAGGTGGAGACTTATTTTGAAGTACGACACTACACTCTACAGTGAAAGCTACTGTCTCTACCTCACTAATAGACCTTTTCCTCGTCAATATTTCTTTCATAAATTTTGCATATGAAGGAATTTGTGTGATTAATTCAGTGAAGGGAACTGTTACCTTTAAATCTTTTATCACCTCCAGGAACTTACCAAACTGCTTATCCAAATTTGTCTTCAAGTGACGATTGGGGAATAGAAGTTTGATAATTGGCTTTGGAACATTATTGCTCTTATATGGAGTAGCCACCTTCTCTGGAGTCGTACCCTGCAATGTAGAATCAGATATGTTAGTACTATGCTTTAGCCCTGCAGGGCTATTAACTACATTGTTTGGTTTAACGGAATCAAGATTAGCATTATTTAATAAATCAGGTTCATCTACTCTGGGCATAGGGGGACCTTCATAGTTTGAACCACTCCTTAGAGTAATTGCAAATGCTTGATCCGTAAGCCTGGTCGGCTGTGCTGGCAGAGCTCCCTGTTGGCAAGCTTGTAGAGTAGCAGAAAGTTGCTCAATTTGATTATCTACAATTTTATTATGTGCTAGAATTTGATCAATTGTCGCATCTCTACTCTCCATGTGTTTTTGCATATTAACCAACATTTCTCTAATTTCCACCAGAGAAGGGTCAGTAGATGAAGAGGGTTGTTGTGGTTGGTTCCTCTGGCCAGCATTGGGATGGTAATATTTCTGCTAATGTTGCTGTGGCGCCTGTGGTTCTTGTGGTGGTGGATTTTGAACGTTGGCACTCCGGTAGGAAAGGTACGGATGATTCCGATACCCAGGATTGTAGGTGTTGGAGTATGGGTTATTCTGCCTATAAGCTTGAAAGGCATTAACTTGCTTCACGAAACTCCTGCAATCTTGTTCCCAATGACCTAAAATAACACAATTTTCACAGAAAGCCTCATTAGAATTATTATTAATCGCAGAAACATTAGCTACATTAGCAGTGCTCAGATTATCTAATTTTTGGCATATAGAGGTCAGTAGAGCTTGAAAAAAGGATACAGAGTCAACACTATGTTTCCCCTTGTTAGCAAATCCTCTAGGATTCCCATATTGGGAATTTTGTATCGCCATGTCTTCAATAACCTGACCTGCATCTTCAACATCAAGATTCATAAATCTCCCGCAGAATCTAAAATTATTCGAGAAGAATTTCCAAGGCCATTATAAAAGGCTTGGATTGACTGCCATTGTGCTAAATTATGGTGGGGGCAGTCTCTTTGTAGATCCTTGAACCTCTCCCAAGCCTCATATAAAGATTCATCGGCTTCTTGGGAAAAGTTCTGAATCGCACTCCGTAGTACGACTGTTCTCTCTGCAGGATAATACTTGTTATAAAAATTCAAAACAAGAGTTTCCCAGTCAGTTATACCAAGTGCAGTTCTATTTAAGCCATTAAACCACAATTTAGCTTTTCCAGTTAAAGAGAAGGGAAAGAGAACCTCCCTGATTTGGTCTTGAGTGACCCCGGCTTGCCTGATGGTATTGCTATATTGACAATAGTCGGCAATGTGAAGATTCGGGTCTTCACCCTTAGCTCCATTAAATTGCTTCCTTTCTATCATCGTTATAAATTGAGGTTTAATTTCGAATTGAACCCCATCAAGAGCCGGAGAAGAGGTGAGACATGGAAAATCTGTAAGCTTGGGTTGTGAGTAATCACTAAGCTTCTTTGGAACCGCCATCTCTGATTCTGCGTCTGATGATACCTCTGAATCGCTAGAACCAGTTGGAGGATCGCGGTGATTATTATTATTATCACCAGAATCCGCCAGGATTTGCTTGTAGAGATTTTTCTGTCTATGAAGGGAACGTTCAATCTTGGGATCGAATGGGATGTACCCCGATCTGGAACACCTGGGCATAAACAAAAACTAGAAGCAAATGTGAGATTTGCCTCAGAGAACTAACGCTCTCTGAGACAAAAAGAAAATAATCTAGACTACAAAAATAATCAGAAACAAAAATAAAACCGTCTCCCCGGCAACGGCGCCAAATTTTGACAGGGTAAAGTCGTATCACCTAATCAAAAATAATTCCCTAGTCCTCTGACTAAAGTAGATAGGGAAGTAGGGTCGAACTCCACAGGGAAACAAGTCTTTCTATTCCTAATTAACTAATATAATCTAGATTATGAAGTAACCAATATTTATATTTGAATAATAAACTAAACTACGAGGATTAAGAATAGGGAGAAAAAAATGAATGAAAGGATCTAGGGCACAGGTTCACCAATAAATAATATTCCAGGGTAGAATATAATAATCTGACGAGGGAAAAACTAGGTCGTTATCTAATCTTCCCTCGGTCAAACTAAATTTATAAACACTTAACAAACCCTAATACGAGTATAGAGGCAAGTCAAGGGTCGAACCCAAAGGAACGGTAATGTTCAAGCACTTTCAATTATGCGCCTAAGCTAGGTCGAAGACGAAGGTAAGAGAGAATACTAACAACTAACAAAACAAGTAACCAAGGAAATAAAACACTAGGAATGGGGATCAACAAGTAATCATGTCAATTGCAACAACTTGGAAGAGTATGCCAATCAAAGGTTGTGAGGACTAATGAAAAGAGCAATCAATTGGAATCAAAGAGCTATCTCCTAATTGTTAAGCTAGGGTTCACTATGAATAACAAATCAAGAGAATCACAATCAAAACCAATAGACAATTGCAATCCCTAAATCAATTGTTCATGTCATTAACAATTACAATGCAATCTAGCATAATTCTCAAGGCCTAATTGAATTACACACATGCAAACCTTCATTAATCACTTTAATCTCAACAATTAATCAACACTATTCCAAAATTAATCACAATTAATCAATCATACAAGTTTCACCCAATTCCTAGCCAACAACTACTCAAACAATATCATCAAAAACTTTCAACTATAGAGAACAAGAATCAACAAAATATCAAGAACAATTACTCTAATCAAACATCAAATATCAAAATCAAACCAAACAAACATCAAATTAAACAAAGCAATTGAATGAGATAGAGTTTAGAAATTCTCATTGATAATTAGGAAGATCTCCAACACAATTGTCACACTTGCATCTTCAATCTCTCAATCACCATTGAAATTCCTCACTTTCTCTCTCTAAAACTACTCCTAATCTAGCCTAATCTAGAGAGAGATGCTCTCAACCTAATAGAGAGAAAACTAAGCTCTAAACTAATTCAGAAAATAGAATAAAAGTTGGTCCTAATTATCCCCAAAAATGGGTATTTAAACTAAGCTAAGAAAAATAATAAAGGAAAGAAAATAAAATAAATAAACTAAGAAAAGGGGAAATAAAAATAATAAAGGAAAATAAATTAAAAAGAGAAATAAGAAAAGAGAAATAAAATAAAATGAAAAGGAGAGGAAATAAATAAAAATAAAAGGAAAAGAAAAAGAAAACAAATCCCCATAAAAAATCAAAACATCAGAACCCAAAAATGTACACTTCTCCTTCTAATTTTTCAGCTGCTTGTTCTCCATTGAAGCGCATCACCATCTTCACCGTCCATCAATCATCATCAACTTCAATCATCACCGCTCATCTCATCATCTATCATCGGGCATCAATCAAGGCCGTTGGTCTTCATTAAAACCACGTGAGAAGCTTGTGATACGGGTTCAAATTGAACCCAGAAAGCCGCGCCCGCGGTGGTCTAAGCCGCGCCCTCTCCAGAGCCACCGCGTCCGCGGGAAGACCTCGGGACAACCGCGGCTACTTACTGCCTGATTTGAGGCATCGAGCCCGCGTCCGCTCCTCTCACACCCGCGCCCTCGGGGAATTTCAATTGAATTGGGGCTTGATTGAGTTCGATTGGTGGCAGCTCAAGGTGGAGAAGGGTGGCTGCCGATTGGTGGTGATGTTGCGGAGTAGTGGCTGTTGCGGGAACAGGGGAATGTGGTTGGAGATGAACTGGAGCTGCTGCTGCGATTTGTGCTTAAATTGGTGACGCAAATGGTGTTGGGAAATTGGTGGATAGGTGGCTGGTTTGGTTGCGCCACCAAGTGCGGTGGAGGCAGCAGCGTGAGGCTTTGGTGAGTGGTAGTTGTTGTTGTTGGGGTTGCGAATTGGTGAAGCAAAGGGTGAGTAGGGGCTGGTGGAAGCTAGTCGTTTGTGAGGCTGTTGTGTTGTGGCTGTTGTGTTGGGAGCAAGGGAGCGTTGCTGTTATAGGTGTTGTTGGCTGTTGTGTTGCAATAAAGGGAGTGATTTGGTGTGGTGTAGGATAGGATATAGTGGGGTGTAGGATAAGACGGCAGCAAGGGTGATGACTTGTGTTGGCTTGTTTTCGTTACAACAACTTAATTGATTTTGAACTTAAAAGCTCGAAACATCAAGCTTGAATATCGGAACTCCGAATATGACAATGTAACTCGTGTCTTGTCCCGAGCAATCACCTACACAAACAACCAAACATGAGGGAGAAATAGAAGGCAAATAAAATAGAATAAATAAAATGAAAATAAAAAAAATAGAAATAAAAGAAATAAAACTAAAACTATGAATTAAGGACTAAAATAATGAAAAACTCATAAAAACTAAACAAAACTCAAAATGAATTATTAAAATGGAAAACCAAATAAAACTAAGAAAAATATAGGAAAATAATGAAGGAAAATAGAGAAAAAGAACCTAAATCTTATTCTTTTGAGCGCCATAAATGACGCTCATCATAATCATTCATCAATGCATACATTAATCAGATTATAAAGGGCTTTCGCTACGTATTACAATCACACAATTATTTTACCGGTATTAAATCTCATCTTTCGAATCTCGACTTAACCATTTATAAATTAACCTGCCTATTGAAACTAGACCTAAACATTAATTATCATCTTTCGAATCTCGAACCAATATTGTTAAACTCATGCATAAAAGATCTGCGCAAATCTAGTCACAGAGCATTAAATCAATCAATAGGAAATTAATCTAGCATTGACAATTAACAACAATAAATTACCCCTTCATATAATTTATGGATCCCCACAAACCCTAGAAATAAAACTACTCAGACATAATTAAATATAAAATAAAAAAAGCAATTAAAGGAGACATGATTAAAGGAATAGAATAAATAACTAAGATTAAGAGAAGAGAAATAGTTACCAAACAAATCTGGAATTAAGAATGAATAAAGAACAAAAGTTTAAGAGGGAGAGAATCTAAGAGAACAATTAAGAGGACAAAGAGTGAATAAAAGGAAAAAAAAGAGAGAGATAAAATCGTATTACGGAGGAGTATTTATACTCCGTACAAATCCTAAACTAAAACAAATTAAAACGACGCTAATCGTCTCCTAATAAATACACGCGCCGGATCGGGTGAGGCACCGCCCGATCGGGCGCGCCTTTTTGCTCGTCAGTACCAATCTCGCGCCCGGCCGGGCGCGACACCGGGCGCCAGCCTTAGCTTCTCCCGCCCGGCCGGGCGCGCCTCCGGACGCCAGCCTCTTTGGCCGGGCAGCTCTCTTGGGCCACTATTTGGACTACGATTGGGCCCCAATTCTTCGGGCCAACCTGGGTTTCCTCTTTCGGTCTTGAATACTCGGTCCAAATGCCCTTGTATCACCTATACTGAGCCCTTAATCACCGGTTCGATAGCTCTAACCGCCCTAGGCTATAGAATCTGGTCGTGCTTCTCCAATGTTCGTGATTGCTCCAAAATATCTCGGGAAAATACTCCAAAAGCATAAATCCGTGCAAAAGTCAACCAAATCTACGAAAACACTAGAAAACACCAATTAGTAATAAAAGTGGCTCTAAAGAGCCAAAAACACTATTAATTACGACCAAGGTACGGGGGTAAAATACTATATAAAATAGACGCATCAGTAAGTAAGAAGAATATATTGATTAAAATGAAAATTGTACAAATAAAAAACTATACAAGCTAAAATAAAGGCTGATTACTCAACACCTCAAGATCCTAAGACCAAACACCCTCCTAGATTCTGATTCCTCAAATGCCATCTTCTAGGAAGGGTTCATCTAAGAGACCAGAATCAAACTGAAATGAGCCTGCAATCTTCTAAGAAGAGTGCAAAGAATAGACATCAGCTGTACAACAGACTAAAACCCAACTAGGGACCCAGTTAAATGCGATTCCTAAGCTGATACAACCACTTACAATACTTTTTTTTTTCCATCTCTTGCTAATAAGCTGTTGAGCTCTTCCTATAGCTTCTAACTTCACAGTCTTGATCACAATAGATGGAGAAAAAACGGTAGACTTTCAATAGGCCAGATTCATGGCACTCCAAATATGATACACAAAAGTTAAAAGCACTGCCATAGCCACATTCTTCTGCATAGGATTCTTAGCCCTCCTATGCCAATTCTTCCAGGTAGAAACCAAACTGAATTGATGTGAATTCATTCTTAGCCACTTGCTAATGTCATTCATACACCACCTACTATATTGCAACCCCCAAATCCGTTGAATTAAGCGTTAAAATCCGTGGCATTAGTCCTAATGCAACGGCCATGTGCCGTGGCATCTGCTGGCGTTGCAATAGGTCTAATGCAATGACATATGACACCTAATGCAACGACATCAATGATCCGTTGCGTTAGATCAATATCTGATGCAACGGCAACATTATTGCCGTGGCATTAACTATAATACCTAATGCCACGGTGCAAATACTCTAATGCCACGATTCCCTACATTTAATGCCACATAATGCATATATCTTATGCCAATAATAATAATAATAATAATAATAATAATAATAATAATAATAATAATAATAATAATAATAATACAATTTAAAACAGATTTTTTGTTTAAAAAAACAGAATTTTATTAAATACTTCCTCTGTTCTTTTGTTCTTTTTTATTTGACCTGTTTCTTTTATCACGCTTGCCAATGCAAAACTTTAAAGATCAATAACTTAAATTCTCCATAAGTAAAAATTATAAAAGTTATATATATTATGATAATACTTATTGAGATGAATCCAAAAAGATCATACATGAATATATTTTCCTTACATATTATTCACAAAAGACGGTCAAAGGAGGGATGGTGAATAGTGTAAAAGTCAAAGCGGATCAGTAATAAAGAACGGGGGAAGTATATAAATAAAAGTTTGTACATTGTTATCTATGAGGAAAATTACAAAATTAAATTATAACTAGTTAAACTATGAAAAAAAACTTGTCCCCTAAACAATATTTTGAGTAATCCTTTGGACAACATTATCATTTCTTTCTCCTGCTTCTCTAATTTCTCAAGTAAAGCAATTAGGGAACAATTTAGGAAGCATCTTCTTCAGCTTCAGTATCCACCTCTAGCACTATTTACACATATCCAATGGATTTAAATCCCTTGATAAACAAAACACAAACAAATCATTATGGGATAATAGAATAATCGAGCATTGAAAAAAAAGGAACTTGATGTTTGTCCCCCCACCCTCTTAAATTGAAATAGGAGGCTTGGCCCTACTCTTACGGCCATGTTGATAATAAATATAAACCTGGAATTATGCACACACAAGAAAAGCATATATAATGCGCACAATATTAGTTTCTCAGTCTTATTTCAATCAGTAAAACAGTTAGCAACACAAACTAAGACATAAAAAATAATACAGACATAAGATGTGCACCTCTAACATTTGCTGAGGCAAATTAAATACCACCTATTCATATGTAGAAAGTAGCGTACACATATAATCAAACAGATGATACAAAATTGAAACCAACAAAAAAGTTGGCATAGTTAAATCCAAGCCAGGAATAAAAAGTTATTTCAAGTAATATTACGGCAAAACACTATTAATAATCTTGATTTAGGAGAACACAATACTTGTCATTCTAACGCTGCTATCAGTGATGATATACCTACATCAATTGCAAACCAATCTAAAATTCATCCAGGTAAACCAAGTAAACTAGAAACAGCCTAATCCTGTTAGGGAATGACAAATTTGACTAAGTAATGAAAAATAATAATAAGGCATTATCCACTAAATTCAAGCAGCTCTGACTTTGAAAAGATGTAAGCAATAGCAGAAACAAAAGAATTAGTGATACTAGATCCCAAAACTAAAGAGAGCATTCTTAGTTCCTTGAATGAAAGTAAACATCAACTAATAACTTTAATCGATAATATCAACCCACACTCTAATTAACTACAAATAAAACAACAAAAAGAGCATCTAAATTAAACCTTACTAAATTACTCAAATAGAACATGATGGTGAGATATTCCCTTAAGTCTAATCCTATGAAACAACCTTCACAAAAGACACTTCAAAAATATAGTAATAGTGAGATATGAAAAGATTATTAAATTAAAAAAAATTCATGCATCATGGATAGCTAGTTACAACAGTTGTATTATATTTGTGCACATATATTATTATAGCCAGATAATGTCACATCAATAACACAAAAACAAACCATGTATGAAGTTAAATATCAAATCCAATCTAAGCAAATAAACCAAAGCCCACTACTAGATTATATGGAGCATAACTAACAGGTTTAGGAACAAACTAACATATACCAGATTTAAAACTAATATAGTTTCGGGTAAACTTTTATGGATACTCTTCATTAACTATTCTTATCAAGTTTAAGGTTTCAACTAAGCAGCCTAGCTTAAGGATTGAATTTACAAATAGAATCACTCGACCAACGACTATAGATTGGAAAAACTAAGAACTCATATTGTCATACTCACAGTAATGTTTAGTTAAAAGGGAAAAATCTGTCAAGATTTATGAATGCAGAAAATTCAGTGGAATAAGAGGAAATAAAATTAAAGCCACATTAATTACAATTTTCTAAGCCAGATTATTCTAAGCCATGTGATATCCTTCTTATTGAATATATCGAACTAGCTGAACTAGTATCCATGATAATTACAATTTTTAGAACCAAAAAAAGATTATATTGCATGTAAAATAAGATAAGTAAACCAATTAATCCAATTTCTAAATTCATCAGTAGAACCATTGCCCAACAAAACCCCTCAATTCGGGTTTAGGTTTTTCTACCAACAAATCCCATATTGCATAAAAAATTAATTGAAAAGGCCCAGAAAAATTAAACCTCAAAATTAAAATTATAAACAAACCCGAGAACAATGAGATGAGCACAGAAAGTTCCAGCATGAGAGAATTGTGAGTTATAGCATGATCATTGGCGAGTTGGAGCTTATTATCACGACCTCCGCCTTCATTAGTGGTGGGTGTAACTCACAATTCGAGCAAATTAAACTGGCCGAGAATATTCAAGATCTAAGACTATGTAAAAACGAAAATTTCTAAAATAAAACAAAAAAAGGAGAAGTAATACTAGAGAATTACCATTACTTTGTCGAGTGAAGGTATGTAACCAAGGCCATGGCAGAAGAATCTCAATGATGAAGTGTTGTAGACTTGCGGCGGATTGAGTTGAACGAAAGATAAAAGTAGTGAAGGGTTTTCAATTTTAGGGAAAGTAAGAGGGATATAACGCGCCTATGTTAAATTTTAATAATATCCTAATGGTTGTGGCGTTAGACCGCTCTATTGCAACGGCAAAATCACAACCGTTGTGTTAGGCTCTACTATTAAGCAACTGATGTATTAGACCATGCTAATGCAACGGTAATCAATGCAGCCGTTGCATTAGGCTTATTTTTTACGTTGCATTTGATCGAAAATGTAGTAATGTGCTCACCACAAAGTAAGCACCCATCATCATCACAAATATCAATCCTAGCAAACTTATCCCTAGTTGTCAATCTTCCCATGACAGCCAGCCAGGTAAAAGCATGTTTAAGAACATTATACCTATTCCATACCCAAGAACACCAATTCACCTTGTCCATAGTGCCTTGAAGCCACTCATAACCATATGAGATTTTCACCTTGTCCATAGTGCCTTGAAGCCACTCATAACCATATGAGATTTTGCACTTCTGATTCAGCCAATTCTAACTTTCAAACCTCTCCTTCAAATCATCCTTGACTTTGCATAGCTTCTTCCAACCCCACCAAGCACGCATTAGGCGTACTTTAACTCCACCAATCTTGCTCCTTAAAGTACACAACATGCACCCATTTCACCTATAAAGATGAAAGGAATGGTGTCCTTTTAAAAAGTGTGTTATTCCGATGGAGGGTTTGAAGCTATTATAAAGTTATTTATTCAGTAAGTTCAAGTGATTGGAATGCCTAGTTGGAGGTCACTTCCAATCATTGATATTAATGCATAATTAATATTACAACTTAATCTAGACTGAACCCTTCGGGTCACACCCAACAACTGACGATTCAAAACGATGAATTAATTCGGAAGAATTAATGAGTCTCTCGAGTAATAAATATTTAGACATCGGAATTCGAGCTAGGAGCGTCGAAACCGAGCGCCGCAAGTTGAGTCAAATAAATAAAAGACGAGACGGTAAAAACAATAATAAATCAACAAGTTACCAAAATACCCCTAGCATCGGAGTGCCCTGAGCAAACCGAGTGCTAGGGGCATTTGAGATAAAATGGTGACTAGCATGTGCACCGCACAAAGCCTAGGCTAGCTGGTGCATGGTGCGGCATGCTGGCGCACCTTCGCTAGCAATGCTGCGAGCACAAGGCTAACAAGCATCGCTTGCATGTGCAAGCAAGCAGCACCGTCGAGCTAGCAGCACGCTAGCAATGCTTGCTGGCTGGTACGCGGAGAGCAGGTAGTAGCACACAGCAACTCGCAGCAATTCGAGGCTTGTTGGCTCGTTGCTACGATGTGCGAGCAGCTGGCGTGCCCATCAAAAGGGTTGGGCAGCCATGGCGCCCAAGGCTGGCAGCGCCAGCTGACGCATTTTGGTTTGGGCGTGTGGCAACGTGAGAGCCAGTTACGGAAGCCTTTGGGATCAAGTATTGGTCCCTCCCATTCCCTTGTGGTCCTTACCTAATCCCTCCTCTTAGAATGCCACTTGTTGATTGATTAGTTGTTAGTTGTTTTCTTTTGTTTTTTATTTAAAATTAAAAGGAGAAAATTGATTTTACCAACTCTCCCACATTGATGGGAGAGTGGATTTCTCACTTGAGTATCCCTATAAATATCCCACTTGGGTTTTGGGAAAACTCACTTGAGTAACAATTAGGCATCTCCACTGGAGAGAAAACCTATAAGCTCATTAATTACTCAGTTAGTGTTTTGGTCCGGCTTGGCTAACTTCCAAGCAAGAGACCTCGTCGCGATCGTGTTGTGGGTGGATATCGTCGGAGGCCGTTGCGCTTGCGAGGCTTAAGCTTTTTCAAGTAAGAGATTCATTTGGTCGATTGAAGCATGCTATAAGGGTAATTTAGTCTTTTCTCTAATCTTGTTATTTATGCATTTTGGTTATATTAATTGTGAGTTTTCCTTAGGCTCGAGTTTTATTTTCTGCGGTGAGTTGGACTCATCGAAACTCAACAGCGGTATCGGAGCCTTGTTCATTTATTTTTATAGCTAAAAATTTTCAAGGTGTTTTTATGATTTTATTTTGCTGGTTTGTGTTACTAATTAGATTAGTAGCTCGGTTTTATTAATTTTAATCTCGTTTTAATCTGATTTTTGGCCCCGAACCCATATTTTCGCCCAAAAATAGTGAATTTTGGGTGGAAACAACGTTTTGGAAAGTTTTTAACTATTATAGAATTGTGAAAAGGCTAAAGTCCAACCAGAAATTCCTTTTTTCAAGGGTTTTCCGTTTTTTACGAAATTTTTTAAATCTTTTAACCTTGAATTTTAATGGCATATTTCTGGTGATTATGTATTTGGTACTTTCCTTAATGTTTCTGCATTTTTTGACCTCTTTAAGTATGGTTACTTTGTAGTAATTAGTGCTTGAAATATTAGTTAAATTTTCACATAATTGCAAATCCATTGCATTAAGTGTAAAAAATTTATTATTTGAGACTTCTAAGTACTAAAGATCCAATATTTAATGTTTTAAGTGGTTGGAACTTTAAGTGACTAAAGTCCATGACTTTTTTGTTGAACTTTTTGATTTAATTATTTATTAAGTTGATTGGAATCATAAAGTTTCAATCTTGTGATAGAAATTTCATTTATCTTCATATTGGACGATATAATTATTTTAGGATTCACAAGTTAAAGTTGGAATCTGTATTTGAATTTTTGTGTTCATAATTCCAACACCCCTTTATTTTGTCAAATCTCATGATTAATTTAAGTTAATAAGATTAGTGAGAATAACGCTTTTCATTTTATTGCATCAAGTTAAACCAATTTTATTAAAGAATAGTTCTTAAGAATAATATTGGTTTTGTGCACTTGGATGAATTTATTTAAGTTGGACTTGTTATAATTTTCATTTTGCTCATTCAATTATTCTAAAATTAATTTGGAATTAATTAATAATGTTATGCAAAAAATTCGAAATTAATCCCGAGAGTATGGCACGCAAACCAAGGCTACACCACCCTGGCCAGCTGGGCTGCTTAGCATCCCACATGTGGCTACCAAGGGAGAGTTGCGCTTGGTGCGCGCCTTACTCAGCAGCATGGCTGGTGCGCCACAAAGTAGCAGCAGCAGCATGCAGCGGTTGTGCGCGCATGCTGCTGCTTGGTGCGGGCTATGTGCATGCACTGTTTGGTTCGGCTGGTGGCTATGCGTGTGGGGTGCAGGGGCGGATCTAGGGGGGTTCAAGGGGGTTCATTGAACCCACAGATTTTTTGGAAAAAAATTATAAGTTTTAATTTTTTTTTTAAAAAAAAAAAAAAGGTTTAAAAGAAATTTTGGTGAGAATAATTATCACACGGGTAAGTTTGGCGCATTGGTAATTCTATGGAGAATAGAGCAGCGCGCTCCTTTAGTACCTTAGGTCTTGGGTTCGACTCCTACTGCCCCCCTTTTTTGTACTTTTTTTTTTTTTAAAAAAAACTCCTTACATTCAGATTTCAATAAGTCATATTTCAAAAATCAAACATCAGACATTTTTCCCCAAATTCCCAAACACCAAAACCCTAACTTTAAAAAACTCCTTACATAAAGATCCGCCCCTGCCGCCGCGGCACGCCGGCACCGCACACTGAGACACCGACGGGCGACCGGGCGACCGGCGAGGCGGCGACCACCTCACGGAGATACGGACGAGTGGACTGTGGACGACTGGACGAGGGACGACTCACGGACGAGTTCAAATTTCGAGTTCTTCTCTTCTACAATTGTGACTTTGTGAGTCCTCTTAATCTCTTATTCCTCATTTCCTCTACTCCTATTAAATCTTAATCTTGGTTTGCTTCATTGCTTGTTTTATTTTTAAAATTGGTTTATGGTTTTGATATATTGTTGAATTCTTGAATTGTTGAGAAATTGAATTGTAGAAAGTTAGAAGTTAGAAACTTAAAATTATAAATTTTTACTTGTTCTGTTAATTGAAATTTGATAATTAGAAGAAGTTTATATTGTCAAATTTGTGTTTATTGGGGACTTGTGATTTTTTTTTTGAAAGGGAAGTGCTCAGCGAGCACAATTAGAATTAATCAGCTGAAATCAACAGCAGCCAAGGCAGCAAGGCCTTGTTTATTGGGGACTTGTGATTTTAATTGATAATTAATTGTGTATTATTGTAGATTGTAGAGCTTTTGTTACCATGAGTTTAGAGTCTTTTTGGAAACGTGCCGGGAAGTCACAAAAGTCCTCTACTTGTTCTTCACCTAGTTCAAGGAATCCTCCAATAGAAGAAGATGTTGTAACTCCTATTGATGATGCGGATATTGAGTCTCCTAATGATGATGCGGATGTCGTGTCTCCTAATAATGATGCGGTTCCAGTGGCTGCTTCAATTCCAATCCCTGAAAACACAACTCAAAGTAATCCAAATGCTAGTGTTGAGTTTGATGATACTCGCATTTATGATGTTCATCTTCTTCCACATGATCCTGGAAAAAGAATTCCAATTTTGGAATATCCTGCTATTGACAGAGATGCTGTGAGAAGAGGTTATATTACAATGAAACGTTGTGATCCACGCACTCATAATTTCCCTCGAAGACAAATAGGAGGTATGCGTCGATTTAATGTTGCTTGGTTTGATAAATATGATTGGCTTGAATATAGTGTGGAGAAAGATGCGACTTTTTGTTTTGTGTGCTACTTGTTCAAAGATAAAGTTGATTCTATGGCTGCTAATGATTGCTTTATTAAAGGGGGGTTTAGAGGATGGAATAAGATTGGTAGATTTAATATTCATGTGGGAGGTCTTGGTAGTTTGCATAATCAAGCTTATGAAAAATACAATTTTTTCATTAACCCAAAAACATAAGTTGCCGAATCTTTTTCCACTTACACCACAGAAGCTAAACTTCAATACAAATCTCGATTGACTTATTCATTAAAATGTATTAAGTTTCTTCTAAGTCAAGGCTTAGCTTGTCGTGGGCATGATGAAAGTGAAGACTCTTGGAATAGGGGTAATTTTCTTGCACTCTTAACATGGCTTTCAGAGAATAATAGTGATGTTGCAAAGGTTGTTCTAAGTAATGCCCCGGGAAATAATCAAATGACTTCTCCTTTAATTCAAAAGGACCTCATTAATTGTTGTGCCAAAGAAACCACTAGACTTCTCATTGATGATATTGGGGATGACTACTTTGGAATACTAGCAGATGAATCTAGTGATGTATCTCAAAAGGAACAAATGGCCCTTTGTTTGCGTTATGTGAATAATAAAGGGAAGATAACTGAGAGGTTTCTTGGAATTGTACATGTTAAGGATACCACTGCTTTGTCACTAAAGAGTTCAATTGAGTCTTTGCTTATGGAGTATTCATTGAGTTTGTCTAGAGTTCGTGGACAAGGTTACGATGGTGCTAGTAATATGAGGGGTGAGATAAACGGTTTGAAGACTTTGATCATGAATGAAACAAAACAAGCTTATTATATTCATTGTTTTGCTCACCAACTTCAATTAACCCTTGTTGCTGTTGCTAAGGATAATGATGATTGTATTTGGTTGTTTGACCAACTTGCTATTTTATTGAATATTATTGGTGTTTCTTGTAAGAGAAGGGAAATGATAAGAGAAATACAATCTCAACATGTTCTAGAAGCATTAGATCTAAGGGAAATTGAAAGTGGGCAAGGTTTAAACCAAGAACTTGGTTTAGGTAGGCCTGGTGATACTAGGTGGGGGTCACACTACAAAACTGTTTCAAATGTTACCTCATTATATGCTACTATTGTCAAAGTTCTCGAGAAGGTTGGATCAAATAAGCTTTATAAGGATGATCGTGTAAAGGCTATCATTGTTATGTCTACATTTGAATCCTTTGAGTTTGTTTTCATGATACATTTGATGTCTGAAATATTTGGGCAAACTGATAAATTGTGTCAAGCTTTGCAAAGAGGAGACCAAGATAATGTTAATGCCATGTCATTTGTTACGTTGACTAAGGAACAATTGCAACAAATGAGGGACCATGGGTGGGAAGAATTTTTGCATCTTGTGCTTTCTTTTTGTGCTAAACATAATGTGGAAGCTCCTAATATGGATGATATGTATGTTCCTCGTGGAAGATCAAAACGCTTCTTTGCCAAAGTGACAAATCTTCATCGTTTTCGGGTAGAAATGTATTTAAGTGTCATTGATTTACAACTCCTAGAGCTTAATAATAGATTTGATGAGAAAAATATGGAGTTGCTTATTTGTATGTCATGCTTAAATCCGGTAAATTCATTTGCGGCATTTGATAAGCAAAAGTTGATGAGACTTGCCGAGTTATATCCCGAAGAGTTTCCAACTAATGACATGACAATGACTGCTCTTCGTCATGAACTTGGTTTCTATATTAATGACATGCGTACAGATGCAAGGTTTGGAGACTTGAAGGGTATTAATGAGCTTTCTATGATGCTTGTTGAAACAAATAAGCATACTTCTTACAAATTAGTTTACTTGTTGATAAGACCAGCATTGATCCTTCCGGTGGCGACTGCAAGCGTGGAACGAGTGTTTTCATCAATGACTTATGTAAAAAATAAGTTGCGGAATAGTATGGGTGATCAACTATTGAATGATAGTTTAGTTACTTATCTTGAGAGAGACTTATTTGCAAGAGTTAGTGATGATGATGTATTAGCACGCTTTCAAAGTATGAAAACTCGAAGAATGCTTTTGTAGTTTTTTTTTTTTTTTTTTTTTTTTTTTTTTTTTTTTTTTTTTTTTTTTTAAGTGTGTAATCCATCCATTTGTAATAAAAATTTGAATTTATGTATTGAATTTTTAATCAATATATGATCATCGTTTTTTTTTTAAGATTTCGAACCCACGGTTCGGAATTCCTCGATACGCCACTGGTGGGGTGTGCTGCTAGCTTGTGGCTCGATGTGCACAACCCCACACTTGGTACTCATACCTCGGTTTTAAGGCTATGTTTATTTTGAGTTTTGGCTGTTTTATTTAATTTAATTATGATTATTAATTTTAATTAGAATTTTAGAGGCTAGGCCTCAGTTTTGAACGACACTTGCAAAAATTTTATTTTTGCAACATTTTGGGTTTACCGGCTTAAGTAATTGGATCAATTAAGATGGATGCGGAATTTAGTAGGAGCTGTAATTTTTTTAATTGCGCTAAATTACATAATCTGTTAAACAACTTTAACTAGTTTTAATTAGGCGCATTAATCGGATTAACCACCTAAATTAGTTACTAGTTTACGCATGTTTATGCATTGTTACTTGTTTATCGTTGTAAAATGCATGGGCCATTCACAGATAGTGAATGGATGAATGGAATGTATATTCTCCCACAGGTTTTGTAAGAATGGCAACTAGTGGGGAGCGATTTCGATAGAAAATACGGACTAGGTTCCGTCATGTATTTTTTTAAATCTAAATATGGTCTGTGAATAGTTGAGCATTTTTATACCTTAAAATATTTAGAATAGTCCTTATCGTAGACACTAGTATTTGCATTGTTTTGGTCATGTCTTGAAGACGTAGGTTATTGGAAGATGAATCCATGATGTTGCAAATGAAGACCCTTGAAGACTCAAGGGGTCATGCTAGTTGCCAAATGCATCATTTATTTATGTTTTTGATATGTATATTTATGATTATATATATAAGAATTATATGTTAGATGAATGTTTAGGATTTCAAATGTTGCGATGATTGATTAAGCTCACTTAAATCAACCAACATAGAAACCTTAGGTCCCTAAAATATTGAGCAAAATTTTCCATTCCAAAACAACACTTACCGACCTATAGAGAGTAGTGATGGGCTACGCCAAAGAGAGGCATCACTATTTTTCCCTAGGATACATAAGGTATACCGGGTATGCATGTTGATTTTGGTTATACTCAAAGATATGAGTGATGGAGTCCTAACATGACGCGGCAAAGTGGATAAGTTGTTGAGAGAGCATTAGATGCGACGATTTATCTAACAAAGAGTGGCTTGGAGCCATTAGCAAAGAGTTTCTTACCTTAGAATATTGAGTGTTAAGACAAGCCAAGCATGCTTAACTATTCATTTATTCTTTTTCAATCTTATTTAAGTATTATGAATGGTTTTTCAATTCAAATTCTTTCAATTGTAGAATCATGTCTTCAACTAACAACGACAATAACCTAATGTGCCCAGAACTTCCCGAAAAGTCACCATTTTGCTAGAACTTGGTGAACTTTAAGGAGTGGGAAGAAGAACTCCGAAAGACCCTTTGAAATTGCTACCTAGAGCACATTCTTGACATACCCATCCCGAGTTTCTACTCAAAAGGGTTATGAGCAATAAGGCTCATGAGGAATGGAGTTGGGATTGCAAAAGAGTCTTACGACTTATGGCAAACTCCATCCCAGAACAATGGAAAGGGAAGTTCTCTAACTAATTTCCGGATATGCTCCTCAAAGCTCTAGAGGATATAGTAAATTTGAGGGTCACCAAGAGCATCAAAGGCAACTAAGATGGTCTCGTGGAGGAAGTGACTAGGTCACTCTCAAACATGAAGATCAAGCCACCGCAAGAGGGGTGCCTTGCCAAGGAGAGGCAAGAGCTATGGGCACAAGTCTACAATGCTAGACTAAGACCCAGAATGCCACTTCGAGCTCACGTGTTTCGAATGACAAGGATAGGCACTCATTGGCAAGCGGTAGAGGATGACTAAGCTGCTCACATGCTATTGAGTTCTCTCCACTCGGGCTACATCGCATTGAAGACTTGGTTAACTGCCAATCGCGACAAACTTTCTTTGATGGAGGTTGTCAATGAGCTTCAATGGGTCAAACCTTGCGGAAGTGATAGACTCAAGCTTTCTCTAAAGGAAAAGAAAAAGGAGTTCAAGAACACGGCAAGGGTGCGATGCTTCTACTGTAGTCGGCGGGGCCACTACAAGAGAGAATGCATCATGTACTTGTAAGATGAGGTAAAGGGAATAAAAATCTCCACTCAGGTTTCTTCTGTATAAACTACACTTGAATACAAGCAATTCATAAGGTATTAGATACCATTAATGACTCACTATATGCTCCTATTTCAAGAACTAAGTGAGAAGGGCTTACCAAGTGGATGTGGATATACAAGAGGAAGAAGAAGATAATCTTTTTGGTAGGCATAGGTTCACTAATAAACAATATTCCAGGGAAAATCATAATAAGCAATCATCAAGCATTGATTAATCATATTATAAAGGGCTTTCGCTATGTATTATAATCACAGAGTTAATTTACCGGTATTAAATCTCATCCGTCGAATCTCGACTTAACCATTTATAAATTAGTCCGCCTATTGAAACTAAGCCTAAACATCAATTCTCATCTGTCGAATCACAAATTAATATTGCTAAACTCATACAATTAAATCTGGCCAAACCTAATTGCATAGCATTAAATCAATCAATAGGAAATTAACCAAGCATTGATAATTAACAATCACAAAATTACCCCTTCATATCATTTATTAGATCCCCATAAACCCTAGAAATAAAAATATTCAAGCATCATCATAACTAACCTAATCAAATAAATAAAGCAAAGCATAATCAAAGAAGTAAATAAAATAGCTGAAATTAAAAGAGAAGAAATTGTTACCAAAAGAAATCTGGATTAATGAAAGTAATTAAGAACAAAAGTTGAGAGAGAATTTAAGAGAGAGAAATATCCTAAGTAGAGAGAGAAAATCTAAATAAGAAGGTAATCCAAAATTACGTACATAATTCGTACTTAAACATTCCTCAAAACAAAAATTAAACCTAATCTAATCAGCTCTGAGAAAAACACGCGCTCGATCGGGCGAAGGGCCGCCCGATCGGGCCCGCCTTTTTGCCTTGCCCGTTACTGGTGTGCTGCGCCCGATCGAGCTTACGCTCGCCCGATCGGGCGCACCTCTTCCTTGAGGGTCCTTACACGCGCATCCCGTATGCGTGCCCGATCAGGCCCGGTCTTCTTCTTCTAGGTTTGGATTTCGATTGGGCTCAATTCCTCGGCCCAATCTAAGTTTCTTCATCGGGTCTTGATTAATCTATCCAATAGCCTCGGTATCTCATACCGAGCCCTTAATCATCGGCTCCCACCGATCGTGGGCTTCAAGAGTGGACGTGTCCTTCTAGCTTCCGTAGTTAATCCATAAAAACCCGGAAAAATGCTCCAAAAGTGCAATTTTCTGTAAAATACAACTAAAACTACGAAAACACTAGAAAACACAAATTAGTAATAAAAGTGGCTCTAAGGAGCCAAAAACACTACTAATTATGACCGCGGGACGGGGTTAAAACACTATATAAATTGGATATATCATAACCCTAAGTAAGAAGCAATGTCCAAAGACACCTGATGAGCGAGAAAGTAAGGATGAATCAAATCTTATATGCTTTGCTTATTGGATCGATCATGTGGGCCATGATCTGTACTAGGCCAGATGTATGGTATGCCTTGAGGGCTACGATTCGATATCAATCAAAACCCGAAGAGGCGCATTGGACTGCGGCCAAGAATATCCTAAAGTATCTGATAAGGAACAAGGATAAATTCCTGGCATATGGTGGCTTAAAAGAATTAGTTGTTGAAGGTTATACTGACGCAAGCTTCCAAACAGACAAAGACAATTTCAACTCACAGTCTGGATATATGTTATGTCTAAATGGAGGAGCATTTAGTTGGAAGAGTGCCAAGTAGAGCACAACTACAGATTCTACAGCTGAAGCCGTGATGAGTATTTAGCTTGTTTTTACCTTATTTTCAAAGCTTTCTTTCTTAGTAAATGTTGAGTTTTATGTTTTTCCTCTCTATTTTACCTCTTCTCTCTTATTTTGTGTTTTTATGGTTTTTCTAGTATTTTCTCTTTTATTTGTTCTCTTTTTGTTGTTTTAGTTGCCATTCTTTTATTATAGATTTTATAGATTTAGTTTTCATTTTATTCTAGTTTATTTTCACATTCATTTCATTTTTCTTTCCTTTATTTTATTTCATTTTGATTTCTTTTATTTTTTGATTTTTTTCATTTTCATTTTAGTTCTATTAATTTTGTTTGTTGGTTTTAGTTTCCGTTTACTTCATTTTCCCCTTAGTTTTATTTGTGTTTTGTAGGTTAATAATCAAGTCATGTTGTGCATTTAGAAGGCTGCCCTTCTCACGGGCATCACCTCGAGTGCACTGATGATAGGGATGCTCGGGAGCGCAGACAAGTCGCACTCCACCACTCACGCACCTCCTTATTTCCCCAATTCACCAACAACTACAACAACTCCTAGCAGCCTCGGCATCACCCAAAATCTGCCACCAACAGCAGCTCGCTGCCTCCCCAGCTCCGTCAGCCTTGCCACCATTTCGTACCACCTGTGCACCTCCTTCATCATCGCAGTTCAGCACCCAAAGAAGCCCTGCTGTAGCTCGCCGCAACAGCAACCACCACCGCACAAATCACCTACCAATACAACCTTATACCAGCAACGCTGTTCCAATTAAACAGCAGCTCGCTGCCCTTACACCAAACCAGCCGCCGCAGCTCCTATTTCTGCCACAACCGCAACCAATTGCACCTCCTTCTACCTCCGCATCCCGCAGCTAGTAGCCATGAAAATGGTGCGCACGCGAAGACCCTTTTATGCGTGCGCACCACAACACCCCGCAGCTAGAGCTAGCAACCTCAAGTACGGTGCGTGCGTGAGAACCCAGCTGTGCGCACACATCAATGGGCTTAATTTGAGCAATTGATTTTGATGGAGCTTCGGGCTATGATGGTGTTTGATTTGTGGGTGATTAGGTGTGCGAAGCATGGGATTATATCCCAAAGAAAAGCAGCCAAATTCAAAGTCCACTAACATCTTATTTTTCAACTTGGTTTTTGTTTTCAATTCTTTTTAATTCTTCTTTTTATTTTCTTTTCATTTTCTATTTCCTTTTTTACTTTCATTTTGTTTTCTTATTTTATTTTTATTTCTTTTCCTTTTCTTTTATTTTCCTTTTCTCTTTTATTTTCTTTTATTCTTTTAAATATAAATACCCATTTTTGCGTTAGAAAAAGGAGAATTAGAATTAGAATTCATATTTTTAGCTTAGGTTGAGAGCTTCTCTCTCTAGTTTTTAGGGGTAGTTTAGGAGTAGTTTTAGAGAGAGAAACTGAGGGATTTTAATGGTGGTTTAAGAGAGAAGATCCAATGGTGACAATTTTATTGGAGATCTTCTTAATCAATCAATGAGCATTTCACACTTTATCTCATCTTTATTGCTGTTCAATTTCATGTTTGTTTGGTTTAATTTTTATGTTTGATTCTTTATAGTGTAATTGTTCTTGATATTTTGTTTATTCTTGATTTCTTTAGTTGTTTGTTGATAGATGATGTTTCTCGAGTAGTTGTTTGGCTAGGAATTGGGTGAAACTTGTATGATTGATTGATTGTGATAATTTGGGAATTGTGTTGATTGATTGTTGAGATTAAAGTGATTAATGAAGGTTTGCATGTGTGTAATTCGATTTGGCCTTGAGAATTATGCTAGATTGCATAGTAATTGCTAATGACACGACCAATTGATTTAGGAATTGCAATTATTGATTGGTTTGGATTGTGATTCTCTTAGTTTGTTATTCACAGTGATCCCTAGATTAACGATTAGGAGATAGCTCTTTGATTCCAATTGATAGCTCTTATCATTAGTCTTCATAACCTTTGGTTGGCATTCTCTTCTCAAGTTGTTGCAATTGTCATGAGCACTTATTGATCCCCATTCCTAGTGTTTCGTTAGTTTGATTGTTTGTTTTGTTAGTTGTTAGTGTTACTTCTTACCTTCGATTTTGACCTAGCTTAGGCGCGTAATTGAAAGTTCTTGAACATTACCGTTCCTTTGGGTTCGACCCTTGACTTTCCTCTATACTCGTATTTAGGTTTGTTAAGTGTTTATAAATTTAGTTTGACCGAGGGAAGATTAGATAATGACCTAGTTTTCCCCTCGTCAAGTCGAATACTTGGCAACTGCTAAATTGACTAAGGAGGCAGTCTGGATTCGTAAGTTCATTGGTGATCTTGATGTTTTACCCTCTATTAAGGGTCCAAAAGCCCTCTATTGTGACAACAATGGAGCTATTGCTCAGGCCAGAGAGCCAAGAGAACATCAGAAGATCAAACATTTCATGTAGTGATTTCACGTGATAAGAGAATGGAAATCAGAGGGTGAAATCAGAATTTGTAAAGTTAGAACGGATGACAATTTAGCCGCTCCACTTACTAAACCTCTACCTTAAGTGAAGCACAACAAGCACGTTGAGGCAATGGGAATCAGGCATGTTGGATATTGGCTTTGATTTCCCTGTTTAGTGTTTTAATAAATTTTTGAACATTTTAATGTAAGACACTAAGGTGAACCATTCAGGTTTTGGAGTAATTTAATTTATGCAATTTTATCAACCCGTTTCTATTTAATTGTGGTCTCAAATTAAATATTGAGTCCTTTCGATTATGAGAATATTTAAAATAGGGTATCAAGATCAGTCTTAGATAAAGAAACACCTATTAAGTGAACATTGAATATTATAATCGAAAATTATCCCTAATTGAGGTCAATTAAATTATGGACGATTAATGACTCCTTGAGATTAGTGTGTAGTTTGATTTAAAGCACTGTTTCTTGTGCTACAAGGACATGTTTGTCACCAATCATTTGCATAGGTATTGGTTTAGAAACATACTGGATCGACCTATGAGAATACTTTAAGAGATTTAAAAATCGTCACAAGTATACTTTTCAATACAGCTATCGAAACCTCTTTCCTCGACCATGAGTATTGTGAGTTCTCTTGTTTGAGTACTAGTATGTTTTGATGTTAGTCAAACATCTTCCGTACATGGTGATTATAACGACAACACTCGGACGGCTAACTCCTCTTAGTAAGAGAAGCTGACATTACAAGACAAGGAATGCCCCCTTACTAATAATAGGGAACATGTCTTTGTTGTTTACAAGGCCTTTCGAAGAGCGAGATTGTGAAAAAAATGCATGGCCGTGCTAGGATGGATTTTAGAAATCATCTGTTAATTAACATTCAAACTCGGATTTTGAGAAACACTTCTGGACGTAATAAGGATGACGTGCATTTCGTGTCATTGATCGCCGCCCTGCTTCTATTTCTCTATACGTGATCCAAGCGGGTTCAAGTGCCTGAAGAGAATATCTTCCAAAACAAATACGATTACCCCGACAAGATATTCCCTTCATTCTTCCTCTATGTTTTTTACGGAATTTAGTTCTTTTGGGGTTATGGTTGATGGTTTTTTGGAATTCCATCTCTACTACAAAACCGGACGTGACAGTTTCCTCTCATCCAGCTCCTCGCGTATGAAAAAAAGAAAAATTTCATTTAAAATGAATATTTTCTTTTTATATAATTAATATATACATGTAATAATACGCTGAATAAATACACTGAATAAATTCTTTTGGATTCACCTAGGTTACTAGATATTTTTATTTGCGAAAAATATTACCTTATAGTTCATGTAGAGACATTAAGTGACATAGGAAAAAGTCTATACACTAAAAGCACACTTTTTCTGAAGGACAAGTGGGAGATTGAAAGAAATGGTGTCCTTCGAACAAGTGTATCATTTCGATAGAGGGTTCGGAGGTATTGGAAAGCTATTTATTAAGTAAGTTCAAGTGATCGGAATGCCTAGGTGGAGGCCGCTTCCGATTAGTCATATTAATGTATAATTAATATTACAACTTAATCTTGACTGAACCCTTCAATCACACCCAAGCAACTAACGATCCAACACGACGAATTAATTCAGAAGTTTTCATTGCTTTAATAAATTAAATTTAAAAAAGTTGATTTAATTAAAAAGCTGAAATTTCATTAATAAAATAAAACAAAAATTACATTATTGATGGAATTCAAATAAAAGCTTAATAAAATTCACTTTAAATTTAAACTAGTCTAATAAATTGAAAGTTAAGCAATGCTTCAATCTTTCTTCTCTTTCTTTGCCCTTTTCCAATTTTTATCTTCATCCTCTTCATTGTCAAAGACTTTATCTAGTAGGCATCCTTTAGAGGACCTACAATCAATTTTAGAGTAAATGGTTTCTCCCTTAGCTAGGACTCCATGTTTCTTTTCTACCAAAACCTTCTTTTCTGAAGTGTCAGCTTTTCTTTTCCCTTTATCCTTTGTAGAGTCTTTCTTCTTAGGCATCACAGGGGTTTTAAATTCAATTTTTTTCATCCAAGAATTCCTTAACAGGAATCACTTTGTCACCTATACGATTCTTCACATTAGTTCTACTCTGATTTTTCTTCATGTCCTTTGTAGGCTTATTAAGAAGCCATCTCTTCACATCATTGGGCAAGGAAGGAGGAACCTTTTGGGTAATCACTTCCCATAAAGGCCTAGCACTCCAATATGTGTCAAATTTCTCTACTTTTTGTGAAACAGGGAATTCATAGGGACGACGGAGATCCCCAGAAGGAATTGTTTGAAGTAGACTATACTGCCTTTTTACCCTGCAGGGATAATAAAAAGTCATCTTGGTTTAGCTTGGAAGATGACAGAAGGGTTGCTTGTTGACACCAACCATCCTCTCTATTTTCCACCATGGGGATGACCTACTTGATAGCAAAGTTGCCAGAAGCAAAGACTTTATTCCACTCATGGCGCCCCATCTTAGAGAAGATATTAGGTTTCTTCCATCAAGACTAAGCATAGTCTCTCCAACAATTAATGGCATTGGGTTTCTTCCAGATTCAATTTTCTCTAAAACAATTAATATAATTGCTTGACCCTCATTAGTTCTACCACTAGTGAGAAGATATTGGTTAAGCATGCAAAAAAGAAAAGCCCTTCTTCTATAAACATGAAAAGATTCAGAATAAGGTCTATCAAAGTAGTGGCGTGCAAATTCTTTTAGATTAACTAAACTATCATCTACAATATTTGTTAGATATCTGTCTCTTAAATTAAAGAAGCGCTCAAAATCTTTATATTAATATTCATTTACTCCAGGGATTACCGCAAGATCTAATGAAGGGAAGCCTAGGATGGCACCAAATTCTTCTGGTAAAGGGCTAATTTTATCACACCCTAGTCTAAAACAATGTGTATCTGTGTCCCAATATTCTAAGGTGGTATGAATAAAATTGATGAGTGGCATTTATGCCACGATTAAGGTTCATTTTGATGGTCATTTTCCCACATTTGCGGCTTGTTTGCATCCTTTTCTTTGCACTTAGTTCCCTTTCCCTTTATGCATCTTGTTTCCTAGATTTTGCCCTTTTTCCTACTCTTTACTTTGATTTCCATGCTTATGCTTGGTAGGAACCGGGATCTTTGAGAGGAATAAGCTAAAGTTCAAGGAAAGCTGAAGAAAGCAAGGTTAAGGAGAGGTTCGGTTGAACCCCCTGAAGGTGCGGTCGAACCAGGGTGTGGCCGAACCTGCTCCATTGTCCAGCCGAACGCATATGCAATGTCAAGTTGTATTTTGGCGATTTTGCAAGAGTGGTCGAACCTCAGAAGTTCGACCAGACCAGGATCAGGGGAGTTCGACCGAACCTACCCATGGTTTGGCCGAACCTACCTTGTAGTCCGGCCGAACCTTCTCAGTGTTCGGTCAGACCACTCCCCTACTTCAACTAGCTGTGTACGGAATATATAAGTCCCATTTTAGAACGATTTGATGTAATTAGATTAACTTAGTTTAATTTTCAGCATTTTTAGCTTAATCTTGAGAGAGATACACCATTAGTATTCATTTGGTAGAGAGAGAAAGTGTGGATTTCTTCATTGATTAACTTGGACTTTGAAGAAGAAGCTTGTTTAATCTTTTGTAGATCTTCAAATTCAATTAATGAGTAATCTCTTACTCTTTCTCTTTACATTTGCATTTAATTTTGTTTGTTTACTTTGATTTTCCTTCTTTTCTTATTAATCATGTTGATGCTTATTGATTTGGTGATTGATATTGTTTTCAACATGATTTGTGAGTAGTCACTTAGCCAAGGGTTTGGGGATGGTATAGTTGCTAATTGTTCATGCTTATAATATTGGGATTAAGTTAATTGTGATTAAAATCTTTGAATGCTTAATATTCTTTGATCTTGTTGCAAGTGCACATTGTTGGTAGCTTAAAGGTGAATCTTTACTAACAAGTAACGGAAATCGACTTAGTTAAGATTCATTACTATCGATTGTTCTTTGATTACACCTCCCAATATATGGTTCTAGTGTGGAAACATAAAGGCTATGTTAGGAGAAGCCAATTAACCCCGGAAGGTGGTTACATTGGACCTTGTTTCAATATTCATGCATGTTTAGTTCACCATTGATTTGCTTTTATGTTATTGCATGTTCAAGCGGCATCTAAATCTACCCATTTCCCTTGGTGTTTAGTTATATTGATTTTAACTCATTTTACTCTTAGTTTAAACCCTTAGTCATTCCTATTCTTTGTCTCGAGATATCTTAAAGTCTAGTGATGAATGCGGTGTTTATGTGTGTAGGGAATAGTTTCAAGCCTTTAAAATCCCACTAGCTTGAACCCCACTGTGATCATACACTAAAGTACGGTGGCGTCCAAAAGGGAAGAAGATAGAGCAAAAGAGTCGCCAACAAGTTTTTAAGGAACTTGTAAACCGTTCATAGGATGAAGGTTACACCCCTTAACGATCCAAGAGATCGTCAACTCCATAAGGTCATGAACCAAATAAGGGTTCGGGGATGAAGGTACAAATACAACCTAAAAGAGATTGAACCTGCCCTAATAATAGGCCTCTACTTTATTCTGCTCGTATTCATGTGCGCTTTCTGACTAACATACAATCAATAGAATTAACCCTAAACATGTTTAATCTATGTTGGTTGAATATAATGCACAAATAAACTATTATTGACGATCACTTGAATTATAATCATATTAACCCTAAAAAGATTATTAATTATCTTATTAAGCGTGATTACAAGTACCAAATTCCCTTTAAACATGCATAAAAGGCGTGATCAAGCAATAAATATAAATAACCAAGCAACAATAATAAACAATATCATGATAATAAAAATCATAATCATCATAAAATAATAATAATAATTATAATCGTGATAACCATAAATATAATCATAATAATAACAATATTCATGTTAAAGCATAATAATAATAGCAAGATCCTAGGCATGATACTAACAAGATTAATAACAAACCCTAGCATGTCACTAAACAATAAAAATCAAATCTTTAACCCTAACATGATACTAATAATCATAAATATTAAGAAGAACATAAAAGGCATCACAACAATCATATTTAATATTAAAATTACCCTAGACATGATACTAGGCATATCATAATAACAATGTAAACATGATTTCTACATCAAAATAACAATAAATCAATAAAAGTACTTACTTGGATGCCTCGTACCTCTTTCTAATAACAAAATACACATGTTAGTAACTTCAAGGAAAATAATAAACAAAGCAATCAAATTAAATAATTAAAAGAGAGATTTGAGACCAAACCCTCAGAAATTAAACCTTTCACGTCTAGGGCGAAGGCAACTTCGAATATGGCTAGGTGTTTCTAGATCTTGTGAAAGCGGAATTTTGTATGAAAAAGCAAGAAAGAATAGAATTCTAAAGAATACTTGATTGTTAATGAAAGCTAATTAAAACTAATTGTTGATGAGAATTCGTGAAAATTGGTGAATGAAAGATTGTAGATGAATACTTAAGAATGAGGAGAATTGGTGAATGAAAAATTGCGAATGAAGAGAGTTGGTGAATGAAAACTTGCGAATGAAGAGAGTTAGTGAATGAAAACGGAGTTTTTGATACGATATTTATAGAGAAAATCAGCCAAAAAAGATAATTTAACAAAACAGAGTCTGAAGATCGCAAAACAGGATTGGCGCCAACCCTGGCTAGCTGGCGCCAGGCACCAGTGGCTAGCGCCAGGCGCCAATGGCTAGCGCCTGGCGCCAAGCCCAAGGCCTGGGGTTGGACACCAGTCTTAATTCCAACGCGTTTTCGAAAATCTGATAAGTTTACCGTACTGGAAGATAAAATAATATAATTTCTTCGAAAATGCTATTTGATCTTGATTAAAACTCTGAAAAGTCCTAATTGAATTAGGAATGAAAAGAACCTTCTAGAAGACTCTATAAGACTAAAACCATTCCTAATTGCATTAGGAATGATAAATCATATTAGGCCCTCCCCTAGATCATTGGGCCGTACATAAAGCTCAAACCGGGCCCAGTTTAGTAAATTTGCCATAACTTCCTCAATATTCATCGGAATTGGGCTTATAATATATCGTTGGAAAGGTCTTTGCAAACCCCATCAAACTACACCATTATTGGACCCATATCATGGACCAACCAAACTGGATTAGCTGTTTTCTTAAAAATAAAGTTTTCCAAAACAGGGAGAAAAGAAAAGAAATAAAACTTTCCGCAACACTAGACCTTTCCACACTTTTGTTTCATTCGATTATGACTCGACGTGAAAGGCACTCATCACCGGGTTTGGTTTTGGGGAGACACAAATGGGTTTCTACAGAAGCCCCCACTTTGACTGAGTTTGGAGAAACGCAAGTTTCGAAAACAAAAGTCAAAGTATCAATAGGGACGGAGAATGATTCAGAACGTTCTGCGATCCTAAATCAATCTTATAACGCCGATACCTGCAAAACTAGCATTAGTTAAATAGATAAAAGAGTTAAGAAACGCATATCTTGCACCGTCGAGCACACGTCTCTGAAAGTAACCGATTGTTGCTGCTTCACTGTCGTTTTGATGACCTCCTACAAGCTAGAGAATGCCATCCCGCTTGAAAACTGCTACGCCTGTAACTGCTTCCAAATTAGAAGATCGCTTCGCCTGAAACTATCCTCCTCGCTATGATAACATTCCACGTCCAAGGAAACATCATCGAAAATTATTTCTCTCGAAATAATCTCCATCCGCATTTATAATATTCCACGTCCAAGGGAATACTATCGAAAATTATTTCTCTCGAAATAATTCTCATCCGCGTTGATAATATTCCACGTCCAAGGGAATACTATCGAAAATTATTTCTCTCGAAATAATTCTCATCCGCATTGATAATATTCCATGTCCAAGGGAACACTATCGAAAATTATTTCTTTCGAAATAATCCTCAGTTGCATTGATACGATAATTTTCCAAAGGAAATTACCGAAGATCCACGCCTGTCGATCTTTAAAAGTTCGCCTGAACTTTGCCTCCGCTATGCCTGTACGTCGGCGCTCTTTTGCTTTGAACCTGTATGTCGGTGCCCTTTGCTCTTGAACCTATATGTCGGTGCCCTTTTCTCTTGAACCTATATGTCGGTGCCTTTTGCTCTTGAACCTATATGTCTGTGCCCTTTGCTAATGAGCCAATGCTTAGGCGCTTTAAGCTAAGTGAGACGATCTTTTATCAGGTCAATCACTTTGTGTAATCAAGCCGATTACTTAATCATGTCAAATTGCTTAGAGGGGCTAACTGGCGTACCAAGGAACCCAAAAATATGTTGCAGAAGGCTAGCACAACCCCAACAAGTGGCTGTCTGCTATCTGGAAGGTCGTAGAGGTAAACATTATTCCCTATAAAGTTTAGCCCTATGCATTAGTTAGCATTTACTCACGCTTTTAACTTCTTGTAGATCTGGTTCTACGAGTATTTTCCTTCCGTTGCACCGGCGAGACCATCGCCGAGGGGATATCCGGTGAGCGCCTCTTGGGGCGGCCACCATGTGGACATGTCTACCGCACGTGTCCGGAGCTGGATCATCTCGGTATGACTTTTAGTGTTTATCTTGCTCTTCTGTGGTGTTTTAGACATATTCTTGCCTGATTGGTGCTTTTTATAGGGACCTGAGGTAGTATACCGACCGTGGGGCGGTTGGACAGTCCCTAGATTAGCCGCACAGTACTCTGCTGAGCGTCGCTATTTTCTGGGGACCTACGGAGTGGTTGTATATTTAGGAGAGAGAGTTGCTACACAACATTCTTCTGATGTTTTGGTCGTTCCTGCTCCTCCACCACGTCATATGTTCGACGAAGGACAGTTGTCAAGCATGGCTGAGGGATCTGGTTCCCTCTGGCGGTCCCATGTGATCCTTGGGCGGTGTTACGCTGAGGAGCTACTACCTTTATTAGCTCCAACCCATGTATTGGCTGAGGATGTGAGGGTAAGCGTCTTAGCTTTTTATTTTTCGCTAAGTAGCCCCCAAGTGATACCTTACTGATTTCTTTCTGTTTTATCAGGATGGTCCCACTAAGTTTGTGCCGCCCCGTATGTCCATTCACTACCAGGGGGTATACGGGCCGATCGAGGAGATGATTTCTCCGGCTCCCGAGGGCGAGCGCTTCGTGGAGCGGTCGATTCCTCGCCACCAGACCAGGGTAAGCCTAGTTTTTAATTCAGAATTTTGTATTTAGTTATCGTGTATTTTCACTGACTTATTTTTCTGACAGTTCTCACGCGAGGTGGTTTCGGCTATGGCACGATGCATAGATGCCTTCCGGAGCCAGCTCGTCTGGATGAGGAACGCGGCTACCTGTCGTCGGGACGACGTTGTCCGAGAGGTAACCTTTCTTCACTTATTATTTCTGTATTATGGCTTCAGTTTTACCTTGTTTTTGATTTAATTCTTTTGCAGGGTCAGCCCATCGCTTCTCACACCCGTACGAGGTCTGAGGGGCGGAGAGATCCGGCGAGGTCTAGCTCGAGACGTCGTCGTACTTCGTCAGGAGGTAGAGGTGGTCATTCCGAGGCTGCTCGAGCCGGCGTGGCTGAGGGCTCAGGATCTTCTTCTGAGGGTGCTCCTGCTGCACCGTTAGGAGAGGCTACCTCAGCTTTCAGAGGTGGTAGGATGTACGAGGTTGGCTCGTCATCGCAGCAGCCTCCGCGGTCTCAGCCTCAGGTTGATCTTGGCTGGAGCGGTCCTGTCTTGAGTTTTCCTCCTCCTACGGAGACTGGAGCTGGTGCTGAGGCTGAGCCTGGAGCTGGTGGAGAGGTGACTCCTCGCACGACGCAGTTTTATGGCATGATGGGCCTACGTCCTCCGGCGCCGTAGTTTGTTTCTTTATATGTATTTTATTTTGACTTATAGAACTTTTGCCTTTGACTCATTATTTAGACACTTTGTATTTTTATGTTATTGTAAATTTATTTAATTATTATGTTATTGCATGTTAGTGTGTGCAAGGGAAGTGTGATAACGGTTTTGCGCAAAAATTCCGTCATTTTTATTATTGATGGAGGATATTATCCGACTCTCTCCCCTAAAAAGAAAAAAAATAAAAAGGAAAAAGAAAACGAAAAAAAAGCCTTTTTTTTTTTTATTTTTTTTGAAAATTAATATAAAATCCAAAAAAAGAATTAAAAATTAAAAAATAATTTCTATATTTAATTAATTAAGAAAGAAGATAGAAAAGATATTTAGAAAAAATTAAACGGGGCCATAAAGTCATTAACCGACTCAAGTTTAATATCAAAACGCAAACTGAGCACGCGCGGCTTCTTTGCTGACTTGGCGCCAGCTGGCGCCAGACTGTGGCGCGTGGCGCCAGGCGCTACACTTAGCGTGTGGCGCCAAGCACTGGAGGGTGGCGCCAATGTCGGGGCTTTGACGCCAATTGACGCTGACTCCGTATTCCATTCTGATTAAAATTCTTCGCAATTTGTACATAAATAGCCCCCAGCTTAGCCGATTCTTCTCATAATTCCAGCGAGAAAATTATTCTCCTCTTTAGAAAAAATAATAATCATGTCTTTAGCCACTAAAACCTTCACCTAATACACTCATGAATGGTGTCGATCTCTTAATGCTAGAGAAAGAAAAGAATTAGATTTATTTCACTTGGGGGGAATTTATGGCATCAAAGGGGTAGATTTAGACGTAGACTTCATACATACCGCTTTAGAATTTTGGAATATCGATACGCATTGTTTTAGAATAGGGTATGATGAAATTATCCCTTTGCCAGAGGAATTTGGTGCTATCTTAGGCTTCCCTGCAATAGACCTGGTAGTAATCCCTAGAGTAGATGCATATTAATATAAGGATTTTGAGCGCTTCTTTAATTTGAAGGAAAGGGATTTATCAAAAATAGTAGATGGCAATGTAGTTAATTTGAAATAATTTGCACGCTATTATTTTGATAAACCTCTTTCTGAATCTTTTCATATATATAGAAGAAGGGCGTTCTTATTTTGCATGCTCAATCAATATTGTCTTAGTAGTGGTAAAAATAACGAGGGTCAATCAATTATAACCACTGTACTAGAACAAATTGAATCAGGGAGAAATCCAATGCCATTGATAGTTGGAGAGACTATGATTAGTCTAGATGAATTGAAAAGGGACCCAAAAGCGCCTCTTCGCGGCTCTCCAATTTTATTACAGGTAGAAAAATAATATTTTTAATTACAGAAATCAAAAAATATATTTTTGTGTTGTAACAATAATTTATTTGCATTGCAATTTTTTTACAGATGTGGCTAATGGAGAGGCTAGGGTTAATTAGCCCTCCGGACGACATTAAAAAATATACTCCCACTTGCTTCGTGAGAAGGAAGAAGCGCATCCCTAAAATTGGGCGCGATGGGTGGAGAAAAGTCTTTGAATCATGTGATTTTGCTATCAAGTGGGTCATCCCATGGTGGAAAATAGAAAGGATGGTTGGTGTTAACTAGCAACCTTTATGCCGTCTCCCAAGCTTGTCTCGTGTAACATATTATTATCCCTGCAGGGTAAAGAGACAATATGGCTTACTTCAAAATATTCCTTCCGGGGATCTTTGTCCTCCCTATGAGTACCCCGTATCTCAAGAAATAGATAGATTTGACACTTACTGGAGCGCTAGACCTTTATGGGAAGTGATTACCCAAAAGATTCCCCCTTCTTTACCTAGTGATGTAAAGAAGTGGTTGCTGAAGAAGTCTTCAATTGATCAGGGTAGAACCGATGTGAAGAATCGTCTAGGTGACAGGGTGACATCGGCTAAAGAACGCTTAGGTGCAAGAATTGAATTCAAAACACCTACAATGCCTAGGAAGAAGAATACTATAAAAGACAAAGGGAAAAGAAAAGCTAACACCACGGACAAAAAGGCTTGGGTGGAAAAGAAGCATGGGGTGCTAGCTGAAGGGGAAACAATCTATTCCAAAATTGAATGTAGGTCCTCTAAAGGATACCTACTAGCTAAAGTAATGGATGAAGAGGAGGAAACAGAAAAGAATTGGAAAAGAGCTAAAAAGGAGAAGAAAGATTAAAACATTGCTTAGCTTTAGATTTATTAGATTGTTAATTTGTATTTAAAGTTAATTTATTTCAGCCTTATTCAAATTCCATTAACAATGTAATTTTATTTTATTAATGAAATTTCAGCTTTCAATTAAATTGTTACTTTAAATTTATTTTATTAAAGCAATGAAAATCGAAAAAAGAATTAATTTTCCAGAAATTCTTCGAGTACGGAAGTCGAAAATTTTCCGAAAAACACCGAAATTCGCCCAGATTTTATTTCTAAATTGGCGCCAGTAATTGTAGTTTGGCGCTAGCTATTGAGGTCTGGCGCCAGGCGCCAATACCATCGGCTGGCGCTAACGGCTTATGGCCGGCGCCAGACTCTGTTCTGCGACGCCAATAATTTGCCGACTTTTTGTTGACTTTTAGTTGATTCTGGAACGCGGAGATGTCGAATAATAAAGTGGCCGCACCCGTAAAGGGTTGCCTACGTATCCTTTTCCTAAGGAATCAAGCCGAACGTAGCTCTCTTGAGCGTCCTACTCAAGTAATTATGGGTAGTATTTTTTAAGTTGGTCAAGATTGGTCATGTTTGAGAATTCATTGCCATCCATATCAGTTAATTTTGCTGCACCAACTGACAGGATTATTTTGACAATGTAGGGGCCAGAACAATTAGGTCTAAACTTTCCCCTTGGGTCTAAAACATTTTTCCTTAGTGCTTTTAATAACAAATATCCTACTTTGATATTTCTTGTCTTGACCTTCTTATTAAAATGTCTAGCCATACGAGTTTGATAGCACTGAGTGTGATGTAGAGCTTCTAGTCGTTTTTTGTCGAGTAGGATCAATTCTTCATATCGTGCCCTAGTCCATTCCACTTCATCAAGTTTACTCTCTAGCGCAATGCGTAGAGATGGTATTTCTAATTCGACAGGTTGTACGACATCCATTCCATATACCAAAGAAAATGGTGTATTTCCTGTTGACGTACGGATTGACGTGCGATAACCCCACAGTGCAAAGTGGAGCTTGTCAGGCCAATCCCATAATTTTCTGTCATTTTCTCGATGATAGTCTTTAAATTCTTATTGGCTGCCTCAACTGCTCCGTTTGCTTGAGGTCTATAAGGGGACGAATGATGATGTTGGATACCATATTTATGTAGCAATTCTTCACATTCGGCTTGAAAGTGAGTTCCATTGTCACTTATCATTTCATGTGGGACTCCATATCGACAAATGATGCTTCTCTCGATAAAGAGTGCTACATGTTTTGCAGTGAGTTTAGCGTATGATTGCGCTTCGACCCACTTTGTAAAGTAATCAATTACTACTAGAATAAATTCGTGGCCTCCTGTCCCTGGAGGAGTAATTTTGCCAATTATGTCAATTCCCCATGTAGAGAATGGCCATGGTGATGTGTAGGTGTAGAGCAAAGATGGAGGAACATGTTGTAAATTGGCGTAAATTTGACACTTAGGGCATCTTTTCACGTATTTATGGCAGTCCCTATTCATGGTAGTCCAATAATACCCTTCTCGCATTATTTTCTGGACTAACATTTTGCCATTTACATGAGTTCAACAGATTCCTTCGTGAACCATTCTCATTATTCTTTGTGCATCCACCTTTCCTACGCATAGGAGAGCTCGACCTTTAGGTACCCTTTTATGTAGCTCGTTGTCTATGAGTACATATTGAGAAGCCAAAAGTCTCAATGCTCGCTTTGCTCTTTTATCAGCATGAGGAGGGTATTCTCCATTGGTGACATAGTTGAGTATGTCTGTGTACCATGGTTCTTCTTCTTGTTCTTCTTCTTCGTCTTGGACTGAGTCGTCATCTTCTATAGCCTGTATATATGCTGGTTTGTGCCTTTTTTCGATAGTTAGAGGCATTTGCTCGATTTCCGTGGGAATCCTGACCATTGAGGCCAATCTTGCCAAGGCATCGGCAAATTTGTTTTCTTCTCTAGGTAGATATGTGTATTTTACTTTCTCTAACTGATCGGTAAGAGTTTCCAGATAAGTTTGATAAGGGGCTAGGCTTTCGCTCTTTACTTTCCACCTTTTAGATATCTGATTGATAATCAAAGAAGAATCTCCAAATATCCTTAGCTTCTTTACTCCCAATGTCAGGGCTGTTTCAAGGCCTACCACGCATGCTTCATATTCAGCAGCGTTGTTGGTAACGTCGAAATCAAGCTTTATTGAGATTGGGACATGTTCTTCTTTAGGTGATACTAGTAGCATTCCGACGCCACATCCCTTTTGGTTTGAGGCTCCGTCGAAATACAAGGTCCAAGTATCATCTTCGGTGACCATCAAATCTTCATCTGGAAATTCATTGTCCTGTATTGGTGTCGAGTCTTCTATTGGAAAGTCTGCCAGAAAGTCTGACACCACAGATCCTTTAATAGCTTTTTGTGGCATAAACCGCACATCAAACTGGGCTAAGTTGACTATCCATCTTGAAATACGTCCATTGAGTGTTGATTTCTCGAACAAATATTTGAGTGGATCAAATCGGGATACTACAAAAACGGTATGCACCAACATGTAATGTCTCAACTTAGTTGTGGCTCACACCAAAGCGAGGCACAATTTCTCGAGTGGTGTATAGCGTGTTTCGTATTCGAGCATCTTCTTACTTAGGTAATAGATTGCATTCTTTTTGTTTTCTACCTCTTGTGCTAGCATGGCTCCCATCGTCTCTTTGGTAACAGTTAAATATAACCTAAGAGGTATTCCGGGAAGTGCTGGCGCTAATACGGGAGGATTTGCGAGATAGGCTTTGATCCTGTCAAAGGCTTTTTGACACTCATCATCCCATATCACTGGTACATTCTTTTTGAGCTTTTTGAAGATTGGTTCACATATCGTTGTCAGTTTTGATATGAACCTACTTATGTATTGTAACCGGCCAATAAATCCTCGAATCTGTTTCTCGGTCTTGGGCGGTGGCATCGACATGATTGCTTTAATCTTGGTTGGATATATCTCTATTCCTCTAGAGCTTATGACATATCCCAAGAGTTTGCCTGAGGTGACTCCAAAAGCACATTTTGATGGATTCAACCTCATATTATATTTTCTTAGCCTTTCGAAGAATTTCCTTAAGGCTACTTGATGGCCTGGACAGTCCTTTGATTTCACAATCATGTCGTCAACATATACTTCAACTTCTTTGTGCATCATGTCATGGAGTAAGGCAGTTGCTGCACGTTGGTAAGTAGCACCTGCGTTTTTCAACCCAAATGGCATTACCGTGTAGCAGTAAGTGCCCCATGGTGTGATAAAGGTCGTTTTCTCCATGTCTTCTTCTGCCATGAGAATCTGATTATACCCAATGTATCCGTCCATGAATGAGAGAAGCGCGTGATTTGCCGTGTTGTCTACTAGAATATCGATGTGTGGCAAAGGGAAGTCGTCCTTTGGACTTGCCTTATTTAGATCTCGATAGTCGACACACATCCTTACCCTTCCGTCTTTCTTTGGAACTGGGACGACGTTGGCGACCCATTCGGGGTATTTGGATACCTTGATGAAACCTGCGGTTATTTGTTTTTGAATTTCTTCTTTTATTTTAAGTGCTACGTCGGGTTTCATTCGACGTAACTTTTGTTTTACAGGTTTCATTCCTGGGATTAATGGTAAAGCGTGTTGGGCTATTTCTCTGTTAATGCCTGGCATATCTTCATATGACCAAGCGAATACATCGATAAATTCTTTAAGTAAGTTAATTAAATCGGTTCTTTCTTGCTTATTCAATGTTAGCCCGATTTTAACTTCTCTTTTATGAGTTGAATCATTTAAGATGTCAACTGTTTCAGTCTCTTCAATTACTGGTGTTTTATTTTCAAGTGTTTCCATTGCTTTAATAATTTCTTTATCTTTTTCATCGTTAGCTAAGCAATGTTCGTCATCTTGGGTTAGGGAAGAACACGATAAATAAGGAGAACGAGAAGTATTATTATACTCTGAGATCATTACATCAAAGAGTGATATGTCCTCAGGGACTGGATCACTAACTATCCTAGGAGAAGAAATAGGAAGGGGAGGCATCATTGCTAAAGACTTACAAGATTCTAAAGGGAAAGACTCTGACTCAGACTCCGACGACTCTTCGAACATCGGCCCTTGCCCTGTCGTGATCGATATCTTCCTTCCACTCGAAGTAGTCACTTTGATAGTCTTGCGCCACCCTTGCAGTGATCCTTCGGCTGGAGTAATAAGCTTCGAGGGGTTGAAGTTTTCGCTTTGTAGGACCGTTTGAATGAGTGAGGAATTATCTTCCTCATAAGCTGGCTCATTCTTTTCTCGCCCAAACAGTAATCCCATGACGTTAAAGTCGAAGCATGGGGGTGCTTTCTCCTTATGGACGGGAGTTGGGATTTTGAAGTAGCAATCCAAGAAAATCTCGAATCCTTGTTGTCATACGCCATTTACAACAAATGGTTCGGGAAATTCATAGCATGGATAGTCCTCTCCTTCTTTTATAAACTGACCATTAAGCGTAAGAGGGTACTGATCCATTGGAATTGCTTTCTTTTGAATGCGAGCGTCCCTTCGTGCTTTCAACTTGTCCTGGGCTCGCTTGAGATCTTTCCGAGTCGGTTCGAAACCAAGTCCGAAAGTATCTAGTTTAGGGAGGCCAGGTGACTCCATCGATTTTGCTATCCCCTTCTTCTTTCCTAAGGTCATCCCAGGGAAGTGTCCTTGTTTCTTCAGCATGGTATTGATAATTATGTTGGAATGGGGGTCGTGGCAAAGAGATGTCTTTTCATCCTCTTGGATTAAGGAGAATTCTTCGTTAAAGCCCCATAGGTCTTCGCCATCTTCGTCGTGCTCCACATTGATAATTGGATTTTCTATGGATTTGATTCTCATCGGCGAAGCGTCAATAGTGATTGGAATTCCTCCAACTATGGCTTTCACTTGTTGGTGGAGAGATGAAGGGACGTCCTTTAGATCATGGAGCCAAGGGCGTCCTAACAACAGATTGAATGAGGCCTTGATGTCTACCACTTGAAAAGTAGTAGCATGTTCTATTGCTCATGCCGTCACATTTAGGGTTATTTTTCCAAGAGCTTGACGACGAGTATTATCGTAAGCTCTTATTCCTTGTGTGGACGGAGTTAAATCCTCATCCCTTATGCCGAGCATCCTCGTAGTCCTAAGGGGACAGACATTGATAGCTGATCCATTGTCTACAAGAGTCATGGGAACATTCATCCTTTTGCAGACTACCGTGAGGTTTAACGCCTTGTAGTGTTTGTCACCTTCTGGGGGTAAATCTTTATCAGAGAAGGTGATTAGATTAATCGGACTAGGGAGGTCACTTGTGAGGAAGTTAGCTAGTCCCTCAGGAGTGGTGTCAGAAACTATCCCGATTTTATCCAAGGCATTCATTACAGCCAACCTATGTTCTCGAGATGTTGCCAGGAGTTTCCATACATTCATCTCAACTTTTGTCTTCTTAAACTGTTTAACGATGTCGTTGTCTTCGATGATAGGTATGGGAACTTGTTGTACAGTAGGCATAAGTTGTGTTGAAACGGGAGGTTGCATTCTCCCGGATCTTGTGAGGACGTCTATTGATGAATCTTCTTCAGCCCAAATGTCGTCTGTGGTGTATGATACAGGAGGTGAAGGTCCCACTATGTCCTTTAGGTAGATATCTTCTTCGTCACTGTCCCATACTCCATTAACAGTTATGTCCTCCTCTTGTTGAACTTGGATTAACTCCTTTTCATTAATCATTTTCTGCACCAAATCCTTGAATTTGAAGCAGTTTTATATGGTGTGCCCCCCTGACTGATGGTACTGACAGTAATATCTATCCTTCCTTTTTAATGATTCAAATGGTCTCGGTTCGAGAGGTTTGACCTTGCCACTCTCGGAGAGCATTTCGAACATTTGTGCATATGGGATCCCAATAGGAGTGTAAACCCTATTGCTCTTCTTGGGTTTTTCGGTGACTTGTAAGGGAAAATACTTTGCCTCATAAGTCGTTTTCACTGGTGTGAATTCTCTCTTAGGTTCTCCTTTGGACATGGAAGTTCATCATATTTCTTGTGAAGTTCGTTTACAACTTTGAGAGTTTCACGTAATAGTTGCGATGTCTCCCTCATAAACAGTGTGAGCAATTGTATGTCTTCCTTGTTTGCTGGTTCTGGAAGGTTATCTCCGACATCGAAAAAGATCTCTTCTTCTCCTTCTTCGACATTGGTTGTTTTGACAGGCTTAATGAGACATGAGGGGTCAACTTCGCTTTCTCCATCGGAGATAGCCAAAGTATGAGCTAGAGGTGCATTGTCAATACTTGGATTCTTACTGGCAGGGGGCAACGGCAGCTTGTTACTGTCAATTAGGTCTTAGATAGCTTCCTTGAGCTTCCAACAGCTTTCAGTAGAATGGCCTCTACCTTGGTGATATTTGCAATGTGCGTTGGGGTTCCAGTTAGCCGACCTCTTCTCAACTGGTGGATCCCCGAATGGTCCAATGGGAGTTATAAGACCTTTTGCATTTAATCGATCAAATGCGGTGTCATAACTCATGCCAATAGGAGTGAAGTTCCTCCTGAATGGTTTCTTTTGTCCTTGGTTGTTCATGGCGAGGACTTCTCCTAGATTAAAGGTGCTAACATTATTTGAGTGGGCGGTTTTGGAAGAATAAGGATTGTCGTTCTTCTTTCCTTTCCAGCCACTGTTGGAGTTATTGTTGGCAGCTTTAGACTTAACCAAGTCATCTTCAATATTGATCCCAATATCATAAACATCCTTAAAGGTATGAAGGTTTTTTTGATACTTAAGATGTTTGGAATATTTTTCTTGGAGATTTTTAATGAACAGTCTTACGGACTCTTTTTCACTTGGTACCTCGATCATTTTAGCTGAGGTTTCTCTCCATTTGTTAAAGAAAGAAGTGAAGCCTTCATTCTCTTTCAGTTTGAGGATTTCAAGTTCTCTATGGTCAGTTTCGACTTGAATGTTGCATTTGTACCTATCAACGAAAGTGTTTGCTATGGATTCCCAGGTAGAAGTCTTTTCTTTTTCGAGAGAAAAGAACCATTGTTGGCAAACGGTCTCGAGAGATAGTGAGAACAGAGAAGGGAAGACCTTCTTATCGATACCCTAGATACTCATTATTGTTTCAAATGCTCTTAAATGGAAGTAAGGGTTGTCAATTGCCCTAAATTTTGGGATGTCGTTGGCGCTGAACTTCTGCGGAAGAAGATCTTTATCCATCGAGACCCCTTGGGATGTGAGTTCTTGAAACTTGTAGTCACTTGACAACTTGCTTAGGCTCTTTTGCATGAGGTCCATTTGTTGTTGTTTCACAGGATCATCGATCTTAAGTGCGAGAAGCTTCAGTGTCTCAGTTACAGTAGCCAGTTGGTTCTGGAGATCGTTGACTTCTTCTTGAGTTGCCATTATAACTCTTGCTTTCCTTTTGCGGGCTATAGGTTTGTCGAAAAGTTGGACTTGTACGAAGAGGTTATCTTTGATTAATCGTCCTTCCTTTCTTGACCACGCGCTGTAAATTAAGCCAATTTGCATTTTAATTACTTGACTCGAATCAACTTGACTTTATGGTTTTTATTTTTTTATTTTTTTTAAATAAAAAAAATGTACATATTTTTAGGGAACTAAGTATTATTATTTATTGGAGGATTAATATCCGACTTACCCACCTTAAAAAAATGACGAAAAAAAAAACGCGCACACAAGACTCTCTTAATCATGGTCAAAACACGTGTATTGGTGTGTGCATTGAGTGTAAGTGACATGCTTGGACTCTGGTGTAAGACCATGGGACTTAGTGCCTAAACTCGAACATTGATTCAATTAAGAATTATTGTCAGCAAAATTAACCGAATTAAACAGAAAACTGAATAATTAGACATTAGGTGATGACTCGACAAACAATCCGAACTGTCGGCCAAGCGACAGGACTGGCGTCGCATTATGGTGGTTGGCGCCAGACAATTTAGTAAATTTCTGGCACTACACACTATAACGTGGCGCTACAGCTCAGACTTTGGCGCCAATATTGGAGCTTCGGTCTGGGACTGTTTTCGGTATTATTAGTCAACTGGGGTATGCCTAAAGTCGTACTAGGTCAATTTCGATTAAAAAAAAACTTTATTGACTCAAATTAATTAATTAATTGATTAATTAGGCAAAGTTCTTTAAGTCATTAATTTTAGTCTCAGCACAAATCAACAAACGGTTAAGAGAAATATAGAATATATATGCACAACAAATAATGCACAATTAGTCAAGTAGGCACAATATGATGCAATAAGTTTGCAACCTAACCATGACTCTAGTTCTCTAAAGTTCGGGATATGGTTTAGTCAATAGAGGGTCCATGGTTAATTGTCCGGATGCACCGCGCGGAAGCCTAACCGTGAAGGGTTGGCGCGTGTGGATGGGACACCGCGAGTTTTAGAAAAAACTCGCTTCCATGGTTTGGTGAATTCAACATCTCGGATGTACCCTTTGTTGCCAGGAGCGTTCAATTGGGTAGATGGAGCATGAATTCCCAGAGGGTTATGTCCATATGTAGAACACATATGGGTTTCAGAAAAGTGAGAAAAACTTCAATCAGGAAGTAGGATCGAGCAAACAATACGAAAAACCGGTCGAAATTAGAACGCATATTTCTGGCTCGGTATTGGGGGAAATTGGCGCCAGCAAACAGAGACTGGCGCCAACTTTTAACTGTAGCGCCTGGCGCCAATATTGGCGTCTGGCGCTACGGCTAAAAGTTTGGCGCCAAGCTCTGGCCCCTGACGCTACTTCCCACATGCCTCAGCAGCTTTCTGTGCTCAATAAAATCTTCCAGTTTCGCGCGGTGTTATTTCAGTCCTAGTTGTGAAAGACATTTCTCAAATTTCCTACGTGTAAAATCCTATGTTTTTGACTCATTACGGATGGTCTTTCCAATGAGAACCTTTTTATGCATATGACAATAATGTTAATCAAAATTACGCACATGAAATATTTAGAACTTTTCGAGTCTCATCCACTCATTCTAAATCATTGCCGAAACAAATTCAGGAATTAAAATAGAAATCCTCCCCAGTGGAGTCGCCAAAAACTGTAGGGAATAGTTTCAAGCCTTTAAAATCCCACTAGCTTGAACCCCACTGTGATCATACACTAAAGTACGGTGGCGTCCAAAAGGGAAGAAGATAGAGCAAAAGAGTCGCCAACAAGTTTTTAAGGAACTTGTAAACCGTTCATAGGATGAAGGTTACACCCCTTAACGATCCAAGAGATCGTCAACTCCATAAGGTCATGAACCAAATAAGGGTTCGGGGATGAAGGTACAAATACAACCTAAAAGAGATTGAACCTGCCCTAATAATAGGCCTCTACTTTATTCTGCTCGTATTCATGTGCGCTTTCTGACTAACATACAATCAATAGAATTAACCCTAAACCTGTTTAATCTATGTTGGTTGAATATAATGCACAAATAAACTATTATTGGCGATCACTTGAATTATAATCATATTAACCCTAACAAGATTATTAATTATCTTATTAAGCGTGATTACAAGTACCAAATTCCCTTTAAACATGCATAAAAGGCGTGATCAAGAAATAAATATAAATAACCAAGCAACAATAATAAACAATATCATGATAATAAAAATCATAATCATCATAAAATAATAATAATAATTATAATCGTGATAACCATAAATATAATCATAATAATAACAATATTCATGTTAAAGCATAATAATAATAGCAAGATCCTAGGCATGATACTAACAAGATTAATAACAAACCCTAGCATGTCACTAAACAATAAAAATCAAATATTTAACCCTAACATGATACTAACAATCATAAATATTAGGAAGAACATAAAAGGCATCACAACAATCATATTTAATATTAAAATTACCCTAGACATAATACTAGGCATATCATAATAACAATGTAAACATGATTTCTACATCAAAATAACAATAAATCAATAAAAGTACTTACTTGGATGCCTCGTACCTCTTTCTAATAACAAAATACACATGTTAGTAACTTCAAGGAAAATAATAAACAAAGTAATCAAATTAAATAATTAAAAGAGAGATTTGAGACCAAACCCTCAGAAATTAAACCTTTCACGTCTAGGGCGAAGGCAACTTCGAATATGGCTAGGTATTTCTAGATCTTGTGAATGCGGAATTTTGTATGAAAAAGCAAGAAAGAATAGAATGCTAAAGAATACTTGATTGTTAATGAAAGCTAATTAAAACTAATTGTTGATGAGAATTCGTGAAAATTGGTGAATGAAAGATTGTAGATGAATACTTAAGAATGAGGAGAATTGATGAATGAAAAATTGCGAATGAAGAGAGTTGGTGAAGGAAAACTTGCGAATGAAGAGAGTTAGTGAATGAAAACGGAGTTTTTGATACGATATTTATAGAGAAAATCAGCCAAAAAAGATAATTTAACAAAACAGAGTCTGAAGATCGCAAAACAGGATTGGCGCCAACCCTGGCTAGCTGGCGCCAGGCACCAGTGGCTAGCGCCAGGCGCCAATGGCTAGCGCCTGGCGCCAAGCCCAAGGCCTGGGGTTGGACGCCAGTCTTAATTCCAACGCGTTTTCGAAAATCTGATAAGTTTACCGTACTGGAAGATAAAATAATATAATTTCTTCGAAAATGCTATTTGATCTTGATTAAAACTCTGAAAAGTCCTAATTGAATTAGGAATGAAAAGAACCTTCTAGAAGACTCTAGAAGACTAAAACCATTCCTAATTGCATTCGGAATGATAAATCATATTAGGCCCTCCCCTAGATCATTGGGCCGTACATAAAGCTCAAACCGGGCCCAGTTTAGTAAATTGGCCATAACTTCCTCAATATTCATCGGAATTGGGCTTATAATATATCGTTGGAAAGGTCTTTGAAAACCCCATCCAACTACACCATTATTGGACCCATATCATGGATCAACCAAACTGGATTAGCTATTTTCTTAAAAATAAAGTTTTCCAAAACAGGGAGAAAAGAAAAGAAATAAAACTTTCCGCAACACTAGACCTTTCCACACTTTCGTTTCATTCGATTATGACTCGACGTGAAAGGCACTCATCACCGGGTTTGGTTTTGGGGAGACACAAATGGGTGTCTACAATGTGCTTCTCCCTGTGGTTCGATCCCTCTTCTTTCATATACTTGTATTATATAGGTTAAGTTGAGTGTTATAAATTGTATTTGATTTAGGTGTAATCGTCTAACGACACGATTATTCCTTCATCAAATTGGCGCCATTGCTGGGGAGGCGGCTTCCATTGCTATTTCATTGCTTATTTGAGACTATCTCACCTTTTTTTTGTTACTGTTTGCTACTTTTGTTACTTGTCAGTGCTTACGTTCTTCTTAGCTTTGTTATATGAACAGAGGTCGAACCCGCTAAAGGTCTTTGATTCCCATCGATCTAGAGCTAGAGAGGTATTTGTCCCTACTTTGAAGAGAAGCGAGAGTAAGGAGTAGAAATTCTCACACCCTAACGAAAGGAGTAAGATAATTAGAAGATACTCCACCCTCTTCACCCTCAAGTGAAGAATTAGATAGCCCTAACTCATCATCAAGTCCGGAAATCAACCCTTTCTCAACCTTTAAGTTCGAGAGTGAAGAAGGTCCTAAAATGAGAGAGAATACACCTTTGAGTCGTCTTAGGGCTCCCGAAGCCTTTAGAGCACAAAGTGGGATCTTAACTCCTCCTATTCAAGCCAACAATTTCGAAATCAAGCCCAATTTAATTGCTTTGATAGAAAGGAAACAATTCTCGGGTGGGAAATTTGAGAGTCCTCATGAGCACTTAAAATAGTTCGAGAGATATTGTGACACAGTAAAGGTTAATGGAGTGACTCAAGAATATATTTGCCTCAAGATGTTTCCAATTTTCTCTAATTGGGAGAGGACTAGAATGGCTAGAGAAGGAGGTGCCCCCTAATTCTCTCACAACATGGGAATAAGTGACTATGGCTTTCTTGAGGAGGTTCTATAACCATAGGAAGTCTGCCGAGATTCGGTATTCGATCCAAGGCTTTCGCCAAAAGACTGGTGAGTCTTTAAGTGCAGCATAGGAACGATACAAAGAACTTCAACGTCAATGCCCACACCATGGGATACCCAAGTATCAACTCATTCACAATTTCTATGGAGGTCTCACACCTCAAGGAAGAACAAGCCTAGGCGGCCAGCGGTTCAATCATGAACAAAGGAGAGGATGAAGTGGAGTGTATTATAAAGGAGGCCGCAAAGCACTATGATGATTAGTATGAAGGAGAAAGGGATACTACTTCTAGTAGGGGTGTTTATACATTGGAGCAAGCCAACGCAATCAACAACCTCTCTACCTAAATCTCCAAAATGACCAAGCAAATGGACGAATTGATGAAAGAAAGGTCCAATACTCACGGCAATACCTCCCCTTCTTCCAAGGGAGGCAATGGTATGACCACTTCTTCCCCCTCTTCTTACAATACAATGCCCCAAGGATGCATGTTTTGTTCTAATTGTGAAACCTATGATCATGATACCTCCCATTGTGTTTATGCTTGTGAAGTTCAACCCCTTCTCCATGAACATGATGATAATGTGGAAGATGTCAATGCTATGAATTTTTCTCCTAGAACGGGGAATGTAGGGAACTTTAGGCCAAACTCCAATCAAATGGGGAATTGTAATCAAGGTGGAAACCGTGGTTGGAACCAAGGTGGTGGTGGTTATTATAACCAATACCATGGTGGGGGAGGCCCTTCCAATTTCAATGGAAGAGGCTACTCTAACAAAAGGGGGTATGGTAATCAAAACCAACAACCTAATTCCCGATACCATGACCATCAAAATAAAAATTTCGGTGATCAAGGTAACATGGGAAACAATCAACAAAGCAATGTTCCTAACCAAGGCACCGGAGGAAATAGGGGCCAATATGTCTCTAACTATGCCCAAACTAATATGCTTCCGGGTTTCCATCAACCCCAACTTCCTCCACCTCAACAACCTCTTCAACTTGAAGCTCCTCCAAATGATCCCGTGATGGCTAAGTTAGATGCTATAATGAAAATGCATGAAGAGGATAAAAAGCAAATTAATGCTCACATGAAAATGCTTGAAACCCAAATTGCTCAACTTGCATCTAATTCATCTTCTTTTTCTACCATTCCAAGTCAAGGTGTCAACCCAAAACCTTTGTATGCCGTGACAACTAGGAGTGGGAAGGTAGTAGGGAATGACCCTTTAGTTGAGGAGGAACCCCAAGTGTAGGTGGATTTAGAGAATGTGGGTGAGAGAACCAATGAGCCATTGAGTGTTGAGAAGGAAAAAGATGTTGAGGTGCCAAAGGAAAAATAAGCCACCCCCTTGCCCCTAATTCGTCAACCTAGAGAGGAAAAGCTACCCTTTCCACAACGATTTGTGAGAGCTAAGCTTGATGCCCAATTTGGGAAGTTTTTTTATGTCATTAAGAATTTGCATGTTTCCGTTCCTTTTGTTGATGCTATGAAGCAAATGCCCCACTATTCCAAATTTTTAAAAGACCTTTTAAGTGGGAGAAGGGAGTATGAAACGGTGAGCTTGACCGCCAATTGTAGTGCAATTCTTTCCAACAAACTTCCTACAAAATTAAAAGATCCAGGTAACTTCTCCATCCCTTGTTCTATTAATGGCATTGAGTTTGATAAAGCCTTGTGTGATTTAGGAGCAAGTGTGAGTTTTATGCCCTATTATGTCTACCAAAAGCTTAGTGTAGGAACCCTTTCCCCCACTAACATTACTCTCCAACTAGCGGACTGTTCCATTAAGTTCCCCATGGGAAAAGTTGAGGACATTCCCCTTAGGGTAGGAAAGTTCACATTCCCCATGGATTTCTATGTGCTAGAGATGGATGAGGACGAGAGGATTCCTATAATTTTGGGTAGACCATTTCTAGCTACTTCTAGAGCTATTATCAATGTGAAGGACGGTAAGATATCCTTGAAAATTCACAATGATTCCATTGAATTGGATTTGAATAGTGTCATGCAACAACCCTCCTCAAGTGGTGAATGCTTTAGAGTAGATATTCTTGATACCGTGCTTAATGAATTTTCTCGCTCCCACTTGCATGCTCCTAATGATCCTCTTGAAAGTGTGTTGTTGAATGAATCTAAGATAGGTACTCACCAAGAAGACATACAATTCTATGAGGATTTGCTTGAAGAAAGCAAGAGGGTTTGCAAGGAAGCGAGCATGGAAGAAGAGGCTCCTTACATTCATGACCTCTTTCAAGTTGAAGAAAGATAAGAGAGCCCCAATGGTAAGGGAGCACCAAAGGTAGACTTGAAATCTCTACCTTTTGGCTTGAGGTATGCATTTCTTGGTTCCGATGAGTCTTTCCCCGTGATTGTCAATTCTAACCTAACGGAGGAGTAAACCTCCCTCTTGATCAATGTTTTGAGAAAACACAAGACACAACAAGAAAATGGCATGTTTCCGACCGAAAAGATCCGTTGCGGAAGTTTGGAAATCCGTCGCAAAACACGTTTACGAAGGAATTCCGTCGTTGAGTTCCGTCGGAAAACAGTTGGTAGGAAAAACATGTTTTTTTCTAGGAAAATTTCGTCGGAAAGGGGTATTCCAACGGATTTTCCGACCGAAAATAATCCGTCGGACATTTTTTTGACTTTTGTGAATATTCCGTCGCAAATTTACGACGGAAAAATCCGTCGTTGGAATGACCATAACGACGAAAAATTCCGTCGCAAATCAAGCTTTACGACCGAAAACCATCCCTCGTTGAATATGAAACTTGCGACGAAAATTAATCCGTCGCTAGCTTACGACAGAAAATTCGGTCGCTAACTAGCGACGGATCCAAATTCCGTCGCAATATACAGCAGATTCCGACGGATTATCTGCCCTTTTTTCCGTCGCGAATTGTAACATTCTGACCAATTTTTTCCTTTTTTCCGTCGCTAATTCTATTTTTTCGACTATTAATATCACTTATTTCTCCGTCGCAAAATTGTTTTTTCAATTCGAACACATTCCAAAAAATTTCAATAATAAAAAATATCATTAATAGTGTATGTTCCTGCACCTAATACCTGTGATAATTAAAATCATAATCAAATTACAAAAATATTAATAAATATATTTTCACAAAAGCTATATGCTTAAGTAGAACATATCCAAAAGCTACATAATATATTGTAAGTTCTACAGAAGCGGGAACATAATCAAATGCTACATAAATTCAAATTAAGTACATGTCCATACTACATAAACCTAAGATAGGCTAAAAAACTACAGGGGTACCCTATCCTCCACTACCCGGGTCATCCCTAGGGTCTCGACGATGAGGCTGAAAGGTGGAACATGTGTCGTTGTTGCCGAATCGTCTCATGAAGTCATTCCACCTCTCCTCGGCTCTCCTCTCCATTTCAGCCACTTCAGCTTGAATTCGGGCTTTCATATCAACTTCCATTTCACTCCGTAGTTCACTTTGTATTTCACTCCGGAGTTCACTATGGATCTCACTACGAAGAGCCTAAACCCTTTGCTCCATCTGATCCTGCATCTGAGAAACAACGGACGGGTGTGTACTGTTGTGAAGACCTAGAAACTCAACCTATCCGGTCGCCATAGTACAGCTCTGCACTTTGGCCAAGTCCCCTCACCTGACCCTTCTAGTTGCGACCACCCACAGTCTCCCAATACAACTCATTAGGACTCTTTGTAATCCTTTGAGTTGTGGCTTCTTCAACCTTCTTCTGGTAGGTCTCCTACAAGAAATACATTATACAATTATATATGATTTTAATAATTGCGACAAACATAATTTACAAGTAAAGCAAATAAACATATAAGTGAATGTGACTTAAAATCACATAAAAGAAGCAAATTTCTAAGTTTATAGGTCCATATCCTCAAAATAAGGCCATTTCAAGCCAAAATGGCTTCTTACATGCCTATTTTCTTTATTTCTTCACTTTTTACCTCATTCTTTCTCAAACCATCTCAAATTTACATAGTTATAACAGATTATGACTTGAAATCACATAAAAGAAGCATAATTCTAAGTTTATGGGTCCATATCCTCAAAATGAAGCCATTTCAAGCCACAATGGCTTCTTACATGCCTATTTTCTTTATTTCTTCACTTTTGAACTCATTATTTCTCAAACCATCTCATATTTACATAGTTATAAGAGATTTTAACTTGAAATCACATAAAAGAACCAAATTTCTTAGTTTATGGGTCCATATCCTCAAAATGAAGCCATTTCAAGCCAAAAAGGCTTCTTACATGCATATTTTCTTTATTTCTTAACTTTTGAACTCCTTCATTCTAAAAAAAATATCATATTTACATATTTATAAGATATTATGACTTTAAATCACATAAAAGAAGAATATTTCTAAGTTTATGGGTCCATATCCTCAAAATGAAGCCATTTCAAGCCAAAATTGCTTCTTGCATGCCTATTTTCTTTATTTCTGCCCTTTTGAACTCATTATTTCTCAAAAAATCTCATATTTACATAGTTATAAGAGATTATGACTTGAAATCACATAAAAGAAGCATATTTCTAAGTTTATGGGTCCATATCCTCAAAATGTAGCCATTTCAAGACAAAATGGCTTCTTACATGCCTATTTTCTTTATTTCTTAACTTTTGAACTCATTATTTCTCAAACCATCTCATATTTACATATTTTTAAAAGATTATGAATTGAAATCATATAAAAGAAGCATATTTCTAAGTTTATGGGTATATATCCTCAAAATAAAGCCATTTCAAGCCAAAAAGGCTTCTTACGTGCCTATTTTCTTTATTTCTTACCTTTTGAACTCATTATTTGTCAAAACATCTCATATTTACATATTTATAAGAGATTATGACTTGAAATCATATAAAATAAGCAATTTTCTAAGTTTATGGGTCCATATCCTCAAATTGAAACCATTTCAAGCCAAAATGGCTTCTTACATGCCTATTTTATTTATTTCTAAATTTTTGAACTCATTATTTCTCAAACAATCTCATATTTACATAGTTATAAGAGATTAAGACTTGAAATCACAAAAAAGAAGCAATTTTCTAAGTTTATGTGTCCATATCCTCAAAATAAAGCCATTTCAAGCCAAAATGGCTTCGTACATGCCTATTTTCTTTATTTCTTCACTTTTGAACTCCTTCATTCTCAAAATATATCATATTTACATATTAATAAGATATTATGACTTGAAATCACATAAAAGAAGCAATTTTCTATGTTTATGGGTCCATATCCTCAAAATGAAGTCATTTCAAGCCAAAATGGCTTCTTACATGCCTATTTTCTTTATTTCTTCTCTTTTGAGCTCATTCTTTCTCACACCATATCATATTTACATTTTTATAAGAAATTATGACTTGAAATCACATAAAAGAAGCATATTCCTAAGTTTATGGGTCCATATCTTCAAAATGAAACCATTTCAAGCAAAAATGGCTTCTTACATGCCTATTTTGTTTATTTCTTAACTTTTGAACTCATTCTTTTTTAAACCATCTAATATTTACATATTTATAAGAAATTATTACTTGAAATAACATAAAAGAATCATATTTCTAAGTTTATGGGTCTATATCCTCAAAATAAAGCCATTTCAAGCCAATAAGGCTTCTTACATGCCTATTTTCTTTATTTCTTCACTTTTGAACTCATTCTTTCTCAAACCATCTTATATTTACATATTTATAAGAGATTATGATTTGAAATCACATAAAAGAATCATATTTCTATGTTTATGAGTCCATATGCTAAAAGTGAAGCCATTTCAAGCCAAAATAGCTTCTTACATGCCTATTTTCTATTTTTTTGAACTTTTGAAGTCATTATTTCTCGAACCATCTCATATTCACATAGTTATAAGAGATTATGACTTGAAATTACATAAAAGAAGCATATTTCTAAGTTTATGGGTCTATATCCTCAAAATAAAGCCATTTAAAGCCAAAAAGGCTTCTTACATGCCTATTTTCTTTATTTCTTGACTTTTGAACTCCTTCATTCTCAAACAATATCATATTTACATATTTATATGAGATTATGACGTGAAATCACATAAAAGACGCATATTTCTAAGTTTATGGGTCCATATCCTCAAAATGAAGCCATTTCAAGCCAAAATGGATTCTTGCATGCCTATTTTCTTTATTTCTTCCCTTTTGAACTCATTATTTCTCAAACAATCTCATATTTACATAGTTATAAGAGATTAAGACTTGAAATCACATAAAAGAAGCAATTTTCTAAGTTTATGTGTCCATATCCTCAAAATAAAGCCATTTCAAGCCAAAATGGCTTATTACATGCCTATTTTTTATTTTTTTATTTCTTCACTTTTGAACTCCTTCATTCTCAAACAATATCATATTTACATATTTATAAGATATTATGACTTGAAATCACATAAAAGAAGCAATTTTCTATGTTTATGGGTCCATATCCTCAAAATGAAGTCATTTCAAGCTGTGTTGTTTATGTGATTGATAGTTTTTGTTTGAAGTTTTTGTGTTTCGTTTCCTGAGTTCTGCTCCTCCTGTGCCCTTCCTAGAAGGTAGCAGGATGTGTGTGGCTCTCAGAAGAGTTGCCTGGTTTGCCCTCTTCTCACTGCCTGTAGGTGGTTGAGGGTTCTCTAGGCTTCTAGGGGGTGGTGTGGGCTTTTTAGCTCTTGTGTAGTTTTGTGGTGCCTGTTTCAGGCTGTGTTTTGTACAGTTTGTACAGTTTTTATTGTGTTAATATAATTGCTTACTTACCAAAAAAAAAAAAAAAAAAAGAAGTCATTTCAAGCCAAAATGGCTTCTTACATGCCTATTTTATTTATTTCTTAATTTTTGAACTCATTCTTTCTCAAACCATCTCATATTTACATAGTTATAAGAGATTATGTCTTTAAATAACATAAAAGAAGCATATTTATAAGTTTATGGGTATATACCCTCAAAATAAAGCCATTTCAAACCAGAAAGGCTTCTTACATGCCTATTTTCTTTATTTCTTCACTTTTGAACTCATTCTTTCTCACACCATCTCATATTTACATATTAATAAGAGATTATGACTTGAAATCACACAAAATAAGCATATTTCTAAGTTTATGGGTCTATATCTTCAAAATGAAACCATTTCAAGCAAAAATGGCTTCTTACGTGCCTATTTTGTTTATTTCTTAACTTTTGAACTCATTCTTTCTTAAACTATCTCATATTTACATATTTATAAGAGATTATTACTTGAAATTACATAAAAGAAGCATATTTCTAAGTTTATGGGTTTATATCCTCAAAATAAAGCCATTTCAAGCCAATAAGGCTTCTTACATGCCTATTTTCTTTATTTCTTCACTTTTGAACTCATTCTTTCTCAAACCGTCTCTTATTTACATATTTATAAGAGATTATGACTTCAAATCACATAAAAGAATCATATTTCTATGTTTATGGGTCCATATCCTCAAAGTGAAGCCATTTCAAGCCAAAATGGCTTCTTACATGCCTATTTTATTTATATCTTAATTTTTGAACTCATTATTTCTCAAACCATCTCATATTTACATAGTTATAAGAGATTATGTCTTGAAATCACATTTAAGAAGCAAATATCTAAGTTTGTGGTTCCATATCTTCAAAATAAAGCCATTTCAAGCTTAAATGGCTTCTTACATGCCTATTTTCTTCATTTCTCAACTTATGATGTTATTCTTTCCCAAACCACCTCATAATTACATATTTATATGTAAATTTGACTTTAATTGACATAAAAGAAGCTATGTTCTAAGTTCTAAGTTTAAGCCAACATAATAAGTTTAGATACAAAATTATATTAAAGTTGTTACTGTAATGTTTTTGGATTTGGCTTTTCCAGGCACCATTCCTTTCCTGTGGACCTCCTTGAAGCGTGTCTTCATGAAAAGCTCATGTACAGTTGGTAACTTCCATTTGTTTTTTGCCGCTTTTGAATGTACATGCACCAAAAAAAATTAAACTTGTCATTTCAATGTAAACCACAATTGTTACCTATTTCACTTGCCTTAAAAAGAAACTAACCATCCTTTTTGCATGTTATACAGATGAAATTGACCCTGGTAGTGGGTTGGTTCAACCACATTGTCCATCGATTCGCCTCTTCTATTCCTCTTGTTTTTTTCGGACCGTTTCTTTACGTATCATCATTGGCAACAATGTGCATCATCTTCCGGTGGACATCCTCGATCAGCCAGTCCGGCTTCTCACCTTTCATCTTGTGTGTGATTGTGTGAAACATGTCCTTCAGCCGATATGCGAACATGGATTCAAAGGATCTCTTCACATGGTCGTTCAACTCAGGTGCCCATGTGCATTGCTTTTGCAATTGACAAACATTTAAAGTTATCAACCACAACTCCATCAATACATTTAGTAATACATAGTTATAAGTATAAAATGTCATACGCAAAACAAGTTCCACCAATGCTCCTTTGTTTTGGCATCAACCTCTCCGTAATTCCTCCAAGGCTTTCGATAGTAGCCTGTTAGGGTACCGGAGACAACCTTTACCACGGGTTTATCATCAAACCTATATTAACGTACATCAAGATCAAAAAGTAAATAAGTAGTTCTTGTTAGAGTAATCCATAGGTCATTGATATAAAATATGGATACAAAGGAATTGAAATAACAACTAAATACATACCAGCACGTGGCAGGGTCTATTACCACCTTCTGAGAAGACTGTGAGACTTGTTGCCCCTGAAGCTGTTGCGCCTGAATCTGTTGCGCTCATGATGCTCAATCTGCATCTGTGTTTGAGGATCCTCGTCGTCACCCAAATCTTCCGTGTCCTCCATTTCCTCGTCATCATCATATATCAAAACTTGTCTTTTCTCCTTTCCCTTTTTTTCTCTTCGACGTTTCTCCTTTTTTCCCTCCCGCCATTGCCACCTGAAAAAGATGTTAGTAACATGCTATGATATTATTAACATCACAAAAATTAGAAGTACAATGAGATGTAACAGAATTAACAATAGAACGACAAACTCTGTAATTGGTTTTACAATAACAATCAAATTAAACCGACAATTACATTCAAAGTACAAGAAAATGCATCTGCTTTGTTTTTTTTACAATAACAAGCACATTCTCCTAGCCGTGGCTTTCATCGCTACTATCACTACTAATATTATCACTACTGTCATCTAAAAACACATCGATGGCATCATCCTCATCACTGTCACTAGAGTCGACGCTGGATTCATCATCTGATTTGCTTGAGATTATTAAGTCGCCATCATCATCTTCGTCGTAATCCTCAACTAGGTAGTAGTCAGGAATGCCATTCGGTGGACAAAGCGTTGCGTGTAATTATGGGGACGGTGCCTGCAAAAACTCAAGGTCTACTGGAGCATCAACCACTGACCTTGCTTATGTTTTAAACACAGACCACCATTGAACTTGATCCCATTTTAGGCTAGGGTAGGATGTGTAGTACACTTGGGTCACTTGATAAGATAATACAAAGGGATCATACTTGGGGTATTTCTTAGTATGATTCACTTCGACAAGCTTGTATTGTTCATGTATGTTCATACCCCTACCACAATCCATCCAACTACACTTAAAAAAATATAGTCTTATACTCTTTTTTTGGACCAGTGTAGACAAGTTCAATTATATCGTCTAGAATGCCAAAGTACTCTCCACCGTCCTCACTAGACACACACACACACACCATAATTCATTGTGGACTTGTGTTTGCCATAGGAATGTGTATGGAAATTAAATACACCAACAAAAATCTGCCTCCAAGTTCGAACACGCTTGAAAGGACGCATGCACAATGCTTGGAGGTCATCTAAATTTGGTTTCTCTTCAACCACCTATTTACGTCACAATAGAAGAATTAATTAAAGTGAATTGCAATATCTAAAAGTCATATTTAAAGAACAACTAGAACATTTCTATCACCTTATGGTGAAACCAATCAGAGAATTCGACGTCACATTTCTCCATGACTTCTTTTCTATGCAAAAAAGGGCAGGTACTAAGAACGTAGTCCTCAAACTTCCTATTAGGTCAATGACACGAGATCAATTAGTAATTCAACCAAATTAATTCTTCAAAACTATGAATAAAATTCAATCCTTAAAACGTATACCTTTTATATTCACCAAGAATGCTGCAGTTTCGTAAAACGAACAAATGAGCACACTCGAGTTCCTTTTCATCTAAATACCGAGTTTTACCCTCAGTTGAGACACGACCGCTATCCACCGAGAACAACTCTGGTAAGTCAGCGTTGTCCAATGTGGATTCCATGTCTACATTCACATTTCGAACAAGATCCCGAATTTTTGTGTCAACTGACGCCTGAAAGTAATTTGAGCAAAATTTTGCTATCTCTTCGATGAGATAAGCATTGCATATTAAACCTTCAACTCGAGCCTTGTTCCCAATTTTACGTTTCAAGTGATTAAGGAACCTACATTTAAACTAGCATAAATAATTGCGTAAATAGGTCATGATTATGAAGGGTTTGTATGAAAGAAGAAGTTAATGGGACTTTGATTTACCTTTCGAAGGGATACATCCATCAATATTGAACAGGACCACATAACTTGCCCTCATATGGAAATTGAATAGGTAAATGCTCCATAGAGTTGAAGCATGCAGGAGGGAAAACCTTCTCAAGCTTGCAAAGGATTTCAGCTATGTTTTTTTCTAATTGCTCCATGTCACTAACTGTGATTGTGTAACAACACAAATCACGGAAGAATTGACTGAATCTCTATAACCGCATTCCAAATATGGGTAGGGAGCAATTCCCTCAAAGGAGTGGGCAACAGCCTCTCCATGAACATGTGACAGTCGTGGCTTTTCATTCCATGAAGCTTACAAGCTTGTAAATCTACACATTTGCTCAAATTGGAGGCATATCCATATGGAAAACGCAACTGTTTAACCCATTCACACAACACTTTTCTTTGAGCCTTGTCAAGAGCGAATGGGGCTTTTGGCATGAACTCTTTTCCTCTATCATCCTCCTGCACATGAAGTTGTGGCCGTTTATAATATTTGGCAATGTCATTTCGAGCCGATGGCGTGTCACATGTATGCTTTTTCACATCCATTATGGTGTGGATTAACTGATCAAAGAAAGTTCTTTTCAATGTGCATGACATCCAAGTTGTGACGGATGAGGAAATGCTTCCAATAAGGAAGTTCCCTCAATGAGGTATGCTTGAACCACCCTTTTTTTGCTTTTTTGAGGTGTTTCAGTGCTTCCGGCCCATCAGTTGCCTTTGGAAGGTGTCTCACACATTCCCACAATTCCTCACCTGATATGATGTGTGTCGGTGAACCTTTTTCGACTTTGTTTTTACAAAATGCAGTTTTGCTTTTTCGAAAAGGGTGATCTGTTGGAAGGAATTGGCGATGACAATCAAACCAAGAAACTTTGCCACCGTGTTCAAGCCAAAATGCTTTGATTTTATCCACACAATAAGGAAAAGCCTTCTTACCTGCTGTGGTCCAACCAGACAATATACCGTAAGCTAGGAAGTCACTAACGGTCCAAAGGATGGCTGCTTGAAGATTGAAATTTTGTTTCCTTGAAATTTCATAAGTATTTGCGCCAACTTCCCATAATTGTTTCAACTCTTCTACCAACGGTTGCATATACACATCCATAATTGTTTCAACTCTTCTACCAACGGTTGCATATACACATCCAAATTTCCCTTAAGGTTCTTAGGATCAGGAACGAGCAATGAAAGGAACATGAATTGTCTTTTCATACACATTGAGGGAGGGAAGTTATAAGGGGTCAATATGACAGGCCAACAAGAATATTGTCCCCCAAACTTACCATGAGGAGCAAAACCATCTGTACACAAGCCAAGTCGAACATTACGAGGCTCATTGGAAAATTCTGGAAAGCAATTGTCGAGGTGTTTCCAAGCTTCACTATCACTAGGGTGCGCCATTGTGCCTTGAACTCGAGGATTTTTCGAATGCCACGTCATTTCCTCCGAAATGTTCTTGGTTGCATAGAGCCTTTGCAATCTCGGTGTGATCGGAAAATAAATTAATACATTCAAAGGCACTAAGCTACCTTTAGAAGTCTTCTTGTATCGGTCGCTACCACACACCCGACATATAGATAGCTGAACATCATCCTTCCAAAATAGCATACATCCTTTCGGACATGCATGAATCTTTTCATGAGGCAATTCCAACCCCTTTACAATCTTCTTCACCTCATAGAATGTGTTGACCATATGGTTGTTATTAGGAATAGCCTCATTGACTAAAGAAGCAAACCCATCAACACATCTATGGGGAAAATTATACTCGCACTTAAGACTAGTAATTCGGGTAACCATCTCTAACACAGACAATGAACTCCCTTCATATAATGGTTGTTCCGAAGCTTTTAACAAATCTAAGAAATGCTTAGCTTGTGCATTAGGCTCCTCCTCTGCCTCTTCAGAATGCCCTTGATCTTCATTATGACCAAAAGCATCGAAAACCATTTCACGGTATTCATTTGAAGGCCCTTCAGGAACTCCCGGAAACCCTTCCCCATGGCACATCCACTCAAAGTAATTAGGTACAAAACCCTTGCGGTACAAATGAATTGTTTTACCGTTTTCGCATCCCATAGCCGTTTTTTCTTACATTTGAAACATGGACACCTAACTTCATTCGGGTTGCTGCTCTCGAGATGATCTTCCACGTATTTAAGGAATTCATCTACCCCTTTCACAAATTCAGGATTAATAGAATGTCCAACCTTCCTTTCATACATCCAGCTACGTTTCGTTCGTTTCATGATTACAACTTCTACACAACTCACGAATATGTATAATCACATTAGTCACAATGCGTATTGAATATTCATTATCCATAAAATTGTTATAAATATGCAAATAAGATTGTAAATGATGTCCAAAAGTCCTTATCACTCAAACCTAACCCATCCTTGGGCATTTAATCTCACTAGCAAATGTATGCCAAGTTTTCAATTCTATGGAAATTCCGGCAGCATTTCCCTTAAGTTCTCCAAGTATACGATCTAGGCTATTAGATAACCTGTCATATGTACCTAGAGAACATTGTAGAGAAATGACAAGCTAGGATAATCCCTAGAATCAATAACAAGGCATACATTCACCACCTAAGTGAGAATAAACGTCTAAGGACAGTCCCAACCAGGGATTATTCAAGACATACTCCTAATGAGTATGCCTTGAACGGGTGTCTTGGAAAATGATTATGCAAGTGATTCATTTAAAAATATATAAAGCTAAAAACACATCCATTGTTATAACACATTCATTATAAAACATCCATCATTATAACACGCTCATTTTAAAATAGGAAAAATTGCTCCCATTAATCTGAACTTTGCCTCATCCGCCAAAAATAATCCCAACTTTCGTTTATTATCTATTACTCCCAAATTTAGGGGTATTTCACCCAAATGACTTGCAACCGGTTAACCAGGTAAACATTGCTGACTTGTGATTAATTTCACACGTGTCGCATCATCATAGGCTTAAAAAAAACCAAAGCAAAACAAATTAAAAAAAAAACTCATGCACAACCACCTCCACCACCACCACCACCCTCAATCGCCGAAACCCTAACCCCGGTCCTCAATTTCACCGGGAAACGGTCGGACAACCCCCGAATTCCACTAAAAACCACCGGCCTTCTTCCACCACCCATCCCAAACACTAGAAACAACCTTAGCATAGTTGTTTTCGTGGCTAATTGACGGGGAAGGGGGTGAAATTGAGGGTGAGGGAAGGGAAAGGGATGGATTTCGAGGGTGAGGAAGGGATGGGCGCCATTTTCCGGCAACGGGGGAGGGGTTTTCGGGAGTGGGGGAAGGACACGGGTGAATTTCGAGGGGAGGGGGAGTGCTGAGCGGCGGATCTGGGGTTTTTAGGGTGGTGTTTGATGCAAGGGAGGGTTTTTTGGGGGTGGGGGAGGGGTTTTGGGGGGTGGGGGAAGGGGTGGGGTGGCTGGGCGGCAGTTTTTGATGGCGGGGGTGGGGTTTTCGGGGAGGGAGCCGAAATTCCGGTGGGGTGGGGGTGGGGGTGTGGTGTTTTCCGGGAAAGGGTAGGGGGCTGGGTTTGGTAGTTTTTTTTTTTTAATTTTTTTTCTTTTTATTTTTTTAATTTTTTTGGACCTATCACGTGTTGACAGTTGTCTAGGTAACCTGCTACATCAGGTTGGCTGACCTGTTGGGTGCAATAGATATTAATACCCCTAAAGTTGGGAGTGATAGATAATAAACGAAAGTTGGGATTAATTTCGGCGGATGAGGCAAAGTTCAGATTAAAGGGAGCAATTTTTCCTTTAAAATATGCCAAGCAAATAACACAACCATTATAAAGTAAAGAACACAATTAATTAAATTATAATAATTATTATAAGTAAACCAAATATATCATAATCATCATTAAATTAATAAAAATAATCATATATAAACAATTAATATTCATAATTAAATTGATACAAACAATTATTAATCATTACATTAACTAAACAAAACTTATGAACATTATATTAAATTAAACAAAACTAACATACATTATTAAATTTTAATAAATTAAACTAAGCCAACATACATCATTATACTAAACTAAACCAATATAAACTAACATATAATGCCGTACATTTTTATAACAAAATATCAACCTAAACTAACATATCATATCATACATTATTATACTAAATCAAAGCAAATTCACATGTCATGTCTTACATTATTATAATAAACCAAATTAAACTAACATATCAACCATTATTATAATAAAATAAACCAAACTAAAGTAACTTAAAATAAAAACTTGAATAAACTAAAACTAAGAATTTTAAAAATTATAATGTCACTAACCTCTAGTTCTACACTTTTTATTGTGATTCAAAGCAAGTAAATGTTCAAATCCTACTAGTAGTAAATATTAAAATGTCAATTTTTATTCGAAAAAAATATATAATAAAGGTACAATTACCGACTGCAAAATGACGGGAGGTGGATATGGTGGTGGTTCTAGTCAGAGCAAGGACAATATTGGAGGAACTTGTACAAAAAGGGTGGTGGTGGTTAGGGTTATTTTTTTTTAAAAATAACCAGAAATTAAAAAAAAAACAAAAACCGTCGGTGGTAGATAATTGTAAAGGCGCCGACTGGAGTGACCTAAGACCGGCGGCGGTGGTGGCTGTTCAAACCAAAGTGGCATTTTTAAAGTAAAATAAAAAAACCCAAAACAACACTTATCGGCGGCGGAGAACTGCGTGAAGGCTAGGCGACACAGGACCTTTGACTGGCAGCGGTGGTGGCTGTTCAAAGGGTCCGGTGGTGAGTGGAGGCGTTTTTTTAATTAAAATAATTAAAAAAAACAAAACAAAAACTACACTTACCGGCGGCCGAACAACGGAAGGGCTGGACGACGGTGACCTCCGGTGGCGAAAGACTGGCTGCGGCGTAGGGCGACAGTTCGACGGCGGAAGATCTGAGTGAAAGCTGCTTCCCTCCCTTTCTCCCTTTCTTTCTTTCTCTCTCTTCCCCCTTTTTCCCTTTTGTAAAACTGATTTCAAAATTGTGAACACATGATTTTGTTTTCGAAATTTTCCGACGGAATTAATTTGGTCGGAAACTTTAATTTCCCACGGAATATTCCGTCAGAAATTAAATTTTTCGACCGAAATTAATTCCGTCGGAAAATTTTCTAGGGAAATTCCGTCGCAAGGACGATTTTCAGACGGTTTTTAACGACAAACGTAGTTTTGTCGTTGATTTTATGTTTTGCGACGGAAAAAATGATCCGTCGGCATAATTCGGTCGGAAACAGGCCATTTTCTTGTAGTGAGAAAGCTTTGGGGTATACCATTGATGATATAAAAGGTATAAGTCCATCTTTATGCATGCACAAAATTAATCTAGAGGGAGATGCCAAACCCGTTAGACAAAGGCAAAGAAAGCTTAATCCTTCCATGAAAGAGGTTGTGCGGAAGGAAGTGGCTAAGCTTCTTGATGCGAGAATTATCTACCCAATTGCTCATAGTGATTGGGTATCTCCCGTACAAGTTGTGCCTAAAAAAGGGGGCATGACGGTAGTGAAAAATGATCATGATTAACTAGTGCCTACTAGGCTTGTTACTGGTTGGCGCATGTGTATAGACTGTTGCCAACTTAACACAAGTACGTGCAAAGATCATTTTTAACTACCGTTCATTGATCTAATGTTGGAAAGGCTTACAAAGCATTCCTTCTATTGTTTTCTTGATGGTTACTCGGGATTTTTCCAAATCCCGATTGACCCCAAGGATCAAGAGAAGACGACTTTCACATGCCCCAACGGTACTTATGCGTATCGTAGGATGTCTTTCGGGCTTTGTAATGCTCCCGTAACATTCCAAGGTTGCATGATATCAGTTTTTAGTGATATGATTGAGGATGAGATAGAAGTCTTCATGGATGACTTCTTCGTTGGAGGAGCTACCTATGAAGATTGTCTATCCAATTTATCTCGTTGCTTAGAAAGATGTGAGGGAGCCAACCTCGTGTTGAATTTGGAAAAGTGCCACTTTATTGTGGAAAGTGGAATTATTCTTGGGCACAAATTTTCCACGCCGGCATTGAGGTAGATAGAGCCAAGGTAGAGGTCATTGAGAAACTTCCTCCTCCCACCAATGTGAGGGAAGTGAGATCCTTTCTCGGCCATGCCGGGTTCTATCGAAGTTTTATAAAAGATTTTTCATTGATTGTTAAGCCTCTCACATCCCTATTGCAACAAGATAAAGAGTTTGTGTTTGATGGTGCTTATCAAGAGTCTTTTTGTAGGTTGAAAGAAGCACTCTGCACCGCTCCTATTGTCTAAGGTCCGGATTGGTCTCTTCCATTTGAACTCATGTCCGATGCAAGCGACGAGGCTATTGGATCGGTTCTTGGGCAACGAAAGGATGGGAAACTTCATGTCATACACTATTTGTCTAAAACTCTCAATGATCCCCAACGAAACTACACAACTACCGAGAAGGACTTCTTAGCGGTTATTCACTCATTTGAGAAGTTTAGAACCTACCTCATTGGTTCTAGGACAATTGTGTACACCGACCACTCGGCTCTCAAATATTTGATAGGAAAGAAGGAAGCTAAACCGAGATTGTTGAGATGGGTTTTAGTTCTCCAAGACTTCGATTATGAGATGAGAGACAAGAAGGGTGCCTATGTGGTGGCGGATCACCTTTCAAGGTTAGGCGGTGCAAGGTTTCAAGTTGATGGTTTGCTAATAGAGGATTCTCTAAGGGATGATGTGCTATATGTCCTTGAGGTGAAGTCGGAGCCATGGTATGTTGACATTGTGAATTATTTGGCTTGTAGTGCCGTACCTCCGGATTTCACTTCACAACAACGTCGAAGACTCAAGCATGAGGCCAAGAGATACATTTGGGATGATCCTATTTTGTTGAAGAGAGGGGTCGATGGTTTGTTGAGGAGATGCTTCCCCAACAACGAGGTTCAAAGTGTTCTCCATATGTGCCACTCTTCTCCTTATGGTGGGCATATGAGTGCTCAAAAGATCGCCTCAAAGGTTCTACAATCTATGCTCTTTTGGCCTTCTCTATTCAAGGATGCTTGGATATTTGTTAAGACTTGTGATAGATGTTAATGGATGGGGAATTTTTCTAGCAGGGATGAAATGCTGCAAAACCCCATCCTTGAGCTTAAAGTTTTTGATGTGTGGGCTATAGATTTCATGGGCCCTTTCATTTCTTCACATGGGAACAAGTATATTTTGGTTGTCGTTGACTATGTCTCTAAGTGGGAGGAGGCCGTAGCTTCTCCAACGAATGATTCTAAGGTGGTGGTTAATCTTTTCAAGAAGGTGATTTTCCCGAGATTTTGTGTTCCAAGGGCCATAATTAGTGATGGGGGGTAACATTTCAAGAACCACACTTTATTTCGACTTCTTGATAGATATGGAGTGTCTCATAAGCAAGGGCTCGCTTACCACCCTCAAACGAGTGGTCAAGCGGAGATCACCAATAGGGAGCTCAAAGTGATCTTGGAGAAGACAGTTGCTAGAACAAGGAAAGATTGGTCTTCTAAACTCTTTGACTCTCTATGGGCGTATAGGACCGCTTTCAAGACTCCGATAGGGACCACTCCCTATAAGCTTGTTTATGGGAAAAATTGCCACTTACCCATAGAATTGGAGCGTTGAACTCATTGAGCGATCAAGAAAATCAATTTTGACCTCCATAGTGCGGGTGAGCAAAGACTTATTGAGTTACACGAGTTAGAAGAGTTGAGGATGAATGCCTACGACAGTGCAAGCTTGTACAAGGCATGGAATAAGGCTTGGCACGATGCTCAAATTGTCAAGAAGGTATTTGTCAAAGGCCAAAATGTCCTCCTTTTCAACTCCCGCTTATGGTTTTTTCCGGGCAAGCTTAAGTCATGATGGAGTGGGCCATACGTTATTACAGAAGTGTTCCCGTATGGTGCCTATGAGATTTCTCAAGACGGTCATTCTCCATTCAAAGTCAACGGTGACCGGCTCAAGCCTTATTTCGAAGGATTCCCAAATAATGAACCAATTCCTGTGACATTTCTTGATGAGCATCATCAATTTGACCTTCCTTAATTAGTTCAAGGAACATCGAGCTAAGGAAGTAAACCAAAAGCGCTTCCGGGAGGCAACCCGAGTATCTAACCCTATTCTACTATCTTCTTTTATTGATGCTTTGTTATTTTTTTATCTAAAATTTTGGATTTTTGGATTTTTGAGTTTTGATTGTGTTGGAATTTTTGGTATGCTTTTCCTTAGCATGATAGTATGGTGTTTTAGTGTGTGTTAGGGAAAATTTTATTTTGTCTAAATTTTGGAATTTTGAGGGGAGTTCGACCGAACCATGCAGAGGTTCGGCCACTCCTATGCTTGTGCTAAAATTCAGTTGCAAACTGCAAATTTTGGAATTTTCAGAGAATTTCGACTGAACTCTATGGATGTTCAGTCGAACCTTGAAGGAGGTCTGGCCGAACCTCCATGAGTTCGGCCACTCCTAATTTCCACTAAAAAACTAGAAGCATTAAGCCAGTTTTGCTGAAATTGAATTTAGGGAGGAGGTTCGACCGAACCTTAGGGAAGTTTGGCCGAAGTATTTCAATGGTTTGACCAAACTTACCCAAGGTTCGGCCCAACCTTTACCAGTTTTTAAAAAAAAAACGTTGTTGTTGCCGAGCTCTCCCTTATTTCATTTCGGCACTCCCTCTTTCTATTCTCCCCCTTCTCACTCTAAACCCCATTGTCATCCCAACCTACAACCTCAAATCTCCATCAAAATCACTCCAATCTTCTCCTTTTCTCACTTATTTTCCATCCTCTACTCAATTTCTACAATCTCCGCCCAAAATTCCACACAAAAATCCCATCTTTTAATTTTTCCCCAATTTCTAGGGTTTGAGTGCTTTGGTGTTTTTGGGTTTCTACATGCTTCCAATTAATTGTGGTATGGTTTTCCCAGCTTTTGCAAGTTCATTTCTTCAATTTCACATAGTTTTACCATTTTTTGCATGTTTAAATATGGATTGTGGTATTCTTGAAATTGTTGGTAATAGCTTGTTTGATTCATGTGGTTCATTGGATTTACTTGTTGCAATTGATTGGTAATTGATAGTAAAACATGTTTTTATGATGATTATGCATTTATATATACCTTGGTTTTATTTGATCTCAATGTCTTTGCTTAAATATGTTGATTTCATACTATTTGATGATTGAGAAATTTATGAGTTGGATGTTGTTAGAGATCGCTTCTCATTGTTTTGGTTTGATTTTGATGGTTTCGTGAATGATTATCACGAAATTAGGGGACATCATGTCAAATTTCACCTAGAATTTGTTAGGACTTACATATGAATGTCATAGGATTTCTTGCTCACGCCTTGGTTCAAATGTGTCAATTATTGCATTGAATTGTATTGTTATTATCCTCTACATCTATTTCACAACTCAAGGCAAATACTTTCATGCATGCACTTTTATCGTGGCTAGCTTCTTATGTCATCTCTTATCAAATTGCCCTAATGATAGATCTTGGTAATTTTGTAGAATCATGGTGCTTGGTAAGTGCAAGTCAAAGAGGAATAGAGCGGGTGAATCCTCAACACCACAATTCCCGCCTCCTCCCGGCATAAATGATCATAGCATAAGTTCTCTGAATAAGCACTTTTGGGAAGTTAACAAAACCCTCATCACTCGTCCCATCCGATCAACAAGGTTCTTTTGTCCTACAACCTTGAGGAAGCTCGGTATCTTAGATGAGGTAGTCCGGCTAGCACAAATTTTGGATGGGGAGACTTCATCAACCTCCACGCTCACACCTATGAGTGAGTGTCATTAGAATTCCTTGCCTCTCTCCGCAAGGAAGTCTTAGAGCCGGAAGATTACGATGAGGAACCTCAACTTGTGACACACTTTCGCATGTTCAATGAGGATCACTCCCTAATCGAGAGTGATCTAAACGAGATCTTCCATTGGCATACGACCGGGCTAGATCATCCCTCCGAGATGACTTCCACTCATCGCATCCCTGACAACGAGCAAGAGTGGTGGAGGAGCATATCCACCAAGGATAGGTTCCGATCTAACACCTCCAAGGTCAACAACATCATCCATATAGCCATGAGATACTTTGCTCGGCTTCTTCAATATGTCGTGTTCTTCAAGGCAAACCTCGGCTCTATGGTGAAGGATGGGGTAGCTTGCCTCTTTTTAGCCGACAACCCTCAACGCCTCAAGTTCTAATGCTCCTCCACCTTCATCCAAAGGCTTTTGGATACTAGGGACAACCGTCTTGGTGACGATATTTTTATGGGGGGCATGATCACTATTATTTCCCTTTCCTTGAAGAATGGAGCCTACAAGGAACAAATAAAATGCTCCCCTCTGTGCACCAAAACCGAGAGGAAGTCACCGATGAGTTTCCTCCCTATGCCCTCTCCATTAGTGCTCTCCGTCACAACCGCTTCATCAACTACACTACAAGCAAGCGCAAGTTTATCCTTTTCGTAGATAAAGAGGAATAATGGTGAATCCTACCAGACCCCTCTCTCACTACGGTGGACCACTCCACACCTCTAAAATGGAAGATCCCCCAACAATACATCCCCGATAAATTGAGAAGGACCTGAGCCCGGGGTGCAATTCCGCCATATCTTCAACCGGTCCACCACCTGGTGCAAACCGTTCCCCCCCTTAGCGGGGGAGGTGAGGCATCTTCTTCTTCTTCCATTCCTCCTTTTGATTTGAATGCCCTCCGTAGTACCCTTGAGGATATCAGCCGTGATAACCAAGCTTCCATTGAACAATGGGGGTACTACGGAAGGATGGATTATGATAATCTTGTGCAAGCAGGCATTGAAACGCCCTATGTTAACTATCCCTTCCACCCTCCTCAAGAGGTTCCGGCTAACCATTGGGGTACCTATGACCCTAACAACCCCACCCCCAATGACTAACCCTATTGGGAAGGTAACATCAACCCTTCCCAACGTATTGCCACCCCACCATACAACCGATATCGCTCGGGTGGGTGTGATCTGGATAATGATCCGGCATCCACATCAAACCCAAATCCACATCAAACTCAAATTGTCAATATTGAAAACCAACATATCTTTTCGCTTAATACATAGATGAGTAGGACTCATTGATGTAGTAATTGAAGCGTGAATTAAAGAAAAGACGGAACTTTGTTTTACGGCGCATTAGATGCTTAATTATGCCTAACAAAGTATAAAAGTCAAAGACTCTTAAAGAAATGGTTCTTAAAAGATTATGAGATAAATTATGATAAGAAATATAGGAAACGAGGAATGAAGAAAAGGAATAAGATTCCATTTCAACCCATGAGTTCATGTTATTGTAGTTAACTTAGCAATTTGTTATCTTCACAAGTATTGGATATTGCTTGAGTGTTCCACTTTGAAAGTAACCTCAAACTATTGAAGATAAGCTAAGTTATCGACTTACAAGCTAAGAATGAAGCAAGTGGTGCTACATTAGTTGTAAGGTCGTATGCTTTGTTTAAAGACCTTTAAGCTAAGGCTGGAACAAATAAATGGTTATTGTGTTCCATAATCAGCAATTGATCCATTTACACATGAAAAGACTCACATTCAAAGCAATGAGAAATAGTTGAAAAAATAATTGAATGGCATGATTGTCTAAACCATGAGTCGAGAATGCTTGATTATAAACAAACATTATCTTAACATGATAAACTAGCAAAAGCTCAAATTCATGGGCATGATTTGCGTTCCGAACATCTTTAGCAATGTCACATCTACAAGAACGTACTCAAGGCTCTATTAGATAAGCTCTTGATAGTTGATCGATTTGGAATCGTTCTAAGACAAGCAAGTCTTACTTGTTGAAACCGACAAAGTAAAGAGTTATTGTTCTTGGTATAGACAATTGACTCCAAAAGCTAAAGAGGATTCATTTACTTCAACGTCTCACAAAGAATTTGAAAGAATATGGCTATGTTCATCAAATGTTAACAAACTTGACCTTGAATAGTTCAAGAATTCAGCAAAGTACAAAATCGACTTGGCAAGGTATCAAAACATCTAGATTAGATCGAGCGATGCTTGCTTGAGCTAAGCGTGACCATCACAAAGTTATGAAAATTAAATTTCCATATATAACTCCATAACGAACATAGTGTGTTGATGAGTGGCATTTATGCCACTCTTTTTTATCCTTTTTCTCTAAGGATTCTCCCCTCGTTTGCACTTGTTTGGCCTTCTCTCTAAGCAATTTTACTTAGTTTTGCTTTCTCTTTTCTTTCTCCTTTATCCTCCTTTTTCTTAGTCTTCCCGCTTTGTTCTTACTGTGCTTTTCATGCTTATGCTTTGTAGGAACCATCGAGATTTTCAAGAGGAGGAAGCTAAGCTCAAAGGAGGCTAGAGGAAGCATGATTCAGAAGAGGTTCGGCCGAACCTCCTGATGGTGTGGCCGAACCAAGGTGTGGCCGAACCTGCTCAGTGGTTCGGCCGAACTTCGAGGCAGGGGCAAGATGAAAATCGGCAGTTTTGCAGGAGTGGCCGAACCGCAGGAGTTCGACCAGACCAGGATCAGGGAGGTTCGACCGAACCTGCTCAGTGGTTCGGCCGAACTTCGAGGCAGGGGCAAGATGAAAATCGGCAGTTTTGCAGGAGTGGCCGAACCGCAGGAGTTCGACCAGACCAGGATCAGGGAGGTTCGACCGAACCTACCCATGGTTCGGCCGAACCTACCCTGTAGTCCGGCCGAACCTTCCCATTTGTTCGGTCGGACCTCTCCTTTTGTCAGCTGACTCTGTACGGACTATATAAGTCCCTTTCTTAGAACGTTTTGGGGGATTAACTTAGTTTTAATTTTCTACATTTTTAGCTTAATCTAGAGAGAGAAACTTCATTAGTAGAGAGAGAAAGTGTGGATTTCTATTGATGAACTTGGATATTGAAGAAGGAGCTTGATTGAACCTTTGTAAATCTTCATCTTCAATGAATGAGCTATCCCTTACTCTCTCTCTTTACTTTTGTATCTAGTTTTGTTTGCTTATTTTGATTTTCCTTCTTTGCTTATTGATCATGTTGATGCTTATTGATTTGATGATTGAAATTGTCTTCAATATGATTTGTGAGTAGTCACCTAGCCAAGGGTGTGGGGATGGTGTAGTTGTTAATTGATTCATGCTTATGATGTTGGGGGTTATGTTAATGGTGATTAAAGTCTTTGTATGCTTGATATTCTTTGGTCTTTCTTGCAAGTGCACATTGTTAGTTGATCAAAGATGAGTCTTTACTAACAAGTAACGGAAGTTGACTTAGTCGAGATTCATTACTATCGATAATTCTTTGTTTGCACCTTCTAATATATGGTTCTAATGTGGAAGCATAGAGGCTATGTTAGGAGGAATCGATTAACCCCGGAAGGCGGTTAGATCGAGCTTTATTTCGATATTCTTGCATGCTTAGTTTACCATTGCTTTGCTTCTGTGTTATTGCATGATCAAGTGACATCTACATCTACCCACTTCCCTTGGTGTTTAGTTATATTGATCTTTAATCATTCTTAATCCTTAGTTTAATCTCTTAGTTATTCATACTTCTTGTCCCGAGATAGCTTAAAGTCTTAAGTAGTGAATGCGGTGTTTATGCATGTCTCCCTGTGGTTCGACCCCTCTATTTACCCTATACACGTATTAGGTTGGTAGAGCGTTATAAATTAATTTGACTTAGGTGTAGTCGCTCAACGACACGATTATTTCCTTGTCAAATTGGCGTCGTTGCCGGGGACGACGGTTTCCATTGCTATTTCATTGCTTGTTTAAGACTATCTCACCTTTATTTGTTAGTGTTCGCTACTTTTGTTACTTGTCAGTGCTTACGTTCTTCTTAGCTTTGTTGTATGAACAGAGGACGAACCCGCTCAAGATCTTTAATTCCCATCGATCCAGAGCTAGAGAGGTCTTTGTCCCTACTTCGAAGAGAAGCAAGAGCAAGGAGTAGAAATTCCCGCACTCCAACGAGAGGAGTAAGAGAATTAGAAGATACTCCACCCTCTTCACCCTCAAGTGAAGAATTAGATAGCCCTAAATCATCTTCGAATTCAGAAATCAACCCTTTCTCAGCCTATAAGTTTGAAAGTAAAGAAGGTTCTAAAATGGGAGAGAATACGCCTTTGAGTCGTCTTGGGGCCCCCGAAGCTTTTAGAGCGCAAAGTGGGATCCTAACTCCTACTACTCAAGCCAACAATTTCGAGATCAAGCCTAATTTGATTGCCTTGATTGAGAGGAAACAATTCTCGGGTGGAAAGTTTGAGAGTCCTCATGAGCACCTAAAAGAGTTTGAGAAATATTGTGACACAATAAAGGCCAATGGAGTGACTCAAGAATATATTCGCCTCAAAATGTTTCCATTTTCGCTAATTGGGAGAGGTCTAGAATGGCTAGAGAAGGAGGTGCCCCCTAATTCTCTCACGACATGGGACCAAGTGACTACGGCTTTCTTGAGGAGGTTTTATAACCATAGGAAGACCGCCGAGGCTCGGTCTTTGATTCAAGGTTTTCGCCAAAAGAGTGGTGAGTCTCTAAGTGCGGCATGGGAACGATACAAAGAGCTTCAACGTCAATGCCCACACCATGGGATACCCAAGTATCAACTCATTCACACTTTCTATGGAGGTCTCACACCTCAAGGAAGAACAAGCCTAGACGCCGCGGCCGGTGGTCCAATTATGAACAAAGGAGAGCATGAAGTGGAGTGTATTATAGAGGAAGCCGCAAAGTACTATGATGATTGGTACGAAGGAGAAAGGGATGCTACTTCTAGCAAGGGCGTTTATGCATTGGAGCAAGCCAACGCAATCAACAACCTTTCTACCCAAATCTCCAAAATGACCAAGCAAATGGATGAATTGATGAAAGAAAGGCCCAACCCTCATGGTAATATCTCCCCTTCAACCAAGGGAGGCAATGGTATGGATACTTCCTCCCCCTCTTCTTACAATACAATGCCCCAAGGGTGCATGTTTTGTTCTAATTGTGAAACCTATGATCATGATACCTCTCAATGTGTCTATGCTTGTGAAGTTCAACCCCCTTCCCATGAACATGATAGTAATATGGAAAATGTCAATGCTATGAATTTTGCTCCTAGAATGGGAAATGTAGGAAACTTGAGGCCAAACTCCAATCAAATGGGGAATTGGAATCAAGGTGGAAACCGTGGTTGGAACCAAAACGGTGGTGGTTATGATAACCAATACCATGGTGGGGGAGGCCCTTCCAATTTCAATGGAAGGGGCTACTCTAACCAAAGAGGATATGGTAATCAAAACCAACAACCTAATCCCCGATACCAAGACCATCAAAATCAAAATTTTGGTGACCAAGGTAACATGGGAAACAATCAACAAATGAATGTTCCTAACCAAGGCACCGGAGGCAATAGGGGCCAATTTGTTTCTAACTATGCCCAAACTAATAGGCCTCCGGGTTTCCATCAACCCCAACTTCCTCCACCTCAACAACCTCTTCAAATTGAAGCCCCTCCAATAGATCCCGTGATGGCTAAATTAGATGCTCTTTTAAAAATGCGTGAGGAGGATCAAAAGAAGCATGAAGAGGCTTAAAAACGAACCAATGCTCATATGAAAATGCTTGAGACTCAAATTGCTCAACTTGCATCTAATTCATCCCCTTCTTCTTCTTCTCCTTCTTCTTCTCACATCCCAAGTCAAGGAGTCAACCCAAAACCTTTGTATGCCGTGACAACAAGGAGTGGGAAGGTAGTAGGGAGTGACCCTTTAATTGAGGAAGAACCCCAAGAAGAGGCGAAGTTAGAGAATGAGGGTGAAAAACCCAATGAGCCATTGAGTGTTGAAAAAGAAAAACAGGTTGAGGTGCTCAAGGAAAAAGAAGCCACCCCCTTGCCCCTAAATCGCCAACCTAGAGAGGAAAAGCTACCCTTTCCACAACGATTTGTGAGAGCTAAACTTGATGCCCAATTTGGGAAGTTTTTGGAAGTCATTAAGAATTTGCATATCTCCGTCCCTTTTGTTGATGCTATGAAGCAAATGCCCCACTATTCCAAATTTTTGAAAGATCTTTTGAGTGGAAGAAGGGAGTGTGAGACGGTGAGTTTAACCGCCAATTGTAGTGCAATTCTTTCCAACAAACTACCTACCAAATTGAAAGATCCGGGTAACTTTTCCATCCCTTGCTCTATCAATGGCATTGAATTTGATAAAGCCTTGTGTGATTTAGGAGCAAGTGTGAGTCTCATGCCCTATTCCGTCTACCAAAAGCTTAGTGTAGGAACCCTCTCTCCCACTAACATTACTCTCCAACTAGCGGACCGTTCCGTTAAGTTCCCCATGGGCAAAGTTGAGGACATTCCCCTTAGGGTAGGAAAGTTCACATTCCCCGTGGATTTCTATGTGCTAGAAATGGATGAGGATGAGAGGATTCCTATAATTTTGGGTAGGCCATTTCTAGCCACTTCTAGAGCTATCATCGATGTGAAGGAGGGGAAGATATCCTTGAAAATTGACAATGATTCTATTGTGTTTGATTTGAACAATGTCATGCAACAACCCTCCTCAAGTGGTGAATGCTTTAGGGTAGATATTCTTGATACGGTTCTTGATGAATTTTCACGGAGACCTTGGTGCCATTGAAAATTAATTGAACAATGATGGATCACATCCCTTCCTATAAAGTTCTTAAGATTTGCACGAAGGACTAATGTTACACTAAACAAAATGTAGAAGCTAAGAAAGGACGCCATATTCAGTTATGGATAAAATTATCTTCTAAATGTCTTTTCAAGTATATGTCTAAAACTCTTAGCCATAGTGGGAGTTCATTGGCTCAGTGGGAGCTAAGTGACTCAGTGGGAGCTCACCAGCTTAGCAAGAGCTAGGTGGTTGGGTGGGAGCTTAATGGCTCATTAAAGGCTAAGATAGCTCAAGTGGGAGCTAACTGTTTGTTTCAAAGAACTCTTACCCAAAGACATAATACATGTCTCTTTGTAAGCACTCAAGTGAGACCATGGGCATTACCTCCACAACCTAATTGAAAACATAGTGTTTGTTGCTATAAGTGGTGTCTTTCTGGAAAGTAACACGTTTCCAAAACAATAAGTGGGAGGAAAATGAACTCGATGACAATCGAGCTTAGCAAAAAATTAGAACTGAGAATCTCGGAAGTCCTTAAAAGGGCTTCGTGAGAATGCTTGATCAAGAATACTCAAAAGGAATTTACAAGTGCCTTAAAAGAGAATTCATTTCTCCTAAAACTTTTGAAAAGTTGGAGTAAGATCAAGAATATCGAAGGGCTTTGGAATCTCTTTGAAACTCAGTGGTTGATGCAATTGCCCCATATAGGTATAGAATTCACCAAAGGCTTGGGTTGAATCCTATAAATTTTCTATAAGTTAGAAATAAACCTAAGACTTACAAGCATACTATTTACTATCAGATAATAAAGGAATAATGTCAGTAATAATGATGCTAATATTAGCAAAGTAATTATAACTAAAACTATGCAATGAGTGAACGACAACATTCACAATTGAATGAAAGAAATCGATTATATTAGATATGGGTGTGATTTCTATAATGTTTTATAAAGAGTGATACTCTTATAACATTCGGAAAAACCATTTATCATAAGGTGAACCATTCAGGTTTTGGAGTAATTTAAAATTTCATGCAATTTTTTATCACTTCATTTGCTATTTAATTGTGGTTTGGAATTATATAATGAGTCCATTCGATTCTTGGAATATTCTGTCTTGGTAATGAAACACCTATTAAGTGAACTTTGAATATTATAATCGAAAATTGTCCCTAATCGAGGTTATTTAAACGATGGACGATTAATGACCAATTGAGATTAGTGTGTAGTCTGATTTATAGCACTGTTTCTTGTGCTATGAAGACATGATTGTCATAAATCATTTGCACAAGTATTGGTTTAGAACCACACTGGATCGACCTATGAGAATACTTTAAGAGATTAAAAATCGTCATAAGTATATTTCTCATTATAGCTATCGAAACCTATTTCCTTGACCATGAGTATTGTGAGTTCTCTTGTTTGAGTACTAGTTCACTTTGATGGTGTCAAACGTCTGCCGTAATAGGGGATTATAACGGAAACACTCAGGCGCGTAGGTCCTCTCAGTAAGAGGAGCTACATTACAAGACTGGGAATGTCCCCCTACTAAAATAGGGAAGATGTCTTTGTTGTATACAAGGCCTCTCGTAGAGTGAGACTGTAAAAATGCATGGCCGTGCTCGGATGGATTTTAGAATTCATCTATTTATTGACAGTCAGACTCGGAATCGAGAAACACTTCTGGACGATATAAGGATGACGAAATAATCTTACCTTATAGTTCATGAAGAGACATGAAGAGACATAGGAAAGGGGCTATACACTAAATGCTCACTTGTCCGGAAGGACAAGTGGGAGATTGAAAGGATTCTCCTTCAAACAAGTATATTATTCTAATACCGGGTTCAGAATTATTAGAAAGCTAATATATTCAGCAAGGTCAAGTGATCAGAATGCCTGGGTGGAGGCCGCTTCCGATCAGTAATATTAATGTATAATTAATATTACAACTTCATCTTGACTGAACCCTTCGGGTCACACCCTAGCAAATATACAAACCGACACGACGAATTAATTCGGAATAAATTAATTCGTTGCTTGAGTATTAAATATTTAGACGTCAGAAATTAAAGCTTAGAGCGTCGAAACCGAGCGTCGGAAGTCGATTCAAGATAATAAAAGACGAGACACGAAAATAATAAATCAACAAGACCAAAATACCCCTAGCATCGGAATGCCCCGAGAAAACCGAGTACTAGGGGCATTTGATATAGCATGGTGGCTAGGTTGCGCACAAGCCAAGCCTAGGCTGGCTGGTGCGTGCTAGCGCACCAATGCTAGCATCGCAACATTACGCACAGCCTAGTGCATGCTAGTGCTGCTAGTGTTGCCATGTGCGCGCATTGGCTAGCAGCCATGACGCAACAAGCCGCAGCAGCTAGCACGCAATGCGCGCCAGCCGCAGCAGCTAGCAGCAGCATGGCTGGGCCATTGCGCGCATGCTAGCGTGCTGGGCCTGCTAGCAGCCGCACATGGCAGCCCACCTTGGGTGCCTTGGTGCCCAAGTGTGGTGCCATGTGGCGCGATTTAAGAGGAGGTTTGAAGGGTGTGTTGGCCGGTTTTTAGAGGGAGTGGGAGCAAGTTTGGTCGCCCCCTCCTCTAAATGGTCCTCACCTAACCCCTCTCATGAGCTTGCCGCTTGTTGATTTATTACTAGTTTGATTATTTATTTTATTTTAGCTTTAAAATAAAATGGAAAAATCAAATTCTCCCACATTGATGGGAGAGCCTTTTCACTCTCTTGTTTTCCCTATAAATACCCAAGTTGGGGTATTGGGAAAATCACTTGAGTGAGAGTTAAAAAAGGCATCACCATTGTGAAAACCTTTGAACTCATTTAATCACTCTGATTTTGGTTGGACCTTGCTAACTCCAAGCTAGCGGACCTAAAAAGTCGGTGTTCGTCCTTTGTGGGTGGATATCGTTGGAGGCTAAGTATTTTCGGAGCTAAAGCTTTCAAGTAAGAACCCATTAGGTCGGGCAAAGCACGCTGTAAAGGTTAATTTCGATTTTATCCTTTTATGTTTATTTGTTATGCTTTATGGTTTTATTAATTGCGAGTGGTTCTTAGGGTCGGGGTCGTTTCCGCGGTAATTTGGACTTACCAAACTCCAACAGTGTATTATAGAGGAGGCCGCAAAGCACTATGATGATTGGTATGAAGGAGAAAGGGATGTTACTTCTAGTAGGGGTGTTTATGCATTGGAGCAAGCCAATGCAATCAACAACCTCTCTACCCAAATCTCCAAAATGACCAAGCAAATGGACGAATTGGTGAAAGAATGGTACAATCCTCATGGCAAATACCTCCCCTTCAACCAAGGGAGACAATGGTATGGCCATTTCTTCCCCCTCTTCATATAATACAACGCCCCAAGGATTTATGTTTTTTTCTAATTGCGAAACCTATGATCATGATACCTCCCATTGTGTTTATGCTTGTAAAGTTCAACCCCTTCTGCATGAACTTGATGATAATGTGGAAGATGTCAATGTTATGAATTTTGCTTCTAGAATGGGGAATGTAGGGAACTTTAGGCTAAACTCCAATCAAATGGGGAATTGGAATCAAGGTGGAAACCGTGGTTGGAATCAAGGTTGTGGTGGTTATGATAACCAATACCATGGTGGGGGAGGCCCTTCCAATTTCAATGGAAGAGGCTACTCTAACCAAAGGGGGTATGGTAATCAAAACCAACAACCTAATTCCCGATACCATGACCATTAAAATCAAAATTTTGGTGATCAAGGTAACATGGGAAACAATCAACAAAACAATGTTCCTAACCAAGGCACCGGAGGTAATAGGGGTCAATATGTCTCTAACTATGCCCAAACTAATAGGCCTCCAGGTTTCCTTCAACCCCAACTTCCTCCACCTCAACAACCTCTTCAACATAAAGCCCTTCCAAATGATCCCGTGATGGCTAAGTTAGATGATATAATGAAAATGCATGAAGAGGATAAAAAGCAAACTAATGCTTACACGAAAATGCTTGAAAGCCAAATTTCTCAACTTGCATCTAATTCATCTTCTTCTTCTTCTTCTTCTTCTTCTTCTTCTTCTTCTTCTTCTACAATTCAGAGTCAAGGAGTCAACCCAAAACCTTTGTATGCCGTGACAACTAGGAGTGGGAAGGTAGTAGGGAGTGACCCTTTAGTTGAGGAGGAACCCCAAGAGGAGGTGGAGTTAGAGAATAAGGGTTAGAGAACCAATGAGCCATTGAGTGTTGACAAGAAAAAAGATGTTGAGGTGCCAAAGGAAAAATAATCCATCCCCTTGCCCTTAAATCGCCAACCTAGAGAGGAAAAGCTACCCTTTCCACAACGATTTGTGAGAGCTAAGCTTGATGCAAAATTTGGGAAGTTTTTGGATGTCATTAAGAATTTGCATGTTTTCATTCCTTTTGTTGATGCTATGAAGAAAATGCCCCACTATTCCAAATTCTTGAAAGATCTTTTGAGTGGGAGAACGGAGTGTTAAATGGTGAGCTTGACAGCCAATTGTAGTGCAATTCTTTCCAACAAACTTCCTACCAAATTAAAAGATTCGGGTAACTTCTCCATCCCTTGTTCTATTAATGGCATTGAGTTTGATAAAGCCTTGTGTGATTTAGGAGCAAGTGTGAGTCTTATGCCCTATTCCGTCTACCAAAAGCTTAGTGTAGGAACACTTTCCCCCACTAACATTACTCTCCATTTAGCGGACCGTTCCATTAAGTTTCCCATCGGCAAAGTTGAGGACATTCCCCTTAGGGTAGGAAAGTTCACATTCCCCGTGGATTTCTATGTCCTAGAGATGGATGAGGACGAGAGGATTCCTATAGTTTTAGGTAGACCATTTCTAGCTACTTCTAGAACTAGTATCGATGTGAAGGAGGGTAAGATATCCTTGAAAATTGACAATAATTCCATTGAATTTGATTTGAATAGTGTCATGCAACAACCTTCCTCAAGTGGTGACTGCTTTAGTGCAGATGTTTTTGATACCGTGCTTAATGAATTTTCTCGCTCCCACTTGCATGCTACTAATGATCCTCTTGAAAGTGTGTTGTTGAATGAATCTAAGATAGGTACTCACAAAGAAAACATACAATTCTATGAGGATTTGCTTGAGGAAAGAAAGAGGGAGTGCAAGTATGTGAGCTTTGAAGAAGAGGCTCCTTACATTCATGACCTCTTTCATGTTGAAGAAAGAGAAGAGAGCCCCAATGGTAAGGGAGCACCAAAGGTAGACTTGAAATTTCTACCTTTTGGCTTGAGGTATTCATTTCTTGTTTCCGATGAGTCTTTACCCATGATTGTCAATTCTAACCAAACGGAGGAGCAAACCTCCCTCTTGATCAATGTTTTGAGAAAACACAAGAAAGCTTGGGGTTATACCACTGATGATATCAAAGGTATAAGTCCATCTTTATGCATGCACAAAATTGATCTAGAGGGAGACGCCAAACCCGTTAGATAAAGGCAAAGAAAGCTTAACCCTTCCATGAAAGAGGTTGTGCGGAAGGAAATGGCTAAGCTTCTTGATGCGGGAATTATCTACCCAATTGCTCATAGTGATTGGGTATCTCCCGTACAAGCTAGTTGTGCCTAAGAAAGGGGGCATGACGGTGTTTAAAAATGATCATGATCAACTAGTGCCTACTAGGCTTGTTATCGGTTTGCGCATGTGTGTTGACTATCGCCAACTTAACACAATTACATACAAAGATCATTTTCCACTACCGTTCATTGATCAAATGTTGGAAAGGCTTACAAAGCATTCCTTCTATTGTTTCCTTGATGGTTACTCGGAATTTTTCCAAATCCCGATTGACCCCAAGGATCAAGAGAAGACGAATTTTACATGCCCCTACGGTACTTATGTGTATCGTAGGATGCCTTTCGAGCTTTGTAATTCCCCCGTAACATTCCAACGTTGCATGATGTCAATTTTTAGTGATATGATTGAGGATAAGATAGAAGTCTTCATGGATGAGCCACCTATGAAGATTGTCTATCCAATTTATCTAGTTGCTTAGAAAGATGTGAGAGAGCCAACCTCATTTTGAATTGGTAAAAGTGCCACTTTATGGTGGAAAGTGGAATTGTCTTAGGCACAAATTTCCCATGCCGGCATTGAGGTAGATAGAGCCAAGGTAGAGGTCATTGAGAAACTTCCTCCTCCCACCAATGTGAGGGAAGTGAGATCCTTTCTCGGCCATGTCGGGTTCTATCGGCGTTTTATAAAAGATTTTTCATTGATTGCTAAGCCTCTCACATCCCTATTGCAACAAGATAAAGAGTTTGTGTTTGATGATGCTTGTCAAGCGTCTTTTTGTAGGTTGAAAGAAGCACTTTGCACCGCTCTTATTGTCTAAGGTCCGGATTGGTCTCTTCCATTTGAACTCATGTGTGATGCAAGCGACGAGGCTATTGGATCGGTTCATGGACAAAGAAAGGATGGGAAACTTCATGTCATACACTATTTGTCTAAAACTCTCAATGATGCCCAACGAAACTACACAACTACCAAGAAGGATTTCTTAGCGGTTATTCACTCATTTGAGAAGTTTAGAACCTACCTCATTGGTTCTAGGATAATTTTGTATACCAATCACTCGGCTCTCAAATATTTGATAGGAAAGAAGGAAGCTAAACCGAGATTGTTGAGATGGGTTTTAGTTCTCTAAGACTTCGATTATGAGATGAGAGACAAGAAGGGAGCCGAGAATGTGGTGGTTGATCACCTTTCTAGGTTGGGCGGTGCAAGGTTTCAAGATGATGGTTTCACAATAGAGGATGCTCAAAGAGATGATGTGCTATATGTCCTTGAGGTGAAGTTGGAGCCATGGTATGCAGGTATTGTAAATTTTTTAGCTTGTAGTGCCGTACCTCCGGATTTAACTTCACAACAACGTCGAAGACTCAAGCATGTGGCCAAGATATACATTTGGGATGATCCTATTTTTTTGAAGAGAGGGGTCTATGGTTTGTTGAGGAGATGCTTTCCCAACAACGAGGTTTAAAGTGTTCTCCATATGTGCCACTTTTCTCCTTATGGTGGGCATATGAGTGCTCAAAAGATCTCCTCAAAGGTTCTACAATATATGCTCTTTTGGCCTTCTCTATTCAAGGATGCTTGGATATTTTTTAAGACTTGTGATAGATGTTAACAGATAAGGAATTTTTCTAGGAGGGATGCCGCAAAACCCCATCCTTGAGCTTAAAGTTTTTGATGTGTGGGCTATAGATTTCATGGGCCCTTTCATTTCTTCACATGGGAGCAAGTATATTCTGGTTGTCGTTGACTATGTCTCTAAGTGGGCGGAGGCCGTAGCATCTCCAACGAATGATTCTAAGGTGGTTGTTAATCTTGTAAAGAAGGTGATTTTCCCGAGATTTGGTGTTCCAAGGGCCATAATTAGTGATGGGGGGTAACATTTCAAGCACCACACTTTCTTTCGACTTTATAATAGATATGGAGTGTCTCATAAGCGAGGGCTCGCTTACCACCCTCAAACAAGTGGTCAAGCGGAGATCACCAATAGGGAGCTCAAAGTGATCTTGGAGAAGACAATTGCTAGAACAAGGAAAGATTGGTCTTCTAAACTCATTGACTCTCTATGGGCGTATAGGACCGATTTCAAGACTCCGATAGGGACCACTCCCTATAAGCTTGTTTATGGGAAAAATTGCCACTTACCCGTAGAAATGGAGCATCGAACTCATTGGGCGATCAAGAAAATCAATTTTGACCTCCATAGTGCGGGTGAGCAAAGACTTCTAGAGCTACACGAGTTAGAAGAGTTGAGGATGAATGCCTACGATAGTTCAAGCATGTACAAGGCAAGGACTAAGGCTTGGCACGATGCTCAAATTGCCAAGAAGATATTTGTCAAAGGCCAAAGAGGCCTCCTATTCAACTCCCGCTTGAGGATTTTTCCGGGCAAGCTTAAGTCTAGATGGAGTGGGCCATACGTTATTACAGAAGTGTTCGCGTATGGTGCCTATGAGATTTCTCAAGACGGTCAATCTCCATTCAAAGTCAACGGTGACCGGCTCATTCCTTATTTCGAAGGATTCCCAAATGATGAACCAATTCCTGTGACATTTATTTATGAGCATTATCAATTTGACCCTCCTTGATTAGTTCAAGGAACGTTGGGCTAACGACGTAAACTAAAGGCGCTTCCGGGAGGCAACCCGCGTTTCTAACCCTTTTCTACTCTCTTCTTTTATTGATGCTTTGTTATTTTTCTATTCCTTTTTCTATCTACAATTTTGGATTGTTGGATTTTTTAGTTATGATTATGTTGGAATTTTTGGTATGCTTTGCCTGAGCATGATAGTATGGTGTTTTAGTGTGTGTTGGGGAAAATTTTATTTTGTCTAAATTTTGGAATTTTGAGGGGAGTTCGACCGAACCATGCAGAGGTTCGGCCACTCCTATGCTTGTGTTAAAATTCAGTTGCACATTGAAAATTTTGGAATTTTCAGAGAAGTTTGACCGAACTCTATGGAGGTTCGGTCGAACCATGAAGGAGGTCCGGCCAAACATCCATGAGTTCGGCCACTCCTAATTTCCACTAAAAAACTGGCAGGATTCTGCTAGTTTTGCTAAAATTGAATTTCGGGAGCAAGTTTGACCGAACCTTAGGGAAGTTCGGCCGAACTATTTCAATGGTTCAACCAAACTTACCCAAGGTTCGGCCGAAACTTTGCCAGTTTTTTTAAAAAAAAAACGCTGCTTTTGCCGAGCTCTCCCTCATTTCATTTCGGCACTCCGTCTATCTATTCTCCTCCTTCTCACTCTAAACCCCATTGTAATCCCCTCCTACAACCTCAAATCTCCATCAAAATCACTCCAATATTCTCTTTTTCTCACTTTTTTCCATCCTCTACTGAATTTCTACAATCTCCACCCAAAATTCCACACAAAAATCCCATCTTTCAATTTTTCGCCAATTTCTAGGGTTTGAGTGCTTTGGTGTTTTTGGGTTTCTACTTGCTTCCAATCAATTGTGGTAGGGTTTTCCTAGCTTTTGCAAGTTCATTTCTTCAATTTCTCATAGTTTTACCATGTTTTGCATGTTTAAATATGAATTATGGTATTCTTGAAATTGTTGGTAATAGCTTGTTTGATTCATGTGGTTCTTTGGATTTACTTGTTGCAATTTATTGGTAATTTATAGTAGAACATGTTTTTATGATGATTATGCATGTATACCTTGGTTTTATTTGATCTCAATGTCTTTGCTTAAATATGTTAATTTCATACTAGGGTGTTCATGCTACTATTTGATGATTGAGAAATTCATCAGTTGGATGTTGTTGGATATTGCTTCTCATTGTTTTGGTTTAATTTTGATGGTTTGGTGAATGATTATAACGAAATTGGGAGACATCATGTTAAATTTCACCTAGAATTTGTTAGGACTTACATCTGAATGTCATAGGATTTCTTGCTCATGCCTTGGTTCAAATGTGTCCATTAATGCCTTAAATTGTATTGTTGTTATCCTCTACTTCTATTTCACAACTCAAGGAAACTACTTTCATGCATACACTTTTATCGTGGCTAGCTTCTTATGTCATCTCTTATCAAATTTCCCTAATGATAGATCTTGGTAATTTTGTAGAATCATGGTGCTTGGTAAGTGCAAGTCAAAGAGGAATAGAGCGGGTGAATCCTCAACACCATAATTCCCGCCTCCTCCCGGCATAAATGATCATAGCATAAGTGCTCTGAATAAGCACTTTTGGGACGTCTACAAAACCCTCATTACTCGTCCCATCCGATCAACAAGGTTCTTTTGTCTTACAACCTTGAGGAAGCTCGGTATCTTTGATGAGGTAGTTCGGCTAGCACAAAATTTTGGACGGGGTGATTTCATCAACCTCCACGCTCACACCTATGAGCGAGTGACATTGGAATTTCTTGCCTCTCTCCGCGAGGAAGTCTTAGAGCCGAAAGATTACGATGAGGAACCTCAACTTGTGATACACTTTCGCATGTTCAATGTGGATCACTCCCTAACCGAGAGTGATCTAAACGAGATCTTCCATTGGCATGCAACCGGGCTACATCTTCCCTCCGAGATGACTTCCACTCATCGAATCCCTTAGGGAAGTTTAGGGAAGTTTGGCCGAAGTATTTCAATGGTTTGACCCAACTTACCCAAGGTTCGGCCCAACCTTTACCAGTTTTAAAAAAAAAAATGTTGTTGTTGTCGAGCTCTCCCTTATTTCATTTCGGCACTCCCTCTTTCTATTCTCCCCCTTCTCACTCTAAACCCCATTGTCATCCCAACCTACAACCTCAAATCTCCATCAAAATCACTCCAATCTTCTCCTTTTCTCACTTATTTTCCATCCTCTACTCAATTTCTACAATCTCCGCCCAAAATTTCACACAAAAATCCCATCTTTTAATTTTTCCCCAATTTATAGGGTTTGAGTGCTTTGGTGTTTTTGGGTTTCTACATGCTTCCAATCAATTGTGGTATGGTTTTCCCAGCTTTTGCAAGTTCATTTCTTCAATTTCACATAATTTTACCATTTTTTGCATGTTTAAATATGGATTGTGGTATTCTTGAAATTGTTGGTAATAGCTTGTTTGATTCATGTGGTTCATTGGATTTACTTGTTGCAATTGATTGGTAGTTGATAGTAAAACATGTTTTTATGATGATTATGCATTTATATATACCTTGGTTTTATTTGATCTCAATGTCTTTGCTTAAATATGTTGATTTCATACTATTTGATGATTGAGAAATTCATGAGTTGGATGTTGTTAGAGATCGCTTCTCATTGTTTTGGTTTGATTTTGATGGTTTCGTGAATGATTATCACGAAATTAGGGGACATCATGCCAAATTTCACCTAGAATTTGTTAGGACTTACATATGAATGTCATAGGATTTCTTGCTCACGCCTTGGTTCAAATGTGTCAATTATTGCCTTGAATTGTATTGTTATTATCCTCTACATCTATTTCACAACTCAAGGCAAATACTTTCATGCATGCACTTTTATCATGGCTAGCTTCTTATGTCATCTCTTATCAAATTGCCCTAATGATAGATCTTGGTAATTTTGTAGAATCATTGTGCTTGGTAAGTGCAAGTCAAAGAGGAATAGAGCGGGTGAATCCTCAACACCACAATTCCCGCCTCCTCCCGGCATAAATGATCATAGCATAAGTTCTCTGAATAAGCACTTTTGGGAAGTTTACAAAACCCTCATCACTTGCCCATCCGATCAACAAGGTTCTTTTATCCTACAACCTTGAGGAAGCTCGATATCTTAGATGAGGTAGTCCGGCTAGCACAAATTTTGGATGGGGATACTTCATCAACCTCCACGCTCACACCTATGAGTGAGTGTCATTAGGATTCCTTGCCTCTCTCCGCAAGGAAGTCTTAGAGCCGGAAGATTACGATGAGGAACCTCAACTTGTGACACACTTTCGCATGTTCAATGAGGATCACTACCTAACCGAGAGTGATCTAAACGAGATCTTCCATTGGCATACGACCGGGCTAGATCATCCCTCCGAGATGACTTCCACTCATCGCATCCCTGACAACGAGCAAGAGTGGTGGAGGAGCATATCCACCAAGGATAGGTTCCGATCTAACACCTCCAAGGTCAACAACATCATCCATATAGCCATGAGATACTTTGCTCGGCTTCTCTAATTTGTTGTGTTCTTCAAGGCAAACCTCGGCTCTATGGTGAAGGATAAGGTAACTTTTTGGCCGACAACCCTCAACGCCTCAAGTTCTAATGCTCCTCCACCTTCATCCAAAGGCTTTTGGATACTCGGGACAACCTTCTTGGTGACAGTATTTTTATGGGGGGCATGATCACTATTATTTCCCTTTCCTTGAAAAAATGGAGCCTACAAGGGAAAAATAGAAATGCTCCCCTTTGTGCACCAAACCTGAGAGGAAGTCACCGACGAGTTTCCTCCCTATGCTCTATGCATTAGTGCTCTCCGTCACAACCGCTTCATTAACTACACTACAAGCAAGCGCAAGTTTATCCTCTTAGTTGATAAAGAGGAAGAATGGTGTGTCCTTTCGGACCCCTCTCTCACTACGGTGGACCACTCCACTCCTCTAAAATTGAAAATCCCACGGCATTACATCCTAGATGAATTGAGAAGGACCCGAGCCCAGGGTGCAATTCCACATCCTCAACCAGTCCACCACCCAAAACAAACCGTCCCCCCCCTAGTGGGGGAGGTGAGGCATCTTTTTCTTCTTCCATTCCTCCTTTTGATTTGAATGCCCTCCGTAGTACCCTCAAGGATATCCGCCGTGATAACCAAGCTTCCATTGATCAAAGGGTGCTACGGAAGGATGAATTATGATAATATTGTGCAAGTGGGCATTCAAACGCCCTATATTAAATATCCCTACCACCCTCCTCAAGAGGGTCCGGTTAACCATTGGGGTCCCTATGACCCCAACAACCACGCCCCCAATGACTACCCATATTGGGAAGGTAACATCGACCCTTCCCAATGTACTGGCACCCCACCATACAACCGATATTGCTCGGGTGGGTGTGATCTGGCTAATAATCCGGCATCCACATCAAACCCAAATCCTTTTGATGGTGGTTGGGGTGACCAAAGGTGGCCCTATGAGCATTTCAAACAACCCTTCCACCCATTCATGGATGCTCCCAGGTTTGATTTTGATAACCCCCCTCAACCTAAAAGGCAAGGAGATAGGAACACATGATGAGGGTTCCCTTCCTTCCCCCCAGAATTTATAACTTTTTACTTTTGCTCGAGACGTTCAAAAGACTATTGTGGGGGAGGATGTTTCTTTTGGTTGGTTGAAGTGTACATAGGAGGGTAGTGTAGTAGGGTAGTAGCTTGTACCTGAGGAGGACTATTGAGGATAGTGGCCTTATTATAGTTGATGATGTTGTGATGATGATGATGTTGTGATGATGATGGTGATGTGATGTGATGATGATATGATGATGATGATGGTTATGTTATGATGATGTTTTTATGATGATTTTTTTTTATTTATAACTTTAGTCTTATTCTTTGATTTCTAACTTTTTCTTGTTTTGTCATAGTTTATTTTGTTTTGACTCACTTTTCTTGAAGCTTGAAAGTGTAGACGAAGGAAGTTAAGGAGCAACATGAGCTCCCTTGGTGAGATTGTATGAATTATCTTTTCTTCCATTTCAAGTAGCGTTTCGTGAGACCTTTCCTCTCTTCTATATTCTCTTTCTTTTAGTTCTTAGTCTAGGATTAGCTTAGGAAGAAGTTGAATGGTTCGAGATTGCTTGATTTTTGTTCTAAGGAACCTGGGATCGTTGATGTTGTTATCAACGATCACTTGTATGACGTTTGGGTTTTAATTTGATTATATGCCTCGTTTGTGAACCTTTTAAATTTCTTCCTCTTTCTTTTGTTTTGTTTCCCCTTTTTTGTGACAAACATGACTATGACAAATTGAAATTATATTGATTTGGAATTTGATCATTCATTTGGATTTGTGTGCCTTTCACGATGACGTGTCTTTGAATGCTTATATTCCTAGTTGATGAGGGTTTACATGGTTTGAGAATGCTTAGGGTTGAGTTAGACACGTTGTAAGCTATGGTAGCCCAGTTTAGAACTTTTGAGGACATTTGAACCCTTAGTTCACGGGAAAGTGGTAAGATGGAGTTGCTCTCTATAGTGGATTGGATTCCTTCTAGTTGGTATTTTCTTATTTCTTATCCCATGTGAGCGTAATTTGTTCTAGCCTTCATCATTCTTGTGAGCGGCATTTTGGATCCTTAACTATGCATGTCTTAATCTTTGTATTGGTATCTAGCTCCCGAGATCGTGACTGAACAACTCTACAGGAGGAAGAGGGTATTTCTTCTCATTTTTCTTTGTTTTCTTTGTATTTTGTTACAAATTTGGTTTTCATTTTTGCATCCACCTACTTGCTAACCAATTTGAGCCTTATTTCCATTTTTTGAATTATCCATATTACAATCCTATCGGCCTATGTTCTACCGACCCTTGTAGTTAATGAAGCATTGGCTTGTGAGGTTCGAGTTTTAGAGTGTTGGTTTTGAGCAAGAAAGTTGTGTAAATTGGTTCAAGTAAGATTTTGAAAGTTGTTTATGAAAAGAATATGCAAAAATTTTGTGAAGAAGGTTGCAACACATGAAAACTAAGTGAAGTTGAAAAAGAAAAAAAAATGAAAAAAAAGAAAGAAATGAAAAGGGATGATGTAATGTTGCGAGATTTGTATTGAAGGTTTTAATTTGAGATTAGGTTCAATTCTTAGGTTGTTCTTGAGATATGGCCACTCTTTTGCTTCACATAGGATTTGCCACAAAAATTTTCAAATTGATTCCCAACCTTAACCCCTAGCCATGACATTACAACCCTAGTTAAGACCCTTGGACTTGGAGGAGCGCGGTCAAAGACCGGTCGTGGGAGATAGATTTCAACCCTATGGAGAGAGTATGCATAGTTGAGATGTCGGGATGACCTTATGATTCCACATAGAAATATCTTTTTCCGGTTCCCTCGTGGAATCATGACGAGCTAACTAGGGTTTATTTGAAACTAGTGGAGAGAACATGGACCATCTTGTTTGGGGCTAGGGCGGAGAGTGAAATCATTAGTTCTCTATGCTTAGCTTAGGTTTGTCTCTTTCAACCACGAGCATCTTATAACGTGTTTTCCCTCATTGATTTGAGAAAGGTGAGAATTCTTTGGTGCATGTCTTTTTGTTTAAGTCCAAATAGAGCATTTCCTATAAGTTCTTAAGTGGTTTTTCTTAACCCTTGTCATGTTATGTTTGATGTGACTTTCTCATTGTTTTTGTATTCCTTGCTCGAGGACTAGCGAGAGGAAAGTGTGGGGGAAGTTGATGAGTGGAATTTATGCCACGATTAAGGTTCATTTTGATGGTCATTTTCCCACATTTGCGGCTTGTTTGCATTCTTTTCTTTGCACTTAGTTCCCTTTCCCTTTATGCATCTTCTTTCCTAGATTCTGCCCTTTTTCCTACTCTTTACTTTAATTTCCATGCTTATTCTTTGTAGGAACCGTGGTCTTCAAGAGGAGGAAGCTAAAGTTCAAAGAAAGCTGAAGAAAGCAAGGTTAAGGAGAGGTTCGGCCGAACCCCCTGAAGGTGCGGTCGAACCAGGGTGTGGCCGAACCTGCTCCATTATCCGACCGAATGCAGAGGCAGTGTCAAGTTGCATTTTGGCAGTTTTTGCAGGAGTGGTCAAACCTCAGAAGTTCGACCAGACCAAGATCAGGAGAGTTCGACCGAACCTACCCATGGTTCGGCCGAACCTACCCTGTAGTCCGGTCGAACCTTCCCAGTGTTTGGTCGGATCACTCCCCTACTTCAGCTAGCTGTGTATGGACTATATAAGTCCCATTTTAGAATGTTTTGATGTAATTAGATTAATTTAGTTTATTTTTCTACATCTTTAGCTAAATCTAGAGAGAGAAACACCATTAGTCTTCATTTAGTAGAGAGAGAAAGTGTGGATTTCTTCATTGATGAACTTGGATTTTGAAGAAGAAGCTTGTTTAATCTTTTGTAGATCGTCAACTTCAATTAATGAGCAATCTCTTACTCTTTCTCTATACCTTTGCATTTAATTTTGTCTTTTTACTTTGATTTTCCTTCTTTGCTTATAAATCATGTTGATGCTTATTGATTTTGTGATTGATATTGTTTTCAACATGATTTGTGAGTAGTCACTTAGCCAAGGGTGTGGGGATGGTGTAGTTGCTAATTGTTCATGCTTATAATATTGGGATTAAGTTAATTGTGATTAAAATCTTTGCATGCTTGATATTCTTTGATCTTCTTGCAAGTGCACATTGTTGGTTGATTAAAGGTGAATCTTTGCTAACAAGGAATTGAAGTTGACTTAGTTAAGGTTCATTACTATCGGTTGTTCTTTGATTTCACCTCCCAATATATGATTCTAGTGTGGAAACATAGAGGCTATGTTAGGAGAAGCTGATTAACCCCGGAAGGCAGTTAGATTGGACCTTGTTTTGATATTCATGCATGTTTAGTTCACCATTGATTTGCTTTTATGTTATTGCATGTTCAAGAGGCATCTACATCTACCTATTTCCCTTGGTTTTTAGTTATATTGATTTTAACTCATTTTACTCCTAGTTTAAACCCTTAGTCATTCCTGTTCTTTGTCTCAAGATAGCTTAAAGTCTAGTGATGAATGCGGTGTTTATGTGCTTCTCTCTGTGGTTCGATCCCTCTTCTTGCCATATACTTGTATTAGGTTAAGTTGACTGTTATAAACTGTATTTGATTTAGGTTTAGTCGTCTAACGACACGATTATTCCTTTATAAAAAATCTATGTCAAGATCTACCCCCTTAATACCATAAATACCTCCCATGTGAAAAAAGTCGAGTTCTTTTCTCTCTTTAGAAGTTAAAGACCGACACCATTCACGAGTGAAATTGCTAAAACTCTTAGTGACTAAAGACATGATTATTTGTTTAGAAATTAAGGTTATAATTAATCTGTTCGAATTATACAGAAAATCGGCAGATTAGAGGGCTATTTATTTGCAAAATCGATGCAGTTTAACTCTGGAAAGGATTCGGAAGCAGCGCACTGTAGCGCCGAATGACAAGCCTGTCGCCTGGCGACAGCAGCAGCGCTTGGCGACAGCTCAAAACTCGTGGTGACATGTGGCGCTGCAGCGCTTCCTCAATGTGCTATGCCAACCGCATTTTTTTGGCTATGATTCGAATTCGTACAATGACTTTACAAATTTGTCCTTTGTCCAAATACCCCGTATATATTAATTTAATATATTTTCCTTCTCTTTTCTTTTTGGATTTATTCAAAATTAATTAAATTTAGGTTTGTTTTAAGTCCAATTTATGTATTAATTTTTTCTTTTTGGGGGAGAAAGTCGGATGCCCTCCATCAGTAATAAAAATGACGGAAATTTTTGCGCAACATTAATCACAATTTTTGCACACACACATAAGCACAAAAAAATGAAAAATAAATGCAAAGATAATATAGTCATAATAGATAATAGTCTGTATATACAAAATATGTCTAACAAATGTAGCTAATAAACGAGTCAGTCAGGCAAAGTCCTATAAAAGTCAAAATAAATAAACACAACAAATGATAAGGAATGTTCATCATATCAAAGAACTGCGCAGATCAAGGAGTATGCTCCCCACCAGATCAAGTCTCGACAGGAGTAGGGAAGCTCAACTCGAGACCAGTCCACCCAAGGTCGCCCTGGTGATGAATCAGCAAAGACTGAGGCTGCGGAGGCTGCTGCGATGACAAGCCAACCTCTTATGTCCCACCACCTACCGGAGCCGATGTCACCTCTCCCTGGAATAGCGGCCCAGCTTGTGCACTCTCAAATGAAGAGCCCGAGCCCTCCACCGCCTCTGTCCGAGCAGCATTAGATCGGCCACCCCAACCACCAAAAGTAGTGCGACGACGCCTCGAGCTAGACCTAGCTGGCTCTCTCCGAGCCTCAGGTATCGTCCGAGTACGGGAAGGAATAGGTTGTCCCTGCAAAAAGAAATCAAGTCAGATGCAATGATAATAGAAATATAAACAATGTAGAAGTAAAGAAGGAAAGCTACCTCCCGAAGAGTGTTGTCGCGACAAGAGGAAGCTACGTTCCTCATCCGCTCTAGCTGGCTCCGAAAGGCGTCTATGCACCTCGCCATCTCTGTAACAACCTCACGCGAGAACTTTCAAACAAATAATGTCAGTTACAATACAAGACCGATATAAACAAATAACAAGTAAATAACTCACCCGAGTCTGGTGACGAGGGATAGATTGCTCAACGAAACGCTGATCCTCGGGAGCCGAAGGGATCATCTCCTCAATAGGCCCGTATGTCCCCTGATAGTGGATGGACATACGAGGGGGAACGAACTCAGTAAGCTCGGTCTGACAAAAAAAGCAAACCAAAGTTAATACAATACTACTTGGGGGCAACTTAGCAAAAAGATAAAAGATAAAAAATCATACCGCCACCTTCTCAGACAAAACAGAGACCAAAGCTAACAACGGCAACAAATCCTCCTCGTAGCATCGCCCCGAGCTAGCATGAGATCGCCAAGGGGTACCAGCAAGCGACCTCTAGTTGAGCAGCATCGCGTCATGAAACATGTGGCGTGGTGGAGGAGCAAGGACGACGAAAATCTCTGAGGAGTGCTGAATAGCATCTCTCACTCCTAGGTACATTGATGCCTCTTACGTCCCCTGAAAGTTGCGACGCTCAATAGTATAATGCGCAGCCAGCGTAGGAAAAACCAGACCGTCCCATGGCCGGTATAATACATCAGGCTCATGCAAAGAATGACTATAAGATGAAGCTCTACCAAAAGCAATACAAATATGTCGACTACTGAAAAAGAACATACTGAGAGGATCAGCTCTCGGACACGGGCAGTAGTTGCCTGGTTACCGAAGCAACCTCCCCAACAGGCGCCAACAGGAAGCTCGTGTGGAGATGGTCTCGCCGGCGCAAGTGGAGGAAAGTACTCGTAGAACCAGATCGACAAAAAAAAGAGGAAATCAGCAGATGCTAATAAGAGTTTAAAGCTAACTTTTTTTTAAGAGATAAAATGTACCTTTACGACTCTCCAATAGCTAGAGAGAGCGATGTTTCCTGTGTAAGACCGATGTTGACAGGAGTCTTGAAATCCCTGCAGAAAGTCAGCATAGGCCAAGCAGGCCCAATCGTAAGTCCCGATCAGCTAAAGATCGCGGAGAGCAGGAAGGTAGTAAAGCAGCACCCGACTACCCTTGTAAGGAGAGAAGGTTCCTGACAGCAAAATAAGTGCAAAAATGGGCACCTGTTGCTCTCGGGTGGCTACATCGTCCTCAAAAGACATCGCCAGAGTCGACAAGCGAATGCACCTGGAGCTAAATCTTGATGGCTCCACCTCAGCACGGGCCCAAACAGCGATTGGACCCAACAACTCATCGACCACAAGAGAGAAAACACTACTAGAGCTGTCAAACGGTAGTGCGGTCGAGCGAAACTCTAGTCCTGAGATGAGACTGAAGTCAGCTGGGGTGAAAGTCATCTCACCCCAAGGAAAGTGAAAAGTGTTGGTGGTGTCCCAAAAGAACTCCACCAAAGCGTGAACCATGTGGTGGCTCGCATCAAACGAGTACATGACCTGTGTAGCATGGAACAGGGAGGTCAGCCCACAAGACATCCAAAGAAGGCGCAACCCTTCATCGCTGCTGAAATACTTTATGTACAGCCTCCCTAGGGTCTCGTTGCCCGAGCCATGGCTGCGCGTCCTGCCACTAACGATCCCACGACACACCCTCTTGGAAATATGGTGCTAGGGGGCAAAGAACAACGTCCGCTCATCCCACTCAGGGAAGGGACCGAGGGAGGTGGACGGATCGGCGTCCTCCTAAACGGGCTCGTGCTCCCGTTGTGTGTCTTGGGACAGGGAACCGGAACCTTGTTGTTTAGCCATATTACATTGTGCAAAATTTACAAAAATTAAGGCTCTATAGTATCTAAGGTTCGCCTAGTCGCATGATACTATGTTCGCAAAAAAAACAAAGTACGTAGTACTAAAACAAAGCACAATTACAATTCAAGCATATATGACATTTTTCAAGTAACCAAACAATTTCTTGCAATATTATGATAATTATTGTTACAAATTGGACAAAAATTGCTATCAAAAACATCAAGAACGAGCCACATTGTTCTCAAGACCTTAAGAGGTTCAACAACGGTGAATTGCTTGTTTCATCACCAATTTGAGTCAAAAAGTCTCAAAATACTCCCAAGGCAATATACAAACATAATCAAGCAATTTCATGACATAAAATTTGACAAATAAAGCAAATTAAGCAATATAAGTTTTGAATTTTCAAGAAATTTGTGAATAAACATGAGCAAAATTCATCAAAATTTGAGTGAGTTTGGAAAAAATTTACATAGATCAGCAAAATACATGAACAAAGCTTCGATTTGCAAAAAATTTGAGCGAATTTGGTTGAGAAACGAGCAGGAACGAGAAATTCAAAGTTTTCGTGGCGAAACTCGAGCAAAAATAAGCAGTAGCAGCGAAATGAGGAAGAAAAGGGGATTTATTCAGAAATCCCGATAGCAGCGTCGCACGACAACTCTATCGCCCATTTTGAGAAAAACAAATGGCCCAAATATGGCCTATATGACTTCTATTTAGCCCATTTTCTATCTTTCTTATCATATGAACTATTTATTTCTCATAACATGTCAATGTTATCTACTTTTAGATGTCTAAGGCTTGAAATCATATCAAAGAGCATTTCATTAAGTTTTAGGACTTACCTCATCAAGCTATTGATTGTCCGTGCAATGAGTCACTGTGACTAGCATGAATCTCATCACATAAAAAGCATAATCAAGTCCATTTTCTTGTTGTGTGCAATAGCATATGACGAACAAATCACATCAGTGAAACATGCATAGAAAATAAGCAAATATTTATTAACATAGATTTTTAAGATAATCGCAATATCGTGTAAATTACCATCGGTGACTTCCATGTTGGACCTTAAGGAGCACGACAATGTAGCTTCTTCATAACACTGTAGTAAAGTACATTCAAATTATATTAGTCGTATGCTACTAAATTAATTAGCAATAATCATCACTAGGTAGCTATATATATTTACTTTTACAATATACCCTTCACGAGCCACTTCTCCAATGATCGAGTTGAATCAAGGCGATAGATTGTGTTACTAGAATTACGAATCACCGTGAGTCTCCAATGCTCCCTACATAAGTTCACAATAGAAAAACAAATTAATATTTAGGATTCAACATATAATGAGGCTAAACGATTGAATTTGACATGGTTAGACATATTCTTTGTAACATGGGACAAATATGAACTTGTCTCCCACACACACTGATTCCCTGATACTCTGTTCAACATAATACAACACGTCATGGAATTGCCTAAGATTCTAGGAGTGGATATCTGCTCGGGGCCTAACCACCAAACTTTACAAGGAGAATCGGTTACAGTTAAGTGATCTTGTAGTGCTCTGCGTGCATGAACATTGAATAATTAATCAAATGTAGCATAATCACCACAAATTTGAATAACTTGAAAAAAGTGTAGATTATGTGGGCATTGAAGTACCTCATGAATGTTTGAATGAGGGAAATGTTAAGCTTTGCACCACGTAGAAATTCCTCACATCTTCTTTGTTAATCCATGCAACTGCATCCTCATCATAGTGGAACATTGCCTTAAGAAGTGCAACTTCAATGGGATCGACCAAATGACAAGCACGATTGTGAATAAAGGTAAATTCAACAAAGAGCGATTGAAGAACAATGTATTCAACAAGTGGAGTAGGTTGCGTGGGTGAACCTCTCGAAGAGTTCAACTTCGACGCTTGTTCACTCTTGGATCGTTGTTCACTCATCTTCTAGTTAGGTTAATCAACGCTTTTAGGCTTTTCCAACCTCCTTCTCTTTGAAGTTTGGCTTCTATGCGAAATCTGAAACTTCAACAACTGAGTGAGTTACAAAAAATAATGCCTCAAAATAATCCTAAAAAAGTGCAGCTTCCGCCGAGGTCGAAACACCCGAGGCAGCGGTTGCCGAGGCCGCTCCTGCCAAGGCAGCGGCCGCTGAGGCAGCAGCAGCCCTGGCAGCCGCCTGTAGGGGCCGGAGCAGCCCAGGCAGTCGCTGTTGAGGCCAGAGCAGCCCAGGAAGCCGCTACAGAGGCTAGAGCAGCCTAGGGAAGCGGCAGCCGAGGCCGCCACAGCCTCGGCATCGGAGATGGGGGCCGGGGAGTAGTGCTATTTCGGTGGTTTTATTTTCAGAGGTGCAGTTAAAGAGTTCCTAACGATTATTTAGCACTAAAAAAATGAAAAAGAATAAACTACCTCATTGATCAACCTCACCCACGCACGTGGCCAATCCACGAAGCTAGCTTGAGCTTGCCAAAGCTTTTTTTATCTCAACCTCCTCTATGGATACTGGTAGTGGGATGTCTTCAAACCCCGCAATCATCGAATCGATCCCAACCGAGTAATGATGTGGCCTCGCTGTATCACCGGTCGTCGTTTGTGCACTATCACATGCCACCAAATTGAATTCTCCCCTATTTGCCAGCCCCGGGGATAGAAGATCACACAGGGTGTCTTTCTACACTTGTAAGAAAAAAGTTATCAAAAGAGGTCCTTTCCTATACCATTGATAATATAATGAATTTTATTACGCTAGAACTAAACAAATCACTTGTAATCTGGATATTCTTGCGGTGTTAGATTATCAAGCACCCTCGAGTCCGCATGTGTAGGAGTAGCAACCTGTAATAGTTCATCAATCATGCCACCTAAGATCTCACGTAACTCAATATTTTAATACATATAATAAAATTGAAACTACCTCATGTAGCACATCTTCTCCATGTATCTCATCTCCTCTATGTCTATAACCTTCTCTTTGTCCTTGTAGGTGACTCTATGAGTCGACCAGTGTAGTCGTGGGGAACTTCAAGCTCGGTAAGTTTATCTGCTTTGCCCAAGCATTGAATTCACCTACTAACTCGTTGCGCATTTGTTCCTTAATTGATGCCATCTTGGCATCTAACTCATCCAGTGAGTTAACACTTGCTCAAGATCGACCCGATGTTGTGTATTCTGGACCAATCACCTTTTTCCATCCTAGCAATGACCCTCCCGAACCTACTACTCGTCCTGGATGGTATGGCTTTCCCAGAGCAAAGGTGAAAGGGTCTTTCTCCGCACTTGGGACCAATTTTCCTTCTACAAGTTCTTCAGTGTGCTCAAGCTGTAGCAAAAGGAAAAAGGATGTCAATAATACAGTTTAGTGGTTTATATATTGATTATATTTTGCAAAAGCTTCTTTAAATTCAGCAGTTCATAGGTAACTTACAAGTTTATCTGCCATTTTTTGGGTTTCCGGACCCTTGATGACCCATTTTCTGGTTTCCTTATCAAACGTATGGAGAGAATAAAAGAAATCACCGGCACGACTCACCAAAGTAGTGACCGTGGAACTAGAGGGTTCTTTCGATGGCACTAGAAGCAATTTGGGGTATATACCCTTTTCGATCCACTCAGGCATCCATTTACGAAATGTCTTAGCCCCCATACGATGGGTGTACTCCTTCTGCAATGCATTTTTTGTATAATTATTTCAAAAAGAGTCAAGCTATTATTCAATTGGTATCAGATTTACCTAAACTTACAATTGCTTTCTTTTGACTTCTTTGAATAATGAAATTTTCCCAGTCATCTTTTGACACGCTCGGCCATTTTTGCTACGGGAGAAGGTCATCCTCAATGGCTTTCTTCTTCTTTAATTTCTTCTTCTTGTAGATCCATCCATTAGTTAAGGTGGCCTTAAAGCCTCTGAATCTTTCCGCTAATAAATATTCAAACACCCTTCTCTTCTCAGCATCATTAGGAATAGAAAACAACTTCCACAAGCACAAATACAAACCGATTATTAGTTTCTATTTACAAACAACCGTAAGGTGAAGGTTTCTGAAATTTTCTAAATGTGCCAACAAAACAATTACCCCTGTATCATCCCAGAAGGTTTGAATCAAATTTGGAGGTACTTGCCGCATTGTGAGTGTAATGGGGATTTTGCGTGCACACATGCCAACTTGATTAGCGTATTGTCAACGCCATTTGCCCGCGGGTTGGCCGTTGTTGTCATACTCTAAGACCATGGGACCGGTAGGTTTCTTAAAACTTGTCGTCGGACCCCTACCCTTTCTCTTAGCTGGTGCATTTACCCCCCCTCCTCCACCACCTGTGTTGTTTTTATCCTGTCCTTGGCCATGAGTTTCAGGAGTCGGTTTCTCACCAACAATCTCACATACTGTATTTTTAATAGGCGACGCACGTTCAGCTGAAATTTTAAATTCTTTTAGCCTACGCTCAAACTCATCTAGAGCCTGATCCTCTGGCTCACCCAAATCAACCTCCTTGTTCACATCATAAGGCTCATCCTTGTCCTCGTCCTCGTACTCATAGTCATCATCCTCAATGTCCTCTACACAATGAAGGTCATGATCGTCCTCCCACTAGTAGAAAATACATAATGGCAAGAGGTTCAAACCCCCTAATGGGAAGCGGTTCTGAACCGCATGCCCTTAGGGGGCTTGCCAATTGGTCTTTAAAATGGAAAGCGGTTCAGAACCGCTTGCCAATTGTAGTGAAAGGGCAGCGGTTTTGGCGCCAAACCGCTGCCCATTAGGGGTATTGAAAATCATATTTTTTTTTTGGTTTTTTTCAATTAAATTTATACATAATCAAACCAAATGTAAAAACATTAATATTTTTATTAATTAATTGTTATAATATTACAATTTTTGATTTTCAATTACAAAAAATAAATTAACAAAAAAATTAAAATAATTAAAATTTCTGATAGCTCTTTTGTTAAAAAAAAGTACAATTTGTGATTTTCAACCACCAAACACCACCAGCCACCACCAACAACAACAACCACCACCAAACAACAGCTACCAACCACCAGCCACCACCCCACACCACCAGCACCAAGACCCCCTAGCCACTCACACACCACGACCCCCCACCCAAACCACGACCCCAAATGACCCTACCAAACTGTACAACCCCCACCCACCCTCACCGAAACTACAACCCCCCAACTAACCCCCACCCACCAAACCCTCACCGAAACCCACAACCCCCACCCACCACGACCAGACCTCTCACCCACCAGAAACACCAACTGGCCCCCACCAACCAATACCCTCACCAAAACCCACAAGAACCCCCACTTGACACCCACCCACCAAAACCAGTCCCCACCCACCAAAACCCTCACCGAAACAACGACCCCCACCCACGACCCTAACCTAAACCACAACCCCCACCCACCACGACCAGACCCACACCCAAACAACGACCTGAAAACACCGATTTTGACAAAAAAAAATCGACCCACCTTAATAAACACACCATCTAACCCACCATGACCTCCACCCAAACTAGATCCTCGCCATAAAAACGCCGATTTGGGCTTGAAATTATGGTTTTAAAGGTCAAATTCGACCATAAAAATTCTAGATCTAGAGTTTTCATAGTCGAATTTGACCTAAAAAACTTTAACACCCACACACATGCACAAATTTGCTTGAAATTGTTCGAAATTTGCTCGAAATTTTACTTGGGGTTTTATTCGATTTTGCTCGAAATTACCCGATTTTGGTTCGAATTTAAGGAGATGAGAAAGAACAAAGAAAAAGAGAAAGTGAAAGAGAAGAAATAGGCAAATTAGGGAAGAGAAGAGGAGAGAGAGGGAAAACGGGAGTAAAAATGAAAGAGGAGAGAGAGGGAAAATGGCGGAAACGAAAGAGGAGAGAGAGAGCCGAGTAAAGATAGAGAGAGAGAGAAATAAAAGTAGGGGAAGGGCGCGCGAATTTAGGTTTTTTTTTTAATGGCAAGCGGTTTTGGGTTGAACCGCCGGCCAATATATCTAATGGCAAGTGGTTCAACCCCAAACCACTTGCCAATATATCTAATGGCAAGCGGTTCAATCCCAAACCGCTTGTCATTATACATATTGACAAGCGGTTCGCACCAAAATCGCTTTCCATTTAAAATTACAGGCTTTAAAAAAAAATAGGTAAAAGGCAAGCGGATTTTTAAAACCGCTTGCCATTTGGGGCTTCCCATCACTTATTTTCTACTAGTGTCCAAGAGATATAAGAATCAGTCAAAACAAACATAAAATGATATTAGTGTATAGTAAAGTATTAGTTTAAATGAATACTCTTAGGAAATTTTAAACATCAAACCTGTTAAATATAATGAATACGAGTTGTTAAAATGATTTAATGTTAGTTTATACACAAAACAAAGGACTTGGGTTAAGTAGAAGCTCACTTAAGCCATTTCACTTACTTATGGTCCTATAACCTTGTATTTGCATCATAATCAGTACACTTAGGCAATTTCAAACTACAAACATGTTAAATATAATGAATATGAGTTGTTAGAATGATTAAATGTTAGTTTATATACAAAACAAAGGATTTGGGTCAAGTACAAGCTCATTTATGTCATTTTCGCCTACTTATGCTCATGTATACATGATAACTATACTATATTTGCAATGAAACCCATTATTAACATTTAATCATAGTATCTCAACCTAAAATTCCTTCGTTTTGGTTTGATCTCATATAACCTACTTTGTCCTCTATGTCATTTGGTATAACAGGTCTAGGAACAGTGAAAGGTGCAGAATAATCAAACGCATCATATTCTTCCTCATCCTCAACATCTCCAATGCCTAGGATTCTTCTTTTGCCAGCTAGAAAAATAGACCATTTTGAATCGACTGGGTCTGTTACGTAGAAAACTTGCTTAGCTTAAGATGCAAGGATAAATGGTTCAACACTATCATTCAAGTGGCCAAGATCTAAAAGAGTAAATTCATCATATTTGACGTTACGCCTGATATTATCAACCCACTTACACTTGAAAAGAGCAACCGTGAAGTTACAATAATCAAGTTCCCAAATTTTTTGAATTCGACCATAGTATTACAACTTTGCATCAACAGGTGATTTATCCTTAGCCCTTGCAAACTCCCTTAACGATGCCACAAGCGTTACACCACTATTTTGGGTGGACGAAGATTTCAAATCCCGTCCCTTAGTCTAAAAAGTGTACCCATTGATGTCATATCCCTCAAATGAAATTAACAAACATCATCCCTAGGACCGTACGTAATCCACCGTACTGTATCGGTCAAATTAGTATCATCCAATTGACCCATTACTCGATCACGAAACCAATTGACAAACCTCTTATTATGCAACTGCATAAGTTCCCTTTCACCTTTTAATGGAAATTCATCACGCAAACTAGCCATGTGCTCGTCTAAATATGGGTGAACATCTGCAACATGGTGCAACACATAAAGGTGTGCTCGTAAGAACTGATCTCGATCAGGTGACATTCATTTCGACCCAATTGTACTATGACCATCAAGTCTCTTCATGTCGAAAAGTAGGAAGAACAATAGGTTGAGCAACGACTATATGGTTGGCCACAAAGTTACCTATTCCCTCACCCATGGTCCCTTGCATCATACTTCCTTTTGGGTGAGCCTTGTTTCGTACTTTATTTTACAATGTACTCATGTGTCTTTCAAAAGGATAACACAACCTCATGAACACTGGACCGTACAACTTAATCTCACGCACCAAATGAAGAATCAGATGAACAATTATGTCAAAAAGAGAGGGTGGGAAATACAACTCAAATTTGAACAAAGTCACAACCACATCCGCTTGCAAATCATCTAGTCTACAAGGATCAAGCACTTTGCTGCATATTGTATTGAAAAACAAACAAAGGCATGTAATCGCTTCCCTCACGTGCTTCGATAAAATACCATGGGTTGCAAACGGTAGGAATACTTGCATCATAATGTGACAATCATGGGATTTCATACTTGTCAGCTTCAATTCTCCATTCAAGAATATAAATCTTTTTATGCTAGATGAGTACCCTAATGGAACCTTAATGCCGTACAGACATGCATAAAATATACGTTTCTTCACCCTTGTCAATGTATAGCCAGCCAGAGGTAAATAAGTCTTTTCATCCTTCCCTTTACCCTAAACTTTCTTCTTTGACGCATCCGTGGCCTTTCTCTTTCCCTTGCTCTTCTCCTTCCCTTTTTTCAAAACATTTTAATCTTCTTTTCTCGATTCCTTTCCCTTTCTAACCTTTTCGTGAGCCCACAATTCTGGACGAATCCTAATCTCTTGCAAATCTAACCGTGCACCCTTTCCGTCCTTTGTTTTTCCTTGAATATTCATCAGCGTTCCCAAAAGAGCATCACACACATTCTTCTCCATATGCATCACATCAAGACAGTGCCTTACGTTATGTTCTTTCTAGTACGAAAGCTTCTAAAAGATTGATTCTTTCTTAAACAGAGTACCTGAGACCACAATTTTTTCGGATTTCCCAAACACCGTTCATATACCCTTAACCCGAGCATAAATCTTAGCACCAGTCAATGGTCTAGGCACAATATCCTCTTCCACTGTCCCATCAAAAGCCTTTTTCAGCCTACGGTATGGGTGATCAAGCCTAAGGAACCTTCGAGTTCGCAGGTAGACATCTTTGCGAGAATTCTTAAGGTATATGCTTGATGTGTCATCAATACATAATGGGCATGCTTTTTTTCCTTTAACCTTGTACCCACACAAGTTTCCATATGTAGGTAAGTCATTCATGGCTAGTACGCAATGTAAACATCTCCTTCTTATAGCATCAAAAACGAAAACCCCTTTGTCCCACATCTTTCTTAAGTCGTCAATAAGTGGCGCAAGGTAAACATCTATGTCGTTTCCAGGTTTCCTAGGCCCCATTATTAGCAATGAAAGCATTACATACTTACTTTTCATGCACAACCAAGGAGGCAAATTATAGATTACTAAAAGAACCGGCCATGTGCTGTGTTGGGTACAAAGAGTGGCAAATGGATTCATCCCATCCGTGCACAACCCAAGCCTTTAATTTCTGACTTCATCACTAAATTTCCCATATTTTAAATCAATGTCCTTCCACTGCGGGGAGTCAGTTGGATGCTTTAACATTCTTTTTTTCTTTCTTCCCTCTGCATGCCACCTCAAGTTTTTAACGTTTTTTGGTATTAAGAATAGACGGTTAAACCTTAGAATAATGGGAAGGTACCACAACACCTTAGCAGGAGGTCCCTCCGTACCAGGATTGAAACTCATGCGCTTGTAGCGTGACAGCTTGCATCGTGGACACTCCTGCAGTTGTTCATATTCATTTCGATAAAAACTACAATCATTAGGACATACATGTATATTCTAATATTCCAAACTAAAGGGATACATGAGCTTCTTTGCATAATAGTAAGACTTAGGAAATTCATTCCCATAAGGCAACATATCACTTAATGCGGTTAACAAAGAAGTAAACTAATGTCCATCCACCCATGCTTCGACTTAATGTCGTAAAGTGTTAGCACGGCTAATAGTTTGGAGTATTATTTGCACCCAGGATACAAAAGCTTTTTTGGAAGCCTCCGATAATAACTCAAACACGCCACCTTCAACATTATGCAACATCTCATCAATGTCTTCATCCTCGACCTCATCCTCCTGATCATCATCGGCTCCATCTTCACCATTATCAACATTATAGTCATCATTTTTGTATTCCTCGTCCACATAAATCTCATTGCTTCTAACACGCACATCATTCTGATCAAGATCCTCACTGTACTCTCCACCTTCACCGTGCCAACTCCATACATAGTATTTATGCCTAAACCCACGACATAATACATGATCTCTAATGATTTCAACACTGTCGACCACATTCACATTATTATAATCAACACAAGGACAATAAAGGCCTTTGTCACCCAGTTTGCGTTGATAAATACACTAGGTGAAAAAATGCATTTGGCAGCGGTTCAAACCCGGTCTAAGGCACCGGTTTGAACCGCTGCCTATGTGAGGGGTGCCAAAAACCAAGTTTTTGGCACCGGTTCAAAACCGGTGCCATAGGGTGGAATAGGCACCGGTTAACCGGTGCCAAAAAGGCCCACTAAATTTTTTTTCAAAGTTTTTGGCACCGGTTAACCGGTGCCAAAAAACCCCCAAAAATCAATTTTTTTTTTTTTGTTTTTTTTGCTTAAAAATTAAATACACTAAATTAAATATAAATCAAACATCACAATCAATATAAACGATTCTGTTTAACATATAATCAATAAAATTTTACAGCATAGATCAATAAAAAAAATTACTTATAAATCAAAAAAAATTACACATATAAATAAAAAAAAAACTACAATATAAATCAAAAAAAAATATTACAACATCACAATCTAAAAATCCCCATATTCTTGATTCTTGATTCTTGATTCTTGATTCTTGGATTATGTATACCTGCGCAAATTAAAACATCAACAATAAATTGATTAAAATGAACAAGCTGCGAAAAAAAAAAAAAAAACCCAGAACAGTTAAAAAAAGAATTAAACCCACAAAATAAATAAAATTAAATTCGATATTAAAAAACCCAGAAAATAAATATAATTAAATTCGATTAAAAAAAACCCCAAAAAATAAATCTAACAACATTCGAATAAACCCACAAAAAAAAATTAGAAATCGACAAAAAAATTAAAATCGAACAAAAACCCAGAAAACAAAAAAAATTGTAATCGAAAAAAAAAATCAAAATCTGAAAAAAAAAATCAAAATCGAAATTGATTAAAAATTTGATTAAAACAAACTTGAAAACAAAAATAAAATAAACCCAGAGATTGAAAAAATAATGAAAATCGAAAAAACCTTAAAATCACGAAAATAAAACCCCAAAACTGCATGCAACTTGAAAAACAAAATCAAAATCGAAATTGAAATTGAAATCGAAAAACAAAATCAAAATCGAAAACAACACAATCAAATTTGAAATTGAAAAACAAAACCCAGAAAATCACGAAAAACAAAACCCAGAAATTGAAAAAAAAAATCCAGAAATTGAAAAACAAAACCCAGAAATTGAAAAAAAAAAATCAAAAAACAAAACCCAGAAATTGAAAAAAAAATCGAAAAACGAAAATAAAACATCGAAATTACTTGAAAATCGAAAAAAAACCTGAAAATCATGAAATCAAAACCCCAAAACCGCATGCAACTTGAAAAACAAAATCAAAATCTAAATTGAAATTAAAATCGAAAAACATCAAAGTCGAAAACAACATCAAACCACGGTTTTTGGTCTTCGATTTGTTGTTATCTTCCATTTCTTTTTCGTCTTCAAGTGATAGAAAGGAGGAGGAGTTTCAGAAATACATAGAAATGAAGAAGCAAGATCGATGTTGAATTGGCCTGAGCAAGAAGGAAAGAGGAGGAGAGGAGAGAGAAAGAGACGGAGGAGAGGAAAGGAGAGGAGAGAGAGAATAGGGTCATTATTTAGGGTTTGGGGTATATAAATGGGCGGGTTTTTTTTTTTTTAATAAATAAAAACCGGTTCAGTTAGGCACCGGTTTGGGGCACCGGTTCAAACCGGTGCCCTTTTTATTTTTGGCACCGGTTTGAGCTGAACCGGTGCCATTTCTCTTTGTTCAAAAACTTGCTCATTTTTAGGCCGGTTTTTGGCACCGGTTTGGCCTAAACCGGTGCTATTAGGGGGGTGCCTATTTGTATTTTTCTACTAGTGATAAATCCCTCTTGCAAAACTCTTGAACTCCATTAAAAAATTCAAATGTATCGCGTCTATCATACATCCAACCACGATCCTTCTCCATTTAGTAAATTGTCTCCAAACATATATAGCAACATATAATGAATAATGTGTATTTGTTACATATTTTATGTAAATCAAATTCAGGTACACATCGTGAATATACCATTCATACAGTGGAAAAATGCATGTTTTCAAAGGGTCATTATCACTACAACCTAACCCATCCTTGAATGTCTACTCTCACTAGTGAATGTATGTCAACTTTTCAATTTTAAGGAAAATTCGGCAACATTTTCCCCTAGTTCTCTAAGTATACGATGTAGATAATTAATTACCCACATATGTACCCAGAGAACATAGTGAGGAAATGGTAAGCCAGGATGTTCCTTATAATCGAAAAGAAGATATACATTCACCACATAAGTGAGTGTACACATTCAAGAACAATCCCAACCGGGGACTATTAAAGACTTTCTCCTAATGAGAAAGCCTTGAACGGGTATCTAGGCATATGATGATGCAAGAATCTATATATATTGTTGTATTTATTTGCAATTAAACAATACACAAGTTGCAATATCATGAATAAGCTTTTATTAAATGAATAAATAGAAAGAAATATAGCTTATTAAATTTTATAATTCATTCCAATAAAGCAAGTACAATGGATGTACAGTTATGAACTTCCCACTTGAACTAAATATGTAGTCCTAAAGCTAAACTCGTGCTTCACATATGAATCTATAAAAAAAAATAAAAAAAAAGGTTAAATATTATGAATGAACTTTTTCTTTCTCATAACATGTCAATTCACTAATTTAAATCTATGCTAAAACACATTATTCATCAAACTAAAAATTGCTAAAATATATATTCACTAATTTGTTCAAAATTAATCTAATTTATTCAAATGTTGCTAAATTAACAAGGTTACTAATCTCTAATTTATTAAAAATTACTCACCAAACCAACTTAAAATTAACCATTAAAACATTCAAAAATTAAACTAATTTAGTAACAAGGTTACTAATATCTCGTTTATTAAAAAATACCCATCAAAATAACTTAAATTAACCATTTAAACATTCCAAAATTCCACTGATTTAATAACAAGGTTTCTAATCTCTAATTTATCCAAAATTACCCATCAAAAAAACTTAAAATTAACCATTAAAACACACCAAATTTCAACTAATTAAGTAACAAGATTAATATTCTCTAATTTATTCTAAATTACCCATAAAAAAATTAAATTAACCATTAAAACATACCAAAATCCAACTAATTGAGTAACAAGGTTACTAATCTGTAATATTTTCACAATTTCCCAATAAAATAACATAAGATTCAAAAAAATTAGAGTAAAATTATATTCAAACCTAAACATTAATTTGCCTAACAATTTATCAACATGCAAAAGAAATTAATATAAGTATATAATTGGAAAATAGTTGTGAAAAAAGGAAATTTTTTTTTTTTAGAAAACCTTGTGGTTGAAGAGCTGGAAGGGGAGGAGAGATGGAGGGCAAAAGCCCTGCTCGGTGATGAAGGAACCTTAGGGCAGTGGAGCAGCGAACTTCAGGTAGTGGTGCGGCGCGACAAACCTCAAGGCAGTGGCGCGGCGACAATGCTGTGGACGGAGAACCTTGAAAGAGCCTCGAATGAAGAGGGAAACAAAGAGAGGTGGAGGGGATTGAGGGGAGAAAGAGAAGGCAGCTGTGGTGGAGGGTTTTCGAACCTCCAACGATGCAGGTGGCCGCCGTTGAAGGTGGCAGTTGTGGTAGAGGGAAAAGGGGAATGCAACAGTGAGGATTTTTGTGTTTTCAAATGCTAGATGAGAACGAAAATGAAAAGAAAAGAGAAGGAAGAAAGGAGGAGGAAGGAGAGATAAGGCGGGTTTTTTTTTTTCTTAAAAAAAAAGGGCATCGGTTTACATTGGCACCAGTTCAAATCGGTGGGCTATATATTTTTGCCGCCGGTTTGAACTAAACTGGTGCTATTAAGCTTCGTTCATTTGCCCGCCCATTTTTTAGCCTATTTTTGCCACCGGTTTGGACTAACCCGGTGGCCATTAAGGGGTGCCTTTTTTCTTTTTTGTACTAGTGAAGTGAACAGAAAGCTAAAGGAAGAGGGACACAATAAACCCTTTTCAGTGCACCTAAAGGGGATAAGCTATACAAGGACTTGAAAAAGGTGTATTAGTGGCCTCGAATGAAGATTGAAGAATGAACTTGCGGAATTTTTAAAAAGTATGTGACTTGCTAAAAGGTGAAAATAGAGCACAAGAGGCCTAAGGGAACTATGCGATCATTGGAAATTCCTGGATGGAAGTGGGATTGCATTTCAAGGGATTTTGTAACTTGCCTTCCAAATTCAAAGAGTGGAAACGATACCATTTGGTAGTGGTGGACATACTTAAAAAATCTGCGGTGTTTATTCCAATGAAGGAGACTTGGAAGATGGAGCAACTTGCAAAAGCTTACATCAAGATTGTTGTGAGGTTACATAAAGATCTAAAGGATATTGTGTCTGATAGATATTCCATGTTTCTTTCAAAATTCAGGAAAAGCGTACTGGAAAACTTTGGTACGACACTTAAGATAAGTACAATGTTTCACCCTGCTACAGATGGGCAAATTGAGAGAACCATTCAAACCTTGTAGGACATGTTGAGAGCTTATGTTATAGACTTCCAAGGAGGATGGGAGGTTAGCTTGTATTTGATTGAATTTTCCTATAATAGTAGATATTATGTGGGCATACGAATGGCTCCATTTGTGGAATTATATGGGAGGAAGTGTCATAGTCAAACTTTTTTGAACGACATAAGTGAAACAATGATTCTAGGGTTTCAAATGATTGAAGATATAGTGAAGCAAGTAAAGGAAATCCAACCTAAGATTCAAGAAACTCAAGATTGCCAAAAGAGCTATGCAGATTTGAAGCTTAGAGAAGAGAAGTTTGGAGTTGGTAAAAAGGTATTATTAAAGGTATTTCCAATGAAAGGTGTAACAAGATTTGGGAAGAAAGTAAAACTGAACCTAAAGTACATTGGTCTATATGAAATACTGCAAAGGATAGGCAAAGTAGCTTATAGGTTAGCCTTACCTATGGAGCTAAGCAAAGTGCATGATGTATTTCACGTGTCTCAATTAAGAAGGTATATAACTGATAAATTTCATGTGCTACAACCTAAAACCATTGATGTTTTGGGTGTTTTTGCCCCTCGGGAGAGTTACAACTCAGAGACTGGTTGCGCGCAGCCTGTACCTGCAAAACAATGAAGACTCCAGGTGGTTTGAGCTTCGCCTTCGACGATCAAGTTTTTACTTGAAGAATAACAGGAGAAAGTGCGGAAAAAAAGGTGAGATCTTCTCGGATTCCGAGATTAGGTGATTCTCAGATGTAAGAGAATGTAGGGTATGTTGTAATTAATGTAGATGTCCTAAAAATTTTGGGGAATTCTCCCTATTTATAGGGTCATTGGGATGTGCCCTAATTAGGTCATTCTAACCTAATCATTCTAGGCTGCGCCGCAAAGCGGCTTTCTCGGGATTTGGGCGGTTGAAGGCCGCCTTTTGCTCACAAGTTCTAGGGGAGACACGTGTTAGAAGGAGATTTGCCAAATAAGGACCAACAAGGATATGACACGTGTCAAAGTCTGATTGGGCCACGTGGCATGGGTAAAATTACCCAAAACATTTGCCTCTCACAGATGTGACGTGGCGCGCCACGTGGCGTCTGTGACACATGTCACTCTTCTATAGGTGGCGATTCAAAAGGTTTTTTTTTTACTGTGAAAATTTCAACGTTTCACATTCTTGAGAAATTACAATATTACCCTCAAAATTACCCCTCTGTAATTAATAACTTTACCCCTCTAGTTTTAGACGTTTCCAAAACATTCTAGAGAGATAAAGTAAAAGAGTTTCTAGAGAGAGAGAGTCTTCCTACCGTCTGTGTATGAACACAAACCTCGAAATTCTCCCGCCTGTGTTTGCCAGTTATCAACCGCCTGTGCCTCAAGCAAGCACGATCTTTTGTAGAATCTCAATCGAACCTCGCCGTTTTCCCCCCTTTTAGAGATAAATGTAAGGTACCGCGTCTACCCCTCTCAACTCATTTCAGTTATTTAATTTCATTCAATAAATGGACTCGTCACCAGCACACACGACACGGCCTAGGTCAGTAGTCAGCCGGTCAACTGGGACGGGTGAGTCTAGGACTGGGAGTGCCGGCTCTAGGTGCATGGAGCAATATTATACTCCCCAACCGACCATCTATGTTTTTGTGCAGGACACGATGGCTAGAACCAAACAGACGACCACCAGACGACGTCGAGGAGACGGTACTTTGGAAATAATGTTTAGAGAGGTAACCCCGGTTGAGGGGTCTCAGGGTGCCGAAGGTTATGGGGACTATTCCCCATCTGGTATCCCAATAACCCCCAGCGATACAATTTTACATGAGGGTAGAGAAAGTGAAGAAACCGTTTCTCTGATGGAAATTGATCAAGCTGACCCTGCACACCGAAATGGGGAGGAGTCCACTTCTAGGTCAGCCGGTGAAGACTCCGCCTCAGGGTCAAGCTATGAGGATGACAGTGACACTCCCCTCACTCAGCTTGATGATAGTGAGGTTGAGGAGGGAAAAAAGTGGGAGGATAAAGACGATCCTTTCAAGATTCATGCCTCTACTATGGACAGAGACATCATGATAAACGGTATAGACGATTTTGTGAAGAAGCGGGCCTTGAGTAAGGACTATACCATTCGGATGTCGCCTGTGCTGGGCACTATAGCCTGGGAGGATGACCAGCCGAACGCCGACGCCTACTTTGGATGTTATGAGGCGGCGTTTTTGGAAGGTCTCCGCTTCCCTCTTCATCATGCGGTTAGAGATTTTCTTAGAGCTTATGGCCTAGGAGTCTGGCAGCTCTCACCAAACTCATGGGCCAACATTCATGGGTATGTTGCTGCTTGTGAGATGCAGAACTTGTACCCCAGCTGGCAGGCGTTTACCCACATGCAGTACTTGAGTCGCAACCCAGGCGGCTGGAGGGCGTGGTACACACTGACCACCCTTCCAAAGTATTAGATGACATTGGACAAGGTATCCAAGTGTGAAGGTTGGAAGACACGGTTTTATTTGCTGTCTGCCCCAACCCATAGGGAGAACCGGAAGATGCACCGGTACAATAAGAAATTTGACTTTTTGGGTCACAAGTGTGCCCTCCCCAATATACCGGGAGACGACTATGACGCAATCATGGAGACAGAGTTTTTTGAGCTCTATCCGGAGACTATCTCTACGGGGGACGTAATCAAAGTCCCTAAAAACTAGAATCCCATGTGTGCATGGTTTAAGGACAAGGTGTTCTTGTCCGCCAACGGCCTCAGCACCATGTTTCCAAAATGTATGTCTAATTAGCATCCGGCTTAATGCCGCTTGTATATCTGCTACTTACTCACAATTTTAATGTTTTCGTTATCTTTTTGTAGAAGAAGCTCAAAACATGGTGGCTGAAGAGAAGACCCTCAAATGGTACTCCGCTCAGATAAGAAGGGACCTGGCGGAGGCCAAAGCTGCCAAGCTGAGCACAGAGGTAACTTCTCTTTACATCTCTTCATTTAATCAGGCGCTACTGGATGCTAAGCTTTGTTATTAATGTTAAGAGTGGAGAGCCTCCAAAGTCCTTCACCAAGAACCTCTTCAAGCAGGGCCTAGAGGGTGCCCCACCCCAACAAAACTTGCTAAGTCTGCGAAAGCGACTTCAGGTAAGACAGGCCCGGATGGGTCCTCTGGAAAGAACCGCCTCTGCATCGGAGGGAGGAATGTAACTGTGGGAGGCTTTGGAGTGGGCTTTGATATGGTCCCACCCGACCTCTCTACCCCACTGGGTGGAGCAATACCACAAGCTTCAAGAGGTATATTCAATCCCTTCGAATCCCCGCTTGAGCTGGGCTGGGCATTGCGAGTTAAATAACACTAGCAACAAACTTCTTCGTCAGACATCCAGTATCAATCTGGTGCCTCCTATATGGCTCACTAACCTTTAAATTCTGGTGCAGATCAATCCCCACGATGGCCCGATGTTCAAGCGCATGCCCGGGCTATGTCGGCGGCTGTGCATAAGAGGGAAAAGGACGCTATTCCCGGCATTGAGGTGTTCAATGTTGAACGGATATTGTCACAACTGTCTGAGGTAATCTTAACTCAATTTTTCTCCAATTAAACATAAAGTATCTTACATGATTGACACAGCTTTCTTTTGCATACCATTCTTAGGGTTGTGGGGCTCAAGCGGCCTAATGCCTGGAAGAGGGAGGAGGTAAAAAGAGCAATTAAATCGGCTAGGGATTCTCAAGATGTTGCTAAATATGAGTTTACAGTTAGTGAACCTGAAACTAAAGCCATCTGGATGCAACAGGCGGAGGAGGTTAAGGTTCTCAAGCAGGCTCTAGAGGAGGCTAAGGAGAAAACCAGCAATGCTGAAACAAAGCTCGAGAAGGTGGAGGATGACCTTCTGAACTTGCAAGGTGTCTCCAAAGAGAATGCTGACCTCAAGGCGAAGGTTGAGAAGTTGAAGGAGGACGCGGATTAGGTCCAGAAAAACCTGAAGGAAACCATTGAGGTGGCTGAGGAGCGGGTGATTGCTAAGAACGAGGAGGATTCTGACACCCGGATAAAGATCACCTGGGCTTCCTTTTATCCTGACAATGACTACCGCCTGTGGTCTATGGCTTTTCAGTATGCCGAGACTGTAGTCTATTTAAAGGAGAAGAGTGAGCCAGAGCCTGAATCCTTCTCCGCCTGAATGAACAAAGAGTTTACCGAGCCTCCCAGAGAACTACCTGTGGAAAGGGAAGCCATGGACGTCCCTTCTGACGGAGAAAACCCCAAAGACGACCTAGCGGCTAACAATGAAGGGGCTCAGCATCCGGAGAACCAAACGAACCTCTCTCAGCCATGATTTCAGTGGCAGTATGCCATTTTATGCTTTTTCTTTCCGGCCGCGTGCCGAGTATTTATGTTCTTTTCCGACTATGGAGTCGGTTAACAATTTAGTTTCTCTTCTCCTGGATGTGATCCGGTAACAATATTTATCCGACTTTTTGTAGATTTTGAATGAAAGTATGCTGACAAAGTTGGCTTTATGAAATTTTATTGTCTTGATTTATGCATATAAATATATATTCTGCATTTTTTAATTTTTTCTCCTATCTTTTTAAAGCATGCGGAAATTTCTGACAATAGAACAGTATACTTTAAAGAGTATTGAACATTCTTAAGTCAATCAATCACAGTAGTGATTGCCCCAAACCAAGTGCACAGCCGGCATCCAGCAGCCGTTATACCCAATCCGAGCATCCTCATAGGATTCTTTACTAGCCAAACGGACGACAATTGTTTGTCAGTCATTAACACAGGGGACATTGTCCGCCTATTTGATAGCCTTTAGACGGCTGAAAGGCCGTCTAGAGTGCCTTCATTCACTTGCCTGACTGTTTATGGAATAGGAAACGTTTCCCTATTTGTTAACTCTCAAACAGCATAGAGGCCGTCTAGAACATTCTCAATCCTTTGCACCTTAATCGTCTGCCCTATTGAAGCAACTGGCATAACTTGTTCAATGGCCTAACAGAGAACTTCGGTATTTGCCGGCTAATGTCTCTTGACATCTGGCTCCTAAACTTGATCATTCTTCTAGATTATTTTTGTTAGACAGCTATGATTTGACCATTTTAGTCGTTCAATATTTGATGTATGCATATTCTGTTAGAGCAGACGATAGAATGCCCTCTGCGACAATAACACCCAAAGGGGCGTCGCCAGAGGCCATACTCAAATCGGAGCAGACAAATTTATAAAAACAGTTTTACATCCGGCCATTGGCCTCAATCTTAATTCTAATTTTAGCCACAATGTCTTTTGACTTAGTTTAATTTCATATTTAAATGTCCGTCTTTGCATTACCTAGTCGGAGGTTCTTTTGCGAGCATTATGTCCGTCTTTACATTACCCAGTTGGAGGTTATTTTGCAAGCATTCTACGTTCCATGTTCTAGGCAGCCGCCTGCCGTCTGAAGTTTCTAGGCAATAGGTGTCATTTCTTACTTCTTCATAAATCTGGTAGGGACCTTCCAAGTTGGGAGTTACCTTTCCTTGGTCACTGGCTTTACCGGTTGCCTCTATCTTTCGTAGCAGAAAGTCCCTAACTTTCAAGGGTCGTTTGTGCACTCCCTAGTTGTAAGCATGAGTCATTCTCAGACGGTAAATCTCATGGCGCAAGGTAGCATTGCCCCTGCGTTCCGGGAGCAAGTCCAATGCCAGCCGCATGGCCTCCCAGTTTGCCTCTTCATCATATAACATGACTCGAAAAGTCGGTTCATAATGTTCAATGGGCAAGACGGCTTCAGCGTTGTAAACCATAAGAAACGGGGTCTCACCGGTTGCCTCTTTTTCTGTGGTCCGGATGGCCCATAGGACATGAATTAACTCTTCAACCCATAAACCACCGTCTCTTTCAACTTTCTTCTTGATACCGTCTTAGATGAGTTTGTTGAAGACTTTAACCGGGCCGTTTTCTTGGGGTCGGCTGACTGATGCAAAATAGTGTGAGATCCCTTGATCTCCCAGCTAAGTTTTGAGCTGAGGCATCTCAATTTATGGTCCATTATCGAATACCATGGACATAGGTACCCCAAATTGGGTGATAATGTTCTTCCATATGAAGGAGATGACATCCTTTGTCTTGATGCCTTTTACCGCCTCTTCTTCTACCCACTTAGTGAAATAGTCCACAACCACAAGTACATAGCGTTTTCCGCCTGGTGCAGGCGTATACGGACCTAAGATGTCCTTGCCCCATTTAGCAAACGGGACCGAGCTGTGGAATATCGTCAGGTCAGTAGCCGGGCGATGGATAAGTTTGCCAAATCGTTATCACTTGTCACACTTTCTAACAAATTCCATGGCATCTGACTCTAGAGTAGGCCAGAAATAATGCCGCCTCGATGTGACGGCTAGGGATCTGCTATCTAAATGGGATGCGCAGTATCCCGCGTGCAACTCTTCGAGAACTTCTCTCCCCTTTTCTGGGGTAACACATTTCAATAAGGGCTTCAAAAATCCTACCTTGAAGAGTTATCCGACTCTGATCTCAAAGTTCGTTGCACGCTATTTAAGCACGGCTGCCTCCTAGGGTGAATCATGGAGTGTGTCGTCTGTGAGATACGCCCGGATGCCATCCATCCAAATTGAACTTTGGTCCAGAATTCCAATGGGTTCATCATCAGATATGCTTTGTTTTTTCATTATCTCCCAATGGACTGTCCCGAGGCGCATCATAAGAGGCGGAGGATGCTAGTTTTGACAGAGCATCCGCCTGATTGTTTTTCGTCCGGGGCACTTGACTTCGATGAAATTCTTCAACTGTCCCTGCTTCAGCCTTGACCGCCTAAAAATACTTGATCATAGCCGGATGGGTGGCTTCAAACTCACCATGGTATTGGCAAATGACCAGCTGAGAATCTGTGCAGGCGTCAGTTTTTATTGCCCCCGCCGCCTTACACATGCGGATACCGGGTAGCAGGGCTTCGTATTCCGCCTCATTGTTTGAGGCCTGGAACTTGAACCGTAGTGCATACACATATTTGTCCCCTTCCGGGGATTCACAGATTATGCATGCCCCATAGCTGTTCATAGTAGAACTCCCGTCTATGTGCACCTTCCAAACCTGATCAAGGTTATCCGGAGCAGCTGGCCTTGTCATTTCAACAATGAAGCCGGCAAACGCCTGACCCTTCACTGCCTTTCTTAGTTCGTAGGAGATTTCAAGAGACTGCATTTTAATAGCCCATTTAAGCATTCTTCCAGATGAGTCCAGGGTTGTCATTGGCCGCTTGAGGGGCTGATCAGTATAGATCACCACCGGGTGTGCTAATAAGTATGGTTTTAACTTCATAACAGCCATGTAAAGGGCAAGGCCAAATTTTTCGATTATGGGGTACCGAAGTTCAGCATTTCTGAGCACATGGCTAATGAAATAGACCGGGAGCTGATTGTCGTCTCTCTCAGCAAGGAGAACAACACTGAGGGCATGATCTGAGACGGCTAGGTACATGAAGAGAGTCTCCTTTGGCAGAGGGCTAACAAGCCTTGGTAAGGTGTGTAAATGTTCTTTCTGTTTCAGAAAGGCCACCACAACATCATCCCCCCATTCAAATCTAGTCTTCTTCCTGATAGCCTGGAAGAAATAAAGGCACTTGTCACCCGACCAGCTGAGGAATCATCCAAGCACAACCAGGCAACCAGTAAGCATCTGAGCTTCCTTAACAATGCGGGGTGACTTCATGTAAATCACCGCATGTATCTTCTCGGGGTTAGCCTCTATCCCTCTTTGGTCAATAAATAATCTGAGAAACTTCCCAAACTCAACACAAAAAACAAACTTTTTAGGATTTAACATGACCTTATGCCGCCTGAGTGTGGTGAAAGGTTTATTGGAAATCAGCAAGGTGATCCGTCTGTACCTTGGATTTGACTATCATGTCATCAATATACGCCTCTACATTCTTTTCAATTTGATTAATGAAGACTGTAGTAATCATCCTTTGGAATGTAGCTAGCACATTCTTCAAGCCAAACGACATTACCGTATAACAGAATAACCCCTGATCAGTGACGAAGGCCGTCTTTTCTTGATCTTTTTTCCACAGGGGTATCTGATGAAAGACGGAATAAACATTCATAAAACTCATCAAGGCATGCCTGGCTATAGAGTCGACCAAATTGTCGATCGTTGGAAGTGAATAATTGCAGACATCTACTTTTGGCCTCCTATCCCGACAGGAAGTGCAATGACGATAAATAAAGCCATCTTCGTTTTGAATCAAAGTGAAGAATACTTATGGATAACTGGTTATGCCACAAAACACAAAAGCCTAGCCGAAATTACAGAAAAGCCAAAACAAAGGTCTAATTAACTAAACCCTATCATAATTAGGCTTAATCCCGTGCTTAAACCCTAATAATGACGGATTTAGGAGCGCCTAGGTTAAAACTTAGTGCTGCCGTAGAAAAAGTCGCGCGCATATCACAAAGTCGCGATGGGCTTCCGCGCGCAACTATTTTAGTTGCGCGCAACACCCAACGCAACTTCCAGAGTCGCGCTGCGGAATATTTGTAATTATTCGGAAAATAAACGGAAAATATAAATCGAATCTTACCATAAAGCCGCGTGCAAGACCAATAGTTGCGCTGCACATAGTAGTGCAACTCTATATCTTGCGCAAGGTTGCCGCGCACAACTTCATCTGTTGCGCGCGACACCGGTTGCGGCAGATTGCTCGAAACCCTAAACCTAATCCTTCTCTATAAATACGAGCTTAAACCGTGGCTTCAACAAACAGAATTTAACCTAAAATTCTGGCGAAATAACTTGTGAACTTGTGCAACCTAGCCCTCTTGTCCTAAATACCCACCCTTTCGATACTTTGTTACGACGAGGGAGGTTCCCCAACAAGAAGGTGTCCATAAGTGTTCTTAACGGAGATCTAGAAAAGAGAAGTGGTAAATTCCCGAGCACTTAGTTAAATCACCTTTATTTTCTTGTTTAAAAGGACTTTAATTAATTAATTAATGTTGTATGATCACTTTTAAATTATTAATTAATCAGTTCCACATAGTATCTTGCATTAAATAAAGACTAGAATTAAAATTAAATAATTGTTGGTTGATCACCTAAGCAAAGGCGAATCTTGTTTTTTTATTGTTCTTTCACAAATATTATTAAATAAGAATAACGACTTTTGCAATGTAATTCCTATGTGAATTAATGCTTGTAAATAAAATCAACTAACATAGTTTTTGGTATCGCGTTGCATATATTATTTGGTGATGAAATTTTGAAAAATGAAGAGCTAGCAGAGGTCGTATTAGGGCTAGGATGACAATTCCCTTTTAAAAGGAACGTTATCTTAGTACCTTCGCTCCCGAACTCATTTCTGGTTTATAGACCAATTTGGGCATGGGTAAACTTATGATTTGTGCTAATTATTCCATGAACTCCACATGGAAGAAAGGCATGAATGAGGTTTATGAGTTTTTACTTATACTCATTGGCGACTCGTACTTGTTTCTTATAAAAAAAGCGTTACGATAGAATACATTCTAATTCAAGGTCCCCCAAACAGTCAGGAATTCAAATCCTACTACACCTTAACGAGTGTAAAGTCCTAGCTTTTAAGTGGCCAAGGGCTTTTAAGGAGTGTACCCCTTTATGATGGGATCATCCTCCTTACAGTGGCGACTCCGCTGGGTACTTAGAGGTTACATTATTAATTCGTAGTTATGGTGTAAGGTATCCAACACTAGGTTGCCTATGGGTTGTACCGAGAATTAACTTAGATAATCTCTAGTTAGTGAGCGAGACTTGAACTCATAATATCTTCCTTTTGCACAAAAGTAAAAACCAAACAAGCAACATTGCATCATGTATAAGCATAGCACACTTAAACCATTGGGGATTGGCTCATTGACTAGGGGTTGCCAACACTAGGTGTCTATCCAAAAATCAATAACAATCATCCCACCCATATCACCAACAAAATGTTGGGAGGGCGATGTCATGTGTCAACATGTTGAGTGATTGATTAATGCATTGTTTCTTAAGGTATGGTACCTTTGGACACCCAAGCCTTTTTTGACCTTAGAATGGCATTGCGTGAATTTTAACTTATAACATGCTTATGTGATTATGTGACTATGTGCAACGTGTTAGGATAGTCTTCTTTTTCTTTTTTTTTTTTTAGTTTGGTCTAGCTTCCCAATTTCGAAGTTGTCTCTTCGTGATTTGGCGTCATATTTAAAGGATAACATAAAAAAAGGTTAAATAAAAAAAATTGATCCAAAGAAAAAAAACCTCGAATTAAAAAAAAAAAAAAACTACGAGCAGGTGGCGCGCGCAACTCAAGAAGTTGTGCGGCCCCTCCCAGCGCAAGTTATTTTATTGCGCGCGACAGCTGCGGCCAACTTAGTAACTTGCGCGCTCCCACTAGACGAGTCAGTTTTGATTTCTCAAAAAACAAATTGACTCGTTCAAATAATATCTTCATTGAAGAATTGTTAAGGGCGATGTTTTCCGTTTAAGTGTATTTTGCGTTTTTTTTCTTTTTTTTTTCCTTTCAAAAGCAAACGTATCGATTTACTTATCCTTTCGTAGTCCTTTAGGGCTGGTTTTCAAGCTTGTGAAAGAGGACCCCCAAGCACTCGCATTCTATGTTTACCACCCAAAGATCAACCCCTTTCAAACCACTTACCTTCGACAATTAATCCTAGTCAAACAACAATGAAAACCGTTGAAGAACTTCAACAAGAGATTCTTTGTATGAGAGAGGAAAAGGCTCAAGAGGCCGAGGAGAGAAGAATTAAGAAGATGGAAAATGATGAAAAGAAAAAAGTTGAAGTGTTAGCCTTACAAGAAAAGATGGAGCAACTATCCATCAAATAAAAGTCGTTGGAGAAGCTAGTTCTTCATTCTACAATGGGAAACAAGTACTTTGACGCAGAAAAGTTTGCTCCTCCCCCAGGACTTGCTTTACTAGAAAAGTTCGTAGCTACGGACTTGCTAATAATTAAGGTGACCAATAATCCACAAAATCACTTAATGTGTTTTACTGGCACTATGGCACTAAAGGGAGTTGATCCTAAGATTTATGCTTTGACTTTCCCTTTATTAGTAGACTCAACCGCGAGAGAGTGGTACTATGGGCTAGATCCAAAATCTAAAGCAACATGGGAAGATGTAGTTTCGGATTTCATCACCCAAGGCGACAATGAAGGTTTCCTTGCTTTCTATGGTAGATGACGAGAAAAGGCGGCCCACCTTGCCCAAAGGCCTCTTGAACTCGAGTTAGTACAAAAATTCATTCACAATTGTCATGAAAAGTATAACAAACATCTACGTTACCTTGGTCTAGACAGTTTTCAAGAGGTCTATTCTATGGCTACTAGGATTGATGATGATCTTGCTAAGGAAAAAGAAAACAAACCTCATTATGATCATCAACCTAAGAATAACTACAAGAAGGGGAATGATAATGCATCATCCTTTATTGACGTATTTGTGACTTCCACGCAATACAATAACACTAATCGATATGATGATCCTAGGAAAAGATGGACAAAAGAGAGAAAATTCACTCCATTTCTTGTAAGCTATAAAGAATTGCTATAAAAACTAAATGAAAAAGGCTTACTTGCCCCAACAGGGCCAACACCACCCATTCCACCAGAAAAGAGGTTTCCTCAATGGAATGGTAGTGCTTATTGTGTTTATCATAGAGGAGTTGGACACGATACTTAACGTTGCTACGTTTAAAGCACAAAATACAAGATTTAGTAGACGATGGGAGAATTCCCACGCCTAAACCTAACAATAATGCATCCCCTTAGGGGTGTTTCACATCGAGGAAGACCATATGAGAAATGACACGTTCAATCATTTGGACTATATCACACCCATAGGAGAACCTCTATCCACAATACTCATAGGAGCAACTAATGAAGTATGTGGACTATGGGATGACGACTGTCAAGACTTATATGTCTCTAAGTATGCCTTCGTCCCACCTCCATCTTGTTTGCAAAATGAAACAAATGGAACGCTTGATTGGGATCATTTCTTAAGGAAATCGCAAGACTTATTGAATCTCTCCTTGGATGAACAATGGCATCAAGCACAACTCATGGAGCATCTTGAAATCGAGGCACATCCAAAGCCTCTAGAAGAAAGTTGGTTTATGAGTCCTATGACTAACCCAAATGAGATAGATCATTTAACTCGTTTTGGGCGAGTTTACCAAGCACCACCACCAAATGGATCTTCGACCACACAAAATCAAACTCAAGGTCAAACACAAAAAACAATACCACCTCCACTTGAGATGGAAGATCCATTGGTCAAACAACTTCGCAAATCCAAGGCGAATGTTAGCATTTGGGAACTCCTAAGTACTTCTAATGAACATAGGAATTCTCTCATGAACGCTCTAATGGCTTTGTCTGTAAGTACAAACACAACCCCTCAGGATCTCATTAGCTTTCTTACTAGCAAAAAATCCGACAAGTCAATCGTTTTCACTAATGATGATTTGCCGTTAAAAGACATTACCCACAACAATGCGTTATACTTAAATGTGGGATACAAGGGATACAACATCCCTCTAACATTAGTAGACAATGGGTCGGTTGTAAACGTATGCCCATTGCGAACGACAAAATACTTAGGCCTAAATCCAAAAAAAAGATTTACAATCAACAAAACAAAGCATAAGGGCCTATGACAATTCGAGAAAATCGGTGTGTAGAATTGTTAAGCTACCAACTACCACATGATCAATTCAAAAGATGGTTAAATTCTATGTTATGGACATAAAACCTACATTCAAACTTTTACTTGGACGTCCTTGGATACAAAAGCTTGGTGCAATACCATCCTCACTTCATCAAATGATTAGGTTGAACTATCAAGGGCTTCCTATGACTATACATGCTTCTCCACTCAAAATAGCAATAAATGATCAATCACTCTTAGAAAAAAAACCCATATGATAATGATGAAGAGGACATGTGGGGATTTGCCTTGGAGCTAATCTTCACAATCGAGATGGAAGAAGACTTGGAAGACTCATTCAAGCTTGATCCATATTCCACTCGGATAGTAAACAACATCTTGATCAAGAGTAGTTACTTTCCTGGGATGCCTTTGGGAATAGGAATGAAGAAATCTCTTTTACTTCCTATCCCAAAGAAAAGCTTCTCCTTTGGATTGGGATATAAACCAACCAAAGAAGAATTGGAGTCTCACGATGCCAAAAACAAAGCACGTAAAAGAGAATAATAAGAAAGGGATAATCACTTTACTCCCATCCTATCAACAAACCCTTAATGGGCAATTCATTAGGGAGGGAGAAGATTACCCATGCTACAACTTTCCGGAACTCTTAGTTTTGGAAGGAATCAAGAAGCTTGGATTTGAGATATTTCATGATTACTACTTCTAGGATGACGATCTTTGTATCGTTAAATCAAAACACCCAACTCTATGGTGCAACGATGGGAAAGCATTTAACTTGCTATTTGGACTAGAGCAAAATCATGTCGCAACAATGACCAATTAAAACGCCATTCAAGATGAAGCCTTTGACTGAACCTCGTTGATCACCCCTTCAAATGAAACTTTTGAGCATGGATGGAGGAAATCTTTCAAATGGATCAATAAAAAAGGAGATAAACTAGAGATCGTCACAGGCGAAGGGAAGATGTTTGACAAATCGGACGACGAATCTATTGTAGACTCCTGGGAATCTGAAAATCTAGGCCTTGTGGCCATTACTGAGTCTTTATTTTCTAGTTCTAAGGACGAAGATCCCAAAAAGGATTCTTCTCTTAATGTACTCTGTTTTGATTTTAATAATATGAGCTCTATTTCCAAGTATATGCCTTCTCTTGAATCTTTCGAATGATTTAACAATAAATCTAATGTAGATGATAACATTAATAAATTGGTTGAATTAATGAATGAACGATAATAAAAGAACCTTATTGTTGAAGAAACTGAAATATTTAATATAGGAACTAACGAAAATAAGAGAGAAGTCAAAATTGCCTTACCTCTAAATCCGAAAGAGCGATCGACCCTCATATCGACACTCAAAGAATTCGAAGACGTGTTTGCTTGGTCATACAAGGACATGCATGGAATAGATAGGGAAATTGCGGAACATACCATTCCCTTGAACACTACTTCTAAACCAGTAAAACAAAAACTTCAACGAATGAAACCTAATGTCGCATTAAAAATAAAAGAAGAAGTACAAAAACAGTTGGACGCCGGTTTTATTCGCGTATGTAATTACCTAGAATGGGTAGCGAACATCGTTCCAGTGCCTAAAAAGGATGGATGAGTTCGTATGTGTGTCGACTTTAAGGATCTTAATAAAGCTAGCCCTAAAGACGATTTTCCTCTACCACATATTGATATATTGGTAGATAACACGGGTGAACATGCGATGTAATCCTTTATGGAAGGATACGCAGGTTACAACCAAATTTTAATGGAAAAAAGATGAAGAAAAGACATGCTTTATTACCCCTTGGGGTACGTATTGCTACACAGTTACGCCATTTAGTTTAAAAAATGCAAGAGATATGTACCAAAGAGCGGCTACAACTCTCTTGCATGATATGATGCATAAAGAAATAGAAGTTTATGTGGAAGATATGATAGTGAAGTCCAAAGATAGAATGGGACATATAAAAGCTTTACGCACATTTTTCACTCGCATAAAAGAATATAAAATGCGATTGAATCCACAAAAATGCGCCTTCGGAGTCACTTCTGGTAAGTTACTTGGATACATAGTAAGCACACGTGGCATCGAGATCGATCCCTCTAAAATAAAGGCAATTTTTGACATGCCTCCCCCTCAAATAGAAAAAGAAATTAGGGAATTCCTTGCCAAGTTAGAATATGTTAGTCAATTTATCAACAAATTGACTATGACTTGTGAGCCAATATTTAAAAATTTTGAAAAAAGAGGAGAAACATGAATGGGACGATCAATGCCAAAAGGCCTTTGATAAAATAAAAGATTATCTCAAAAGACCACCAATTTTAGCACCACCAGTACCCAAACTACCTCTTAGGCAATACATTACAGTTACAGACACAACCACAGGCGCCATGTTAGCACAAGAGGTAGAAAAAGATGAACGTGCAATATATTATATAAGCAAAAAATTCATCCAATACGAAACAAAATATAGCACTTTGGAAAAGACAAGCCTAGCATTAGTGTGGGCAACCAATAAGTTACGATATTATATGTTACCACACACTACTCATGTGATTTATCTACAAAATCCGATAAAGTATTTGTTTCAACAACCACCCATACAAGGAAGGATATCTAAGTGGTTAGTGATGTCGGCTGAATTTGAGCTAAAATATATTCCTGAAAAATCAATGAAGGGAAAAGTAATTTCCGACTTCCTGGCACAACATCCAATTCAAACAAATCATGCAGAAACTACTCATCTTCCGAATGAAGAGATTCTCATGACACAAGATGACAAATGGGTAATGTACTTCGACGGTGCGTTCAATCAAAAAGGATGTGGCGTAGGAGTGTTACTCATAAGTCCAAAGGGAGCACATACTCCAATCTCTGTTAAATTAGACTTTGAGGTTACTAATAATGTCGCAGAATATGAAGCGTGCATTATTGGATTAGAAGCAGCAGCTAGCATAGGTGTGCAAAAATTAGAGGTATAAGGAGACTCCAATTTGATTATAAATCATAATGGAAAATAAAGAACTCCACAATGATATTATACCACGCACACCTAGAGCAACTCATCGAGCATTTTGAACATATTGATTTTAAATATCTCCCAAGGGATGATAATCAATTTGCCGATGCGCTAGCAAAATTAGCCTCAATGATCAACATTCAAGATCACTTAAATATGATGTCGTTATGCGTTGATAGAAGAGAAGAACCAGCGTATTGTAACGCAATAGAGGAAATAAATGACATTGAAGGAGAAAATCCTTGGTATGATCATATCCTCCAATATATTACTCATGGCACATATCCCGAAAATACTTCATCGAAAGACTAACGAGCCTTACGAACACTTGCGGCCCAGTATGGTCTAATAAATGGTCAATTATGCAAAAAAAGGACCTAATGGTCAAATCTTACTATGTATAGGCCAACCGGAAGCCACACGCCTTATGGAAAGTACTCACAAAGGTGTTTGTGGACCTCACATGAATGGTAAAATGCTTTCAAAAATAATTTCACAGCAAGGTACCATTGGTCCACTATGGAACATGATTGCATACAATATGTTAAAACATGTCCACAGTGCCAAATGTTCGCTAATTTACAACATCTTCAACCATCCGAACTATACAATCTCACTTCCCCTTGGCCTTTTTTGACTTTGGAAATTAACATAATTGTAAAAGTCTCTACAACAGGATCAGGAAGGCACAAGTACGTATTAGTTGCCATTGATTGCTTTACTAAGTGGATATAGGCTGCTTCTTACGTGCATATCACTTCTAAACATGTCGCAAAGTTTCTCGAACGAAACATATTTTGTACATATGGAGTTCCACATGAACTAATTAGTGATTAGGGATCACAATTCAAAGCTGAAGTCAATGCCCTCTTAACTTGTTATAAAGTAAAACATCATCACTCATCCCCATAGAGACCTCAAATGAATGGAGCTATAGAGTCAGCAAATAAATAAACAAGGTTTGATTAATTTTTTCATTTAATTTCTATCTAAGAGATTAAAGAAAAAATAAAAAAAATGCATAATAATATAATAAAAAAATGGAACTATGCAAAGACCTGATTTTGTAATGCGAATATGTAGGCAACATCTATGATTCGGTCATATAAAAATATAAAAATATAAAGCTCATTTTATTTCATTCAAAATTCAAAAGAGAGACATTATTGAACTAGATAGTGAATGAAAAAAAAAACATAGAAGTGATTACACTTTATTCGAAAAAAAAAACAAATGGTAAAATTGTGTAACACTCTAAAGTTTTACTATGACCTTGATTGTTACAGATGATTGAGGAGTAGTTTCCATTGCAGTATTTTCAGAAACCATGGAGCTTTCCCCTACACTCTTCTTTTCACCCAAACATTGTTTTACAATTTTGGGATTGGGGCCTTTGCAACCTATTTTCCATTCCCTTTGACTATTGGAGCTTTCTTGTGAGTATTTGGTGAAGGTTCTTTAATTTTCACACCTTGTTGCGAGGGTTTGGAAGGAGCCTTTCTTTTTGTTTCCTTCGAACAAGCCTTAGGGGATGAGAAGTCTAACTTTCTTCTCACTACTTTGTTTTGACCACTAGGAGGAGTAGTAGTGGTTAATGCATCAAAGGCTTAGGAGGATTGCGAGCGGTGGAGGCTTGATGTTGAGATCGAGCCTTGTTTAGCTCACCCTTATCCGCCACATTCATCCAAGCCTTGTAAAAGGAAGATAATGTGATACTCGTAGGAGGATTTTGTATTACCCATTTAGGAAGACTTGACCAATATTCCATCCAACGAGCAATCCTTTCGGTTTTAAAAGTCACATCTTTAGGGGCATCACAATCTTGCGGAAGAATATATTGCCTCATCCGGTATTGTCTCATCACCGTACAAGGAAAAATATAAGTAGTACTAGATAGGCCTAAAAGCCTAATGTAAGGGCAATTGAGACTATTCCTAATCATACTATTTATGTTCCACCAAGGAATCACAAAACGTATGTTAGGAACTCCATGACAGAAATACGACGTCCATTCCTCTTCATTCTTATGCTTATAAAGGATTCGACGTCCAGGAAATGTCTTTACTCCATTAGCCTCAAGGTTTTGAGGCTGATCAACTTTTCAAAAACGCTCCATGAGCCAAATCTGAAAAAACAAAAAAAAAATTAGTTTGCGATTTATTACACGAGCAGGTGGCGCGCGCAACTAAATCAGTTGCGCCCACCCTCTGCGCGCAACTCAGAAGATTGCGCTGGTCTTGCCAGCGCAACTTCTTGACTTGCGCTGATAAACGCCGAAAAAAAAACGTACGTGTAATAGGAGTGGACTTCCGGTGAAACAGTTTTTGTTAGGATCTCCTCTAAGACGATTCAAGCATAGAATAGTTTCCGCCAAAACCAAAGGAGCGGGTGAATGACATTCCTCTATTTGCTCTACAATGGAAACCATTGAATAATCTCCGTATTCTTTGTCTGTCCTAAGTAAACAATTAACAACAAGACAATAACATAAAGCACGAATTTTGAAGCGTTGTTTAGTCATGTTGTCACGAGGGGCGACGAAGTGTTCAATAAATTGATTTAAATTCACGCCTTCTTCAGTTCCTATGTTGGTCCTATCATTGTCGGACAAGCCAAAAAATATTTATAATATAGGTTTGGGATCCGACAAGGTAGGCGAATAAGTCACAGGGAGTGTGTTTGTAGGGAAACCTAACAAGGCCTCGAACTCACCATGAAGGGGGGAAATTTCATCCCCTCTAAACAAGAAAATTTGGTGGTTAGAGTCCCAATGGTTGACTGCGGCATGAAGAAAATCAAAATTAACCACTAATTGCATATAATTCAATAAAGGGTCCAAGTGATAAATTTTGAAAGCTAGTTTGTCCTCGGTTAAAATGGAAGTGACCCATTGCTTCAAACGTTGCTCAAAGGTATTCACCATTGTTCAAAAAAAGAGAGAAAGAATAAGATTTTAGAGAGATTAATTCTTTTTAATTTCTTATGTTACTAAGCGAATGAATGCAAGATGATCAAAAGACAACACAAAACCACATTTAAATAGACCCAAGAGTGGCAAATTTTCGGCAAATTCGGCTTAAAGGAAAGTTCACTGACTGGTGGCGCGCGCAACTCCTGAGTGACGCGCGACACCCGCGCGCAACAAAATTACATGCGCACGATAGCCGCACGCAACTCACAAAGTTACGCGCGACTCCCCTGACGCGGCAGGTAATTATGGTTAATTTCCGTATTTTGGTTCATATAATGACGGAATCTTCACGAGATCTTAAGACGAATCATACACTTTCCTTCTAACACTTTGTTTTCCTTTTCTTACCTACTTTTTATTTTCTTTTTTATTTTCTTATTTTCTTGTTTTATTTTTTCCCATTGTTTTCCTACTTTCTTTTTCTTTTTATTTTCTATTATTTTCCTACTTTTTATTTTTCTTTTTTTTTATTCTTCTTTTTGCCTTCTTTTTTTGGAGTATCTTTATTATTCGAGGGGAATAAGTTGAGAACCCTTTCCCTCCCTTGAAAATTTTTCGCATTAATGTACACATAGAAACAAAAATAATAATAATAATAATATATATATATATACATATATATATATATATATATATATATATATATATATATATATATATATATATATAGTCATTGTAGACACCCATTTGTGTCTCCCCAAAACCAAACCCAGTGATGAGTACCTTTCACGTTGAATCATAATCGAATGAAGTGAAAGTGTGGAAAGTTTAGTGTTGCGGATAGTTTTAATTTCTTTTCTCCTCTCTTTGTTTTTGAAAACCTATTTTAAGAAAACAGCCAATCCAGTTTGGTTTGTTCATGATATAGGTCCAATAGTAGTGTAGTTGGATAGGGCTTGAAAAGACCATTCCGACGATATATTATAAGTCCAATTCCGATGAGTATTGAGGAAGTTATGGCCAAGTTACTGAACTGGGCTTGGTTTGAGCCTTATATGCGGCCCAATGATCTAGAGGAGGGCCTAGTATGGATTTATCATTCCTAATGCAATTAGGAATGGTTTTGGTCTTCTAGATTCTTCTAGAAGGTTCTTTTCATTACTAATTCAATTAGCATTGATAAATTGACTTTTTATAGTTTTAATTAGTATAAAAGAATGTTTTTGAGGAAAATATGATTTTATCCTCTTGTACGGTCAATTTCTATCTAATTTTAGAAAACGCGTCAATAATTTAGTTAGCGCCTACCGCCAGATATTAGCGCCTGGTGCCTGGCGCTAATGTTAGCGTCTGGCGCTAATTGCCAGGTCGGCGCTAATCAGGTTTTATTCGCGTCAGAACTCTGTTTCGATTTTTTATCTTTTTGGCTGATTTTCTCTATAAATAGCCTCCTAAAAACTCCGTTTTCATTCACCAATTATCACCAACTCTCATCAAGAAATTCTTGATACTCTCTCTCTTTCTAGCGTAACCTTTTACAAACACAATTCCTCATACATTAGCAATAGACACACCTAGCATAATTCGAAGTTGCCTTCACCCTAGACGTGAAAGGTTTTAATTTCTGAGGGTTTGGTCCCAAATCTCTATTTCAATCATTTAATTTAATTGTTGTTTTATATTTTCCTTGAAGTTACTAACGTGTATATTTTGTTATTAGAAAGAGGTACGAGGCATCCAAGTAAGTACTTTAATGCTTTTTATTGATGTTATTATGTAGAAGTCATGCTTAGATTGTTATTATGATTCCTAATGTTATGTTAGGGCGTTTTGATCTTCCTAGTATCATGTCTAGGGTAACTTTAATATCAAGTGTGATTAAAAGTATGATGCCTTTTATGTTCTTCCTAATATTTATGATTGTTAGTATCATGTTAGGGTTAAAGATTTGATTTTTATATGTTTAGTGACATGCTAGGGTTTGTTATTAATCTTGTTAGTATCATGCCTAGGATCTTGCTATAATTAGTATGCTTTAACATGATTATGTTAATTATGATTATAATTGTTATAATTTATTATCATGATTATTTTAATTATTATTATTATGATTATTATTATTATTGTTATGATTATTATTATGTCGCTTGATGCTTATTTATTTTTTATTGCTTGATCACGCCTTTTATGCATGTTTAAATGGAATTGGTACTTGTAATCACGCTTAATAAGATAATTAATAATCTTGTTTAGGGTCAATATGATTATAATTCAAGTGATCGTCAATAATAGTTTATTTGTGCATTAATATTCAACCAACATAGATAAATAGGTTTAGGGTTAATCCTACTGATTGTATGTTAGTCCGAAAGCGCACATGAGTACGATTAGAATAAAGTAGAGGCCTATTGTCAGGGCAGGTTCAATCTCTTTTAGGTTGGATTTGTACCTTCATCCCTGAACTACCAGTCATGGTTCCAGACCTATTGGAGTTGACGATCTCCTGGATCGTTAAGGGGTCTAACCTTCACCTTGTGGACGGTTTACAAGTTCCTAAAACTTGTTGGCGACTCTTTTGCTCTATCTTCTTTTCCTTTGGACGCCACCGTACTTTAGTGTATGATCACAGTGGGGTTCAAGCTAGGGGTAATTCTTGAAATATTCCCTACAGTTTTTGGCGACTTTGCTGGGGAGGATTTCTATTTTAATTCCTAAAATTTATTTTGGCAATGATTTAAAATGAGTGGATGAGACTCAAAAAGTTCTAAGTATTTCATGTGCGTAATTTTGACTAACATTATTGTCATATGCACAAAAAAGATCTCATTGGAAAGACCATCCGTAATGAGTTAATAACATAGGATTTTTACACATAGGAAATTTGAGGAATATCTTTCACAACTAGGATCGAAATAACACTGCGCGAAACAGGAAAATTTTATCGAGCACAAAAAGCTGCTGAGGCATGTAGGAACTAGCGTCAGCGAAAAAAGATCATCGCCAGTATTTTGACTATAGCGCCAGACGACAACCTCTTTCGCCATGCGCTACAGCCAAAAGCTGGCGCCAGCCTTTGTTTGCTGGCGCCAAGTTCTTCCAATACTGAGCTAGAAATATGCGTTCCAATTTTGACCAATTTTTAGCACTATATGCTTGATCCTACTTCCTGGTTGAGTTTTTCTCACTTTTCTGAAGCCCATATGTGTTCTACATATAGACATAACCCCCAAGGAATCATGCTCCATCTACCTGATTGAACGCTATGAGCAACAAAGGGTACATCCGAGAATGTTGAATTCACCAAACCATGGAAGCGAGTTTTTCTAAACTCGCGGTGGCCCATCCACTCGCGCCAACCCTCCACGGTTAGGCTTTCGCGCGGTGCATCCAAACAATTAACCATGGACCCTCTATTGACTAACCCATATCCCGAACTTTAGATAACTAGAGCCATGGTTAGGTTGCAAACTCATTACATCATATTGTGCCTACTTGACTAATTGTGCATTATTTGTTGTGCACACTCTATGTGATTTTTCCTAACCGTTTGTTTGACTTGTGTTAATACCAAATAAACTAATTAATGACTAAAGGACTTTTCTTAATTAATTAATTAATTAATTAGAGCTAATAAATATGTCTAAAATCGAGTCATAGTTCCTTTAAGTCAACCCGGTTTTTTATTCCCGTATACTGCACAAACGTCAACTTGTTTTGGTCTTAGCCGGAGTTCTAGGAAGAACTACGAGTCATAAAGCATATGGATCTGTATCCCTGAGTTTTATGTTTAATTTGGCGTTGGTTTCATCCCAATCAGAGTCACAGATCAAAATTTATGACTAAAATATCACAGCCTGTCATGTTTAATGCATATACGTGAAGTCTTAAATTAGTCTTTGCTTGAGTCTAGTCACATAGTCTAGCCACATTGTCATGACACGAGTCTTAACATGTCACCTACACTCACTAGTATTAGCACATACTTTGTAAATACTCTTTTCACACCATGACCATGTCTTAGGTTCATGCATGAGTCAGTTTTTTCCGTCACTTGAGTTGGGGGTACATTCTATTCCTAATTTTTTCATATCTCTCCATCTACATCATCTTTCCATTTTCTACATGCTTTCTCCATATCACAACCTTCATTCTTCCTACATTATTCCATCCATGCATGTTGAATCGAGTTTGAGTCATGTGATTGACAAAAAAAAAAAAATGAGGGTAATGATGAAACAAATGCACAAGGGAATATATTTTCTCACCAAGATTTCATGTCTTCTTCGTCTTTTTTTTCAAACCCTTTCCCCAATAAGTCTAGCTTAGGCACCCTTCATCCTCCTTGAATTTATTTTACCCTTTACTTTTTTAAATAAAATGAGCATTTATTTCCTTACATATGATCATTGCATTGCAAAAAAAAAAAAAAAAAAAAAAAATAAAAAAAAATAAAAAATAAAATAAATAAAAAAAAAATAAAAAAAAAAAATGTTGAACTAAGCACAAGGTATACCAATGATTTGAGGCACCCCTTGTAGCCACATCATATCACCTTTCACCCTTCAATTATACATCCCTTTTTGGAAAACCACTTTGAGCCTCGTCTAACGATAGACCCTTCATTTTTTCAACCCATATCTACCTAACTTTGGGATGCGATTGTGTGCAACTTATGCAATTTTCAAAAAAAAAAAAAAGCTTGAGAGACTTCAAAAAATTAAAATAGAAAAAATAGAAAAATAAATAAATAAAGTGTACAAAAGGGTAAGTGTTCCAATGTCTTTGATATGAAAATATCTTTGATAAGAACACGTCTCAGATTGCGTCTCTTATCGAGTGCTCAGTACCGTGCCTGAGAAACATGAATGCAAAGTGAGTGATAGACCGCGTGATCGGGATTGCCCACACTTATAAAAATAAAATAAATGCTAAAGAAAAAAAAAAGAGCTAAAAAAGAGTAGAAACTCAAGCATAAAAATACAAATATTCAAAAGCAAAGTTGCACACCTTGGGGGCTTATCTATGGTCTTGAGCCTTTTATACCCTTCTTCTTCAACCTTTAGCCTAACCACGTTACAACCCTTAAAAAGCCCTTTTTGAGGTATACACATACTTGTGCGAGGTTTGGCTAGAGCTACGTTCGGCCTGATTCCTAACGGATACGTAGGCAACCTCACATCGAGGTGCGGCCATAATAAAAATGCATTCACATTCACATTCACACACTTACACCATGATCATATCAAGGGATTCCCTGTGTTGATCCCTATTCATTTAGAACTAGACTTTAGGGCTTGATCCCTATATCATTAGCTTACCTAGCTTAAGAGTAACTATCATTTGACTCTTCTTGATATAATATCTTTTTCCACACACTTAGCCCTTGCGACCTAACTTTAGAATCACTTTCACACACATCACAGATACATGACAAAATATACCTTCCCTTAGGAACCCTTTGTAAAGGAATCTTAACACAAAGTTGAAGCATGCCTTGTCATATCAAAATCACTCATCAATCATAATTGTCATTGCATCACGAAGTATGAAGTGCTTAGCCTCCGTGCCTAAGTTAGCCAAATACTTTCATCATTGAGTCAACCATTGAGATAGCCTAGGATGGATTAATCCTTGCACCTTGAGAGATAGTATCAAACAACATTTGACTAAGCTCATTCAACATGCATTCAAAAACTTTGATTCTTTTTTCGCGTCTTTCTTTTTCGGGAGAAAGTCGGTACACTCCACAAAAATAATGGAAATTTTTTGCTTTTTTGCATTTTCATGTCGCACGATCACATAACAATTCACACACGAGTCATGTTGTGTCATATCACCTTGATTTAAGTCTAACACATGTGTCATTTCACTTCGAGTTGAGTCAACCTCGAGTCAATCACAGCGAGTCAAGTTCATACCTTGAGTCACGACAAGTCAATGAGTCAAGCAACACTAAGTCTTAGGTCAACCCTAAAGAAAGATAAGCAAATTCCTATAGTCAAAGATATAAATGCAGGTGCATCATAGCAAGCGGGGACATTCCCGGATTTTTTTTGAAAAAACGCGAATATGACACAAGAGATTCCTCCAAGATAAGAGGAATTACATTGATCGGTAAATTAGAGATGAAGAGATTTATTTTCAAAAGACTTGAGCGGATTTGGTTGAAAGGAAACGATCAAGCTCAAAGTTCGGAGCGAAACCGAGCAACAGCGGCAGAAAAAGCAGAATAGGGAAGACCCGACTCCAGCGCCAAACGACAACATCAGCGTCTTGCAATAGATTTCAGCGCCTGACTCTAGATCCTAGCGTCTGGCGATAGAGCCAATTCTTGACGCCAAAGATATTTCAGCAGCGACAGAGCTCGAAGCCTCTCATAATGGTTATTTCGACCTCATACAGCAACTTCAGGTTCCTTGGTACGCCAGTTAGCCCCTATAAGCAAATTGACATGATTAGTAGTCGGCTCGATACAATCTTAGTAAGTGATTGACCTGACAAAAAATCGTCTCACTTAGCTTAAGCGCCTAAAACACTGGCTCATTACAAGCACCAACGTATCGATTTAAAAGCAATCACTTAAACGACAATATTTCCAAATATGGATTGTCGCGCATTCTTCTTAAACAACAATATTTCCAAATACGGATTGTCGCGTTGTCGCGCATTCTTCTTAAACGACAATATTTCCAAATATGGATTGTCGCGCATTCTTCTTATACGACAATTTTTCCAAGATTGGATTGTCATCCCCAACTGACAATATTGCCAAATATGGATTGTCGTGCATCTTCTTCAAGGACAATTTTTCCAAGATTGGATTGTCATCTCTGGCAAAGTTTCCAAGCATGGATTGTCGTGCTCCTTCTTTGTTTGGCAAGTTTTTCCGAGTTCGGATTGTCATACATTCATGCATCTTTGGCAAGTTTTTCGAGATTGGATTATCATACACCCAGTTCCCTATGGAAAAATTACCCAAAATATTGTCTTAGGTCTCTACTCAATATAAATTTCGGCAAAAGTTCCTCAACATGGATTGTCATTCATTTCAGTAAGTGGCAAATTTTCCCGAAATGGATTGTCGGTCAACTCTTTTTTGGAAAATGTTCCAAGACACGGATTGTCAATTGTGGCGATATTTTCCTAAAACGATTGTCGCATAACATTGGAAAATTTCCAAGGTAAATTGCTTTTAAGAGTTATATTCCAAGATGTGGATTGTCGATCGTAGCAAAGTTCTTATGACAGATTGTTACGAAGCATCGGCAACTTTTCCCAAATTTGGATTTGGAAAATTTTCCGAGATACGGATTGTCGCTTCATCGTGGCAACATTTCCAAGGATGATTTGTTACGAAGCATTGACAACTTTCCCTAAATCGGAATGTCATACATCATACAAGAGTTGTGTTGGCAATTATTCCCAAAGAAAAGAGGATTGTCATCACAGCAAAAGCACCGACAAATTGGTTCACAAGAAGCAAAGCACCGACGTACTGGCATAGCAGCATTACGGATCAACAAGTAGTGATCTTTTCGAAAACTATCAAAGCGGAAATTGGAGGCAGTTACAGGCGTAGCAGTCTTCAGGCAGTATTCTCTAGCTTGCGAAAGATCGTCACATCAAGTCGGTTACTCTTTCAGAGACGTGTGCTCGATGGTGCAAGATACAGGAGTGATTTAACTAATGCTAGTTTCCAGGTATCGGCGTTACAGTAGTGATTTAGGATCGCAGAACGTTCTGAATCATTCTCCGTCCCTATCGCTACTTTGACTTTTGTTTTCGAAACTTGCGTTTCTCCAAACTCAGTCAAAGTGGGGGCTTCTGTAGACACCCATTTGTGTCTCCCCAAAACCAAACCAAGTGATGAGTACCTTTCACGTCGAATCATAATCGAATGAAGTGAAAGTGTGGAAAGTTTAGTGTTGCGGATAGTTTTAATTTCTTTTCTCCTCTCTCTATTTTTAAAAACCTATTTTAAGAAAACAGCCAATCTAGTTTGGTTGGTCCATAATATGGGTCCAATAGTAGTGTAGTTGGATAGGGCTTGAAAAGACCTTTTCCGACGATATATTATAAGCCCAATTCCGATGAGTATTGAGGAAGTGATGGCCAAGTTACTGAACTGGGCCTAGTTTGAGCCTTATATGCGGCCCAATGATCTAGAGGAGGGCCTAGTATGGGTTTATCATTCCTAATGCAATTAGGAATGGTTTTAGTCCTCTAGATTCTTCTAGAAGTTTCTTTTCATTCCTAATTCAATTAGCATTGATAAATTCACTTTTTGTTGACTTTTTAGAGTTTTAATTAGAATAAAAGAATGTTTTTGAGGAAAATACGATTTTATCCTCCTGTACAGTCAATTTCTATCTGATTTTAGAAAACGCGTCAATAATTTAGTTAGCGCCTAACGTTAGATATTAGCGTCTAGCGCTAGCGTTAGAGCCTGCCGCTAATGTTAGCGTCTGGCGCTAATTGCCAGCGTCGGCACTAATCAGGTTTTATTCGTGTCAGAACTCTGTTACGATTTTTTATCTTTTTGGCTGATTTTCTCTATAAATAGCCTCCTAAAAATTTCGTTTTCATTCACCAATTAACACCAAATCTCATCAAGCAATTCTTGATTCTCTATCTCTTTCTAGCCTAACCTTTTACAAACATGATTCCTCATACATTAGAACTAGACACAACTAGCATAATTCGAAGTTGCCTTCGCCCTAGACGTGAAAGGTTTTAATTTCAGAGGGTTTGGTCCCAAATCTCTATTTCAATCATTTAATTTAATTGTTGTTTTATATTTTCCTTGAAGTTACTAACGTGTGTATTTTGTTATTAGAAAGAGGTACCAGCCATCTAAGTAAGTACTTTAATGGTTTTTATTGATAATATTATGTAGAAATCATGCTTAGATTGTTATTATTATTCCTAATGTTATGTTAGGGCGTTTTGATCTTCCTAGTATCATGTCTAGGGTAACTTTAATATCAAGTATGATTAAAAGTATGATGCCTTTTATGTTCTTCTTAATATTTATGATTGTTAGTATCATGTTAGAGTTAAAGCTTTGATTTTTATATGTTTAGTGACATGCTAGGGTTTGTTATTAATCTGGTTAGTATCATGCCTAGGATCTTGCTATTATTAGTATTTTTTAACATGATTATGTTAATTATGATCATAATTGTTATAATTTATGATCATGATTATTTTAATTATTATTATTATGATTATTATTGTTATAATTATTATTATGTTGCTTGATGCTTATTTATTTTTTATTGCTTGATCACGCCTTTTATGCATGTTTAAAGGGAATTGGTACTTGTAATCACGCTTAATAAGATAATTAATAATCTTGTTTAGGGTCAATATGAATATAATTCAAGTGATCGTCAATAATAGTTTATTTGTGCATTAATATTCAACCAACATAGATAAACAGGTTTAGGGTTAATCCTATTGATTGTATGTTAGTCCGAAAGCGCACATGAGTACGATTAGAATAAAGTAGAGCCCTATTGTCAGGGCAGGTTCAATGTCTTTTAGGTTGGATTTGTACCTTCATTCCCGAACTACCAGTCATGGTTCCAGACCTATTGGAGTTGACGATCTCCTAGATCGTTAAGGGGTGTAACCTTCACCTTGTGAACGGTTTACAAGTTCCTAAAACTTGTTGGCGACTCTTTTGCTCTATCTTATTTCCCTTTGGACGCCACCATACTTTAGTGTATGATCACAGTGGGGTTTAAGCTAGTGGTAATGCTTGAAATATTCCCTACAGTCATATATGCAAAAAAAAAATGTATACAAAAAAAATATATATATACATATAAACTTAAGTTTCCTAACAATTATATAAATGTGTAGAGGAGGAATCAGGGTGCTCGGCGACTACTAGGCGGTTACTGCACATCCTGCAAAATCCAAAAATGAAGATTAATACATTAAATGTAATAATTTCGTTGCAAAAAAATATATTAAAACTTACAGCGATCATCTAATGATCTCGGCATGACTAAGTCACGAGGCTCTCCGATAAGCAGCTCGGAAGGCACGTAAAGTCCTCACCATGTCGTTCACGGTCTTTCGCGGAACATGTTTCAGGAATACAAGGACAGTTAGTAAACAAATGTATATGAAACAAAAAATAAACAGAAATATTTAAGTACATATGCATAAAAGGCATACCGACTCAACCGTCTCAGGTACGAACCGTATCCCCTCATCATCCTCGGCCGCTGGAAGGGTCTCACAAATTACCGATCCGGCAGCATCGGTATACGTGATCTCAACTGTAGGAGGGACCTAAACACCTAGCTCGACCCGCTAACAATACATGTGACAAAAAATAATAAAAGGGTAAAAATTCCGAAAAATAAATAGAAACACGAAAAAAGAGAGTTAGAAAACAAACCGGAACAAGGGCCGGAAAAGGAGTCAGCCTGGATGCTATAAAAGCCGGATAAGAAGCATCCGGCAGCACCAGCTACTCCACTAGATAACCAAGGATCGCCTGAGCTCGATCCTCGATAGACAGCAGGTCCGGACACAACATCCGGATCCGGAGATCCGTAGAAACCAAAGGCTCCTCGGTCAAAAGCTGCCAGAAAACACGCTCGCCTAAAAACCAAGCGTTGGTCCTCCAGAACACCGAGAGTCCCGTATAGAGGGCCCGGAAATGGCAACGAACTAGGCTAGATCGGATAGCCTCAGGGACTCCGACGATCAAACTCCAAGGACGGAGATCGATCTATGAAACACAACCACATGAAAATCATTAGAAAATGAGTAAAATCAAAAAATGAAAAGAAAACATGTAGTTTGGAATACTCACTGACGCACGATTCGCCGAAAGAATCCTCTGGCGTAAGTCGCCGGCAGCAGTAGCTCGTCTCCTCTTAATCTCGACCAATCGATGGCCGAAAGGGAAACGAGTAGCCCCAAGCACCTAAGGGGCTAAGAAACGAAGGTTCGAGTATCCCCAAGCCTAAAATCGAGAAAAGATAAGCCTAAAGGGAAAAAACGAAAGTAATAACCGAAAAAGCTTAAAATACGTACCTCAAGGATACGACCATGCCATGTAAGCGAGATCCGAGGTACCTCAGTAGCTGCCGCGGAATCCATGTCCCGGGTCGCCTTGCCCATAGCCGTAAGCATACGGGCATACGACACGTCCACCAAACTCAGGTTACCTACTTGCCCCAAATCGCTCAGGCAAATGAGTAAACCAATGGCAAAATGCTCTCCTCGATCACCTAAGATGGTGACGGAAAGAACGTGGGAAATGTATATCCTAGCAAGCTACTCAGGTGTACACTGCCGATCAAGCTCGTCAGCCAACAACTCGTCGGCAAGAACCAAGTACGGACAAGATTGCGCGTACACGTGAAGGGCCGACGCAAGACGGTCCCCCACAAGGTCGCGCAATCTCTCGTCTGACCCTTTAACGAGCTCTATAACTACGGGCTCGCCTTCGAAAGGAAAATATGTAATCATAGAGAAATCGAAAGGGGTAACCGTCATCCCACCCCATGGAAAGTGGAAAGTCTTGGTGGAATCCCACCAAAACTCAAACAATCCACGGAGGAAAGCTGACATTGTAGACTGGCTCGATAAATCCTGAAGAGCTGCCAGCTGGGAGTCAATCCCAGAAAGTGCTACAATCTCCTTTGTCACCTCGGGCGAACGCTTAAAACGGGCTCGCAGGTCACCAGAGCCGTATAAACGCATGCCAGGCTCACTTTAAAAATAAAAAACGGTTATGGTTTAAAAAGAAGAAGAAACAAAGAAAAAAAAAAGAGACAAAGGAGCGGAAAACACACAATGCCGCGCCACCCTCTAATCGAAACGTGGTGGTCTGGGTCCCACTTATGGACCCTAGGGTCCTAGTTGGGAGGAGCCTCCTAAACCACCTCCTCCTGGCGACGTCGATCGGCTGCGACGCGTCGCTCTCGAACCTCCTCTCGAGGACGGGTTACCCTTTTTCGAGGGCAAACCGCCTCGTCCGGACTAACAAGAACCTCCTCGGCATCGACAAACGGAGGCGAGTCCATGCTATGACGGATAAATTTTCTTTAATGAGTTTATTTTATTTCCTAAACTAAACTAATATACGTATTTTAGACCCATTTCAGCAGCATAACGGCTACCGATAGGGCAAAATACAAAACTCGAATGCCACCCATACTTGGGGCTACGATACCTGCAACTAAACTCAGTAAATGGTGGTTTATAAAACCCACAAAAGCCATCCTATATCAGTTTCAATTAAGCATTCAAGGGATTATATTCTAAAATCTCAAAGAATCAACTAATTATAGACGAATAACAGTAATAAAAATATGATTATCGTCTACCGAACGATTTTGGAGTTCGAATATGGTGAAAATAGGCTAAGTATACACTTCGCGCCATTTTTTCGGATTCAAAATTTTGAAAATGTCAATTATAGAACAAAACTAATTCTAATACTACAATTTTTTCATAAATAATAAGTATAACTAAAATGGGCAAACAAAATAACAGAAAATCAAGCAAAAATTCGAAAAAAGAAGCAAAAACGAACTTGAAACAAGAAATGCTCATACATGGTCCAATACTTAACCATTTTTCATCAAATTTGTTGCAAAACACTCCTTAAGCATAGAATAACAACATAGAGCAAACAATTTCAAGAAAAATAAGCCGAATAAAAAACCCCCAAATTCGAAATTTGGGGTTTAAGGATTTGAAAATCATTCAAATTCAGCAAAAAAAAAAAGCAAATTTTAGCAAAAAACTTACATTGGATTACGACAAATATGAATTGAGAACGAGATTAGCTTCTAGCTTCAAAAATTGCAAAAAATCGAGCTTTTTAGAGAGAGAAAGAGTAAAAAATGGCGAAGGAAGGAAAAAATGGCGAAATGAAAAATCGAGCCTGCGACTTTCATTTTACTGACATAAATGTCGCGCGCAACTTTAGATCATTTTTTGATCATTTTTTTATTGGTCACTAAAAGACCGAATTTTTTATTTTCATCCATTTGATCATTTTTTGAACGGTTTTTGCTCGTTATTAGACGTAATGGCGCGCAAATCATCAAAATCTTTCTAATTGCTTTACATATTGTAGTTTATTTTACTTTTTTTGTTAGTTTTTTGCATCATATTGCATGCACAGCGTGCTCTACGCCTTCCCCAAGCATACGTTTTGAACGTTTTACGTAAGAGTGCCTTAAGACGTTCCGTGGTGGTGCTTTACGTAAAAGCTCCCATAGACAGGTTTGTCATTTTACTGTACTGACGTTACAAATTTCCGGGATCTCTTCTTTTTTCACGTCCAATGCAAAAAGGAAGGCGTTTTCATGCAGCGTAAAAATGCAAATGGCGTATCGTACGGAGCAAAATTGTATGGCGTAGGTGATGTGTAAAATTTCACTCAACCCAAGCTTTGTGAGATCTACCTCTCGGAACTAATAGGTAGAGAATTATTGTAGGCATTAGCTTAACGAGTCGACAGGCGCGCCGAACCTTTAGGAATAGTCACTTCTTGAATGGGAGCAAATACGATATTTAGTGCGCTTACAGACTTACCGGACAGTTAGGGTGTCCAATCAACCCCCTATATAAAGAAGCGACGAGACGATGTCGCGCCCATGTAGTCACGTTCCCCTAGTCTTGAGACACGTGTACTCATCTTGTGGACAAAACTGATGAGAGAGTGTAGGGAATAATTTCAAGCGTTAAACCCCTAGCTTGAACCCCACTATGATCATACACTAAAGTACGGTGACGTCCAAAAGGGAAGAAGATAGAGCAAAAGAGTCGCCAACAAGTTTTAGGAACTTGTAAACCGTTCATAGGATGAAGGTTACACCCCTTAACGATCCAAGAGATCGTCAACTCCATAAGGTCTAGAACCAAATAAGGGTTCGGGGATGAAGGTACAAATCCAACCTAAAAGAGATTGAACCTGCCCTAATAATAGGCCTCTACTTTACTCTGATCGTATTCATGTGCGCTTTCTGACTAACATGCAATCAATAGGATTAACCCTAAACCTGTTTATCTATGTTGGTTGAATATAATGCACACCTAAATCTATTATGGGCGATCACTTGAAATTATAATCATATTAACCCTAACAAGATTATTAATTATCTTATTAAGCGTGATTACAAGTACCAAATTCCCTTTAAACATGCATAAAAGGCGTGATCAAGCAATAAAAATAAATAATGTCAAGCAACATAATCATAATACTAAATATCATGACAATAAAATTATAATCATAACAATAATCATCATAAATAAAATAATCATCAACAAAATAATAATAATAATAATAATATTCATAATCATCATAAATTATAACAATTATAATCATAATTATGATTAATAATCTTAAATCATGTTAAAGCATAACAATAGCAAGATCCTAGGCATGATACTAACAAGATTAAGAACAAACCATAGCATGTCACTAAGCAATAAAAATCAAATCTTTAACCCTAACATGATACTAACAATCATAAATATTAGGAAGCACATAGGAAGCATCGCAGGAATCATAATAAGCATATTTGATATTATAACCTTTTCCCTAAACATGATACTAGGAATAACATAATAACAATTTAAACATGATTTCTACATCATAATATCAATTAAAACCATTAAAGCACTTACTTTGATGCTTTGTACCTCTTTCTAATAACAAAATACACACGTTAGTAACTTCAAGGAAAATAATAATCAAAACAATTAAATTAAATAATCAAAATAGAGATTTGGGACAAAACCCTCAAAAATTAAACCTTTCACGTCTAGGGCGAAGGCAACTTCGAATATGGCTAGGTGTTTCTAGATCTAATGAATGCGGAATTTTGTATTTGAAAAGCAAGTTTAGAAAAGAGAAAGAGAGAGATGAAATAATCAAGATAACTTGATGAGAATTGGTGAATGATTAAGAGAGAATTAGAGAATTAATGATTGCGAATGAAAACTGATTGTAGATGAATCAAAACGGACTTTTTAATACGTTATTTATAGAGAAATCAACTAAAAAGATAAAATATCAAAACAGAGCACTTGGCGCATGCAAAACGAGATTGGCGCACGCAAAACAGAGCTGGCGCCAGCACCAGCTTATTGGCGCCAGGCGCCAATGGCTAGCACCAGGCACCAATGGCTGGCGCCAGTCCTGGTTCCAGGCGCCAATACCTGGAGTCAGGCGCCAGGCCTGTTTTTGACGCGTTTTCGAAAATCGGATAAGTTTGCCGTACTGGAGGATAAAATCGTATCTTTTCCTCGAAAATGCTATTTGATTTTAATTAAAACTCTGAAAAGTCAACAAAAGTCAATTTATCAATGCTAATTGAATTAGGAATGAAAAGAACCTTCTAGAAGAATCTAGAAGACTAAAACCATTCTTAATTGCATTAGTAATGATAAATCATATTAGGCCCTCCCCTAGATCATTGGGCCGTACATAAGGCTCAAACCGGGCCCAATTTAGTAAATTGGCCATAACTTTCTCAATATTCATCGGAATTGGGCTTATAATATATCGTTGGACAGCTCTTGTTAAGCCTCATCCAACTACACTATTATTGGACCCATATCATGGACCAACCAAACTAGATTGGTTGTTTTCTTAAAATAAGTTTTCAAAAATAGAGAGAAAGAAAATAAATTAAAACTATCCGCAACACTATACTTTCCAAACTTTCACTTCATTCAATTATGATTCGACGCGAAAGGTACTCATCACTGGGTTTGGTTTTGGGGAGACACAAATGGGTGTCTACAGAAGCCCCCACTTTGACTGAGTTTGGAGAAACGCAAGTTTAGAAAACAAAAGTCAAAGTATCGATAGGGACGGAGAATGATTCAGAACGTCCTGCGATCCTAAACCACTCTTGTGACGTCGATACCTGCAAAACTAGCATTAGTTAAATAGATAAAAGAGTTAAGAAACGCGTATCTTGCACCGTCGAGCACACGTCTCTGAAAGTAACCGATTTGTTGCCGCTTTACTGTTGTGATGACTTCCTGCAAGCTAGAGAATGCCATCCCGCTTGAAAACCGCTACGCCTGTAACTGCTTCCAAATTAGAAGATTGCTTCACCTGAAACGATCCTCCTCCGCTTTGATAATATTCCACGTCCAAGGGAATACCATCGAAGATTATTTCTCTTGAAACAATCTCCATCCGCATTGATAATATTCCACATCCAAGGGAATACTATCGAAGATCATTCCTCTTGAAACAATCTTCAGTTGCTTTTTGACAACTTTCCACCATCTATGGAACGCCATCTTGATGTTTGTTTTGACGATCTTCAGCAACCTAGGGAACGCCGTCGATCAATGTTGCTACATCTTGAGCCTTTTCTTGAGTCATAGTGACAACCTTTCCAATCATAGCAAAAGTCGTCGAAAACCGCCTTATCATGAACCGCTCTCCTCATATCTTGGTGACAACCTCCACAATCTTAGCGAACGCCGTCGAAGACCACCCATCTCGTGCTATCTTCTCAAATCTTGGGTGACAACTTCCACAATCTTAGCGAACGCTGTCGAAGACCGCCCATCTCGTGCTATCTTCTCAAATCTTTAGTGACAACTTCCACAATCTTAGCGAATGCCATCGAAAATAACTTTACTTGAAGTCATCCTCAGTTGTTGCGATAATATTCCGAAGAAAATTACCAAAGACCAACACTTGTCGATCTTTAAAGCTCGCTCGAACTTTGCTTCCGCTATGTCTGTACGTCGGCGCTTTTGTTGCTTTGAACCTATACGTCGGTGCCTTTTTTGCTTTTGAGCCAATGCTCAGGCGCTTTAAGCTAAGTGAGACGATCTTTCATCAGGTCGATCATCTTTCTGAGAGGCTTCAAGCTCTGTTGTTGCTGAGATATTTCTGGCCCCAGGAATTGGAGTAGGGTCCTCCCTATTCTGCTGCACCTGTATTTATTTTGACTGTAGAACTTTGCCAATCTTTTTAATTATCTTAGGGTTGACCTAAGGCTTAATGTTGCTTAACTCAATAACTTGACACGACTCAAGGTATAAACTTGACTCGATGTGATCGACTGACTCGAGGTTGACTCGACTCGAAGTGAAATGACACGTGTGACTCATGACCCGTGTGTGCATAGTGTTGATTATGCGACTCGGAAATGCAAAAAGCAAAAATTTTCCGTCATTTTTGTGGAGGGTACCGATGTTCTCCCGAAATAGAAAGACGCGAAAAAAGAATCAAAAGTTTTCGAATGCATGTTGAATGAGCTTAGTCAAATGTTGTTTGATACTATCTTTCAAGGTGCAAGGATTAATCCATCCTAGGCTATCTCAACTGTTGAATCGATGATGAAAGCATTTAGGTAACTTAGGCACGGAGGCTAAGCACTTCATACTTCGTGATGCAATGATGATTATGATTGATGAGTGATGTTGATATGAAAAGGCATGCTTCAACGTTGTGTTAAGATTCCATGACAAAGGGTTCCTAAGGGAAGGTATATTTGGTCATGTATTTGTGATGTGTGTGAAAGTGATTCTAAAGCTAGGCCACAAGAGCTAAGTGTGTGGGAAGATGTTATTTGTTAAAAGAGTCAAATGGTGGTGACTCTTAGGCTAAGTAAGCTAATGATGTAGGGATCAAGCCCCCAAGTCTAGCTCTAAATGAATAGGGATGAGCACAGGGGATCCCTTGATATGATCATGGTGTAAGTGTGTGAATGTGAATATGAATACATTTTCATTACGGCCGCACCTCGATGTGAGGTTGCCTACGTATCCGTTAGGAATCAGGCTGAACGTAGCTCCAGCCGAACCTCGCACAAGTGTGTATACCTCAAAAAGGTATTTTTAAGGGTTTTAACGTGGTTAGGCTAAAGGTTTGAAGAAGAAGGGGATAAAGGCTCAAGACCCTAGATAAGCCCCCAAGGTGTGCAACCTCGCTTTCGAATCTTTATATTTTTATGCTTGAGTTTCTATTCTTTTTTAGCTCTCTTTTATCTTTTGCTTTAGCATCTATTTTATTTTTATAAGCGTGGGCAATCCTGATCATGCGGTCTATCACTCACTTGGCATTCATGTTTCTTAGGCACGGTACCGAGCACTCGATAAGAGACGCAATCTGAGACGTGTTCTTATCGAAGATATTTTCATATCAAAGACATTGGAACACTTGCCCTTTTGTACACTTTTATTTATTTTTTTCTTATGCTTATTTTTGCTATTTATTTTGATCTTTTAAAATCACTCAAGCTTTTTAGAATTGCATATGTTACACACCATCCCATCCCAAGGTTAGGTAGATGTAGGTTGAAAAAAAGAAAGGTCTATCGTTAAACGAGGCTCAAAGTGGTTTATGAAGAAAGGATTGCATATTTGAAAGGTGAAAGGAGATATGATGTGGCTACAAGGGTGCCTCAAATCATTGGTATACCTTGTTCTTAGTTCGACATGGATTTTTTTTTATTTATTATTTATTTTTTTTTTTTTTGTATTTTTTTGTTTTAATGCAATATTAATGAAATGATTATATATAAGGAAATAAATGCTCATTTTATTAAAAAGAAAATATATAATGATCCTACAAAATAAATCTAAGGAGAATAAAAAGGTGCCTATCACTAGGCGAAAAATGCAAATGGCCACCGATTGAAAACCCCCCATTGCCACCGGTTTTGAACCGGTGGCCATTTGGGGGGTGGCAATAATGCATCAAATGGCCACCGGTTCAAAACCGGTGGCAATAGTGTTAATGTCCACCGGTTAACCGGTGGCAATAATAAATTGGCGCAGTTTTTTTGCTGCTGAATGATGACTATTGCCACCGGTTCGAACCGGTAAACTGGTGGCAATAAAAGGTTCTAATTTTTTTTTTTTTTTTTGGCCTGCAATTATTCCTGCAATTAATCCTGCAACTGATCCTGCTATAATATTCTGCCATAATATTGCTAAAAATTCAATAATTATAACAATAGTTAAAAATATATTTTTAGACTACTTTTATAATTAAAAACCAAATGCAATACAACAAATTCAATAAAGTGTGATATATAAATAAATACAAACAATACTAATAACTAGTCAATATTGTAGTTTAAAAGTTAATAATAAACAAAGTATAATTCATAATGATGCCACATTTACAAATTGAAGGTGATGAAAGATGCCAACATGTCTCGAACTTCATTAAGCTCCTTGCTAGTTAACGGATCCCCCTTTTGCACCTTGAAAAACTTGGAATATATATAAATTATGTTAGAATAAATTAAATTAATATGTAAAAAATTAAATACTTGGGAAAATTAAAAACAGTCGCATAAACAAATGACCAAAATAGCCAAAATAAGGCCTATTTGACTTCTACTTGCCCATTTTCTACATTTTTAAACAAATGACAAATTTTTTTCTCATAACATGTCAATTATACTTAGTTATAGGTGGCTAAGCCTTGAAATCAAAGAAAAAGGGCATTTTACTAAGTTTAAGGTCGCATTTTCATCCAAAATAGCCAAAATAAAGCCTATTTGACTTCTACTTGCCCATTTTCTACATTTTTCAACAAATGACCAAGTTGTTTCTCATAACATGTCAATTATACTTAGTTATAGGTGGCTAAGCCTTGAAATCAAAGAAAAAGGGCATTTCACTAAGTTTAAGGTCGCATTTTCATCCAAAATAGCCAAAATAAGGCCTATTTGACTTCTACTTGCCCATTTTCTACATTTTTCAACAAATTACCAAGTTCTTCCTCATAACATGTCAATTATACTTAGTTGTAGGTGGTTAAGCCTTGAAATAAAAAAAAAGGGCATTTTACTAAGTTTAAGGTCGCATTTTCATCCAAAATAGCCAAAATAAGGCCTATTTGACTTCTACTTGCCCATTTTCTACATTTTTCAACAAATGACCAAGTTGTTTCTCATAACATGTCAATTATACTTATTTATAGGTGGCTAAGCCTTGAAATCAAATAAAAAGGGCATTTTACTAAGTTTAAGGTCGCATTTTCATCCAAAATAGCCAAAATAAGGCCTATTTGACTTCTACTTGCCCATTTTCTACATTTTTCAACAAATGACCAAGTTCTTCCTCATAACATGTCAATTATACTTAGTTATAGGTGGCTTAGCCTTGAAATCAAAGAAAAAGGGCATTTTACTATGTTTAAGGTCGCATTTTCATCCAAAATAAGGCCTATTGGACTTCTACTTGCCCATTTTCTACATTTTTAAACAAATGACCAATTTCTTCCTCATAACATGTCAATTATACTTAGTTGTAGGTGGCTAAGCCTTGAAATTAACGAAAAATGGCATTTTACTAAGTTTAAGGTCGCATTTTCATCCAAAATAGCCCAAATAAGGCCTATTTGACTTCTACTTGCCCATTTTCTACATTTTTCAACAAATGACAAAGTTCTTCCTCATAACATGTCAATTATACTTAGTTGTAGGTGGCTAAGCCTTGAAATCAAAGAAAAAGGGCATTTTACTAAGTTTAAGGTCGCATTTTCATCCAAAATAGCCAAAATAAGGCCTATTTGACTTCTACTTGCCCATTTTCTACATTTTTAAACAAATGACCAAGTTCTTCCTCATAACATGTCAATTATACTTAGTTATAGGTGGCTAAGCCTTTAAATCAAAGAAAAAGGGCATTTTACTAAGTTTAAGGTCGCATTTTCATCCAAAATAGCCAAAATAAGGCCTATTTGACTTCTACTTGCCCATTTTCTACATTTTTCAACAAATGACCAAGTTCTTCCTCATAACATGTCAATTATACTTAGTTGTAGGTGGCTAAGCATTGAAATCACATAATAAGGGCATTTTACTAAGTTTAAGGTCGCATTTTCATCCAAAATAGCCAAAATAAGGCCTATTGGACTTCTACTTGCCTATTTTCTACATTTTTAAACAAATGACCAAGTTCTTCCTCATAACATGTTAATTATACTTAGTTGTAGGTGGCTAAGCCTTGAAATCAAAGAAAAAGGGCATTTTACTAAGTTTAAGGTCGTACCTCATCAAGATGTATGGTGTTGGAACAATGAGTCGCTATCTCAAGCATGAATCTCATCACGTATAATCCACAATCAACTCCATTATCTTGTTGTGGGCACTAGCATAGGAACAAATTAAATGAATCAAAGTCACATAAAACCCACAATTGTTTTAGCAATGTTTATTAAGATAATCACAATATGATGTGGCATTACCATAGGTGATTTCCATGTAGGACCCCGTGGAGCACGACCATGTATCTTCTTCATAATACTATAGGAAAGTAAAATCAAATTTGATTAGTTTGACTACTAAATGATCTTAGGTTAAGATACTCAACACTAGGTAGCTATATTTACTTTTGTAATACAGACATCACGAGGTACTTCTTTGTTGATCGAGCTGAATCAAGGTGAAAGATTGTGTTATTAGCAGGACAAATCACCATGAGGAACCAATGATACCTACATAAATTCACAATACACAAACACATCAATAATTAGGGTACAACAAATAAATCAGATGTAGAAAGAATTGAATTACACATGGTTAAACGTACTCCTCATAACATGGGGCGAATATGAACTTGTCTCCCGCACGCATTGATTCCCGAATATTATGGTTAACATAATACATCACCTCGGGGGAGTTGTGTAAGATTCTAGTCTCGGATGTATGTTCGGGGCATAACCACCCAACTTTACTATGTGAATCAGTGTCACTTAAGTGCTCCCGTAGTGCTCTACGTGCATGTGCAATGAAAAATTAATTGACATATATGAAGGATAAACAACACTAATATATACAACAAATTAATTTAAGTGGCATGAGCCCGTACCTCATGAATATTTGAATGAGAGAAATGTTAAGCATTGAACTGCTTAAAAATTCCTTCACATCTTGTTTGTTTAACCATGCACTTGCATCCTCATCATAATGAAACATTGCCTTAGGAAGTGCAATTTCAATGGGATCGTCACTAGGAAAATGACTAAAACGATTGTGTAGAAAAGTTAAATCCTTAGTGAGCGATTGAAGGACATTGTCTCCAACAAGTGGTGTAGGTTGCATGGCTGAACCTTTCGAAGAATTCTTCTTCGACACTTGTTCACTCTTCGACCCTTGTTCACTCATCTTCTTTATAGGTTGATCAACGCTTTTAGGCTTCACCACCTTCCTTCTCTTTGATGGTTGACTTTTTTTCGAAATCTGATCAAAACAAAGATAATTAGAGTTCAAAAATTTTTTGGCCGGGGTTTAAGCTAATAAGTACGCATCAAGATTTGTTATTTTGCACAACATCAAAATAAATATTACCTCGTTGATCAACCTCACCCAAGCACGTGGCCATTGCACATAGCTACCCTTTGCTTCCCAAAGAAGAGTAATCCCATCATCCGCTATAGGCACCGGTAGTGGGATGTTTTCAAACCCAGCAATGTAAGAATTGATCCCGACCGAGTAATGTTGTGGCCTAAGCGATTGGAAATGGACCATATCACCATTCGTTGCTTGTGCACTACCATACGCCACCAACTGCAACTCTCCTCCATTTGATAGCCCCGAGGCTAGAAGTGTACACTCGGTCTCTACCTACACCAGTAACGAAATTCACTTGTAAAAACTGAAATTATCAAAAAGGGTCTTTTCCTACACAATTGATCATGTAACGAAATTCACTATGTTAAAACCAAACACGCTCCCTCGAATCCTAAATTCACCTCTAAATTTGGAAATTCATGGGGTGTTGGATTATCAACCTCCCTCGAGTCCGCATGTGTGGGAGTTACAACCTGCAATAATTAATCAATAATGCCACATTAGATCTCACGTAACTCACAAGCTAGGCCAAAACTAATAGATAGAAAACTACCTCATGTATCTCCTCTTCTCCTTGTCCTTTTGGGTGACTACTGGAGTCAACCGGTGTAGTCGAGGGGAACGGCAAGGGAAAGTTCATTTGCTTCGCCCAAGCATTGAATTCACCTATTAACTCATTGCGAACTTGTTCCTTGATGGATGCCACCTTGGCATCCAATTCTTCCGGTGAGTTAACACTTCCTCGAGATCTTCCCTTTTTTGTGTATTCTGAACCCATCACCTTCTCCCATCCTAGAAACGTCCCTCCCATACCTACTACCCGGCCTGGATGGTAGGGCTTTCCCAAAACCAAGGTGAAGGGGTCTTTCTCTATAGTCGGGACCAGCTTGCCTTCAACAACTTCTGTAGTGTACTCAAGCTGTAGCATAAGAAAAAATGTTAACATGAATACATAAAATGTTTTTGTATGGTAAAGTTATGCTAAAGTTTCAAATAGCTTACAAGTTTATCCGCCACTTTTTTTTTCCGGTTCCTTGATGACCCATTTTCCGGTGTCCTTATCAAAGGTATGTAGGGAACAAATGAAATCGCCAGCACGACTAACCAACGTAGTGATCGTGGAGTTGGAGGGTTCTGAGGATGACCCTTGAGTCAAAGCGGGGTATATACCCTCCTTCTTCCAAGTTTTCCTCCATTCACCAAATGTCTTGGCCCCCATACGATGGCGGTACTCCTTCTTCAATGAATTTGCCTTGTTTTGCTCTCGAATTTCCTACATAAATAGTAATGTTAGCATCATTACTGCAAAAAGAGTCAATATGTTATACAATTCTCATTAGATTTAGTAGTTCTTACAATTGCTTTGGGTCGAGTTCTTTGAATAACAAAGTCTTTCCACTCGTCCTCCGTCACACTTGGCCATTTTTTCCACGGTGGGTCTTGTTCCTCAACATCTTCCTCATTTCCACCTTCACCTTCATTTCCCTTGGAAGCTTTCTTCTTGTGTTTCTTTTTCTTATAGATCCATCCACTGGTCAAGTGGGTCTTGAAGCCTCTGAATCTCTCCGCTAGTAAAGAATCAAACACTCTTCTCTTCTGGGGATCATTAGGAATACTAAACAGCTTCTGCAATCACAAATACAAGCCATTATTATTTTCCATTTACAAACTAACATCAGGTGAAATTATTTGTAATACATGTAAATGTGCATTTGAATAAAACACTTGCCCTGGTATCATCCCAAAATGTTTGAATCAAGCCTGGAGGTACTTGCTTCCAAGAAAGTGTAATGGGGATTTTGCGCGAACATATGCCAACTCGGTTTGCATATTGTCGAATCCATTGGCTAGTAGGTCGGCCTCTTTTGTCATACTCCAACACCATGGTACCGGTTGGCTTCTTAAAACTTGTTGTCGGACCCCTACCCTTTCTCTTAGCTGGTGCCTTAACCCCCACTCCACCACCTGTGTTCAATTGCTCCTTTCCTTGGCTTTGAGTTTGAGGAGTAGTGTTCTCACCAACAATCTCAACAATTGTAGAATCAATATCAGGCACACGTTCAGCTGAAATTTCATATTCATCAAGCCTTTGCTCATAAGCATCTTGTTCCTGATCTTCTGGCTCACCCAAATCAGTCTCCTTGTTGACATCATACGGCTCGTCCTCATAGCCATCATCATCATCCTCCAAATCCTCTACTAGTGGGTCATAATCGTCCTCCATGAGTTATAAACACCTGTCATTACAAACATAACACGATATTCGGTCCATAAGAGATAAAAATGTTGACATATAGGTCATAATACATGTTAGTATATAAAATATTAAATTCTATCATTTTTTATGCATTTTGACATAGCTTGTTATTATCTAGTACCGTTAACACATAAAATTTTAAATTCTATCATAATATGTCAATTTTGAGATATACTTCATTCATTAACAAGAATTTGTGAAAATTTAACAACTAAGATAACAATATCATACATTTTCCCTCCAACTATTCATAAAATTACTTAACTTCGGATTAAATTTAATAATACTTTTAATTGCTTACAATTTCAAATTAAATGGTATAGTACCTCATTCTAATATTCCTTTGTTGTGGTCTGACCGCATATAACATGTCTGGTCGTCTATGTCATTTGATGCAATAGGTCTAGGAACAGTGAAAGGTGCTGAATCATCAAATGCATCGTATTCTTCCTCATCTTCAACATCTCCAATGCCTAGGATTCTTCTTTTCCCAGCTAGCACAATGGACCATCTTGAATCGACTGGGTCAGTTACATAGAACACTTGCTTAGCTTGAGAAGCTAGGATGAACGGTTCCGCACTATCATTCAAGTGCCCAAGATCTACAAGAGTAAAGTCATCATACTTGACATTACGCCTGATATTATCAACCCACTTACATTTGAAAAGAGCAACCGTGAAGTTACAATAATCAAGCTCCCATATTTCTTGAATTCGACCGTAGTATGACAATTTTGCATCGACAGGTGATTTATCCTTAGCACTTGCAAACTCCCTTGACGATGCCACAAGCGTTACTCCACTGTTTTGGGTTGACATAGATTTCAAATCCTGACCCTCTGTCCAAAAAGTGTACCCATTGATGTCATATCCCTCAAATGAGCGAACATCATCCCTAGGACCATAAGCAAGCCACCTTACTGTATCGGTGACACTATCATCCAAGCGACTCATCACTCGTTGACTAAACCAACTCACAAACCTCTTATTATGCAACTGCATTAGTGCCCTTTCACCTTTCGATGGAAATTCATCACGCAAACTAGCCATGTGCTCATCTAAATATGGGTGAACATCAGCAACATGGTGCAACACATAAAGGTGTGCTTGTAAGAACTGATCTCGATCCGGTGACATTCGTTTCGACCCAATTGTGCCATGACCATCCAGTCTCCCTTCATGTCGAGAAGCAGGAAGACCAATAGGTTCAGCAACGGCTAAATAGTCGGCCACAAAATTACCAATCTCCTCACTCACGGTCCCTTAAATTATGCTTCCTTCCGGATGAGCCGGATTCCTTACTTTATCTTGCAATGTGCCCATGTGTCTTTCAAAAGGATAGCACCACCTCAAGAAAACTGGACCGCACAACTTAATCTCACGCACCAAATGAAGAATGAGATGCACCATTATGTCAAAAAAGGAGGGTGGGAAATACATCTCAAATTTGCACAAAGTCACAACCACATCCGTTTGCAAAGCATCAAGTGTACAAGGATCAAGCACCTTTCTGCATATTGTATTGAAAAACGAACATAAGCTTGTAATAGCTTCTCTCACGTACTTCGGTAAAATACCACGTATTGCAATCGGTAGAAATACTTGCATCAACATGTGACAATCATGGGATTTCATACTTGTCAGCTTCAGTTCTCCACTTAAGGATACAAATTTTTTCATGTTAGATGCGTACCCAGATGGAACCTTAATGCCGTAAAGACATGCACTAAACATCCGCTTTTCTACCCTTGACAATGTGTAGCAAGCCGGTGGTAAATACTTCTTCTCAACCTTGCCTTTACCCTCATCTCTACTCTTTGAAGCATCCGCGACCTTTCCCTTTCCCTTGCTCTTCCCCTTTCCTTTTTTCGAAACATTTACAGTTTCTTGTTCCGGTTCCTTTCCCTTTCTGTCCTTCCCCTTTGTAACCTTATCTTGAGGCCACAATTCCGGACGAATCCCGATCTCTTCCAAATCTAACCGTACACCCTTTCCATCCTTTGTTTTGCCTGAAATATTAAAAAGTGTTCCCACAAGAGCATCACACACATTCTTCTCTATATGCATCACATCTCATGCGGTTGTAGCGCGATTGCTTGCATCGTGGACACTCCTCCAATTGTTCATTCTCATTACGATACAAAATACAATCATTAGGACAGGCATGTATCTTCTTATACTATAAACCAAATGGACACATAAGCTTCTTTGCATAATAGTAAGACGTAGGAATTTCATTCCCATCAGGAAACATCTCACTTAATGCGGTCAACAAAGAAGTAAAACTAACGTCCGTCCACCCATGCTTCGACTTAATGTTAAAAAGTGTTAGCACGGCAGAAAGTTTGGAGTATTTTTTGCACCCAGGGTACAAAGGCTTTTTGGAAGCCTCCGATAGTAATTCAAACACATCATCTTCGACATTATGCAACATCTCATCCACGTCATTATCCTCGACCTCATCCACTGGATGATCCTCAGCTCCATCCTCACCACTATCAATAACACATTCATCATTCTCCCATTCCTCGTCCACATGAATCTCATTGCTTTTATCATGCACATCATTCCCATCAAGATCCTCACTATACTCTCCACTTTCACCATGCCAAATCCACACATGGTATTTAAGTCTAAACCCACGACAAAGTACATGATCTCTAATGATTTCAACACTATTAATCACCTTCACATTATTGCAATCAACACAAGGACAGTATAGGCCTTCCTCACCAATTTTACGCTGATAAGATAAAGCCGTCTCGCAAAACTCTTGAACCCCATTCCAAAAATCCATTGTATCACGTCTACCATACATCCAACCACGATCCTTTCCCATTTAGTAAAGTGTCTCTAAACATATATAGCAACATATTATCAATAATGTACAATTCCTACATATCTTATGTAAATCAACTTCAAGTACACATCGTGAATATAACATTCATATAGTGAACAAATGCATGTTTCCAAAGTGTCCTTATCACTCCAACCTAACCCATCCTTGAATGTCTACTCTCACTAGTGAATGTATGTCAACTTTCCAATTTTAAGGAAAATCCGGCAGCACTTCCCCCCAGTTCTCCAAGTACAAGATGTAGATAATTACTTACCCACATATGTACCCAGAGAACATGGAGAAGAAATGGACAGCCAAGATGTTCCTTAAAATCGAAAAAAAAAGACATACATTCACCACCTAAGTGAGAGTAAACATTCAAGAACAATCCCAACCGGGGACTATTCAAGACTTTCTCCTAATGAGAAAGCCTTGAACGGGTATCTAGGCATATGATGATGCAAACATTCAACATATTATTGTAATTATTTATTATTAAACAAGACACAACTTGTAATATCATGAACAAACTTTTATCAAATAGATAAATAGAAAGAAATATATATAGCTCCTTAAAGTTTATAGTTCATACCAATATAGCAAGTATAATGGATGTAATGTCTCGAACTTCCCACTTGAATAGGTAATAAACTTGTGCTTCACTACATATGAATCTACAAAAATAAAAAAATACAACAACAAAATAAAAGTTAGTAATTTTGTCAAGAACTATATACAAAACAACCTAAAATTACACATTAAAACATACTACCAAATTCAACTAATTAATTAACAAGTTTACTAATAATCTCTACTTCATTCAAAATTTCCTAATAAAACCTAAAAATCAATTTCACACCACTCCAACATATCAAATTATACTCCATAATCCATATATTTCCTAAAAGCATTAGGAAAATCATTATGTAACGTAATCTAAAACGGATTACTCCTCAATCTAACTCCAAAATAATTCAATAATTCATACTATACTTAACCAAAAATTAAGCAACAACAACAAATTGATAATAATAATAATACAATGAAAGAAATAAAAAAAATTATTCAAAATATATTTTCCATTATAATGTTAATTCATGAACAATTAATCAATTTCTTGCATTCTAAAGATACACACAATTAAACAATTTCTTGATTTCTAAAGAGCATTCTCTAAAATTTTAACCCTACCAACAACAAAAAAAAACCCAAAAAATTCAGAAAAATTAACCAAAAAATCTCTTTTTCCTCTCATTTACATTGTGGTTTCACCTCTAATTCATATGTAGTACGGGCTCATGCCACCGTACCTCTACTTCCAAATTTCAAGTTTATGATTCACTAATATCAAGTAATTGCAGTTTTTTTTTTTCAATTAACCTAATTCATGAACAATTCACAAAAAAATTACCCTAACAACAACAAAAATAAAACACAGAAATTCAGAAAAAATTACCGTCTATTAATCAGCAATTTCGAACGGTGGCTGTGGGATGGTGGTGCGGTGGCTGTGGGATGGTGGTGCGGTGGCTGTGGCGTTAGTGGTGAGGTCTGTGGTTGCTGCTTGCTTGCTGCTTGCTGCAATTTCGAACGCTGCTTGCTGCAATTTCGAACGCTGCTTGCTGCTTTGCGCACTGGTGGAGGAGGTTCGGAGGGAGTGAGGAGGTGGTGGAAGGTGGTGCGGCGTCGCTGGTGGAATGTGTGGTGGTAGGGTTTAGATGGTGGTGCGGCGTCACTGGTCGTGGCTCGTACTGGAGTTTTGGTGGAAATAAAACAGTAGAGAGAAGAAGAAGCTTGGGCCGCGCGTTTTATATATTCAAATATTGCCACCGGTTCAAAACCGGTAGCCTTAAGCATTATTGCCACGGGTTTGGTTTGAACCAGTGGCAATAATAAATGCCTAATTCGCGGCCAATTTTTTAACCACCGGTTTTAAAAAACCGGTTGCCTTTAAGCGGTGGCATTTTCAATTTTTCTACTAGTGTATGCTAGACTTATTGGGGAAAGGGTAAATAAAAAAGAAATAGAAAAAAGAGGTCACGAAATCTTGTCGTCGAAACTCGCCTCTTGTCTTGTGTTGTTTCTTTTACCATCACTCACTCCTCTTGTTAACTGGAGGCATGGGAAACTTGTTATTATCAATCAAATGTTGGATAGCCTCCTTTAGCTTCCAACAGCTCTCAGTAGTATGACCCCTACCTTGATGGTACTTGCAGTGTTCATCTGGATTCCAACTAGGCAATCTCTTTTCAGGTGCGAGATCTTGAATAGGTCCAATGGGAGTAATGAGTCCTTTGCCATGGAGTCGATCGAAGGCAGTATCGTAGCTCATCCCAATGGGGGTGAAGTCTTTCCTTAGTTGCTTCTTAGATCCTTAGTTATCTATGGCTAAAACTTCACTGAGATCAAAGGTACTAACATTGTTACTAGAGTGGGCATTTTCGGAAGAAGAAGGTTTGTCGTTCTTCTTTCCTTTCCAGCCACTGTGGTTACTCTTGTTAGTAGCTTTTTGCTTTGCGAGGTCATCTTCGATTTCAATTCCGATGTCATAAACGGTGTTGAAAGTATTCAAGTTGTGTTGATATTTTAAATGCTTCGAATACTTCTCTTGGAGATTCTTGATAAACATCCTCACAGATTCCTTTTCGGTGGGGACCTCAATCATCTTGGCGAAAGTTTCTCTCCATTTATTAAAGAAAGAAGTAAAGCCTTCATTCTCTTTTTGTCTTAGCATCTCAAGTTGTCTATGGTCGGTTTCAACTTGAATATTGCACTTGTACCTATCAACGAAAGCGTTTTCTATCGATTCCTAGGTAAAGGTTTTCTCCTTGTCAAGGGAGAAGAACCATTGTTGGCAAACGGTTTCAAGAGATAATGAGAACAGAGAGGGGAAAACCTTCTTATCGATACCCTTAATGTTCATTATAGTTTCGAAAGCACTTAAATGGAAGTAAGGGTTATCTGTTGCCTTTAATTTAGGGATGTCAGTGGCGTTGAACTTATGCGGAAGAAGTTCCTTGGCCAGCGAGACCCCTTGTGAACTCATGCCCTGAAACTTATAGTCGCTAGATAGCTTCCTCAAACTTTCTTGCATGAGGTTCATTTGTTGTTGCTTCACGGGATCATCGACTTTAAGGGTGAGGAGCTTCAGTGTTTCAGTCATGGTAACTAGTTGGTTCCTAAGCTCATTGACTTCTTCTTGAGTTGCCATTTTAGCCTTCCTCTTTTGACGAATCGGTTTATCGAAAAGTGAAACTTGAATAAAGAGGTTGTCCTTGATTAATCGCCCTTCTCTCCTCGACCAAGTACTGTGGAAAAGGAATTCGGGGATATTCATTGTTAATTATTTAACTCAAACTCTATTCAACATGCAATGGAAGGAGGAAGTGAAGAAAGATTGGAATAGAATGTGAAAGAAGATTTAGATGGAGGGATATGAAGAATTAGGAATAGAATGTACCCCCCAACTCAAATGACGGAAAAGACCGACTCATGCATGAACCTAGGACAAGGTCATGGTGACATATAAAAAGTGTGTGCTATGACTAGTGAGTGTATGTGACATGTTAAGACTTATGTCATGACCATGTGGCTAGACTACGTGACTAGACTCAAGCAAAGACTAAATTAAGACCACGCGTATATGCATTAAACTGGACAGACTGTGGTGTTTTAGTCATAACTTTTGATCTGTGACTCTGATTTGGATGAAACCAACGCCATATTAAAGATAAACCTCGGGGCTACAGATCCATAGGTTAACGAATCGTAGTTCTTCTTAGAACTCCGGCTATGACCAAAACAAGTTGACGCTTGTGCAGTATACGAGAATAAAAATCTGGGTTGACTTAAAGGAACTATGACTCGATTTTAGGTATATTTTTTAGCACAAATTAATTAATTAATTAAAAAAATTCCTTTAGTCATTAATCAGTTTATTTAGTCTTAACACAAGTCAAATAAACGGTTAAGAAAAATCACACAGAGTATGCACAACAAATAATGCACAATTAGTCAAGTAGACACAATATGATGCAATGAGTTTGCAACCTAACCATGGCTCTAGTTCTCTAAAGTTCGGGATATGGTTTAGTCAATAGAGGGTCCATGGTTAATTGTCCGGATGCACCGCGCGGAAGCCTAACCGTGAAGGGTTGACGCGAGTGGATTGGACACGGCGAGTTTAGAAAAAAAAAACTCGCTTCCATGGTTTGGTGAATTCAACATCTCGGATGTACCCTTTGTTGGACGGAGCGTTCAATCGGGTAGATGGAGCATGAATTCCCAGAGGGTTATGTCCATATGTAGAACACATATGGGTTTCAGAAAAGTGAGAAAAAATTCAATCAGGAAGTAGGATCGAGAAAACAATACGAAAAACCGGTCGAAATTAGAACGCATATTTCTGGCTCGGTATTGGGAGAAATTGGCGCCAGCTTTTAACTGTAGCGCCTGGCGCCAATACTGGCGTCTGGCGCTACGGCTAAAATGCTGGCGCCAAGCTCTGGCCCCTGGCGCTACTTCCCACATGCCTCAGCAGCTTTCTGTGCTCGATAAAATTTTCCAGTTTCGCGCGGTGTTATTTCGGTCCTAGTTGTGAAAGATATTTCTCAAATTTCCTACGTGTAAAATCCTATGTTTTTAACACATTACGGATGGTCTTTCCAATGAGATTTTTTTTATGCTTATGACAATAATGTTAATCAAAATTACACATATGAAATACTTAGAACGTTTCGAGTCTCATCCACTCATTCTAAATCATTGCCGAAACAAATTCAGGAATTAAAATAGAAATCCTCCCCAGCGGAGTCGCCAAAAACTGTAGGAAATAATTTCAAGCGTTAAACCCCTAGCTTGAACCCCACTGTGATCATACACTAAAGTACGGTGGCGTCCAAAAGGGAAGAAGATAGAGCAAAAGAGTCGTTCATAGGATGAAGGTTACACCCCTTAACGATCCAAGATATCGTCAACTCCATAAGGTCTAGAACCAAATAACGGTTCGGGGATGAAGTTACAAATCCAACCTAAAAGAGATTGAACCTGCCTTAATAATAGGCCTCTACTTTATTCTGATCGTATTCATGTGCGCTTTCTGACTAACATGCAATCAATAGGATTAACCCTAAACCTGTTTATCTATGTTGGTTGAATATAATGCACACATAAATCTATTATTGGCGATCACTTGAAATTATAATCATATTAACCCTAACAATATTATTAATTATCTTATTAAGCGTGATTACAAGTACAAAATTCCCTTTAAACATGCATTAAAGGCGTGATCAAGCAATACAAATAAATAATGTCAAGCAACATAATCATAATAATAAATATCATGACAATCAAACTGTAATCATAACAATAATCATCATAAAAAAAATATTCATCATCAAAATAATAATAATACTAATAATATTCATAATCATCATAAATTATAACAATTATAATCATAATTTTGATTAATAATCTTAAATCATGTTAAAGCATAATAATAGCAAGATCCTAGGCATGATACTAACAAGATAAATAACAAACCCTAGCATGTAACTAAGCAATAAAAATCAAATCTTTAACCCTAACATGATTCTAACAATCATAAATATTAGGAAGAACATAGGAAGCGTCGCAGGAATCATAATAAGCATATTTGATATTATAACCTTTTCCCTAAACATGAGACAAGGAATATCATAATAACAATTTAGACATGATTTCTACATCATAATATCAATTAAAACCATTAAAGCACTTACTTTGATGCTTCGTACCTCTTTCTAATAACAAAATACACACGTTAGTAACTTCAAGGAAAATAATAATCAAAACAATTAAATTAAATAATCGAAATAGAGATTTGGGACCAAACCCTCAGAAATTAAACCTTTCACGTCTAGGGCGAAGGCAACTTCGAATATGGCTAGGTGTTTCTAGATCTAATGAATGCGGAATTTTGTATTTGAAAAGAAATTTTATAAAAGAGAAAGAGAGAGATGAAATAATCAAGAAAACTTGATGAGAATTGGTGAATGATTAGGAGAGAATTAGAGAATTAATGATTGCGAATGAAAACTTATTGTAGATGAATCAAAACGGAGTTTTTAATACGTTATTTATAGAGAAATCAGCCAAAAAGATAAAATATCAAAACAGAGCACTTGGTGCACGCAAAACGAGATTGGCGCACGCAAAACAGAGCTGGCGCCAGCACCAGCTTATTGGCGCCAGGCGCCAATGGCTAGCACCAGGCGCCAATGGCTGGCGCTAAGCGCTAGGCCTGGTTCCAGGCGCCAGGCCTGTTTTTGACGCGTTTTCAAAAATCAGATAAGTTTGTCGTACTGGAGGATAAAATCGTATATTTTCCTCGAAAATGCTATTTGATTTTAATTAAAACTCTGAAAAGTCAACAAAAGTCAATTTATCAATGCTAATTGAATTAGGAATGAAAAGAACCTTCTAGAAGAATCTAGAAGACTAAAACCATTCCTAATGAATGATAAATCATATTAGGCCCTCCCCTAGATCATTGGGCCGTACATAAGGCTCAAACCGGGCCCATTTTAGTAAATTGGCCATAACTTCCTCAATATTCATCGGAATTGGGCTTATAATATATCGTTGGAAAGCTCCTTTTAAGCCTCATCCAACTACGCTCTTAATGGACCCATATCTTGGACCAACCAAACTGGATTGGCTGTTTTCTTAAAATAAGTTTTCAAAAACAGAGAGAAAAGAAAAGAAATTAAAACTATTCCCAACACTGAACTTTCCACACTTTCACTTCATTCAAATATGATTCGACGCGAAAGGTACTCATCACCGGGTTTGGTTTTGGGGAGACATAAATGGGGGTCTACAGAGAGTTTCCGACTTTCTTCCCTCTCACTAAATTTGGATATATGCCTCCAGTCCTGAGACATTTATTTCTATCTTATGGACGTACGGCTCGAATACCTGACCCGGCTCGAATACAGGACTATTTCGGCTCGAATATTGAAAACCCCCTTTTTCATCTTTTACTTTGTTAAAGTCAGGCTAAAGTTTCAATGACATATCGAGGGACTTTAGACCAACGATGACACGATTGAGAGAAAATCCTCCCCTTTTATTCTTTTAAAACCGATTTCTTCTCATGACCTGACATCACCCAGAATACTTTTACTCGTAAGAGTGTTCTACGATTGCAAAGGATCAATCTAGATTCTTTAGCGCGTTTAGACTAGGAAGGACTTTTTCTAGACTTAATAGCTACTTTTTTCAAACACTTAGCGAACCAAGGATTGTTTTGACATCCTTAAACATTACTGAAAGATTCTCTATACTTAGAGAACTTCGTAGAATAACTCTCAGATTTATTTCCTTGACTACTTTGATAATCGTCTATTCTAGACTCGATCAAAGTGGGGGCTAACTATAGACAACTACTTTTGGCCGCATGTCCCGACAGGAAGTGCAATGAAGATAAATAAAGCCTTCGTGTTGGATCAAAGTGAAGAATACTTATGGATAACAGGTTATGCCACAAAACACAAAAGACTAGCCCAAATTTAAGAAAAGCCAAAATAAAGGTCCAATTAACTAAAACCGATCATAATTATGCTTAAGCCCGTGCTTAAACCCTAAAAATGACGGATTTAGGGGCGCCTAGGTTAAAACTTAGTGCTGCCGCAGAAAATGTCTCGCGCATCTCACATAGTCGCGCTTGGCTACCGTGCGCAACTATTTCAGTTGCGCGCGACACCCATCACAACTTCTAAAGTCGCGCTGCAGAAGATTTGTAATTATTCGAAAATTATACGGAAAATATAAAATCGAATCATCCCATAAAGGCGCGCGCAAGACTTATAGTTGTGCTGCACATAGCAGCACAACTCTATAACTTTCGCTGGGTTGCCGCGCGCAACTTCGTCTGTTGCGCGCGACACCTGCTGCAGAAGATTGCTCGAAACCCTAAACCTAATCCTTCTCTTTAAATATGAGCTTAAACCGAGGCTTCAACAGAGAGAATTTAACCTAAAACTTTGGTGAAATAACTTGTGAACTTGTGCAACCTAGCCCTCTTGTCCTAAACACCCACTCTTTCGATACTTTGTTACTACGGTGGAGGTTCCCCAACAAGAAGGTGTCCATAAGTGTTCTAAACGGAGATCTAGCAAAGAGAAGTGGTAAATTCCCGAGCACTTAGTTAAATCACCTTTATTTTCTTGTTTAAAAGGACTTTACTCAATTAATTAGTGTTGTTTGATCACTTTTAAAATAATTAATAAATCAATTCCACATAGTATCTTGCATTAAATAAAGACTAGAATTGAATTAATTAATTGTTGGCTGATCAATTCCTAGGCGAATCTTGTTTATTTATTGTTCTTTCACGAATATTATTAAATAAGAATAATGAATTTTGTAATATAATTCCTACGTGAATTAATGCTTGTAATTAAAATCAACTAACATAGTTTTAGGTATCGCGTTGCATATATTGTTTGGTGATGAAATTGTGAAAAAGGAAGAGCTACTAGAGGTTGTACTAGGGCTAGGATAACAATTCCCTTCTAAAAGGAACGTTATCTTAGTGCCCTCGTTCCCGAACTCATTTATGGTTTATAGACCAATTTGGGCATGGGTAAACTTATGATTTGTGCTAATTATTCCATGAACTCCGCATGGAAGAAAGGCATGAACGAGGTTTATGTGTTTTTCCTAAAACTCATTGGCGACTCCTACTAGTTTCTTATAAAAAAAAGCGTGACGATAAAATCAATTCTAATTCAAGGTCCCCCAAACAGTCAGGAATTCAAATCCTACTAGACATTAAGAAGTGTAAAGTCCTAGGCTTTTAAGTGGCTTAGGGCAAAGTACCCCTTACGATGGGATCACCCTCCTTACAATAACTGTCCTTTGGACATGCCTTGTTGAGGTCTGTGTAGTCAACACACATACGCCAGGTACCATTCGGCTTCTTCATAAGCACAACATTCGCCACCCAGTCGGGGAAATTACATGGCCAAATAAACCTAGCATCCAGCAGCTTTTTAACTTCGGTAGCTGCCGCCTGATTTCTTTCCTCGGCGTGATTTATTTTCTTTTGCCGGATAGGCTTATTTTTAGGATCCACGGCGAGTTTGTTAACATAAAGATCTAGGCTGATGCGTGGCATCTCTTCCACTTTACAGGCAAAGCTGTCTTTGAATTCTTTCAGCAGAAGGTGCAGATCTGCACCAAGCATTTTGAAGGCGACCGTCCCCACCTTAAGCATCCGTTCCGGACGGTTCGGGACGGAGATCATCTGACCGTTCCCCGATCAATGATTGCTATTTATTTTCCTTCTTCACCTCTACCAGCTTTTTAGTTTTTCTTTTCTTGACGGCTGCTGGAGAAGGTGAATTAGAATCCTTGACATCGTCAAGGTCTATTGGCTCCTTCAGCTAACCAGCTACAACAGCAGTCGGCTTGACGTATGAGAGATATCACTCTCTTGCCATCTTCTTATCCCCGTTGAGGGAGCAAAACACTAACATCATCCCTTTCATATTTTAGGATCATGAGGGTTGGGATGATGACGGCCTTACACTCGTTTAGAATGGGTCGGCCAATAATGATGTTGTAGGCGGTTAACTCCTTAACAACCAAGAACCAAACGACCATGTGTCGCCCTTGTCCCTTCTCCCCTAGTCGGATTAGAATATCAATATGTCCGATTGGGTGCACGACTCCGCCCCAAAAGCCAACTAATGGGTGGGAGACGTCGCGCAAGTCGTCCCTCTTGTAATTAAGCCGGGATAATCACTTGTAGTTGATGAGATCAGAAGAGCTACCCGTGTCTATGAGGATCCGGCCAACCAGCTGGTTGGCGACCTTGCATTCAATGATGACTAGGTCGTCATGCGGTCGGCAAACTTTACCCCGATTCTTCTCAGTGATGAGGATGCCTGGGAATGTCCCGCTTGAGGACGATTGTCCATCATCGACCGAATGGATCATCCTTTTTAGATGATCCTTGGTGCCCCGAATGGTCGGGCCACTGCTTGCAAATCCGTCTGCTATGGTGTAGACCAGATCCTTATCGGTATCCGAACTAATAGTATGCTGGACAGTTTTTTAAGACTGCCTCGGATTTGTCTTAGAAGTTTCTTTGGACTTCAAGACATAGGACTTCAGCAAGCCCTTGTCAGCAAGACGGTCCAACGTCCACTTGAGACTATAGCAGTCGTTGGTGTCATGGCATGGAAATGGCAGAATTTAATCTTGTTCTGCGACTGAACGGAACTCTTCATAGGATTCGGCTTCTCAATAGTAAGCATGTCCTTCACCTCTGTGAAGATGGTGTAACAGTCTTTATTGAATTCATACCCCGAAACATACGGTTTGAATTCTTTCTTTTTCTATTTGGACGGTCGATCAGGTTCCTCAACCGCCCAAACTTCTTTACTCTTTTTGCTCTCTTCAGCTTTCTGAGTCGGCTGAGCAGACCGACTCTCTTTTTTCTTGTTGGACTTCTTTGAGTCCGACTAGTGGCTGGACGAGCAGAGGTCGGTAGCTTGAATAAAGCTCTCGGCCTCTATCAATGCCTCTTAGAGGGTGAAAACCTTATTACGGACAAGGTCAACCAGTCCTTCAAACCCTTAAAGAAGTCTGTATAGGCTACCTCGTAAGACAGCCCCTAGATCTGAATTCTCACCAGGTTGAACCGCCAGACATAGGAGCGGAGCCCCTCTCTATATCCCTGCCGGATGGTGCTCAAGTCGAGACTTGTCTTTTTGGCAGGGATGTTCAGCGAGAAGTTGGAGGGAAGCAGGAAGGCAAGCTTCCTGAAGCTGTCGATGCAACCAGCTGGCAGGTTGCCAAACCATTGTTGGCAATGCCCTTCAATGTTGCTGGGAAACACCGGCACCACATAGCATCCTCTAGCCCCTACATGTGCATGAGGTTGGAGTAGGTCATGAGGTGATCCTCTGGGTTGGTGGTACCATCATTAGCACCTACCAACACATTCTTAACCTTTGCCGGCTGTGCGGCTTCGGTTATCTCCTTGGTGAACGCATAAGTTTGTTCACCAAGTTTGATCAGTCTAAGCTGTCAGTCCAAGGGTTGGACGTTATATGCCGCCTGACCCCCAAAGAGGGCCGACTGCATGAAGTGAGGGGAGTACGGACCGTAGACCATAGGAGGTACATACGGTACATTTCCAATCATCTGAGGGCCAAAGTGGACGTTATTACCGCTTGTATGGCTCTCATGCAGGGATTGAATATTCCCTGCAGATGTATCCTTGAAGTTGTTTGGAAAGCTCAATGTAGAGGCTGACTTAGACAGCTACTGACTCCTTCTGCGGGTAATGATTTCCCGAGCGTCATGAGTTGACTTTTGGTTTCCCTCTAGTTGTTCAACTCGGATGGGATTTCTTGTGTTCTTATGGTGCAAAAGAATCTTGGACTAGTCGAGGGTCCCGGATGCCTTGTCCTTTAGATGCGGAGTCGGCTACCTGTCCCTGATTGGCTTTTTCCTCCCAACAGGAGTCTTTCTTGCCGACTGAACCTTGCTCAGGCCAGCCTTACTCTTAGTGATCAAATCCTTGATTTCACCCTTGAAAGTACTCATAAATCTCATGAGTTCGTCCCGGGTGACAGGGGCCGATCCACCTGCCGTACGAGTTTCCCCTTTCGGCTGACTAGGGGGTTGGCTTGTACCCGCCTGGCTCTCACCCCGCTCTAAAGTGTCTTTGGGATTGATGCGTTTGGTGATCAGGGAGCCATCTTTGGCAATGTAGGTTTATACTTGAGGATTCTCATCCTCTTGGACAGTAAAGACCTCCGGCTGGTGAACCGGACGTTCCAAGAGGTGGTACAGACTCTTGAACCATCTTTGAGGTACTTTCCCCACGGACGGCGCCAAATGTTTTGGGTGTTTTTGTCCCTCGGGAGAGTTACAACTCAAAGACTGATTGCGCGCGGCCTATACCTGCAAAACAACGAAGACTCCGGGTGGTTGGAGCTCTACCTCCGACGATCAAGTTAGTACTTGAAGAATAACAAGAGAAAGTGCGGAAAAAGAGGTGAGATCTTCTCGGATTCCGAGATCAGGTGATTCTCTAATGTAAGAGAATGTAGGTTATGATTTAATTAATGTAGATGTCCCAAAAATGGGGGGAAATCATTCTATTTATAGGGCCATTAAGAAATGTGCCCCTAATTAGGCCATTCTAACTTAATCATTCTGGGCTGCGCCGAAAGCAGCTTTCTCGGGATTTGGGTCTTTGAAGGCCGCCTTTTGCTCCCAAGTTCTAGGGGAGACACGTGTCAGAAGGAGATTGGTCCAATAAGGACTAATCAGGATATGACACGTGTCAAGGCCTTATTGGGCCACCTGGCATGGATAAAATTATCCAAAAAAATTGAGCTAGACCAAAGTTTAACCTATGAAGAGAGATCTGTCAAAATTCTTGATAGTAATATGCATAGTACATGCAATATGAATATTAAGATTGTGAAAGTATTATGGTGTAACCAAGAATATGAGGAAGCCACTTGGGAGGCAGATGAAGAAATGAAAAAGAAATACCCAGAGTTGTTTCAGGTATGTTTAGTTACGGGGACGTAAATCGTTTCTTTTTAGGGGGTAGAATACGGTAGAATTTTCAGCTTTTTTCCTATATTTTCAGTTATTTTTGTGATTTTTGCACAATTTTATCCAGTATTTGAAGTTATTGTATCCTCAATGAGATAAAAAAAAGGTAAAGGTATGACAAAAAGTACAATAATATGATACTAAGTGAGGAAAAAGTTAGAATTTCGTTTCCCAAGTTTCGGGACAAAACTTCTTTTAAGGAGGGCAGACTATAATACCCTGTATTTTTATACGTATTTTATTTAAAAAAAGTATTTAAGAAGTATTTAAATTAATTGATATGTTTTATTTAAAGTATTTTAATTATTCATTTTAATAAGTTTAGAAATATTTTATAAAAGGAAAGTTTATTTAGTTAATTATTTTATTTAAGTTGGGGTTTAATTTAAGATTGTTGTATTTTAGTAAATTTCTATTAGGGAAGGGATTAGGAAAGATTAAAAAAGGATAGTTTAGGGAGATGGGTTTCTAGAGAACGGGTATAAATATTCAACACTTGTGGCAAATCAAACTTTGCCTAGAGTGGAGAAAACCCAATGTAAACTTCTCTTCCTTTCTGCTTATATTCCTTTTTTCTTTTTCTTTAATTTCTCTTTCTCTTTTTCCCCCTTCTCGTTCTCGGCCCCTCCCTCACCGCCGGCCACCACCACAATCGGTGGGCCTCCGGCCACCAACAGCACTAGCTGTCGGCAGCAGGCAGCCATCGGCGCCGGTAGCAGTCGTGGTGGCTGTCGGCTGCCCCCTTTTCGAACAAAAACAAAAAAAAAATTTAATATTTTTGTTTTAAAACTAGTTTAATCATAAATTTAATTATTAATTATGAGTTTTGTGATTTGATTATGATGTTTGATTATAAGTATCATTTAAAATAAGTTTTAGATTTTATTTTTAATTGAAAAGCCCCAATTTTTTAAAACACTAGATTCTTGAATAATGAATTATTTAATGATTATGATATACAATGGTTAAAACCTTTGATTCAAGTGTTTTAAGGCCTAATTACAGCAAGTTTTCATTCAAATATAAGCTGGAATTTTTGGTAGTGCATTAAAAATCAAGTTTCCTTAAGGAATTTCAATTACCCATTAATTGGGATTAAAGTATGAAGTTTTAAATATAATTTCAGCTTATTTTAATTAAATTATGAGGGGTTTTATAATAGTATATATTGCTGGAAATTTGTTTAGAGATGATTTTAATACTCTTCTATATATGATTTTAAATTTTAGGAGACTTTAAAGTGAGTGATTTCTATTAGTCGTAGCGATTTTAAGATCATATACAACGTACGTTCGCGTACTTAGCATACTTTTATTGATGTAGTAGCATGCTGTAAGGAGGGAGATCCCATCGTAAGGGGGTCCTTTCTAAGATGCCCATGGCCATTAAAAAGCGTAGGACTTTACACTTGTTAAGCTGTAGTAGTGTAGACACCCATTCGTGTCTCCCCAAAACCAAACCCGGTGATGAGTACCTTTCACGTCGAATCATAATCGAATGAAGTGAAAGTGTGGAAAGTCTAGTGTTGCGGTTAGGTTTTAATTCATTTTTTTTCTCTCTGTTTTTGAAAACCTATTTTAAGAAAACGGCAAATCCTGTTTGGTTTTGTCCATGACAAGGGTACAATAATGGTACAGTTGGGTCAAGTTTAAAAAGAGCTTTCCAACGATATATTCTAAGCCCAATTCTGATGAATAATGAGGAAGTTATGGCCAAATTATTAAACCGGGCCCGGTTTTATCTTTACGTGCGGCCCAATGATCTAGATGAGGGCCTAATATTGATTTATCATTCCTACTACAATTAGAATTGGTTATAGTATTCTAGATTCTTCTAGAAGGTCTTTTCATTCCTAATTTAATTAGCATTGATAAATTGACTTTAGTTGACTTTTTATATTTTTAATCAGAATAAAAGAAGTGTTTTTAAAAAAAATATGATTTTTCCCTTCTGTACGGATAAATTTTATCAAATTAAGAAAACGCGTAGAAATTATTTTCTAGCACCTGACGATAGGATTAGGGCCTGGCGCTAATGCTTAGCGTCTGGCGCTGGCCTTAGCGCCTTGCGCTAATGTCTGGCGTCTGGCGCTAAGTCGTTTTATTCTTTTCGAAACTCTGATTCGTTTTACTATCCATCTTGATGATTTTCTCTGTAAATAGCCTCCTAAACCTCCATTTTCAATCATAAAAAACAATTAACTCTCTCTTTCTCTCTATCTCTCTCTCTCTCTTTTCTAAACTAGTTTTTGCATACAAAATTCCGCATTAACATGATCTAGACACAACTAGCAAAAATTTGAAGTTGCCTTCGCCCTAGACGTGAAAGGTTTGATTTCTGAGGGTTTGGACCTAAATCTAGTCTAAACTTTCTTTAGTCTTTATTTCAATAATTTAATTTAATTCTTTGATTTTATATTTTCCTTGAAGTTACTAACGTGTGTATTTTTGTATTAGAAAGAGATACAAGGCATCCAAGTAAGTGCTTTAATTGATTTTATTCAAATTATGATATAGAAATCATGTCTAGGTTGTTAGTATGATTCCTAGTATCATGTTAGGATGCTTGATGTTTTGAATGACAACAATGATTCCTAGTATTATGTTTAGGGTAGTAACAATAATTTCTAATATCAATCATGAAAACTATGATTATTATGATGCTTCCTATTTCTTTTCCTAATATTCATGTTAGTACCATGTTAGGGCTATATATTTGATCTTTGATGTTTAGTGACATGCTAGGGTTTGTTATTAATCCTGTTAGTATCATGCCTATGATCTTGCTATTGTGCTTTAATATGATTATTGATTATAATTATGATTATGATTATTTTTATAATTGTTCTGATTATTATTATGTTGCTTGATATTTATTGTTATTGCTTGACCAAACCTTTTATGCATGTTTAAAAGAATTGGTACTTGTAATCACGTTTATATAAGATAATTAATAATCTTGTTTAGGGTTAATATGATTATAATTCAAGTGATCGCCAATAATAGTTTGTTTGTGCATTAATATTCAACCAACATAGTTAAACAGGTTTAGGGTTAAACCTATTGATTGGATGTTAGTCAGAAAGCGCACATGAATACGATCAGAATAAAGTAGAGGCCTATTGTTAGGGAAAGTTCAATCTCTTTTAGGTTGGATTTGTACCTTCAACCCGAACTACCAGTCATGGTTCCAGACCTATTGGAGTAAACGATCTCCTTGATCGTTAAGGGGTGTAACCTTCACCTCGTGAACGGTTTACAAGTTCCTAAAACTTGTTATTGGCGACTCTTTTGCTCTAGCTTCCTTCCCTTTGGACGCCACCGTACTTTAGTGTATGATCACAGTGGGGTTCAAGCTAGGGGTAATTCTTGAAATATTCCCTACAGTTTTTGGCGACTCCACTTGGGAGGATTTCAATTTTAATTCCTGAAATTTATTTTAGCAATGATTTAGAATGAGTGGATGAGACTCGAAAAGTTCTAATTATTTCATGTGTGTAATTTTGATTAACATTATTGTCATATGCATAAAAAAAGACCTCATTAAAAAGACCATTCGTAATGAGTTAAAAACATAGGATTTTTACACGTAGGAAATTTGAGGAATATCTTTCACAACTAGGATCGAAATAATGCTGCGCGAAACTGCACTAGTAGAAAAAAAGCATTAGGCACCCCCCATATGGCACCGGTTCAGGCTAAACCGGTGCCCAAAACCGGTCCAGAAAAGGGCGGGATTTTAGAAGAAGAGAAAAGGCACCGGTTTGGCCTGAACCGGTGCCAAAAACTAAAAGGGCACCGGTTTGAACCGGTGCCAATTAAACCGCTCCTCAATTAATAAAAAAAACCTGTTCAGCATTATTATAATTAAAAAAAAAAAAAACCTCCCATATATAAACCCCCCCCAAACCCTACACTCATCTCGCCGCTTCTCCCTCCTCTTCTCTCCTTCTCTTTCTCTCTCCTCTTCTCCTCCTCTTTCGCTCATCATTCACCACTCATCTCCTCCTCTTTCGCTCATCATTCACCAGATTTTCTCATCTCCTCCTTCCCTTTCTCATCTCCTCCTCCTTCCCTTTCGCTATCACGTCTCCTTTTCCTTCTCCTTCAAGCCCACCACGAAGACCACCACGAACACCACCACGAACACCACCACGAACACCACCACGGAGACCACCACGAGCACATGCAACACCACGAACCGGTTTGATTTTGATTTATTTTTTTCGATTTTGATTTTAATACATTTTGTTTTCGATTTTGATTATAATACATTTTGTTTTCGATTTTAATTTTTTGTTTTTCGATTTCTAGGTTATTTTTTTTCCGTTTTCAATTTTGATTTTTTTTTTTCGATTTTTGTTTATTCGATTTTAATATGTTTTGTTTTCGATTTTGATATTTTATTTTTCGATTTCTGTAATTTTTTTTTCTTATGTTTGATTTTGAATTTTTTTTCGATTTTTGTTTTTGTTTATTCGATTTTAATATATTTTGTTTTCGATTTTGTTTTTTTGTTTTTCGATTTCTAGGTTTTTTAATTTTTTTTTTATCTGGGTTTTTTCGATTTCAATTTATTTCCATTTCTGGGTTTTTTTATTTCTGGGCATTTTTTGATTTAATTTTTTTTCGATTTAATTTTTTTGCGATTTCAATTTTTTTTTTCTGGGTTTGAATCTTAATTTTTTTTCTAGGTTTGAATCTTAATTTTTTTCTGGGTTTGAATTTCAATTTTTTTCTGGGTTTGAATCTTAATTTTCGTAATTTTAGTTTACAGTGAGTTTATTAATGTCGGTGTTTTAATTGATGCAGGTGAAGAATCAAAGTGTTGCTTTTGGAATTTTGATTTCAATGTTGTAGTTTTTTTATTCTTTGATGTGTAATTTTTTTTTCTTTAATGTTATAATTTATTTTTTCTGGATTTTGATGTTGTAATTTATTTTATTTTTTTGTATTGTAAAATAACAATTTAATCATCAATATATTTCGTATTATTCAAGCTTGTTATATGTTTCTGATTATATTTCTTATTTAATGATCAATTTTGATCAATATTCATTTCATTGAAGTGGATAAAATATTATGTGTGTATGTGGATAAAGCAAACTAAAAAAAAATTTAAAAAAAATACATGAATTGGCACCGGTTAACCGGTGCCAATTGACTTTAATTCCCAAAAAAAAAAAAAAAAAAAAACAGAAGTTATGGCACCGGTTAACCGGTGCCTATTTGACCCTATGGCACCGGTTTTGAACCGGTGCTAAAAATTGGGTTTTTGGCACCCCCCAAATTGGCACCGGTTCAAACCGGTGCCTTAGGCCGGGTTTGAACCGGTGCCAAATTTGTTTTTTCACGTAGTGCTGGAATATTTTATTGAGCACAGAAAGCTGTTGAGGCATGTAGGAACTAGCGTCAGAAAACAGAGTCTATCGCAGGGATTTGACTCTGGCGCCAGGCGACGTCTTCTGTCGCCAGACACCAAATCCAAATCGTGGCGCTGGCCTCTATTCGCTGGCGCCAAGTTCTTCCAATACCGAGCAAGAAATATGCATTCTAATTTTGACCAGTTTTTAGCACTGTTTGCTCGATCCTACTTCCTGATTGAGTATTCTCACTTTTTTGAAACCCATATATGTTCTACATATGGACATAACCCTCTGGGAACTCATGCTTCATCTACCTGATTGAACGCTCTGTGCAACAAAGGGTACATCCGAGAATGTTGAATGCACCAAACCCTGGAAGCGAGTTTTTTAACTCGCGATGTCCTATCCACTCGCGCCAACCCTTCAAAGGTAAGGCTTTCATGCGGTGCATATGGAAAATTAACCATGGACTTTCTTTGACTAACCCATATCCCGAACTTTAGAGAACTTGAGCCATGGTTAGGTTGCAAACTCATTGCATCATATTGTGCCTAGTTTACTAATTGTGCATTATTTGTTGTGCATACTCTCTATGTTTTTCCTAACCGTTTGTTTGACTTGTGTTAAGACTAAATAAAATGATTAATTACTAAAAGAACTTTGCCTAATTAATTAATTAATTAATTTGAGTAATTAAAATCTAATAATTTAATCAGAGTTGACTTAGTACCACTACTACAAAAATGGGCAAAGAGACCCGTTGAAATATGCTTGAAAGACCACCTTTGGACGGGTCTCTATCTCAAGGGTCTCTTTGATTAAGAGACCCTTTCTCATGAGGGGTCTGTTTGTGCGGACAAAGAGACCCGTTGTCAGTGACAACGGGCCTGTTATTTACGCAATGAGATTGATAGTTTTGAAGTGAAAGAGACCCGTTGTTTGATATAAGGGGCCTGTTTAACTGGCATGAAATAGACCTGTAAGGTCAAATAACGGGTCTCTTTCTTCTTTATATTTTGAAAAAAAAAATAAATAAATCTTTCTTTTTTTTTTTGCGGTTTACATTTTAATTAATTTTGTTTTTATGCTGTATACGAATCGGAAGAATTAATTTGTATACTTAATTTGTACACTTAATTTGTGTGTAACATGCAAATTACACTTCAAATTGATGAGATGAAAAAAATAAAAATCAATAAACATAAAATTCCAACAAAAAGATTGTTTGAATTTATTGAAATTTACAATTACAATTACATAATTAGACTTGAGTGCTCCATTTGCTACCTTCATTGTTTGATTGTAACAACATCAAGCAGATCTGAAAAACAAAATTAAAATAACGAATGTTATAATTGAGAATTCCATATAAACAAATTAAAAAGAAAAATAAAAGACAAAACTAGGCTTACGTCGATAGATATCTTCGGTGAGCAAATTAAATTACTTGAATGCAATTCCCTTAAAAATGAGCAGACCTATAAAATTGCCTATTCAAGTAGAAAATGAATAAATACTCATGAATAATGGAACTATAATTCCAAAAAAAAAATAAAAAAATAAAAAAAATAGAATAGAAAAGCCCCAAATTAAATTTATTTAATCATGAATTTTGTATCCTCAATTCGTTTGGATCTAGAAGTTCATGCAAAAGAGAAGGTATCGAGGCCGAAAGCAAAGAAAAAATGTCACAGCAAGGAAATTAGAGAAACAATTGATTCGATTGAGGATTTCAATTGATATATTAGAAAAAAAAATGAACAAACTTAATAAGGAGATTACTATAAATTGACGAGAAAAGTAAGGAAATTTACACAATTTGAAGCCCAATTCGCTGAATTAAGAAAAATATACCAGAAAAAAAAAATCAAAATAAAAAACCTTAATATCAAAATCTACAGAGAAGAGAATACCGAAGAACAATTACAATGAATACCAAATAAAATCTGAAATTGTTTTTAGAGGAGGACACCTCACACCACCACACCACCAGCGAGAAGCCGCGGAACGCCGAATTAAAATGAGGAATGAGAAACCGAGAAAGGGAAGGACCGAATGAGCAGTTTCAGAAGAGAGAGAAAGAGGATCTAGGATTGTAATGGAGAACCCATTGTTGTAGATAGAGAGCTTTTATCATTTTCCCTCTCTTGAGGGTTGAGACTTGATTTATTAGAAGATATTTCTTCAAAGAGAAGAAGGATGAATAGTGATGGAGAATGAAAGCGGCGTGAAGGAGGGTAATTGAAATGGGGAATACGAAGAGAAGAAATAGTGTTTTTGTTATCATTCCTTTAAGTGGTGGGTCCCTGCACATATAAGAGACATGTTAAGTCAATTATGGGTCTCTTTTTTTTTCCTCTATCTTTTGGTGGGCCCTTTGATACATAAGAGACCCGTTATCTCTAATAACAGATCTATTATATTAAAGAGAGCCGTTGAAATAATCAACAGGTCTTTTATTATAGGTTCCTTTGACCATTTTTGTAGTAGTGTACAACTTTAGGCATATCCTATAGAGTAATAATACCGAATGCAGTGCCAGATCAATGTTCTTGCAATGGCGCTGAGATTTGGACAGCAGCGCCACATTATGGAGTGCAGCGCGTGGCGACGATTCTTCCGTCTGGCGCTACACTGCAAAATGCGGCGCCAGTCCTGTAGTTTTGACGACAGTTCGGTATATTGCTTGAGTCATCACTTTAGGTCTAATTAAACAGTTTGCTAATCAATTCGATTATTTTTAATATTTTTATACCTTGTTAAGTCCTTAATCAAGTCTAGGCACTAAGTCCCATGATCTTACACAAAAGTCAAAGCATGTCACTTGCACTCACCATATAATGCAAACACTAATATGTATGCACACTTTGACCATGTCTGAGAGAGTTTTGTATGCGCGTGTTTTCTGTCATTTTTTTAGAGGGTTAAGTCGGATATTAACCCTTATTAAACCACTTGTTTGAACTGTTGGGGTTTGGTAAGTCCAACTTACCGCGGAAACGACCCCGGCCCAAAGAACCACTCGAAATTAGTAAAAGCATAAAGCATAACAAATAAACATAAAAGGATAAAATCGGAATTACCCTTTGACGCGTGCTTCGCCCGACCTAATGGGCTCTTACTTGAAAGATTTTGCTCCGAAAATACCGAGCCTCCAACGGTATCCACCCATAAAGGACGAACACCGAATTTTTAGGTCCGCTACCTTGAAGTTAGCAAGGTCCGACTGAAACCCAAGTGATTAAATGAGTTCAAAGGTTTTCACAATGGTGATGCCTTTTTCAACTCTCACTCAAGTGATTTTCCCAATACCCTAACTTGGGTATTTATAAGGACAACAAGAGAGTGAAAAGGCTCTCCCATCAATGTGGGAGAATTTGATTTTTCCATTTTATTTTAAAGCTAAAATAAAATAAATAATCAAACTAGTAATACATCAACCAGTGGCAAGCTCATGAGAGAGGTTAGGTGAGGACCATTTGGAGGGGGGGGGACCAAACATGCTCCCCACTCCCTCTCCAAAAACCAGCCACCTCATTCCTCAAGCCTCCCCTTACAACAGCCCACATGGCACCACACTTGGGCACCAAGGCAGCCAAGGTGGGCTGCTAGCAGGCCCAGCACAAGCGTGCGGTTTGCTTAGCGTTGCCGGCCAGCAAGCCCAGCACGGCTTGTGCGGGCTGCTCGTGCACTCGGCCAGCAAGCCGCGCATCAAGGATGCGGGCTACTGCTGAGTGCCGATGCTCCTTGCGCGCGTTGGCCAGCGCTGCTAGTATGCGATGCTAGCATTGGTGCGCTAGCACGCACCAGCCATCCTAGGCTCGGCTTGGTGCGCATGCTAGCCACCATGCTTTACCAAATGCCCCTAGCACTCGGTTTACTCGGGTAATTCCGATGCTAGGGGTATTTTGGTCTTGTTGATTTATTATTTTCGTGTCTCGTCTTTTATTATTTTGACTCAACCTCCGACGCTCGATTTCGATGCTCTAAGCTCGAATTTCCGACATCAAAATATTTAATACTCGGGCGACGAATTGATTTCTTCCAAATTAATTCGTCGAGTCGGTTCGTATATTTGCTAGGGTGTGACCCAAAGGGTTCAGTCAAGATTAATCTGTAATATTAATTATACATTAATATTACTGATCGGAAGCGGCCTCCACTAAGGCATTCCAATCACTTGACCTTGCTGAATATATTAGCTTTCTAATAATTTTGAACCCGCTATAAGAATAATACACTTGTTCGAAGGACACCATTCCTTTCAATCTCCCACTTGTCCTTCCGGACAAGTGAGCATTTAGAGTATAGCCTTTTTCCTATGTCTCTTCATGAACTATAAGGTAAGATTATTTCGTCATCCTTATTACCTCTCGAAGTGTTTCTTGATTCCAAGTCCGACTGTCAATAAACAGATGATTTCTAAAATCTATCAGAGCACGGCCATGCATTTTTACAGTCTTGCTCTACGAGAGGCCTTGTATACAACAAATACATCTTCCATATTTTAGTAGGGGGACATTCCCAGACTTGTAATGTAGCTCCTCTTACTGAGACGACATAGTCGCCCGAGTGTTGCCGTTATAATCCCCTATTACGGCAGGCGTTTGACAACATCAAAACGGACTAGTACTCAAACAAGAGAACTCACAATACTTATGGTCAAGGAAATAGGTTCCAGTAGCCATAACGAGAAATATACTTCATGACGATCTTTAATCTCTTTAAAGTATTCTCATAGGTCGATCCAATATGGTTCTAAACATATACCTGTGCAAATGATTTATGACAATCATGTCCTTGTAGCACAAGAAACAGTGCTATAAATCAAACTACACACTAATCTCAATTCGTCATTAATCGTCCATCGTTTAAATGACCTTGATTAGGGACAATTTTTTATTATAATATTCAATGTTAACTTAATAGGTGTTTCCTTATCAAGACTGGTCTTGATACCCTATTTTGAATATTCCAAGAATCGAATGGACTCATTATTTAATCCTAAACCACTATTAAATAGAAAACGGAGTAATAAAATATTGCATGAATTTTATATTACTCCAAAACTTGAATGATTTTTCTTAGTGTCTTACATTAAATGTTCAAAATTTAACTAAAACAATAAACAGGGAAATCAAAGCCAATCTCCTACATGCCTGATTCCCATTGCCTCAATGTGCTTGTTCTGCTTCACTTGAGTCAAAGGTTTAGTAAGTGGATTGGCTACGTTGTCATCTGTTCCAACTTTGAAAATTCTGATTTCACCTTCTGATTTCCATTCTCGAATCATGTGAAACCGCCGTTTGACATGTTTGACTTTCTGATGTTCCCTTGGCTCTCTGGCCTGAGAAATAGCTCCATGGCTGTCACAATAGAGGGCTATTAGACCCTTTATGGAGGGTACAACTTCAAGTTCACCAATGAACTTACGAATCCAAACAGCCTCCTTAGCCGCTTTAGTAGCTACTAAGTACTCGGCTTCAGTTGTAGAATCTGTAGTTGTACTCTGCTTGGCACTCTTCCAACTGAACGCTCCTCCATTTAGACAGAACACATATCCAGATTGCGATTTGAAATCGTCTCTATCTGTCTTGAAGCTTGCGTCGACATAACCTTCAACAACAAATTCTTCTGAACCACCATATACCAGGAATTTATCCTTGTTCCTTTTCAGGTACTTTAGGATATTCTTGGCCGCAGTCCAATGGGCCTCTCCTGGATCTGATTGGTAACGGCTCGTAGCACTCAAGGCATACAATACATCTGGCCTAGTACATATCATGGCATACATTATTGATCCAATAAGCGAAGCATATGGAATCAGATTCATTCTTTCCCGCTCGTCAGGTGTTTGTGGACACTACTTCTTGCTTAGGGTTATGCCATGTGACATTGGCAGGTGACCTCTCTTGGCCCCTTCCATGTCAAATCAAGCAAGTACCTTATCACTATAAGTACTTTGAATCATTCATATCATCCTTTTTTATCTATCTCTATAGATCTTGATGCCTAGTATGTACTGAGCCTCTCCTAAGTCTTTCATTGAGAAACATTTTCCAAGCCAGGCCTTTACAGACTCTAACATCGAAATGGTGTTTCCAATGAGCAATATGTCATTGACATATAAGATTAAGAAGGCGATGTTACTCCTACTGACCTTCTTGTCAACACAAGATTCATCTGGATTCTTGATAAAACAAAACTTACCGATGGCTTCATCGAATCGCAGATTCCAACTTCTGCTAGCTTGCTTCAGTCCATAAATGGACTTCTTAAGCTTACAAACCTTCCCAGCATTGTTTTGGTCGACAAAACCTTCTGGTTGTGTCATGTACACAGTTTCTTCCAAAATACCAATTAAAAAGTCGGTTTTAACGTCCATCTTCTATATTTCATAGTTATAATATGCAACAATCGCTAGGAGGATCCGAACGGATTTAAGAATTGCGACTGGTGAAAAGGTTTCATTGTAATCGATACCGTGAACTTGTTTATAACCTTTTGCCACCAATCTAGCTTTATAAATGAATACATTTCCATCTTTGTCGGTTTTCATCTTGAAAATCCACTTACATCCGATAGGTGTGTAACCTTCGGGTAAGTCAACCAAGTCCCAGATTTGATTTTCAAACATGGAATCCATTTCAGATCTCATGGCCTCATGCCATTTAGCACAGTCAGTGCTTACCATCGCTTGCTTGTAGGTTGCCTGTTCATCTCCATCCATAATCAGGACGTCCTCTGATATCTCGGTTAATACTAAACCAAGATATATATCAGGTTGAGATCTCGGCCTCTGAGACCTACGTAGGGTAATGGATTGAGCATTTGCATTGTCGGTTTGACTTTGTACATTTTGATCATTTTTACCTGTGTCAACAGATGTTGTTTGAGCACTTTGACTGTCATTTTGATTTTTTTGCTCATCCTCACGAACTTCGTCGAGTTCAATTTTCCTCCCACTTGTCATTTTGGAAAGGTGTTCCTTCTCCAAAAAGACTCCATCACGAGCAACAAACACTTTGTTCTCCGATTTGTTGTAGAAGTAATACCCTTTGGTTTCTTTTGGGTAGCCCACAAAGTAAACCTTGTCAGATTTAGGATGAAGTTTGTCATAAATCAATTTCTTGACATATGCTTCGCATCCCCATATCTTTAGAAAATACAACCTAGGAGGTTTCATTGTCCATAATTCATATGGAGTCTTTTCTACAGCTTTTGATGGTGCACGGTTCAGTGTCAGTGCCGCAGTTAGAAGTGCGAGTCCCCAAAAAGAGATAGGAAGATCACTAAGACCCATTGTTTATTGTACCATGTCCAACAAGGTTCGATTTCTCCTTTCGGATACTCCGTTCCATTATGGAGTTCCTGGAGGTGTCAATTCTGAAAGTATACCTTTTTCTTTCAGATGGTCATCGAATTCTTGGCTCAAGTATTCACCACCTCGATTCGATCAAAGGGCTTTTTCTTTCCAAGCTTTTCAACTTCACTCTGAAATTCTTTGAACTTTTTAAACGATTCAGATTTATGTGACATTATGTAGACATAACCATATCTACTATAGTCATCTGTGAAGGTGATAAAATATCGGTGTCCATTTCTTGTGGTTGAGCTCATTGGTCCACATAAATCAGTGTGTATTATACCTAATAAGTCTCCTGCCCTTTCTCCTAGCTTGGAGAATGGCTGCTTAATCATCTTGCCAAATAAGTATCCCTCGCAATTCTCAAACGATTCTAAATTGAAAGAGTCAAGAACACCTTCTTGTAGAAGTCTCTTGATGCGTTTGATGTTAATGTCAAGACGACACAAGTTTGGTTTGACTCCATGGTCTTAGATTTTTTGGTATTATCATAAACAATTTTTTTCGAACACACAAAAGGTGTGATTTCCATAAATATAAACAAGACATTTAAACAAAAGGTCTTGTAATCAAGGTTTAAAATGACGTTCAACTTCGCAAGATCAAAGTATGGTAGATAAAACTTAACAAGTTTTAGATAAAATACATGAGATTACAATCTTTCTTTGGATATATTTTCTTCATCTTCCACTTGTGTGCTCATGTCCACTTGAAAAACATCGCTCATTTCGTTCCTGAAATAAGAGCATAAAATGAGTTAATTTTTTCGTTATCTAATACCTTATAAATTGCTAATTTTCAAGTGTGTGGAAGATACCTGAGATTGAGGCTATCTTTCCTCTTGCCTCATCTTCCAGATACTCGCTACATTCTCTTTTGTAGTGGCCTTACTTACGACAATAGAAGCAGCACATCTTTGCCTTGTTTTTGAACTCCTTTTTCTTGAGCCTAAGAGCAAACGTAGTCGCCTTGCAAAAATAGGTTTTCTGGAGCACTTGGACAACTTCCTTGCAGAACAGTTTGTTCCGATTGTTGGTAAGTCGCATCTTAATTGCAACATACCCCGAGTGGAGTGAGCTTAGAAGCATATGAGCCGCTTGCTCATCCTCCATCGGTTTATCAATCAGTTCCAGATGGTTAAATAACCTTGTCATCTTTTGCACATGGGCTTGAAGTGGCATTCCGGGTCTAAGTCTTGCACTATAGTCCCTAGCCCATACATCTTGCCTTTCTTTGCTAAGACATCCATCTTGCGGTGGCTTGATCCTCATGTTAGACAATGATCTAGTCACTTTTTCCACGAGTCCATTATAGTTGCCCTTGTCGCTCTTTGTTACCCTCAAATTGACCACATCTTCAAGAGCCTTGAGAAGTACATCCGGAAGGTAGTTGGAGAATTTCTTCTTCCACTGTTCCGGAATGGAGTTTGCTATGAGTCGAGAGACTCTCTTGCAATCATAACTCCACTCCTCATGAGCCATGTAGCTCATAATCCCTTTTGAGTAGAAACTCGGGATGGGAGTATCAAAGATATGCTCTAGGTAGCAATTTCAGAGGGTCAAACGGAGTTTCACTTACCATTCCTTGAAGTTTACCAAGTTCAAGCTAAATGATAACTTCTCGGGAAGTTCTAGGAACATAAGATTGTTGTCGACAGTTGAAGACATGATTCTGCATTTGAAAGAATTTTGAAATGAAAAACCATTCATGAAATTTAAATAAGATTGAATTCATGCATTTTAATCAAACTTATTTAAAACGTCTTATTCACACATTTAAAGTTGTCCGCAATTTGGTGAGAATGAGTCGATTCGAAGATCCGAAGAAACAAAGAGTGGTTAAGCATGCTTTGGCTTGTCTTAACACTGAATCTCCTAAGGTAAGCAATGCTTTGCTAATTACTCCAAGCCACTCTAGGTTGAATAAATCGTCACATCTAATGCTCTCTAAAAAATTTATTCACTTTGCCACGACATGTTAGGACTCCATCACTCATATCGTTGAGTACAACCAAAACCAACTTGCATACCCGGTATGCCTTACTTCCTAGGAGAGGTAGTGATGCCTCGCTTTGGCGTAGCCCACCACTACCCTCGTTCGGCCGGTAAGTGTTGTTTTGGAATGGCAAGGTTTTACTTAATATTTAGGGACCTAGGGTACTATGTTGGTTGATTTAAGTGAATTTAATTAATCATCACAACATTAGAAATCCTAAACATGCATCTAACATATAATTCATATACACAAACATATGTATATATATATATATATATATATATATATATATATATATATGTATCGAAAAACATAAATATAGAAGTATTTGGCAACTAGCATGACCCCTTGAGATCTTCAAATCTTCAAAAGGTCTTCATTTGCAACTTCATGGCTACGTCTTCCAAGAAACTCCATCTTCAAGACTTGACCATAATTAAATGAAAATACTAGTATCAATGATTAGGACTAATCAAAATATTAAGGTACAAAAATACTCAACGGTACGCAGACCGTATTTAGATTTACAAAAATACAACACGGATCGCAGTCCGTATTTTCTATCCTAATCAGGCCCAACTATTTGCCATTTCATAAAACCTGTGAAAGAATATACATTCCATTCATCCATTCACTATTTGTAAATGGCCCATGCATTTTACAACGATAAACAAGTAACAATGCAAAAACACGCGTGAACTAGTAACTAATCTAGGTGGTTAATCCAATTAACACGACTAATTAAAACTAGTCAAAGTTGTTTTAACTGGTTATGTAAATAAGCGCAATTTAACATTTGAAGCTCCCACTAAATTCCGCATTCAACTTAATTAATCCAATTAATAAAGCCGGTAATTCCCAAAATTTGTCAAAATATATTTTGCCAATGCCGCTCAAAACCGAGGCCTAGCCTCCAAAATTTATTAAAATAATTAAAACAAATTAGATTAATAAAATAATTAAAACGGCAAATATTAAGAAAAAATACGTAGTCCAAAATATCTAAGTGCCTAGCACTAAGACACGGAGTGCTCACATTTCGCACAACCGTTAGATGCTCAATGAACGTGGAAGTGGGCCCGATGTCGCTAAGCGTTACACCGCCCATATCAGCGAACTTAAACACATCAAAAACGTGGCGTGTTGAACGAATTCATTGCACTACATTGCTTCGCAAGTAACGTCTACGCATACCCCTAATTACACAATGCATGCACCAAGTCCAAACGATGCGCCATGTGCTCGTGCCCCACATCACCGCGCCACAGCAGCCCCAAGTGCACGCAATTCAGCACACAAGCACGCACGCACATGGCAGCGTGCTGCTGCTATGCTTCGTCGCTTGTGCTGTTGTAGCTTGTGGCCGTGCACACCAGCCACGCAACGGCTGCACACACAGGGCATGGCAGCCCCTTGGCAGTCACATGCGGGCTGCTATGCAATCCAGCTAGCCAAGGGCGTTCATGCCTTGTTTTGCGTACCATTAGCCTCGGGATTTGATCCCCAAAATTTTGCATGACTTTCGAAATTAATTCTAAATTAATTTTAGAACTAATTTAATGAGCAAAATTAAAATTTAAACAAGTCTAACTCAAATAAAATTTTTAAAGTGCATGCAACCAAAATAATTCCCAAGAACCATTCTTTAATTAAATTGGTTTAACTTGGTGCAACAAAAGTAATAATAGGGCAAATACTCACTATTAATTTAATTAATTTAAATTAACTTTGAGTTTTTGACAAATTAAGAGAAAGTAGGAAAAATGAACAAAAATTCAATAAAGTCTCCAAATTTAATACTTGTGAATCCTTGAAAAATTATATATTCCAATATGAAGATAAACAATTTTTCTATCACAAAGTTTCAAACTTTATGATTCCAATCAACTAAAAAAATGATTAAATCAATAAAATTTAACAAAAATTCATGGAATTTAGTAATATAAAGTTTCAATCACTTAAAATAATTAAAGATTGAATCTTAAATACTTGGAAGCCTCAAAGAACAACAATTTCACACTTAATGCAATTAATTTGCAATTATGTGAAAAATAAAACCAAGTATTCAAGCACAAATTTCTACAAAGTAACCATGCCTAAAGAGGTTTAAAATTGCATATAAAATATGTATTGAAACAATTACATAACCACCATAAATATGCAATTAATTTTCAAGGTTAGAAAGGCTTAAAATTTTTCGTAAAAACGAAAAAAAAACCCTCGAAAATAGCATTTCTGATCGTTTTTTGGCTAAAAGCCGCCCCATGGAAGGATAAAACCATTTCCAAAACACATTTTCCACCCAAAATTCACTATTTTTGGGTCGAAATCTGGGTTCGGGGCTGAAGGTAGCTTAAATACGAGGTTAAAATAGATAATACGAGCTACTAATCTAATTAGCAACTTAAACCAGAAAAATTAAGCCATAAAAATCACCTTAAAAAATATTATGATTTTAAAATAAACGAGCGTGGCTCCGATACCATTGTTGGGGTTTGGTAAGTCCAACTGACCGCGAAAACGACCCGGACCTAAAGAACCACTGCCAATTAATAAAACACTAAAGCATAACAAATAAACATAAAAGGATAAAATCAGAATTTACCTTTGACGCGTTCTTTGCCCGACCTAATGGGCCCTTACTTGAAAGCTTTAGATTCGAAAATACCGAGCCTCCAACGATATCCACATACAAAGGACGAACACCGACTTTTTAGGTCCGCTACCTTGGAGTTAGCAAGGTCCAACCAAAACCGGAGTGATTAAATGAGTTCAAAGGTTTTCACAATGGTGATGCCTTTTTCAACTCTCACTCAAGTGATTTTCCCAATACCCCAACATGGGTATTTATAGGGAAAATAAGAGAGTGAAAAGGCTCTCCCATTAATGTGGGAGAATTTGATTTTTCCATTTTATTTTAAAGCTAAAATAAAATAAATAATCAAAATAGTAATAAATCAACGAGTGGCAAGCTCATGAGAGAGGTTAGGTGAGGACCATTTGGAGGAGGGGGGACCAAACTTGCTCCCCACTCCCTCTCCAAAAACCGGCCACCTAATTCATCAAGCCTCCCCTTACAATGTGCCACATGGAACCACACTTGGGCACCAAGGCACCCAAGGTGGGCTGCCATGTGCGGCTGCCAGCAGGCCCAACACAAGCGTGCGGGAGGCTTGGCGCTGCTGACCAGCAAGCTCAGCACGGCTTGTGCGGGCTACTCGTGCACTCGGCCAGCAAGCCGAGCATCGAGGATGCGGGCTGTTGCTGAGTGTCGATGTTCCTTGTGCGCATTGGCCAACGCTGCTAGCATCTCCAACATTGGTGCGCTAGCACGTACTAGCCAGCCTAGGCTCGACTTGGTGTGCATGCTAGCCACCATGATATACCAAATGCCCCTAGCTCTTGTTTGCTCGGGGCATTCTGATGCTAGGGGTATTTTGGTCTTGTTGATTTATTATTTTTGTGTCTCGTCTTTTATCATTTTGACTTGACTTCCGACGCTCTAAGCTCGAATTTCTGATGTCTAAATATTTAATACTTGGGCGACGAATTAATTCGTCGAGTCGTTTCATATATTTGCTAGGGTGTGACCCGAAGGGTTCAATCAAGATTAAGCAGTAATATTAATAAAACATTAATATTACTTATTGGAAGCGGCCTCCACCCAGCCATTCCGATCACTTTACCTTGCTGGATATATTAGCTTTCTAATAATTCTGAACCCGCTATCAGAATAATACACTTAATCGAAGGACACCATTCCTTTCATGAACCCTATACTTTATTCCCAAAAATATACACCTTTTTTCTGCTTTTTTATTTTTTTTATAAACACGTAAAGTCAAAGTCAATTTGAATCAAGTCATTAAATCAAAATGGTTTAATTTACAGAGCGTGGTCAATAAAGGAAGGGTGTTTGATCAAAAACAACCTTTTCATTCAAGTTCAACTTTTCGACAAGCCAATCGCTCAAAAATGGAAAGCTAAGAAGATAATGGCAACTCAAGAGGAAGTTAATGAACTCAGGAACCAATTGATTACTGTGACTGAGGTGTTGAAAGTTTTAACCCTCAAAATCGATGACCCTGTGAAGCAACAACAGATGGACCTCATGCAAGAAAGCTTGAGAAAGTTGTCTAGTGACTACAAGTTTCAAGGCATTAGTTCACAAGGGGTCTTGGTGGACAAGGAGCTTCTTCCGTAGAAGTTCAATGCCAACGACATCCCAAAATTCAAAGCAACTGACAACCCTTATTTTAATCTAAGAGCTTTTGAAATAATAATTTGTATTAAGGGTATTGATAAGAAAGTGTTTCCTTCTATATTTTTTCTATCTCTTGAAACCGTTTGCCAACAATGGTTCTTCTCCCTTGACAAAGAAAGAACCTCTAATTGGGAGTCAATAGTGAACACTTTCATTGATAGGTGCAAGTGAAACATTCAAGTTGAAACTTATTATAGGGAACTTGATATACTCAAGTAGAAAGAGAATGAAGGTTTCACTTCTTTCTTCAACAATTGGAGAGAAACCTCTGCTAAGATGATTGAAGTACCAAGCGAAAAAGAATATGTGAGGTTGTTCATCAAGAACCTTCAACAGAAGTACTCCAAGAATCTCAAATACAAAAATAATCTCCATACCTTCAAGGCCTTCTATGACATTGGAAATAAAATTGAAGACGACCTGGCTAAGCTGAAAGCTACTAACAGTAACTCCAACAGTGGCTGGAAAGGCAAGAAGAACGAAAATCCTTATTCTTCGAAAACCACCCACTCAAACAACGTTAGCACCTTTAATTTAAGTGAAGTCCTTGCTATGAACAACCAAGGACAAAAAAACCATTTAGAAGGAACTTTACTCCTATAGGCATGAGTTATGACACCGCATTTGACCGACTAAATGCAAAAGATCTTATAACTTCTATTTGACCATTTGGGACCCACCAATTGAGAAGAGGACGGCTAAATGGAACCCCAATTCACATTGCAAATATCACCAAGCTAGAGGCCATCTTACTGAAAATTGTTGGAAGCTTAAGGAAGCCATCCAAGACTTAATTGATAACAATAAACTGCCATTGCCTCCTGCCAGTAAGAAGCCAAGCATTGACAATGCACCTCAAGCTCATTCCTTGGCCATCTCTGATGAGGAAAACGAGGTTGATCCCTCATCTCTCATCAAACCTATTAAAGAAATTCACGCTATCGAAGAAAAGGAGGAGATTTTTTTTATGCCATGGATGACTTCCCTTAACCAGCAAGCAAGGAAGACGTAAGAATGCTTATATGGTCCATGTGGGAGGGAACATATTTTCTACGTGAGGCTCTCAAATTCACAAAGAAACAAGAAGAGGAGCTTCAGAAAAAATGTGAAAAGGTTCCACCCACAAAGAAGAAACCCTTCTCTCTACAAGTAACTGACGGACCCAAGAAGAGTAATAAACTCTATACTCCAATTGGGACTTCATACGCTAAAATGTTCAAAATGCTCTCCGAGAGTGGTAAGGTCAAACCTCTCGAACCAAGACCATTAAAATCGCTAAAGAGGACAGATATATTCTACCGTCAATACCATCAATTAGGAGGACACACTATTGAAGACTATTTTAAATTTAAAGATTTAATTCAGAAAATGATTGATGATAAAAAGCTAGTCCAAATCCCACAAGAAGAAGACATAAGCTTTAACGGGGTTTGGGACAGCGATGAAGAAGATGTCTACCTAAAAGACATGGAAGGACCTCCACCTTCAGTGTCATATTCAAAAGATGATTTCTGGTTTGAAGAGGATTCATCTATAGACGTCCTCACAAGGTCAGGGAAAATGCAACCTCCCATTTCAACACAACCTATGCCGACTACGCAGCAAGTTCCCATACCTATCATAGAAGACAATGATATTGTCAAGCAGTTCAAGAAGACCAAGGTTGAGAACATAGGTTGGCAGTGATGAATGCCTTGGACAAGATAGGGATAGATTCTGATACCACTCCCGAGGGGTTGGCTAACATCCTTACGAGTGATCTCCCTAGTCCTATCAACTTGATCACGTTTTCTGACAAAGATTTACCTCCAGAAGGTGACAAGCATTATAAGGCACTAAACCTCAGAGTAGTTTGCAAGAGAATGAGCGTCCCAATGACTCTTGTAGACAACGGATTGGCAATTAATGTCTGTCCACTCAAAACTTCGAGGATGTTAGGCATAAGGGATGAAGACTTAACCCCGTCAACACAAGGAATAAGAGCTTATGACAACAGTAGTCGTCAAGCTCTTGGTAAAATTACCATAAATGTAACGGCGAGAGCAATAAAACATGCTACTACATTTCACGTGGTAAATATCAAAGCTTCATTAAACTTATTGTTAGGACGCCCTTTGCTTCATGACCTAAAGGTGGTCCCTTCATCTCTCCACCAACAGGTAAAAGCCATAGTTGGAGGAATTCCTATCACGATCGATGCTTCACCCATGAGGATTAAAGCTATAGAAAATCCAATCATTAATGCGGAGCACGATGAAGACGATGAAGATTTGTGGGGCTTTAATGAAGAGGTCTCCTTAATCGAGGAGGATGAAAGGACCCTTCTCTACCACGACCCCCACTCCAATATTACAATAAACGCTATTCTTAAGAAACAAGGGCATTTTCCTGGAATGACTCTAGGAAAGAAGAAAGGAATAGCAAAACAGCTGGTATTACCTGGCCTCCCTAAGTTAGATACTTTCGGACTTGGCTTTGAACCAACTCAGGAAGATCTTAAGCGAGCCCAGGAAAGGTCTAAGGCGCGTAGGAACGCTTGCATCCAAAAGAAAGAAATCCCAATGGATCAGTATCCTCTTACTCTCAATGGACAATTCATAAAATAAGGAGAGGATTATCCGTGCTATGAATTTCCTGAACCTTTTGTTGTAAATGGCATAAGGCAACCGGGATTAGAAATTTTCATAGATTTCAATTTTCTAGATGAAATCCCAACTCCTATCCACAAGGAGAAAGCACCCCCATGCTTTGACTTTAATGTCATGGGATTATTATTTGGGCGAGAAAAAGATGAGCCGAGATACATAGAGGATAACTCCCCGCTCATCCAAACGATCCTACAAAGCGAGATTTTTGACCCCTCGAAGCTCATCATTCCAGCAGAAGGATCAATACAAGGGTGGCGCACGACGGTGAAGGTGACTACTCCAAGTGGAATGAAAATCTCAATAACGATAGGGTAAGACCGATGTTTAAAAAGTCGTCAGAATCAGAGTCAGAGTCAGAGTCTTTTCCGAAAGAGTCATCCAAGTCCTTAGTTGTAGCACCCCCTTCTTCTATTTCTTCTCCTAGGGTATTTAGCAATCAAGTCCATGAGGACATTTCCCTTTTTGATGTAATGATTTCCGAATTCAATAATATGTCTTCTTCTTCTTACTCCTCGTGCTTTTGTGTAACCCAAGATAATGAGCATTATTTAGCTAACAATAAAAAGGACAAAGAAATTATTAAAGCAATGGAAACACTTGAAAAGAAAACACCGATAATTGAAGAAACTGAGACGGTTGATATCTCAAATGATTCAACCAATAAAAGAGAAGTCAAAATCGGATTAACATTTAATAGACAAGAAAGAACCAATTTAATTGACCTACTTAAAGAATTTATCAATGTATTTGCTTGGTCATATGAAGATATGCCATGCATTAATACAGAAATAGTTCAACACACTATACCGCTAATTTCAGGAATGAAACCTGTAAAACAAAAGTTGCGTCGAATGAAACCTAACGTAGCTCTTAAAATAAAAGAAGAAGTTCAAAAACAAATAACTGCAGGTTTTATCAGGGTATCCAAATACCCCAAATGGGTGGCCAACGTTATCCCAGTTTCGAAAAAGGATGGAAGGGTAAGAATGTGTGTCGACTATCGAGACTTAAATAAGGCAAGTCCAAAGGACGACTTCCCTTTACCACACATCAATATTTTCGTAGATAATACAACAAATCATGCACTTCTCTCGTTCATGGACGGATACGCGGGATACAATCATATTTTCATGGCAGAAGAAGACATGGAGAAAACAACCTTCATAACACCACGGGGTACTTACTACTACAGGGTAATGCCATTCGGGTTGAAAAACGCGGGTGCTACTTACCAACGAGCAGCGACTGCCTTACTCCATTACATGATGCACAATGAAGTTGAAGTATATGTGGACGATATGATTGTAAAATCATAAGATCGCCCGGGCCATCAAGTAGTCTCGAGAAAATTCTTTGAAAGGCTAAGGAAATACAACATGAGGTTGAATGCATCCAAGTGTGCTTTTGAAGTCACCTCAGGCAAGCTTTTAGGTTATGTCATAAGCTCTATAGGAATAGTGATAGACCCAACCAAGATCAAGGAAATAATGTCAATGCCACCGCCCAAAACCGGGAAACAAATTCGAGGATTTATTAGCTAGTTTCAATACATAAGTAGGTTTATATCCAAATTAACAACAGTATGTGAACCAATATTAAAAAAGCTTAAAAAGAATGTACCAATAATATGGGACGATGCGTGTAAAAAAGCCTTTGAAAAGATCAAAGCCTATCTTGGAAATCCTCTCGTATTAGCACCATCACTAAAAGGAATACCTCTTATGTTGTACCTAATAATCACCAAGGATACAATAGGATCCATGCTTGCACAAGAAGTAGAAAGTAAAGAAAATGCAATCTACTATCTAAGTAAAAAGATGCTTGAGTATGAAGTACGCTATACACCACTTGAGATATTGTGCTTCGCAATGGTGTGGGCCACAACTAAGTTAAGACATTACATGCTCGTGCATACAGTCATTGTAGTTTCCCGAATGGATCCACTTGCGTATTTATTCGAGAAGTCTACACTCAATGGGCGCATATCAAGATGGATAGTCAACTTAGCCCAGTTCAATGTAAGATTCATGCCTCAAAAGGCTATCAAAGGATCTGAGGTCTTAGATTTCCTAGCGGATTTTCCAATAGAAAATTCAACGCCAATACACGACAATGAATTTCCAGACGAAGACTTGATGGTCACAGAAGATGATACTTGGACCTTATACTTCGATGGAGCCTCAAACCAAAAGGGATGTGGCGTTGGAGTATTATTAGTATCACCTAAGGAAGAGCATGTTCCAATCTCCATAAATCTAGACTTTGACGTTACCAACAATGCTTCTGCATACGAAGCATGCGTGGTAGGCCTTGAAACAGCTTTGGCATTAGGAGTGAAGAAATTACGAATATTCGGGGACTCTTCATTGATCATCAACCAGATTTTAAAAGGTGGAAAGTAAGGAGCGAAAGTCTAGCCCCTTACCAAACTTATCTGGAAACTCTCACCAATCAATTAGAAAAGGTAGAATACACATATCTACCTAAAGAGGAAAATCAATTTTCGAATTCCTTGGCGAGACTAGCCTCAATGGTTAGGATTCCTACGGAAATCGAGCAAATGCCTCTAACTATAGAAAAAAGGCATAAACCGGCTTATATTCAAGCTATAGAAGATGATGAAGTGATCCAAGATGAAGAGGAAGATGAAGAAGAACTGTGGTATACATACATACTTAACTATGTCACCAAAGGAGAATACCCTCCTTATGCTGAAAGAAAAGCAAAATGAGCATTAAGACTCTTGGCTTCCCAATACGTACTTATAAACAACGAGTTGCATAAAAGGGTACCTAAGGGTCGAGCTCTCTTATGTGTAGGGAAAAAGGATGCTCAAAGAGTTATGAAGATAGTCCACGAAGGCATTTGTGGAACTCACGTTAATGGAAAAATGCTAGTCCAAAAGATAACGCGAGTAGGATACTATTGGACTACCATGAATAGGGATTGTCATCAATATGTGAAAAGATGCCCTAAATGCCAAATATGCGCCAATTTACAACATGTTCCTCCATCTCTATTCTACACCTACACTTCACCATGGCCATTCTCTACATGGGGAATTGATATTATTGGTAAAATTACTACTCTAGGAATAGGAGGTCATGAATACATCCTAGTAACAATTGATTACTTCTTAAAGTGGGTTGAAGCACAATCATATGCTAAACTCACTACAAAACATGTAGTACTCTTTATCGAAAGGAATATTATTTGTCGATATGGAGTCCCACATGAAATGATAAGTGACAATGGAACTCACTTTCAAGCTGAGTGTGAAGAATTGTTACAAAAATATGGCATTCAACACCATCATTCTTCTCCTTATAGACCTCAAGCAAATGGAGCAGTTGAAGAAGCTAATAAAAATCTAAAGACTATCATTGAGAAAATGACAGAAAATTATAAGGATTGGCCTAACAAGCTCCATTTCGCACATTGGGGTTATCGCACATCAATTCGCGCGTCAACTGGAAATATGTCATTCTCCTGGGTTTATGGAATGGATGTTGTACAACCTATAGAGCTAGAGATACCATCTCTACGCATTGCATTAGAAAGTAAACTCGGTGAAGTTGAATGGACTAGGGCGAGATATGAGGAGCTAATTCTACTTGATGAAAAACGACTAGAAGCTCTACATCATATTCAATGCTATCAAACTCGTAAGGCTAGCCATTTTAATAAGAAGGTCAAGACAAGAAACATCAAAGTAGGAGACATGGTGTTAAAAGCATTAAGGAAAAATGTTTTAGATCCAAGGGGCAAATTTAGGCCTAATTGGTCTAGACCCTATATTGGCAAAACAATCCTATCAAGAAAAGCAGCAAAATAAACTGATATGGATGGCAATGAATTCTCAAACATGACAAATCTTGACCAACTTAAAAAGTACTACCCATAATTACTTAAGTAGGATACTAAAGAGAGCTACGTTTGGCCTGATTCCTAAGGAAAGGATACGTAGGCAACCCTTTACGGGTGCGGCCACTTTACTTTCTACAAACCTCGCATCCCATATATAAAAATAAATTCGACGAAGCATTGGCGTCACAGAAAAAACTCTATCGCCGGCCGATGAACATTAGCGTCAGACGACAGCGTCTGTCGTCAAACGCCATACTGCCGCAGCCGGCGCTAGTCGTAAAGGAACAAGCCGCTTCTTGTGGGGGCATTTGGGCATATTTCGGGTTTTTCGGAAACTTTCCAACTTCCGTACTCGAAATTTTTTTGGAAAATTAAATTTTCTGTTTTCACTGCTTTAATAATTAAAATTTAAAGGAGATGATTAAATTTAAAAGCTGAAATTTCATTAATAAAATCAACTAAGAAATTACATTATTGATGGAATTTAAATAAAGTTTAATAAAACAAATTAACTTTAAATTTAAAACTACGTCTAATAATTTGAAAGTTAAGCAATGCTTCAATCTTTCTTCTCTTTCTTTGCTCTCTTCCAAATTTTTGTTTGCATTCTCTTCATCGTCCATGGCTTTAGCTAGTAGGCAACCTTTAGAGGACCTACATTAAATTTTGGAGTAAATAGTTTCTCCCTTAGCTAGGACTCCATGTTTCTTCTCTACCTAAGCCTTCTTCTCTGAAGTGTCAGCTTTTCTTTTCCCTTTATCATTTGTAGAGCTCTTCTTCTTAGGCATCGTAGGTGTTTTTAATGCAACCTTTTCACCCAAGCGTTCCTTAACAAGAATTACCTTGTTACCTAGACGACTCTTCACATCAGTTTTACTCTAATTTTTCTTCATGTCCTTTGAAGGTTTCTTGAGAAGCCACCTCTTCACATCTTTAAGCAAGGAAGGAGGAACCTTTGGGTAATCACTTCCCATAAATGTCTAGCGCTCCAATATGCATCAAATTTTTCTACTTCTTAAGAAATAGGGAATTCATATGGACGACAAAGATCCCCAGAAGGAATTGTTTGAAGTAGGTCGTACTGTCTTTTACTCTGCAGGGATAAAAAAAAGTCATCTTGGTTAAGTTTGGAAGATGACAAAAAGGTTGCTTGTTGATACCAAACATCTTCTTTATTTTCAACCAAGGGATGACCCACTTGATGACAAAGTTATAAGAGGCAAAGACTTTCTTCCATTCATGGTGTCCTATCTTAGAGAAGCGTTTCTTTCTCCTCACAAAACAATTTGGAGTGTATTTTTTAACATTGTCGGGAGGACTAATTAATTCTAGTCTCTCCATTAGCCACATCTGCAAAAAAAAAAATCCAATGCAAATAAATTAATATTACTATACAAAAATATGTTTTTGATTTCTGTAATAAAAAATATTATTTTTCTACCTGTAATAAAATTTAAGAGTCCCGAAAAGGTGCTTTAGGATTTCTCTTCAATTCATCAAGACTAAACATAGTCTCTCTAACAATTTAATGGCATTGGATTTCTCCCAGATTCAATCTGCTCCAAAATAGTTGATATAATTGCTTGGCCCTCATTAGTTCTACCACTAGTGAGAAGATATTAGTTAAACATGCTAAAGAGAAAAGCCCTTCTTCTATAAACATGAAAAGATTCAGAATAAAGTCTATCAAAGTAATGGCGTGCAAATTCTTTCAAATTAACTATGCTACCATCTACAATATTTGTTAGATCTTTGTCTCTTAAATTAAAGAAGCGCTCAAAATCTTTACAATAATATTCATTTATTCTAGGGATTACTGCAAGATCTACTGCAGGGAAGCCTAAGATAGCACCGAATTCATCCGGTAAAGGGCTAATTTCATCACACCCTAGTCTAAAATAATGAGTATCCACATCCCAATATTCTAAGGCGGTATGAATGAAGTCTATATCAAAATCTACCGCCTTGACACCATAAATACCCCCCATATGAAAAAATTCTAATTATTTTCTCTCTTTGACAGTTAGAGACCGACACCATTCATGAGTGAAGTTGGTAAAACTCTTAGTAATTAAAGACATGATTATTTTTTCAAAAGCTAAAACTATGTTTAATCTACTGAAATTATGAAGAAAATCGGCAGACCATGGGGCTATTTATACACAACATCGGCACAGTTTCAATTTGGAAAGGATTCGGAGTCGCCGCTCACCAGCGCCAACCGCCAGAGTCTAGCGCCAAGCGCCAGCATTAGCACCTGGCCCCAACGCAAAACGCGTGGCGCCACGTGTCGCTGACGTGTCTTATCAGCGAACTTCTCAAAAACCGTGTTTTTTTGCTGATTCGGATCTGAACAATTGCTTTACGAATTTTTTATCCTTTCTTATACCCTTTTAATTAACTAGTAGTCCCAGTCCAAAATGGTTAATATCGGGTGTTGATATTTTTTATCGTTTTTCTTAGTTTTAATTTCTGTATATACTTTGAGAATTTAGTGTTTTCCTTTAAATGTAGGAACAATTTAAAAAGAAATAAAGTATGTGTTTTTATAAAAATAAGTGGTATTACAATCTCACAATAATGATATTTTGATGTATTGGTTAAATATATACTTCATATTGTGTCAGTAAGTTGTGCGTATCAGTTTTGGTCACCTTAATAAAATAAAAAAAAAACAAAAAAAATCGTGTGATTTTAAAGTGTGTGTAAATGTTTTGCTAGTTGTAAGTGGAAACTTTCGTGCCTTTTTTTTAAAGACGAAAAAAGTTTAAAATTTTGAGTGAACCATTCAAACTTAGAAGTCTATGTTACTGAGTGATTTTTCGGCGTAATATTTTTGTGGTACGCTAATTTTTTACTAATTAGATTATACATAGTATATTTTCAGATTTTTTGCTATTTTTGAAATGTTCTCATTATTATTCTTGTGTAGTACGTTTGCAGTGTTATTACAAACTAAATAAGAAGAAACATGCATTACGATTTTCAATGGCACTAATTCACTGTTGCAAATTGCATATGAAGAGACACAAAATTGACATAATGTTTTCATTTTGCTATTTATTTCTTTTTTTAAGCGGTTTTCTTTGTTAAGTTCTTCTTCCTAAAAACGATCTCAAAGAGACAGCCTTTGAGTTCCTCTGAATTTTCATCTGCTGCTTAAAATGGATGATTTTAATGGTGGTTCCTCGTCAAAGTTTCCTGATATTTCAAGCAAACTTGGGAATTCGTATTTCAAGTCGTTTGCTAGGAGGAAAGCTAAACTCAAAGATTCCTTAGCCGTGAATTTGCATGTCCGTATAGAGGCTGATTGGAGATGTGATGTTTTACGGCGGGAGTTAGCTGAGTTGGAGGCTAATATGTCTCAGTTTAAGGATTTTGAAAAAAAAAATCAAGGCATAAGAGGGTTAGGGTTGATAGTGATTATATTGGTGTTATAGAAGTTGTTAGTGGTAGTGATGGTGAGGCGGAAGTTGGTTCTAAGTCACAGGCGTCTAGGTCCGTGGGTGTTGCAAGAGAGACGTATGGTGTGGTTGTTAATGTCGAGGGTAGGGTTGTTGACATGGAGATTTTCTGTAATCAAACTTTCAGCAAAAACACAAGCATCTTCTTCCTCTTGGCTGGAGCTTGTAAGATCATCCTAATGTGGTGTTTCTTTTGTGTCAGTTGTGCTTGCACGCTTTGCTGACTGGAGTAGTGTCTTTTGAATCACTTCACCCTCTACATTCTTTGTGCTGTTGTCTGTTGCTGCTTTCTTGTTTTCAGAACCATAAACAATATTTGATGCGCTCACTTATTCATTAGTGGCTGCTATTGGTTCCACTATCCTATGCACACCCTTATGTCCCCATTGCAAAACCTTGTTCTTTGACAGTGCAGTTGTAGGTCCAAATTTAATTAGGAAATGCTCTGTTGATAACTTGTAAACCACCTCCTTGAATTTGTCAAGTAGCTCCTGATCACATAGAAATCAAGAATAAAGTAAGATTCACATTCGTAGTATGTAGTGAGTCTAGTGTTGTATAATGAAGTGATAATTATTGAAAAACATGTTGTATACCATTGTTTTCATTTCATAGATGTCTTGAATTGACATTGGGAAAAGTTTATCACAAACTTCAGTGAATACAGTGAGTTCCAATGATCCAATTCCATTAGAGACATTGAAAGTTATGGTTGTCCAGCTTATTGAAAGCAATAGTGTTAGCATGATTAGATGTATAACAACATTCTTGTAAAACATTTATTGAATATACTATTTTAATGATTATTATGTCTGTGAGAAGCATGTATGTCATTCCTTGAGCATGCATTGCACCTGTAGACAGTTCCAAGAGCGAGATTTGTTCGCTTTCCACAGTGGGAGAATCCTATATATGCTCTTAATCTTTCAAATTCTATATCAGTAGTTACAACATTCAACCAAAACACTTCTTGTGGAAGTGTACCTGCTGACTGCATTGTACATATATAAATTAAGGTTGTTATGATGCTAGATGTTACATGTTCTAAAATAGTGCTTGTTGTGTTTGCTGATACTGTTTACCATTTCAAAGATATGCTGCAAAAATATACCTTCTTGGCTTTCAGGCGGCTAATAGCTGTCACAACTTTTTCTGTTGTTGGATTGAAGACTTCCTTGATTCAGTGTTGTTCATTGATCAACATACTTCAATGTCTTTTTGCTCTTTTTTACAAGAATAATAAAAAATTGTAAGAAGTTTATGGTTTTGTAGATTACTATATATTCAATATTGAGAGAAACTTCAACATTAAAGCTATTATTAGTAAATCAAATTAACAGGTGAAATTTCAATGTGTGTTTTATACAAATCACAGAAATTGTAATTTGGATTTCTCTTAAATTTCTGAATTCATGTTCAAGAAATTATTATGCTAACACTTTCAATATTCAGAAAAGACATTTATTCAAAACCTTACCATTCAGCTAAAGCTTCTGCCTTTTAACCTTGAGGGTCTTTCAGAATGAAAGTTGATATGGTTGATTCAAGTGAAAATCCTGACATTTAAAGATTACCAAAGCTCATGTTATGATTCTAATATTTTAGATATGTTTGTCATTTGAACATTTAAATATGATCTAAGTTGTTATATCACCTTGTCAAGTAACAGGTCGTAGAGCTGTGATACCAATTACTTTGAAAGAGTCACTGTTTGAGACAATAGATTCAGATTGTTCTCCAGCAAGGTCGTTCCAAGTGCATACTTTCATTGGCTGGTCAGTGTTGGAATTAGAAGATATAAAATATTCACTTTGTGTTAGTATAACATGTATTGAAATGAATGCAACGATATTAGTGTCTTTAACAACAATTACCTGTGAGCTATCACCATAAGATCTCGAATTGATGTCTCTTTGTTAGCTGCTGTCACCATTCTTCTTGGTTCTTCTGATGCATAGAGAACTATCACGAGAATATCTTAAACAGAAAAATAGAAAAACTAAATATTTATATTCTGTATTTTGCCACTCTAGTATAATTAACAGATTTTATGGTTGTATATGTAATTTATATAGTCTATTTACCATGTCTGTCATTGTCTACAGGGGTGCTTAGAATAGAAGCAAGTGTTTGATATCTAGGGTAAATTGTTTCTCCTTCAGGATCCAAAGACCGAATGACAGTCTTGCTTCCTAATGACAAATGGAATGAAAGATCATCTTCTCTAGCTCTCCATTGTGCATCCAAGTTCCTTACTAAAGTATCAGCAATTTCATAATTTCCTCTGAAACTAATAACATCCCAGTATGCTTGAATTTGGTCACCAAAAAGTGTCATCTTCATTCTGTTCTTCTGTAAAACGCAAGAAGATGTTCAGTTTTTCATTGTTTTCATTAACTTGTGCAAAATGAGTGTTGAGTTTGAAAATGTTTATAGAATCAAACTGATATACCTTGTCATCATTGAAAAATATACACTGATATCGTGTATTTTTTTCTAATGTCTGTGGACGACCTTTTTCTATAACTCTTACTTTGACCTTCAAATTTTTTATATTAGTATCAATTTCATCTAGGAATTTTCGATGTGGCGCCATGAAACCGTTCTCTGTGTAACAATTTTGAAATAACATGATCAAAGTAAATATATTTAAATACTACAAACATGTCTCATATTTCATGCCTTAAGTGGATGAAATCTGAATTTAAATTAACAATCTTTATGTATGCAAAATGTTAGAAATATAAATATAATCAGTCTTCTATTTTTTATTGAAAAATATTTAATGTAAATGATTTTTAAATCATTCTACATGCCTTAACTTGATGTTTAAGAAAAAGAAATCAAAGATAATAATGCATGCAATATGTACAGGTTCAAAATACATTTATAATTCTGTAGGTTTTTAAAGTTTTTTTTTTGGATTTTTTATATTTTAAATGTATGAGTATTACATTGTATGTTTTAAGTGTATGTTTTGCAACATTAAATTAATAATTGTTGTGCATGCAAAATGTTAGACATGTAAATATCATCAATCCACTGCTCTTATTGTACAATATTTGATGTATATGATTTATAAATCAGTTTACATGTCGTGAATTATTGTTTATAAGGCATAAATGTAAGATAATTGTGCATGAACTTGTAGGTATTTAGAATATATTACTTATTATGCAAAATCTGTAAAATTTTTGAAGCATGTTGTGATTTAAAAATAAAAGTTTCATATTGCATGCTTAAAACAGATGCTTTGCAAACTTAAATTAGTAATTATTAGCATGCAGAATGTTTATAACAAAAAAAAATTAAGAGTTCATATACTGAAAAATAACAACACATGCAGATCTTTCTAAATTCATGAAGTAAAAACAGATTTTTTTGTGTAAACATGAAAATTAGATTGATCATACCTATGAAGTAGCCAATGATTGATTGTTGTGTGTTGAACCTGGTACAACTTAACCAATTGTTTATGTATTTGATATTTTTTGATATGTATAGCATAAGTTTAAATGTAGAGGTTTTTTTTAGAGAATGTAAATGATGTTATACATTGCTTATATAGCGGAAAATTAAGTGGAAAAAGAATGCATGCACAAGTTGACGTGGGAAACTTCCATACACTTTCTAACCTAAAAGAAAATTGCATGCATGCATAGCTATCTCAGCATGTAATAGTGTTCTTGTCTCCTCCTTTTTCTTCCTTTTTTAAAAAAAGTTTTTACCCTTTTTTTTCCCCTTGATAATGAAAATAAGATTAACATATCTAATTTTCTACTATTTACATTTACATTATAATATGTGGCATTATTCTTACAGAAACTTCCATCCCCTTTCTAATTTAAAAGAAAATTGCAAGCATGCATAGCTATCTCAACATGTAATAGTGTTCTTGTCTCCTCCTTTTTATTCCCTTTTTTTTTCCTTGATAATGAAAATAAGATTAACATATCTAATTTTCCACTATTTACATTTACATTATAATAATATGTGGACATATCTAATTTTCCACTATTTACATGTACATTATAATATGTGGCATTACTCTTTTGGCTGAATTCCAAGTTGTTCCATTACTGCAAAAACATAGAAAAACAAGTAGAAGTTATATATAAATTAAAATAATCCATCAAATGGTTATAAAAAAATATACACAATCTCCTAACTAATATGTATGAAAAAATGATGACAACTTACTCTTTGAATCTGCTAGATGATTCCTGCCAAACGAAGAATATAATAAGATACTATATTTTTCACCTTTGTTGCATCTTGGTTCTTAGTGTTAGCTTCACTTATTACACTTACATTAGCTGATTTTCGAGCTCTAGAGAGCGCAACATACAATTGTTCATGTGAAAAACATGATCGTGGTAGAAAAACCACAACTTGACTAAGTGTTTGTCCCTGAGCTTTATTGATTATCATTGCAAAGCTAAGTTTCAAAGGAAATTGTTTCCTCTAAAATTTAAAAGGATAGCCTGCTGAGTCTGATGGGCAACAAGATATTCTCGGAATCAACATATGCTGACCTTTGTTATGTCCAACAGCAATAACACACTCGATGAGATTATGAAAAAATCATTTGCATATTAGTCTTGTTCCATTACACAAGCCAGATGATGGCAGAATGTTTCTTAATAGAATAACAGGACTATTTACTTTCAGCTCTAGCACATGAGGACTCATACCACCAAGACAAAGCTTGTTTAGAAATTCAGTAGGATATACGGCACAATATTCATCAATCATTCTGTCATAGCTTTTATATACTACTGATTCACCTGGGATTTTGCAAATCAAGCTTGAATTAATAGCATCAACATCCTCATTCATCGGTGTTTGTATAGCTCTTGTAGTAAAAATATCTGAGCTGAATGGAAGCATATCCATTTCTAGAAATGCTATAGCTGTTAGATGTACATCATCAGCTTCTCCATTATAACAAGGCTTAACAATTTCCAGTGGCAGCTCAACAAACGTATCCTCGGTGTTTTGCAATTCACCATTTCCCAGTGCCAACAAAAAAGCGGCATATGTAGGATCATCTTTATCTCTTAAGTTTTCAGTAAGCCTGAACTTCAGCAGCTGTGGCCATAGAGTAGAAGTGACTAAACTCGCAGTAACTGCCTCTCGCTGTGTTTTCCGTGGAACAATAGGAAGAACTTGTCTAAAATCCCCACCAAAAACTACTATTTTGCCTCCAAATAATTCACTTGAACTACAAATATCTCTGAGTAGTGATTCGAGGGATTCGATATTCTCCTTTTTAGCTATAGAAGATTCATCCCAAATAATTAATGTTGTTTCCCTTAGAAGTGCAGCTAGACTTCGCTGCTTAGGAACATTACAAGCAAGAGAGCCTAAAGGATCTAAAGGGATTTTAAACCGTGAATGTGCAGTTCTACCTGAAGGAATATTGGCTGTAGCAATACCAGAAGTGGCTATTAGTAAAACAATCTTATTCATTGATCTGATTTCTACATATAGAGCATTATATAAAAAAAATTTCCCTATTCCACCAGGACCATATATGAAAAAGGCACCGGGCTTTCCTTTTGTAACATGATCCATAATGACATCAAATGCAACTCGTTGAGCCTGATTTTACTTATCTTTACATTCTAGACATTCGGGTGGTATCGGTGCATTCAATGCATCTTCTATGTCTTTGGTTACACGTATAAAATCACCATCATTTTGTACTAAATCATGTAACCCAAATGCTTTCAACGTACTTCCCATCGACTCAACAAACTGCTCAACTGATCTTATGGTTAGATGTTTCACTCATGCAGCATCTGTAGGATGTTTATGTCGGAAATCCTCTGAAAATGAATCATAATATTTCAACAACAAAGACAAAGGATTGCTAGGCTGACAGAAAATAAGTAATGTAGCAAACAATTTTCGAATAACATGAGGCATCTAAATGACACATCCGACAAATCCTTCAGTTAAGCACAACTCAATTGCATCATCCTCTTCCATTAATCCCAACTTTAGTGCTGCCTGGTGAAAAGTGTGACACACGTAACCATTGAATGTTCATAGATCTTCAAATGACTTAGGACTCCTGAAATTGTGAAGCAACAACCACAAATAGTATCTTTCACCTTCAGAAGGTCCAACAAATACTAACCTTCCACCTGAATTTTCTTATTCTTTCTTTTATAACACAACTTATCTGATGAATCCCACCGATAATGTTTTGAAAATTCATTGTATAGCCATCTTGTTCCCAAAGCTGATTTACAATTCATTTTGAAGAACTCTGTTAAACAGGTCCTAGTTCGCTTATCATCTGAAACGATTGACGTAAGATTTTCATGAGGTCTCATTTGTATCAGATGAGAGTTAGGAAAGTGAATAGGAAGAGGTAAAACCAAAGGATACATTTCATATAAATCTAAACCAAAAAGGCGCCACGCAGCCTCACAGGGTGAAACCCATCGACCTGATTGATACTGTTCAATTTCATCCTTCACAGGAACTCCATCTTTTGTCTGGACAATATTGAATGATATCCTGTCATGTCCTTCATAAACATACTTATACAGATACTTCACTGCTTCAATAGTTGAACAAACTTCAACATTTAAATGACAATTGAAATGTGCTAAAAGATATGGATTATATGGAATCACCCATGAATTATCCATTTCAACACCCCAAACTTTAACAATATCACACGTAGCTCTCCTTCGATGGATAGGATATCCATCACTATTACTTTTAGTTTCTTCACAATTTTTCTTTGGATAACCATACTTACAATGTCCACGTCGTTCTTTATGTTTCATACAAGGGCATTCTAGATTATGATGACCACATGGACCATGCATCATATGCTTGATCACAATTTCTCTTAAATATCCATTCTCAGAAGATGGAATTTCAGCACAAACAAACTTATTAAAGTCATCAGGAGTCTTTATTTTGAATTCTTATTTCAAAATAATGAGAAAATGAGCATGAGGTAAACCTCTTTTTTGGAATTCAATAACATATATCATTACAGCTACTTCTCCAAATAATTTTTTTTCTTCCTGATTAAGTGTTTTAAAGCAAGTACCTTTGCTCTAAAAACTCTTGAGACAATATCTGGCCTATTTTGTACTTCTTCTCCAACAACGGGTTCTTGTTTAATTTCAGGCCAATTAGGATTGCATGTCATAGTTATAAATAAATCAAGCTTGCCAAATCTCTGAACTAATGACATCGCATTCAAATATCTCTTCTTCAAATCTCGAGGACCACCTATAAATGTCGCAGGCAATATAACTCGTGTTCCAACATTTCTGCACATTCTTCTCCATAGTCCATGGTATCAAGAAGTCCCTAATAAAGATCAGCCCTTATTGTCTGTTGGTTTCTTCGAAAAAAATCTAAGACTGTATTCTCTACCTTGACATACATATCAAGGATATATTGTTGAAAACATCTTCCAGCTCTGAGCAAGTAATTTCCCGGATGACACTGAAGTCTATATGCATAATATTCTCGAGCTGAACTATGTTTATCTTCCTTGGATGAACCTCCATTTGCACCTACGAATCAATATTTGAAAAAAAAAAGGAAATAAATAAGTAATAAAAGCATATATATGACATATATAAAATCTAATATACTTTAATAAGAATAAAAGATATGAACTCAAACGCCTAGCTTCTTCATCTAACAACTCTTCGGTAGTATGTATACTACAAGAAGAAATTGGATCTGTCTGAGACTGTAACTGATTTATTCCACCCATAGACATCTTCTTTAGACCTTAAGTCCACCCATAATCACCATATGGAAATAGCAATGGTTACTGTAAAGGATCATAGCAACCATAATAGTGTTTGATCATATGAGGAGAATCATGTACACTAGTGACTAATTTGTGTGGACTTTCAGACTCACTGGAAGAAGTATTCTCTGGCCAAATAACAGCAACCTCATCCGAAGTCGGAGCATTATAAACACGCTGATCTAGAACTGTAGTCTTATTCAACATAATATGTGTTGAATCACTACTTGAAAATCCCCTCAAAGTTCAAAAGAATCTGGCATACGGATTCAGATTTCTAATCTCCATTAACATAGCAAAAATATTTTCCCTTAATGTAGAAAAACACTTTATATGATTAGCTAATTTCTACTGTCCATCATAAAAGTACAATTGCATATATTGTGGCCCTTTTTCTCCGGGAACTAAACTGGGAATATTATGATAAATCTGTCCATGTAACTTAAAAACATATATTTCATTCTTTGTTTCAGCTTTGTTATCACTGCCCAATGAAGTGAAAGCGAACAAATTATTATACAATCACACATACTTCCTAAAATGTTTCACCTCTTTATCTGTAGAAGTTAATAACCACACAAGCAGTGGAGGGTACTCATTAACAGCAATCCTTATATCTCCATCATCACAACAGAAGTGAAGTGATTCAAAAGCAAATTTTTTTAGCAATACACCTATGACAGTAAGTAGGTGCAGGAAGCAGATAAGACTTAGTAGGAATTTTTTTCCCAATTAGAGCAACACATCCTCCTGTGAATAATATGAATAATGTTCATTTCAGGATTTTTAAAATACAAATATTTAATGTAAAATTGCGATATCAACAAAGTAAAATAAAACATTATTTATCGATTGGACTTTACTGATTTCTTTATTCTGAAAACTTGCATCAGATTGTTCCTTTGACCTTTAAGACAGTATTTGAAACACATATTCAGTCAAATTCTAACTATGAAAATAAATATCAATAATATACCATAAAGTCTTTAAAGAACTTTGTTTTTGAACACTATATTCACCCTCCAAATTTGTACGATGTTTATTCTTGTAATCCTTTGCCAAGGAAGCTGTTTATAATAAAAAAAAAAACATCATATCAATTTCAAAAGCCAGAATCTCCAAACCAGATGTATATAAAATTTGCAACATCAACAATGAGCCACTAAAATTACCTGTCAGTTGAACTGTAGGTAATGCAAAAACATGAAATAAAACTCTTTCACCAATTTTTGAAACGAGACCATCTATAAAAAAATGTGATCAATGAAATTTCAAATACTTTTTTTTCTTAACATTAATATATTTATTAGGTAAAAACATGTAGAAATTTCCAAAAAATGACACTTTATTTACTTGACACTTCAATTGTGTTCCCTTTTTCTTTTACTGAATTTTAATTAGATTGCTCCTATAACCTTTAAAATAAAATTACAAAAACACATATTAAGTTTTAGTTTAAGAACATAAATCAATAACAAAAACATAGCAAAATATAATAAACTTTTTTATAACACCAAAGTATTCAACCTCTAAGTACCTTTACATTCGATCACTACATCCTCTCTCCAAATCCATAAGGCGGCTATTGGTGTATCTTCTTGTCGATGAAGGTGCTTATTAAAAATGAACATCAAATTTATAAGCAATTATCTCCATATCAATTCAATTGAATATAAAATATGTTTACTACAAATAAGAGTTCTAAAATTACTTGTCACTTGAATTTTTTTCCTTGATTTTTTCTTGGACTCATTACCAGCCTTTACCTCATCACATCCACTTTCTAACCCTCTTTGACGTTTACTTCTGTATTTTTTTGAATTCGTTGATGCTTGTAATAATCGATCTAGACAATTAGTGTTCAACGTTAATTTAGTAAACTATTACCCTCAAATCATTGCACTATAAATGAAACTTTACTAAATCTAAATTTTGTTAGATACATGAAAAAACTCACCCATACCCTGTTGTTCTTTGCAAATTCCACGATACGTTGTCTTTGCAAGTGTTGTTGTCTCAGTTAACTATTTTTTTACTACACAAAGCTGGTGATCTATGTAATCTATATTTTCATAACAAGACATACCATAAGCTTTAAAACTGCATAAGTCAAGATAACAAATAGCAAGTAATTGAAAACAGGAAGATTAGAGCAAAAAACACAAAAAATTCATTGTCATTAATTATATATAATCTATAACAACCATCACATAGCCAAGTTCTTTAATACAAACTCCTATCTAACTGTTTACTTTAGAGAGTCCAATGCACAAGCATCACAAAAAACTATCATGTGCAACATACAAAAGCTAAACAACTTCAATTTCTTGCTCCAACAAAAAACTATCTTAGTTGAAGCATTCAACAACAAAAGACCAAACAGTGAGCAGTTAACACTCCTTCAACTCCAAGCTAAACCTAATACATCTAATCCTTTAAAAGCCTCACACGCTTAAAACGTCCATGTAAAGCTTCTAACTTTGCCTTCTTTGGGATTTCTTCAATGCTAGAATCAGAAATAGCAAATGATTCTGCAACTTGAGACTTAAGTTCAATCTTATTGAAAGCTATAACAGGTGGATTAGGCATTGGAGCTTGGAAATCCTCTCCAACAGGAACCACGCAATCCTGCTCTACAAGACTTGAAGTAGGTTCCAGTGGTTCTTTAACGCCCAACACACTTTCCTTTTCACTTAAATAACTTTCCCTCTCCAAAACACATAACAAAGCATCAAACCTACATGTCGTTGCCCTGTAATTAGCATCCACTATTTCAAGATTACATACATCAATGAGATAATCAACAACTTTTCTAGCTAGGTCTTGCTTAGCTGCAGCCTGAATCAAACAAAAATCACTGAACAAACACCTAAATCCTGAAATGTTCCTATGGTGAATGATGGTAAACCAAGAAACATGTTGATTTGGGAATTGTTCAATAATTTCAATTTGAGTGCATTTTACATCAACACATCTAAAAATAGACCTCAACACCTGAAGGAAATCTACAACAACTTTTCTTTGATTATGACCAATTACAGTACAAATATCTCCATGAAATAAACCTTTTATTTTCCTTTTTCAATCGCCTCCAATTCATCTTTCTTGTAACCATACAATCGTCCACAACGTTCATACTTTTGTTTATGTAAAGCAGTTACATCTTCAAAACCTATGTCATATCTTTTTATAAGATCATATACAGCCTTTTTAGCTACAATTTCACACGATTCATCTACATTATCCGTATCTCCACCAAGATAAATAGTAGGGACAACACTATTTTCTCTCCTTATAGCCACACAAGCAATGCTTTTTCAGAGATTAAGATATTGGTATTCTGGATCAGGGAAATCCAAACATTTGGTAATTTGCTTCAACAAAGGACGAAATGATATCACTACTTGTGTGAGCGGAGCATCCATAACCTGTAATTCACGTACAATCAATCAGTTCAGACTAAATTCAGCCTAGTTTAAATGCAATTATATACACCAGAGATCAATCACTTGACACCCAAACCATATAAAACAGCTACCAACTGACCAATAAGCATTGTTAACCAAAACTTTATAATACATAATGCTAACCTCAATTCAACCCACAAACTTCACATAAACTGCAAGCAACAATTTAGAATTTGTAAACTATATCAAGCCCTTCTCAATATAAACAAATCAAAATAACAAATCTAAAACTCATATCACTCTCACTTGTGCTACCCTCAAAACATGAATCTTATACTCAAAACACTATCACACTACAATTATTAAAAAATAAAACAAAAACTTTCAACCACATATACGCATGACAACTTTAAAAGCTAAAAAAAAATTACACCTCAACAACATATATGCATGCCAACTATAAAAGCTCAATAAAGACTACACCTACAAATTTGCTTGCATGCAAAAAAAAAATAATTAAACACTTAGTATCCAAAATCTTTTTACTCAAAAATATATAAAATAAAACCACAGCATGTCCAAGTAAACCAGCAAACTTAAATTGTAAAAATAACTACAAAATAAAACCATCTTAAAACCTCAAAATCTAACAAACAATCAATACATGCAAGTAGACTCACACTCTAAAATTAAACAAATAACATAATTAGCAAAAATTAAACCCATAAATATGCTTGCATGCAAAAAACAGTTGACTTACACACTAAAATCAAGCAACATAATTAGTAAATTACACACTTGATATCTCAAATGAAACAAAACCATAAAATGTCCAAGTAAACCCAAAAACTAAAATTGTAAAAATAATTATAAACTAAAACAATCTAAAAACATCAAACTCAAACAAACAAACAATATATGCAAGTAGACTCACACACTAAAATTAAACAAACAACATAACTAACAAAAAATAGAACCATAAATATGCTTGCATGCAAAAACAAACATAGTATCTCAAGAACTAAATTAAAACCATATCAAAATTTCAAAATCAAACAAACAAATAACATTTCCAAGTAAACCCACAAACTAAATTCGAAAAAACAACATAATTACAAAAAATTTCAACCAAAAATTTTGCACACACAATAAACATAAACAAATAACATAATATATAAAAATTTCACCCATAAATATACATACATGAAAAATCAAATTTAGTATATCAAGAAATAAAATAAACCATATCAAAATTTAAAAATCAAACAAACAAATAACATGTACAAGTAATCCCACAAACTTAATTCGAAAAAATATCATAATTAGAAGAAATTACACCCATTAATTTTGCATTAATCAACTTCATAAATTACTAAATGCTTGAAAATTACCTAAAAATTTTCCAACAAAAATCGTGGATTGGAAGTGCTTCAATCACTTAAAATTTTGCATGCAACAAAAAATTAGAAATTGGAGTTCTTTGATAGCCTTTTTCTTTTTAATTTTGTTTTATAAAAAAAAATACCTAACCCACCCAAAAAAAAATGCCATAAAACAAGCTAAAAGCTATTTCTTTAATAATGTATTACACAATGCAATACATGTCCACTTCACCACTTTATTAAGCACAACTTTATTAATCACATAAACCACAATTATATGAATGAAAATGAAGGAAGTCAACAAAAGTAAACAACTCTTGATGACATTTTCGGAAAATAACATCATATCTAAATTTCAAAATCAAACAATCAAATAACATGTCCAAGAAAACCAACAAACTAAAATCGAAAAAATAACATAATTAGAAAAAAATTACACCCATAAATTTTGCACACACACTAAATACAAACAAATAACATAATATATAAAAATGTCACTCATAAATATGCTTGCATGCAAGATCAAACTTAGTATATCAAGAATTGAATTAAAACCATAAAACAAAATTTAAAATCAAACAAAAATATAACATGTCCAAGTAAGCCCACAAACTAAATTAAAAAAAATAACACAATTTTTTAAAAAATACACCCATAAATTTTGCAATAACCAACTTCATAAAATATTGAATGCTTGAAAATTACCTGAAAATTTTCCAAAAGAAATTGTGGATCAGAAATGCTTCAATCACTTGAAATTTTGCATGCAACAAAAAATTAGATTAGTAAAAATTACACCCATAAATTTTATACACAAACTAAATATGAACAAATAACATAATATATAAAGGTTTCACTCATAAATATGCTTGCATGCAAAATCAAACTTAGTATATCAAGAACTGAATTAAAACCATAACAAAATTTCAAAATCAAATAAACAAATAACATATCCATGTAAGCCCATAAACTAAATTCGAAAAAATAACATAATTAGATAAATATGCTTGCATGCAAAATCAAACTTAGTATATCAAGAATTAAATTAAAACCATAACAAAATTTCAAAATTAAAAAAAAACAAATAACATGTCCAAGTAAGACCACAATCTAAATTCGAAAAAATAACATAATTAGAAAAAAATACACCCATTAATTTTGCATTGAATTAAAACCATATCAAAATTTCAATTCCAAACAAACAAATAACATGTCCGAGTAAGCCACAAACTAAATTCGAAAAAATAACATAATAATAATTAGATAAATATGCTTGCATGAAAATTCAAACCTAGTATATCAAGATCAAGAATTGAATTAAAACCATACCAAATTTTCAAAGTTAAACAAACAAATAACATGTCCAAGTAAGACCACAGACTAAATTTGAAAAAATAACATAACTAGAAAAAAATGCAACCATTAATCTTGCATTAATCAACTTCAAAAAATATTGGATGCTTGAAAATTACCTGAATATTTTCCAAAAGAAATTGTGGATCGGAAATGCTTCAATCACTTGAAATTTTGCATGCAACTAAAATTTAGAAAATGAAGTTCTTTTATAGCCTTTTTTTCTCTTTTTTTTTTAAAAAAAAAAATACCTAACCCACCCAAAAAACACATGCCTTAAAACAAGCTAAAAGCTAATTCTTTCATAATCACATAAACCGTAATTTTATGAATGAAAGTGAAGGAAGTCAAGAAAAGTCAACAATTCTTGATGGCATTTCCAAAATTACCAACAAAAAAGAAGAAAAATTTGGTCAATGCACTATTCCTTTTGAAGTTACTATTCACTTTCACTAATTTTGTCAAAAACCCTTAATTTTTGTCAAACCCTTAATCTCCCTAAACTTCCCACTTTTAAGGGTTGGAGATTTTACATATTAATTATTTTTCTGGATTTTATTCAAACTTAATTTTAAGTTTGTTGTAAGTACAATTTTTATTTTTAATTTTTTTCTTTTTTTTGGGGAAGAAAGTCGGATACCCTCCATCAATAATAAAAATGACATAATTTTTGCGCAAAATTATTAATTATCACAATTCTTTGCACACACAAATAAGCACATAAAAATGAAAAATAAATGCTAAATAAATAAGCTAATAATAATATGTATATACAAATATGTCTAATAAATGAGTCAATTGGGCAAAGTTCTATACAAGTCAAAATAATAAAATAAAAAAAAAACAGGTATAAACTACGGCCCCGGAGGACGCAAATGATGAGAGACTTCCATCATATCATAGAATTGCGCAGTACGAGCAGTAAGCTCTCCACTAGCTCCAGTATCTCTAGGAGGTGGAAAACTCAGCAAAGGACCCGTCCACCCAAGGTCGCCCTGAGGCTGAGGCTGCGGAGGCTGCTGCGATGACGAGCCGACCTCGTACATCCCACCACCTCTAGTAGCCGAGGTAGCCTCTCCCTGGCCTATCGGCTCAGCACGTGCGCCCTTAGATGAAGAGCCCGAGCCCTCCACCGCCTCGGTCCCAGCAGCCTTAGATCTTCCACCCCGACCGCCTGAACCAATACGGCGACGTCTCGAGCTAGACCTTGCCGGATCTCTCCGGACCTCATGTCTCGTCCGAATACGATAAGGAATGGGCTGACCCTACAAGAAGAAACCAAGTTAGAAACAATCAAATAGAAGCATAATAATGCAGAAATAAGAAGGATGGCTATCTCCTGAACAGTGTCGTCGCGACAACACGTAGCCACGTTCCTCATCCGAATGAGCTGGCTCCGGAAGGCGTCTATACACCGTGCCATCGCCGTGACCACCTCGCGTGAGCATTGTCAAAGAAATAAAGTCAGTAACCATGCATAACCGATATGAACGAATTGCAAATAAATGAACTTACCCGAGACTAGTGGCGAGGAATCGACCACTCCACGAAGCGCTGATCCTCAGGACCCGGAGGAATCATCTCCTCGATGGGCTCGTATGTCCCCTAATAATGGATAGACTTACGAGGTGGCAGGAACTTAGTAGGCCTACCCTGACAAAAGCAAATCAAAGTCAGTAAAATATCACTCGGGGGCTACATAAAAGGTAAAATATGAAAATCATACCGCCACCTCCTCATACAGAATAGGGGCCGGAGCTAACAGCGGCACCAGCTCCTCCTCAGGGATTGCATGAGATCGCCAAGGGGTACCAACCCTCTCTAAAATGCTAAGCAGCCTCGCGTCATTGAACATATGACGCGGTGGGGGAGCAGGAACAACGAAAGCATCTGAGGAGTGTTGAATAGCAACCCTCTCCCCAAGTTATGAAATCGCTCCATACGTCCCTAGGAAGTATTTACGCTCAGCAGTGTAGTACGAAGCTAACCCTGGGACAACCAAGCCATTCCACGGCCGGTACTGCACATCAGGCTCCTTCGAAGAATGCCTATGAGATGGGAATTAATCTACTAAAGGTAATACAAAAGTGTTTAGCTATGAAAAAAAATCATACCCAGAGGATCTGCTCTTAAACATAGGCGGTAGACATCTGAACGTGGCGGCCTCCCCAGCAGGCGCTCACTAGAAACCCGCGAGGCGACGGTCTCACCGGCGTAACCGAAGGAAATTACTCGTAGAACCAGATCTACAAAAGTCAAAAAGTATCAGCAAGTGCTAACTAAAAGCTTAGAGCTAAACTTTATGGGAGATGAAGTATACCTCTACGACTCTCCAGAAGCTGGAAAGAGTGATGTTCCCCGTGAAGGACCGGAGTCGACATGAGTCTCGCAATGCTCGAACAAAATCAGCATAGGCCAAGCTGGTGCAGTCATAAGTCCCGATCAAGTGAAGATCACGGACCGCAAGAAGGTATTAAAGCAGCACACTACTTCCCTTGTCAGGGGAAAATGTCCCTGACAACAAGATAAACGCAAAGATGCGCACCCGGTGCTCTCGGGTGGTCCCATCATCCTCAAAAGCCGCCGTTAGAGTCGATCGGCGAATACCCTTGGCACTAAAATGAGTCGACTCCACCTCAGCACGAGCCCGAACAACAATCGGACCCAACAGCTCCTCAACCTCAAGAAAAAAGACGCTGATGTTTTTATCGAATGGCAATGCAATGGAAATAAACTCCAGTCCCGTAATGAGACTGAAGTCAGTCGGGGTGACCATCATCTCACCCCAAGGAAAGTGGAAAGTGTTGGTGGTGTCCCAGAAAAACTCCACCAGGGCGCGAGCTACGCGGTGACCCCCGTCAGCAATCATGGCCTTCGCGACCTCGATTAGCGCAGTCAGCCCACAAGACTCCAAGAGAAGTCTTACATCTCCGTCAATGCTGATGTGAAACCTATACAGGTTGAGTTTTCTAGAAAAAAGGGCAAACCCTTATCCGAAACCCGGATCTTATTCAAATGAAAATGAAAAGCCTACCTATCCCAGCTAGTAAATAGATATTCTAAGTTTCTCCTAAGTGGGAGCGTGGCTAGGGTTCTCCCCCACTTCATTAATATAGTATAGCGAGGTGGAGAGATGAATTGATTGCTTGCAGCGCCCAGGTGTATGATCAAGATTAATAAAAGGCTTATGACTCCCAGAGTATCGCTGCCCGAGCCAAGGTAATGTGTCCTACCAGCAGTAATCCCACGCCGCACCCTCTAAGAAATGTGGTGGACGGGGAGAAGTACAAAGTCTGCTCATCCCACTTAGGGAGGGGACCGAGAGAAGTGGACGGGTCCTCCTCTACAGGCTCATGCTCCCGTCGTGTGTCTCGGGACCGTGAACCCGAACCTCGCCGTCTAGCCATACTACATTGTGCAAAATCAACGTAAATTAAGGTTCTATAGTATCTAAGGTTCGCCTAGCCGCATGATACTATGTTCGCAAAAAACAGAGTACGTAGTATTAAAATAGAGCACAATTTCAAATTGAGCATACACGGCATTTTTAAAGCATCCAAACAATTTCTTGCAAGACTATGGTAGTATTGAACAAGAATTACTAGCAAAAACATCGAGAATAAGCCACATTGTCTTCCCGACCTTAAAAGGTCCAACAATGGTGATTTGTTCGCTTCTTCACCAAATTGAGTCAAACAAGTCTAAAATTACTCCTAATGCAATGTATAAACATAATCAATCAATTTCATGGCATAAAATTTGACAGACAAAGCGAATTAAGCAGTTTAAATTTCGAATTTTCAAGAAATTCGTGAACAAACATGTGCAAAATTCATCATAACCGGAGTGAGTTTGAAGAAAACTTACATAGATCGGGAATGTAGATGAAAGAAGATTCGATTTGCAACAAATTTAAGCGAATTTGGTTGACTTTCGAGCAAGAACAAGAAAGACGAAGATTCGCGGCGAGTTTCGGAGGAAAAAGAGCAGCAGCAGCGAAAATGACAAAGAAAAGGGATATATACAGAAATCCCGACCTTAGCGCCAAACGACAGCTTTGGCGCTAGACGCTAGAGTTTAGCGCCTGGCGATAGTTCCAGCACCTGGCGCTAGAGCCAAAATTGTGGCGCCAACAATATTTTAGCGGCGACAGAACGCTCAGCCTCTCAGAATGGTTATTTCGACCTCATACTGCAATTTTGGGTTCCTTGGTACGCCAGTTAGCCCCTCTAAGCAATTTGACATGATCTATTAATTGGCTCGATCACAATTGCATTAAGTAATCGACTTGATGAATGATCGTCTCACTTAGCTTAAAACGCCTAAGCATTGGCTCATCGGAGGCACCAACATAATGGTTAATACGGCAAAAGGCACCGACATAATGGTTCATAAACAGTAAAGGCACCGACGTAATGGTTCATAAACAGCGGAAACACCGACATACTGGTTCACAATTACAAGCAGCAAAAGCGCCGACATACAGGCATAGCAAAAGCAAAAGATCGACAGGCGTTGGTCTTCGGTAACTTTCCTAGGAATATTATCGTAACGAATGAGGATAACATCAGGCGAGGATATCTTCGACAGCGTTCCCTAGCTTGCAGAGAGTTGTCACAAACAACTAGAGGTGATTTCAGGCAAAGTTATCTTCGATCGTTTTCCCTGGCTTGCGGAAGATGGTCACAAAGCGCTAGAAGGTCATTTCAGGCGAAGCAATCTTCGATGGGGTTCTCTAGCTTGCAAAAGTCTATCACGAAGGAATTGGAGGCAGTTATAGGCATATCAGTCTTCAGGCGGTATTATCTAGCTTGCAGAAGATTGTCAAAACAAACAGCAGGATGGCATTCCCTAGCTTGCGGAAGGTTGTCACAACAGCAAATACAACAATGCACATCGAATCGGTTACTTCCAGAGACGTGTGGTCGACGGTGCAAGATACGCGTTTCTTAACTCTTTTATTTGTTTTAATTAACGTTAGTTTTGCAGGTATCGGCATTACAAGAATGATTTAGGGTCGCAGAACATTCTGAATCATTCTCCGTCCCTTTCAATACTTTGACTTTTGTTTTCGAAACTTGCGTTTCTCAAAACTCAGTCAAAGTGGGGGCTTCTGTAGACACCCATTTGTGTCTCTCCAAAACCAAACCCGGTGATGAGTACCTTTCACGTCGAATCATAATCGAATGAAGTGAAAGTGTGGAAAGTCTAGTGTTGCGGTTACTTTTTAATTCATTTCTTTCTCTCTGTTTTTGAAAACCTATTTTAAGAAAACAGCCAATCAGATTTAATTTGGTCAATGACAAGTGTCCAATAATGGTATATTTGGGTCAGGTTCGAAAAGTGCTTTCCAACGATATATTATAAGCCCAATTCCGATGAATAATGAGGAAGTCATGGCAAAATTATTAAACTGGGCCCGGTTTGATCTTTATGTGCGGCCCAATGATCTAGAGGAAGGCCTAATATTGATTTATCTTTCCTAATGCAATTAGAATTGGTTATAGTCTTCTAGATTCTTCTAGAAGGTTCTTTTCATTCCTAATTTAATTAGCATTGATAAATTGACTTTAGTTGACTTTTTAGAGTTTTAATCAGAATAAAAGAAGTGTTTTAAGGAAAATACGAATTTTCCCTTCTGTACGGCTAAATTTTATCAAATTAAGAAAAAGCGTGGAAATTATTTTCTAGCGCTCGACGACAGGATTAGCGCCTGGCGCTAATGCTTGGCGTCTGGCGCTAAGTCGTTTTATTCTTTTCGAAAGTCTGATTCGTTTTTCTATCCATCCGGCTTATTTTATCTATAAATAGCCTCCTAAACCTCCATTTTCAATCATCAACAACAATTAATTTTCTTATTCTCTCTAGTTTTCAAGAATATCTTGATTAATCATCAACAACAATTATTATGATTATTTTTATAATTGTTCTGATTATTATTATGTTGCTTGATATTTATTGTTATCGCTTGATCACGCCTTTTATGCATGTTTAAAGGGAATTAATACTTGCAATCACGCTTATATAAGATAATTAATAATCTTGTTTAGGGTTAATATGATTATAATTCAAGTGATCGCCAATAATAGTTTGTTAGTGCATTAATATTCAACCAACATAGTTAAACAGGTTTAGGGTTAAACTTATTGATTGCATGTTAGTCAGAAAGCGCACATGAATAAGATCAGAATAAAGTAGAGGCCTATTGTTAGGGCAGGTTCAATCTTTTTTAGGTTGGATTTGTATCTTAATCCTCGAACTACCAGTCATGGTTCCAGACCTATTGGAGTTAACGATCTCTTGGATCATTAAGGGGTGTAACCTTCACCTCATGAACGGTTTACAAGTTCCTAAAACTTGTTGGCGACTCTTTTGCTCTAGCTTCCTTCCCTTTGGACGCCATCGTACTTTAGTGTATGATCACACTGGGGTTCAAGCTAGGGGTAATGCTTGAAATATTCCATACAAGTAGGATTTGAATTCCTGACTGTTTGGGGGACCTTGAATTAGAATTGATTCTATCATTACACTTTTTTATAAGAAACAAGAAGGAGTCGCCAATGATTTTTGGGAAAACTCATAAACCTCGTTCATGCCTTTCTTCCATGTGGATTCATGGAATAATTAGCACGAATCGTAAGTTTACCCATGTCCAAATTGGTCTACATAAACCAAAAATGAGTTCAGGAGCGAGGGTACTAAAATAACATTCCTTTTAAGGAGGAATCGTTGTTCTAGCCCTAGTACAACCTCTGCTAGCTCTTCCTTTATTACAATTTCATCACCAAACAATATATGAAACGCGATACCTTTGGACGCGATACTTTTTTTACAATATTAAGGATTGGCTCATTGACTAGGGGTTTCCAACACTAGGCTTCTATCCCAAAATCAATAACAATCATCCCACCCATATCGCCAACAAAATGTTGTGAGGGCTATGTCGTGGGTCAACACGTTGAGTGATTGATTCATGCATCGTCCCTTAAGATATGGTACCTTTGGACACCCAAGCCTTGACCTTAGAATGACATTGTATGCTTTGACGATTCCTTTTATGTGGTTATGTGACTACATGAATATGTGCTTCGTGTCTAATCTAACTGATTCCAACATTGTTACCTAGAGATATAATAAAAAAAATTCGCAAAAATTATGGTTCGACAAAAAAAAAGAAATAAAATAAAATTTGTTATCGTTCTTTTTTGGTTTTCGCAAAAAGAATGAAAAAAAAATGTCGAACCTACCAGGTGGCACACGCAACTGTCAAAGTTACGCGCGCCCTCCTAGTGCAAGTTAAGAAGTTGCGCGCGACACCTCCGCGCAACACTGTGTCTTGCGGGTGCCCACTGTTCAACGTTGACTTTGACTCGTTACGAGCAATATCATACGGAGAAAACAATACTACCGCTTCAAGGTTAATCGTTAAGTAGGTGTTAAAAATATCTCTTTTAGCCAACAACGTTGTCTAACTTTTACTATAATCGTTTTTTTTCAAAAAACATGTTTTTTTTATCGTTCTTTTTGCGTTTTTGCAAAAAAAAAATTAAAAAAAAAAAAAAAACAAAAACAAAAACAAAAAAAAAAAACCAAAAAAACTTGCATGTGGTAAATGCTACTCTTGAAGATGCACTTTCCACCTTAGCGCAAGACGGAAAATTGTGCACGATACTATTTTTTATTATGATGATTCGTGTACGTACTTTATAATCGAGCTAATGATATTACTTCTTGTGAGGTTCGTCATTAGAAGTTCGCATTTCTTAATAGGACGTCATCAATAAGTTTATTCTTAAACGTGCCTATTTTCGTGTTTATCATTTTTTTAGTTGTAATTGATCAACCTTGATTTAAGAATATAATTTATTTATCTCTTCTAAGGTTTAAAAAGAAAATCCCGAGAACTTTACTTCGGATGATTACCTCACAAAAAAAGAGAGAGAGAGAAATAGAACGAAAAAAAAAAAGAAATGTCGTTCTTAATAAAAAATAAAAAAATATATAAAAAATCTAAAAAATAAAAAAAAGAGTATGATACAAAAAAATATATAATGAATGATAAAACTGAGAAAATGATTTAATTATTTCTTGGATTTTACATTCGGAGGCCATCATTCTTTTTAAACAAATAGTAATATATTATCCTTTAAAGATAAACAATATGAGAATCATAATTATAAAAAAAATGATATTGATCTCTATTGTAATCTAAATGATCAACAAATACTATAGTATATTTTTTCTTTCTAAGTAGTATGTTTGGGTTAATTAATATTCCTAAAATTTGATAAGCATTTTCAATTCAACTTTCTTGACTTTCTCTTCTACTTTTTTCTAAAACAATTCATTTAAAGTAAAATCCTTAGATGATTACCTTGTTGAAGTCAACACAAATCATGACATTCCATTAATGATTGTTCGTGAATGTTTTGACATTCTTCATCAACAAACTTGCTTAAAGTGAATTCGTATTACAAGGATTAAAAAACAAGAAATAAAACAATCATTTTGATTTTGGTTCTTTGTTTGAATGCTTGGCAGAAAAAGTTTAAGTGAACGCGCTTAATTTCTCGTGATACACATTACTAGATCATCTTCCACATTTGCATACTAGTCCAATCATGGGTGACAAAGCAGCATTGGAGAAACTTAGAGAGGAATTCCAAAACCTAAAGGCCCTACGAGAAGAAGAAGCCCAAATGAAAGCTCATAAAAAAGCAGAAAAGGCTAAAATAAAAGCAGAAAAAGAAAAAGAAAACATTCTGCAAGAAAAAGCAAGAGCCAAAAGATTAGAGGGCTTTAAGAAACTTGTCTTTTGAGCTAACTCAGGGAATAACTACTTCAATTATCAGCTTGCACCACAACCTAGTGGCAAGACTCTCCCAGAAAAGTTCTTGACTACGGATTTGCCAACCTTTAAGGTTACAGACAATCCTAGAACTCACTTAATGAGCTTTATTGGAATTATGGCATTGAAAGGGGTTGAGCCAAGCCTATATTCATGTAATTTTCCTCTTTCATTTGACCCAACTGCTAGATCATGGTTTTATAACCTCAATGCAAAACAAACTCCCACTTGGAGTGACATTGTAAAAGCGTTTATAACCCAATATGGAGAGAACATCGAGCTCACAACTACCTTGCGCGATCTCGGATTACTTAAGAAAGGGGAAGAAGAAGGCTTCATTGAATTCTTTTCCAGGTGGCGATCAAAGGTTTCTCTTATTCCACAAAGACCTTCAGATCATGAACTTGTCCCAAAGTTCATAGACAATATGTCTCCACCATACAAGTGCCATTTACAATACCTTGGTTTAATTTTCAAAAACTCTATACTGTGGGAACATTAATTGAATGGGACTTGATAAATGAAACCATGAATCATATAGATGGACTTGATTTTTAGAGAGGATTTCACCTACGTCAGAAACGGACAAAGCTCGAAGACGCAATCTCAAGAAGTTGTCAACAATTCAAGATGTAGCACCCTAGGTCTTGTTTTGTTTCTTTCCTTTGTTTTTTATGATAGACTAAGAGATTTATGCTATCGAATCTACGTATTTTGTACTCTCATTAATTAATGAATAAAAAAATATATTTTCAAGTACGTTGTAGACACCTAAAAATGTCTCCCCAAAACCAAACCCGATGATGAACAACCTTTCACTGCCAAGTCATCACGTTGATTCAAATATTAAGTCAATAATCCTTGCTTTTCGAAAACATGTATAATTTTCTTTCTTTGTTCTTCTATGGGAAAGTTGGATTCCTCTTCCTTTGTATACAAATGCGTCTTTTTTGTTCATTTCTTTTTTAGTTGGTAAGTCGGGATGATCCCTCCCATTTGGCAACTAAAACACTAGCAAATAGTATAATTTTTTCGCTCTTTGCCTCAAATTGGGGACTTAAAAAATCCAGGACATCCCCACTTCTCTTTATTTACAGATCTGAACACGCTATTTATGCTGCAAAATCAATGTCATGGAAAACCTATTACGAACCATCTTAATAATTTTAAATGACAAAGGGAAGAATACCACTTCCTATTATTTGACCAAGATAATTAATTATGTTACTTGATCAAACAATTTATGATAAACATATGCAATATTACGCAAATCAAAAATACAAATCTTGGGGCCTCCTTAAGTAAACATGAGAAACATCCCCTAGCATATGTATACATGAATTCCAAAAGTCACCTAAAGTCTACGCTTGAGGGCTTCAAATGAAAGATTTTATAAACAAACTCATATATAGGTCTCACCCTAACTTTTATTTTAAAATGAGACCATATTTTAGAAAGTGATTCGAATGATTTTATAAATTATTCTAACACTTCACCAAACCTAGGTTTGATAAACATTCATTTTCAAACTACGGTACTCATTTAATTGAAAGAACTTCACTTTTAATTAGAAAAATGTGACAATGATGACAAGCAGAAAAACATAAACAAACTCATATATACGAAAGTTTTCTCACATAATAAGTTACAAATTACAACTTATCTTCATCAATCTTGGACAAAAACGTCACACTCAATTACGAGCTAGACTTTTTTTCCATTTTGGGTCCAGTTTTGAAAATAATATAATTATTGGATCCCTTTTCCAATTTTGAATTCTAGTTCGAAACAACATGTTTCTAATAAAAAATAGTATTCAAAATTTCCTTTCTGAATTTTTGTTTTCTGAAAATAATTAAATTTTCAAATTCTCAATAACCGTTTGGATAGTACATGTATATTTCCAAAAAGAATGAATTAAGATTCGACTTCTTCTTGACTCGAACTTGTTCTCGCTTATTGGCTAAGGGATGGTAAACAAAGCACACCTACAAGACCAAAATCAAAGATTGACAAGAACAAAGAAAATATTTGATGTTCTAAATCAACTTTGAAGAGTAAAATAACTGCAATGATCTTTACAAACGTTTAAATATTAGGTAAGATTACTAAACCTTAAACACAATTGTTTTTGGTCCATAAACAAGGAAAAAACTAACTTGCTTTCTTGAAAATAACTTTAACTAAAATGTGAAAGCCATATCACTATCCTAAATATTTCAAAAACAAAACTAGGATATATACACAGGTCCATCTCAATATCATATGAGTGGCCTAAGCAATAGCAAGTCATTAGAATTTACCCCCAATTGGGGGCTACAAGACTTGGTGAAATAGCAAGAATGCGCATAACCCGACACATGGGGGCTCCAATATCAACAAAAAACAAAATGAGATATTCATGTCATTCGAGCTAATTTCGAGAATCGCCTAAACTACAATTGGTTTACGTAGATCTCGAGCCTTAAAATTTTCAAATGTATCAAAATGATATAATAATCATGTTGTTCATTTGAAAACTAAGTTTGCAACTGAACTTGGCCATTAAACAAGTTACATACTTGAGCCATTTTCAAGTTCAACTTAAAAAACTAATCTTTGTGCATAATTGTTGTCTCACAACTTCAATTTACTCTAGAGATTAGAGTATGACTAGTATAGAGCAAAACAAACAAAATCATACTTGCTCATACGAAAGTTTAGTATTCAATCATTCATCATGAAAATTGTATGAAGACACATTATTAATGAAAGAAAAACGATTTCATGAGTTAGAAACAAAGACTCCTAAATTCTAAATTAAGGAGTCTTCATTTCAAATTATTCTCCATTGTTGCATACATTGGAATTTCGCAAGGAGGATAACATCTACTTTTTTTTTTAGCTTCAAAATAGTGACAAAATTTGAACTCAAAAGAAAGAAGTCCAAAGTAGCAAGAATAGACGAAATTTTTTTTGAACAACATTTCATTTTTCCTCTTACTTGTTCTAATGAATGACCAATATTAGTAGACTTAGAAAATTTCATTGTTAAAAATAAGAATGGTCAAAAAACGATTTAAACACACTAGTTTAATCGTTTCCAAGATCCTAGTTGTTATCATAATAAGACGAAACACGGGATTTCTAGACCCATTTCAAGCAACATGAAAGGGTCTAATTATTAAAAACAAACAAGTCATCGAAGTCACCCAACACTAGGGGCTACAACATTCGAAAATGTAAAATGGGGGCTTACGAACCCGAAATATAACCAAGCTACACTTGTTTGATGATCTCTTCAACAATTTTCTAAAGTAACTAGTTTTGTGCAAATCTTGAAATCACGGTTTTATAAGTGAAAAATAATAACCATTAGTTATTTTTATCATTGATAAGCCAATTTTGCAACTTACGCATGAAAAAAATGAGTCGCAAGAACAAATTCATGCTATTATAAAAGTTCAAAATATCATTTATAATTTTAATGCATAATTGTTGTTTTAAACACTTCACTTTACATTAAAATTAACAAGTATAGTCTATGTGAGCAAAAAAGAGATCACGCACAAAGTCAAAATTAGAAAAAAAAAACATATATATGCTTGACATGCTCATACAAGATCAATGCTTAGTCACTTAACATGAAATTTCATGCAATATATTGCTGAAACATGTCACAACGACAAACAAACAGATTCATGAAAACAAGTCAAATAAAAAAAACCCCTCAAATTCAAAATTTGGGGTTTAACGGTTCGAAAATCTCCCAAATTCAGCCAAGAATGAACGAATTATGGCAAATATGAATAAGGGACGAGATCTACTTCCTTTAGTTTTGAAAAAAAAAAGAAAATCCGAGCTTTTTAGAGAGAGAAAGAAGTGAAAATCGTGAAAGAAGGAGAGAGAAAGCGAAATGAAAAATCGTGCTCAGCGATTCTCTTTTTGCTGACTTAAATGTCGCGCGCAACTGAATTAGTTGCGCGTGACAGACCAGCGCAACTCAGAAAGATGTGCGCGCCTGGCCAGCGCGACCTAATGAGTTGCTCGTGGATACTGGTCACTAAAATGATCGGTATCCGGATTTTGATCCATTTGATCATTTTTCAACGGTTTTTGCTCGTCATTAGACGTAATGGCGCGTAAATTATCAAAATCTTTTAAATTGCTTTGCATTCTGTAGTTTATTTCGTTCTTTGTTAGTTTTTTCCATCATATTTCATGCACACCGTGCTTTGTGCCTTCCACAAGTATACGTTTTGAACGTTTTTCGTAAGAGTGCCTTAAGACGTTCCGTGGTGGTGCTTTACGTAAAAGCACCCATAGAGAGGTTTGTCATTATATTGTACTGACGTTATAAATGTCCGTGTTTTCTTCTTTTTTCACGTCCAAAGCAAAAAGGAAGGCGTTTTCATGCAACGTAAAAATGCAAATGGCGTATCGTACGGCGTAAAATTGTATGGCGTAGGTGTTGTGTAAAATTTCACTTCAGCCCAAGCTTTGCGATATCTACCTCTCGGAACTAAAAGGTAGAGAATTATTGTAGGCGTTAGCTCACGAGTCGACAGGCGCGCCGAACCATCAGGAATAGGCACTTCTTGAATGGAAGCAAATATAGTAGTTAGTGCGCTTACTAACTTACCGGACAGTTACGGTGTCTGACCACCCCCTGTATAAAGAAGCAACGAGACGATGTCACGCCTATGTAGTCACGTGCCCCCGGTCCTGAGACACGTGTACTCATCTTGTGGACAAAACTGCTGAGAGAGTTGCTGACTTTCTTTCCTCTCACTAGATTTGGATATATGTCTCTAGTCCTGAGACATGTATTTCTATCTTGTGGACATCCGGCTCGAATACCGGACCATTTCGGCTCAAATATAGAAAACCCCTTTTCATCTTTTTTAATTTGTTAAATTAAGGCTAAAGTTCCAATGACATATGGAGGGACTTTAGACCAACGATGACATGATTGAGAGGAAATCATCCCCTTTTATCCTTTTAAAACCGATATCTTCTCATGACTTGACATCACCCAGAACACCTTTACTTGTAAAAGCGTTCTACAATTACAAAGGATCAATCCAGATTCTTTAGCGCGTTAAGACTAGGAAAAAAATTTCTAGCCTTAAAAGCTACTTGTTTCAAACACTTAGCGAACAAAAGATCATTTCGACATCCTTAATATTTCTGAATGATTCTCTGTTCTTAGGGAACTTCACAAAATGAGTCTCAGATTTATTTCCTTGACTACTTTGATCATCATATATTCTAGACTTGATCAAAGTGGGGGATAACTGTAGACACCTACATTTGGCCTCTTGTCCCGAAAGGAATTGCGATGATGTTACAAAATTCCGTTCTTCATGTTAGATCAAAGTTGAAATGTTTATGGACTATGAAATGAATTATGAAGTAAGTTGAAACCCATATTTGAGACCAAGTTATCTTAGAGCCTTTTCCAATTACTAATTATGCCTAAACATGTTCATACATGTTTAAACTTGATTAATAAAGGACCCAAATCCGTCAAATGCAATGATTAGATCCAATGGAACCTACATTGTTGAAAACCGAGCAAAACAGATAAACCAACCATTAAATTCTCGAGCAAGGCCTATAAAGATGGATAGCCCTTTCAAAAAGCTTTCCAACGGTATATTATGAGCCCAATTCCAAGCCAAAACAAAGATGTTATGATCAAAACACTAAACCGGACCCAAAACCGACACCCTTGCACTCCAACGGCCATAACTTTTTATCCATAACATATTTTAACCTAATTTTAATGGAATTGGAAAGTAGACATTCAGTGCTTTTGAATGATACCTCACACTTCTTAATCCGACTTTGCAATCATAAGTTATGAATGTTTTAAAAATGCGCTTTAGATAACGTAAACCGCAAACCAGCATAACTCAATCAGTTGCGCGCGCAACACATTTAGATGCGCGCGGCACCCAGCGCGACTCAGAGATTTTTGTGCGCCACCTGATGGCGCAGCTGTAAAATCCTAAACCTAGATCCCTACGCCTATAAATAGGGGTCTTCGTTCAACATTACGAGGACCGGAAAAATCAGAATTGAAACCCTATTATTCTTAAAACCCTAATCTCTCTACATCTCTTACTTTCATACTATTTTTCCCTCTTTATTCCCAACTACTCTTCAACCCTAATCCATCCATTGAAGCTCTTGAAGGTACGAAGAAGAAAGAAAGTCCATAAACACATTAAACGGAGATTTAACATAAAAGAAGAACGGTTAGTTTCCTAAGCACTTAGATAAACCACTTTTCCTTTATTATTTAAATAACTTTAACTGAATAAATAATGTTGTTTGATCACTTTAAAAAAAATTTAATTAACCAATTCACATAGTATTCTTTTGTTAATCAAGAATAGAATTTGATAATTTATTGTTGTTTTATCACTTAAGACAAGACGAATATTGTTTATTTTGTTCTTTTGACGTATATTGATTAAACAAAGAATAACGAATTTTGCAACGTGATTCCTACGTGATTAATGGTTGTAAATAAAATCAACTAACTTAGTCTTTAGGTATCACGTTGCATATATTGTTTGGTAATGAAATTGTGAAAAAGGAAGAGATAGTAGAGGCCGTACTAGGGCTATAATAACGATTGCTCCCTAAAATGAACGTTATTTTAGTACCATCGCTTCCAAACTCATTTCTGGTTTATATAGACCAATTTAGGCATGGGTAAACTTATGATTCGTGCTAATTATTTCATGAACTCCACATGGAAGAAAGGCATGAACGAGGTTTATGAGTTTTCCTAAAACTCACTGGCGACTCCTACTTGTTTCTTACAAAAAAGCGTGATGAGAGTACCATTTCTAATTCAAGGTCTCCCAAACAGGTCAGTAATTAAAAACCTACTACACCCTAACAAGTGTAAAGTCCTAGGCTTCTAAAGGGCCAATACGCATCTAAGGAAAGACCCCCTTACGATGGGATCACCCTCCCAAACAGGTCAGGAATTAAAATCCTACTACACCCTAACAAGTGTAAAGTCCTAGGCTTCTAAAGGGCCAATAGGCATCTAAGGAAGGACCCCCTTACGATGGGATCACCCTCCTTACAGCTTGCACATTGTTTAAAAAAAAAGAATATTTTAGAAAAATCAGATTTAAAAATTAAAATTAAAAGAGATATGCTTTGATTTTGAAAATATAATTATCAAAGTTAAAGTGGTTAATTTTGTTAAGTTTTGATAATTATTAAGCAAAAATTCATATATGGATAATAATTGATTAAATAATGAGATTATACCATAATTATTTTTGGATAATAATTGATTAAATAATGAGATTATATCATTATTATTTTTTGATAATAATTGATTTAAAATTATGTGATTGTCTAGGAAATTAGGATAGAATCTCCTAAATTAGTTAGGATAATCATGGGAAATAATTATGATTCATCTTCCATAATTAAAAATGTAATTTGATTCTATCTCAGACCTAAAATAGAATATATGATATTTTATGATTGGTTAGGAATAATATATGATATTATCTAATTGCAGTAATTAATTAAAATATGAGATATTTGGAGCCATGTTTCCTTAATTGTGAACAATTGATGTTGTAGTTTAGGAAATCACGTTGAGTGATTTAATTATGTGGCACTTTATAATATATGATATTATTTATTGCTATATTAGACTAGAATGGCCCATAGATTCTAAATACGATATGCGCATCGTTTCGTATTTTTGTAATCTAAATTCAGTCTACGTACCATTAAGTATTTTTGTAATTTAATTTATTTTATTTAAGTAGTACATAGAATATAATAATATTACAGGTTGCAGTTGATCTAATAAGCCAAAGAAGTGAGGCCCAAAGGAATAAAATAGATGAGATCCATGAAGATTCAAGTGGGAGCAGTTTTGCTTTATTAGTTTTTGATTAAGGGGCCATACTATGTCATGTTTTATTTATGCATTAGTAGATTATGCATGTTAGATTTAATTTATGTTGATTGATGATGTGCTATATTTCACTAAATAATCACAACATAATAAATCTAGGTCTCAGTAATATTGAGCTAGGTTGCTTTTCTAATTAGATACCCAACAATCCTTAGAGAGTGAGTGATGGGTCGGCCTCCACAAAGTGTCACTTATTATTTTAGGCATTGTGGGGTAGATCACGTTCTACATATTTAATTGGTTATACTCAGCAAGGTTACCTAAAGCGTTTGGAACCTCGAAGCTAAGGGTAATAATTAAACATGTGATGGGTAATTATTCAGCCAAGAATTACAAGAGTTGTAATCAGTAAAGAGTTTACTCACCTTGAAAATGTAATGCTTGATGGTAGGCCTTAGTCCGGTCAACTACTACACAAATAAAGAGTCTTGGAATCATTTAATTCAATAGGGATCAATTAAAATTGAATAAATGCTTTAAAGTTACCAATCTTATATCGCTGATGGTACTTTAAATTTATTAAACATAATGATTGAACTTTGCCTCGTTTTGTTTTGTTTGTAGATGAATAACTTTTACGACAACACTATTTTGCCAAATAAACTGAATTTAATGCTGAATCTCAAAAACTTAAGGAAATAAGAAAACGAGCCGAGAAAATTTTTATAAAGTCAAAAGCTTGAAGCTCGTTTATATATACCCATTGAGAGCAGGTGTATAGTTGGCTTTACTCCTGAAAGGCATGCGAAAGATGTTTTGGATGCAGAGAAAATTAGGAATCTCATATTAGAATCTATTCTAACTTGTAGGAAAAGAAGATTCAGGAACTATGAGTTGACCAATCTGCATGAATGTCTTCGTGCCATCTGTCAAGGTGGCATTGGAAGGTTAGGAAGTGGAGGCATCTACAACTATAATGTAAGAGATGTCGTTAATTTGATACCTCATATTTACTACTCTTGGACTGACAGTGTAACGTTTGAGACTTACAATATCCATTGTAAGATTATGGCTAAGAAATTCAACCCTGGTCAGTCTGTTAGGACCCATGTCAATGAACTGATTGGATTACTTAATCAGATGGATATCCTAGGGAGGTCGTTCAATGATGACTTTGTACATGATATTATCCTGTTCTCGCTCCATGATGCATTTGATCTAGTCAAGCTTATTCATGAAAATGAAGGCTCGAAAGTGACATTAGTCAACCTTTTGATCAACCACTCAGAGGAGTAATTGAAGAAGGAAGGAAGCCAATGCTTCTATTGCGGTAGGTGGTCTTGCCACACGCTAGGGTGTCCCCATTATATACCAGTGAGAACGGAAGGTAAAGAGTTACATAATGTTTTTGTTGTAGAAATTAACCTTAGTTCTTCTTCCAATTGGGTATTCGATACCAGTTGTGGTGCTTACATTGTTAATAACATGCAGGGCCTAGAAGAGACTAGGAATTTAGAAAAAGGGGAAGTCACACTTCGAGTAGGAAATGGAGCAAAAGTTGCTGAACTTGCTATTGGAAACTATCATTTGAGACTTTCATCTGCTCTTATGTTGGTCCTTAATAACTGTTATTATGTTCCAACAATTACAAAAAACATCATTTCAGTTCCAGTTTTAGAATACTAAAGGATTGTCCTTTGAAATAAGAGACAAGTATTGTTTTATTTCCAAAGAAAATATGTTATATGCTAAAGCAAAATTGTTTAATGGTTTGTATGTCTTAGATTATACAAATCATGTCTACAACATAGATCATAATAATCAAAGAATAGATGGTTCAAACCCAACATACCTATGGCATTGTAGGCTTGGACATATTAACTAAAAGTGCATCCAGAAATTACATAAGGATGGACTCCTTTCATCATTTGATTATGAATCATTTGAAAATTGTAAATCATGCTTGCTTGGTAAAGTGACTAAGTCACCCTTTACGGGTATAGGTGAAAGAGCTAGTGACCATTTAGGGCTCATACATACAGATGTGTGTGGACCAATGAGTTCAAAAGCTAGGGTTGGATTTAGTTACTTAATTACTATCACTAATGGTTTAAGTAGATTTGGTAACATTTAATAAATGAAGTAAAAGTTGAAAGCCTTTGAAAAGTTCAAAGAATTCCATAATTAAGTACAAAACCAACTTGGGAAAACAATTAAAGCATTATGATCTGATCGTGGTGGTGAATATTTAACCCAAGAATCTGATGAACATCTGATTAATTGTGGAATACTTTCACAATTAAATCCTCTAGAGACACCACAGTTAAATGGTGTATAAAAAAGGAGGAATAGGACCTTACTGGATATGGTTTGGTCCGTGATGAGCTTTACTGATCTTCACATATCATTTTGGGGATATGCATAGAAGCAGCTACTAAAGTACTAAATAGCAGCCCGTCTAAAGCATTTTAAAATACTCCCTATGGGATATGGAATGAAAAAGCTCCAAAGTTGTCTTTCCTCAAGATTTGGGGATGTGAAGCCTATGTAAAATGTTTAAAAGGTGACAAACTGCACCCTAAATCAGAAAAATGTTTCTTTGTGGGTTATCCCAAAGAGAAAAGAGGGTATTATTTCTACAATCGCGAAGATAACAAAGTGTTAGTTGCTCGTGATGGTGTCTTTCTAGAAAAGGAATTCCTCTCTAGAAAGGCGAGTGGGAGTAAAGTAGTTCTCGAAGAAATTTGAAACGAGCAAAAAATTGATGTGGATAATACCACATCAGAGGCGAGGGAGCATGAGTCGACTAATCATGCGTCAAAGCAAGCTAATTTGACTAGCAAGACTCTTATCATCCCACTTGAATCTAATTATTGCGAAAATCTTTAAAGAGTTGAAGAGAACATTTCTATTGTTGCTCCTACCCCACGTATGTCTGCCGGAATTAAAAACAGACAGTTTGTTGAAGTTATGCTAACTGAGGATTCTGCAATATTCCTATTGGAGAATGAGGAACCTGCAACCTATAAGCAAGCTTTGGCGAGCCCCAACTCAGATAAATGGCTTAAGGCTGTAAAGTCCGAAATGGAATCAATGTCTAAAAATGTTATGTGGACCCTAGTAGACTTGCCTGATGGGGTAAAACCTAGTGGTTTTAAGTGGGTTTATAATATTAAAACAGACAAGGATGGAAATGCCTACATTTATAAAACAAGACTGGTTACAAAAGGGTATAGACAGATTCATGGTATTGACTATGATGAAACCTTTACCCCAGTAGCAATGCTTAAGTCCATTCGGATTCTTCTAGCGATTGTTGCATTTTTCGATTGCAAAATTTGGTAGATGGATGTCACAACAACCTTATTGAATGGGTTCTTCATGGAGGAAGTTTATATGACGCAACCTGAGGGTTTTGAAGATCTAGAAAATCCTAGAAAAGTATGTAAACTTTAGAAATCCATTTATGGATTGAAGCAAGCATTGAGAAGTTAGAATCTTGGTTTTGATGAGGTGATCAAACAGTTTGGTTTTCTCAAAAGCGAAGAGGAACCTTGTGTATTCAAGAAGTCAAGTGGGAGCCGCGCACTTTTCTCTGTCTTGTATGTAGATGACATACTGCTTATGGGGAATGACATACCAATGCTTGATTCAATTAAGAAATGGTTGAGGAGTTGTTTCTCCATGAAAGACTTGGGTGACATCGAGTATATTTTAGGAATCAAGATTCATCGAGACAGGTCTTAAAGGATTATTAGATTGAGTCAAGAGACTTATATTCATAAGGTTCTTGACAGGTTTGAGATGACAAATTCCAAGAGAGGATTTCTCCCTATGTCCCATGGAATTACGCTTAGTGAATCTCAATGTTCAATTATGCCACACGAGATAAGACGTATGGATATTATACCTTATGCCTCGACAGTAGGGTTGATAATGTATGCCATGATTTGTACAATACCGGATATTGCATATGCTTTAAGCATGTGTAGCAGATTTCATGCAAATCCAGGTGAAGCACGCTGGACAGTTGCCAAGAATATCCTTAAGTACTTGAGAAGGACTAAAGAAATGTTTCTAGTATATGGCGGCAAAGATGAGTTGGTTGTCCAAGGTTAGACGGATGCGAGTTTCCAAACAGACAGAGATAATTTAAAATCCTAATCTGGGTACATTTTCTGTCTTAATGGAGGAGCAGTGAGCTGGAAGAGTTCGAAGCAAAGCATTGTCATAGACTCTACGACTAAATCAGAGTATTTGGTTGATGTTGAAGCAGCTTAGGAAGTAGTTTAGATTAAGAAATTACTAATTGAGCTTGACATTGTACCAAGTACTCAAAAGGGAATTGAGATTCATTGAGACAACAATGGCACCATTAATCAATTAAAGGAGCCTAGGCAACACTTCAAATCCAAACATGTTAAGAGGAAGTATCATCTCATTCGAGAGATCGTTGGTAGAGGGGATTTCAAGATGTGTAAAGTTCATACATATGAGAATATCGCTGATCTACTTAATAAACCCCTTCCATTGCCTAAGCGTGAGAAAAAAGCTAATGCAACTAGATTGAGGCTAATTATGTAATTTAAGGTGTATTTGTTTTTGGAGAAAAACCTTATTACATATGTAATACATTCATTAGAAGAATTATGTTTAATCAGAAATTCATTATTTCTCTTATTTAATTATGGGTTTTGATGATAAATAAAATGTCAAAAATAATTATGGATTGATGGGCTCATTAGGTTGATGACCTGGTGAATGAAACCCCATAGGTGAAAAAAATCCATATATTATTTAAGTTCCTAGTTAGAAATCATTGAAGTGGACACAAATGATTTCAATAAATGGACTAGCATGTAAGACTGATTGGATATCGTAGTTTCATGGGCTATTAGAGTGTAGTGAAGCTCGGTCAATCACATGGATATGCATGATTGCATGAATGATACATGATCAAACTATAGACCTACTTTGAAGTTTAAGCATAGAGCTCCGGATATATTAGTGGATTCCTTTGACATGAGTGGAACATTGATACCATTCAATAATTAATATAACAGTGTACACTCAAACGTCTACCCGTAACTGGGGATTATAAAGGGTGTTTCCTGGTTACTTCATGAGTTGATTGGAATCTTTGGTTGCCACAAGATTGGATTATGTCTACCTATTTAATTAGGAATATGTCTTGGCCCCTTGAAGAGGGAGAATTCAAAAATGCATGGCCGTGCCCAAATGCATTACATAGTAATCATTTGTTTTGTAATTCTAACTCAGATTTCAAGAAAAGATTTGTAGATTAATATGATCACGACATGAGGTGCAATTATATTATCAAATCGACACACATTAACTTAAGAAATTTGAATATTGCGCACTTGTCTCAAACAAGTGGGAGATTGAAGGAGTTATGTCTTCGATAAGTGCAATTACAAGATATATCAAGGATCAGTATTATGGAGATAAAAAGTTCATTCTTTTGGATCGTCATGATCTGTTGCTAGACTACGATTACTGATCTTTGGGCTTGTCAAATAGTCCAAACCCGCTAGAATGGATCATATGAGGTCATACAACAAGAGTATTGGGTTAAGCAAGTTAGAGGCCAATGGGCCTCATGAGTAACTAACTAATCAGGAATTGGAATGGGCTAGCATAGTTAGATTAGAGTTAGGATTTTAGGTTTGACATTGGCTCTTATTTAGAGATGTGATCTATTTATAATATACAAGCCTAGGGTTTATTTAATTAAGTCATAATCAACTTACAGTAGATTGTGAACCAAGGAAACCAATCCCAAAAACCCTCACTCTCTCTCTCTAACTCACGACCCTCTCTTTCCTCCCCTAGACCGTACGGCTTGCCACCCCAAGGTGGCGCGTGTGGTGGTTTATGGTGGGTTCGTTGCTCTTTCTTCTCCATAGAAGGTCAATTGAAGTGTTCAATTGCAACTAATTAGCATTAGTGGAGGTCTTAATCCGTGCCAGTGGACCAAGTAGAGGAATCACATTTGAGGTTCTTTGTCTCCCTTGTTTTTACTCGATCATACGTGGAATCACACTATAAATATATTAATTCTTATTCTTTATGTGTTATGCATGATCTTGGGATTTGGTGCTTTATGAATATTATTCATCTTTTCCACAATTAGTACCTATAAACTCCTACACGCGGACCAAAGGATGGAGCCACCCTGAACACAACTTGGGGCGCAAGGTTAGGTGCCACATGGTTAGCTCACAATGCATGTGATATTGCCTTGGTGAGCAAGTGAGGAAGTGGTCATCACCTAACCATGTGACCTTGTTACTTAGTTATTCCTTGGTTTATTTAACTAAGGATTGAATTCAACATTCTATCTAGCTGGGATCGTTTTGTTAAAAATTCTCGCATTAAAAGATAAGTGGAATTCACAAGGAAGCACTCCTTATAAATAGCCAAGGCATACTTTGGGATTGTTCACTTGAGTAAGAGCTCAATTAGGCATCTCCACTTGAGAGAAAACCTATAAGCTCATAAATTACTTGGGTAGTATTTTTGGTAGGATTTAGCTATCCGATCGGGTCGAGTTGCGGGTGGACTTTCGTTGGAGGTCCTTGCCATTTGTAAGGTTCGTCTTTTCTCAAGTAAGAGCTCCGTCCGAGTGAGCGAAGCACGCTTCAAGGGTAAATTAGTCTTTTATCTATTCTTTTTAATTATGCATTTTGTTATATTAATTGTGAGTTTGTTCTTGGGCTCGGGTTTTATTTCCGCGGTGAGCCGGACTCATCATAACCCAAAAATTATGTATTTGGTTCTTTCCTTAATGTTTCCGCATTTTCTGTAAGCATTGTTACTTTATAGTAATTAGTGCTTGAATTATTTGTTAATTTTCACATAATTTCATATCCATTGCATTAAGTGTGAAAAATTTATTATTTGAGGCTTCTAAGTACTAAAGATCCTATCGTTAATTGTTTTAAGTTGTTGGAACTTTGAGTGACTAAAATTTCATGATTTTTTTTGAACCTTTTGATTAAATTATTTATTAATTTGATTGGAATCATAAAGTTTGAATCTTGTGATAGAAATTTCATTTTTCTTTATATTGGAATATATAATTTTTCAAGGATTCACAAGTTAAAGTTGGAAGCTTTATTTGAATTTTTGTGTTCATAATTCTAACTCCCCTTTATTTTTTGTGTAAATTTTTAGTGTTTTTTTAGAGTTGGTATTATTTTTAGGAATTTGCTGATTTATGACAGTTCCCAAGCTTATTGAGCCACTATAAAGATATTAGAGTCGAATATTATTTTATAACCGTGCATTTATTTGCATAAGATTGATTAAAGGAAATTGGTTCAGTGATTAAGGACTCGATTAAGTGAAGAGATCCAAAGGTTTAATGATTAATTACTATCACGGATCATATTAGTGTCCCGGATCAAGTATGAAAAAACAGAAGGTTTAAGCCCGGTTTTTTTACAAGAAAAGTTCAGCTTGCTGCTCTACTTACCGAGGCCCAATCAGGCGCACTTACCTATAGCTGCTACTGTAATTTCAGCTTTGACTTCTTTGGAGTTTTAATTAATAGTTGGACGTTGTTACTAAAAAAAAAAAGCCAACTTGTTTTAAAGGTTGTAGTACGTAGGCCTTGGAAGGAGGATTCCTTAGTATTAGTTATTTTTTTATTTTGTTTTCTAAATTAATCTTTTACTTAACAATAGTTTGAATCTTAGTGGGATTAGTCATATTTAGCTTCCTTAATCCTTATAAAAGGATGTAGTCATATTACGAAGGGAGCTCTTGACGTAGATAGTGTTTAGGGTAAAAATACCCTAGACATGTGAAATAATAGGAGAAGGCCACGTGTCAAACCCAGGCTGGTCCAAGTAGCCCAATAGCCATCTGAAACGTGTTCCCTTCAGATATCTTCTGAAATTGCGATTTTCAAGGGCCCAATTCCCAAGAAGCGTCGTAAAACGGCGCAACCAACTAAAATCTAGGTCAAGTGACCTAGATAGGGACACACCTTCCAACGACCCTATAAATAGGAATATATTTCCCCATTTTGGGGACACAATCAAGCATTTATTACACTTACTTTCTCACACATCAAGGAAACACCTGAGCTTGGAATCCAAGCAGATATCCACCTAAATATCCACATTCTTTATTCTCTTTCAAGTTACTAACTTGATCGTCGGAGGCGGAGCTCCTACAACCGAAGTCTCTGTTGTTTTGCAGGTGCAGCTCGAGCCGGACCAATCTTTGTAACGTAACTCTCCCAAGGGACAAAAACACCCAAAACATTTAACGCCGTCTGTGAGGAGAGTACCTTAAAGATGGTTCAAGAGTATGTACCACCTCCTGAGCGTCTGGTATACCAGCCGGAGGTCTTTATGACCAAGAGGACGATGATCCTGAGGTCGAAACCTATTTAGCCAATGATGGCTCTCTGATAACCAAGCGCATCTAGCCTAGGGACACTCTAGAGCGGGGTGCAAGCTAGGCGGGTACAAGTCGACCTCCTGGTCAGCCGGAAGGGGAAACCAATATGGCGATGGATCTGCTCTAGTCACTCGAGACGAACTCATGAAACTCATGACTAGTTTCAAGGGTGAAATCAAGAATCAGATCACCAAGAACCGGGCTGGCCCAAGTAAGGATTAGTCGGCAAGGAAGGCTCCTCTAGAAAAGAGGAAGCCAGTCAAAGACAGGCAGCCAACTTCGCATCCAAAGGAGAAGGTTGCCGGGACCCTTGACTGGTCCAAGGTTCTTCTGCCCTAGAGGAATACCAACAATACTCGCCAGAGTGAATAGCTGGTGGGAAACAAAAAATCAACTCTTGATGCCCGGGAGATCATCACCCGCAAGAGGAATCAACAGTTGTCTGAGTCAGCTTCCACTTCAATCTTTCCAGACAGCTTTAAGAATAAATCTGCAGGGAATGCACAATCCTTGCATGAGATTCATACAGGCGGTAATATCGTCCATTCTGGTCCTCAAATTATTGGGAATGCACCGTACGTACCGCCTATGGTCTACGACCCGTATTCTCCTCATTTCATACAACCGACCCTCTTCGGAGGTCAGGCGGCATACAACAATGTCCAGCTACTTGACTGGCAGCTTCGTCTGCTCCGCCTGGGTGAACAACCTTCTACGTTCACCAGGGAAATAACCGAGGCGGCACCGCCGACCAATGTTAAAAATGTGTTGGTAGGTACTTATGATGGTACCTCCAAACCGGAAGATCACCTCATGGCTTATATCAACCTCATGTATTTACAAGAGTTGGACGATGCCACTTGGTGTCGATGTTTCCCGGCTACATTGAAGGGCATTACCCAACAATGGTTTGGCAACCTGCCAGCCTGTTCCATCGATAGTTTCAAGAAGCTTGCCTTCTTGTTTGCTTCCAACTTCTCAATGAACATCCCTGCAAAGAAAACAAGTCTTGACTTGAGCACCATTAAGCAGAGAGAGAGAGAAAGATTACGCTCTGACATCAGGCGGTTCAATCTGACCAGAATTCAGATTCAGGGACTGTCTGACTAAGTAGCCTTTACAAAATTCTTTAAGGGTCAGAGAAACGGGTCAACCTTTAAGTTTGACCTTGTAAAAAAAGGGGCATTTACCCTACAGGCGGCCTTAAGGGAGGCGGAAAGCTATATTCAAGCAACCAACCTCTGCTCGCCTGGTAGTCATTCGGACTCTAAGAAGTCTGACAAACAAAAAGACAGCCGGCTTGCTCAGCCGGCGAAGAAAAAAGATGAGAGCAAGAAGAGAAAAGAAGTCTGGGCGGTGAGTGATTTTGACCAACTGTCCCAGAAGAAAAAGAAAAAATTTAAATCATACGTCCCCAAGTACAAGTTTAACAAGGACTGCAATTCCATCCTCATGGAGATCAAGGACCGACTGTCTCTAGAGAAGCCGAATCCAATGAAAAGTTCCATTCAATCAAGGAACAAAAATAAATTTTGCCAATACCATGAGGAAGTTGGCCATAACACCAACGACTGCTTCAGCCTTCAGCGGGCGTTGGACCGTCTGGCTGACAAAGGGATGTTAAAGTCCTACATTTCTAAGTCCAAATGGACTAATAAGAAGAACTCGGGGCAGTCCTCTAAGACACCCTAGCCTGCTAGTAACTCGATAACTGACAAATAGCCGGTCTACACTATAGCAGGCGGGTTCTCATGCGGTGGCCCTACCATCCGGGGCACTGATGAGTGACATTTATGTCACTCTTAGGGAGTAGTTTTAGAGTCATTTTCGTGTTTATTTTATCTTATTTTCCCTTTATTTCTCTTGTTTTCTTTTTAATAAAGTTTCTTGTTTATTTGGTGATTTTGGAGCGTTTTAGTTTATTTTCTTCATTTTATTAGCTTTGGTTTATTTTCATATTTTATTTCACTTTCTTTACTTGTATAGTTTTATTTAATTTTTATTAGTTTAGTGTTATTTATCTTATTTTATTTTACTTTATTTTACTTTATTTTATTTTAGTTTATTTTATCTCTTAGTAATACCCTCGTGTTTTTGGTTGTAGGTGTCCCGGGTTTCAAGGTCATGTTCGTGTTCGGAGGTCCAAGGTTCGAGGCGCAAAACTTGAGCCAACCCAAGCTGCTGCCTCCTATCCTTCACCCCATCTCCTACATTATCCTACACCACACCAAAACACAGCAACATCCCCTGCTCCACCAACAGCAACAACAACATAACCTGAACACCGCACATCCCCTGCTCAACCAACACCAACAGCAACGCAACCAACACCAACAGCAACACAACCTGAACACCGCACATCCCCTGCTCAACCAACACCAACAGCAACACAACCTGACCACGCAACACCACCACACACAACCAGCCTGCAACCCCGCAAGCACCACAACACCCCTCATAGCTGCTGCCTCCCTCAATCACCTCCGTACCCACCACCAATCAGCAACAACAACCACCATCAACCACCAATTCCACTCACCCTCACAACACCAACACCACCAATCAGAACTCCCCTGCTGCCACCAATCAACCACCACCAACCCGCAATTAACCGCAATCACCACGCAACAGCCCCTGCTTCACCCCGCAAACCACCAGCCACAACAACAAAAAAACAACCACCAATTAAGCAACAAATCGCCCACCAGCATCAATTACAGAAAAAATCAGAACAAATTGAAAATCAATCAAGTTCGAGCAAACCCATTGAGATGTTCGGCCGAACTTCGAGTCAGAGACTTTGGGGGTTTTGTTATTCGAAGAGGAGTGGTCGAACATACCCATGGTTCGACCGAACCAACCCCGTAGTTCGGCCGCACCAACCCATGGTTCGACCGAACCGCTTCACGAGCTATGCACATGGCTTTTAATGAGGATCGAACGGTTGTGTTTGCTTGATGCCGATTTTCAATGATGATGAGCGGTTGTGATTTAATGATGATGGTTGTTAGTTTGCTTTGGTGAGATGCAAAGCATGGGATTAAAACCCATTATTGAAGCAGCCAATTTCGAAGAAGAAAGGGGAATGGGGTAGCTGATGGTTTGGTGGGGATTTGTGGGTTTTTTCGATTTTATTTTCATTTTCTTTGTTTTCTTTTCTCTTTTTCTTATTTTCTTTCTTTTATTTTTTTATTCTTATTTTAGTTTTCTATTTTTACTTTTCCTTTTTAATTTATTTTATTTTATTTCCTTCTTTTATTTTTCTATTTTTCCTAGTTTTATTAGCTTAGTATAAATACCCAATTTTGGGGTAATTAGAAAAATGGAATAACTATCTATTCATCTCTCTAATTAGTTTTAGGTTAGGTTAGGATTAGTCTTATTTGGTAGAGAGAGAAAGTGAGGTTTTCTTCATTAATGAACTTGGATTTTGAAGAAGGAGCTTGTTCAATCCTTTGTAGACCTTCATCTTCAATTAATGAGCAATTTCTTACTCTCTCTCCTCTATTTTTATTTGTTTATTTTGATTATTATTTTAGTTGTTGGTATTGCTTGTTGATCATGTTGATTCTTGATTATTTGTTGATTAATCTTGTTATTATCATGATTAGTGAGTAATTTCCCCATTAAGGGGATGGTTGTGGTGTAGTTGGACCTTGAGCATGTTCTAGGGTTTAGAATTGATTTATTTGTGATTAAAGTCTTTATATGCTTGATATTCTTTAATCTTCTTGCAAGTGCACATTGTTGGTTGATTAAAGGTGAATCTTTGCTAACAAGAAACGGAAGTTGACTTAGTTAAGGTTCATTAGTATCGATTGTTATTTAATAGTACCTCCTAGTATATGGTTCTAATGTGGAAACATAGAGGCTATGTTAGGAGAAGTCAATTGACCCCGGAAGGCGGCTAGATTGGATCCTTTATTTCGATATTTGAGCATGTTTATTTCATAATTAATTCAATTTCTATGCCTTTGTTTATGTTCAAGTGAATGCTATACCTAAACCATTTCCCTTAATGTTTTATTTCTTGTTTTAGCTTTTTTTTTTAGACTTTAGTTTATTCATCTCATATTCCGGACTAGCTTAATTGTCGATAACATTTGGTGGTGTTTACCGTTCTCTGTGGTTCGACCCCTATGCTTGCCTTATACTCGTATTAGGTTTGTTTAGGTTGTATAAATTGTATTTGATCTAGGGATAGACAATTGACGACGCGTTTATTCCCTTGTCAGGAACCAAGAGCCATCTTCCAAAGATAGTTAATGATGATGATGAGCAGGCGTCAGCCAGCTCCACCTTCCAAGATGTTTTGATCATTGAGAAGGACAGGGGCAGCGTTCGCCACCTGTATGACGACCTTGTCGTCATTCAATGTAAGGTCGCCAATCAGCTGGTTGGGCGGACCCTTATTGACACCGGCAGCTCGTCGGACATCATCAGTCAGAGGTGCTTGCAAAAGCTAAAGTATAAGCCCAGCATGCACCCGGTAAACCACACCCTGGTTGGTTTTAGAGGAGGGATGGTGTACCCAGTCGGTAAGATTGATCTACCCATTCGGCTGGGAGAGAAAGGAGGAGGACGACACCTGTTTGTCAAATTCTTGGTAGTTGAGGAGTTGACCGGATATAACATTTTTTTAGGCCAACCAACCCTCAACGAGGATAAGGGGGTAATCATTCCTTCCCTCATGCTGATCAAGTATGAGAAGGATGACGGTTCTGTTAGTTCCATGAATGGGGATCAGAAGACGACCCGGGAGTGTTATCTCGCAGTCGTCAAGTCCATAGTGCCTAAGATGGCAAAGGACATGAACCAATAGACCTTGACAATGTCAAGGACGTCAGCGCACCCCCACTAGCAGCCGGAATGAAAGGAAAGGCTCATGAGCTGGTGGAGGTGAAGAAAGAGAAAAAAAAGCAATCACTGACCGGTGAACGGTCAGATGAGCTCCGTCCCCATCCGGCTGGTGAGCATATTGATATACCTCTGGATGACAGCCGTCTAGAGCGTCTTGTTAAGATTGGGACAACTGCTTATGCTAAGCTGGGTGCAGATTTGCACCTATTGCTGAAAGAATTCAAAGAAAATTTTGCCTTTGAAGTGGAAGAGATGCCAAGCGTCAGCCTGGATCTCGCTGTCCAAAAACTCGCCATGGATCCAAAAAAAATCCCATCCGGCAAAAGAAAAGAAATCACGGCGAGGAAAGAAGTCAGGCGGCAGCTGCCAAAGTTTAAAAGCTGTTGGATGCTAGGTTCATTCGGCCATGTAATTTCCCCGACTGGGTGGCGAATGTGGTGCTTGTAAAAAAGCCGAATGGTACATGGAGTATGTGTGTTGATTACACAAACCTCAACAAGGCATGTCCAAAGGATAGTTATCCGCTCCCAAAGATCGAGAGTTTGGTCGAATCTACAGTCGGGCATGCCTTAATGAGTTTTATGGATGCTTATTCTGGCTTCCATCAGATCCCCCTGTGGAAAAAAGATCAAGAGAAGACGACCTTCGTCAATGATCAGGGGTTATTCTGTTATACTCCGAAGCTGTTTGGCTTGAAGAATGCGTCGGCTATATTCCAACGGATGATTAATACAGTCTTCATTAATAAAATTGGGAGGAATGTGGAGGCATACATTGATCACATGATAGTCAAATCCAAGCAACAGACGGATCACCTTGCTGATCTACAAGAAACCTTCACCACCCTCAGGCGGCATAAGGTTATGTTAAATCCCAAGAATTGCGTCTTTGGTATTGAGTCAGGGAAGTTCCTCGGATTCCTGATTGATCAAAGGGGGATAGAGGCTAACCTGAGAAGATACAGGCGGTTATTGACATGAAGTCACCCTGCACTTTTAAGGAAGTACAGAGACTAACCGGTTGCCTGGCGACATTGGGGAGGTTCCTCAGTCGGTTAGGTGATAAATGCCTTTACTTCTTCCAAGTAATCAGGAAGAAGACTAGATTTTAATGGGGGAAATGATGCTGAGGCGGCCTTTCAAAAGCTGAAAGAACACTTGCACTCTTTGCGAAGGCTTGTTATCCCTCTACCCAAAGAGACGTTATATATGTACCTAGCCGTCTTAGACCATGCCCTCGGTGCTGTTCTCCTTGTTGAGAGAGACGGCATCAAGCTCCTGATCTATTTCATTAGCTATGTGCTAAAAAATACTGTACTCCGGTACCCCATGGTTGAATAATTTGGCCTTGCTTTATATATGGCATTCAAGAAGCTGAAGCCTTATTTTCTGGCACATCTGGTTCTAATTTACACCGATCAGCCCCTCATACGGCCAATGTCTACCTTGGAGTCATCCAGCAGAATGTTGAAATTGGCTATTGAAATGCAAAGCCTTGAAATCACTTTCGAACGAAGAAAGGAAGTGAAAGGTCAGGCGTTTACCGACTTCATTGTTGAAATGACACTCCCGGTTTCTCCGGATAACATTGACCAGGTTTGGAAAGTATTTGTAGACGGGAGCTCGACAAAGACTGGTTGTGGTGCAGGAATTATATATGAGTCCCCTAAGGGGGACAGATGTGAATATGCACTGCGGTTTAAGTTTTAGGCCTCGAATAACGAGGTGTAATACGAAGCCTTGCCAGCTAGAATCCGCATGTGTAAGGCGGCAGGAGCAACAAAAATTGACGCCTATTCTGATTCGCAGTTAGTTGTAAGCCAATATGAGGGAAAATATGAGGCTACTCACTCGGCTATGATCAAATATCTTCAGGCAGTCAAAGAGGAGGCAGGGGGCACTTGAAGAATTCTGTTTGAGTCAAGTGTCCAGGTTAGATAACAACAAGGCGGATACATTGTCCAAACTGGCATCTTCCGCCTACTGTGATACGCCTCGGTCAGTCTTTTGGGAAGTTTAGGAAAAAAAGAAGTATATATGAAGAACCCATTGGAATCCTGTACCGAAGCTCTACCTAGATAGATGGCATCCGGGGATATCTAACAGACAGCACACTCCCTGATTCACCACTGGAGGCAACCGTCATGAAGAAACGAGCAGCAAACTTCGAGATGAGGAACGGAGTGCTCTTCAAGGTGGGTTTCCTTAAACCTTTATTGAATTTTGTTACCCCAGAAAAGGGGAAATAAATTCTCGAAGAATTGCATGCGGGATACTGCGCCTCCCATATAGGCGGCAGGTCCCTAGCCGTTAGAGCCATGCGACATTATTTTTGGCCTACTCTTGAGGCAGATGCCAAAGAGTTGGTGAAGAAATGTGACAAATTCCAGAGGTTTGGCAAGCTTATTCATCGTCCGGCCACTGATCTGACGGCAATCCACGACCCAGTCCCGTTTCCTAAGTGGGGCATGGACATTTTGGGTCCTTATACAACTACACCAAGCGGAAAGCGTTACAGTCTAGTGGCTGTGGATTACTTCACCAAGTGGGTGGAGGCGGAGGCGGTCGAGAACATCAAGACAAAGGATGTCATCTCTTTCATTTGGAAGAACATCATCACCCGGTTTGAGGTACCCAAGTCTATGGTGTTTGATAATGGCCCTCAGTTTGAAACGCCTCACCTTAAGAATTGGTTGGGAGATCAAGGGATCTCACATTGTTTTGCTTCAGTCGGCCGACCCCAAGCAAACGGCCAAGTTGAAGCCTTCAACAAACTTATCTCAGACGGCATCAAAAAGAAAATTGAAAGAGCCGGTGGCTTATGGGCAGAAGAATTGATTCATGTCCTATGGCCCATCCGGACAACTTCCAAAGGGGCAACCGGTGAACCCCATTTCTCATGGTATATGGTGCTGAAGCCGTCTTGCCCATCGAACGTTACGAGCTCACTCTCAGAGTCATGCTTTACGATGAAGAGGCAAATTGGGAGGCCATACGGATGGCATTAAACTCCCTCCTGGAACGCAGGGGCAATGCTGCTCTGCGTCATGAGATATACCGTTTGAGAATGACGAGAGCCCACAACAATAAAGTACACAAGTGCCCTTTGAATGTTGGCGACTTCGTGTTATGAAAAATGGAGGCAACCGGTAGGGTAAATGAGCTTGAAAAGCTAACCCCCAATTGGGAAGGCCCCTACCGGATCTATGAAGAAGTTAGGGACGGAACCTACTGCCTGGAAACACTAGACGACAGATGCCTACCTAGAACTTGGAATGTAGATAACTTAAAAAAGTACTACTTCTAAGAATTGTAAATTTTTTGTAAACAAAAAGTCTATTAATGAGAAATCAGGCTTTGTTTTCAATTGTGTTGTTATCTTTATAATAACTATTTTGTCTGTGCAATGCTCAGACGGATTATTTGCTAAACCAACTAAGTTTGAAACTTAGTGGGGAACTCAATGTCTAAATAACATGCGGCCAATGGCCAGATTAATAAACTGGGCACAAAAACGCTTAGTAGCTATACAACCGGTCTCGAACAAGACAAAAGGCCAATGGCCAGATTGTTGCTTTTTTTACAAATTTGCCTGTCCTAATATGGACAACAGCGTCCGGCGACATCCCTCTGGGTGCAATCGTCGTAGAGAGCAGACTATTTGTTAGCTCTACGTATATATGCAGACATCAAATATTGAACGACCAAATTGGTCAACTCATAGCCGTCTGACCAGAATAGTCTACAAAACGATTAAGTTTTTGAAATATCGGATGTCCTAAGGCATCAGCCGGTTCTCGACCGAAGTTCTAACTTAGATTATTTATTCCAAAATTGCACAGACTCTCCCATTGGGGCAAAAGAGTTTTGTGTAATGGCTATGCAACAATCCTAGACGAAATTTAACCGCTTAGGTAAGAGGCTGGGAGCACCTGTTTAATTGGTCGCCTGTGCACTTGGTTTGGGGCAATCACCATTGTGATTGATTGGCCTAAAAACATCTCATACTTCTCAGAGTATCAAATTTTTTCAAGCTAATCATTCAATTTGAAATGAAACCAACCACACAGTCGTCTAGGAGAAAGAACAGCCGGATTACAATCTGTCGTATGCTTTTTTTAAGTTAGGCAAAATATCAAAGAATTGCATAATATACGCAAAGTTCAATTCAAAAAATTCAAACACAAATGCAAAAACGTATAAAAAAATCGACCGAGTTAGAATACTTCATTCATCAAATTAAAACTAGCACAAAGGCCAGAATGATTGTTAACCGGAATCACAACCGGTGAAGAAAGAAAAGAAAAAATTGTTAACCCAACTCCTTAGTTGGTTAAAGTACAGCATACTCGGCTAACAAGCGGGAAAATAAAATAAATGGCATACTACCGTAGAATTTGGGGAGGCTGGTTCAAGGTCGAGGAGGAGGCTACTGACCCGACGGTTCTTGACCGGTAGGGAGGGCTTTTGATTGATTTTCAGCCGCCTGAGGCTAGCTGTCTTGGTCTTGCTGGCCCTCCGCCGGCTCCTTTTCATTGTCTGAGACTTCATATCCTAGCTCAGCAACCCAGTCTTTGAAGCGAGGCGGAGCTGCCTCTCCCAAAACTTGGGCATCATACACCGCAGTGGCGTAACCATACCTAAGCTTGTAGACTTCAAAGTCAAAAAACCGGATAAAGGAGCCCCTAGGCTATCTTCAGGCGGGCTGCATTGTCCCGCTCATTCTCCTCCATCAGCCGGGATTTCTCCTTTGCAATTTCATTTGCCTGCTAGTTCCGTAGGTTAACAATCTCCACCCCCAATCGGGCAACGTCCGCTCGGAGCTTCGTGTTCTCCGTATTAGCGTCCTCTAATGCCTTGAGATCAGCTTTAGCATCTGTTAGTTTTTGCTCAAGGTCATTAGCCCGGCTGTTGTCTTCATCGTTAGCAGCCGTTAGGCTCCGGATCAGCTCCTCCTATTTCAACTATACTGCTTTAATCTTTAATTCACACAAATAATTAGCATATTCAGCAGAGTTGAGGTTTTAAGTGTCCCTCCGTTTGGCGTCATTTACCTCTTCTTGTTTCCGCTGGAAGGGGCCTCGGAGCCCATCCACCCTCAGCGTAACCTAAAAAAGGGCAGCTGAAATATGAAATACTTGGTAAAAATAGAAGAAAAATATTAGAATTAAGTTGGATAATATTTTACCTCAACCAATTGGCCCATTATTGGTCGAAGTCCACTATTTGCAAATCAGGTATGAAGTTCTTCTCAGACCGGTGAGGGTCCTCACCATCCGTTCTGCAAACCTAGGAAGATCCGGCTCGTCGGATGTAAGATATGCACCAAAAGAAGTACTTGGTGAGAGGGATGCAGCGTAGTTGGCATTCATTCGTTGCCGGCTGCTAGCTGAACCCCCTGAAGGGTCAACCTTAGTCTTGACTCGCATAAAGTCAAGCGGCCAAGGAAGTTCAATCTTGTTCTTACCTAGGGTTTGAGGATGGGGCTTTGAGGCTTCTTCCTCCCTAGTCGTTACCGCACTGGCTGCAACATTGGGTGGCTGGCCACCCTTCGATGCCGTAGAGTCTTCCGGCGCTTTCTTCCCAGAACGTTCTGAGTTTTCACTCAGAACCTTCATGACAGATGGTGATTTGCCGCCGGTCATAGGACGATCCGGATTGGCAGTGGAAGTTGACAGGGAAGGATTCTTCCTTGCGGCCTTGGCAGCCGGAGTTTTGTCCAGCTCCTCTCCTTGTCTTTTTAAAAGCTTGGAGATGGAGCGTGGAATGCGTTTGCTGGCATCCTGCAAATAAAGAACTAAAAGTTACTAGCCGGCAAAAACACTTGGAAGAAATTTAAAGGAAACAAGGCAGGTCAGGCAGTCTTACCCCGCCTTTCTTGGCCTCTTTGGCCTTGATGGCTGCTCTCTTGGAGAGCGCGCTTTCTTTACGTAGCAGCGCAGCGGACTTAGCCGGGGTCTTCTCCGGATCCACCATCATCAAGGCGTCGACTGCAAGGAGCAAATAAGGAGTTAATGAAAAATAATAAAAAGTTGAAGTACAAAAACTAAAAAAAAAAATAAAAATAAAAATAAAACAGAATTACCGGACGCAGAGTGGATCTACCCTTGGGAAACTTGGTGCTTAACCCGCAAGAGGATAGGAATCTTTCATCCTTGAAGAAGTCTGAATGGGGGATCCTGTTCTTTGGCTCAGTAATATGAGTCTCATCTCCCAAGGGCTCAGTTATGGTTTCGAAGAAACCCGGGTCCATTATTTGCTCTCGGGCCCTAGAAGAGAGTGCCGGGAGAGGACATTTCCTGCCTTGGAGAGCCGGTTCTTTATTGTACCGGCGCAACGTCCGGTTGTGTCTCAGAGTGGGGGAGAACACCAAATAAAACTTCTCCTTCCACCCGGACCATTTGGACACCTTGTCCAAGGTCATTAGATATTGGGGCAAAGTGGTAAGAGTATACCACGCCCCATGACCGCCTGGGGCCTTGCTCAGATAGTGCATATGAGCGAAGGCGAAAAAGCCGGGGGAAATATTTTCGAGCTCGCAGGCGGCAATGTAACTCAGAATATTCACTCACGAGTTTGGGGTGAGCTGCCAGACACCCAGAAATACCCCTTCAGGATTTTCCTAATCCCAGTATGGAGGGGGAACTAGAGGCCGACTTCTATTACCGCCTCATAGCAGATAAAGTAGTTGACTGCATTTTCAATGTTGTCCTCCTAAGCAATAACCGCGTCCCCAGGCGGAACTATAAATATCCCACCGCTTTCGAAAGGGGTGGTTCTCTTTGAAAGCCCTGAAGCGGCTCTTCAGCAGGGCTATATCACCCGGAAGCATTCTTATCTTCTTTGGGTAAGGGTTGGCTGAAGCTTTAGCTTGCTGCTAATAGTCATCCACAAAATTATCTTGATCGGAGCCAGATGCCTCGGCTCCCGATCTTTCAGCGGCATCATTACCGCCTGTCTCTTCCTCGGATCCATTAGAAGAGGCGGCCTCTTCACCGTCTACCTCCCTCACGCTTAAGCTCCCGAAGGATGAGGGAGCCTCATTGTCAGAACTACTTCTCTCCTCCGAATCCTCTTGTTCCCCATCCGGAACAACCTCGTCGGCGCGCACTTCCATAGGATGCTGGCTTTTAGGCTTCGTAGCCGTTTGTTTAAATCTAGCCATTATGTCCTGCACAGACACAGAGATGGAGGAATTTGGGGATGAGCACAGCAGTTCCAACAATCCAGAAAAGGTACCCGCTGTTCTAGATTCAGCCGTTCCGGGAGACCGGCTGAATGTCCTAAGTAGTGTCGAGTGTGTGGATTGAGAGGTCATTTATACAACTGGAAATGAAGGAAAAGCTAAAAAAAATGGTACAAGTGGTTACCTTACTTAAGCTCTGAAAACTCTAAAAACTGCTACAGACGGGTGACCGATTGTTGTAAAAGTGAGCACACGAAAATCTTGAGAACCTGACGTAGACGGAATCAGAGTATCTCCCTCTATGAATCTCTCTTTCTCTCTCTAGAAAGTCAAAGAAAAGGAAATAGTGAGAGAAGGGTAAGGGGGTAAACTCCTATTTATAGAGGGGTGAAACGGGGGCATCCCCTTCATACCCTAGATTTTAATAGTCATTTTAATTGTTCACCTCCCATAGGTGGACACGTGTCACAGACGTCAAGTGGCAGCCACGTGACCACTGTGAGGGGCAACTGTTTAGGGTAAAAATACCCTAGACATGTGGACCAATAGGAGAAGGCCACGTGTCAAACCCTAGCTGGTCTAAGAGGCCCAATAGCCATCTGACACGTGTCCCCTTCAGATATCTTCTGAAATTGCGGCCTTCAAGGGCCCAATTCCCAAGAAGCGCCATAAAACGGCGCAGCCCACTAAAATCTAGGTCAAGTGACCTAGATAGGGGCACATCTTCCAACGACCCTATAAATAGGGATATATTTCCCCATTTTGGAGACACGATCAATCATTTATTACACCTAATTTCTCACACATCAGGGAAACACCTGAGCTTGGAATCCAAGCAGATACCCTCCTAAATTTCCACTTACATTTCCACACTAACCCGATCGTCGGAAGCGGAGCTCCTACAACCAGACTCTCCGTTGTTTTGCAGGTGCAACTCAAGTCGGATCAATCTTTGTGACGTAACTCTCCCAAGGGACAAAAACACCCAAAACAGATAGTTTTCAGTTTTATTAGATTTAGGTAGTTTTTAGTTTTTTTTTTTTATTTATTTACTTTTCACATCAAGCTTTATTATTTGCTTTTCTTATTACTTTAATACTATTATTCTCTTTCTCTTAATTGTTGCTTTTTATTATACTTTATTTAATTACTTTGATTAGTTTAGATTTAATTATGTGTGAGTAGTTCCTTTCTAGGGTTTGTGGAGATCCATAAATAATATGAAGGGGTAATTTATTATTGTTGATTGTGAATGCTTGATTAATTTCCTATTGATTGATTCAATGCTATGCAATTAGATTTGGCCAGATTTAATTTGTATAAGTTAAGCAATATTGATTCGAGATTCGAGATATGAGAATTGATGTTTAGGATTAGTTTCAATAGGCAGGTTAATTTATAAATCAGCTATTTCACCAAATGCCACTAAGTACTTACAAAATTCACCAAATGCCATCAAAGTTTTCAAAATTCACCAAATGCCACTGACAAACAATACAATGACACCTCGTGCCACTAATAGTATATGGACGCTAGTTTTCCGTTAATGCAATTCTTATTTCACCAAATGTCATTACTTTGGAAAATTATTTCACCAAATGCCATTACATTTTAAAATTAATACACAATAATTATTTATTTTAATGAATAAAAATAATACTTTTTTCAATTTTCGCGACGAATATTGTTCGGGTAAGGTTTTGGGGGTCATTTTGACCCTTTAAGGGTGCAAATTAAACTCGAAATTGGAAATAAAACGTAAATACCCCGTTTCGCATTTTTCCAAAAAAAATTACGATATCGACATATAAAACGGGGAATATATGTTATTTTTTAGTCAATTCCGAGCTTAATTTGTTCCCATAAAGAATCAAAATGATCCCCAAAACCTTATCCGATTAATTTCGATGCTTAAAAAATAATGACACTCTAATCGAAATTTTTTTCAACACACAAAACGAAGCATTTACGTTTTTTTTTTGTCAAGAGCTTATTTTGTATTCATAAAGGATAAAAATGGCCCCCAAAACCTTACCAAATCAATTTTTATGGTTAAAAAATAATGACACGCTAATCGAAATATTTTTCACCACACAAAAACGGAACATTTACGTTATTTTTTTTGTCAATTCCGAGCTTAATTTGTACCCATAAAGGGTCAAAATGACCCCAAAACTATATCCGAGGAATTTTTACCACGAAAATTAGAAAAAATATATTATTTTTATTTATTAAAATAAATAATTTAAATGAACCAATCATATTATGACACGTGTCAAGATTTAGTCTTAATTACTAACGGAGTTAACGACCGTTACTCATTAATGGCATTTGTGAATTTTTAAAAGGTCGATGGCATTTGGTGAATTTTGAAAAACTTGATGGCATTTGATGAATTTTTAAGTACTCAGTGGCATTTGGTGAAATAGCCGTTTATAAATTGTTAAGTTAAGATTTGAGAGATGCAATTTAATACTGGTAGATTAATTCTGTGATTGTAATACGTAGCAAAATCCCTTTATGATCTGATTAATTGATGCATTGATGATTGATTGTTATGTTTTACCCTAGAGTATTATTTATTAGTGAACCTACGCCCTATGCTTTTATTAATTGATTTCACCTTACTTTTATTCTTCTCCACTTTTATTGTCCTTAGTTTAATTTCTTTTACAACAACAAATTTGATTACTTGATAATCTAGATTATATTAATTAAATTGGAATAAAAAGACTTGTTTTCATGTAGATTCGACCCTTAGTGGTGTTAGGAATTACTTTTGATTAGGTGATACGACTTTAGTCTGTCAGTTCTCTCCACTCGGGCCGCTATATCGCATTGAAGTTGCGGATAATTGCCAATTGCAACAAACTCTCTTTGATGGAGGTTATCAATAAGCTTCAATGGGCCGACCCTTGCGGAAGTGATAGACTCAAGCTTGCTCTAAAGGTAAAGAAGAAGGAGTTTAACAACAAGGCAAGGATGCGATGCTTCTACTGTAGTCAGCGGGGCCACTACAAGAGAGAATGTAGCATGTACCTAGAAGATGAGGCAATGGGAAGAAAAATCTCCAGCTCAGGTATCTTCTTTATAAACTACAATTGAATACAAGAAATTCATAAGGTATTAGATTCCATTAATGACTCACTATATGCTCCTATTTCAGGAACCAAGTGAGAAGGGCTTACCAAGTGGATGTGGATATACAAGTGGAAGAAGAAGATAATATTTCTGGAAGGCTTGTAATCACATAGTTTGTCTTGACATAAAACCTGTTTAAGTTTTTGTTATCAACCACAACAAAAAAAAACAAGAACGAGAATGGAAAAAGGGAAGAACAAAAGAAAACAAACAAATACAACATGAAATTAAAGTAAGAACGAGAATGGAAAACGAGGAACTTACAACAGCAATGGAGGAACGACGTGCGTCTGAGAAGAAGACGAAGGGCGAGAAAGTTCGAAAATTAAAAGGGAAGAGGAAGATGAAAAAAATGAGAAAGGTATAAACAAGAAAAACAAGGAAAAGAATTAAATAGGGGAGTAAATGGGCGGTTGAGCAAATAATAAAGTCGAACCTCCATGTCACCTCAATAAAAATAAAACTGACCACTCATATGGATGACACGTGTCCCACTCATGCAAGACATCGTTCCCGCCTAAAAAAAATTAAAAAAAACCTTCAGCGGGAGTAATCGAAATTCCTCCCTGCAAGCTCGTCTTTTCTCATACTTCAGCAGGAGTAATCGAAATTCCTCCTTGCAAGCTCGTCATTTCTCAGACTTCTGGGGAAGTAATCGGAATTCCTCCCTACAAGCTCGTCATTTCTCAGACTTCAGTGAGAGTAATCGAAATTCCTCCCTATAAATTTGTCATTCCTCGGTACCCATAAATTAAGCTTGTCAATTCTGAGCTTAATTTGTACCCATAAAGGGTCAAAATGACCCCAAAACTTTATCCGAGGAATTTTTACCACGAAAATTAGAAAAAATATATTATTTTTATTTATTAAAATAAATAATTTAAATGAACCAATCATATTATGACACGTGTCAAGATTTAGTCTTAATTACTAACGGAGTTAACGACCGTTACTCATTAATGGCATTTGGTGAATTTTTAAAAGGTCGATGGCATTTGGTGAATTTTGAAAAACTTGATGGCATTTGATGAATTTTTAAGTACTCAGTGGCATTTGTTGAAATAGCCGTTTATAAATTGTTAAGTTAAGATTTGAGAGATGCAATTTAATACTGGTAGATTAATTCTGTGATTGTAATACGTAGCAAAATCCCTTTATGATCTGATTAATTGATGCATTGATGATTGATTTGTTATGTTTTACCCTAGAGTATTATTTATTAGTGAACCTACGCCCTATGCTTTTATTAATTGATTTCACCTTACTTTTATTCTTCTCCAATTTTATTGTCCTTAGTTTAATTTCTTTTACAACAACAAATTTGATTACTTGATAATCTAGATTATATTAATTAAATTGGAATAAAAAGACTTGTTTTCATGTAGATTCGACCCTTAGTGGTGTTAGGAATTACTTTTGATTAGGTGATACGACTTTAGTCTGTCAGTTCTCTCCACTCGGGCCGCTATATCGCATTGAAGTTGCGGATAATTGCCAATTGCAACAAACTCTCTTTGATGGAGGTTATCAATAAGCTTCAATGGGCCGACCCTTGCGGAAGTGATAGACTCAAGCTTGCTCTAAAGGTAAAGAAGAAGGAGTTTAACAACAAGGCAAGGATGCGATGCTTCTACTGTAGTCAGCGGGGCCACTACAAGAGAGAATGTAGCATGTACCTAGAAGATGAGGCAATGGGAAGAAAAATCTCCAGCTCAGGTATCTTCTTTATAAACTACAATTGAATACAAGAAATTCATAAGGTATTAGATTCCATTAATGACTCACTATATGCTCCTATTTCAGGAACCAAGTGAGAAGGGCTTACCAAGTGGATGTGGATATACAAGTGGAAGAAGAAGATAATATTTCTGGAAGGCTTGTAATCACATAGTTTGTCTTGACATAAAACCTGTTTAAGTTTTTGTTATCAACCACAACAAAAAAAAACAAGAACGAGAATGGAAAAAGGGAAGAACAAAAGAAAACAAACAAATACAACATGAAATTAAAGTAAGAACGAGAATGGAAAACGAGGAACTTACAACAGCAATGGAGGAACGACGTGCGTCTGAGAAGAAGACGAAGGGCGAGAAAGTTCGAAAATTAAAAGGGAAGAGGAAGATGAAAAAAATGAGAAAGGTATAAACAAGAAAAACAAGGAAAAGAATTAAATAGGGGAGTAAATGGGCGGTTGAGCAAATAATAAAGTCGAACCTCCATGTCACCTCAATAAAAATAAAACTGACCACTCATATGGATGACACGTGTCCCACTCATGCAAGACATCGTTCCCGCCTAAAAAAAATTAAAAAAAACCTTCAGCGGGAGTAATCGAAATTCCTCCCTGCAAGCTCGTCATTTCTCATACTTCAGCAGGAGTAATCGAAATTCCTCCTTGCAAGCTCGTCATTTCTCAGACTTCTGGGGAAGTAATCGGAATTCCTCCCTACAAGCTCGTCATTTCTCAGACTTCAGTGAGAGTAATCGAAATTCCTCCCTATAAATTTGTCATTCCTCGGGCTTTAGCGGGAGTAATCAAAATTCCTCCCTGCAAGTTTGTCATATCTTGAATTCTAGAAAAAACAATTTAAGTATAATAAAATTGTTCCCCTAGCATCAGCAAAAATGAACGACATGCTCCAACGTAATGTATCTCCACCAACCTGCAGCATGACCACTCAAGTATCAGAATCACATCGTCAATCCACAGACTTGGGGGGCTAGTGGTATATGAGGTAGCTTAGCCAGACGACCCGTTGAGCACCAGCCGATAAGACCATACGCTTAGAATAGCTAGCATAAGTAACCTCATACCACCTCTTGTGGGGCTAGTTGTAGGGGGTAGCTCATGATTAGTTATTTCCTCCAGCTGGAACCAGTAAAAAAAAGGGGGGGATTCGTGTAACACCCCTAAATCTCCCTCTACGGAAATATTAGTATAATACGTATAATTATACCGTAGAGATAGACTTGGGCGTATTACCGCCGCGTGATGACGAAAGTTACTCAAAATACTTAACTCAATAACAAAACTTGCAGCAGAAACTCAACTTTCTTTTATTAATACTTATAAAAATAGTAACATTGTTATGAGTACTCAAAAATAAAGACAATACCAACATTTCCTAATATAGGTGAAACCATTCCCGGGACTCCCATATGCTCATTCATGACTCCACCTGAAAATAGTCAACACAGCTTACCATTACGGTAAACAGGGCGAACCAAAACAAATAGGAAATACGAATTAGCAAAATATGTCAAGCACGATAAGTGCAAGATAGTGTTAACTCAATTTATTTGCAAACATGCTTTTAAAACAAATTCCAATAATTAATCCAATAATTTCAAACTCATTATCCAAAACCGATTCCAATGATTCAATACTCAAAATAATAGTTACTAAAACCAATTCCTTTATTAAGAACCAATTCCTTTGAATCCAATTCCTCACCCAAGTGTGCACACCCCCCAAGCTAGTCTCCTTATATTATAAGGCTATTCTTGAGGAAAGACCCGGTCATACAAAGTCCAAGGCCTAATCAATAAACCAAATCCGCATAGTGGGATTACTAACATGCTTATAAAGCATTAATAATAATAATTCAATAGTTCTATAAATCCTTTTAATATCCAATATTTCCAATATGATTCAAAATCCTTTTTAATTAATTCCACATGTTTTCAAAATCAAACGTTGTAAATAAATACTTGAGAATAAAATCTCATATAAAAATATCTTTTCAAAATCAACAACTCTTCCTTGAAAAACCTTTATTTAATTCAACAAACCTTTTAAAATCAATTCCTTTATTTAAACATGATAAGTAATCCAAACCATTTAAAACATGATTTAAAAATCAATCATTCAAAATACTTTTATTAAAACATAATTTATTTTAAAATCATAATTCAAATTAATTTACGTCAATTACCAATCAAATCATGTAAAACAAGTTATTCAAACCAATCACTTTCAAAGGTATCTAGCCACCTAAACATAACGTACCTGGATCCTTGCTAGAAAAACCACACAAAAAGAACCTCATGAACCTTGATCAAACACACCCTACAAATATATATAACCTAAATAAATATAAGGTTAACAAAAAATTATAAACCCCCAACTATATGTACATGAACCTTTTAAATTACTTTCTCATAAACATCATTAAAAATATGATTTTATATAATTAAAACTACTCATAATATTTATTTATAAATCCCCCAAATAATAATAATAATAATTGAATAAGAGAAGAGAATAAGAAAAGATAAGAAACCAAGGAAAAGAGAAGAATTGGATTTGTGTTGGAAAGAATATAATAGGCAGAACTTGCAGAGGCTATAACTCCTTTGATATAACTCCGAATTGGGTGATTCTTGAGCCTAACCTCAAGGATTTTTTGAGAGGAACGTCAATACCCCAAAAACTGACCAGAAGTGCCCAAAAATTGGCTTCAAAGATAAACGGGATGATTTGTGTAAAATTGAGCAGAAAATAAGAGAATTGGTGTTAAGAATGTGAGAGGTATGAAGGGGTATTTATTGGCTAGATCATGCAAGAAATATGGCAAGAGAATGTGGGAAGAATTATGGCAAGTAGGGTTTATGGGATTACTTGGAGAAGTGAGTAAAAGGATTAAGGAAAGTTTGGATATTAAGGTGATTATGTATACTTGAATATGGAAGGTATGTATGTCATGAAAAATAATATGGAAATTAGAATTACATGGGGAATAATTAAGAAGAATGATTGGCAAGAAAATATGGTTATTAGACATTAAAAAGATGGAGAATTAGAAGGAAAATAAGAGATTTTGGGAGATAATTAAAAATATAGTTTTACCAAATAAATTCCCCCAAAATAATTCATGAGGGCCGAAAATATTGCGCTTACCATACCTCAAAATTTTGGATTACTCTAGATATATTTAGGAATATTTTTCTCGGTTTTTAAGGAATAATATAATTGTACCAATTAATTAACAATAAATAATCAAGAAAAATCAAATTTTCTATACTTGGAAAATCCGAAAATCCTAGCTAATTATTGGAAAATTTCAGCCATAACAAAATAATTAATAAATTTTTTTTTGCTTTAATTAAAATATCCGAAAGATGTAAATAATCCGGCTTTTAAAATAGGATAAATGGATAATATATCTTATCCAAAATAATGATTAGTTTTTAAAATACTGTTGGCGCAAAAATTCAAATATCATTTTGGCTCCAAATAATAAATTTACTAAAATACCCTTTTTATAAATTAATTCTTAATTAATTAATTAGAAAATACGTATGAAAATACGGGGTATTATAATTCGCTGCACAAGCAAGAGCCGACATGAGTGACCTGTTGGGTTTCGATGAGTCTGACTCACCACGGAAGAAAATCCGAGCCAAGACCACACTCATACTAAATATAATCATAAAGCATAATTAACTTAAACAACAAGATTAAGAAATAGATTAATACCTTTGGCGCGTGCTTCGCTCACTAAAAGAGCTCTTACTTCAAAAGTTGTAAGCCCCGCTCGCACGAGGACCTCCAACAAAGTCCACTCGCAACTCGAGCCCGAAAAATGGTCTAATGCTTAGGAGTTAGCTAATCCCGACCTAAACCCGAGTAATTAATTGTGTTCAAAGGTTTTCAAAATGGTGATGCCTTTTTCAACACTTACTCAACTGCTTTTCCTAATACCTCAACTTAGGTATTTATACGAAAAGACAAGAGTGAGATTTGCTCTTCCATCAATGAGGGAAAATTGATTTTTCCATTTTATTTTTAAATCAAAAATAAAATTAATTATCAAGCTACTAATAAATCAACTAGTTGCATATTCATGAGAGAGGTTAGGTGAGGACCACTTGGAAAAGGGGGGACCAAACTTGCTCACCAATCCTCTCTCATAGCCGGCCACCTAAAGCCTCAAGCATCCAATCCACATGTCCCACGTGGCACCCACACTTGGGCACCAAGGAAGCCAAGTGTGGGCTACTTAGCAGCTACCACACCTTCGGCCAGGCAGGCCACGCAAATATGTGCGAGTTGCTTGGACGAGGCCTGCAACCAGCAAGCCACGCACACAAGTGCTAGTTGCGGGCCGATGCCTACTAGCATGTCTCACACATTTGTACGAGCTGCTGGCCAGGCTTGCGGCTAGCGAGCCACGCACATCAGTGCGGGCTACAGGTAGCAAGCCGCACACATTAGTGCGGGCTACTAACCAGCCTTGCTAGCCATGGTGCGCTAGCACGCACCAGCCAGCCTAAGCTTGGCTTTGTGCGCTTGCTAAACACCTTCCTAGGCCATATGTCACTAGCAGTCGGTTTGCTTGGGGCATTCTGATGATAGGGGTATTTTTGTAATTTTTTTGATTTATTAGTAATTTTCTCGTCTCATATTTTATGAATTTCAACTCGACTTTTGACGCTCCAAGCTCGAATTTCCGACGTCTAAATATTAATTACTCGGGCGACTCATAATTCTTTCCGAATTAATTTGTCGCGTCGCTTCGTTAGTTGCTTGGATGTGACCTGAAGGGTTTAGTCAAGATTAAGCTGTATTATTAATTATACATTAATATTACGGAAGCGGCCTCCACCTAGGCATTTCGATCACTTAACCTCATTGAATAATTAGCTTTCTAATAATTCTGAACCCTCTATCGGAATAATACACTTGTTAGAAGGACACCATTCCTTTCATTACCTCATACCACCTCGTGAGAGGCTAGTTTTATAAGGTAGCTCTTACTGAGCTATCACCGGGCTCCTAGACTGACCCCTGGGGTGCACAGTCATTGCTGGAAGGATAGCCAAAGGGGTTCCTCAACCTGATAAAGTTAGTCCGCTGGCTGACCAAGTACGACTCTCCCCAAAGGAGATCGTCCGCCTATAAATAGATGGAAAAGTAAAATGGAAAAGAGGTAAGCACACGAGTTATTACACTCTCTCTATCTTTCTATGTACACTTTCTATCTCCAAAACACATTCTAACTTAAGCTTTGAAGGGGGGTTCCTCGAGCCACCGCTGAGGGCAGTATTTGTGTGCTGCCTTGTGCAGGTCGTCGATGGGACCCAGCTCATGCCAGCAGAACCCTTGGATTCATACCTGGAATAGTACTCATTTACAAAGCTAAACTAGTAGCAAAAGTTTACAAGCAAATTCATAGTATTTATTACAATGAAACCTTTACTCTGGTCGCAATGCTTTAACCCGTTCAGATCTTACTATCCATTGCTACATATTACAACTATGAAATATGGCAGATGGACGTCAAAATCGACTTCCTCAATGGAATTTTGGAAAAAACTGTGTATATGACACAACCTGGAGGTTTTGTGGACCAAAACAATGTTGGGAAGGTACGTAAGATTAAAAAGTCCATTTATGGGCTAAAGCAAGCTAGCAGAAGTTGGAATCTACGATTCTATGAAGCCATCAGTAAGTTTGGCTTTATAAAGAATCCAGATGAATCATGTGTTTACAAGAAGGTCAGTGGGAGTGACATTGCCTTCTTAGTCTTATATGTCGATGACATATTGCTCATTAGAAATAGCATTCCGATGTTAGAGTCTGTAAAGGCCTGGCTTACAAAATGTTTTTCAATGAAAGACTTGGGAAAGGCTCAGTACATATTGGGCATCAAGATCTATAGGGATAGATCTAAGTGGATGATTTGAAAGGAATGGTGTCCTTCAAACATGTGTATTATTGCGTTAGTGGGTTCAGAATTATTAGAAAGCTAATATATTTAGTAAGGTCAAGTGATCGGAATGCCTGGGTGGAGGCCGCTTCCGATCACTAATATTAATGCATAATTAATATTACAGCTTAATCTTGACTAAACCCTTCAGGTCACACCCAAGCAATGAACGAACCGACACAACAAATTAATTAGGAAGAAATTAATGAGTTGCCCGAGTAATTAATATTTATACGTCGGAAATTCAAGCTTGGAGCGTCAAAACCGAGCGTCGGAGAATCTCAAATGTCGAGCTAAAATTTAGAATTTGGCAAGACGCGAAAATGCTTCAAGTAACAAGTAAAATCCTAGCCACGCGAACGGCTAGAAGAGTGCGCCAAATAGGAGTGTGTCACGTGGCAGCACCACATTTGCAGCCGCCACGCTGGCATCCACATAGTGGCAGCCACCAAGTGGCAGTGTGCCACGTGGTAGCACGCCATGGTGGCAGCGTGCCATGTGGCAACGCGCCATGGTGGCAGAGCGCCACGGTGGCAGAATATGTGGCAAGGGGCCGTGGACCTGGGTAATGGGTCATAGACACGGGCCAAAAAAAAGTTGCCCAACCGAACCCAACTTGGGGCTCAAGGTTGGGTGACACATGGTTATTTCACAATGCATGTGAAATGCCTTGGGGACAAAGTGAGAAAGTGGTCCTCACCTAACCATGTGAAACTTGTTACTTGTTCCGTAGTTTATTTAACTAAGGGTTGAATTCATCAATCTTTCCATGTGGGATCTTTTTGTAAAAAAGTCCCATATTGAAAGATGAGTGGAATTCAAGCTATCCTTCCTTATAAATAGCCAAAGCATGGCTTGAGAATTCTTTGATTGAGTAGGAGTTCAATAGGGCATTTCCTTTGCAAAAACCCTTAAACTCATATAATACTCGGGTTTTGGTCGGCCTCGTTAACCTCGAGGCAACGGACCTAAAAGTCGGTAGTTGTTCTTGCGGGTGGATTTCCGTTGGAGGCTCTCGTGTTTTTGGGGCTAAGCTTTCAAGTAAGAGCCCATTAGGTCGGGCGAAGCACGCACCAAAGGTAATAGTTTTATCTTAATCTTGTGATTAATTTAATTATGTTTATGGTTTTATTTATTGCGAGTGCGGTCTTGTTTTTGGGTTTGTTTCCGCGGTGAGTCGGACTCACCAAACCCTATACATGATTGGCTTGAGCCAGAGTTCTTATATCGATAAGGTACTGGCACGAATCGGTATACAAGAGGCCAAAAGAGGTCACCTACCCATTTCACATGGCATAACCCTGAGCAAGAAGCAATGTCTAAAGAAACCTGATGAGCTAGAAAGGATGAATCAGATTTCATATGCTTCGTTAATTGGACCGATCATGTATGCCATGATATGTACTAGGCCATATGTATCGTATGCCTTGAGTGCAACAAGCCGATACCAATTAGACCTAGGAGAGGCGCATTGGACTGTGGCAAAGAATATTCTAGAGTACTTGAAAAGGAATAAGGATAAATTCCTAGTATATGGTGGCTCACAAGAATTAGTTGTTGAAGGTTATACTGACGCAAGCTTCCAAAAACATAGAGACGATTTCAAATCACAGTCTGGATATAAGTTTTGTCTAAATTGAGGAGCGTTTAGTTGGAAGAGTGACAAGTAGAGTGACTCTTCTTTTATCTTTATAAATAGAGGTAATATCACCATTTTTCAATCATTAACAATCTTGATCACCAAATCATTCTCTCTTCCTCTCTTATACACCAAAAAATCATTCTTTCTCTTCTCTCTTACATTCTAAGCCTTAAACTTATATTTCTAATCACATCATTCCTTCCCTAAACACTCCAAGAAGTCCATACTAGATCCAAGGTTCCATACTTAAACCAAGGCATAAAAAGGTAAAATTGACTAAGGGTTTAGACCAAACCAACTCTACTTTTAACTTAATTTAACTGTTTCAATTTGATTTATATTTTTTTATTGAACCTACTAACAATTTATTAATGATGTAGCAATTCAACGAAACGTAGAATGTGAGTAATTAGTCACTTAATTACTCTTATTTTTATTCTTGTTGCTAGTATCATGAATAGGTTTATTTATACTTCATTTAACTAACAATTTATTATTGAATTTCTTCCAATATTAATGTTGATTCAATTGTTATTATGATCACCATATTGCATGTTAAAGGGAAGATGTAATCGAAAATTAAACCTAATAAGATAATTTGGACAACTGATTTAGGATCCTTTTTAATCTTGTTGTTTAATTAAATTGATCAAAAATATTTTAGAATTATATGTGGCATTAATATTTAACCAATTTAGCATAATAATAGTTTGGATCAAATTGAAGATTTGTTTGTATGCCTTTAATATAATTGGAAATAATTTTCACTATAAAAATCGAGTAGCGGCCAATACGGGTGAATGTGACTCCATGACTCACTTCGTGACATCATCCCCGATCCTCCTTTTGTGGTTCCGAACCATATGGAGTTAGTAATCTCATGGATTATGAATGAGGCGTAACCTTCATGGGTCAATTGTTGTTACCTATCGTTGTCCCTTAATAGTGGTTGCCTTTTGTGATCCGTGAACGGTTTACAAGTTCCTTAAAAACTTGTTCGCGGCTCCCTACTTTCCTTATCCCTAATCGTTGTCTCTAAATTTTTATGTCAATTCCCACTTCCTATGAGTGTCAAGCATATTCACATAAGCTTAACGTAGGCGCGCTTCGAATGACGCCTACAGAAAGCGCATATAAATATGAGAAGAATAAAGTAGAGGCTTATTTTTAGGGCAGGTTCAATCTCTTTTAGGTTGGATTTGTCCCTTCTTCCCCGAATATCGAGTCATGGTTCAGGACCACTCGGAGTTAGCAATCTCATGGATTGTGAATGGGTGTAACCTTCACCATGTGAATAGTTTACAAATTCCTAGAACATGTTGGCAACTCTTTTGCTCTAGCTTCCTTCCCTTTGGACGACACCATGCTTAAGGTTATGATCACAGCGGGGCTCAAGTGTGGGATGCTTGAAATATTCCCTACAAAAGGTTATAAACCTATCTGAAGTTACCATAAAGTGTGGGGGTGTTTGGGAAAAATAGGTCTTCCTGACTTTCAAAAGAGTAAGATTGGTCCAACGGCTGTAGATGAAATATTTATTGGTTGCATATAGATTTATTCTTAAAGATGCATCTGGTTTTGGTGCAATTAAAGAGCCAAGGGATGTTGAATTTTTTAAACATTTTTTTCCTATGAAAGTATCTGTGCAATCCACTTTACCTGCTGCATCTTCTTCCAATCACGAACATGCATCATCAAGTGAGCGTTTAAAACCAAGAAGAAGTAAGCGAGCTAGAATTGAGTCTAGTTTTGGATCTGATTTTCTTACTACCTTCTTAACCAAACATGAATCTATAATGAGCACGAAGTAAATGTTTTTCTTTTAGAAGAAGACCCAAGGACCTTTAGGGAGGCTATGCAATTAGTAGACTCAAACTTTTTGTTAGAAGCCATAAATAGTGAAATAGAGTATACCATGAGTAATAATACTTGGGTTTTGACTTATCATCCTAGAGGATGTAAGGCTTTAAGTATCAAGTGGATTTTCTTAAAAAAAAATTTAAACTAGATGGGTCAATAGATAAATACAAAGCCATACTTGTGGTTGGAGGGTGTTCAGGGTTAAAATACCCTAGACACATGGTCCAATCGGAGAGGGACACGTGTTACTCTTGGATGGGTTCAACATGGACCAATCATCATTTGACACATGTTAGCCTCAAATGATAAATGGAATGGCGGCCTTTAGGGCCCAATTAGGTTACAGCTAAGTTCGACCTGATTCCTAACGGATACGTAGGCAACCTCACATTGAGGTGCGGCCACATTCATATGCATGATTGAGTCAAAGAATATTCAATGCTTATCCCTATGACCCTATCCATCTAGAGATAGACATGGGGGTTGAACCCACATCATTTATCCTACCTAGTCTAAAGAGTCACCATCTCGACTTTTCTCATATCTATTTCCCTCACCATAGCCTTTGCAGCCTCACCTTAGTATCACTTTCACACACTTCTTGCACACTTACATAGTCATATCATCTTTCCCTTAGGAAGCCTTTATCATGAAATCTAGTTTCCCTACCGCGCATTCTTTATCATCTTTCAAGACAACATTCATTAGAAGAAACATTGTATACTTGCTTAGCTTCCTAACCTGAGCAATGTTCATTGTTTCATGCATCGCATAATGTGCTGAGAAACATTTATATATCAATGATTTTAAATCATACATAGCATATCGTGCTTAGCTCCTTGACCTTAGCAACGTTCATTATGAAATAATCACTTCATCTATATATGTGCTTAGCTTCAAGACCTAAGTGACGTTCAAGATCGTTTCTTTACACCGTATATGATGCTTAGCTCCATGACCTAAGTTCAATCATCGTGTCACATGATGTAATTGTCCTTAGCCTCCTGGCCTAAGGACATGCATCATACATACATTAGTTTCAAAAAAGCAATTCAATCCATGCAATTCATTTTGTCTTGTTCAACGAGGAAGTTCAAAACTTCTTTACTTTTCTTTTTGAGAAGTTAAAAAACTTTTTCAAAATTTCTCATCAAGGGAAGATCAAAATTAAAAGTTCAGTTTTCACGTCTTTCTTTTTCGGGAGAAAGTCGGTACCCTCCACTCGTGTCATGACAAAAATGACGGAATGTTTGCCCACACACACCATATACACACACAACCACAAGTTATACATATGTCATGTCATGTGAAGTCAAACTTGGTCAAGTCAGTTGATCTAGTCAGTTATAGTCTATTCGTGTCCCTTGGCAAATTTTAATTTGCAGGTCTCAATTACAGCCCACGACCGGGGACAAGCGGACCATCTACATCCCACGTTCTGGGACAAGTGAACCATTTACAGCCCAAGTTCGGGGACATTCGAACCACCCTCATTTCATGGCGCACGGTTCTCGATACACAGAGACTTGCAATCTTATGGAAAATAGTTGGTCGTTGTCATCTCTCAAAACGAAGAAATCAACGATTACATAATATGTCGACTTTCCTCAAGCATGGAAAGTATCATTCGGTAGATTTCTTCAAGCATAGAAAGCTGCCAAAATCATTTGTTGACTTTCCTCAAGCATGGTAAGTATAATCTGGTGGATTTCTTCAAGTATAGAAAGCTGCCAAAATCATCTGTTGACTTTCCTCTAGCCGGAAAGTATCATCAGGTAGATTTCTTCAAGATTAGAACGCTACCAAACTCATCTGTCGACTTTCCTCAGGCATGGAAAGTATCTCAACAAAACGTCACCTGGTGGATTCCTTCAAGCATAGGAAGCTACCAAACTCATTTGTCACCGATACATTGGTGTCAGATAAGCATTCTATCTCTTTACTCTTTTATATGTAGAACAAACATTTTTCTGCAGGTATCGGCGTATATGGAGTGAATTTGGATCGCAGAATGTCTTAAATTTTTCTCCGCCCCTATTGACTACTTTAACTATCGTTTTTGAAACTGACATTTCTAGCTAGAAACTCAGTCCAAGTAGGGGCTTTTGAAAACACCTAAAAATGTCTCCCCTTAGCCAAACCCGATGATGAACAACCTTTCACTGCCATTATTGGTTGGGTTGAGTATTTAATCTTGGAGTGCTTAAATCCATATTTCCATTACATAAACCAACCCAATTTCTAGCCCATTTCCTCAAAACATAACTTATATTCCTCTTTTCGTGCCTTTAAACCCAAAATAATTCATTCCGTGTCCTTTAAAATCATTCATTTCTTGTCCTTTTTATAAAAACGTTTAGTTCAATTTATTTTGGTCCATAATATGGGTCCAATGATTTGATAATTGGATGGGGCTTTAAAAGAAATTTCCAACGATATATTATAAGCCAAAATCCTAGTTATAACGAATAACTTATGGTCAAAATATTAAACTGAGCCCAAACCGAACCTAAGCCCACCTTACCTACGACCCAATTATCATGTGGAGGGTCTATATTATTTAATCCCATTCCTAAACCAATGAGGATTAATTGAAAACTTTTATAAGTTTCTAAAAGATCTTAATTATCCTTTTGGAAAAGATAAATTTAAAGAGTTTGAAATTGAATTAAACTTTTATTTTGAAAGTGCTAAGCTAATTTTATTCGAATAGAAAGACGTTCAAAGATAGACAGATTTTATTTTCGTACCTTATAGTTTTAAATCCAAATCATAAATGTTTAGATAGCCCTTGAAATTATCTTTCCAATGATATATTATAATATCAATTCCGAGGTATAACGGAAAAGATATGAATTAACTATCAAACTCTATCCAAACCTGACACCGTCTCACTATTTCGGATATATCGTTTTTTCTACAAATTATTTTAATCTGATTCTAATTGGATTAGAAAGTAGACTTAAAGAGCTTTCCAATGACATATATTTATCTTATTCCGTGACGAGTAGAAAACTAGGTCGTTATTTAATCTTCCCTCGGTCAAACGTAATTTATAAACACATAACAAACCTAAATACGAGTATAAAGGCAAGTCAAGGGTCGAACCCAAAGGAACGGTAATGTTCAAGCACTTTCAATTATGCGCCTAAGCTAGGTCGAAGACGAAGGTAAGACAGAATACTAACAACTAACGAAACAAGTAACCAAACAAATATAACACTAGGAACGGGGATCAACAAGTAATCTTGTCAATTGTAACAACTTGGGAAGAGCATGCCAATTAAAGGTTGTGAAGACTAATGATAAGAGAAATCAATTGGAATCAAAGAGCTATCTCCTAATTGTTAAGCTAGGGTTCACTTTGAATAACAAACCAAGAGAATCACAATCAAAACCAATCGATAATTGCAATTCCTAAATTAATCGTTCTTGTCATTATCAATTAAAATGCAATCTTGCATCATTGTCAAGGCCTAATCGAATTACACACATGCAAACCTTCATTAATCAATTTAATCTCAACAATCAATTAACACAATTCCCAAATTAATCACAATAAATTAATCATACAAGTTTCACCCAATTCCTAGCCAACTACTACTCAAATATCATCATCTATCAAAAATCAACTAAAGAAATCAAGAATTCAAAAAATATAGAGAATAACGACACTAATCAAACATCAAAATCAATTCAAACAAACATGAAATTAAATAAAGCAATATAGAGGAGAGAGAGTGAGAAATCTTCAATGATTGATAATGAAGATTTCAATACAATTGTCATATTGAATCTTCAACCTCTCAAATAACCATTAGAATTTCTCGCTTTTTCTCTCTAAAATCTACTCCTAAAACTAACCCTAGATCTAGAGAGAAAAGCTCTCAACTAAGCTAAGAAATATGTGGTCTAATTCTAATTCTAATTGTCTAATTGTTTCTCTCTCTAACCAAAAATGGGTATTTATAATTACAAGGTTAAAAGAAATTAAAAGAGAAAAGAAAATAAAAGAAAAATAAAAGAAAAGGAAAAGAAATAAAATAAATAAGAAAATAAAAGAAAAGAAAAGGAAAAAGAAATAGAAAATAAAAAGGAAAACTAAAAACAAATAAAAGATTGAAATTAAAAGAAACGAAAACAAGTTCAGTGGATTTCGAAATCGGCAGCTCCAATATTAGGAAATTCTCCCATGCTTCGCACAGCACACCAAATAACCATCATCATGATTCGATCAACACACTTCATCAAAATCAAAGGCTTCAATTGGAACCCAGCTGTGCGCATCTCTGATTCTTCTTTAGTGCAATATTAAGGTCAGATGCAGCCGGGATTATTGGCAAAAATTGGGTGGCTGGTTGCGGCTGGAAGGTGGTGCGAAGGTGGTGTTTGTTTCGGCTGGAAGTTGGTACGACGGTGGTGGTTATTGCGGCTGGTTGTGGCTGTGAATTGGGGATATGTTACGTGATGTGATCTGTTGTGTGATGTGAAAAGAACAGGGGAGCTGCGTGAAATAAGGCACGAAGGGGCCGCGCCCGCGATGCTTGAGCCGCGCCCACAGTGCTTGAGCTGCGCCCGCGGTCAGACCGCAGAGAGTTCCTGGTCGATTTGGCTGTTTTGGTGCAACAAAGCCCGCGCCCACAGCTTGTAGACCCGCGTCCGCGGCTATCATGGCTGCTGGGTTGTGATGAGACTTTTTGGTTTGTTATGTTGCAACACTTAATTGATTTTGAATCTAAAACCTCAAAACATCAAGCTTGAACATCAGAACTCCAAATATGACAATTTGAATTGTGTCTTGTCCCGAGCAATCACCTACACGAACAATCGAACATGAGGGAGAAATAGGAGACGAATAAAATAAAATAAATAAAATGGAAATAAATAAAGTAAAAATAAAAGAAATAAAACTAAAACTATGAATTAAGGAATAAAATCATGAAAATTTAATAAAAACTAATCAAAACCCAAAATGAGTTATTAAAATGGAAACCAAGGAAAAGTAAGAAAATTATATGAAAATATAGAAAGAAAATATAGAAAAAAGACCTAAATCTTATTATTTTGAGCGTCATAAATGACCCTTATCATTCCGATTTCATGATCAAAAGATATGATAAAAACAAAAAAAACGGCAAAAACTGCAATCTATCGAGCTTTATTCCGATTTAATTTGGATCTTCTCTTGATTCTTCGACCCCTCTTTTTCCTTATAAATAGAGGTCATATATCCCCATTTTCAATGATCAAAAAGCTTCATCATCAAATCATTCTCTTATCCCTCTTTAGCCTAAACACTAGCCTCCTCATTCTTTCACTATTCCTTCCTTGAAGCACTCCAAGGAGTCCATACAATATCTGAAGTTCTATACTTTAACCAAGGCGTGATAGGTAGAATTAACTGAGGGTTTGGACTAAATCAACTCTACTTTTAATTTAATTTAATTTCCATTTGATTTATATTTTTTTACTGAAGTTACTAACAATTTATTCATGATGTACCAATTCAACGAAACGCGGAAAGTGAGTAATTAATCACTTAATTACTCTTATTTTTATTCTTGTTGCTAGTACCATGATTAGGCTAATTTATGATTTGATTTGACTAACGATATTATTGTTAAATTGCTTCCAATATTAATGTTTATTCTATTTTTACTTTTGATCACCATATTGCATGTTAAAGGGAATATGTAATTGAAAATCACGCCTAGTAAGATAATTTGGACCACCGGTTAGGTTCCTTTTTAATCTTGTTATTAATCAAAGTAATCACTAATATTTTAGAATTATTTGTTGCATTAATATTAAACCAATTTATCATAATAATAAGAGAGAATACTAACAACTAACGAAACAAGTAACCAAACAAATATAACACTAGGAACAGGGATCAACAAGTAATCATGTCAATTGCAACAACTTGGTAAGACCATGCCAATCAAAGGTAATAAAGACTAATGGCAAATGCAATCAATTGGAATCTAAGAGCTATCTCCTAATTGTTTGGCTAGGGTTCACTATGAGTAACAAACCAAGAGAAACACAATCAAAACCAGTCTATAATTGCAATTCCTAAATCAATTGTTCGTGTCATTAGCAATTACAATGCAATCTAGCATAATTCTCAAGGCCTAATCAAATTACACACATGCAAAACCTTCATTAATCAGTTTAATCTCAACAATCAAACAACACAATTCCCAAATTAATCAAAATTAATCAATCATACAAGTTTCACCAAATTCCTAGCCAACAACTACTCAAATATCATCATCTATCAACAATCAACTAAAGAAATCAAGAATTCACAAAATATGGAGAACAACTGCACTAATCAAGCATCAAACATCAAAATCAATTCAAACGAACGTGAAATTGAATAAAGCAATAAAAATGAGAGAGAGTGAGCAATCTTCATTGATTGATAATGGAGATCTACAATACAATTGTCATCTTGAATCTTCAACCTCTCAAATAGTCATTGGAATTCCTCGCTTTCTCTCTCTAAAATCTACTCTTAAAACTTACCCTAGATCTAGAGAGAGAAGCTCTCAACTAAGCTAAGAAATTTGTGGTCTAATTCTAATTCTAATTGTCTAATTGTTTCTCTCTCTAACCCAAAAATGGGTATTTATAATTACAAGGTTAAAAGAAAATAAAAGAGAAAAGAAAATAAAAGAAAAATAAAAGGAAAGGAAAAGAAATACTACCTCCGTTTCATATTATTTGCAACGATTTGACATAAAGTAAAGAGAAAAAAATGTCTAATCGTTGCAAATAATATGAAACGGAGGTAGTAAAATAAATAAGAAAATAATAGAAAAGGAAAAGGTAATAGAAAATAAAAAGAAAAACTAAAAACAAATAAAAGAATAAATTAAAAGAAACGAAAACAAGTTTAGTGGATTTCGAAATCGGCAGCTCCAATATTGGGAAATTCTCCCATGCTTCGCACAACACACCAAATCACTATCATCATGGTTCAATCAACACACTTCATCAAAGTCAAAGGCTTTAATTGGAACCCAGATGTACGCATCTCTGATTCTTCCATTAGAGTGCAATATTAAGGTCAGATGCAACCGGGATTATTGGCGAAAATTGGGTGGCTGGCTGGAAGGTGGTGCGAAGGTGGTGTTTGTTTCGGCTGGAAGGTGATGCGAAGGTGCTGGTTATTGCGGCTGGTTGCGGCTGTGAGTTAGGGATTTTTCGCGTGATGTGATTTGTTGCGTGATGTGAAAAGAACAGGGGAAAAGCGTGAAACGCGGTGCTTGAGCCCCGCCCGCGGTGCTAGAGCCACGCCCACGGCCAGACTGCGGAGAGTTCCTGGTTGATTTTGCTGTTTTAGTGCAACAAAGCCCGCGCCCGCGGCTTGTAGACCTGTGTCCGCGGCTATCATGGCTTCTAGGTTGTGATGAGACTTGTTGGTTTGTTATGTTGCAACACTTAATTAATTTGACATCAGAACTCCGAATATGACAATTTGAATCGTGTCTTTTCCCGAGCAATCACCTACACGAACAACCAAATATGGGGGAGAAATAGGAGTTATTAAAATTGAAAACCAACGAAAACTAACAAAATTATATGAAAATATAGAAAAAGGACCTAAATCTTATTCTTTTGAGCGCCATAAATGACCCTCATCATTCCGATTTCTGGATCAAAAGATATGATCAAAACAAAAAACTGCAAAAACTGCAATCTATTGAGTTTTATTTCGATTTAATTCGGATCTTCTCTTGATTCTTCGACCCCTCTTTTTTCCTTATAAATAGAGGTCATATCTCCCATTTTTCAACGATCAACAAGATTCATCATCAAATCATTCTCTTATCCCTCTTTAGCCTAAACACTAGCTTCCACATTCTTTCACTATTCCTTCCTTTAAGCACTCCAAGGAGTCCATACAATAGCTGAAGTTCTATACTTTAACCAAGGTGTGATAGGTAGAATTAACTGAGGGTTTGGACCGAATCAGCTCTACTTTTAATTTAATTTAATTTCTATTTGATTTATATTTTTATTGAAGTTAATAACAATTTATTCACGATGTAGCAATTTAAGGAAACGCGGAAACTGAGTAATTAATCACTTAATTACTCTTTTTTTTTTCTTGTTGCTATTATCATGATTAGACTAATTTATGATTTGATTTGACTAACGATATTATGGTTAAATTGCTTCTAATATTAATATTTATTCTATTTTTATTTTTTATCACCACATTGCTTGTTAAAGGGAATATGTAATTGAAAATCACGCCTAATAAGATAATTTGGACAACCGGTTTAGGTTCCTTTTTAATCTTATTATTAATCAAAGTAATCACTGATATTTTAGAATTATATGTTGCATTAATATTAAACCAATTTAGCATAATAATAGTTAGGAGAAAATTGAATCTTCGTTTGCATGCCTTTGAGATCGCAGGAATTACATTTCACTATTAGAATCGAGTAGAGGCCAATACGGGCGAATGTGACTCCATGACTCACTTCGTACCATCATCCCCGATCCTCCTTTTGTGGTTCCGAACCATATGGAGTTATTAATCTCATGGATTATGAATGGGGTGTAACCTTCATGGGTCAATCGTTGTTGCCTTCGTTGTCCCTTTATCGTGGTTGCCTTAAATGACCCGTGAAGGGTTTACAAGTTCCTTATAAACTTGTTGGCGGCTACCTACTTTTCTTGTCTTTAATCATATTATGTAAATTCCCACTTCCTATGTGTGCCAAGCGTATTCACAACATGCTTTTAACGTAGGCGCACTTCAAACGACGCCTACAATTTGGCGACTCCACTGTGGAGGATTCTTTGTTATTTATCGATTTGAGTGATCGGTATTTTAATTGAGATGAGTGGATAAGACTTGAAAGATTCTTGAATTGTATTCCTGCGATTTAATGGCATTGTCACATATACATATGCTTTTTTTATTACCTATTTTACCACAATAGTACGTGTTCTACGTATGTGGCTAGCCCGGGGGATTTAAGCTCTATCAACCCAAAAACGCTCATGGCAATAAGGGTTCATCCGAGTTTTTAAATCCACCCAAACCATGGAGTCGAGTTCGATTTCATCACGAACTCGCGAAGCCGCCCGTTGTAATACACCCTCAAGGGAGGCTGCCTTGCTAACGCGTCCAAACTCTTAACCATGGTACCCTTTGACACCCAGATAAGCTTGACCATAGTCGAACATAGAACTTGACTTTAGGTTGCAAACTTCATTGCATCATGCGTGAAAATGTGCTTATGTGTGCATTTAGTTTTACTTTTCATTTATTTATTTATATTTTTCTCCTCTCAAACCCTTTTTTTTGTTAGAGTCATTTTTTTTTTAATTTTTGAGTCACCCGGACTTTTATTCCCGTATACTATACAAGAGTCAACTTGTTTTGGTCATAGTCGGAGTTCTAAAAAGAGTTACATGTCGCGCCACCTATGGATCTGTAGCCCTGAGTTGTATCTTTCATTTGGAGCTACTTTCGTCCAAATTAGAGTCACATATCAAAAGTTATAACCGATATACTATAGCCTGTTCAGTTTAGGTGTCTTTGTAGTGTCAAAATTTTTTTTTCTCAAGCTAGTCTTATCCAATACCTTTAATCTGTGTCAACTCGTATAACATATGATTATAGATTTTTGTTTTTATTTATTTATTTATTTTTATACTCATGAGTCCTAACTCTTCTAGAATTCTAGTCCTCTTCCTAGTTTCTTGTGATCGATTTTTGTGCTAACCTTAACAGGTATTCTTTGACTTTGATTGTGGTTGATCTTATTTATGAATAATGATTTCCAATGGACCGTTTTCACCTAGTAAATAGCAAAAACCTTAAAATTGGATAAAACTAATCAAGTTAGTTTGTCTTTTAGTCTTGCGTGCTATTTGATCATTGGGTCCTTTGTTTTTCACAACGTCCTCATGTTTACCCATGCGATCATAACATGAGTCTTAATAAACTCACCTAATAACACATGTTGAGTCATTGCACACACTTTGTCTCCGAGTCATGCACCATATTGTTTATGATCGTCTATTAGGATCATGCATGCGTTGTTTTCCGTCGTAATAGGAATGAGTGGAGTATATCCCATCAGTTTTTAAAAAATTGTTTCATACACTCCTCCTTTCCTATTAGAGTATTGAGTGAATGCATTAAGTGAGTTCATCCTTACACAGTACTTGAGTTTAAAATCACTAGGCAATAGTTGGAAGAATAAGGGGAACGTCACTCCTTCCTTTATTCCTTCCAATCAAAGCATCAACAACAACAAACTTCTTTCCTTACCAAGCGGCAAGAAGTAACTCACAAAAAGCCACGAAGACAAAGCACGATGCAAGCTTCTCACAAAGATTTCATGTTTTCTTTTTCTTTTGTTTCAAACCCTCCCCCCTATAAAGTCTAGCATAGGTTCTCCTTATCCATGTGTCACATTTATTACCTTCTTCATAAATGAGCATCTCTTTCTTACATTCAATCATGTGATTAGCAACAACAAAAAAAAAAAATATCAATTGTCCTACTGAACACAAGGTACACCAATGATTTGAGGCACCTTTGCAACCCTGTCATTCACCTTATACCATTTTCAATCACATATTCATTTCTTCATCAACCACTTTGAGCCTCGTCTAACAGTTGGGTTCATTTATTTAACCCACATTCACCTAACCCACATACAATTTCTTGATCAAAAGATATGATAAAAACAAAAACCGCAAAAACTGCAGTCTATCGAGTTTTATTCCGATCTAATTCGGATCTTATCTTGATTCTTGGACCCCACTTTTTTCCTTAACAATAAAGGTCATATCTCCCCTTTTTAATAGATCAACAAGTTTCATCATCAAATCATTCTCTTATCCCTGTTTAACCTAAACACTAGCCTCCCCATTCTTTCACTATTTCTTTCTTTAAGCACTCTAAGGAGTCCATGCAATACCTGAAGTTCTATACTTTAACCAAGGTGTGATAGGTAGAATTAATTGAGGGTTTGGATCCAATCAACTCTACTTTTAATTTAATTGAATTTCCATTTGATTTATATTTTTATTGAAGTTACTAACAATTTATTCATGATGTAGCAATTCAAGGAAATTCGGAAAGTGAGTAATTAATCACTTAATTACTCTTATTTTTATTCTTATTGCTAGTATCATGATTAGGATAATTTATGATTTGATTTGACTAACAATATTATGGTTAAATTGCTTCCATTATTAATGTTTATTCTATTTTTATTTTTTTATCACCATATTGCATGTTAAAGGGAATATGTAATTGAAAATCACGCCTAATAAGATAATTTGGACAACCGATTTAGGTTCCTTTTTAATCTTGTTATTAATCAAAGAGATCACTAATATTTTAGAATTATATGTTGCATTATTATTAAACCAATTTAGCATAATAATAAGAGAGATTACTAATAAGTAACCAAACAAGTAACCAAACAAATATAACACTAGGAACGGGGATCAACAACTAATCATGTCAATTGCAACAACTTGGGAA